>NC_064927.1:168878274-170293274 GCF_023897955.1 Schistocerca gregaria | reverse complement strand
ATTATGGGGGAAGAATTTTAGAGGTGTTACATGAAGTCCACACAACTCCATATCTCTCATGTGATCAATGAGTTCTTTGCTTGTCTGTCCAATGTGCTCTCGAAAGCAGTCCTGAAGGCACTTGCCCATAATATAATCATGAAGTGGGTGCAATTTTGTGAAGCATTGCCAAGAACAATGGAATTCAGGTGAAACGTAATTTTTAATGCTGAAACAACCTTGCTCCCTATTATCCATGTCGACCATCATACCACTAACAAATAAATGTCTTTTATCTTTGTATGACAACATGGTTTATGATCCTTTATCTTCAATGTCCATTAAGATCAAGTGCTTAAGCTGGGATAGCTAGGTGCCTTCTTGAATGGGCTGTTAAAATTACAGTTGCTCTCCAGCGTGTCCAGTTACTCCGCTACCTTCCTGTGGTTTTTACACATGCCCCCATTGCTCTCTCTCTCTCTCTCTCTCTCTCTCTCTCTCTCTCTCTCTCTCTCTCTCTCTCTCTCTCTCTCTCTCTCTTCCCCCCCACCCCCCCTCACAATCTGCCCCTTTTAATGATTTTACATACCTCTCTCTTTTCCCCTTTCATCATATTTATTAACTGCACTGTTCTTTCCATTTCTCACTTATCTTCCTCTTTTGGTCCATCCGTACTTCTCATTTTGTATCTTTTATGTACTCTTTATGTTGCCTTCTTCTTTGTCTTTGCTTGCTCTTTCCAACCTTCACCAAACAGGCTTCCTTCCCAGAAGAAGGAGCATATAAGTTACCAAAGCTAGGATTAGTATTCTGCCTTAAATGTTTCTATCTGCAGTACTAGAAATTTTGTCTTAAGTCTACCCTCATTTGGGTTTTCTGTCTGATAAAATTAGTTATTGATTGGTGAAATGGGGATTAAAAACTTTCCTCTGCATGAGTGACTTGAAATGAATTAATCCTGGACCTTACTCCTAGTTACTTTAAATTATGAAAATATATAAAAGATACCTACTACAGTAATAAAAGTTTATATGCCAACTAGCTCTGCAGATGACGAAGAAATTGAAGAAATGTATGATCAAATAAAAGAAATTATTCAGATGGTGAAGGGTGACGAAAATTTAATAATCATGGGGGACAGGAATTCGGTTGTAGGAAAAGGGACAGAAGGAAACGTAGTAGGTGAATATGGATTGGGGGTACGAAATGAAAGAGGAAGCCGCCTGGTAGAATTTTGCACAGAGCACAACTTAATCATAGCTAACACTTGGTTTAAGAATCATGAAAGAAGGTTGTATACATGGAAGAACCCTGGAGATACTAGAAGGTATCAGATAGATTATATAATGGTAAGACAGAGATTTAGGAACCAGGTTTTAAATTATAAGGCATTTGCACGGGCAGATGTGGACTCTGACCACAATCTATTGGTTATGACCTGTAGATTAAAACTGAAGAAACTGCAAAAAAGTGGGAATTTAAGGAGATGGGACCTGGATAAACGGAATAAACCAGAGGTTGTACAGTGTTTCAGGGAGAGCATAAGGGAACAATTGACAGGAATGGGGGAAAGAAATACAGTAGAAGAAGAATGGGGGTAGCTTTGAGGGATGAAGTAGTGAAGGCAGCAGAGGATCAAGTAGGTAAAAAGGCGAGGGCTAGTAGAAATCCTTGGGTAACAGAAGAAATATTGAATTTAATTGATGAAAGGAGAAAATATAAAAATGCAGTAAATGAAGCAGGCAAAAAGGAATACAGACGTCTCAAAAAAAAGCTCGACAGGAAGTGCAAAATGCCTAAGCAGGGTTGGCTAGAGGACAGATGTAAGGATGTAGAGGCTTATCTCACTAGGGGTAAGATAGATACTGCCTACAGGAAAATTAAAGAGACCTTTGGAGTTAAGAGAACCACTTGTATGAATATCAAGAGCTCAGATGGAAACCCAGTTCTAAGCAAAGAAGGGAAAGCAGAAAGGTAGAAGGAGTATATAGAGGGTCTATACAAGGGCGATGTACTGGAGGACAATATTATGGAAATGGAGGAGGATGTGGATGAGTATGAGATGGGAGATGCGATACTGTGTGAAGAGTTTGACAGAGCACTGAAAGACCTGAGTCGAAACAAGGCCCCCGGAGTAGACAACATTCCATTAGAACTACTGACGGCCTTGGGAGAGCCAGTCCTGACAAAACTCTACCATCTGGTGAGCAAGGTGTATGAAACAGGCGAAATACCCTCAGACTTCAAGAGGAGCATAATAATTCCAATCCCAAAGAAAGCAGGTGTTGACAAATGTGAAAATTACCGAACTATCAGTCTAATAAGCCACAGCTGCAAAATACTAACACGAATTCTTTACAGACGAATGGAAAAACTGGTAGAAGCTGACCTTGGGGAACATTAGTTTGGATTCCGTAGAAATACTGGAACATGTGAGGCAATACTGACCTTACGACTTATCTTAGAAGAAAGATTAAGGAAAGGCAAACCTACGTTTCTAGCACTTGTAGACTTAGAGAAAGCTTTTGACAATGTTGACTGGAATACTCTCTTTCAAATTCTAAAGGTGGCAGGGGTAAAATACAGGGAGCGAAAGGCAATTTACAATTTGTACATAAACCAGATGGCAGTCATAAGAGTTGAGGGACATGAAAGGGAAGCAGTGGTTGGGAAGAGTGTAAGACAGGGTTGTAGCCTCTCCCCGATGTTATTCAATCTGTATATTGAGCAAGCAGTAAAGGAAACAAAAGAAAAATTTGGAGTAGGTATTAAAATCGAGGGAGAAGAAATAAAAACTTTGAGGTTCGCCGATGACATTGTAATTCTGTCAGAGACAGCAAAGGACTTGGAAGAGCAGTTGAACGGAATGGACAGTGTCTTGAAAGGAGGATATAAGATGAACATCAACAAAAGCAAAACGAGGATAATGGAATGTAGTCGAATTAAGTCGGGTGATGCTGAGGGAATTAGATTAGGAAACTAGACACTTAAAGTAGTAAAGGAGTTTCGCTATTTGGGGAGCAAAATAACTGATGATGGTCAAAGTAGAGAGGATATAAAATGTAGACTGGCAATGGCAAGGAAAGCGTTTCTGAAGAAGAGAAATTTGTTAACATCGAGTATAGATTTAAGTGTCAGGGAGTCATTTCTGAAAGTATTTGTATGGAGTGTAGCCATGTATGGAAGTGAAACATGGGCGAT
The DNA here is from genome assembly GCF_023897955.1 of Schistocerca gregaria. NCBI lineage: Eukaryota > Metazoa > Arthropoda > Insecta > Orthoptera > Acrididae > Schistocerca > Schistocerca gregaria. The sequence goes on along the minus strand of NC_064927.1, from coordinate 170,290,094 downwards.
AAATAGTTTGGACAAGAAGAGAATAGAAGCTTTCGAAATGTGGTGCTACAGAAGAATGATGAAGATTAGATGGGTAGATCACATAACTAATGAGTAAGTATTGAATAGGATTGGGGAGAAGAGAAGTTTGTGGCACAACTTGACCAGAAGAAGTGATCGGTTGGTTGGACATGTTCTGAGGCATGAAGGGACCACCAATTTCGTACTGGAGGGCAGCGTGGAGTTTAAAAATCGTAGAGGGAAACCCAAGAGATGAATACGCTAAGCAGATTCAGAAGGATGTAAGTTGAAGTAGGTACTGGGAGATGAAGATGCATGCACAGGATAGAGTCGCATGGAGAGCTGCATCAAACCAGTCTCAGGACTGAAGACCACAACAACAACAACAACATAAAAGATAACGGCATTGTTCTGTCTCTACATACATTTTTGCAAGACTTTGAATACAAATGATTGACACAAAAGATTGTAATGTGCTACAGTGCAGTTATGAGGACACTCACTTTGATGTGATTTGCGGTTGGTCCAATGACCATTGTGAAAGTTTCCGACACAAAAAGTAAATTGTGTATATCTTTAGAAGATATATGACTGGAATGGAATTATGTAGTACCTTTTCTTGATGAACTCCAGCCTCTCTCCCTCTGTCCCCAATGCTGTGCAGGCTTTTCAGTTCGTTTTGACCAAAAGAACAGTGTTTTACATGTGTCAAGCTTTTCAGTATAACTTTTTTCTCTACAATGCATTGCCAGTTGTATTTAACAATTGAGAGGCTGGGCTGTTGGTCATTTAAACAAAATTGTACTATTTTTTGTTGAAAAAACTGTATGTGTGTGTCCATTTGAACTTTTTACATAAAAAATTCTCAGTTTACTTGCTGTGTCAGATTTGGATAAAATCCCTTTTGATACAAGGACTCCATCACAAAAAAAAAACTTTGTAGGCATTTGAACTGTTTGTTTAATTGCTCTCTTTAATTTTTTCTGGTTTTATGTAGGCTGAAGAAGAGGGAAACAATTTTTTTAAAATTCATTGGTGTTGTTTGGACTTCAAATTTACCAAAAAACATTTGACAAATTTATATCTCTGAAAAACACTTCATATTTAAAAATTTGTTCTTCACTGGGTTTAGAAAGCAAGCAGTGCACCTTGGTTTCATATCACCAGTATAATAATTATAACCCCTTTCACTCCCCCCACTGTTGTGGATGTATATCTCACAGGAATTGTTAAATTACTGCTGTCAAAACCGCCAGTCTACTTCATTTTTAAATTAAATTATCAACTCATGGTAAATGGCAAAATAAACATATGGGGATATACTTAGAAGGCTCTTAGAGTATTTTAGTGATTATGGCTACGTAGTGTTACTCTCTTTTATTACCCTGTTTCTTTGAATCCATCTTTGTGGTGTGTGTGTGTGTGTGTGTGTGTGTGTGTGTGTGTGTGTGTGTGTTTTGCATACATGTGCACATGCTTGAGAAAGACAATGTGTTTTCAAGATAAATGGAAGCAGTAAATTTACTTACCCTCCGTTTTTAGTCAGCTGTAACCTTCTTCCTACTCCACAAGCCAGATAACGGTGTGTGGCGGAGGATACTTCTGATACCACTAACTGATCACCTTTTTTTCTGTTCCACTGATGAATGCCATGTGGGAAGAATGATTGTTGGTAAGCCTGTGCATTAGCTCTAGTTTCTTGAATTCTTTCATTGAAGTCATTTCACGAAAGATATGTTGGAATAAGTAATATGTTGTCCGACTCTTCCCAGAAAGTACTCTCAAAATTTCAATAGCAAAGCTCTCTGTAATCCACAACACCACTTTTTTAGTGTCTTCCACGGGGGTTTGTTGGGCATCTCTGTAACACACTCTTGCCAATTAAACAATCCCATGATGAATTGTGCCACTCTTCATTAGATCCTCTTTATCTCTTCTATGAGTTCTACCTGTTAAAGGTCCCTGATTGATAAACAACACTCAATAGTTCCAGAATGAGATTTTCACTGTGCAGCAGAGTGTGCGCTGATATGAAACTTCCTGACAGATTAAAACTGTGTGCCGGACCGAGACTCGAACTCGGGCCTTCGCCTTACACGGGCAAGTGCTCTACCAACTGAGCTACCCAAGCACAGCTCGCGACCCGTCTTCACAGCTTCGGTTCTGCCAGTACTCAATAGTTGGTCAAACTAACTCTGTGTAAGCCACTAGTTTTGTGGATGTGTTACATCTCCTTCCTATGAGTCTGTCTGGCATTGTCTTTTCCAACTATTTGTCTAATGTGGTCATTCCACTTAAGGTCACTCTCGATAGTTATTCATAGATATTGTACAGTATATACTCTTTCCAGTGATTTGTCATCAATAGCGTAGTTGTACAGCAATGGATTTCTTTTCATGTGTATGCGCTATATGTTACATTTATTTAAACACAGTGTCAACTGCCAGAGACTACCATTCATCAGTCTTCTGAAGGTCATTTTGCAAAGTGATACTGTCTTCTGGTGTTGCTACTTTTTTATGGACAACTGCATCATCTGCAAACAGATCCTACTAGGTCATTTATATACATTGTAAGCAGTAACAGTCCTATCAGACTTCCTTGGGATACTCTGAAAATTACCTTTACATCTGTCAGTTTTGTTACATTATGAGTGGCACATTGAGTTCTATCTGAAAGGAAGTCCAGTATCCAGTTGCATATCTGTTCTGATACTCAGTAAACTTGTACTTTTTTCACTAGATGGCAGTGCGGAACGATGTCGGATGCCTTTTTGAAGTCAAGGAAAGCAGTATCAGCCTGAGCTCTCTTGGTTACATAAAGCGGACTTCATGGAGGAACAGAGTGAGCTGAGTTTCTCAGTATTCAGTATTGAGATGTGCAGAGGACAAGATAATTCAAGTTTACCACAACTGTTATCATGATGATTAATAACAGGAGGGGGGGGGGGATGTTAAGATGACTTACGAAGTGATCTCGTTGCAGTATGTTTCACTCAATGCAAATACAGCAGTAGTCTTCGCAAAATGGTATATGTAGTGTCCAAGTATTGCACTAGAAACAAACAAAAGTTTATGTACTACATCCATATAATGGTGGTCTGAGAAGTTCACGGCCTGATAGTGAAAATGACTATTCATGCTTTCAAAGAAGTTTTTTTTTCAGCATAATCTCCTCTAATATCAATACATGTATCCAGTGGTTTTCCAGTGCCATTATAGTCACTCTGTAGCTCTATTCTGAAAGTGCTGCAAAGTAGCCATCTTCAGCCACAATGGCTTCTTGATTGGATGAAAAGTGCTGACCAGTAAGGAATTTCTTGTTTTGAAAATAGATGGAAGTCTGAGGGACTCAAATCCAAGGAATAGTGTGGATGCTAGTCCGTCAATTTCCCTGTTGCCAAGATGCTTTTGCAGGTAGGTGCACTGTCCTGGTGGAAGATGATCTCCCCCCCCCCCCCCCCCCCCCCCCGCCGCCTCCCCTGTCTTTAAGCTGGGTCTGGTTGCATAGATACTTGAATCCAGTTTTGTTAGAAATTGAGGGTAGTATTCTCCAGTTATGGTTTTACCTTTCTCAAGATAGTCATTCAATACAGTTCCTTTTGCATCCCAAAACATTTATGCCATGATATTCCCCACCGATTGCACTTTCCTAGGCATTTTTGGATCTGAAGAACCAGCTTCTGTCCACTGTATAGACTGCTGTTTGGGTTATGATGTGTAGTGATGAATCCATATTTCATCCACTGCCATATATTGATGCAAAAAGTCACTTATGTTTTCTTAAAAAGCATCAAGTACTTTTCGGAAAGTGTCTTCCGAATACGTTTTGTGATCCACAGTGAGCACACACAGCACCCACAGCACCCACCTTGCATAAAGTTTTCTCATATTTAATACCTGGTGCATGATGTGGCCAACACATTCCTTTGATATTCCTAGCATGTAGCAGTTTTACACACCATTGTACACTGATGTTCCTAAATCATATGATGCACTTTCTTGATGATTTTTAATGTGCTTACACTTTTTAGATGTCCTTCATGTGGATCATCTTGGATGCTTTCATGGCCACATTTAAACCACCCATTTCTTTAACCCTTAACTGCTCTAGTGGGGTCCCAGAGAACCCCAGACGATAGAATACAATACATAGTACGTGAACGGAACAACAGATGGCACCTGTGTTCTTGGTAATCCTCAGTGAAGTGCTGCCTTTTAGTGCGGAGTGTTGAATGCGGTGTTTCTAGTATTATTGTGTGAGATAAAGAAAAAGAGGTCTCAGAATACCCCACCAGAGTATTAGCGTGTTTTTGACTATCTCAATTAGTGTTTTACGCGACTGAAATCTTGAGTACTTCAAAAACAGCACACTTTCCATGACAACGTTAATTGTTAAGGTTATGTCAGTATGAATGCATTATTTTTCAGAATGGCATCATCGAAGTCATTAACAAATGATGAGTTGGAAAGAATAGTGAATGATCCTGCGTTTTTGCAATCTGATGAGGAAACCACAGCAGATGAGGATGAATTTATATTAAGTGATCATGATTCCACCTCTGAAGATACATCAGAAAGTAGTTGTGAAGAATCAGATGAAGAGGCGTGTATTAGATCTTCCGCTGACAATATTTTTTTGGAAGAAAGCAGTGCTACAAGTGGTCAAAAGAAGCTCCTCCTACAACTCGTACCCATGCTCATGATATAGTCAGTCATCTTCCAGGTGGTAAACATGAAGCAAAAACGATTGATTCAACTGACATATTATCTACTTGGGAACTGTTCATTAGTGAAGATTTATTGCAACTAATACTCGCCAATACAAATATCAAGATACATGACATGTCAAACAAATACAGAGCTCCTAAGCAAGTGTTCATAAAGCTGCTAGATATAATAGAACTGAGAGCATTTCTGGGTCTGCTTTATTTATCTGGAGTAATGAAATCCAATCACAAAAATGTTGTTGGACTTTTTGCTAATGATGGAACTGGTCGTGATGTGTTTCGAGCCACTATGAGCGTTCAGAGATTTTTATTCATTTTGTCTTGTTTGCAATTCGATTGTGCTGCTACAAGAGATGCTAGAAAGGCTGATAACAGACTTGCTGCTATTAGAGATGTGTGGGAACTCTTTATAGACAAATGTCAAAAGTATTATACTCCTGGAGTGTACGTGACAATCGATGAAATGTTAGTAACCTTTCGTGGTAGGTGCAAATTTTGCATGTATATGCCCAAGAAGCCAGCCAAATAGGGCCTCAAAGTTATGTGCCTTTGTGACTCATGAACATTCTATTTATGCAATGCATTTGTTTACACAGGGAAAGGGACAAATAAAAGTACATTATCAGTCTCAACACAGGATGTTTTGAAATTAGTAACACCAATTGAGGGAAGCAATAGACATGTGACTGTAGACAATTGGTTCATATCACGTGAACTCTGTGATCAAATAGAAGCCAAAAAGTTGACTGTCTTAGGCACTCTAAAACAAAATAAACTGCAGATCCCAGAAGAATTCAAACCAAACAAAGTGCCCAGTAGAATGTGCATTAATTGGGCAGAATGAAGGAAAGACAATTTGTTCTTATGTTCCTCGGAAAGGTCGAGCTGTTGTGTTACTTTCATCTATGCATCACGATCATAAAATTAGTACTCAACAGAAAAAACCTGAAATGATCATTGATTACAATGCCACAAAAGGAGGAGTGGACGCACTGAACCAAATGTGCGCCAACTGTTCGTTATCACAGCAAACACGCAGGTGGCCAATGTCTGTATTTTATGCAATTCTAAACATAGTAGGAGTCAATGCTACTGTCTTGCTTCAGTGCACCAAACAACTTGATGAAACAAATGATTTAAAAAGAAGAGAATTGCTACAAAAGCTTGGAATGGATTTAGTGAAGCCCCATATACAACATCGAGATGTCCGACCCCTTTCTCGTGAACTGAGAGACGTTGTTGTTAAACTTGGTGGTACTCCTCTTCCTCAACATCTTCACAGCCAGAACCCATGTAGCAAGATGCTACATGTGCGCAAGAAATGTGGACAAGAAAACCAAAATAGTGTGTGAAAAATGCTCAAAACATGTTTGCCCCAACCAAAGATTTTCAGTGCGCCAAAATTGTTTGTAATCATATCTCAAATATGCAAAAACATTTGTAATATTCAGTGATAAAAGTGCAATTCAAAATAAAATTTCCTTAAATTACAGTTTCGTTTTTCTTATTGGGGTACTCTGAGACCCCACTAGAGTATTAGTGTATGAGCATTTCACTAGAGTAGTTAAGGGTTAAGTGGAAATTGAAAGTGAAGAGCCACCATGCACATGTACAAACTGCAAATGACTTTTGGTCATTGTTCAACCTTCTTTCATGAACAGTTTGCAATTTTACACAACATTCCCTAACACCTGTACCGACATAAGGAGGAAAAATCACACGAGTAGTGCTGTGATCACTGGGTGAGACCGAGGACTTTTCAGTCAGCCTTCTCATTGTCAACAGGAAGAGCAGTGAGAGTACAAATAACATCTGAAGATTGTTGCTAAGCACAGTGGTAGCAGGTCAGACAGTCTATATGACACTAATATGGAATAGCAGCTTATACTCAAGCCATCAGCTGCATCCATGCATTTGGTCAGTGTGGCTTTAACGTGAGCATTAAATGGATGTCCATTCCAAACAATGTACTGCAGAATTTTGATTGTTGTTAATAAAATAAAAGCAAATAAATGTATAATTGCTGGTTTTGGCATATGATAGTTCAGTTGTCTTTTAACATTATTGTCCTGTTAGCTGAACACCAATGACAACTAATAAATTTCATGAATTATTTTGTGAAATGATTTCAGGTTACTAAAAGATTACAAAGTGTTCAGTATACATGGGAAAATGAAGCACGCAAGAGGCAAAGTGTTTACCAATTTTCGGAACTCTGACTCAGGTGAGCCAAGATTTTACTTAATCTTTGCTTCTGATTTGTTTTACATTTAATGTATTTTCAGATACATGCAATCAAGATTAATTATGGCAATTTGTTCTCTCATACTGAAGGAATTCTAGTATGCACAGATGTAATGGCCAGAGGTGTTGACATACCAGATGTCCACTGGGTGATTCAGTATGACCCACCATCTTCTGCTGCAGCTTTTGTTCATCGTTGTGGAAGAACTGCAAGAATTGGAAATGAGGGCTCTGCGATAGTGATGCTGATGCCTACAGAAGATGCCTATGTGGATTTTATATTAAGAAACCAGAAGGTATTTTTAAATTTCCCTCAGATTTTACATCAGTTCACTAACTACAGAGCTGGCATTCAATTGAGTTCATTCCCTGTAGAGACTGCTTTACTGTTTCTCATAAGAAAAATTTGATATCTGTGTAACAACAGTAAAGAACTGACAATTTTGCATTTTTGAAGTATTTCAGTGTGTCCTAATATCTAGTATACGCTCATTTGATACTAACTCTTTTATACTGATGAGCTTAAAAATGTATTGTTGGTCTTGTATGTATTGCTTGTTTTGCAATTTTATTCTGTCTGTATAACCAGGCCAAATGAGGCTTAGAGACAGTGCATCAAAACTCTTCCTTCTCATTAACATATCGTGAATTAGTGAGGCTTGCTAATGAACTCTGTTTAAACATTTGAGATGCTAACAAGAGTATGCATACACCCAAAAAAATTGGTGCTATAGGAAGGAAATTCAGTTCTTCTTCATAATTTGTGCAGAAGACCTGAAAATAATATAATGAGTAGAGTCATCCATAAGAGTGAACACACATGGAATACACACTATAATTTCATGCAAGGGGAAACACAGAAACAAAGGTATTATTTTTAAAAGGTATACATTTTCAAATTGTTTACAAAATAACCTTATTCCCTTCAAAATATTCTCCATTACAATTAATACATTTGCCCCACCAGTGCTTCCAATGTTCGAAACATTTTTTGTAGTCATATTTAGGAATGGCTGACAGCTCCTCCCTCATTTTTTTCCTTGACTTCTTTAGTGTTGTCAAATAAGTGTCTTTTCATGCCCCTTTTCATGTGTGAAGATAAGAAAAAGTTGCATGGAGCCAAGTTAGGCAATTAAGGAGTGTATTGAAATGAAACTATGCCGTTTTAGCCAAAAACTATGTAACAGAGATGGCTGCGTGTGCAGGTGTGTTATGGTTGAAGAGCCAGCCTCCTGTCTGTTTTTTGATGAACACTATTGTGTAATCTTCTTAAAACTTTCAAATAATTGTCAGTGGTCTTCGAGCACATGCTCTCAATTTTTTTCAATATTTTCATCAGTTCACGCAGTTGATGGACATTCAGAACAAGGTTGTCATTAACCAACAAATCGCCATTTTCAAATTCATCAAACCACTCATACATTTTTGTGAATGCCATTAAAAGACGTTACAGTCTTGTCTGTTTAAATTCCATCCCAATCTCCCTGGAAATGTACCTAACAACAAAGCATCATGATGTGTGAGTGCTACCCCATGGGAACTGAGGATAATGTATTGCTTGGATGAACCAGAGCCTCAAACGCTGACTCGTTTGTTTATGTTGTGATGGACCATTTAGTTTCAATTTCTCTGTTCCCACTTGAGACAGCAGTAAATTCCAGATTTGTTTTCTTTGTTATCTTTGGCACTGAGTGTGCATATCGTTTTGCCTTGTCAAGACACATCACTCGAGTCAGGTGGCACAGTGCTTAGCACATAGGCCTCCCATTTGGGAGGACAACAGTTGAAATTCCCATTCAGCCAGCCTGATTAAGGTTTTCTGTCATTTCCCCAAATCTGTTAATGCAAATACCAAGATGGTTCTTTCAACCGGGCATAAAGGAAGGCAGTGAATACTTATTATGGGTACATTATAAGTTTTGGCAGCATTGAGAAATGGCCAAATGTACTGACAGCACAATCTAAGTTCACACTGTGCACAGTGGCTGATAAAAACGACTGTACATAACAAATGCATTTGCTCTTGCTCCCATCTGCCATTGTGCCAAGTGTCACGTTATGAGTAGTTTGTGCAGACTCACATCGACATGTACTTAAAGCTTCTGAACAGGGCTGGAACTGTTGAAATGTCTAACCGTACTTATCATGCTTACCAACTTCTACAAGTTTCTTAAAAACATCCATTTTGATGGTATGTATGTAGAGAGATTTACTTTTGCTATGAATATTTGAAAACTGTTAAATTTGAAGATGAGCTATATCAAATTTGAATTTTCCTCATGATAAACATGTTTAACATTCAGCACTCGGAACACTAACACAACAGAATCTGTGACGAAATAACTGCTATGGTGGCTTCTAGCAGCACTTTTTGGAACTCCCTGAGGCCTTGCCCCTGAGTACAAGCTGCAGGCGCATTTCTGGGAAAAAGGTTGAATCATGTTTGGATAAAAACCGTATATGCATTGAGTCCCATAATGCTTCTGGCTATTTTTGTTATTTAGTATGGTCTTAGCCCTTCTCATAATGGTCATATCTGATTTTATGCTTAACTGGCTGTCACTCTTTTGGAACATGAAAGCATGGTCCCTAAAGATAGTGGATACTGTAAAAAGCATTTTGTACCTCATGGAGAGCCGGTAGATCCTTTATGCTCTAATTTTAGAGTCTTCATGTGATTCTTACTTTTTGGGTGCATGGTGTTTGGATCTGTAAGACTGACCTATTCAGAAATGTTGGACATGGTGCCCCATGAGGGGTTAGGTGGGCTGCAGGGGCATTAAAGACCAGCCCTATCCAGGCCTCTGTGCTAACTTCACTGAGCTGCCACTTAACATCAGGCAGTGACTCATCATGGTGCAGTAAACCTATAAGACAATATCTGTGCAACAAACATCTGTACTCCATACTGTTGCTCGTTCATCAAGTCGCTGCAAGTAATTAAGTGACTGCAAGTAGTGAAGCATTTTAGTATCCATGCATACATCAGTCATTTAGAGTACTGCAGAGTTTCATGCCAGAGTTTGAGTAGATCTCTACCATGGCTTCTCTGTAGGTACTGAACTGCTTTAAACTTGATGAGTTCTAGAAGGTATGTTCTCCAGATTTATCTTCAAATAATCACCTTGATTTTACACTTATGGGTGTTATATTACATCACTGCTATTACAGAAACACTTGATGTCATTGGCATAAATATGTCGACTTATTCCATTTCCTATTTCATTGCAACATTATGCCTAGATATTTAAACGAAGCGACTGTGTCACCTACATCTACATATATGCTCCGCTAGTCACCAAGTGATGTGTGGCAGAGTGCACAATTCGCGCCAAAGTCATATGCCCCCCCTCCACTCGCGGATTGCGCAAGGGAAAAATGACTGTCTGAATGCCTCAATACGAGCTCTAATTTCCATAGTCTTTAAATGGTGATCATTGCGTGATTTGGAAGTTGGTGGTAATAATATATGCTCTACATCCTCGGTGAAGATCGGATTTCAGAATTTAGTGAGCAGCCCCTTCTGTTTAGTGCTTCGTCTATCTGCAAGTGTGTCCCACATCAAACTTTCTATGAGATTTGTAATGCTCTCATGATGGCGAAATGTACCACTCACGAATCTTGCCGCTCTTCTTTGGAGCTTCTCAATCTCTAGAATCAGACCCTTACCGATGAACAATACTCTAAGACTGGAAGAACTAATGTATTGTAAGCAATTTCCTTTGTGGAAGGACTGCATCGCTTCAGGATTCTGCCAATAAACTGCAATCTAGAGTTTGCTTTGCCCGTTACTTGTGTAATCTGATCATTCCATTTGAGATCATTTCGAACAGTCACACCCAGATACTTGACAGATGTTACCACTTCCAAGACTGGGCATTTATTTTGTACTCATGCATTAATGGGGATTTTCACCTTGTTATACGCAGAAGGTTGCACTTATTAATATTGAGAGATAGCTGCCAGTCATTACACCAATCATTTATTTTCTGGAAATCCTCATTGATTCGTTCACAACTTTCGTGTGATACTGCTTTCCTGTAGACTGCAACATCATCGGCAAACAGTCTAATACAGCTGTCAATACCATCAACAAGATTCTTTATTTAAATTGTAAAAAGCAGCAGTCCTATTACGCTTCCCTGGGGCACACCTGAAATTACACTTGTTTCTGTTGAAGTCACTCCATTCAGGATGACATACTTCTCTCTGTCTGTTAGAAAAATTTCTAGCCAGCCGCATATGTCATTGGATAGACCGTAAGTGCGCACTTTTTGGAGCAGATGACAGTGTAGAACTGAGTCAAACACCTTTCAGAAGTCGAGAAATACGGCTTCAACCTGGAAGCCAGTATCTAGAGCATGTTGTTTATCATGCACAAAGAGGCCAGCTGTGTCTCGCATGATCACTGTTTCCTAAAACCATGCTGGTTTCTGCAGATGAGCTTCTCAGAGTCTAGAAAGGTCATTATGTCTGAACACAAAATATGTTCCATGACTCTACAAGAAGTCGATGTCAGTGAAATTGGCCAGTAACTATGTGCATCTAGTCAACATATAATCTTACAGGGATACTGTCTGGGCCAGATGCCTTCCTGTCGTCTAAGGATCTTTAGTGTTTTACAATCCCAGATACACTAAACACTATGTCAGCCAACCTTGCGTTTGTTCGATAAGTGAAAGGGAGAATGGTACTGCAGTCCTCTACCGTAAATGAGTTTTTGAAAGCTAGGATTAGAATTGCAGCCTTCTGTTTATCATCATCCATTACATTACTCTTACTGTCAGCAAGAGAAGGTATTGAATTATTTGTAGCGTTCATAGATTTTACAAACGAGCAAATTTTTTGGGGTTATTTGTAGAATCTGCAGATAAAATATTGCTTTCAAATTCGTTAAAAGAATCTCTCATTGATCTTTTGACAGCTGCTTTCACTTTGCATAATTTCTGTTTGTCAGCGGGGCAGTGACTACATTTAAAAGGACTGTGCAAAATTCTCTGCTGTCTCAGCAATTTACTAATATATTTATTGCACCATGCTGGATCCTTTCCCTCCCCTATATTTCTGCTAGACACATACTTCTATAGAACGTGGTGGACAATACCTTTAAATTCTGACCAAAGATGCTCAATATCTTTGTGTCCTGCAGTGAATGCTGGTAGCTGACTATGAAGATATTCATTAATGACACTTTTATTAGCGCTTTCCCAAACAAGATTCCCCCCCCTCCCTCTCTCTCCCTCTCCCTCTCTCTCTCTCTCTCTCTCTCTCTCTCTCTCTCTCTCTCTCTCTCTCTCTCTCTCTCACACACTCTCACTCTCTCTCTGTGCTGCTTCCACTGACATAGAAGCCACAATGACGTTATCATCGCTAATATCTTCTGCTGGATTAACTTCATCAAAAAGATCAGGTCTGTTTGTCACTAAGATATCTAATATGTTCCCTTCTCGAGTTGGTTTTTTAACTAATTGCTCAAGGTGCTAATGCTGTATCCGAATGTTACAGGACTGTTCTTCTTATTCACCAGCATGAACTTAGTTTTCTACACTTAGTAAGCTGACATTCATCACACCAACTAGAAATTTTGCCCAAGTCATTTTGTGTATTCTTACAGTCACTCAATAATAACACCATCCCATACACCACAGCATCATAAGCATACAGGTGTAAATTTCTGCTCACACTGTCCATTAGGTCGGTTATGTACACTCCTGGAAATTGAAATAAGAACACCGTGAATTCATTGTCCCAGGAAGGGGAAACTTTATTGACACATTCCTGGGTCAGATACATCACATGATCACACTGACAGAACCACAGGCACATAGACACAGGCAACAGAGCATGCACAATGTCAGCACTAGTACAGTGTATATCCACCTTTCGCAGCAATGCAGGCTGCTATTCTCCCATGGAGATGATTGTAGAGATGTTGGATGTAGTCCTGTGGAACGGCTTGCCATGCCATTTCCACCTGGCGCCTCAGTTGGACCAGCGTTTGTGCTGGACGTGCAGACCGCGTGAGACGACGCTTCATCCAGTCCCAAACATGCTCAATGGGGGACAGATCCGGAGATCTTGCTGGCCAGGGTAGTTGACTTACACCTTCTAGAGCACGTTGGGTGGCACGGGATACATGCGGACGTGCATTGTCCTGTTGGAACAGCAAGTTCCTTTGCCGGTCTAGGAATGGTAGAATGATGGGTTCGATGACGGTTTGGATGTACCGTGCACTATTCAGTGTCCCCTCGACGATCACCAGAGGTGTACGGCCAGTGTAGGAGATCGCTCCCCACACCATGATGCCGGGTGTTGGCCCTGTGTGCCTCAGTCGTATGCAGTCCTGATTGTGGCGCTCACCTGCACGGCGCCAAACACGCATACGACCATCATTGGCACCAAGGCAGAAGCGACTCTCATCGCTGAAGACGACACGTCTCCATTCGTCCCTCCATTCACACCTGTCGCGACACCACTGGAGGCGGGCTGCATGATGTTGGGGCGTGAGCGGAAGACGGCCTAACGGTGTGCGGGACCGTAGCCCAGCTTCATGGAGACGGTTGCGAATGGTCCTCGCCGATACCCCAGGAGCAACAGTGTCCCTAATTTGCTGGGAAGTGGCGGTGCGGTCCCCTACGGCACTGTTTAGGATCCTACGGTCTTGGCGTGCATCCGTGTGTCGCTGCGGTCCGGTGCCAGGTCGACGGGCACGTGCATCTTCCGCCGACCACTGGTGACAACATCGATGTACTGTGGAGACCTCACGCCCCACGTGTTGAGCAATTCGGCGGTACGTCCACCCAGCCTCCCGCATGCCCACTATACGCCCTTGCTCAAAGTCCGTCAACTGCACATACGGTTCACGTCCACACTGTCGTGGCATGCTACCAGTGTTAAAGACTGCGATGGAGCTCCGTATGCTACAGCAAACTGGCTGACACTGACGGCGGCGGTGCACAAATGCTGCGCAGCTAGCGCCATTCGACGGCCAACACCGCGGTTCCTGGTGTGTCCGCTGTGCCGTGCGTGTGATCATTGCTTGTACAGCCCTCTTGCAGTGTCCGGACCAAGTATGGTGGGTCTGACACACCGGTGTCAATGTGTTCTTTTTTCCATTTCCAGAAGTGTATATAGAGAATAAAAAGTAGCCCCATCCACTTCCCTGGGGTACTCCCAGCGACACCCCTCTCTCTGATGAATAATCGCCATCGAGTATCACGTATTGAGTTCTATTACTTAAAAAGTCTTTGAGCCACTCTTATATCTGGGAATCTAAACTGTGTACTCAGACATTTGTCAGCAGTCTGAAGTGGGACATCATCTCGAATGCTTACAGGTAATCGAGGAATATTGTATCTGCCTGTTGCTCCTCCACCGAGGGTTTGTAGGATATCATGTCAGAAAAGGGCAAGCTGAGTTTCACATGAGCAGTGGTTTCTAAATGAATTCTGATTTGTGGACAGAAGGAATTTTTTATTCAAACTCAGAATGTGCTCAAGAAATCTGCATCAAACTGATGTTAAGGATATTGGTGTGTAATTATACGGGTCAGCTCTTTTACCTTTCTTATAAACAGGAGTCACCCACATTTTTTCCATTTGCTCAGAACTTTTTGCTTGGCAAGAGATTCATGATAAATGCAGGTTAATTAAGGATCTGATGCTGCAGAGTATTGTCTGTAAAATCAAATTAGGATTCCATCAGGACCTAGCATCTTACTTAATTTCAACTCTTTCGGTTGCTTCTTTATGCCAATTTCTGTGTACTCATTGTGGAAGTTTGTACAACAGTCAAACGATGGTATGTTTGTACGACCCACCTGCTTGAACGATTTCTTGAACATGAAATTTAAAGCTTCAGCTTTCCTTTTGCTTTCTTCTATTGTAACCCAGACTAGTCAACGAGTAACTGGTTGGAAGCCTTCGACCCGCTTAGGATTTTGCATGTGACCAAGTTTTCTCAGGTTCTCAGCAAGATCTTTCACTAAGGTGTGATGGTGGAAGTTGTATGCTTCCCACATTGATCTTATGAACACATGCATATCTACTAACTTTGCCTGTCAACATTCCCCCCCCCCCCCCCCCCCCCTCAGCATTTTCCGAATTTGATTGTTAAACCACGGAGGGTCTTTCCATTCTTAATCCATGCATGTCTCCAGGGCATGATTTATAATCAGTTTAAATTGCCCATAATTCCTCAGTGTCCATCATACTGCAGCTAAATAATGCCCATTCATTGTCCAGGTGGGATGTTAATAACGGCTTAGATTTTAGTTGCATAAACACTCTCCTGGCCTTCTTGTTGGATTTATTAATTTTAGTAAACATCATCATTGTAATGACATCATGATCACTAATCGATCATTTTGGAACACGTATTTTGTTCGAGTATAATGTCTTTTCTGGAGACTAGAAATCTACTCTGTAGGAATCAGCATGGGTTTCAAAAAAGATGGTCGTGTAAAACCCAGCTCGCGCTATTCGTTCACGAGACTCAGAGGGCCATAGACACGGGTTCACAGGTAGATGCCATGTTTCTTGACTTCCGCAAGGCGTTTGACACAGTTCCCCACAGTCATTTAATGAACAAAGTAAGAGCATACGGACTATCAGACCAATTGTGTGATTGGATTGAGGAGTTCCTAGATAACAGAACGCAGCATGTCATTCTCAATGGAGAGAAGTCTTCCGAAGTAGGAGTGATTTCAGGCGTGCAGCAGAGGAGTGTCATAGGACCGTTGCTATTCACAATATACATAAATGACCTGGTGGATGACATATTTTTGCAGATGATGCTGTGGTGTATCGAGAGGTTGCAACAATGGAAAATTGTACTGAAATGCAGGAGGATCTGGAGCAAATTGACGCATGGTGCACGGAGTGGCAATTGAATCTCAATATAGACAAGTGTAATTTGCTGCAAATACATAGAAAGAAAGATCCCATATCATTTAGCTACAAAATAGCAGGTCAGCTACTGGAAGCAGTTAATTCCATAAATTATCTGGGAGTACGCATTAGGAGTGATTTAAAATGGAATGATCATATAAAGTTGATCGTCGGTAAAGCAGATGCCAGACTGAGATTCATTGGAAGAATCCTAAGGAAATGCAATCCGAAAACAAAGGAAGTAGGTTACAGTACGCTTATTCGCCCACTGCTTGAATACTGCTCAGCAGTGTGGGATCCGTACCAGATAGGGTTGATAGAAGAGATAGAGAAGATCCAACGGAGAGCAGCGCACTTCTTACAGGATCATTTAGTAATCGTGAAAGCGTTACGGAGATGATAGATAAACTCCAGTGGAAGACTCTGCAGGAGAGACGCTCAGTCACTCGGTACGGGCTTTTGTTAAAGTTTCGAGAACATACCTTCACCAAAGAGTCAAGCAGTATATTGCTCCCTCCTACGTATATCTCGCGAAGAGACCATGCAGATAAAATCAGAGAGATTAGAGCCCACACAGAAGCATACCGACAATCCTTTTTTTCACGAACATTACGAGACCGGAATAGAAGGGAGAACCAATAGAGGTACTCAGGCTACCCTCCGCCACACACCGTCAGGTGGCTTGTGGAGTATGGATGTATATGTAGAATCATTTTCTCTGCTGACACTGTTGATAAGGTCAGTTCTTTTTGTAGGCACAAGGTGTAAAACATTACCATTTTGTTTGGATTGTTTAAGTAGTTGTTGAAGGCAGTTTTTAGAAAATGTGTTCAAAGCACTACAGAAGATTGTCTGCCTGTGCCACCTGCAATGAATCCATTGATTTGGTAAGCTGATGTCACCTCCAGCTAATATTGCACGATATGGATACTTCTGTGGCACTAACCATAGGCTTTCCTTGAATGACCCTAAAACTGTCACAGTGGAAATTGATGACTGATAAAAACATTCAACAATTAACTTGATTTCACCTAGACCTGATATATGCATACAGGTAACTTCACTGTCACACTCAGAGTTGATCTCAATAGAGACAATATTTCTGTCAATCCTGGACATGGCTGCAGACGTAAGAGAAACAGCTCAAGAAGAAATAGAGATTTGTAGTCTTTTCATTCCTGCTGGGCAAAAGCACAGATGCACCTTACTGTGCAAAGCTTTTCGTAGTTGTGTGTGGTATACATGTTGACATGCGTTTAACTTACTTTGCACCCAGAGAACTTTATATCTTTCGAGCTGTTTGTGAATAAGTGGGAAATATGAGTGTGTCATGGGACAGTCTTCATTCTCAACTACAGACATAGCACCAGAAAAGATCAGGTGTCAGCAGGGATTTTTCTCTCATTTAAAAAGTTGAAAAGTAAAGTCTCATTGAATGTTTTGAGTATGTATTGTTTCAAAGATCAAGAAGCATTATGTGCTGAAAACAGTGGAACTTGCAGTATCACAATTGAAACCACTGAGAGTTGAATTCAGTCTGAAAGATCTAGAAGTGAAGTACAGGGACACGTTAACAACAGCACAATTTTGTAGCTTCATTACCATTTGTAATAAAATGTCTCATTTTCTAGAATGAAAGGGAAAGCACTGCAGAGTTTGTAACGGTTATAAGACTTGGATTCCTATCAGATATAAATATACCTCTGAATTTCTGCACGTACCTTTACATACATGCATACATACATACTCCACAATCCATTTATAGAGAATGGCAGAGGATACTTTATACCATACTCTTCCTTTTCCTCTTGCAAATGGAGCTAGAGAAAAATTATTTCCTGTACATTGACGAGCCAAAATTTTATGATCATGCGCTTAATTGCTTGTTTGTCCATCTTTGGAGCAAAATACATCACAGATTCTGCATATCAGGGATCTGACAGTTTTTGGTAGGTTTGTGAAGATATGTGGCATTAGATTTCTATGTAAAGATTATGTAATTTGCATAAATAATGGGACACTGAGTTGTGTATGTGGTGATAGCATCTGATAGCAATCCAGACAGGTTCAATAGTATTTACATCAGGTAAATTTGGTCACCAAGACATCTACATGAGTTCAGTATAATGCTCCTCAAACCACTGTAGCATGGCTATGGCTCAGAGATATGGACAGCTATACTGCTGAAAGATGATATCGCTGTTGGGGAAGACATCAAGCATGAAGGGATGCTTGTGGTTCACAGCTGTCAGCATGTCTTTGATTACTACCACAGATCCCAAGAATGTGCAGGAGAATGTCTCCTGTAGTATAATACTGCTCTGTCTAGCCTGCGTCCATGGTGAGCTGCATGTTTCGAGCAGCAAAAAGTCCACATCAGTGATGGCATTTGTAGAGATAACCATCAACCTAGTGTAGCAAAAATGTGATTCACCTGAAGAGCTGATACATCTCCATTGATCAACAGTTGAATCCCGATGGACCTGTGCCCACTGCAATCTTAAATGACAATGCCATAGGGATGGTCTGCTGTGGAGCTCCATGTCCAACAATGTACAATGAACGGTGGTCTCTCAAACACTTGTGCATAAACTAGTATTGTGCCCTTTCAACAGAGATGCTACAGGTCAACATCTATCTTACTTTACAGAGCAAATAGACCTCCAACCCCATGTTCTGCGGAGAGTCGTGGACATCCAACCATTTAGTGCCCTCTGGTAGTTTCACTGGCCATTTATCTTTTTCCATAGATGCTTATGTCAGTATCATGTGAATATTTGACCAGATTCACTATTTTTGAGATACTAGTTCACAGGCTCTGCTTAATAATAATCTTCCCTTTCTCAAAGCACTTATCTCGATGGGTTTTCCCATTCACAGTCTATATCTTCACTAGGGCAATCCCCCACCTTGGGTCTGTTCCACTTACATACTTTTGCTACCACATCACGAGCCCGCAATGCTACCAGGTGTCATTCAACATCGTAGTGGGCAGTGGCCGTAATGTTTTGGCTCATCAGTGTATACATGAACCTGAAGCTCCCTTATTTTGTCCCTACAGACCTAATAATACAAGATGAATGTTAGATGCTGTGATCTGTCTAAATGTTCCTTCTCTGAACTTTCTCAATAATACAAAAAAGATTGTTTTTCCCTCCAAGGATTCTCATCTAAGATCACAGAGTATTTCCTGATCACACTCATACTGACTAAACTGGTTGACAACAAATCTGTTATCATAACTTCGAATTGTTGTGATGTCTTCCTGTAATCCCATCTGGTGAGGATCCCAAACACTTTAACATTACTCAAGAATGTGTCACACAAGTGTGCTGTTTGTGGAATCTTTTTATAGATGCATTATGCTTTCCCAGAATGATCCCTATAAACTGTAGTCAGCCATTTGCCTTCTCTGCAGCTGACATTGCGTACTCATTTCATGTCATTTTGCAATGTATGCATACATATTTAACTGATGTAAATTAGTGAAGCTGCATACCATACATAGTATATTTGAACTTTTTAGGATTATTTCTCCTACCTATCCGTTTCAAAATATGTGTATCCACATTTAACACAATTTGCCATTTGTCACACTAAATAGAAATTTCTCTGCAAGCCATTCAGAATTCATCAGGAATCACTCAGTAACTATACTTTTCTTTGCACAACAGACCCACCCAGCCAATAGATTGTTTATCAGCATAAAGAAGAATATTTTTCCTGTTGTAAACTTTGTCTGTGACAAGCAGTCATTATGCAGGTCAACAGATTGGGTGCTGTTACCCAGAATGTCACTGCTGAACAGAGAACCACTAATAGTTCATATGTGATACAAAATCAGGGTATTCACAGAAAATCTGTAATTGCTTGAGAGGCAAACAAGCAATGAAAATCTAATATTCTTTCATTGTTTGACATGTTAAAACTTGTTTGAAGGTAGCAAGCTAATTTAAACTAGCTTAATGTCATTCACATTGTAAGCCCATTAGAGATGGCAGAGTATTTGGAAGATTAGTCGATTTGAAAGGCTAGCATCAAGAAAAGAGATTATAATATGAACATCAACAAAAGTGAAACTAGGATAATGTAATGTGATTTAATTAAATCAGCTGATGCTGAGGTAATTGTGAAAGAAAACAAGATGTGTGAATATTTGTATGGAACAAAAAAACTGAAATTGTTGTAGAAACTGATAGAAAATGTTCTGAATGCTTATGCAATTGTGTCCTCTGTATTAGGTTGTTCTGGAAGATATAAAACCATCGCCCATTCTGCCTGACACTTTGAGCAAAGTGAGGAAACTGCAGAAACTGGACCGTGACATTCTTGACAAAGCTCTTAGGGCATTTGTATCATACATTCAAGCATATGCCAAACATGAGTGCAATGTTATCCTAAGGCTTCAAGGTTTGTAGTAAGGGAATGAGTACTTCTTTGAACAAAAATTGTTATTAATGATTAAAACATAAATGTCTTTTGTTGTAGATCTGGATTTTGGCTTGCTAGC
This sequence comes from Schistocerca gregaria, assembly GCF_023897955.1. NCBI lineage: Eukaryota > Metazoa > Arthropoda > Insecta > Orthoptera > Acrididae > Schistocerca > Schistocerca gregaria. The sequence goes on along the minus strand of NC_064927.1, from coordinate 170,269,723 downwards.
AATGGGATTTGGTCTTCTTAAAATGCCAAAGATGCCTGAACTTAAAAATAGAAATATTGCAGGCTTTGAAGAAGAGAAAATAGACTTCAATTCAATACCATACAGGTAAATTATCAACTTTTGGCCTCTAAGAAACTCATGTGATTCATTGTGGCAATGTGAACCTATTTCCAAACAGTAAATCGAAATTCCTGATTAGGGAGAGACAGAATGGAACTTGTACTGCAGGACATAAATAACTCTTTGCCAGGATATTTCAGTACAGGGTCTGTATCCTCCTTCAGATGGGTCTTTATTGTATTCAGAGTTCTGTAGGTTGGTCTGCTTTTCAATGTATCTTCCAGACTGTGGTTACATAGTTACATTGTTAAACATCTAAGTAAATTATACAGTTACATAGGGGCACTGGAACAATGATGTCTGAACCAATAAATAGATAACAGTGTTTATCTAATGAGTTAGTGGAACAAGTGATTTTCTTTAAAATGACCTGTCTGTTTAAAATATTTTTATACTGTTAAAACTTTTAATTCTTGTGTCCCATTTTCAAAAATAGATGAAGTTTTATAAGTGCATTATGTGCCAGGTTTGCCACACCATGCATTTACAGCCTCATTTTGTGATACTTTATGTAGACAGCAGAGGTAAAATTGTGTTCTCCTGGCAGCGTTGGCCTTGTTTAACTGATTTCTTAGCTGTTACTTGATAGCTTAGCTTCTAACATTTGCAAGTGACATATCAATATATAGGGTGATTATAATTAAAGTTAAACTTTCAAAACACTGTAGAAATAACACCACTGGTCAGAATGACGTCAAATTGCAGTGGAATATTATCGGAGAAGGGGGAAAACGTATGGAAGATTTCAGTACTGTGAAAACTGATCAATAGATGGCACTGTATGTGTCAGAATACATAAATGAAAACACCTGTCATGCGCACAACCCATTGAAGTTGGTATAAACACGCCGGGTACACGGTTTTTCTTCCTTTCACATCTGCTACGCTTGCCATGACTGTCTCAATGCAGGATCACACTCGGCTTGTAAAGCTTTATTACAAGAATTATGACTGTGCACACATCGCTCTGCAGAAGTTTGACACACTGAAGGGCTTGAAAAAAGGCATTGGTCCGATGACTGGCGTGGGTCTGGAGAAAATGATTCAGAAATTCGAAAATACTGGTTTTTTGGTGCGCAACGCATTATAGGGAGGAAATGAATTGATTTGACGTCAGTCGAAGCAGTGGCTGCAGCAGTGCAGGAGGAGACAAGTGGTGGTGTGCAAACATGTAGTGCACAGAGAATTGTCCAAAAAGTGGACATATGCGTGAGCACAGTGCATAAAATCCTACAAAACATCCTTCTTTGCTATCCATTCAAATTTACCCATATGCATGAGTTGCTTCCTGTTAACCTGCCAGCTAGAGAGGCCTTTGCTTTAGAATTTCTTGCTCGCATGGAAGTGGACAGCGATTGGCTATGGAAGATTTTGTGGACACATGAAGCCCACTTCCATCTGACAGGATATGTCAGTTCACAGAAATGTCGAATCTGGGTAACGGAAAATCCACATGTAAATCAAACAGTACCACTTCATCTTGGTAAGGTCACTGTGCGATTCAGGTTTACGGCATCACTTATCTTAGGGCCATATCTTTTCGAAGAAACAGGTACCTGTACCATCACTGGTAAGTGCTATGGGTGTCTTTTGCGCAACCATGTCATTCCAGATCTCCAGTAGTGTGGATGGGATCATTTTCATGCAAGATGGCACATTCCCGCATATTGTGAATCTAGTTAACCAGCTGCTACAGTGCCATTTCAGAAATGCTAGGATTATCAGCCACCATTTCCCCACAACATGGTCATCCCAATCACCTGATCTTAATTCGTGCGACTTATGGCTGTGGGGCTATCTGAAAGATGTTGTGTTCAGTGTTCTGATTGTGCAAACTTAGCTGCATTATGCAACACATTCTGAACGTGACCCTGGAAACACTTCAGTCAGTTGTGGAACATGCCGTTTCTCAATTTCAACTTGTTGCAGAAAATGGTGGACAGTATACTGAACATGTTTAGTGCCGCTCACAGAGAAATTAATAATTCAATGTGATTTTGATTGATGCTTTTTTTGTGGTTTTTGGCCTCAGTACAATTAAAAACCAATTTTTCCCATCTGATGTGATATGACCTTGCCATGGTGGATGGGCTTAGTAACTAACAGTATCACACCTGTACACCCATGCATACTGAGTAGTACAGTTTGTTTAATGTCAAACATACACCTTTGGCATTGTTGTATGATTCATGTGTCATTTGTAATTGACCACTATTAAAATATGATGCTTACAGCTCCATCTATTGCTACTTCTTGGGACTACTTATTTTTGTTCTGCCATATGTTTTCGCACTTCTCCAATAGCATTTGACATCATTCTGACCAGTGGTGTTATTTCTACAGTGGTTTAACATTAATTACAATCATTCAATAAAAAAGCCTCACATACTTCTTTTTACAGCTGTTAACATACCGGCTCGTTATAATTAAACCTTTCCTATTTATCGCATTATAACATGGTAACTAATTACTGTACGAATATCAAACTCGGTAGCATTAATATCCAGAGTATGGGATGCATGATTTCCACACATCACAGCACCACCATCCATTTCCAACTATGGCTAGTAGGCGCAGTGATCAGTCATCATGATTCGTAGTCTCACACACCTGACCAGTCACAGTGCACTTGTTCATGTGTAACATGAACTTGGACAAAAGGAGCAGAGCATTCATTATTGGTGAAGCTATATTACCAAAACAATAGTAGTACTGCAGCTGCAGTTCGAGAACATTGCCGGCTGACAGGATTATGGAAGGGTCCTCTTTCTCCACCTGCCGTGCAGAGCTTGATAAAGAAGTTCAAATCAACTGGAGAACTACACCTGGAAGAGGCCAATGACTGGTTGCACCACAGGTGGTTGATAAGTTATAGTAGACAATGCTACATGCAATTCCAATCATCAGGCAGTGAATGTGCTATGTTATCACAGATGAACTTCCCATGGTCCACTGTATGGAAGCTGCTTTGAACCATTCTCAAAAGTTATCCACACAAGATTCACATATACAGCAACATGCGCCACGAATTGTCGACTTCACTTTCCACTTTCTCCCTAGGATTGGAGCTGACGAAGGCTGACCCTGGACCATCCTATAGAGAGATGAAGCCGAGGTGAACACACAGAACTGGCAAGTGTGCATTAAGTTTCTCTACACATCACCGTATGGTGTGGCTTCATGGCAACATTCATCATTGGCCCATTCTTTTTTGAACAGGTCGGTGCTCTAGGACCAAAGACATGCAGTGTGACTGGCCAACATTACTGCAATATGCTACACCAGCATGTCACACCTGCCCTATAGGAGAGAGGTGCATTGAACTCAACAGTTTTCATGCAAAATGGGGCCAAGTGCTTATCACTCGTGAAGTTCACTTGCTTCTCCGAAACACATTTGGAAATGATGAAATTGTCAGCTGATCGTTTCCAGATTCTTGACCAGTGTGATCACCTGACCTCTCTCCCTGTGATTTCTGGTTGTGGGGCTACCTGAAGGACAGCGTTTACCAGGGGAACATTCACGCATGTGCTGATCTGAAGCACAGCATATCAAGAGAGGTAGTCAGTCTACTCACAGACATGCTTTGTTCTGCCATGCAGAATGCAATCCTGCACTTTCAGACCCTTCCAAACACTGAGGGCGCCTTTGTAGCAGTAATGGTACTGGTATGTAATGGTAAGATGTACTGTAGCAGCATATTAAGTGTTTCAGTTAAATTGTTTCTGCATTATTTCTCTTTCCCATGCCCTTGACATTAATGCTACCAAGTTTGGTCCTCATCAGCAATTACTTTCCATATCATAATGCATTAAATAGGGGAAGTTTAATTATAACCATCTGGTATACAGCAAAACATACTTTTAAGTGCTTCAAATTTGATGTTTCTTCTACGTGTGTGTGAATTTTGAGCAATTCCAACAGATGGCAGAGCCAAAGTGAACCATTAAAATAAGTCTTCACAAGACCCTCATTACAAGCAATATGCTGTACTTAAATTCTTGGTTGTGGAGAAAGAAACCTTTGTGAACATCCGTAAACATCTTTGTATTTTGTATGAGAATGATATAGTTAACAAGAGTAAGTTGGGTGATGGTTAGCTCATTTTTCACATGTCAGTGGTGGCCTCAACCAACCTCCTGATCTGGAAAGTCAGGTTGTACTCGGCATCATGCCATATATCCAACGAGAAGAATCTCATTACCCCTGGCCCCAGTCAATAGATAAGGATCGTCGTGAGCATTGGATTCCCGGGGCTCACGGACATCATGAGAAGAATTGGAGCTTCTCAAACTCCCTCAACACCAAATTCAAACACTACATCAGCACACTCAACGTGAACACACTGATGAAGAGAGGAAAGATGAAACAACTCACAGACACTCTCGAAAAATTTTAAATCAAAATATGTGGATTGCAAAAAACACGATTCACAGACGAAGGCCATTGAGACAACTGAAAAATCTACGGCTTTTTGGCACAGGATTTGCTGTACACAGGTCCATCACGGACAGCACAATCAACTTTTCATCACCAAATGAAAGTATTTCAAAGTATTTGAGCTCAGTTCCTGATACTGCCAGGATTTTTGTCTGGTGGGAGGAACGGAATAGTGTGTGCTCAGTCTTGTGAAACCATTTTAAAAGTTACCTGAATGAGGAGTAGTGGCTTCAAATCTGAAAAGCTGACAGTTGCAAGCAGTCATGTGCTGATTCCCCATACTACGTACAAATGACTTCATGTGACAGAGAATGACTTGGTAGACAGCCAGCTTTGCATGTTCCACAGATATACTTTTAGAATTAGCATGTCTAATGTTTGTTATATAGTATAAGTATTTTTAGATTTGTCTGAGGTAACAGCATATTGCCCGCAGTCAACGATAATTTGGTGGGACAATTTTGACAAGAAAACTAATGTAACTTTCATTTCATGATTTATCTGTCATTCTATATTTCAGAGATCCAGTGAGAGAGGAAGCTCGCCAGAAAAAGTTGGAACAGTACAAAGAAACTGGTGTCTGGCCAGGGTCAAAGAACTTTAAAAGGAAACAGAAGCAAACTGAAGCCTGGTCACTCACTAAACAGCTAAAGGCCGAAAGAAAGGAGAAAAGGAGTAAGCGAGCTGAAAAACGAAAGCTGAAACAACAAGAAGGTAAAGTTAAAACAAAAAAGAAAAGAAAAACTTTAAGTTCGGAGGAGATGGAGGAACTTGCCAGAGATGTGGCTCTTCTTAAAAAGCTTCGAAAAAAGAAGGTAAGTGTGCAGTGAATTATGCCTACATATTTTACAATTTAAGGTAACTGTAACACATGATATTGATTCTTTGTTTTCCTGCAGATAACAGAGGAAGAATTTGAAGAGGAATTCATGAATGATGACTGTGAGTAATTAATTCTTAAGGAAGACAGTGTAAATATGTATTTATTGTACATACTTTTAATAAAGATGTATTTTACATTAGACTGGTTCACGGCATTTTCACTCCATCCTGCGATAGTGCTCTGTCTCTATTGATTTGTTGTCAACAAGACCTGAAGTGGTAATGTGTTGTCCTTTTATATTTATCTGTTCCTGAATGCTTTCCCCAGTTTATTTCTTCTTTCCCTTTCTTTTTCAGTTGTTCTTTATTGTGTCATCTACGCTTCTACTTTGAGTTCTTTTTTGACTTGACAGCTGCCATCTCTTACACTTCAGAAGACAGAAATTCTCAGAGTATGTTTGTTGCTAACCTTATATAAGTGATTTCTCTTTTGTCCCGTGACCCAGTGGCCTGTATATCTTCCTTGATTAATCCCTGATTTCTTCCAATTTTTGTCAGATGACCAAATTCTTATCTCCAGAAGTTTTTGTACTTCTTTATGCGGCCATATTCGCTACCAGTTGGTAAGTAGAACTTATTTTATCTTCATTTCTAGACAAGTTCTATTACATGTACTGATATACTCAATACGCTGTTTTTCATATTTGACCATAATTGCTTCAAGTGCACTTTGGAAATTATTATTGTATTCATTGTGTTTATAGAAACTTCATATTCAGCAGCATAAAATATTGCTGTACTGCATTTTCTGTATGCTCTAAAGATTATGTCGCTGTAGCTGGTGGTAATTTGAACACCCAACAAATTAATATATCAACAGAAGGGAAACAACAAATCAATTTTGTGTGTGTGTGTGTGTGTGTGTGTGTGTGTGTGTGTGTGTGTGTGTGTTTAGACATAACTGTTTGGTTTACCACATGTTTGTGATTAATTACTTCATATTATTTTGTTATTCACTGCCATCACCACTTAGGTTCAGGGAGTGTTTATTTCAAATTCCTGAGAGTGTAATCTTGCACTAGTGTTATTGTCAGACTTAGCTGTGACATGAGCCAACATTTAATGATGGATATTTATAGAATAATATAATTTACATGGTTCTCCAGGCTTTTGTTAGGGATAACCAGCCATACAGAAAAGAAACTGACTAAGATTTTGTAAAACACAAAAAAATGGGAAAATATGGTTTTTGCACCTTGTTGGAATAAAATTGCTTTGTTTGAACATCACAATTTTTATACAGATAGAAATGTGTGATTTCCATTTCTTTCTTACTGCTGCTCCTGGAATCAGCTATAAAATTTGTCAGCAGATTTCAAGAGTTCAGGTGTTATTTGTTGCATGCTGTGATGTGATGAAATTCACCAGCAAAAGGAATATTTGTAAATTGACAGCTATAAGAAAGGACAGAAGAATAGAATATGTGTCAAGACATCGGGGAAAATTTCCTTTATGCTATAGTAAGCTGTAGAGGGGTAAAAATGAGGGGAACTCAGAGAGTAGGATGTAGATTATGTGTAATTGATGCTGTTGGGTGCAGGTCCTTTTCTGAAACAAAGGTATTGAAACACGAGCAAAATGTGTGGTGATCCACATTACACCAGTCAGAAGATTGATGGCAAATGAGGTGGGACAGATGTCAACTGTTTGAAGTTTTTTGGCGTGACATTCTTGGGTATGTGTTTCTTTGTTTTCGTGACACATCAGGTGTGGCTGTATACTCAAGTTTGACATCCTCTCGTCATTGTCTGGAGTTAATTGTCGTGCTAGTAGGATGCATGGTGACATTGAATGGTTGTGGAATTTCTGTATGCTACCAAATATTATGTCAATGTCTGTGATGGAAGTACATTAGTATCGAAGCTGATTCCATTAGATGGCAGATAATGCAGTTTATTTTGTGTAGACCTTCAGCATCAAATATCAGTTTCCTTACACAGCTGAGGGTAATAGCTGCTGCCCTGATTAAAGTTGTTACATATTCTGATCTCAGCAGCTTCTTTATTGACAGTATCACAGTAGTTAGATGCAGAAGGCAAGATTTTCGTATCAGCAAGCATAATCATATGTTCCACACAAAGGAAAGTCCAGGCTGGAACCTCAACAATAGTGGAACAGATAGATTGCTACTCACCATAAAGATGACATATGGAGTTGCAGATAGGCACAATGAAAATACTGTTACACATTAAGCTTTCAACCAAAGCCTTCATCAGAAAGGAAAAAAAACACACACACTCAGACTAACAAGCACACACATGACTTCTGTCTCTGGCTGCTCATGTGTTTGTTTGCAGTAACAGATTTGTCAAAATCGCAATATTTAATGTTGCATCGGTGCTCTGTCCAGTGTTCTGACGACATTGTATAAATAGATTGATTGACATCATTGCTACCACTTTCACAAGGAGTCTACCAGATTCCAGGCACACTATAGACCGTATTTTACTGACGACATAAGCTTTTGAATTTTCAGGGATGGCAGGAAAATGAATTGAATACATTATCTGCCCAGGATCTGTGTATTTTATTTGACACAGCTCTGATGAAATGATGGGGTGCTACCGGCTGATTATGTTGTGATGACTGAGAATCTCCTTGTTTCCATTTCTTTAGAAATAACTGTTCTTATTGAACACCTTTATCAGATAGGTATCTGGTCTCTGAATCTTGGTGGTTCTACTTAGACACAGTTTTAACTCTGTACATCAGCATATGTAAATCTGCTTTCTTTTGGCTGGACACACAGCATGAATTGGCTTGCAGTCAACAAAGGTGCATTTTTAGGATTTCTTTTCATATTCAAGCTTATCATATAGAAAATGTGTGTTCATTCCAGAATACTTTCAGTGCAGCAGTGAAATCACTTTTGACTTCATCATCAATAAGACATTAAAGTGTAGCTACTAAAAAATTTTGCAATAGGAGAGACCAATTTTATTGTAACTGTGTCCAAGAGTATACTCAGAATCTGTACTTTGATGGGGGGGGGGGGGGTCTTGGACGGGGGCTGACAGACACCTCATAATATCAGTTTTGTGGAAGAAGGGAGAGGTGTAGGACATGAACAGTATCTTATAAAACTTTTGAAACATGTTAATGCTGTCACTTTATAATAACTACTGACAATGTTCTTAACTAAGAGAATACTTCATGTGAAGTTTGTACTTACAATTTTGCCCACAGTTACAGGGCTCTTTTAAGGCCCAAGCAATACAAATGGCCATTTGGGATAGCAAGCTGAGAGGGGCACCAGAAGTCTCCAAGTGCTGATATTGTATTCAGAGTGAAAAATAATTAGTAGCAAAAACTAACAGATGAAATTATATGATAATACTCATAGAAACATAAATTGACCAGTGAACATGAGTCTGCAAATTAGCTGTGCATGTGTGATTGTGAGATGCTACTGCCTTCAGTATTAAAAATTGTTCTAGTAAGTACAAATTTATCTAAAATGAAAATTTCTAATTAAATCCCCATCTAATCCGGCTAAAATTTCATCCAAGGCCTACGTTGACAAGAAATGAAATACTGTTTCAGCATGTTACATGTGACAAATTACTGTGAACTCTTACCTATACACTGGACTCGCATGCAGGAGGATGACGGTTCAATCCCGCGTCCGGCCATCCTGATTTAGGTTTTCCGTGATTTCCCTAAATCGCTCCAGGCAAATGCCAAGATGGTTCATTTGAAAAGGCACGGCCGACTTCCTTCCCCATCCTTCCCTCACCCGATGAGACCGATTACCTCGCTGTTTGGTCTCTTCCCCCAAAACAACCCCAACTCTTACCTGTTAAAGGAAATTTTCCACCTGCCATTGCCACATTTGAAAGAAATACAGCTCTCATCTGTGCAATAAATTACACATTTTTTCAAACACCTGTGACCAAATCAGAAAGATCCAAAGCATTGAGGTCAAGTTACCTTGGAAGCCAAGATCCATGCTGTGTTTGATCTGTCCACCTTGGACTATACTGTTGCATTAGATGTCGTCTTTTATCAGCAGAAAAATGTGCCTTTCTCCCATTGTGTGTATACCGTAACTTGCAGGTGATGTGTTTGCAGGTCAGTGTGTACGGCAGCATTCTGTTTCCATTATCACATATTTTCATGATAGTTTTTGTTGTTATTTGTGATCAACGCTGCATATAAAATTACAGTTTTCTCACTAACAGCTTTCAATGATCCCAGGAATTGCCTTAAAGAGATATGAATTTGTTCTTCTATTAATATTTAGCACTGAAATAAGATTTAAAAATGTATTTGAGAGAGAAATGTTTGTGTATTGCTTATTTTAAGAGAAAAAAACAACCAACTTCCTACACTAGTAGATTTATTTATTAAATTCTTGTCAAGACCACAAGGAAAGGTGATTATGTAAAGTCTGAGGGAGGAAATAAACCGTATGTCAGTTGGGGGAGGAGGGCTGTTGTCGAACCAGCCTTGATCAGACAGGTATCTTTCAAATAGGGCCTACATATTTTCATATTTCTATTACATTTTGATATTGGTTGATGACAAAGAGAAAACACTGTTACTTGAAGATACAATGCTCCTTGCTCCTGGAACCTTTAAGAATCAAGACCCACCTTGCATTTTCAGTTGCAGAAAGAATAGTAGTGAATGGTGAACTAGTTTTTTGACATTTCGTGACAAATGGTTTTGGGGTACATGCTCTCAGCCATTATCCATGTTCTTGTTTTCTTCGTTCTGACAATAAATTAGTACGTCTGTGTGGCAGAGGATAGTGTGAATTCGGCACGCTATGATAGTTTTTGCACGGCGGGTTGGGGGGGGGGGGGGGGCAGAAGATATCTCCTATGCCTTTTGCTCGGTACTCCCGTCCTTGGTTCACAACCTCTGGTAAATGAAGCCTTCAGTATTCAGTGATAAAAACGAGTGACTCTTCACATGAAACAGCCATACCTTGAAACTTAGTTGTAAAAAAACTGTCTCGTGGAATCTACAGCATTCATAGCGGCTGTATAACAGACAGTGAATGTTTTTAAATATTTTAAATGGCTTGGCTATTATTTTATTGCAGTGAAGTGTTTCCCCATTCAATCTCGATTGTATTAAATGTAAGGGCGTTTATTAACAGTTAATTTGATGTTGGGAAGACGTTGGAATAGAGCTTTCGTTGTACGGAAATGCTCTCTCGAGTAAAAGACTTTCGTTTATCTTATCGTAACGATGTACATATTCGTAAATGATGGTCTTGGCTTACGGCAAATAGTGTCACCTAAGGAAAGTTCCGAGATACATGTTCACGAGCTATACAAGAGATTACAGCGAGTCTTAACAGTTAAAGCCACGTGGCCCAACGGACCAATCACAGCTAGCCGCGTAAACTAATTCCGCTGTCGGCAAGAAGAGCGCTTGGAATAGATAAGCCATACTGTCTTCCTTTTCTACTCAACTTTGGGTCACGGTGTACGTGCGGTCGTGTTTGTTGACGATGTAGTTAGAGTAACAGCCAAAGAAAACGTCCACATGTTTCTTATAATAGTATAGTAGTATAGTTTTTTTATAATAGTATCGCTATTTCATGGGAAGAGTCGCTGGTTTTTATCGACGAATACTGAAATCGCGCTACAGATTTGTTCGTAGCGTCATATGCTTCAAAAATATTCGCACATTTTCATAGTGATTGAGCAAGCGATAGAGGAACTGCGCTGTTACTGTTCCAGACCGCACATTTATGCCAAACAGTGCTGTACTATAGCGCTTCAGTCCAGAAATAGGTATTGTACAAGGAACACCGTCGGAAGACTCGCAATTATTGCAAAAGTCTTACTTTTATGGCAGGCATTAAACTGCACACCGGCAACAGGAACAACGTCGTCACTACTTTCCTTCCTTTCAAATGCGACGAAAATGCTTCACTGCCATTAGTCTTAATCTCGAGATTAACAATTTGTGGAAACAACAAATTATGAAACATTTCTCTATTATAAATATTAAAAATGTCGATGTCAAAGTTACCTCAGGAATGAGGCAACTATGTTAACGAGGTTAAAATAAAAAAATTCAAGAGAGAAATTACTCACTCTATAAAAACTTTTTATTTAAAAGATGGGTACATCCAAACATGCAAAACATTAAAATAGGCTACTTTAAATTCGCACACTTCAAACTTAAAAGAAAATCTTATTTCAGAATAAGGAGGATCAATTATACATATAACGTCTGCCACGTTGAGCAAATCTTCGCCAGATGTGCTGGAGAAATAAAAACTTATGTCAGTTGTTCACTATATGAAATCTCGAAGTCTCCGCTTCCACAGACACGACAAGGACTTGTTTTGAGGCTCTCTTCTTCATCATTAGTCAGAGGGGTTATTTGGCCGCCTGGTGTCTTTTTAATGGAGGCAAAATGCTTTATTTTCAACGATTCTAAGCGGAATAACATGCCTATCAGTTTCTTTTACACGGCGGTTCTCGTTCGATTTCCTTCCCCATCCTAGAAGGAATCAAAACTTGTGCATCTTCTCTAATGACTTCGATGTCGGCAGTACGCTGAACCCTAGTCTTCCTTTTCTTCTTCTTCGTGGTGCAATTGCCAGTTAATTTTATTAAACGTAAATGCTGCATAATATTTAGACTACAGATTAATTCTGAAAAGCGGTTGTATGGTCTGTAAAACAAAACCGGTAGTTTTTATTCAAATGTGAATGATTAAGGGGAGGGGGTTTTCGTAGCCAACCAGAAAATCGACTCCAACACAACAGCAGAAAGACCTGTAAACAGTTGACAAAGCAGAAAACGCATCCTCTTTATTTCATTATTAGAAATTGGCTCCATTGAAGTCTAACTTTGTGTTCGGAAAAGTAACTATTGCACTTATATATTTTGTTATCCATCATTAAGAAAAACCCGGACTTTTCGTGTATTTTTCCGAAATCCGAATCACGTTGTTAGCAATATTCACTGAATTAATGACTCTCATTTTACAATTTCTGAACAGGTATCGCAGAAACCACATTCCTTATTCACACCGTTTAGGCTTTGCAATACAGTTCTTTCGGTAGTTACCATCCTCAATGTCATGCATCCATGTACATGGAACATTGTTTGACTGAAGTATACTGTAACGTGGTAGAATGTCTTGAGAAGTGCTCAGTGGCCCTCGTGGGTAGTGTAGCTACAGTATTGCCAAAAAAGTGCTGCTTTAGAATCTAGCTCTCCCCCAATGCCTGCATACCACGATCCGCTGTATCTCTGTATAGCGAACAAGCACGCTAAACGTGTGTTAAGCAGTGCCCCAAAGCCACAACTATGTTCTGCTTTTATATACAAACGCGTTAGACATTGGTCATGACCAGTCCTTTAGTAGAGTGAAGGAGTTTCACCCTTACTAGTTGTTGATATTTGGGAGAATCTCGTGCGTTCTTTTGTCTGTGCTGGAAATCCCATTCATTTTGCCATGATTTTAAAATGCTGTGCTGTCTTACTGTTGCGTATTGACTTCAGTTCTAAGTATCCTACGTACTCGTAATAGCAAATGTTATGCATTCATTTAACCGGATTACTGCTACTGGCTCTGCTGTCGATTTCTGATTACCCAGGATTGATTTTTCTTTTTGGCTCTCCTCGACCGGACCCTGCTTTCACTGTTTCTTCAACTTTACATTTCCCTATGTGATGTTTCAAACTGTTAAGGCTGGAATTGTGAGCAGTAGGCAAGCACGGTTTGTTATCGTAAAGTATTTGTTCGCCCGATCTGGATACAAATACAACTTAATCACTTAAATGTGGCCACGGATTTTCATCAGTTGTAGAGTTAAAATCTGATTCCGTGATTTTGTTTCCACAGTTAATCCACTAACAAAAAGTAGTACTTAACGGGAACTCAATACGCCTGCCGCTGCGTTTCAGTCTGGAACCGCGCGACCGCTAGGATCGCAGGTTCGAATCCTGCCTCGGGCTTCGATTTGTGTCCTTTGGTTAGTTAGGTTTAAGTAGTTCTAAGTTCTAGGGGACCGATGAGCTCAGATGTTACGTCCAATAGTGCTCAGAACCATTTGAACCATTTTTTGAATTCGATAAACAACAATGTACAGCAGACATCCAGTTACTCTCGCTCGCACGCGGGCGGCGTGGCGTAATTTTTGTCACAAACGCAAGTAACCTAATTAACGATTAACGGATTAAAAGCATGTTAACTGAAGTTAGAGAAAGGCCTTTAAAGTTTTTTAAATTCATTGTTAATCCGTTACTCAAGCCAAAAAGTTACTTCGTTAACCAACGGATTAACGGTCTTGTGGTCAGCTATGTTTATCTGTCTGCTTTCTCTATACAATGTGTTAAGCTAGTGAACAGCTGATGATGCCAGAAATAAAGAGGATATAAAATGTAGACGGTCAAGACGAAGAAAAACTTCGATAAAGAGAAATAAATTAAACTGTATTTAAATTGGAGTGTTAGAATGTCTTTTCTGAAACTATTTGTTTGGTGTGCTGCCTTGTATGGAAGTGAAACGTGGGCGATAAACAGTAGACCTTCAGCGAAGAAGAGAACAGAAGCTTCTGACATATGGCCCTAAAGAAGAGAACAGAAGATTAGACAGATATATAGAGTGGCTAATGAAGACTGAACAAAACTGGGAAAAAAGGAACCTTACGGCCAAATTACGTTAAAAAGAGGATTGGCCAGGCGCGAGTAGGACCCACGCACTGAGGGTTCCATGTAAATTTAACCACATGTACAAACAGTTCATCCATTCCAGTAATCGTGGATTTCGATGGTTTTCGCCTTTTGTTGACACTAACACCGGGAAGACGTAGATTCCAGGTATTCTTATATTTTCGAGGATATTTTAATTTCAAGGTAGAAGTCTGGCTACAAATGATAAAAGAATGTTTTTTCTTGCGTTATAATTACATATTAACAATTTTCTGACTTTTTTCCCCCCTCTACGTGTACCGTGAAAACTTTCTTGCTGCCAAATTACTTGTTTCTACGTCAAGGGAAGTACCCTATATGTTTTAAGGAGAGAGTTTGCGAGTGTCAAAATACGTGACATAAATCGACTTGGAAGTTTAACATTCATACATCACCAAAGGACTATAGTCTCATCACAAATTTCCATTCCTGAGAAAAAGGCAGCTTAACAGACGGACGGACAGACAATCTGATAACAAATGAAAAAAAAATTGTGTAATATGCTTTCAATTAACAATTTTCGGATTTATTTTTTTTCCCTTTACTTGTAGTGCGAAACCTTGCTTCTTGGCAAATTTCATGAGTGTAGCTCAATGCGAAGTACCCTGTGGGTTTTAATGAGTGAGTCTGCGGGTACAAAATATGTGACATAAATGTCCGTATCTTTTGGTTGCATTGACCTACATGTATTACATCACCAAGTGACTATAGATACCAGCACGATATAAATTTTGACTTGATGCGATTACCCGTTCGTGACAAAAGGACTGACAGACAGACAATAAGTGATCCTACAACGGTTCCGCTTTTACCGATTGAGAACGAAACCCTAGAAATGGATATGACGATGGGACTCATCCTGAGCCATCGAGAAATAGTTAATATGGTAGCGGAGAGACGTGTAGGGGATAAAAATTCCTAATGGAGTCCAAGCCATGAATGCAGAAAGCAGGTTCAAGTGTATGTAGGTTGCAGTACTTACGCAGAGGTGAAAAGAATTGCACAAGATGGGCTGGCATGAAGAGTTGCATCAGAACCTTCGGAAGTCTTTGAAGCCATCCTTCAAGTTTACAAAGCGCAGCAGTACACTTACGACACGTTCCACAGTTCTTCCCGAGTAACCGCTTACAACGTGCAGTGTATCATCTGCCAACGGAACCAAGTAGCTTACGTAACAACTGTTAGCGTGTGCTGGAGTCATTTGCTGTGGAGCACGAACCGCTACAAATCCAAGCTATAACATCCTGCCACCATGGTAACTACAGAGGCCCAGGGTGATTTTCGATTTAGTGCAGTACATGAGAGAAAATTAAAGAGACCTTTGGAGAAAAGAGAACCACTTGTATGAATATCAAGAGCTCAGATGGAAACCCAGTTCTAAGCAAAGAAGGGAAAGCAGAAAGGTGGAAGGAGTATATAGAGGGTCTATACAAGGGCGATGTACTTCAGGACAATATTATGGAAATGGAAGAGGATGTAGATGAAGATGAAATGGGAGATACGATACTGCGTGTAGAGTTTGACAGAGCACTGAAAGACCTGAGTCGAAACAAGGCCCCCGGAGTAGACAACATTCCATTGGAACAACTGACGGCCTTGGGAGAGCCAGTCGTGACAAAACTGTACCATCTGGTGAGCAAGATGTATGAGACAGGCGAAATACCCTCAGACTTCAAGAAGAATATAATAATTCCAATCCCAAAGTAAGCAGGTGTTGACAGATGTGAAAATTACCGAACAATCAGTTTAATAAGCCACAGCTGCAAAATACTAACTCGAATTATTTACAGACGAATGGAAAAACTAGTAGAAGCCGACCTCGGGGAAGATTAGTTTGGATTCCGTAGAAATACTGGAACACGTGAGGCAATACTGACCTTACGACTTATCTTAGAAGAAAGATTAAGGAAAGGCAAACCTACGTTTCTAGCATTTGTAGACTTAGAGAAAGCTTTTGACAATGTTGGCTGGAATACACTCTTTCAAATTCTAAAGGTGTCAGGGGTAAAATTCAGGGAGTGAAAGGCTATTTACAATTTGTACAGAAACCAGATGGCAGTCATAAGAGTTGAGGGACATGAAAGGGAAGCAGTGGTTGGGAAGGGAGTGAGACAGGGCTGTAGTCTATCCCCGATGTTATTCAATCTGTATATTGAGCAAGCAGTAAAGGAAACAAAAGAAAAAATTGGAGTAGGTATTAAAATCCAGGGAGAAGAAATAAAAACTTTGAGGTTCGCCGATGACATCGTAATTCTGTCAGAGACAGCAAAGGACTTGGAAGAGCAGTTGAACGGAATGGACAGTGTCTTGAATGGAGGATATAAGATGAACATCAACAAAAGCAAAACGAGGATAATGGAATGTAGTCGAATTAAGTCGGGTGATGCTGAGGGAATTAGATTAGGAAATGAGACACTTAAAGTAGTAAAGGAGTTTTGCTATTTGGGGAGCAAAATAACTGATGATGGTCGAAGTAGAGAGGATATAAAATGTAGACTGGCAATGGCAAGGAAAGCGTTTCTGAAGAAGAGAAATTTGTTAACATCGAGTATAGATTTAAGTGTCAGAAAGTCGTTTCTGAAAGTATTTGTGTGGAGTGTAGCCATGTATGGAAGTGAAACATGGACGATAAATAGTTTGGACAAGAAGAGAATAGAAGCTTTCGAAATGTGGTGCTACAGAAGAATGCTGAAGATTAGATGGGTAGATCACATAACTAATGAGGAAGTATTGAATAGGATTGGGGGGGAAGGGAAGTTTGTGGCACAACTTGACTAGAAGAAGGGATCGGTTGGTAGGACATGTTCTGAGGCATCAAGGGACCACCAATTTAGTATTGGAGGGCAGCGTGGAGGGTAAAAATCATAGAGGGAGACCAAGAGATGAATACACTAAGCAGATTCAGAAGGATGTAGGTTGCAGTAGGTACTGGGAGATGAAGCAGCTTGCACAGGATACAGTAGCATGGAGAGCTGCATCAAACCAGTCTCAGGACTGAAGACAACAACAACATGAGAGACTGCACTCCTGCTTCCGTTTTTGATGCGACATTTACATGAGTATCACAACTATCTAGCTGTCTTTGCGGATGGGCCTACACGAATACACTGGGTTGGTTGCTCTGTTGTTTTCCCAGCTCGTGTCCTCAAGAACTTACTGTCTTCGGCGCAATATTAATTCGATCCAGCGGGCCTTGCAGCAGATGAGACGTTCTTCTAGTGCTAAATTTCTTGACTGTTCCGATAATGTCGGTGCGTTCGCTCTCTACAACGTTCGTAGCCAGCATATAAAATAGTCCAGAATATACAGGATGCCCTCCTACAAATACAACGATTGGGGAGGATACTGGGGCTGGATACCAGAGCACATTGGTGTTACGGGGAACGAAAGGGCAGATCTAGCAGCCAAGGAGACGTGTCGTGATCATCAGGTATTTCAGTGTGCCATCCCTCTGCATTTACAGCCTCGCTATTGAGATCCAGAGTCTTGCGTTGGTGGGAGGATGGGTGGCTTGGTGTGACAGATAATAAGCTCGATCTCGTAAAGCCCACAACACGGTCGTTGCATACCGCCTTCCAGCCACGTTAATGAGGTCCTCGTTAATCGTCCTCGCATAGGCCACAACACTAAGACGGATGGCTTCTTGTTACGGCGAGAGGGCCCTTCATTGTGTGGTGTTTGTGGTGTACAGATCACTGTTCGCCACATTCTGTCTGACTGTGTTTTGTTTTCCGATCAGCGGGCCACGAGATTTTGCGACGGATCTGTCCTCTATTTTTGGTAACGTTCAAACGAATGTGGCTCGAGTGAATTGTCCAACATTTTCCCCAAGATTTTAGGGAGATGGTTCTAATATGTTAACAGCGTGACTGGCTCAGCCATATATTTTGTAAGTGATCAACCAGTAACATTCCTCTGTGTCTTTCTTTAAGTACCTTTGTCTTTTTGCTTCACGTGTAGCTGCTTTTAATTATTCTCCGTTATTTTAGCGCATGTTGTTCGTCCATATGCCCCCCACGCACACGCAGCTCTACAATCCCACATGACTAGCGCTCGAGAGAACAGACACACTGTGCGGAGTCACGGGTAGTACAGCCACGTAACATACTTTGAGTCGGCAACTGAGTTTATTTGCAACGATAAAGAGATCCACGCCGACGGATGCGACGACTTCTGCGACAGGAGGCACTTTTAATCACAGTGATAATTATTACAGCTACCCTTGACGCGGCAGCAGAGAGAAGCACGCCGACAATGGTATTCCCGACATCATCGGACACACGATTTGCATCATGATGAACATATGTGCTATTGTTGCTGTCAGTGGTGGAAGCCGTGCGTACCAGTTTTCGCGCTCTGCGTACTCCGAAATCACCTCCAATACTGATCTTGTATACTTTCCACTACACACGTATAATAAGCAAAATTTTGTTAGCAAGCAGTGTACCCTCATTTTGGTTCACCGTACTACTTTCTCCCCTAATTCTACTTGTTGCACGACATCCACACTTCAACTTGTCGAGTTTTATTCTAATCTCCTCTGAGATGGCCTCTTCTCCACAATAATACACTCCTAAGACAGAAAAAAGGAACTGTCTGAATGGGACGGAAATCACTAGATGTGATGTACATGTACAGAAAAACAAATGATTGTAATTTCAGAAAAATTTGATGATTTATTCGAGAGAAAGAGCTTCATAAATTGAGCAAGTCAATAACGCTATGGTCCGCTTCTGAACTAACAATAACGTTACTCGTCTTGGCATTGATTGAAAGAGTTGTTGGATGTCTTCCTGAGGGATTTTTCGTTGCGACGGAATCGTCTCACGAAATTACAATCAGCAACTTTCTCCTCCGAATGTAAAAATATTTTGCTGACACCGACCTACATCGGGAGAAACGATAACCAGGAAATCAGAGCTCGTACGGAAAGATACAGGTGTTCGTTCTTTCCGCGCGCTGTACGAGATTTGAATAATAGAATCGTGAAAGTGGTTCGATGAACCCTCTGCCAGGCACTTAAATGTGATTTGCAGATTATCCATGTAGATGTACATGTACTTCACAATTACCGGTTTTCATCCCATTTTGTTAATTACATCGTGATTCACCGCGGTTTTCTTTTTTTTCCCACACAATCCAGGTCTCAGCACTTAGTGTAACGCCTCACTGCTAGGTATTCTTTTATTGCCGTTGACTGGTGTTGTGGGGTATGGTCTCTTAAGACCATGACTTACCCTGTTTCTGGCGTTCCGATTATTCTTGGACGGCCGGAGTGGCTACGCGGCTCTAGGCGCTGCAGTCTGGAGCCGAGGGACCGCTACGGTCGCAGGTTCGAATCCTGCCTCGGGCATGAATGTGTGTGTGATGTCCTTAGGTTAGTTAGGTTTCATTAGTTCTAGGGGACTGATGACCTCAGAAGTTAAGTCACATAGTACTCAGAGCCATTTGAACCATTTTTTTTATTATTCTTGACCTAGCTTTGCACTGAGTTCAATTTATATTTATATGCATCTGAACAGACAGAGCTAGTACTAGACAAAAAGACAATGCAGTTTTTTCTTAGCTTTGTTCTTAAGACTTACCGACCTCTGTAGTCGAGGTCGCTGACTTTCGACATGAGGGTAGCCGGCTCGAATCTTGGAAGTGATACAAAATTTCGTCAAACGAATTTCACCAGAACGGAGATAAGAGCTCGAGGTGCATGGTTCCCGATCTCCAGATTCTACGCCAAACTGCTGGGGTAAATTCCAAACCTCTCCGCGTTGTCTCAGCAATTGAGAGCATGTGGCTGTTGTTGTGATTCGTCTGTCGGATGGATGGTGGTGATGTTTAGTTTGGGGGGGGGGGGGCAACTGCGTGGTCATCAGCGCACATACAAAGTCCCAATTTTTACACAATCCAATGTAGCCAATATCACAAATGATGATGATGAAATGGAGAACACAAATACCCAGTCTCCGGGCAGAGAAAACCCCCGACAGAGAATCGAACCCGGGACCCGTGATCCAGAGGCAGCAACGCTAGCCACTAGACCACGATCTGCGGACCCGTCAGATGGAGACGTTGCGATTTCAGGGCCCTTGGATTTTCTCAAGAGGAACAGACTGTGTGTGTCAGCATCGATGTATTCAATCATCCTTATGCCTCACACAGCCACTACACTATACTCTGTTCGCACTCAGCACGGAAAAAAACCTCTCTGATGTGCTGAACGAATTTGTCTTCATGATGCTTCCCTCATATGAATTTAGAGAACTAAATAATTCGATTACTCTGACATCTTTTGATACCACAATTTGCCCTAAAGATTAAACGAAACAAAAGAAAATGATAAAATCAGTACAATAGTTTTATAATCGTGAACCTCTTCACGCATTTTTGTCCGTATTATGATGAATTTACCTAGCGTGTAGATAGAGTTCTGGAGGTTCAAGGAGAGTAGGGTTGAGTTTCGGTAAGGATAAATGATTTCTGGAACATTGCACCGTCATAAACAGTCTACAAACCCTGCCGTATATTGTTGATTACCCGCTTCTGTAACTGAACGTGTTAAAATGTTGCCACCAATGTCTGCTGTCGTTAAGCAACCGAGTGCAGATGGGAAGCATGAAAACCATTTTACTGGCTGGAGAGACATTGAAGAAATTAAGCGTATTGTTGTTTTTCTTAAGTCATTTCCGTGTGCCAGCAGTGAAGATGAAGTATAATATGATACAACGAAAAACTGTTGGAAGCAAAATTTTATTAATGAGTATAAATCCGTTTAACATAAGATTCAACGTAAATAGATTCTTGTAAAGTGCTTCGTATGAAAGATGAAACCATTTCCCTTTAGTCAAAGATGTTCACTGCTGTAAGCACTACCATAGTAGCGATTCTAAGCCGTAATGTTACTTCGCAACTAGAACTGTAACTGTCTCGCCACCTGTGCTCTGCACGCACAATTGTACTGTACTGCACGAAATATCGGCAACGGCTGCCGTTAAAAGCACAAACTGCTTGCTGTTTACTGGCGATAAGTTGCTGCCAGGAGGACCTTTATCGTCTCCGCATCGGCCAAGTGTTCAAGCAGTCACCGGGAGACTAATGTGCCCGCAGGAATGACGACAATGAATAACTGTTCAAGCACCAGTTCCTCAATACTCTGTCGTTGCAGTGTTTCAGGGAGAACCATCATTCTACCTGCAGGCTGCAGCGAAAAATTTTAGCACCAGCTTCAGCTACATATTAAAAGTGATAATATTTAAGAAGAAACAGACAGCTTATCAAGAATTGTAGGCTTTATTCTTTAAGAAGCTCTGGGTTAGTCCGTGAGACGTATGTGCGGATTTCTGAGGTGGAAGTCGTAGAGGTTACCCATTTCTCTTCTCTCTCCCCCTCCCCCTCTCAAAGAACAATTTACCAATAGCTTTTATATTTTTATGCACAGGTGTGCAAAACTTGAGGACGAAAATAGCTTTTCGCACGATATCTCACTATCAAGTAACGTAACTCATTAAAAGTTGGACCGTAGATAGAAGGAAATACTGCAGTATAGTACAGAACATAACTGAAAGAAATACGCAATCAGACGAACAGAGATGACGCTTTTATTTAAAGACAATAATTACATTGAAGTCACCGAGATTCATTATGGTCTCTGGACAATAGGCTACAAACGTTGGGAGGTAGTTCTTATGTGTGTGAAATCTTATTGGACATAACTGCTAAAGTCATCAGTCCCTAAGCTTACACACTACTTAACCTAAATTATCCTAAGGACGAACACACACACTCATGACCGAGGGAGGTCTCGCACCTCCGCCGGGACCAGCCGCACAGTCCATGACTGCAACGACCAAGACCGCTCGGCTAATCCCGCGCGGCCGTAGTTCTTAAGAGGTATGTTCACCACAGGAGGTAATGTACACCCCGCAACGTGCTCCCATGCAGGCCACAAGATTTAAGTTGGCGAAGCGGGAAAGCCAATCATTTCGCACATGCGTGTTCACAATCGTAGTGCTAAGTGAAATACTGGTAACGGTGACTGCGCACTCCGATTTTTGTACCACGTAAAGTAAGATCTTGTCAAAGCTGTGAGGGTTAGTTGTTGTTTATGTCCTCACATGTACCTCTCACATTTTTGGACGAAGAGTTTTCAAATAACCCAAATCTCCGAATTTCAATGTCTTCGACGTTATGCTACAGTGACGCACTAATTACTGATGTGAACCTATCATTATCGTTACGTTAAAAATTTAAGTAGTAAAATCCTAGCCATCTACGACATCTTTAAATTGGAGATTGTAAATTATATTTGGGAAAACCACGATCAACCCCTGGAATGAGATGTGATCATGTGACTCACGTTGTAGCTGCTTTGGTTGTGAAATAGGAAGTACGAATTTGAGTTCCACAGACAATTCAAAATTTTCAGGGATTCCCGTAAAAGGTTTTCTTGTGAAACCTCTACAACTGTTAGCGTTGTAAATCGATTTAATTTGAACGGAATGTTGTTTGTTATGACCTTTAGTCCGGTGACTTATTTGATGTAACTGTCCACTCTAGCCTACCCTATGCAAGGCTCTTCATCTTTGCATAACTACTGCAACCTACACCCATTTGAATGTGCTTACTGCATTCAAACGTTAGTCTACCTTTACAGTTTTCACCCCTAGTACTTCCTCCATTAGAAAATTACAATTGCTTGATGCTTCGGAAGGTGTCTTGTCTACAGATCTCTTCTTTTAGTTAAGTTGTGCCATACATTTCTTTTTTCCGCGTTTCATTTCAATATCTCGATGTTACCTACTCGATCTACCCTTCTAGTCTTCAACATTCTTCTGTAGCACCACTTTCCATAAGCTTCTATTCTCGTCTTGTCTGAACTATTTGTCGTCCACGTTTACCTCTGTGAAAATTTTCAGAGAATACGTTCTAATCTTTAAAATTATATTCCATATTAACAAATTTCTCTTTTTCAGAAACGCTTATCTCGTTGTTGCCAGCGATATGCACATTAACAGATGATGGCCGTACCGCATGCGAAAGATACAGGATGACACAGAAAGACGGGAACATTTCCACTATCCAATAAAACTAGAAGTGATGAAGGATAGAAGTGGCATTCATAGTAATTGAAACCTTACAACTTTGCCATTTACGGAACATTAATGGCATTTACCATTTTTTAAAAAAATACGTCTTTTAGATGGCATCCTCCTGTACGAATACATTCGTGAAATCTGCTGTTGAGATTCCTCATTGACAGCTGCAACATCTCAGCAGGGATACTGTGAACTGCATTCCAAATTCTCTGTTTTATCTCATCCAGGGTTCTTGATCGAGTCGTGTAAACTTTGCTCTTGAGGTAGCCCCACAAGAAAAAAAAATTCACAAACGGATAATCTGGCGATATAGGGGGCCAGGACACGTTACCGAATCGTGAGATCATACGGTTGTCAAACGATTCTCGCACATTAATTTTGCCATTGATTGCCGTGCAGTGTACGATGTCGCTTCGTCCTGTTGAAACTATGTTTCTTGACCGTTTGGAAAGTTGTTCAATGGAGGTGTAGCGTAAGTTCGTAACATCTCAACGTAACGATCGGCATTAAAAGTCATTGTGTTTCCCTGTTCATTTGCGAAGAAATAAGGTCCGATAATCCCGTGTGAAGTAACACTACACCATACTGTCACTTTACTAGCGTTTAAAGGGCGCTCATGAACGTCGTTAAGATTTATGTTCGCCCAGTAACAGTAGTTATGTTTATTCACATAACCTGTTAGATGAAAATGTGCCTCATCTGACATCCACAACTTGTTTAGAAATTCATCATCATTGTTTTTTTTGTTATCATTTGTTGACAGAATCCTAATCGTAACCGGTAACCGTTGTCCTTCAATTGCTGCACCATCTGTAGTTTGTACGGTTGAAATTTTAAATCAAGACGAAGAATTCTGCGAACACTTTCCCACGATATGCCAACCACTGCTCTTTGCTTACGAATTGAACGCCGTGGGCTCCGTAAGACAGACTCGCGTACATCAGTGTTCGCTGGAGAGCGCACACTTCTTGGTTGTCCTGTTCGTTTCTTCTTGAGGGCTACCCAGTCTCTTCAAAGTTATTAATCCAACATTTTATCGCGTGTTTCGACGGAACGGCATCATGACGTCCTAAATTATAAAAACGTCGCAATTCCCTCTGCGCCGCTATCAACGATCATCGTTTTTATAAAACATTTTTATGGCTGACGTACGCTGTTGCCTGCTCCAGTGATCCATGATTACTGAAATGCGAACTGTTTACTCGCTAACTGTCACGAACCCGCAGTGCTGCCACCTGCCGATATAGCTGCCAACACTCATTTCAAACATTCCATTATTCTGTGTCAGCCTGTATAAAAGGACAGTGCATTGACAGAGCCTTCATTTGTACTCAGCTGATTCGTGTGAAAAAGTTTTCCATGTGATTATGTCCAAGCAATGGGAATCAAGAGACTTTGAACGCGGAATGGTAGTTGGAGCTAGCCACATGGGACATCCCATTTTGGAAATCGATATGGAAGTCGATATTCCGAGATCCACGGTGTCAAGAGTGTGCCGAGAATGCCACATTTCAGCCACTACCTCTCACCGTCAGTTAATGACCGACATCAGCGGCGTTTGCGTAGAGTTCTCTGTGCTAAAAGACATGCAATACTGCATGAAATAACCGCAGAAACCAATGTGGATCGTACGATGAACGTATCCGTTAGGACGGTGTGCCGAAATTTTGCGTTAATGGGCAATGAAACCAGACCATCGACTCGAATACCTTTGCTAACAACACGACATCGCTTCCAGCGCCTCTCTTGGGCTCGTAATGATATCGGTTGGACTCCAGGCGACTGGAAAACCGTGGCTTAGTCAGATGAGTTCCGGTTTCAGTTGGTAAGAGCTGATGGTAGAGTTAGGGTATGGAACAAACACCACGAAGTCATGGATTCAAGTTGCCAACAAGGCACTGTACAAGTTGGTGGTGACCCCAAAATCGTATGGACTGCGTTTACAAATAATGGTGCAGCTGAATCGACCATTGACTAGAAATGGTTATGTTCGGGTACTTGGAGACCATTTGCAGCCGTTCATGAACTTCATCTTCCCAAACAAGGGCGCAATTTTTATGGATGACAATGCGCCATGTCATCAAACGACTGTTGTTCACAATTGGTTTGAAGAGCATTCTGAACAACTCGAGCGAATAATATAGTCCCTCAGATCGCCCGACGTGAATCCCATGGAACATTTATGGGACATAATCGAGAGGTCAGTTGGCGCACAAAATCCTGCACCGGCAACACTTTCTCAATTATAGACGTTAAAGGCAGCATGGCTCAATATTTCTGCAGGCGACGTCAAACGAGTTGTTGAGTCCATGCCACATAGAGTTGCTGTTCTACGCAAGACAAAAGTGGGTCCGACGCAATATTAGGAGATATCACTTTTGTCACTTCAGTGTACAGTGTTATCTGCAAATCGCACAACTTTTATTTCTTATCCGTAAACTTTAATTCCGTTTACGATTTTATACTTGTTTCTCTTTATCGCTTGCTCGATATAGAGACTAATAACAAATGGGGTAGGAATCCTATCGTGTAACATGTCTCCCATAACACGTGGTCCGCTCCTTTGATTGAGCGGATTGCGGCAACGAAAGGAGGCCAGGCCCGCTAAGTGGTTTTCCTAGTTCCTGTGAGGTGAATATTAGGATGATTCCATTACAATCGCTACCGATATATTTCCCTGTCCAATCAAAACTTATTTTCCGTCTCGACAGTCCTTGATTTCAAAGACCTATATTTATAACGTTGGCTTACACTTATTCCTTCGTTAGTAGGGTAGGAGATGACCAAAAGTCATCGACATATGTTTGATGCAGTTACGGCCACGAAAACTAAGTAATCTTTCATGGTAATGCATTCCTCCCGGCCCTAAAAAAACGTAATCTATTTCCATTTGTTTTGTGTGGATGATTTCTACTTCCCTTCAGACGGCAATAGTTTATTTACAAATCCGTTTAAATGGAAGTACACCTAATCACTGAAGATGATGCGCCGTACACAGCTGTCGTCTGTTTATTGTCTCTCCACAATCCATTACAGAAATTTGTTTCTTGGAGACGGTATGTCGATTTCCGTGCCTCTGTTGACTGAACCGGGTTTGCGTGTTAGTGAAGATATTGCGTCAGCCTACGCTGCATGGTTGATACTGACAGGCGTAGTTAGCGACGGCTAACCGATTTCAATGAACTACAAGGACGAGTAGTTTCGTTGGCAAAGGAGATTCCGCAAATATACACTGATGGGAATGGAAATGCTAAACTACGAAGCAGCTGTCCGATATTCATCAGACTTTGTGGAGATGTTCATTAAAACACATATTGAAATGAGGGTGGGGACATCGCCACTTGATTCACCTCCGATCCCAGAAACTGAGCATTACAGAGCCAACTCAGCTATTCATTTCATTTGTGGCAAGGACTAAGGGACCAAACTGCTGAGGTCATCGGTCCCTAGGCTTACGCACTACTTAGTCTAACTTATGCTGACTTACGCTAAGGACAACACACACACACACTCATGCCCGAGGGAGGACTCGAACCTCCGACGGGGGCAGCCGCGCGAACCGTGACAAGACGCCAGACCGCACAGCTACTCCGCGCGGCCAACTCAGCTGTTCATGAACATGTTTATTTGAGAAGTCCATTAGGAATGGAAATGAGTGTTTGGCACCATTGGTCGGGAGGCCCCTTGCGGGACAAAAATTCAAATGGCTCTGAGCACTATGGGACTTAACATCTATGGTCATCAGTCTCCTACAACTTAGATCTACTTAAACCTAACTAACGTAACTACATCACACACATCCATGCCCGAGGTAGGAATCGAATCTGCGACCATAGCGGTCACGCGGTTCCAGACTGAAGCGCCTAGAACCGCACGGCCACACCGGCCGGCTTGCGGGACAGGTCCGGCCGCTTTGGTGCAGGTTTTATTACAGTGGACGCCACACTGGGTGACCTGCGCGCCGGATGGGGATGAAATGATTATGAAGACAGCACAACATCCAGTCCCTGAGCGGAGAAAATCCCCGATCCAGCCGGGAATCTAACGGGAGCTAGTAGGACGGCAATCCGTCACGCTGACCAATCAGCTATCGGGGCGGACATTAGGAATAATGTAAGAGTACAATATCAGTACTAAGGATGTTTCTTGTGAAGAATACCAGGCTATCACAAAGGTAAGAGAAAAGGCGTGTAGAAGCTAGGACGGCTTGCAAGTGTAAGAGGGACGTTCAATAAGTAACGCAAAACAGTTTTTTCTCGGCCAATTTCGGTTGATGAAATGTGGATATTTGCTGTGGGACTTTGTGGAATATTCTCGCTTCAACCCTTACAGTTTCATAAACTCCTGATAAGAGACGGCGCTATACGTAGCGTTCAAAATAGCGTCTGTAACGGTGGTGCGTTCCAAACAGAAAGCTGTAGCTGAGTTCTTTTGTCGGAAAACTGTTGCAGCGCACGTGTTCGTAGGTGCTTGCAGAACGGCAATGAACAAAAGCACGGCGAGTCGTTGGGCGAGGGGTCTGTCGTCACGACAAGGTCGTGCCAATCTGTTCAATCTCCCGCGTGCCGGTGGGCCACACACAGTTCTGACTCCTGCAGTGTTGGAACGTGCGGACACCCTTATTCGAGGTGATCGACGGATCACAATCGAACACATCATTGCATAACTGGAAGTCTGTTGGTGGTGCGGGCTCACTCGTCCAACTGTTGGGGTACTCAGTGCTTTGTGCCCATCGGGCTTACGCGTTTCGTGGCTGATCGTGACAACTTTTTGTCGAACATCGTCACAGACCATGAAACATGGCTTCATCAATTCTAATCGTAAACAAAACGGCAATCCATGGAGTGGCGATACATCACATCTCCTTCAAAGAAAAAGTTCAAAACAGCATCTTTAGCTGGTAAAGTCGTGGCGACGGTCTCCTGAGACTCTGTAGGGGTTATTCTGTTTGACATCCCCCCTCGTGGTGCAACTATAAACTCGGAAGTGTATTTTGCTACCCTCAGGGAGTTAAAGAAACTACTTCAATGTGTTCGTCGCCACAAAAATGCGACCGAATGGACTGTTGTTCCTCACCTACCCTACAGCCCTGATCTCGCACTTTCCGACTTCCATCTGTTTCGTCCGATGAAGGATGCACTCCGCGTGAAGCAGTAAGAGGATGATTGTTCACGCGGATGATGGGGAGGTTATTGATGAAGCAAGACGTTGGTTCTGACGTCGACCAGTAGAGTGGTACCGTAGGACATACAAAGGTGGCGTAATGTAGCTGTCGCGTTGAAGGGAGATTATGTTGAAATTAGATTTTGTAGCTAAAAGATCGGCGGTTAGTGTGATGTACTGGACTCCTGACAAACTTGCTTTCAGAAAAAAATGTGTTGCCTTATTTATTGAAGGCCCCTCATACTTTATCAGACATCGCGTAGAGGACATTCGAACGAATGTGGATACACATCTTACATGGAACCGGTAACTCCCATTACCGAGTCTTTAAAGAACCGAAATTCCGTATGTAAAACTACTCCAGACGTATGATTAGTTTACAAATAAGTTAATGTGTTAAATATTTGACATTGGGCATGTAAATTCTTAAGGTTGAAAACGCAAAAACCTATTAAGAACGGTATTATTAATTTCAGATTATTTTCTGGGTTGGATTATTTACTGGATATAGTCTGGGTAATCTGCTCAGTTTTCTCGCCTCTTAATTTTTTATGCGGTCAGCATCCCTGAATATCGAAGTAAATATGAATATAAAAAAAGGTAGGAAGGTTTATCTGTTTATCAAGAGCAATAGAAGGCAGATTTCAGACTACCTAGCAGATCAAAACGAAAGTTTCTGTTCCGACACTGACAATGTTAAGTGTTTATGGAAAAAGTTCAAGGCAATCGTAAAATGCGTTTTAGACAGGTACGTGCGAGTAAAACTGTGAGGGACGGGAAAAACCCAACGTGGTTCAACAACAAAGTTAGGAAACTACTACGAAACCAAAAAGAACTTCACTGCAAGTTTAAACACAGCTAGAACCTCTCAGACAAACAGAAGCTAAACGATGTCAAAGTTACAGTAAGGAGGGCTATGCGTTAAATCAGTAAGTGGCTCGAAACAGCATATCCAGCCACTCTGGGATGATGATGCCATTGAAACAGAGGATGACACGCGTAAAGCTGACATACTAAACACCTTTTTCCAAAGCTGTTTCGCAGAGGAAGACCGCTCTGCAGTTCCTTCTCGCACAAACGAAAAAATGGCTGACATCGAAATAAGTGTCCAAGGAATAGTAAAGCAACTGAAATCACTCAACAGAGGAAATTGCACTGGACCTGACTGGATACCAATTCGATTCTAAACAGAGTACGCGAAAGAACTTCCCCCCCCCCCCCCCCCTTCTAACAGCCGTGTACTGCAAGTCTCTAGAGGAACCGAAGGTTCCAAATGATTGGAAAAGAGCACAGGTAGTTCCAGTTTTCAAGAAGGGTAGTCGAGCAGATGCGCGAAACTATAGACCTATATCTCTGACGTCGATCTGTTGTAGAATTTTAGAACATGTTTTTGCTCGCTTATCATGTCATTTATGGAAACCCAGAATCTACTCTGTAGGAATCAACATGGGTTCGGAAAACAGCGATCGTGTGAGGCCCAACTCGCTTTATTTGTTCATGAGACCCAGAAAATATTAGATACAGGCTCCCAGGTAGATGCCATTTTCCTTGACTTCCGGAAGGCGTCCGATACAGTTCCGCTCTGTCGCCTGATAAAGTAAGAGCCTACGGAATATCAGACCAGCTGTGTGGCTGGATTGAAGAGTTTTTAACAAGCAGAACACAGCATGTTGGTCTCAATGGACAGACGTCTACGGGCGTTAAAGTAACCTCTGGCTTACCACAGGGGAGTGTTATGGGACCATCGCTTTTCACAATATATATAAATGACCTAGTAGATAGTGTCGGAAGTTCCATGCGGCTTTTCGTGGATGATGCTGTAGTATACAGAGAAGTTGCAGCATTAGAAAATTGCAGCGAAATGCAGGAAGATTGCAGCGGATTGGCACTTGGTGCAGGGAGTGGTAACTGCCCCTTCACATAGACAAATGTAATGTATTGCGAATACATAGAAAGTACGATCCTTTATTGTATGATCATATGATAGAGGAACAAACACATGTAGCAGTTACTTCTGTAAAATATCTGGGAGTATGCGTGAGGGACGATTTGAAGTGGAACTACTTAAACCTAACTAACCTAAGAACATCACACACATCCATGCCCGAGGCAGGATTCGAACCTGCGACCGTAGCAGTCGCGCGGTTTCAGACTGAAGCGCCTAGAACCGCTCGGCCACCGCAGCCGGCAAGTTACAATTTTATTTAGAGGAAAAAGAATAATATTAACAGCATGAGCCTTCGGGCTCAGAAGCTTGCCTGCTCCCTTTCAACACGGCCGTAGCCATGACCGCTCACAACCACCTCTGAAAGAGTACACTGGTGCAAATCTGCAATACACGGTATTACTTTATACTAAAAAAAATTTTAACAACTCACAGAAACACGTAAACTATGCACCCCGAAAGAGGGATGGAAATGGGCAACACTCAAATTATGTGCCACCGAAAGTGTAATTTTTTTAAGGACTCTTACGGTGGAAGTGTGGCAACCTTATAACTTAAAATGACTATTTACATAAATCCCATAAAATGCATACTTACATAAAATATACAACATGCTCTAAATTACACATATTCCACCTCGCAGGATGATAGGCAAGATAAAAACATATTTCAAGAATTCGGCCTTTAAGCAATAAATTTGTTAACACCGAATCCGACAAACATGACAGAAGCAGCTATTAACGTATGACACACAGACAGACACTAACTGCCTAACAAATGCGGACGGGAGACAGACGAGCAAGCTGGGGACGAGAGACTAACCAAGAAAACAAGTAGAAGTTAACAAGCAAATGAAACAACATATCACGAATCACTTCTAATAAACTGCGATGTCTGGCGAAGACATTGCGCAGCCCCCTCAAAACGCTCTCGCGAGCCGTCCGCTGTCAGACGCTCTCACGGCGTCGCAGCTCGCCCTGGCCAGACCGATGTCGTAGGTTGGCTCCTGTCGCTCTCGTACCGGCCGCGAAGCCACTACGCCTCGCTTTACGCCACGGCCCACTACACTCACGTGGGGACCTCACATGCGCCGACGCTCCAGGCGCACAAGTCATCTTGTGTCTCAGTGCGCGACCGACCAAACGACCGAGCCAACCGCCACTGACCATTGCCTGAGCAAACTCGAGCAGACTGGCGGCCTAACATATACTAGCACTCCGGACTACAGACAGACCCTGACTGGCCCACACTGACCCGGCTGACCAACTGCCCAGAGTCTCGCCGCCCCCCCCCCCCCCCCCTCCCCGCTCGGGTGCCGGCTTTAAAGTTTGATCCAAACGACAGACACTAACTTTCGCACACTGACCCGGCTAACATGCTGACCAGACTCGCCGAGAGACTGCCCCCCTCAGACTGACCGACTTCCGATATATATATATATATATATATATATATATATATATATATATATATATATATATATATATATATAGGATGGGTCCCCTCCACGCCCGCACCAACGTGGTGACCAAACCAAAAGTTCTACTGTCACCTCCGTAAGCATGTTAGTTTTGAATCAGGCGTCACAGGATGCAGGCTGTGATGTTGTCCATGCGTCTGGGTAAGATTACTCATTTACATGGTCCATCAGGAGATAGAAGTGGTCGAAAGCGATCGAAGGGTAGCGGTTGTAAGGGCAGAGGGAAAAAAGTGCCAAGGCCAGTGCCAAGGGAAAAAAACCTCTGCGACAGTAGGACGGGTAGTAAGGGCAGTAGCGTCTTGGTAGCTGCGATAGAGCATGCAAGGTGAGGTCGGTTAGCGTGAGGTATCGTGCATCGTTACCTATGTGCTGCGTGTCCGTTAGCTGGGTCAGTCCGGGTGCTGCGGCTGGGCTTGCTTGTAGTCTCCTGGGCCGGCTGCAGTGGCTTCCTCCCTGTAACATAAGAGTTCGGCGCGGCAACGCATGCGTTGCTGTTAGGCCCTCTGCTGCGCCTTGTCGTCGGTGACTTGGTGCAGCTTCATCAGGCTGGTGCAGAACGGCAGCGATCGGCTACCGTTCAGCGTCCTCCTCTACTGCACGCCGCAGCCCTTTCGCAATGTAGCTTCCATGAGCTCCGATTGTTCGAAGAGCTGCGACAGTTCAGCGTCCGAGGAAGTTCTGCCGTTCGCTCGCGACTGGGCGATAAAGGCTGCCCTTTTGGCTTCTAGATCCCTTGCGGGACCCGCTCCCGTAGCGGTCGGCGTTGCCACCGGTTCAGCTGGGGCGGCGGTTTTCTTCTTAGCA
This sequence comes from Schistocerca gregaria, assembly GCF_023897955.1. Lineage (NCBI taxonomy): Eukaryota > Metazoa > Arthropoda > Insecta > Orthoptera > Acrididae > Schistocerca > Schistocerca gregaria. The sequence continues at coordinate 170,237,131 of NC_064927.1, read as the reverse complement.
CCTTTCACCTGCGGTGCTGCCGGGGCAACCGCTGGCTCAGGCGAGCGGACGTCCTTCTGCGAGGTCGCAGGAGTGTTCGCAGGTACTACTGCGCCGGGGCCTCGGGCGAAGACTGCTCGCAGCTGCCTCAAGGCCTCTTCTTTCTCTGCAGCCACGGCGGCTGCGGAGGCAGCCCTCTCTGTCGCAATGACGGCTCTGAGGGCTGCAGTGGCCTCCTTCACGGCGGTGCCGAGTTCGAGGTCACGTATCTTCTCGGGAGCGCGGGCTGCGTCCTGGCCGCCCGTTTCTAAGCGGTCTTCCCTGCTCCTGGCAGGTGGAGCTGCTGCTGCGCCGTCCCTCTGCTGCGCCGGGCTGTTCTGCGCCCTACGCCGTTTCCGACGTCGTCTTCGCTTCTTCCGCTGCGTCGGTGCGGCCGCGGCCGCCTCGCCGCCCCCGGCACGGCTGCTGCTTGCGAAAGCCGCACAGACTTCCGAGCTCACAGCGCCCCTTAAATGCACGTGAACAGGCAACTTTTTCCTTTTCCCACCAGAGGGAGACACGAAAGCTGCGATTGCCACAGCGGCGCCACCGCCAGAAACGGAAGGCGACTGCTTTACAGTACGCGCTGCGGCTCGCTCTTCGAAACAGCTAATTTTACCATGGCTCAGTCATCATCTATGGAAAGGCCGAGCACAGAATCGCGGTTTGTAAGAGGGGGGCGGGGTTTGGTGCTCAGTTTCTATTTGAGCTAGGAACAGCGGGTAAAAAGATTTTTGTTTAGCACACAACAGCACTTGTACACCCATTCGAACATCTGTCTTACTGTAGCTATGCCACAATATGTTAAGCAAGATTTCAACGACGAACCGGAGCTGGCCCCTAGGCAAATTGTGCGTATCGATGAATTCCTTTTCCAAAAGATTCAAATTGGGCTGAAATTAATACTCAGATAGTGGGACCATCTGTATGAGCACCCTTAGGATTTTACGTGCAAAAACAATCCTCCTGTTTGGATTTACTCTTTTATGCCCATAACCCTGCCCAGGACATATTCGCCTTTTTATGCTATGATAACATTTCTCATTCTGGTTATAAAATACGGCTGAGAACCGCAGGCCGCCGTTTAACGACCACCGCTTTATCATAAGTTAATACCTCTTTATGAGTATATTATGACGGAATTTTAAACTTATAAATTCTGTTAGCAATTACATGAAATATTGAGAATAGAACTTTGGCTGTCCTTGGAAGCAGCTAATGGGCCGTCTGCAACTGGGTCCCTGCATGGTTTTAGCAATTTTGTAATACAGATGAATTGTGTTAATATTCTCAAAAATGTGCCTAAAGACTTGAGACAAGGAAATAAAATCAACAGGATTGCTTTTTGAGAAAAATGAGAGCCCATTCAAGGTCACAACAGTCAACAGAACTTATCAAGCGGTGAAAGTGGAAGAAGACAATAGATCACTCGAAACAAACCAGGATTCGGATACGGCAGGAATGAGGAAGGGAACAGAGCGCTGGCTTGTCTCACATTTAGGCGCTACACCTGCGCCCCCAAAACCAACATATGATGTGTGTGGAGGGTAAGTAATGTACCACTATCCTTTCCCCAGGTCCCATTCGAGTAGTGATGGTGCTCTAACTTCGCCATTGTGGCCACTACATGCACGCTATGCTGGAAGAAAGAACGTGTTTCCTGAATCAGTTTTTAACTTGGACTGCGAGACTTTTCTAAATTGGTCTCTCCGCGGTGCACATGATCTTTGCAGCTTATTAAACCTCCCTGATGTTGACCAAACAATCCCCTGATGAAGCGCGCAGCTCTTTTCGGAAATTTATCTCTTCAGTTAATTCATTTTGATAAGCGTCCAACCAACAAAGACTGATGAAGAATTGGTGTAACGCATATTTTAAAAGCAAATAATAGAATTCTTGAAAGAAATAAGTTTCTTGCTTCGGCCGTTATTCATTTCCACTGTATTTCTATTCTACGTATCACGATGTTTCGGTTTTATAGCCATTCTCAAGTAAAACGTTATAACACGTTAACTCCTATGTTTTGGATTACAGTCATTTTCATGGTCCAACCACGAACTGCCAATGAAAGTGACAGTAATCAAAAGCACAAGTATATAACGGATTAAACATGTTGCTTGAGAATAGCTACACAACGGAAATGAAGCAAAATAAAAACAAAATAGAAATAAATGACAGCCGATGCAATAATCTTTTTTTTTCGAGATTTTGAAAACGATCACTTTTGTGAATGAATTGCACGTCCATAGTATACTCGCGGTTTCTTTATTTATAGTAGGGTACACAAAATGTGCTATACAAATTAACAAGACAACATTTCAAAGACGTAGGGCATCAGAACACATGTGTAAAAGATAAAAATATAACATAATTCTCATCTGAAAATAATAATTAAAACATCGCACTTATTAAGGCTTGCTTGAAAGGGCACAAGAACACATCAGGCAGAAAAAGTAGGATTACAGATATCAGTTAAGAAGCACAGTTAGTGACAAACATAAAAAAATGCAGCTCAAAAGTTTAAAATAAATAACAACGCGGTATCTAAAGTAGACTATTTTAAATACGTAGGAGAATGGAACACATGACGCAAAGAGAGCTTTTTAAATAACAAGAAGTATATGTACTAAACGATCTTTGTATTGGAGCACAAAACTGAAACACTATGAAACAGTGGCAGACGCCTATGCCCTGACCAACATGTTTCACATAGGCAACGTGAAATTTTCGTTTCAAGTTGTTCGTTGTTGTAATAACATTATTATATCGTTTTGACTCGGCGTGTTGATGTTTATAGAGCCATGCAGGCACTAGAGTTGCTGCCAGAGACATTATCTCTTGCTGTGACACTCCGAACAGCTTATCGGTGTTCCGTTTCATCCCATCTCCAAGTGTCTGCGCGCAGACCGTCTTTCTCGAATAACATCACGCGCAGAACGGACTGACTCCTACACAGCTTAAGACACCCACTCGTTCCACCTAGTCTTCTAACGTGTATATAGCCCTACACTACTGCAGTGAAAATCTTCTTCCGTCAGGGCGTGAGTCCTTTTGCCACAATAAAGAATAATAAACGTTCAGGTTTGTCCACGTAATTATTTTTACGTTAGCAGCAGATTGTAAGACAGAAACATTCCATACATTGGGGAGAGAGAGCGGCTGTACATTTCCTTTTTACACTGAAACGCCAAAGAAACTGGTATAGGCGTGCGTATTCAAATACAGGGACAAGTAAACAGGTAGAATACTTTGTTGCGGTTGGCAACGCCTATATAAGACAAGTGTCTGGCCCAGTTGTTAGAACGGTTACTGCTGCTACAATCACAGGTTATTAAAATTTAAGTGAGTTTGAATGTGGTCTTAAAGGTAGCGCACGGGCGATGGAACACAGCATCTCCGAGGTAGATGTGAAGTGGGGAATTTTTCGTACGACCATTTCAGGAGTGTACAGTGAATAACAGAAATCCGATAAAACACTAAATCTCCGACATCGCTGCTGCCGGAAAAAAATCCTACAAGAACTGCACCAACGACGACTGATGAGAACCGTTCAAAGCGACGGAAGTGCAACCCTTCCACAAATTGCTGCTGATTTCAATGCTGGGCCATCAACGAGTGTTAGTATGTGAACCATTCGACGAAATATCATTGACACTCGCTTTCGGAGCCGAAGACCCCCTCATGTACCCTTGATGACTGTACCCTTGAGCCTTACGCCTCGCCTGTGCCCGTCAAGAAGTTGATGACAGGAAACATGCTGCCTGGTTGGACGAGCCTAGTTTCAAATTGTATCGAGCGGATGGACTTGTACGGGTATGGAGACAACCTCTTGAGTCCATGGACGCTGCATGTCAGCAGGGGACTGCTCAAGCTGGTGGAGGCTCTGTAACGGTTGGGGCGTGTGCGGTTGGCGTGATATGGGACTCCTGATACATCTAGATACGACTCTGATAGGAGACACATACGTAAGCATCCTGTCTGATCACGTGGATCCATTCGTATCCAAGGTGCATTCCGACGGAGTCGTGCAATTTCAGCAGGACAACGCGATACACCACACGTCCAGAATTGCTACAGAGTGGCTCCACGAACACTTTTCTGAGTTTAAACACTTCCGCTGACCACCAAATTCGTTAGACATTAAGATTATTGAGCATATATGGGATGCCTTGCCTCTATCCCCTCGTACTCTTACAGATTAATGGACATTTCCGCAGGATTCATGGTGTCGCTTCCCTCCAGCACTACTTTAGTCGAGTTCATGCCACGTCGTTTTACGATGCTTCTGCGTGCTCTCGAGGGCCCTACAGGATATTAGGCAGGTGTACGAGTATCTTTGGCTCTTCAGCGTATAAAGATCTTTTGGCTCTCTTTTAAATGTGAACGTACTACGAACATACAGACGGTGGAAAAAAATATGGAAATACCAAAATCAGGTAGGAAAACCGTTGGCATTCAAAACAGCTTCCAGTCGCCTAGGAATGGATAAGTAAAGATCCTGTGTCGTTTTCAAGGAATCTTACATCATTCTTCCTGCAAAACCGTCGAAAGCTCAGGTAATGACGATGGAGGTGGGCAGCGATCGTGCACCCTTCTCTCCAAAGTAGACCACAAAGGCTCAATAATATTTGAGATCTGATGACTGTGGCGGCCAGGAAGAGGCGAAAATTCGTCCTCATGCTCACAAAAGTCCTGTACGGTGCGAATTGTGTGAACAGAGATATTCTCGAGATGGAACACAGCATTACCACTGGGGAACAAACATTGCATCATGAGCCGGATCTGATTAGCCTAAATGGTCATACAATTCTTGTCAGTAGTGTTCCACTCTTGGGACGTAAGCTCGGCCAGAAGCTGGAAATGGTGTGAAACATGACTCATCCGACAAAATCACTTTCTTCCATTACTCCATAGTCCATGGCTTATGGCTTCAGCACTAAGTTTTCCTCTGACGGTCATTTGCATCACTGATAATTGGTTTTTGAATTCCACCTCGTCCTGCGATTCCCAGCTTATAGAGCTCCCTTCGTGTAGTTTTGGAGCTGAAAGTGCTCGCGAGTGCAACTTTCAGATGTGCAGTGACTTTCGCATCTGTAGTCGTCTTAGTTTTCGTGACAATCGTCTTAGTTTTCGTGACAATCGTCTTAGTTTTCGTGACAATCGTCTTCAATCAGAGTCTGTCATGATCACTGAACACACACATTCATCCCCGCTGTCACTTAGATGACGTTGTTTTCCGCTTTCGTTGTATGCCGTATATATCTTCGGTATGATTCCTGTTGAAACACCAAACACTTCGACTATCTTGGGTACAGAAGCACCCACCATACGATCAGTGACTCATTGCCCACGCTCGAAGTCACTGATCTTCGATATAACGCAACAACACAGAATACTGTTCTGACTACGCCTGAACCGTCCGCTATGACCGAGCGGTTCTAGGCGCTTCAGTCCGGAACCGCGCTGCTGCTACGCTCGCAGGTTCGAATCCTGCCTCCGCCATGGATGTGTATGATGTCCTTAGGTTAGTTAGGTTTACGTAGTTCTAAGTTCTAGGGGACTGATGACCTCAGATGTTAAGTCCCATAGTGCTTAGAGCCATTTGAACCATTTTTTACTACGCCTGACATTTGCAGAGTATTGGGGATATTGATCAGGTGCCGCTGGTCGTCAGGTACAACAGCCCAACCCGCAGGCTTGGCTAGCATCTGCGTTTATGTTCAAGCTGGTACTTCTCGCGGTATTTCCTTATTTTTCTACAGCACCTATTGTTACTTCTAAATGTTGACATTACAATTTAATTTTTGTTTTACACGTTAGTAAACTATTGCTTGTCTTTCCACTACCACTAATTCTCGCCTGCGTTGCACATGGTAGCTCTGTTTCGTTTCGCAAATTTTCGCCATTATGGATAGTATGCTATATGGTCTGTGGTGACGTGTGGGTGCTGTTCTGTCGTTCTCTGTGGAAGGAATTAATCTGAGATGTACCCTTTACCCCGTGGCTCCTGCAAGATGCAATTTCCACCCTCACACTACTACGGAAGTCAGACAGACGCTCTTAACGTTCTAAAGAGAAATGCCTGAAAAACTTTCAGCAATAAATATCTTCTGGAGTCGTACGCTGTAAGGTAATGACACAAAAATTCACAAGATTTACACTTACGAAAATTATTATTTATATTGCTAAAATTCTGAGAAATCAAAATGGCACTTTTAGTTATGAACTGAACAAATTATTTCCGGGTTCTTTTCGGAATGTGAAGTTACCTCTTAAGGATAGGATTCGCTAATGAAATTTCTATACGAAGTTTAAGATTGTTATTGACTTGGCAGAATGGCTGAGAGCCGCACCTACTCAACTTGAATAATTATCCGTTAGAATATTGCTAGGTATGGCTGTTGCGTGTGAAATGCAGTGAAGTGTACTGTTGTGGAGGAAATATGGGGCTTACAAGAGCTGTAGCGCACAATACCGTAAGCTGCGATGACTGCTGTCTGCGCCGCTCGCTGATGACAAATAAGATAACTCTCATTCTATCTGGATTGACCTTCGCCAATCAAACCCTACGCCTTTTTGAAATCAAGGACTCCTATTGGCCCCTAGTCAAACTATTGGCGTGGTACACCGGTCAGATAACCAGTCCACCGCGATGCCACTCAAAAATTCGCTCGCAGGCGTTTAAGTATAACTCTGTCTGTTCACACCACACAATAAGTGTGGTGGCCAACACAGTAAACAACACTTAATCACAAGGACTCAATATACAGTCGCATTCCGATTCACTTTCGACAGAGGTGCTCTCAGAGTGAAGTACTGAGGAGAGACTTGTTCCTCGCTCTTTGAGTACACGTACAAGCGCACACGTTCTCGTTACGCTCCAAGAGCGAGAACGGAACAGCCCCTTTCCACGCCAGACGTGAAGGGGTATGTCGTTCGGTCTCTTCCATTACTCCTTCAACTCAAGGCGTTAGAAATATCGTCTGCCAATCACCATTGCTCTTCTAAAATGGGAGAATGACGTTTCGTTTAAGGCGACCAATCCGGAAATCTGGCGTTTGGCGTTTGCTGTCTCCCTGTGAAAATCTCTGAAACTGCGTGCCATATTTGTAAAGAATGCGTGGGCTAGGCGCTCCCATACAATGTAGCGGAATTTGCTTTTAAGCCGAACACCGGGTCGTTCTTCCTTTCACTTGGGCAAACGCTGTCTGCTCTATGGGCGGTCACCAGCCGACATACAGTAGATAGGCTAAGGCGTCCTCTGAAGGGACTGGCCCCCTGGCGTGCGGTTTGCATCTTCCGAACTAAAAGCTCCTGTGACCGTCGTGTCTCGAATGTATTTGTGTACACCAGCCTCGGGAATTTCAATCTCGGTACACATTGGCGATTTACTAATTATTTGCATATCGTTTACACGAATTCATACAACATTGACTTTATCTTATCGACTTTGGGTTCGAATGAAGCGTCTTGTTGTGCGGAATATGATTGTAAGGGCGGAATATGTAAGCAATGAAGGTCAGGAGACCACAACGGCACCTACCAAGTGTGGGCAGTGAAGAAAACGATAATTAATGTTAATCATAGAGAAGCATTCAGTTGCGCAGATGAAAATATTTGTCACCATTCAAAAGTACCATTAATTTTGTAAATGCGATTCATAGGTATCTTTATTTGCTTTCAGCATCTGGAATATACTTGACTTACAGCTTTGAAGATCTAAATGCAAAGGCATTTCGCTTGTTTGGGACAAGTATCATAGCTCTAGGTAGCTTTATTTTCTTGTAGGAAAAGAACTGCTACTTTTCATTTTTTTTTTACAGCACATGACCATATTGTCGAATATCCTTTTTAATAAATTATCCTGCCGTGACATTGCGAAATGGCTTACTTGTGCAAACCTCGAATTTGGAGCTATGACAGGCAGAAAATTATCTATATATTTCAAGGACGATGTTCTTCTGTTTTTACTTTCTGGTAAACTGTTCATCCATTGGGTACAATAAATATTACGTTGGTACACAAGTTCGTAGATCTTTTTCGACGTTTAATAAACACAACAGATGCACATAACAGAGACATTAGTCATCAGTAATATATTCTCCTTCACTACTTACAACATTATGCCAATGCTGGGGTAACTTTTCGATTCCGCCCTGTAGAAACGACGTGGTTTTTAGGCGAAGAACTCGTCGAGCCGTGTTCGGAGCGCATTTTCATACGCAAGATCTTTCTTGTTGGCTGTTCGATAGAGAGCGGAAAAGGTGAAAATCTGATGATGCAAGATCATGTGAATAAGGTGGATGCGGATCACAGGCCCTGTAGACCAGGGGACTGATGACTTCAGAAGTTAAGTCCCATAGTGTTCAGAGCCATTTCTTTTTCTTTTTTTTCCCCTCGCAGCCCCTCTCCACCCTGCGGAAATTCCTAATGCTGCGATGTCCTTCTCTATCTCATCTTTCCACCTTGAACAAGGTCGGCCCAATGGTCTTGTTGCCTGGAGAGTTCCTTCAAATGCTTTCTTGGTGATTCTGTTGTTTGCCAATCTGGCCACATGTCCAGCCCATTGCAGTCTCCTACTTTTTATTTTACGGATGATAGTGGGTTGCTTCATTAACTGATAAATTTCATTGTTCTTTCGAATTCTCCATACGCCATTCCCAAACACAGGTCCCCAGATTTTTCTCATTACTTTTCTTTCAAAAACATTCAGTTTTTCTCTTTCATTCTTTGTAAGCGCCCAGCTTTCTGAACAGTGAAGTACTATGGGGCAGATAATAGTGTTATATATCTTCATCTTTGTGCTGATTGAGAAAGCTTTACTTTTGAGTGGTTTGATTAGTGAGTACAGACATCTTTACCCTGATGCTATTCTTTCATTTATATCCATTGTTATCATATTTTTACTGTTGAAACGTGATCCAAGGTATTTAAACTGGAGAACTTTTCTTTTCAATGCGGTCGGTCGTTATCATTGAGAAGCATCACTTTACGCAGTCTTCCTGGTCGTTGTTCTTGGATTGCGTCTTCAAGGCGTTCCATTTGTTGAAAATAAATGTCAGTAGTGCTGGTTACACCTCGTGGAAGCAGTTCGCAGCACACCACACCGTCGCTGTTCCACCAGAAGCATAACATTAGCTTTGTGGATACGCGCTGATCTTTGTACGGGGAGTTGCTGCTTTCTTTGAGCTCAATCATTCCTTTCTTTTCTTTGCGTTAGCGTAAAGACAGCCGCTCTCCTCACAAGTAGCGATACAGGATAGGAAACGTCGCTCTTGTTCACGAGCCAATTGATGACGTTTAAGTAGAGAAACACACGTAGCCACCCGCTGGTTTTTGTGATTTTGGGTTAGAGCATGCCGTGCCCATTCACTCGATTTTCGAACCTCTCCCACTGAATGCAAATGTTGCGCGATGGTGGAACGATTCCAGTTCACTACATGTTCGAGTTGTCGATTACACTGACATGTATCGTTGTGAACAAATGCATTTAAACGATGTTGATCAAACCCCCGAAGGTCTTCCTGAAAGTGGATGATCACCAATGTCAAATCGATCTTCCTTAGAACGAGAAAATCATTTCCTTGCAGTGCTCTGACCAATGACATTATCCCATTAACACGGCGCAAATGTTTCTGGCTGCCTCCGCTGCTGTCACCCTTCTAATGTACTCAAACAGGAGAATATGTCGGAGATATTCCGATTTCTCCACTTGACACTCCATTTTCTAGTGTCCACAGCTCCACTCACTATCTCCAAATGACAAAATGACAGAATGTACACTAAAATAGCATCAGTGAACTACAAATAAAAATGATAATCTATGAATAGATCCATAGCAACCGAAATGCCTACGTGCAAAACAAAAATACTACGAACTTATGCATCAACCTAATATTAATCGGATATAGTCATCCACCACGTCTTAGGAATTTGACGATTATTGTAAAACAAGCACAGCGGTTTTGAAAACGAAATAATACGAAGCAAATAACTCAGATTATAATGAATAAATCTTTTTTTCAGAGGCACGTTATTCTAAACGCGTGTACCATCGATGAATTGTCTGGCAGCACGTCCCACACTGTCGAATTTACCCAACACTTGCCTCACAAATACGTGAGCATATAGTCACGTAAACTATCACTATCATTTTGTGCCTTTGTTACACTATGCTTCGATATTAATGAACACATGAAGTACTCTTACTAGGACCATTACTATGATTAGACCTTTGTGGCACTTGGGTATGAAAAGAAAGTTTTCCTCCTCTGAAGAATTTCGATTTGCATACTTAGCAGCAATAATACACCACTATTACTGTTACTAACAAACAAATGTGTCAAAACAGGACAAAGACTTGCATTATTTACTTTTCGGTCTTAGCTCAAAGTTAAGCAACAGCTTCATACCAAAGTCACGTGACTGTTTCGGTTTGATGTTGCAGACTGCACAGTACGCTGTGCGCATTCCAAAAACTTTCCTACTCTGTATGTTAAATAAAGGATTCTGGGTAGAAATCTCATAGAAAGCAGACGTAGTGTCTGGAATGTCTGACTGCACATCTAATCTACACTATCGTATAGACAGGTCGGTGTTTAACGTTGTTACCAAAAATATTGAAAAGTAGGTGACGTGACTGATACACTTCAAATTTTTATACGATACCCTAATTAACATTCAGATTGACATGGGCTATATATTTTTATTATACATAATACGTAAAATATATAACATGCAAATGGAAAAGGCTGTAATGATAAATCTTGAACTGTTCTTGACCAATTTGCTTCAGATTTATATATCATGGAAAAACCCTGGAGATACTAAAAGGTATCAGATAGATTATATAATGGTAAGACAGAGATTTAGGAACCAGGTTTTAAATTGTAAGACATTTCCAGGGGCAGATGTGGACTCTGACCACAATCTATTGGTTATGACCTGTAGATTAAAACTGAAGAAACTGCAAAAAGGTGGAAATTTAAGGATATGGGACCTGGATAAACTGAAAGAACCAGAGGCTGTACAGAGTATCAGGGAGAGCATAAGGGAACAATTGACAGGAATGGGGGAAAGAAATACAGTAGAAGAAGAATGGGTACCTTTGAGATATGAAGTAGTGAAGGGGGCAGAGGATCAAGTAGGTAAAAAGACGAAGGCTAGTAGAAATCCTTGAGTGACAGAAGAAATATTGAATTTAATTGATGAAAGGAGAAAATATAAAAATGCAGTAAATGAAGCAGGCAAAAAGGAATACAGACGTCTCAAAAAAAAGATCGACAGGAAGTGCAAAATGGCTAAGCAGGGATGGCTAGAGGACAAATGTAAGGATGTAGAGGCTTATCTCACTAGGGGTAAGATAGATACTGCCTACAGGAAAATTAAAGAGACCTTTGGAGATAAGAGAACCACTTGTATGAACATCAAGAGCTCAGATGGAAACCCAGTTCTAAGCAAAGAAGATAAAGCAGAAAGGTGGCAGGAGTATATAGAGGGTCTATACAAGGGCGATGTACTTGAGGACAATATTATGGAATTGGAAGAGGATGTAGATGAAGATGAAATGGGACATACGATACTGCGTGTAGAGTTTGAGAGAGCACTGAAAGACCTCAGTCGAAACAAGGGCCCCGGAGTAGACAACATTCCATTGGAACTACTGACGGCCTCGGGAGAGCCAGTCCTTACAAAACTCTACCTACTGTTGAGCAAGATGTATGAGATAGGCGAAATACCCTCAGACTTCAAGAAGAACATAATAATTCCAATCCCAAAGAAAGCAGGTGTTGACAGATGTGAAAACTACCGAACTATCAGTTTAATAAGTCACAGCCGCAAAATACTAACACGAATTCTTTACAGACGAATGGAAAAACTAGTAGAAGCCAACCTCGGGGAAGATCAGTTTGGCTTCCGTAGAAATGTTGGAACACGTGAGGCAATACTGACCCTACGACTTATCTTAGAAGAAAGATTAAGGAAAGGCAAACCTTCGTTTCTAGCATTTGTAGATTTAGAGAAAGCTTTTGACAATGTTGACTGGAATACTCTCCTTCAAATTCTGAAGGTGGCAGAGGTAAAATACAGGGAGCGAAAGGCTATTTATAATTTGTACAGAAACCAGATGACAGTTATAAGAGTGGCATGAAAGGGAAGCAGTGGTTGGGAAGGGAGTGAGACAGTGTTGCAGCCTCTCCCCGGTGTTATTCAATCTGTATATTGAGCAAGCAGTAAAGGAAACAAAAGAAAAATTTGGAGTAGGTATTAAAATCCATGGAGAAGAAGTAAAAACTTTGAGGTTCGCCGATGACATCGTAATTCTGTCAGAGACAGCAAAGGACTTGGAAGAGCAGTTGAACGGAATGGATAGTGTCTTGAAAGGAGGATATAAAATGAACATTAACGAAAGCAAAACGAGGATAATGGAATGTAGTCGAATTAAGTCGGGTGATGCTGAAGGAATTAGATTAGGGAATGAGACACTTAAAGTACTAAAGGAGTTTTGCTATTTGGGGAGCAAAATAACTGATGATGGTCGAAGTAGAGAGGATATAAAATGTAGACTGGCAATGGCAAGGAAAAAGTTTCTGAAAAAGAGAAATTTGTTAACATCGAGTATAGATTTAAGTGTCAGGAAGTCATTTCTGAAAATTTGTGTGTAGTGTAACCATGTATGGAAGTGAAACATGGTCGATAAATAGTTTGGACAAGAAGAGAATAGAAGCTTTCTAAATGTGGTACTACAGAAGAATGCTGAAGATTAAATGGGTAGATCACATAACTAATGAGGAAGTATTGAATAGGATTGGGTAGAAGAGAAGTTTGTGGCACAACTTGACCAGAAGAAGGGATCGGTTGGTAGGACATGTTCTGAGGCATCAAGGGATCACCAATTTAGTATTGGAGGGCACCGTGGAGGGTAAAAATCGTAGAGGGAGACCAAGAGATGAATATAGTAAGCAGATCCAGAAGGACGTAGGTTGCAGTAGGTACTGGGAGATGAAGAAGCTTGGACAGGATAGAGTAGCGTGGAGAGCTGCATCAAACCAGTCTCAGGACTGAAAACCACAACAACAACAACAACTCTATTGAACATTCAGACGGAGATATGCCACAAATTTTTGATGTATGTAATACACAAATTTACATTTAACATACAACAGGGAAAAATAGTTATCTGAGATCTCGAAAAATACTTCAACGATTCAATTAAAAATTTTATGCGACACTTAAAGAAATTCAGATGGGTATAGATTATAATAGATAACGTCTAAAGGAGAAGCGTTGTTACCAAAACTGTAGAAAAGTTCTTGATTGATTAACATCCAATTTTTACATGACTAATGAACACTGGAACGGACATAGGCTGTATGTTTTTTAATATACAGGGTGTCCCAGCTGTCTTGTCCACCCAAAATATCTCTCGAACAACAACATATATTGGAAAACAACTTTCACTGGTATCAATGTAGGGTTGGGGCCCATTAATGTACATATTTGGAAACATTCTAAAACGAAAGCATATGTGTTTTTTTTTTTTAACACAAACTTATGTTTTTTTAAGTGAACCTCCTATATTTTTTCTTCAGCAATCCATAGCATGACAAAGTACATACCCAATGGCTTTGATTGCATCCCAATATTCCCATTACATCCCGAGATATTGAAACGCGAAGTTGACGCTTGAAACGCCCGACATGCGCTGCTAGCGCCCTGAGGCTCACGCGTGAACTCCATGGTGCCCGTAATCGCGATGTGATTGACATTCGTAATCACACTTCCATACTTATCAAGAGGTCCGAAACGAATAATACGGTCTGCTGCCATCCTGCATTAACGTTGTACATTCCAGCAGATATTTATCCCATAGGCTAGGGGTGATGCGGTTCTGTAACATATCTGTGTACCGCAACGTTAGTCACAAAGTTAACTTCGCTTGTCGTTAATCCGTTACTGAAAAGGTAATGCCGTTCAACGTTAAAACTTTACTTTACTGTAGATCTAGCGCAAGTGACAGTTAATCATTCACTCGTAATAGTAAAATTCATGTTGATGGTTTTAGTGAAACGAGCAAGTGGACTAAAAGTTTTACCGTTGTTTGGGTAAAAATGTTTTGATTTGGGAAGTTCAGGTAGGACATAGAAGATTAATGTAAACATGTTTAACCAATTAGTTTTATTATCGCATAATTATCAATGATATGTTTATCTAATGCGTTAAATGACAAATTGTTGCAAACAAATGTTTCTTAACATCACTGGGTAAAATGGCCCTTTGTAGAAACTTCCACTGTGATACCAGCACTACATACTAAACATAGCGTTCACATCTCATGCTCAAAGTGATGCCCATTGGCTTGCATACATAGGATCACTCTGCGGATGAAGGACGCCCTACTTCGTGCTATTGTTTCCTCTTCGATAGCTGTACAAGCATCAATAATGCGTTGCTTCATGTCCTCTGGTGTTGTTGGTTCATGTTGTTAAACAGCATCCTTCACTGCTCTCCAAAGAAAATAATCCAGCGGTGTAATGTCCGGAGATCGGGCAGGCCACCTAACTGGGCCACCTCGTCTATTCCACCTACCAGGGAACTTACGGTTCAGAAGTCGTCGTGCTCGTAAGGCGTTATGTGCAGGGCATCCGTCATGCTGATACCACATGACCATTCTCCGGTTCAGAGGTACGGTGTCCAAGAGAAAGGAAGATGGTCTCGTATAAATCTGGAGTATTGTCTGTCATTTTGGATGCCATTTATAAAGAAAGGTACGATAATGGTATCTCCGATAATCCCACACCAAACATTAACTTTTCACGGACGTTGATGCTCTACCTGACGGAGCCATTTTGGATCGTCTGCGGGCCAATAATGCATATTCCTCATATTGACAATTCCTTTGTTGGAGAATGGTGCCTAATCGGTAAAGAGAACATCTGCAAAAAAATTTGGATTAGTCAGAAATTTTTGCTGAGCCCACCGACAAAATGTTACCCTATTGCGGAAGTCATTTCCATGAAGATCCTGGTGTAAATGAACACGGTAAGGATGAAATTTATGACGTTTAAGAATACGCTGTGCACTTGATTTCGACACACCAACTTCACGTTCAATTTGACTTGTGCTGATTTGAGGATTCACAGCTATGGCAGCGAGCACAGCAACTTCAGCACGTTCATCTTTGCGTGTTCTAGGACGATGTCGAGGTCTTGGATATAAGCTTCCCACGAGATGTGAGACGACCAAACATCCGGCGCGAAGGCGATGGCTTGTCAGGGAATCGTCTTCTGTACAGTCGTTCTGCCTGAACAGCATTTCGTCCGCCTACAACAGGGTACAGTACAGGTATGTAGAGTAGGGTAGAAAACAGTCATATTAACTTAATAATCATAATGTTCGCTAACAGTACTATCAACAAACAAGCAATCTCATAACGTATTACCCGTCAACGTACATTCTCCATAGATGAGCAGCATTTCTACCATATCTTCATGTGTGTACATTTTACTGTACAGTATAATTTCCACAACACAACGTTTGTTCACAATGTGTACTACCTCCGCGCCGTCACTAGATTACTCTGATGCACGACTACACTGGCAAGCGGTGTACTGCACGCTAAAGCAAGAACAAATGGGATGCTCGGAGGGTCGTGGAGTTCAGGAGTTTGCATAGGTCGCAAATCATAAACAGGGCGAAGTAGTAACTGTGGCAGTAGTGGGAACTACGTTGGACACTTGACTAGGTAGAGCCAGGCCCTGTGCGACAGTCACAATGGGTCATATAAAGCATTAGATAAACCTTATTTTGGGTGTGCAGGACAACCTGACGGGTGTACACCGATCGGTACTGGTTCATATTGTGTACGTAGATACGTAAACCGCGCAAGAGGGAAACCATTATATGTTTATGAGAGTTGATGGCAGCAGACCGTATTATTCGTTTCCGACCTCTTGGTAAGTATGGAGGCGAGATTACACATGTCAATCACATCGCGATTACGAGCAGCATGGGGTTCACGCCTGAGCCTCAGGACGTGCGCTAGCAGCGCATGTCGGGCGTTTCAAGCGTCAACTTCGCGTTTCAATATCTCGGGATGTAATGGGAATATTGGGATGCAATCAAAGCCATTGGGTATGTACTTTGTCATGCTATGGATTGCTGAAGAAAAAATATAGGAGGTTCACTTAAAAAAACATAAGTTTGTGTTAAAAAAACACATATGCTTTCGTTTTAGAATGTATCCAAATACGTACATTCATGGGCCCCAGCCCTACATTGATACTGGTGAAAGTCGTTCTCCAATAGCTGTTATTATTCCTGAGGTATTTTGGGTGGACAAGATAGCTGGGACACCCTTTATATAATAGACAAATACGTAAATAATATAAACTCCTGGAAATGGAAAAAAGAACATATTGACACCTGTGTGTCAGACCCACCATACTTGCTCCGGACACTGCGAGAGGGCTGTACAAGCAATGATCACACGCACGGCACAGCGGACACACCAGGAACCGCGGTGTTGGCCGTCGAATGGCGCTAGCTGCGCAGCATTTGTGCACCGCCGCCGTCAGTGTCAGCCAGTTTGCCGTGGCATACGGAGCTCCATCGCAGTCTTTAACACTGGTCGCATGCCACGACAGCGTGGACGTGAACCGTATGTGCAGTTGACGGACTTTGAGCGAGGGCGTATAATGGGCATGCGGGAGGCCGGGTGGACGTACCGCCGAATTGCTCAACACGTGGGGAGTGAGGTCTCCACAGTACATCGATGTTGTCGCCAGTGGTTGGCGGAAGGTGCACGTACCCGTCGACCTGGGACCGGACCGCAGCGACGCACGGATGCACGCCAAGACTGTAGGATCCTACGCAGTGCCGTAGGGGACCGCACCGCCACTTCCCAGCAAATTAGGGACACTGTTGCTCCTGGGGTATCGGCGAGGACCATTCGCAACCGTCTCCATGAAGCTGGGCTACGGTCCCGCACACCGTTACGCCGTCTTCCGCTCACGCCCCAACATCGTGCAGCCCGCCTCCAGTAGTGTCGCGACAGGCGTGAATGGAGGAACGAATGGAGACGTGTCGTCTTCAGCGATGAGAGTCGCTTCTGCCTTGGTGCCAATGATGGTCGTATGCGTGTTTGGCGCCGTGCAGGTGAGCGCCACAATCAGGACTGCATACGACCGAGGCACACAGGGCCAACACCCGGCATCATGGTGTGGGGAGCGATCTCCTACACTGGCCGTACACCTCTGGTGATCGTCGAGGGGACACTGAATAGTGCACGGTACATCCAAACCGTCATCGAACCCATAGTTCTACCATTCCTAGACCGGCAAGGGAACTTGCTGTTCCAACAGGACAATGCACGTCCGCATGTATCCCGTGCCACCCAACGTGCTCTAGAAGGTGTAAGTCAACTACCCTGGCCAGCAAGATCTCCGGATCTGTCCCCCATTGAGCATGTTTGGGACTGGATGAAGCGTCGTCTCACGCGGTCTGCACGTCCAGCACGAACGCTGGTCCAACTGAGGCGCCAGGTGGAAATGGCATGGCAAGCCGTTCCACAGGACTACATCCAGCATCTCTACGATCGTTTCCATGGGAGAATAGCAGCCTGCATTGCTGCGAAAGGTGGATATACACTGTACTAGTGCCGGCATTGTGCATGCTCTGTTCCCTGTGCCTATGTGCCTGTGGTTCTGTCAGTGTGATCATGTGATGTATCTGACCCCAGGAATGTGTCAATAAAGTATCCCCTTCCTGGGACAATGAATTCACGGTGTTCTTATTTCAATTTCCAGGAGTGTATAAAGAGGAAACTTGGTTACCAGAAGATCTCGAAAAGTACTGGAGCCATTGATTTCAAATTTCAAATTTTTACGTGATAATTTAATAATCATTCAGACGACCATGCCCTATATATTTTCAAACAAAAATCTGCAGGTTTTATGTCAAAATAAAGTGCGAGGAAAAAATGCAGTGCTGTGCTCCACTGTGAAAATGTGCGGTTTTGTTTTTTAGTCGTAATCGGTTTTAACTACAATAGCAGGGCATTTAAATCATTAGAAACATTGTCTCTCCCATTTATATTCTTTCTTATTATATGCATTTAAACAAAAATTGTATTCGCAACAATTTGCTGTTTTGTTTTGTTGCTCGCAATATGTTTTCGCAGAAAACAGGAAAGTTGTATTTATGGCTTATCAGCTTATGATTAATATACTACTACGGTATCTGAATTTGCAGTAACAATGAACAAGAGGGACGAAGAAGAGATGCAGAAAATGGTATGGGAGAAAATGGACATAGAGGAAGGAGACTTGGACGTATATCCAGTTCCCATACATATTTAGCAGTTGTGAAGTATTTCCAGGTCCGCTAGCATTGTTATATTATCAGCGTCAAACCAGGACACAGTCAGGGGTGTGAGAATTTTACTTGTCCACTACATTAGTTTAAGGAACCAAAGGCCAATTCTTTCCCTAGATCCGTACGTTAGCCTGTGTCAGTTTCACATTTTCATCGATTGCACATCAAAACAAGACATTCACAAGCCATCTTTATGTATTAAATACAACGTAAAATGAATTGCCCTATTTCTACAATTAAACAAATTTTATTTTACTCTGTCGCTGTAGAACAAATGTCGGATTGCGAGATGCATATTCGTGCACATTACTATATGACTCCACTCGATGATGATTTAGTAGATACTAGAAAGATATCTCTGTATGTGAAGAGGGAACCAGTTGAAGACTCGCTTGATGAGAAATCACACATGTAGTATTGACATAATCCAAGCACGCCTACATCTACAACTCTACCCATACTCTGCAAATCCCTGTGAAGAACGTGGCAGTGAGCACCTTCCCTTGCGCAGTGTACGATCGAAACTTAATAACCTGTTTTGTATATTCTACTTAGCTTAAGGTTCAAACGAAAAAATAAGTTTTCTCTTCTTTATTGTAGTTAAATTTTTTACGTTTGTGTCCGTTAGGTCTATATGACACGAGTGTTTAAAAATTCACATGACATGCAAATATCAATAGTAACGTTTTAATTCTACATGTCTAACTGTGAGATTAGTTGTTTTTTCATATCAGTGCAGGTCTTTGCTTGCTAAGTGTTGAAATACGTGAAGCTACACAACTACGCAAGTCACTATTATGTTCAAACGAGGTGTAGCAAAGCTAATGCAGTGAGCGCTCAGCTACGATCTACTCTCTTCTGCAAGAAGGAAGTCAGTGCCAAGACTAAGTTATCTGTGCACCGTTCAATCTTTCGACCAACTTTGTGGTATGGGAGCGAAAGCTGGGTGGATTCAGGTTACCTTATCAACAAGGTTGAGGTTACGGATATGAAAGTAGCTAGGATGATTGCAGGTACTAGTAGATGGGAACAATGGCAGGAGGGTGTCCACAATGAGGAAATCAAAGAAAAACTGGGAATGAACTCTATAGATGTAGCAGTCAGGGCGAACAGGCTTAGATGGTGGGGTCATGTTACTCGCATGGGAGAAGCAAGGTTACCCAAGAGACTCATGGGTTCCGCAGTAGAGGGTAGGAGAAGTCGGGGCAGACCAAGCAGAAGGTACCTGGATTCGATTAAGAATGATTTTGAAGTAATAGGTTTAGCATCAGAAGAGGCACCAATATTAGCACTGAATAGGGGATCATGGAGGAATTTTATAAGGGGGGGGGGGCTATGCTCCAGACTGAACGCTGAAAGGCATAATCAGTCTTAAATGATGATGACGATGATATGAAAGCATTATCGCTAGCAGGAATGTTTTATCAACTGTTTGGTGTGGCTATCATGGCATGGCTATTACAACGAAGTCCTTCCTTTTCGGCCAGCAGTTGTAAGCATTAGCAAATGCATCTGCCATTGTGGCTAATATTCCTGACTAAGAAATTCATACCTGTAACGATAGTATCCATCCCACTTTTGAATCAGAGAATACTTCAGACCGAGTTCCAGTACAGCACTCATGGCTGCCGCATTGCGGTCGCGAAGTGGGACCGAGGCAGTTTCAGATAAGTTTTCACAGTCTGATGATAATTTATGGATTTGTACTTTTAGCTTGACGATGTCCACTATGGACAAACGGTAGTTACTGTTACTCTGAAGAAGGTTGGGTTATCCCGACTGAAACCTAGGTAAATTCTAAGTAAACGCTGCTACTGAAGCTGTTGATTATTAAAATTAAAATTAACTTCAGACAGCGATACCTAAGACCCGGTAACGCCCCAGTCTGTAGCACAGCTGGGTAGGACAACACCAGTCAGCGATACAGGAAATATTCCGAAAGTATTTTTTAGCTTTTGGAACCAGCCTGTGAGCATATAAGCAAATGTGTATCACTGTCTGTAGCTGAGCAACAAAGGACATATCCAGACTGCAATACAAACATTCACATTTATTTTCTGTAGCTTCCCTAAATAGATTAGGGAGATTTTCTACCCTATCCTTCCTAATCCGAGCTTGTGTTCTGTCACCAATGCCCACGATGTTGATGGACATTAAACTCTTAATATTTCTTTCCCGCAGCTGTTACCTAACTCGTATTCCTTTAAAAATTACTAGTAGTGATTCTGCGAACTTTTTGCATACATAACACATTTCTATTCATTTATTCCTATAAAACTACACAATTTTTCTTTAGTCTGCATGGCATCGGTTCGACAAGTCCTTGCTAGGTTTCCAGAGTATGTGGCACCAGATGTCAGTGCGAAAGCCACGCAACTACCGACAATTGTGGCCCAGTGGGTTATGGGAGCCGAGCTGGCGCCTGATACGTTCCAGATGTGTTCCATCGGGTTCCGATCAGGCGAGTTTGCTAGTCAAGATGTGCAACAAGTGCAGCTGGTTTAGTCAAACAACAAAAACATCATGTGAAATTTAGAACTTTTTCAACAAGCTGTAATTGTATCCAGCACAACTGTTAGAAATCTGACTATAATTAAACTCCGTGTGAACAGGCCTCGGAAGGTCCAACGGAACCGACCGACCGTTTGTTTTATCGTTTGATATGTACAAATCGCTTGGTGAGTCGATGAAGAGTCTATGCCATCCAGAAACAGATAAAACATCCCTCCTGTTGTAATCTCACAGAAACAATTCTGTATCATCGCAAGTGTGTTCTACTTCAACGAAACGCCTGATAAAAGAGAGTGACAAGTTAGCATCCATATGAATTCTGAAGGACAAATGGATAGAAATAGTTTTGAAACTATTTAATCCTGGCACAAATGTGACGGTACCTTAACAAATAGAGCCGAAATTTAAAATTATTGTGATTTTTACTAACTTAAGAGTATCATACCCTTAAATACCAATCCGTACATTACTACCCAAAACAGCATGTGTGTCAACTCTATTTTTAGGGAAAGGAGAAGAGTTGATAGCTATATCTGTTCCATTCATGGATGGAGTATAGCAAGAATAATTGTTTTTACTCCTCTGCACAAGCTGTTATTTAGCTGAAACTGACCAAGCGAGGTGGCCACCCTGTGACTCTAGCTTGCAAATTTTGGCTTTCAGGAACTAAATTATGTAGCATCTGAGCTCTCCAGGCACGATTCACGATCTGCCCTCACAAGCTTAAGCTGCGGTTATAGTGAAGTGGCACGGAACGAGAGGAGTAGAGCAGTTCGGCGAGCAGAACAGCCCTGGCGAAACAAACCAGCGCCTGCCAGAGCACGTGATTATAGCGGTGCTGTGAGCGGGGCGCTGCGGAGTGGAGAGGCATAGAGCGCTGCTGATATGAGCGAATTAAAGTTGGTTTCTGGAAGAGACGACCAGAGCGTTCGAGTGACTTCGGCGGCGGTCGGGCAATGCCGGCAACATTCGGCTGTTGCTGCTGGTAGCACACTCAGTGCTGTTGCTGGCGCTTGGCTTTCTTTTCTCGTACTGTTGAGAACATGGCGTCAGCAGAAGCCTTAATAGCAGCTGTTTTTACTTGACATCCTTTATACGACCAGCATGAGAATTACAAACTACAAATACATCACATATTTCTATCATTTTGTTAAGAAGAGAAGCACCAATAAAGTTGAAATAGCATAACTGAGAAACACATGAAAATCATGTTTTATTATGTGGGGAAAAGTTTTCGTAACAGTCATAACTGACTGTTAAAGCTGGCTGGAGCGGCCGAGCAGTTCCAGGCGCTGCAGTCTGCAACCGCGCGACCGCTGCGGTCGCAGGTTCGAATCCTACCTTGGGAGTGGATGTGTGTGATGTCCCTAGGTTAGTTAGGGTTAAGTAGTTCCAAGTTCTAGGGGACTGATGACCACAGAAGTTAAGTCCCATAGTGCTCAGAGCCATTTGAACCATTTTCCGACTGTTAATGTTTCGTTAGGTCCTGTAAACACCGTGCATAGAGTGCTGGATTTCTACTCTACATTGGTCAATGACAGTGTTGTGGACAACACGTAGGCTACATATCAAAATATCATCAGTAAATTATGGGGAAGTTTCTATTGGCTTCCAAAATATGCTCCACTTAGCGCTCATTATTCCATTAGCACATTCAATTAATCGTCATTGTGTGGAGAAGTGTTTGTTGAAATATTCTTTCTCTGGACCTAAAGCACATCGACTGTAATATTTGATAAACTGCATCAGCGCCGGCCGAAGTGGCCTTGCGGTTCTAGGCGCTGCAGTCTGGAACCGCGAGACCGCTACGGTCGCAGGTTCGAATCCTGCCTCGGGCATGGATTTGTGTGATGTCCTTAGGTTGGTTACGTTTAAATAGTTCTAATTTCTGGGGGACTAATGACCTCAGAAGTTGAGTCCCATAGTACTCAGAGCCATTTGAACCAACTGCCTCAGCGGTGGATAATCCTAATCTCCAGTGAATACCAAATCCAATACAACTAATGTCTACATCAGTGGAGAGTATGGTGGTATACAGGGTGTCCCATTTATCTTGATCACCCTAAATAACTGTTTGTCCAGATGCATATTACAAAATGTTTCAATCAAGTGTTCTTTAGCCGTCAAGGGACATATATCACCATGATTGCCTTCGTTGCAGCGGTATGACTTTTTCAAATGGCACCCTGTATTTTTCGATAATTTCATTTCCTCTCATAAAGACCAGTTCAGAAATGTATCACAGTGTACCATTCACTGAAACACAACGTTATTAATTACATAACACAACACTGGCGTTGACGCTCCCAGCGCTTAGTACAGGTAATCGGGGCAATGCAACACATCCACGTGCTGACGTTGACAGAGGACAAGTGTAAACATAAGTAGAATGCACACCCGTCATTCCGTCAACCATCGTCAGCTGAAGAGTTGTACGAGTAGAATGTACGCCAACGAAGAGAAGGTAGAAATGGTAATCATCTATGGGAAATGTAATTTAGCAGAACAGTAATAAGAATACTGTTTTCTTATGTATGGGTATATTTCGTAGTCGTTTACTCCTTTTAAATACTGTTGTGTAGAGTAAGCATAAAGGCTGTCCTTCCTACAAACTGCATTGACATAACGTTTCTTTTATTGGTGTTGTTGAAGGTAAGCGAAATGCTACGTAGACAGCTCAACTGTACAGAGAGCGATATCCTGACAAGAACCCACCTTCCGAATGGATGTTTTCTCGTCTTGTTGAGACGCTTCAGGAAACGGGAAGTTTCAACCCACGACAACGCAATCGACGAAGCTGTCGAAGTTGCTGTTCTCGTTTCGCTGCTGTGAATCCACATGTGAGCACACAACAGCTTGAACACGAGATTGGCATTCCTAAAACTAGTGTGCATCGTACTCTTACACGTCACCGGTTCCATCCTTACCATGTACACCTACACCAAGAATTGCATGGGAATGATTTCCAGAATCGTGTACAGTTCTGTCAGTGGGCATAGCAGCAAATCCTCGCCAACCCAAACTTCTTTCCTAATGTTCTATGTACCGATGAATGTTCCTTCTCAAACAAAGGACAGGTAAATAATCAGCGTCAACGGAGGGTTAACGCTTGGTGTGGGATGCTTGGTACTACAATTATTGCTCCTTATTTCATCAATGCTAGTCTAAACGGCAAAGCGTATGCCAACTTCCTCAGATGAAATCTTCCTCCTCTTCTGGATGAAGTGCCGCTAAGTACCAGAGTCCTTATTTGGTGTCAACACGGTGGATGTCCAGCACATAATGCCTTGCGTGCACGTCGTGTTCTGAACCGATGGTATCCTGCCAGATGGATTGATCGAGGAGGAACAGTTACTTGGCCTGCTAAGTCTCAAGATTTAAATCCTCTGGACTTTTTTCTTTGGGGATGCATTAAAGACGTTGTCTATCGCGATATTCCAACAACTCCAGAGGACAGGCAGGAACGAATCGTGCTTGCTTGTAATTCTCTTCAGCAGCAACAATGGAAGCAGTAAATAATTCTTTCTTTCAACGAGTACATCAGTGTATCGGTGTCCAGGGTCACCACTCTGAGCACCTTTGTATGTTGTACTCCTGGGCGATTGTACAGGAGAATCAAAGTCAATTTAGTGTTTATGTTTTTACTTGGTTTTCATTTGTTTTCTGACAACTCCAGCAAGTGGACGAGTTTGTGATCCCGGGCCCAAAGCCTATGTAATGGTATGTAATTAATAACGTTGCGTTTCGGTGAATGGTGCACTGTGATACATTTTTGAATAGGTCTTTAGGAGAGGAAATGAATTACCGAATAAAAAATACAGGATGCTATTTTAAAAAGTCATACCGCTGTTCATATCTTTGTAAAAAAAACAAAGCTACAACGAAGGCAATCATGATGACTGATGTCCCCCTGATGGCTAAAGCACATTTTCTTGAAACATTTTGTAATCTGCATCTGGACAAACAGTTATTTAGGGTGATCAAGATAAATGGAACACCCTGTATTAAGCTCCCCTTCTAGGATCAAGCGAAATATACTAAAAGAATGACATCTGCCAGTTTCGTTTTCCTTCCCATATCCCCCAACATCAGTTATAATAAAATTCCTGTATGGATCTGCAACTGCTTGTAGTGCAGTTGAAATGTTTATAACAGTGCCAGGATTTTCCGGGAATTTTAGACAAAAGTGTTTTCTGTGAACATCACTCATTACATTTAAAAAGTTCTGCATGTTATATAAATCATTTACAGTATTTAGAAAAATATTTTCATAAGGCATTTGCGCGTGGAGTAGCTGGATACAATCATACAACACTTTGGTAGTTGACTCCACAATTCTTACAGTGGTTTTGAATCCTATTGCGAATGTCAGAGGCATATCTGAGAAACTTCTTCCGATTTCTAGGAACCTGTAACAATTTGCGTTTCATAAGCCGTCATTGACCCTAAAAATTACTTTTTTCTATTGAAAATAATCTGTAACTACTTACATTTTATCATGTTACATGACGGAGTTACACACAGTAACCATACGGCAACCTGCTCTCCTCTTTGCGTGCTATTATTTGCCAAAATCTTGTCTCGATATCTCTGACCGCTTACGAGATGCAAGATTGCTACACATATTTCATTCTCGCTTTATCGTCTGGGCACGCGAGCAGAACGAAGTCCTCTGTACAGAGTAAGGCATTTAGAACTGTTTGCCGGAATATTTGACGAAATATACATAGGATTAAAAAAAAGTGCTAATAAACGTTGTTCACCTCGAAGAGGGACGTCCATTAACATGACGCTCGACCCTTCTGCACCAACCCCAGGGGCTGGAGGGGGAGTGACTTTGAAATCTTAAATGGGAACCCCTATTTTTTTATTTCAGATTTGGATTCTCAGTGGAAAAATATGTAACTTTTGAATGAAACATTTCTTTCGTTTCATGATAGATGGCGCTGTAAACGGCACACATGAATATTGCTTGACAATTGTTGCAAAATGGTAATACCTCACAAAAATACACATCCGATTAGCAGAATCAAAGTACATTATCTGATATTTTGGAAAATTCTATCATGAGACACCATCTACCCTCACGCATTGCGTTCTTAGATTACATTTAGCGTCATCCAGGAACAACGACGTGGACGTATTAGTAATGTGTTCCCTTCGCAGTGCTTGATTTTGCTGGGTCCCCTTGCCTCTCACAAGTATTTCAGTGCAGGAAATGTTTGAAATGTTGTCCGTTGTTTCTAATGCACATTGTAACTCTGTGTCTGAATGTCAACCCGACATGCATTGTTGTCTCTCCGCTAATGTTTGCACATTCATTGCGAATTCGCTATCGCATATCTCCTGGGGTTGTTGATACATCCATGTAAACTTTATCTTTTAGCCATCCCCACAGGAGAAAATCGGCAGAAGTCAAATCGGGTGAACGCTCAGACTACGTTTGACGACCTTCTCGTCCAATCCATCGGACCAGATATTTTCAATTCAAAACTTCTCAAGCTAGTAGTGAATAATGCGATGGGCATCCATCGCGTTGAAACCACATATCCAGTCTCTTTTGAAGTGCAGCATCGTCCATTAGTATGGGTAAAACGTTATCCACAATGCCGCTGTACATTTGGCCAGTCAGACTATCTTCCATGAAGTATGGACCAATTACGTGCGTACCTAAAATACCGCACCAAACGTTGACACTCTATGGGCGTTAATGTTCAACTTGTCTTACCCAATGGGGATTCCCCACTGACCAATAATGCATATTATGTCGATTTACCTGACCACGCTTCGTAAAATTTGATTCATCGGAGAAAAGTATCTGTGAAATGGAATTATCATTGATTGCCAGTTGTTCGTGTATCCAGTTGCAGAAATTCAGGCGATTGTAAAAATCATCACCAAGCAGTTCTTGATGCAGCGATAAATGAAATGGATGCCATTTGAATGAATGCGGTATGTGTACAACACTTTTTCGCGAAATTCCTGAACCTCGCGCAATTTGCCGAGAACTAAGGCGAGGGTTTGCAGCAACAACAGCTAAAACATTCACTGTGTTTTGTTTTTTTTTTGTCACAGGTTTAGTACTTCCCGTTTCAATAAACAGGTGGACAATAATGCGTCGTTGCAGACGGAACATTCCTATGTGGGAACAGAATAGCATACCTTTGACGCGCTTCGTCAACATTTCTATGAGCTGAAAGTACACAGTAGCGATATCGCCCCTCCGTGCAATTGTTAACATCGTGGAACATTTGCGGCCAGATGTGTACAGTATGAATCATTGAAGTAACATGCACAGTCTGTCCGCGGACTGAGCTCATGATCACGGGCTGTTCTTCATTCGATTGTGGGAGGTGTACATGATAGCATTACCAAAAATACCAAAAAAGTACTTCAATTGTCTTAATCCGATGTATATTGTTTGAGATAGTACCGTTTTTCAAACAGTTGGCACCTCATTTCCATGTTTGCCGATTACAGGGTCATCTGTCATGAAACAAAAGAAATGTTCCATACAAAAGTTACATTTTTTTTCACGGAAAATCCAAATCTGCAATAAGAAACAGGGGTTCCTATTTAAGATTTCAAAGTCACCCCACCTTCCGCTTCCGGGGATGGTGCAGGGGAGTCTAGCGTTACCTTAATGGATGTCCCTCTTCGAGGTGAACGACGTTTAGTACCACATGTTTTAATCCGGTGTGTATTTCGCCAAATATTTCGACGAACAGTTTTAAATGCCTCACCTTGTATACGATCCATGTTCTCGAGAATAGAGTGATTTAGAGATCCCATAGCATGTTTAAAAAATGTTGCTCGGTATGTTAACTACATATGACCTAACGTGCACCAAACGCAAATTCATAGCGACCAATATTTACCATTGCAAACAATTCGATTTTCTTGCAGTAGCTTGTTTAATGTTGAAATATCGCAATAGCTGAGGCGCTGATGAATAAAACTGTGAGGTTCGTGAGAGTTAAATTTTTAGCGAGCAGTTCATTTAACATCGTTCGAGAAAGATTACAGATCGTGCAGCTTGAGCATTTGCCGTCCACGCAATGAAGCGATCCTGCCAACTGCCGGCCGTTCCCTGCCCCCCCCCCCCCCCTCCCCCAATCGACCTCTAAATCCGGGACTGGACCCTTTAGCGTCTCTTCTCCTACTTTTCAAATTACCCAAAGGTAAAGGGTTCTCCCGCACATGTTGCGGAACTAGCGCTGCTGGAAGAAGGGATTTACGCAGCAATGGCTTAGCCACAGCCCAGAGGACTGATCAGAATGACTGGGGACAAGGAAGCAATTTTAGGTGCAAATCCTTCAACCACCAGGACCAAAATGGACAATAGAAACAAATAGCCTGTAATACACTACTGACCATTAAAATTGCTACACCAAGAAGAAATGCAGATGATAAACGGGTATTAGTTGGACAAATATATTATGCTAGAATTGACATGTGATTACATTTTGACGCAATTTGGGTGCATAGATCCTGAGAAATCAGTACCCAGAACAACCACCTCTGGCAGTAATAACGGCCTTGATATGCCTGGGCATTGAGTCAAACAGAGCTTGGATGGCGTGTGCAGGTACAGCTGCCCATGCAGCTTCAACACAATACCACAACTCATCAAGAGTAGTGACTGGCTTATTGGGACGAGTCAGTTACTCGACCACCATTGACCAGACGTTTTCAGGTGGTGAGACATATGGAGAATGTGCTGGCCAGGACAGCAGTCGAACATTTGCTGTATCGAGAAAGACCCATACAGGACCTGCAACATGCGGTCGTGCACTATCCTGCTGAAATGCAGAGTTTCGCAGGGATCGAATGAAGGGTAGAGCCACGGGTCGTAACACATCTGAAATGTAACGTCCACTGTTCCAAGTGCTGCCAATGCGAACAAGAGGTGACCAAGATGTGTAACCAATGGCACCCCATGCCATGACGCCGGCTAATACGCCAGTATGGCGATGACGAACACACGTTTCCAATGTGCGTTCACCGCGATGTCGCCAAACACGGATGAGACCATCATGATACTGTAAACAGAACCTGGATTCATCCGAAAAAATGGCGTTTTGCCATTCGTGCACCCAGGTTCGTCGTTGAGTATACCATCGCAGGCGCTCCTGTCTTTGATGCAGCATCAAGGGTAACCGCAGCCATAGTCTCCGAGCTGATAATCCATGCTGCTGCAAACGTCGTCCAACTGTTCGTGCAGATGGTTGTCGTCTTGCAAACGTCCCCATCTGTTGACTCAGGGATCGAGACGTGGCTGTACGATCCGTTACAGCCATGCGGATAAGATGCCTGTGAACTCGACTGCTAGTGATACGAGGCCGTTGGGATCCAGCACGTCGTTCCGTATTACCCTCCTGAACCCACCGAATCCATATTCTGCTAACAGTCATTGTATCTCGACGAACTCGAGCAGCAATGTCACGATACGATAACCCGCAATCGCGATAGGCTACAATCCGACCTTTATCAAAGTCGGAAACGTGATGGTACGCATTTCTCCTTCTTACACGAGGCATCACAACAACGTTTCACCAGCAACGCCGGTCAACTGCTGTTTGTGTATGAGAAATCGGTTGGAAACTTTCCTCATGTCAGCACATTGTAGGTGTCGCCGTTGTGTGAATGCTCTGAAAAGCTAATCATTTGCATATCACAGCATCTTATTCCTGTCGGTTAAATTTCGCGTTTGTAGCACGTCATCTTCGTGGTGTAGCAATTTTAATGGCCAGTAGTGTAGATTGCAGGACTCATAGGGTTAAACTGATGAAACTACCTCATCGGTCCATCAGACAGCCTTTCATTTTCCGTTAGTCTGAGAGACCAACAGAAGTCCAAATGGTAGAAGAACAAAGATAAATGGAATGAGCCTCATCACTGAAAGACCAAACACGACCTATGGTAGCACAGTGTTTGCAAAGCCTGGACAAGAAATCATTTAGTAGGCTTAGCATCAGATAAACACATGGAGGTACTGATGGCTGAGATCCAGTCTTGTACAGTGCCATCCGTGTATACACCACTTAGCAGCAACTTCAAGGAACCACCTAACTTCCGCTCTTAGTCAAATAAGTTCGTAATAGGCGACTGTAACTGCCGCAGTACATCATGCAGCTACAAGAAAACCGATAGAAATGGAGAAGTAGTGAAAGCTTGGATTGAACATATGGGGTTCATTTTAATCCACGACCTAAAAATGCCACAATCCTTCCGTGATAAGTCCTTGGTGTAATCATTTACCAGGCTACTGACGTCGCCAGCTGCCAGTGACAACAGGCAACTTGCTGATTGCAGCACTTCTCCTCCGACCGTGCCCAACTTATGCCTTTGGGTGTCGGCACCTCCAAGCGCCATCGCGACTGTTGCAGTTTGTTGTGGTGTTTAGCAAAGCTGTTTTCATGACACTTTGTTGGTCAACAACCAGACATCTGCCAGCCGCTCTACTGCTACCCTGGCCAGGGTGGTGAACTACTGGCTTCCCGACCTCTACAGCTGATGTCAGACGTCGTACTGCAACATCAACCACCGCTGATACGCTCATAGATCCAAGACCATATCTCCAGCACCAGCTATTGGCAACGAGGAGCACAGACACAGTGAGGTGAGAGGACTAAGTGCTATTATTCTCCACGTCCGGGTGCAGGGGTGATGAACATGAAGCAGGACTGTCATAGGAACTTGGAGGTGAAGTTTGTGAAGCCGGAGGAACCAATCTATATATTCCGTGGGAACGCTAGAGAGCACTATTTGCTGCGAGTGAGGTGCGCGTGGCGCAGCCTGCTAGGTCACAGCATACCACGCTCTAAATCAGTACTAGATGAGTGTCACACTTGCTATTGCATGGAAGACGAACTGGGTAGAGCCAAAATAATCAATCGTTAAACACCAATGGGAACTCCGAATCCGTCAGAGAGGTAGTGGTGCTTAGCGTGCGTGTAAATGGCAAAAGGAATAGATTTTTCTTGGACACGGGCGCATGTGTCAGCGACGAGTTTGGACCTCTTGGGTAAGACGCCGTTAAATCCTCCATATTATAGGTTATGTGCCATAGCGAATAGTGATGTAAGGTCACTAAGTTCAGTGTTGTTTACAGATTGGGGCAGAACGGTTCCAGGAGAATGCGGAAGTTGTACTCCATGTGGGTGAAGAACACTGTACAATATTACAAGGAACCCCTTGAATGCGAAGTTGCAAAAGGTCAATGATGTTTACAACATCAGATGCCTCACATTTGTATACCATGCAAACACAATATTGACTGCTAATGAAAACAAGGGGCAAGAATGGAGGTGTCCAATGGTGACCACAGCTTGATGCTATGGAGCGTAGTTGAAGTCCTTAGTCCACGAGTAACTTACAACAGTACTATTTGGTCTTTCAGTGATGAGGCTCATGCCATCTATCTTTGTTCTTCGACCATTTGGACTTCTGTTGGTCTCTCAGATTAACGGAAAATCAAAGGCTGTCTGACGGACCGATGACCTTATAGTTGCATCAGGTTAACCCTATCAGTCCGGCCATCCATTACAGGCTGTTTCTAGTATCCATTTTGGTCCTGGTGGTAGAAGTATTTGCAGCTAAGATTGCTCTGAACATTACCCAGTCTAAGCCTGACGTCTGTAATCTCATTTTGCTCATTGAAAATAATACTGCATACGCCATCTTCGTGGAGGCTCCTTCCTTGTCCCCAGTCATTCTGATTGCTAATGGTGTTGATACGAAGCAGAGCAATAGCAACGGTAAACAAAGCAAACTTGAATTATACATACAACAGCGGTTGCCAAAGTTAACATTTCGTCAGAAACGAGACCAAGAAATTCGCATAGTGTTAAACAAGTGACAGATGAAATACTAGCGTTTCTTCAAGATGAGTCAGTGGAACGCGTGGTGTCGATCTGAAGAGGAAATACAAATGAAAGGAACCCAGGAAATTAGAGGTACCAAGAGAATTGTATCAAGATCAAGTAACATCAATGCCGTAATGTATTCGTATACAATTGTGCCGACCGCTAATTTGGATGGTAAATTGGCTGCAAAGTTATTTATTATGTTGCGAGAAGCTGGAGGTGCTCTGCCCCATACGATTCTTTCCCGTGTGCGTGATCTTGCAAGGGCAGTAGGGAATATTTACGGCATGGCAAGTAAGAGCAGGGAAAAGTGGCGTAAGAGAACTACAGCTGAGGTATGAACACTGCATTTGGCCAATACCTGGTCAAAACCACTTGTTGCATGATTACTGGTCTGTGCATAAAAATCATACTCATTTAAAGCAAACTAACCCTCCTGAAAAGTATGTGACATTCCAGTTCATACCACCTGGAACCGGTGGACAAATTCAACCTCTGGATGTTTGTTTTATTCCGTGCCTATAAAACATTTTATCGTACGATCTGTACCTATGCCTTAAATGATAGCCAGTTTCACGATAAGCTCCACGAAAGACTGGTTCGTATTTGGTTGCATGCAGCACATCACTGCATGCATCATCACTGTAGCACGCCCGTTTTTCGTCAGTGTTCATGGTGCAGGTTAATGGTTTATTCTGAACATTTCTTGAATGTCGTCGGTGTCTGTTTTGTGAAGTGTCATACATACGTCGCATAGAAGGTTGATCTCTGCACCCCCCAGTCACTCATTTTCTGTCGTCCTCCTGACAGACATGGTGAGTCTTCAGCAGCTAATATTTTTCCTGTCATAATTCTTGTTAACACAACACTTTCAAATGAGTCCTGCTAATGACTGAACTCAAGGAGTTCCTTGTGAGAATACCGGCCCACGTATTCACACTGAATCACTATTAATGAGCATGAGGTCGAGTACCTCGGGTATTCACATGTGCGCAAGCATGCAAATTGTAGATACTGAAACAGCCTTCGCGATTAAAAGAAGCCTCTTGGATGTACAGAACCTTGACCAGTAATAAGAGGTGGAGGGCAGCCTGTCGTAAAAATCACTGTGCGAACTGCACATGTTGCGGAAAATCTACAGGTGCCAGTGCTGTCACACGCCGAAGATTGAAAAGATGAAGCTGCTGGTCATGTAACACATCGACACAAGCTGTGTCTGATGCTAAGTAAGTGTGCAGTCCGTCGTGCTCTCGTAGACTGAGTGTCTTCAACATTTCGCCGAAGCTCTTCCATTTCAGGAGTTCGCGCTGTTTGATTCAGACCTTTGTCATGCAGACTTGCACAGAAAGTGCCTGTTTCATGAAGTACGCGATGCAGACGTCCAAATGTTTGGTGTTGTGGAACCTGTCGGTTGGGAAAGCGCTGTCGATACTCTTTCACTGCAACTTGTCCATTTCCATTCACAGACCTGTATAACAGATGCATGTCAGCCATTTCAGGATAAATAAACAGCTCCATATCCACTGCTGTTATCACAAGGTGGTAATAACTGCGACAGAATGGGTGTTTTCACAAGGTAGTGACCATTTTTGTCTCAAGGTGGTGGACTTTGCGAAAGAATTGGCGTGTTTCCTAGCCAGCCATCCGCACACAGAGCAGTTTTGAATGTAAATAAATATTCCCAGTCAGTGACACCGACACAACAGCTCCATCAGCACCACTAACAGAATGAACCGTAAGATTACAAGCTGACTTCAGAGACCATGTGTTCCTTATCGATATATACACTAACGACAATAAAACCACAACACCAAAAAATAATTAATGTAGACAAAGGAAATTTCGGGAATAAATTTGTATAGGTAACATACACTACAGGCCATTAAAATTGCTACATCCCGAAGATGACGTGCTACAAACGCGAAATTTAACCGACAGGTAGAAGATGCTATGATACGCAAATGATTAGCTTTTCAGAGCATTCACACAAGGTTGGCACCGGTGGTGACACCTACAACGTGCTGACATGAGGAAAGTTTCCAAGCGATTTCTCATACACAAATAGCAGTTGACCGGCGTTGCCTGGCGAAACGTTGTTGAGATGTCTCGTGTAAGGAGGAGAAATGCGTACCATCACGTTTCCGACTTTGATAAAGGTCGGGTTGTAGCCTATAGCGATTGCGGTTCATCGTATCGCGACTTTGCTGCTCGCGTTGGTCGAGATACAATGACTGTTAGCAGAATATGGAATCGGTGGGTTTAAGAGGGTAATACGGAACGCCGTGCTGGATCCCAACGGCCTCGTATCACTAGCAGTCGAGATCACAGGCATCTTATCCGCATGGCTGTAACGGATCGTACAGCCACGTCTCGATCCCTGAGTCAACAGATGGGGACGTTTGCAAGACAACTACCATCTGCACGAACAGTTCGACGACGTATGCAGCAGCATGGATTATCAGCTCGGAGACCATGGCTGCGGTTACCCTTGACGCTGCATCATAGACAGGAGCGCCTGCGATGGTGTACACAACGACGAAAATGGGTGCACGAATGGCAAAACGTCATTTCTTCGGATGAATCCAGGTTCTGTTTACAGCATCATGATAGTCGCATCCGTGTTTGGCGACATAGCGGTGAACGCACATTGGAAGTGTGTATTCGTCATCGCCATACTGGCGTATCACCCGGCGTGATGGTATGGGGTGCCATTGGTTACACGTCTAGGTCACCTCTTGTTCGCATTGACGGCACTTTGGACGTTACATTTCAGATGTGTTACGATCCGTGACTCTACGCTTCATTCGATTCCTGTGAAACCCTACATTTCAGCAGGATAGTGCACGACCGCATGTTGCAGGTCCTGTATGTGTCTTTCTCGATACAGCAAATGTTCGACTGCTGTCCTGGCCAGCACATTCTCCATATGTCTCACCAACTGAAAAGGTCTGGTCAATGGTGGTCGAGTAACTGACTCATCCCAATAAGCCAGTCACTACTCTTGATGAGTTGTGGTATTGTGTTGAAGCTGCATGGGCAGCTGTACCTGTACACGCCATCCAAGCTTTGTTTGACTCAATGCCCAGGCATATCAAGGCCGTTACTACTGCCAGAGGTGGTTGTTCTGTGTACTGATTTCTCACGATCTATGCCCCAAATTGCGGGAAAATGTAATCACATGTCAATTCTAGTATAATATATTTGTCCAATGATTACCTGTTTATCATCTGTATTTCTTCTTGATGTAGCAATTTTAAAGGCCAGTAGTGTATGTAACTGATTAACGTTGCAAAATTACAGGTTAATGCAAGTGCGAGATAAGCTATTGAAAATGTGAAATGCTTGTACATTAATAACCAGTGTAACCATCAGAATGTTGAATGCAAGCAAGCAAACGTGCATTTATTGTATTATACAGGGTGTACATAAAGTCCAGAAACACTTGCAATTGTATTTTGAAGAGAAACACTGAAAGTTTTTTTTTTTTACAAACATTTCGAGTTCACGGGATGCACGGCGCACTGATTTCTTTGGACTCCATATGAATGTCTCTGTACGTACTCCACATTCACTTCACTCACAGTGGGGAGTCCGCTTCTCTTTACCAGTCACAAGCAACACATCGTAACAAATTTGTTGTTCCAATAGTAAATGGTCTTCCTTGTTGGTGGCTTCTTACCGTACTTGGTTCTAAACAACCATTGAATAGCAGTAGCACACTTCTTTTTGTCAAACTCCAACACACATTAAGCTCGCTGCGCACCTGAACTCGCCATGTTTGCGACTAGCTACACCAGGTGTCTATAAAATTCTGTTCAGTTGTGGAAAGGTACAACAAAAAGAAGCCTCAATGCCCATCTGGGTCAACATAAAAGGATCTGCCACCTCAGACATATTGATAAATCGGCTGTAGCGGAACATGTGTTTCAGGAAGTCGATCATGAAATAAATGTTTAGTGAGACGACCGTCATAGCAAAGACGTCGCATTATTATGCGTGAATGTACAGAGAGACCATTGAGATTGCCAAACACTTCAATAATTTTAATAGAAAAGATGAAAGCATTAAACTGGATACGATTATCAACAATGCAGCAACAGCGTGACAATCGATTAATTTCAATTGAGGAAGTTGGCAATATCAGAGATCATAGCACAGCCGACGTCACGTGACTGACAGCAGCGCCATCTGGATGGCTTATCTATACGGCGCTCACTCATGCTTTCGCTGCAGTTCGCCGATTGTCCTCGGAGGATGCCTTCCGCAGTCGAAGGCGCAACATCAAGGTAGAGTCTTATGTATGGACCGCAGCATCTCAGCCTGGAAGTGTTAAGTGACGAATAGTAGTACTGGCAATCTCGTTAGACTTTTTGGGTCTTCTAAGGGTTGTGTCAATAGCCCAACATTTGTTTTATTTTCTCCACAATATGTGATGTTTCCCTGTTGAGTTGTTTATATTTGTAACCTCTAGGACTTTCGTTAGATTTATAACTCTGAAATTTGTTTTACTTATCAATTTCTCGAAACTTACAGATTTTGTTGTTTAGGGTCAACTGTCGCATTTTGCACTGTGAAGATTTATTTTCAACATCATTTTGCTTTACTTGTCTGAGGAGGTTACTAGAGGGCAGCATTATTTGCCACAAATCTAAGCGAAATGGTGTGATTGTCTGTTAAATAGTTAATATATATCAGAAACAGCAGAAGGTCTACATCACTTTACTTGAGAAATCACGCTCATCGCTTCCATTTCACTAGGTGACATCCCGTCATTCACTGTGAGTTATGACCATTCAAGCCGGGAAATCACGAATTCAGTCGCACAACTGAGTCGATAGTCCATAGGAAATCAATGTGGTTGGAAGCCACTTATGAGGAATGAAATCAGAAGCCTTTGTGGAACTCGCAAACAATTTAAGAGCCTCTGTTCATAGTATGTCATGCGAATAAAATGCCAGCTGGGTCACACAACAATGACTCTTTCCAAATCCATGCTGGTTTGATGTCAGTACGTAACATATTTTGGGGTATTTCATAACTTCGGAACAAAGTATTTGTTCACACGTCCTACTACATGTAGATGTCAATGAAATGGGTCCGTAACTCAATGAATTACGTTGATTTTCTTTTCATGTGTTTTGGTGGTCTGTGCAGCTTTCCATTCGTCTCTCTCACCACAAATACTACAACGCTCCTCATAATGTCGTAGGTTCTAATTGGTTCTGAGCACTATGGGACTTAACTGCTGTGGTCATCAGTCCCCCAGAACTTAGAACTACTTAAACCTAACTAACCTAAGGACATCACACACATCCATGCCCGAGGCAGGATTCGAACCTACGACCGCAGCGGTCGCGCGGTTCCAGACTGTAGCGCCTAGAACCGCTCGGCCACTCCGGCCGGCTAACGTCGTAGGAAAAGTAATTAAGCTGCTGCATCGTTGCTGCACAAGATGCACTCCTAAATAGTTAGCACACTCAAGAAAGACATTGCCTTTAGAAACATAATCGTCCTGCTACGACTATGATTGGGTCGTGACAACATAGTGGAACATATCTGGTGACGCTGTGATAGCTCTGTTACTTCCTGGAAAGACAGAGAATTATCTAGCAAGCATCTCTTGATATACTCATGGAATACCAAACAAAGATTCTGAATGGATTTCACTTGGGTATGTCACCGACTTATCAAATACAATGTTTACAGATAGGGGAAATTACTTTCAAGCAATAAATACAACTGATCTCGTTGGGTACATTGAGAATAACGTGTATCACCCATCACCAGGGCAATGAATGCTGCAGTTGATCACTTGCTCCAAGGAAATGACGTACTCTTAAGAGTAAGAGTCTGCAGCTTTCAGTACCAAACTGGCGCGAGAGTAACAATTTACCTCCTCTGTGACAGACCTGCAAACTGCTGTATCGAACTCAGAACGACAACTTTAGAAATATTTTCATCATAAGACATCTCACAACGTTCAGTAACCAGTAGATCTAGAGGTAAGCAACACAAAATACTGCAGAGCTGCTACTGAAAATCAGCAAATCTATTAACGAAGTACGAGTCAGTAGCTTTCAGTTCCAAATTGTTCAGGGGCGAGAAATGTAAACATATGTGGGTGCCAGACTGGAAAAGTTTCGGTAGGCATGTTCACCACCCAAACTCCTTGGTGCTGCCTTCAAATTCGCAATTGTTACTCTTTGACTGCATCACATTTATTGGCAACAAATGTCAGT
Organism: Schistocerca gregaria; assembly: GCF_023897955.1. NCBI lineage: Eukaryota > Metazoa > Arthropoda > Insecta > Orthoptera > Acrididae > Schistocerca > Schistocerca gregaria. The sequence continues at coordinate 170,199,120 of NC_064927.1, read as the reverse complement.
TGCGAAGGGGACATCCCTGTGAAGCAGATCACAACATAAAACACCTTCTTAGTTCCAGCAGACATATGTCAATAGCAATAAATTTTGTGGACGTATACCGGCCATTGTTTGAGATAATATTTTTTATGGCTTACACTCTATTTTTCCCTATGAAACTACCATATGGTACTTCAAATCGCCATCAGGCTGGGCTTATTTAGGTTTACAGTGATCTCCTTAAATCTATTACGTCAAAAACCAGGATCAATCCCTAGAAATGACACAGATGACTTCCTCCCCAGTTCGAGATTCTGCATCGCATCTAATCTCTTTCTCGATGACACATTATACCGTAATACTCCTTCCCTTCCTTTAACCTCAATATGACTACTGAAGTCAAGTGTCCTACAAAGGCTAATTGGTTCTCATACTTGTCAGTTATCAGGTACAGTGTTACTGACTGTGGTAGTAAATCGTGAAAATGTCCCTCATCAACGCTGTTTGTCTTCCTGAATGTGGTGCTTAAATTAACTCAAAATGATCGTATTTCAAACGATACTACTTGACTTTCACAATGGTACTAACTCTGTACAAAGCACATGTGTTTCGAATTGCCTCACTTGATTTCATCCTCTTATTAAACATAAACAGAACAGTATGTCACAAATATCAGACTTTCGTCGCTTTTAGACTCCGTTTTCTAATGCTACTCACAACATTAAAAGTGAGAAATATCCAAGTTGTCACGGCACGAATTATACTACAAACTTGAAAGAAAGACCATAGTTAAATATGTGGTGTCACCGCCAGACACCACACTTGCTAGTTGGTAGCCTTTAAATCGGCCGCGGTCCGGTAGTATACGTCGGACCCGCCTGTCGCCACTATCAGTGATTGCAGACCGAGGGACGCCACACGGCAGGTCTAGAGAGACTTCCTAGCACTCGTCCCAGTTGTACAGCCGACTTTGCTAGCGATGGTTCACTGACTTCTACGCTCTAATTTGCCGAGACGATAGTTAGCATAGCCTTCAGCTACGTTATTTGCTACGACCTAGCAAGGCGCCATGATCAGTTTCTATTGATATTGTGAAGCATGTACCATAAAGAGCGACGTTCTCCATTAATGGATTAAAGTTAAGTATTCCACCAGCTACGTCCGTTTTTCTCAATTCTAATTCCCTCGTCATGTTCCAGACCTCACGCCAGCCTGCGTGAGCTGAGACGCGTGCGTTTCGGCCTGCTTTTGTTATACGGTTGGCTCTCCTGCCAACCACAACAAAATACACTTACAGCAACATGCCATACAAAGTCGCCCCGGAGCATGCTGAAACACTGTATTATATGCAACGTTACATAATGTTATACTTGCTAATTTGACCACATTAAAGTCCACTGGAGAGTATAGGCTCTATGACCGATGCATTGCAATCAATTGGGTGGACGCTGGTCTGTGTCAACTGACCACTGGCTGATGGCGCTGAAATTGGTGATACTGTGACAGTTATCCATGAGGCCTCTCACAAAACATGTTTCTGCAAGATGTTTATTACTGGGTGGTTAGAAAATAGGAAATTTGTGGTAAGCTCTTATGGGACCAAACTGCTCAGGTCATAGTCCCTAAGGGCTGGTTAGAAAATTGGAAATTTGTGGTAGGCTCTTATGGGACCAAACTGCTGAGGTCATAATAGTTCCCTAAGCCTACACACTACTAAATCTAACTTAAACTAACTTACGCTATGGACACCACACACACCCATGCCCGAAGGATGACTCAAACCTCCGACGGAAGGAGCCGCACGGACCGTGACAAGACGCCCGAGACCACACGGCTACCCTGCGCGGCTGGCTAGTTAGAAAACGAACGAAACTTCCTCTGACCTGTTGTCAGACTGATGCTCTTACAACTTCATAAAGAGAGGAAAAGGATGACAAAAATGTGATGCTGACACGTGTAAAATTCGGTAGTTGGTTAGACTGAGGCTAGTTTGTAAAGTCTAAGGTGTGAGCTCGATTTCTGATGGAAGTATTAGTTTTTAACAACCACAAACATAGATTCTACACCTCCAGTAACGACAGGTAAAGAACACAGGACTGTGCTGTGGTTCCAGCTCAACATTAATCATGTCCATTCGCTACTGACTAGAACAGAACTGGATTAGCTTTGGATGTCAGAAGTCGCTGCTTGCTGAAACTCTGTCTCTAGTGAGCTTTCTTACACTAGTAATGTTATTTTAGTTCACGAACCTATCGTCATGTTAGATCATAGGACCTTCGTTTCTTATTTCAAGTGAGCTTTTGAAAATATTGGCACTAGGCTGGGATCCAATCTCTAATTCCAAGTTTTCTCTGGATTTGAACCCTTTGAGATAATAATGTCCCATCATTTCGCTGTTTCCTCAGGATGCCAAACTCCTCCATGTCTCTATGAGCAGCGCAATCCTAACTACTCATCAACAGGAGTAGTTGACACCTCTTCCTGCAGGGTCAACAATGAAGACAAGGGCGTTGCCTCTAGCTGAACATGTGCACCTCTCGCTATTCATGAAGAAACAATAAATATTGCATGTCTATTTCTATGTTTAAGAGAGTAGCAAAAGTTGTTGGGTTCAAATCCCTGCCAAACAAAATCATTTATATCGCTGTTTCAGGCTCTAATAGCACACTATTGGTGAACATATAACATTTAATATCTAACATCGGATTGTGCTTAGTTAACAATCCAAGTAGGTACTGGGTTCTACTCTCCATCCATCACCATAACTTTACTCATGGCAGTTCACACTTGTGCACTGGTCTTGAATACATGCCTTTTGTGGTTACTTCTCACGGGCAGAATAGGCTTCATAGGGTTCCTGGTCCAGTGCCAAACGTATTGTCATTTATTTCGAGGTTCTGACATTTGGTCTTGTAAACTGATACTGGTGAAAAGTTTAGTATTTTACATCTCTTTACACCTAGTCGAGTCTTGGTCAGACACACAAGTTTTGTTTGGTTGAAAGTGCGTTCTAATTCATATGAAGAACAAAAACTCATCATGTCATTGAATGGGTGTGATAAGACTTCTGAAGTGTCACTTATTGTAATGAAGTTTAATTTACAAGTGTGGAGGCAGTCTCATCTCTAATAATGTGTTTTCTAATATCTGTTGTACTGTGGTATTAGTTTACATCTGGACTGACTGCCATAATGAGCAGTGTTCTCTAGTGGTCTCTTATGGTAACGATTGTGTACGGCAGTGGCCCACTTTTTTGGCTGTCGAACGTACATTTTGCGTAAGGACCATAAAAGTAAGACGGGAGAAATTAGGGCTTATGTGGAGATTTATAGACAGTTTACTCTTTTGTTGCTGTATGCACCCTATAGTATTTGAGAAGATCCCAGTTCCCGGTGAGGACGCCATTTGACCTTTTTCATGCTCTGTTTCTTTCCTGCTATTGCGGAAAACGATATTATTCTTTTTCTACTGATATATTTAGCTCCCACGATGAAGTATAAATGTATGCACCTAAAGAATAGAATAGCCATATTCTTCATAGACCTCTACAATAGTTCTTCCATATAAAACTGATTGTATGCTCAGAAATTCTCATTCGCCCGCAGAAAACGGTGAACTACTGTTCTGGTTCCGCTGTGCAAGAAATGGGTGTTGGGGGATGGATGACAGGCACATATAATGCTGCCATGTTTATGCTTCTCTGAAAATTGGTGTTGGTATGCCCGCACTGGGGAATATGGAAACTGGTAAGGGTTATACAAAGAAATGACAGAGAAAAGACAGAGGACACTTTTTGGGCTCTGTTCTGCAAGGTTTTGCATTCGTCTTGGCGTGACAACAGCACCAAAGTCGCTGCTACCTCTAGGAAACGGCATAATTTCCTAAATCAAAAATACCTAATATAGTGATTGTTAAAGTCATTTCCCTTCAGGCTCAGCAGTGTTATATCTGTAGTACTGTAGAGTACTGGTGATCATCGCTAAAAATGCGTGAGAATTCCATAATGAATAAAAAGCCTGTAACCAGATTTTACGGGGGTAGCAAGTGACCACCTTGTCCTTCCTCCCGTGCAGAAAATGGATTTATCGGACCTGCTGTTCGATTATTCTGTATACTCCCACCAAAACTGCAGCAGCCACAGTCACCACTGCAACATCCTCAGCTCACAGTGCCTCGGCTAAGTCCCAGAAGAGTAAGCCTACTAGTATTTGCCAACACATACAGTTTGACTGCTAGTGGGTCTAAATGCATGAATGTATACACCACAGGGTAGTTCTTACCATAAATGATTGTAATTTTGTTGTGAACTTCAGGAGTGCTCCACCCATAAACGTTACATACATTTTGGCCCGAGGAACCATGAAGAACAATGTCATATAATTTTCAGAAGCGTTTATAGTGCATGCAGCATTAAGTGTAGGTCTGTGTTTAGCGGGTGCCATTTTGATCGCTCAACAGTTCGCTTCTTGTGATGAGTTAGGGTTGCCTCACTGAAAACCCAAGAAACATTATAATTGTGTGCCCGACCGAGACTCGAACGCGGGACCTTTGCCTTTCGCGGGCAAGTGCTCTACCATCTGAGTTACCGAAGCACGACTCACGCCTGGTACTCACAGCTTTACTTCTGCCAGTATCTCGTCTCCTACCTTCCAAACTTTACAGAAGCTCTCTGCAAACCTTGCAGAACTAGCATTCCTGAAAGAAAGGATACTGCGGAGACATGGCTTAGCCAAAGCCTGGGGGATGTTTCCAGAATGAGATTTTCACTCTGCAGCGGAATGTGCGCTGATGTGAAACTTCCTGGCAGGTTAAAACTGTGTGCCCGACCGAGACTCGAACTCGGGACCTTTGCCTTTCGCAGGCAAGTGCTCTACCATCTGAGCTACTGAAGCACGATTCACGCCCTGTACTCACAGCTTCACTTCTGCCAGTATCTCATCTCCTACCTTCCAAACTTTACAGAAGCTTTTCTGCGAACCTTGCAGAACTAGCACTCCTGAAAGAAAGGATAATGCGGAGACATGGCTTAGCCACAGCCTGGGGGATGTTTCCAGAATGAGATTCTCACTCTGTAGCGGAGTGTGCGCTGATGTGAAACTTCCTGGCAGATTAAAACTGTGTGCCTGACCGAGACTCGAACTAGGGACCTTTGCCTTTCACGGGCGGAGCACTTGCCCGCAAAAGGCAAAGGTCCCGAGTTCGAGTCTCGGTCGGGCACACAGTTTTAATCTGCCAGGGAGTTTCACATCAGCGCACACTCCGCTGCAGAGTGAGAATCTCATTCTGGGAACATTGTAATTGTCAAATTTTTCCAATTTGTATGTTCCCCTGTTCCTTCGAGGTCTCATAGCACTTTCATACATTAATTAGATTAAAAGCTTGAAGTTGAACCAGAGATTTTGCTTCAGGTTTTCGTAGTCCTATGCTGCAATCCACCAAAAATGCTGTTATGATATCCTTAGCATCAATCATCTTTTATTTGTAATTTCGTGTTATGATAAGTTGATGCACAGTCATTTCTACTGTTCTGTCATCAGCCAAAATACTTTTTTACCAATGGCTGTGTCATACAACTCTGTCATTTGGCCCATATTTCTTCACATGTTTTCTTGGGATTGTTTCTGAAAGTTCGGTGAACACTTGTTGGAGGATGATATATATACAGGTTGGCAGAAATCTATCACATCTGCACAACTGCCTAAGTGCAGCACTGGAACGATTAAAAAAAAATAGCAGATCAGAATGGAATTGAAATATCTAGAATCACAATTTTATTACCTCATTATATAATTGTATACAGAGATTGGTGATTTAATGTACAGAAGATTCATATATATAAGTGATCTAATTGAAAGTCATATAGTGTGTCAAAGAAATCTTAGGTTAAACTTAATCTGCAGCCATCAATAGAAGTTCATTATACTCCTCTACAACAAATCAGTTACAAATTATGTGACTGAATAACATATTTGTGCAAGGATGACATGCAATTTTCTTTTCTATAAATGTAGTTTTCTACTGTGAAAAGTTTTCACTATTCATATATTATTAATTTTCGAGCTAGGTACTGTGGTGTCTGGGATTAAGGTTTTATTCCTTGAGATGTTAACATGAACTGTTGAAAATGTTTTCTTTACATGATTATGAGCCCCAATAGAGAATTTGAGGGCAATTGTTAAGCAGAAGTTGAGGAATATCAATATTACAATAAGGTTGCTGCTAATCGAGAAACTGAACCAAATATGGCATAAAGCTGTCAAATATTCAGGCTTAGGACTCTTGAATCGTTTGTTAGAAATAAAGGCATGCACACAAAGTACTAATGTATTCCCATTTAGTGAATAAATGCTTCTAAACCTTAAAATGTGTTCATTTTAAGAGAAAACAGCCTTAATCTAATAATGTTCACACCTGTGTTCAAAGTCTCTTCCAAAAGTTCATTTTTCGGTTTCTTCGCCACTTTTAGATGTTTACTCCTAGCTTCACCATCAAGTTTTCTGGTGTACTTCAAAACTGATTTGGTATTCTTCTTATTATCGCTCATCATAGAAGTACCTCCACCATACTTACTGACTAACTAACAGCTACTCTCTCCTTTTTCAATAAATAATATTTATTTTCTCCTTAAACGATAATGCAAATCTCTATAACTTTGAATTGGCATGTGCTTGCATGCCTGGATTAGACTATAAACATATTTGCTTGCAGTTGACAATCTGAAAAATCGCGGATCTGTATAACTGATTTCCACATAATCGACTCTCCAAAGCATTATCTATCTGGGAGGCAATTTGATTTAATGTGATGATGTTGGATTTCACTATAAAATTCTGAATTAGGTTGCAACAATTTCTTGATATATAGGGTATACATAAACTCTGGGAACACATTCAATTAGGTTTGCGACTAGTGCTGACTATCAGCAAATTACCAAACTATGCTGTGGCGGTATACACTAAAAAAAACTTTCGGGGTTTCTCTTCAAAATGACATATGTATGATATCTGTACAACGTTTGGTTCTTGTGCAATAAATAATTGAAATTGTTTCCAAACTTTAAGTACACCCTGCACTTTGGAGAAGAATGGGAGAGGACTTATTGGTTTGTAGTTTCCTGCACCTTCCTTTGAGCCTTTCTTAAATAACAACTTCACAACTACATTCTTTAAATCATCTGGGAAGCACACTTCTTCAAATGACTGATTTATCATTTCAGATAGGAAGTCCAATGTTTTAATACTCTAATGAGTACTTCATCCCATCCAGGCGAATATTTAATTTTGAAGTATAATACTACTTTTCCTACATCTTTAACCAGAGTTTTTTTTTCAAATGTAATAAGAATTTTCTACATCTTTTCCACTGTTTAGATACATAATATTTTTTGTGGATTATAAGTCCTCTTTTCTGATACTAAACGAGTATATAATGCTGTAGAATTTACTTTTAATGTTATTATCCACATCATAAGAAATAAAGTCAATCATTGTTTGTTTTTATACTGCCACCTCTTAATTTTTGTTTTCTACCTTCTTCTCATCCTACTGATTTATATATATATATATATATATATATATATATATATATATATATATATATATATATATATATATACTCCTGGAAATTGAAATAAGAACACCGTGAATTCATTGTCCCAGGAAGGGGAAACTTTATTGACACATTCCTGGGGTCAGATACATCACATGATCACACTGACAGAACCACAGGCACATAGACACAGGCAACAGAGGATGCACAATGTCGGCACTAGTACAGTGTATATCCACATTTCCAAGCAATGCAGGCTGCTATTCTCCCATGGAGACGATCGTAGAGATGCTGGATGTAGTCCTGTGGAACGGCTTGCCATGCCATTTCCACCTGGCGCCTCAGTTGGACCAGCGTTCTTGCTGGACGTGCAGACCGCGTGAGACGACACTTCATCCAGTCCCAAACATGCTCAATGGGGGACAGATCCGGAGATCTTGCTGGCCAGGGTAGTTGACTTACACCTTCTAGAGCACGTTGGGTGGCACGGGATACATGCGGACGTGCATTGTCCTGTTGGAACAGCAAGTTCCCTTGCCGATCTAGGAATGGTAGAACGATGGGTTCGATGACGGTTTGGATGTACCGTGCACTATTCAGTGTCCCCTCGACGATCACCAGAGGTGTACTGCCAGTGTAGGGAGATCGCTCCCCACACCATGATGCCGGGTGTTGGCCCTGTGTGCCTCGGTCATATGCAGTCATGATTGTGGCGCTCACTTGCACGGCGCCAAACACGCATGCGACCATCATTGGCACCAAGGCAGAAGCGACTCTTATCGCTGAAGACGACACGTCTCCATTCGTCTCTCCATTCACGCCTGTCGCGACACCATTGGAGGCGGGCTGCACGATGTTGGGGCGTGAGCGGAAGACGGCCTAACGGTGTGCGGGACCATAGCCCAGCTTCATGGAGACGGTTGCGAATGGTCCTCGCCGATACCCCAGGAGCAACAGTGTCCCTAATTTGCTGGGAAGTGGCGGTGCGGTCCCCTACGGCACTGCGTAGGATCCTACGGTCTTGGCGTGCATCCGTGCGTCGCTGCGGTCCGGTCCCAGGTCGACGGGCACGTGCACCTTCCGCCGACCACTGGCGACAACATCGATGTACTGTGGAGACCTAACGCCCCACGTGTTGAGCAATTCGGCGGTACGTCCACCCGGCCTCCCGCATGCCCACTATACGCCCTCGTTCAAAGTCCGTCAACTGCACATACGGTTCACGTCCATGCTGTCGCGGCTTGCTACGAGTGTTAAAGACTGCGATGGAGCTCCGTATGCCACGGCAAACTGGCTGACACGCCAAATCAAAGTAAGACACAGTTTTTACAGTTTCTAACCACAATTCAACAAAACCTGACGTTTTAATTTCATAGAATGGGCATATGATTAGTGAAACTGAACAGTTCAAATTTCTAGGTGTTCAGATAGATAGTGAACCGTTGTGGAAAGCTCACATTCAGTATCTTGTTCAAAGACTTAATGCTGCCATTTTTACTATCTGAACAGTATCTGAAGTGAATGATCGTTGGACACGAAAATTAGTCTACTTTGCTTATTTTCATTCGATTACGTCGTATTGTATTATATTTTGGGGTTACTCTTCCCACTCTAAAAGCATATTTTTGGCTCAGAGACAGGCACTTCAGGCAATAAGTGGTGTAAGTTCACGAACCACTTGTCGACCCCTGTTCATGAGCTTGGGTATTTTGACATTGTCCTCTCGATATATATATTCCTTACTGTCATTTCTTGTTGTCAATATAAGCTCATTCCCAAGAGTAAGCAGCTTTCACTCAGTTAATACTCGGCGGAAATCAAACCTGCGTTTGGATCACTCTTAGTTAACTGTTGTGCAGAAAGGTGTGCAGTATACTGCTGCATCCATTTTCAATAACCTACTGCTCGAATTCAAGATCTTAGCAGCAATCCACGTGCTTTAAAAACGAAACTGAAGAGTTTCCATGTGGGCCAGTCCTTCTATTCTGTTGAGGAGGTCCTTGAAAAATTAAGCTGATCCTTAACGTTTTTGGGCTCATACACATTTTATTTTTATCTGTTATTACTTTTACGTTGTAATTTCACGTACTGACATGTTCCATGAACTTGGAGATTTACTCCTCAATTTGGTCCTAAGTAACTTGACTTTTAAATAAATAAATAAATAAAAAATCAAACTTGTATCCTGTCAGGTCCAGTGGTCTTTCCTATGTTGAGAGATTTCAGTTGCTTTTCTATCCCTGTGTCACTTACTTCGATACTTCATTAATATCACATGGATAAATCAAAGACACTTACTCCACAATGCTATCAATAATGACATATCTTAAAAAACTTCGATACAGTGGACTCCAGAATATATTGAAGCAACTTAAATCACTTAATAAAAGCAAGACTTCTTGGTCAGACTATGTACCATTTAGGTTCCTCGCAGAGTATCCTGTTGCAATAGCTTTATACTTAACATTGATATACAACCGTTCGTTTGAAGAAAGATCCATACTCAAAGACTGGAAAGTTGCACAGGTCACACCAATATTCAAGAAAGATAGTAGGATTAATCCACTAAATTACAGACCCATATCAATAGCGTCGATAAGCAGCAGGACTTTGGAATATATATTGTGTTCGAACATTATAAATTACTTCAAAGAAAACGGTCTATTGAAACACAGTAAGATGGATTTAGAAAACATCGTTCTCCTGAAACACAACTAGCTCTTTATTCGTATGAAGTGTTGAGTGCTATTGACAAGGGACCTCAGATTGATTCTGTATCTCTGGATTTCCGGAAGGCTTTTGACACTATACCACACAAGCAGCTTGTAGTGAAATTGCTTGCTTGTGGAATATCGTCTCAGTTATGTGACTGGAATCATGGTTTCCTGTCAGAGAGGTCACAGTTCGTAGTAATAGATGGAAAGTCATCGAATAAAACAGAAGTGATGTCTGGCGTTCCCCAAGGTAGTGTTATAGGCCCTTTGCTGTTCCTTATCTATGTAAACGATTTGGGAGACAATCTTAGCAGCCGTCGTAGGTTGTTAGCACACAACGCTGTCGTTTATCGACTAATACAGCCATCAGATGGTCAAAACAAATTGAAAAACGATTTATAAAAGATGTCTGAATGATGCGAATATTGGCAGTTGACATTAAATAACGAAAAGCGTGAGGTTATCCACATGAATGCTAAAAGGAATCAGTTAAACTTCGCTTACACGATAAATCAGTCAAATCTAAAGGCCATAAATTCAACTAAATACGTAGGAATTACCATTACAATCAGTTTAAATTGGAAGGAACACACAGAAAATGCTATGGGGGAGGCAAACCAAAGACTACTACATTTGTCCGTCCTCTTTTAGAATACTGCTGTGCGGTGTCTAATCATTACCAGATATGATTGACGGAATACATTGCAAAAGTTCAAAGAAGGGCTTCACGTTTTGTATTATCGAGAAACAGGAGAATGTGTGCCACTGAAATGACACAGGATTTTGGGTGTACATCATTAAAACAAAGGCCTTTTCCATTGCAGCTGAATCTTCTCACGATATTCCAATCAACTTTCTCCTCTGAATGCGAGAATATTTTGTTGACAGCGACCTATGTAGGAAGAAATGATCACCATGGTAAAATAAGGAAATCAGATCTCATATGGAAAGATATAGGTGTTCATTTTTTCCATGTGCTATACGAGATTGGAATAATAGAGAATTGTGGTTCGAATAACCCTTTGCCAGGCACTTAAATTTGATTTGCAGAGTATCGACGGAGATGTACATCCATGTAGGTGTAGATGAAAGACATACCCAAAATGTGGCACCATACATGGAGGAAAATGTGATTAATACTGTGGAAAGAGACCACTGTGTCAGTACTATCCAGTTGGCCTGTCAGTGCAGGATAAGCCAGATAACCGTGTGGCAGTTGTTACTACCGTTGTCACTTGCAGCGTATGTAGGACTTAGTAGTGACAGACTTCCCACATTGGGAGCAGTTTTGTCACTGGTTTCTTCGCCAGGCCACCACGATTCTGGGAATTGTGCCATCCATCCTTTTGACAGATGAGGAGTAGTATGTGGGTCACTTGGGACCACCCCCCTCGTCTAGGGTTAAATTTAACCATAATTTTATTTATCTGTTATGGTTCGATGCAACCATACAAATAATTTCAATTATCCACTGGATATGGTTCTTGTCAACCATAAACTCTTTTTATTTTTAATGGTTAAAAACCAACCACCCTAGATCACTTGGGAACACCCCCTCGTCTAGTCTTAAATTGTAACTATAACTTTATTTATCTTTTAAGGTCCCTTTGAACCTTAAAAAATCATTTCACTTATAACTTGGATATGGTTGTTGTCTACCTTAAACTCATTTTATTTTTAATGGTTAAAAACCAACCACACACTCTCCAATCAGGTTTCGGAAAGTAACTCTTGTTTAAGGTGAAAGTAACCATAAAATTGTTTTACCTTTCTTATCAGTTATGGTTTGTGTCTACCTTAAAAATTACTTTACTTATCTTATGAGCTATGGTTCGTGTCTACCTTCAAAGCTATTTCAGTTATCTTATTATCTATGGTTTGTGTGTACCTTAACTTATACTATTACTCAAACTATTATTTTGTAGACAAATTAATGGTACTCTAAATCAACGAATGTGCATTAAAAATTTTTAATGGTTAATGAAACCATTAAAATTAAAAGTTTTCTGTAATTATTCCATGTTTAAGATCGTAGGTCAAATTTCTCTTGCCATACATAATGATGTACGCTAAAGTGTTATCAGGAATAGGCGCATTAAATGTCGCCGATAACTTCATTGCTGTTTTTTGTGCAGTGACAACATTCTTACACCTGCCCATATTTATTACATAAGTGACCTCTTTTTTTAACAGTTACTGCACTCCATAACTGTGCCGGAAAGTTGTCTACTAGTTTAACATTCGATTTGCCTTCGTAAGAAGTATAGTCTGAGCCATTTGCATGAGTAACGTTATATGTCATATACAAGTATGTGTTGTTGTCAAACCAACCATCACCAACTTTGATGTCTATTTCCACATCTTTGTTCGGTAGGTTCAAATTATTTCTAGTCTTCTCATTTACTAGGAAAGACTGCCACTGATAGCTATCTATCTTATTCATTTTATTTATTGCAATATTTGAATTTTAAAGCATTTCTAAAAGAACAGTCACTGTAGCTCCACCAAAATCTATAACACAGTCGTTCTCGTCCGTTACACTGACTTCCAAATTTTGAACTTTATGGTGTACAGGAAAAAATAATGGATAACTCGGTTCGTGTATTATAGGACTACCAAACTGTAAGTGACCACAACCCTCCAATTTGGGTTTAAAAGAAGCAATAATGTTTGTTTCTCGATGAAAGTGTTCAGAATCCTTTACAAACATACCATCAGCTAAGTTAAAATGCACTTTAATTTTTTCAAAAGGGATTATTTTTGGTAGGTCATTTGCAACTACATTTTTTGCAGGGTCAAGAATTACATCTCTAAAACCTAGCACCCTCCCAGTACTACTTTCCTTGTTAAAATACAGCTTAAAGTCTAAGCTTACTATCTAAACTCTGTTTAGGATTTCGTTAGCCTTAATCTTTATATTACTAGCATTGAAAGGTTCCTGGCTCTGAATACACCTCTCTAAACTCTCTAGACTGTACTGTCCTGGAGGAATATTTAAAGTGTGAACCACACCATCTTTCTCATAGTGTAATCTGTTATTATCCTTTGTGACATTTGGAGTTAATAATGTTGAATAAAATCCGACCAAACCAACCTCTGTATACACGTTTCTTATTGGTACATTTAGCCTCTTTTTTAAGTTTGAGGATATACCACTGATTTCAAAAATTCTATTCATTTATTATCTATTAAAGATATTAACAATAAGTAATAAATAAAGAAGTAAAATGCCTAAAGATACAACTGATTGGGATCCAAAAATCAGAATACGAGAAAAACGAACTGCGAATAGACATGGAAAGTTATTACCTAGTTCAATTCGTTGCGCTATCGTCGGGCCTAGTAGCTGTGGTAAAACAACATTAATGGTTGATAACTATCTGTTGTGCCTAGGCTGGCTTAACTGGAACAATATTAAGCACTGGTACATCTACTCGAAAAGCTTAGAACAGTTTAAGTACATACATCTTATGGAAAAATGCGAAAGAATTGAAAAGGAACACAACGAGAAGGTAGCAACTTTTGTTAGTAACTGTGATGACGTTATACCATTAGATGAGTGTGAAGACCGGTCTGTTGTGGTGTTTGACGACTTTATATCAGAAAACCAAGATATTGTAAGAGAATACTTTACCAGAGGAAGACATAAGAACATTGACTGTTTCTACTTAGCGCAAACGTATTCTAAAATACCCAAGCAGTTGAGAGACAACCTTAACTTTTTGAACATATTTAGACAAGATGACATTAATTTGAAGCACATCTATGACGAATTTGTAGGTGGAGACTTTAAATGGAATGACTGTAAAGAGCTTTGCAGTAAGGTGTGGAACGAGGACTTTGGATTCATAACTGTTGACATGACTCGAAAGCTGTATGACGGTAGGTGCCGTAATAAAATTAAAACTTTTATCAGATTTTAATGGTTTTTTAACCATTAAAATACCACATTTTTTCTGTTTACCCAACTATTGTGTGAGCTATCAAAACCTAGCCACTTAACAAATACTTTGTCACCCTTTTTTCTTAAAACTTTTTCTACGAATACTTTTACTTTTTGGAGACATTACTTTATTTTTATAAACTTACTTTTCTTGGTATTACATTCTGCACAATAGCCCTCAATCCTATGACGACCGTTTTTCGTCACAATTCTCTTGGGATGAAGTGTAGTAGTAACTTTTTTGCAGCTTAGACACCAAATATGTTTATCATCCATCATTTATTTAATTGAAAATTAAAAATCAAGATTCTAAGCCCTCATCAATAGCATCAGTAATTGATGCAAGTTCACCAAATATAAGAACCTTTGCTTCAACAGGTACTTTCTTAACGGACTTCTTCAGAGCAATTGTTAATTTAGTGTTTGGAACCATAAGTACTGGTTTGCTCTTGAAATCTAAGAATTCAACATTGCTTAAAGGCATTATTGACTGGTCTCCGGAGTAGGTAACTAATTTCAAATCAAAGTCGTTATAACTTGGTTTTCCTTCACCATAAGATTTTAAAATAATTCTTTTTATATTTATAGCATACTCAAATATGTGTTCGAAACGTTCTTCTCCTGTCATAAAAGTGAATTTAGCAATTTGCTTATCACATACTTTATTCAGAGATACCTCTGTTTTGTTAATGTATGAAGTCAGATCATACTTTGTATAACAATCGGAGAAAATTTTCTCTAAGTCCTTTTTACTGTAGTAATGGCTAAGATCGGTTTTGTTCACGTAATTATTCAATAACGTTAGAATACTTGTGTATTCAGCTTTGTTGACGAGATTATTTAATTCATTTTCTAAATATTGTTTCATAACCGCATCATAACTACTTACTGGATCTTTTAAATCTACTAATCTTCTACCTTTGAAATCAATATAAGTTTTAGTTGTCCTAAAAATGTTACGCAATTCTTTATGAAACTGTTTAATCAAACCTTGTATTTTTGGATCAATTTTTGATACTTCAGTTTTGATGTTTTCTATTTCTCCAGCGTTTATGTTGCATCCTTTAGGATGCTCCTTGTTTCCAAATATGTTCATTTATTGTATCAAGAATTTTACTAAAACTTCATCTATCTGTAAATAGATGCAATACAAGCATACACAAATGGCCACATATATACTGGTCAAAATTCTGAATTCTCTCAGTATTATAAAACAAATGATCTGGCCCAAGTAATGTACTAAGCTAAGTGGAATACTACCACCAAACGAATCAAAAACGAATTTTTCATCACCCTTCTTGAAGTAGCATATCCAGTGAGTACCTACGTGATCAGATGTATCCAAGTTAACTACCCCTGATTCTACTTCTTTAGGTTCTAACGGTAACTTGTCGGCCATGAATGCACCTCTAAAATTTTTGATTTTTAAAGACTTTGCTAACCTCTCGATATCATAGTTGCTCAATGGGTGATTATATTTTTGCACAATTTTTTCGACTTTTTTTTAAAGATACCATAACCCGCTTTCTTTTCCATTTCAAGATTATGCCTCTTTTGCTCCGTTAACTCTGCGTCTTCCTTTTGCTTCTTCTGCACAGCACTTGTTATTGCCACAGCACCACCAGCTAAAGAACCGATTGCACCCAAGGCTGCAAGTATCAGTGGTAGAAATCCACCTTCGTGCTTATTCAATCCAGAACCTGCTTTCAATCACTTAGAGTTTAGGTACTCGAGTATCTTCTTCACAACAGGTATAGAAAATGTTATCAGTAAGCTACCACCTTTTTTAAGTTTATTAGCTTTCTGTTTCATTTGAGTCTCTATAAGATAAGCATCAAGAAAGGCATGATTTTTCAGGTCGTCATTGGACAGTTTTATTTTAATAGATTTCGCTCTCGGATTCCCACTGGAGGGAATGTTGTAGTCAATACTAAATCCTTTCATTTATTATCTCAAATAAATTAAATATTTTAATGCAACACTCATATTAAATTTTAATGGGTTGTGACCCATTAAAATTACACTTCTTCATTCACATTTCACAGTGTCCATCCATTATCGTCTAACCCTAGTCCCAGCTTCCTTTTCCCAAACATTATTCCAGCAACAGCTGTTGAACCTAATCTTTCTCCTAGGGAAGCATCTTTGCTGAACAGCCTTTCCTTTGCGGCCTTCTGAAGTTCTTTATCAGCTTGGTGTCTTTGTTCCAAATCTTTATGGTCTCTGTAGGCAATATCATGCCTTTTACACGCTTCATCTAGAGGATTAACTCCTGCATCACCTCTAGCTAATCTTTCTTCTAGTTTGGTACCAGGGCCACAGTAATTGTATCCAGGTAAATGCATTTCAACAGGAAGATTATTAATTAGTGTGTTCACTAAACCCTTTCCATAACTTTCTGCCTTCCATAACGTATGAGGAAGATTATTCAGGAAACGAATTAGGTAGGGTATCCCCTTTGGATTATTTACTACGAAGTCATTAAATTTACTCATAAGCATCTTGGTTATTCCGACTTTCTCATTGTGGTAGTTATTATTTCCCGCATTCTCTTCACCATGAATAACCATTAGCCTATCAATTAAGTCTCTGACGTCATTCATCCACACGTACTCCACCGGTTTGTCTGCATACCTCTTTAGAAAGCCCATACCACCCTTTGTGTTTGGCGAGTTACCACGTACTTTCTTGAGTGACTGCCATATTGGTTTAATGATGTTGTTGTACTTTTCGCTGCTGCTTGACTTGGGTTTATTCCCCTTTGGATCAATGTTCTGATATATCGCATTGGTCACATTCAGCATAGTTGTATATGTATCAAGGTCGTCAGGTGTGTAGCTTTCAAGTGGTATGTTTCTCTGAGTCAGAAGTTTCATCAATCCATCGCTGGCATTAAAGTTGTACCCCTTCACCATAATATTATCGTTGTTGAATGTTACTTCGGAGTCACCCATGTAATGCCTCCCATTATCAAAACGGATTCCAAAAATTGTGTCACCTAGATCGCCCAAGTATTTTGAAGCTTTCGGTCCCAAATAAGTTGTTGAGTAGTCTGTAACGGCTTTCATCTTCTGGCGTTCCTCTTCTTCAATTTGTTCCAACATAGGCTCCAACCTCTTACGTGTCTTTGGTGTTATGGGGTCACCAACAAATAAGCTTCTCTCAAACAATGTTACCTCAGGAGTAGGTGGTATAGGAAACATATCGTGATAGTTTCCATCATAAGGTATCAACTGTTTTTCAATCTCACGATTTTTCTCTATAGCGTCAATCACGTCTTTCCCTATCACATCTAATTTGTCAATTACTGGTTGGTCCTCCTTTTTGTATTTTTCGTATTCGGTTATAGGCTTAATTTTCCATTCTTTAAATTGGTCTTTGATTTCTTTGAATTTCTTTCTGTTCTTTTTTGCTTGCTTAACAAGCTTTTCATCATATTTTGCAAACATTTATTTAAGGAGAAAATATAAAATTATTCGTTGGACGTTAACGTTGACGTTGACATTGGTATGTTGACGTTGACGTTGGACGTTGGGACGTTGACGTTGATGTTTGTACGTTGACGTTGGTACGTTGACGTTGACGTTGGTACGTTGACGTTGGTACGTTGGTACGTTGACGTTGATGTTGACGTTGACATTGGTACGTTGGTATGTTGATGTTGACATTGGTACTTTGGTATGTTGACGTTGACGTTGATGTTGGTACGTTGACGTTGACGTTGGTACATTGGACGTTGGGATGTTTGTACGTTTGAAGACCTTTCTAACCTGTCACTTTCTCCAGCTGAGTCACGGTATCTTTCAAGGTCTGTACTAGTGCCGTAAAAGAAGATGACTTCTTGGGACAGTTTGTACCAAATAAAGAAAGTTCGAATTTCCCTGCTCTTACTAGTATGTTTGAGATTTCATTGTACTCATAGAATATACCATCCTTGAAGAAGTACAGCAAACCATTTATGTATCTGAAAACAGAATCTAAGGCGGAAGGTACCCCTGGGAAACTTTTACTAATCACACCATAAGCCTTTGCTTTAAAGCTACGTTCATCTATTTCTGCAAAATATATGTGGTCATAAAAAATGACGGTTCTACCTGAGTAAGTGTTCACAGCTCCATGTACAACCGAATTTTGTCGTAACCCTATATCAGATACCATTTTTGGGTAACCAGGTTCTAACGCTAAGCTAGGTACTTTAACTATATATACCATGCTGTTAATAATCAGAACGACTTCACCTGATGGCCTCTGATAAATAGCAGACACATTTTCAAATCGTTAAGGCAGAAACATTAACCAGTCTGTGATAAGCTGTGGTTTTGAATGATCCTCGTTGCTATTTAGAGTAGTCATCCAAACCCACCTTCCATATAAAATGTGTAGAAACTCATTCACAATCACAGAACTTCCAAACTGCTTCATTCTGCATAAATCAGGTTCCTTTTCAGGCACTGCTTTGGTTGAGGGAGCACCCGAAGTAGGAGGTTTACTAGGGTGATGTTCCGTTTCGCTAGAAGCACGTTTCCCATATAAACTTTGAATACCACGTATATCATCTTCAGATAGACTCAGGATAGTGTTATTGTAGAATGCGTACATCATTGATTCAGAGAAATCTGAATGTGCCATACCCAGCGTGTGACCAATCTCGTGAACTAACACTGTAAATAGGTTTGTTTGTGAAGAAGGTGTGTTATTGTCCATTTCCATATACCAATATTCATCCTGATCAATGTGAATTTCAAAGGGGTCGTTGTACAAATTAGGATAATCTGCATGCGCTAATACTCTCCCTCTACCATCGAAACTTCGATGACAGAATTGTGAGACTAGATTTTGTCTTCTATGAGACCCTCTCTTGTTCGAAATAACAATATCAGGACTTCGGTTGCTGTTCTCAAAAGTAAGATCCGTGTGTTCCTGCCACATTTTGAATGCTGCCTCTGCCACCTGTAACATTTTTCTAGTTGCAAGAAAGTAATGCAATATTATATTCTTCTTATTCCATTTATGGATGTGTGTAGTAAAGCTTAAAACGTTATCTTCCACTCGTCACCTGGGTTTGTCCATTAACTGTAAAGTTTCGTCAGTCAGTTCACCATTAGCTGGTAGATTATACTTGTGCTGGAATAAGGTAAGTGCGTCTTTGTATGCTTCTTCACTCAATTGAGAAAGTTGATCTTCTTGGTAGTCTAAGTACCCAAAGTTGTGCAAATATTTTATTGCTGATTCATTGTGAGCAGATACTAAGGATAAGATTGAAAGTAGAACTATTCTGTTCATTTATTTGAATGGAAATAATAAATAATAAATCAGGCGGTGACGAGTAGATCCTTCCGTATTTTCATTGACACTAGTATGAACAGGCGCGTTTCGTCTATTGCGATAGCTTCACGGCCAGGGCTGCTGCGACTGCGATAGCTAGCTGAGAAGGCAACGGTGAAGGTCAGGTCGCCGACGTCACTATCGCCTGCATTAGTCACACTGTAGCGTACAGATGGCGCTGATCCATCGTAATATTTTAACTTCGTCTTAAGCGAATAACCTTGATTTAAACGTAATTTTCCCATTAAGAAATTGTATTTTTGCATGTTATTAAGTCGGTTATACAACATAATATAAATAAAAATGGAACGTTCACACACACTTACTCGAGTAAGTGCCACTGTAGACAAGCTTAATACCTCACTCGGGTAAGTTCTTCTCGCCGGCGTGGTGGCTCAGCACGTCCGGTCAGAGGCCTGGCCAACCTCTGTAATAAAGAAACTGAGTGCTGTATTTCATTGTGGGATTTGGAAAGACGTCGTGAGACGTCCGCACAGAACCGCTCTCCCTCATACGTCAAACATGGGACGAGACGCGGAAATAGAGGAGAAAAACCCTGCGGGGCAGAAGAAGAACGACAAGAACAGTTTAAGGAGAAGTCCCCGAAGGGTTCCTCGGCGCCGAGGTTTTGCCATTTTTTAATGAAATTTTTTTTTATTAACCAGCGGTTCTTCCTTTTGATATAAATAAGGTGTCTGACTGTAGCAGGTAGATACTAAGAAGTTTTTTCACCTAAAGAAATAAATCAGTCAATAAATAACCCTGAGTAATTACCTAATAACTCCTGGAATCATGACGGCCTTAATGAAAGGCTGTGACAGATCAGCAGAACTTCCTTTTGATATAAATAAGGTGCCTGAAAACCTGAAAGATATTGTTTTTAATTATCTAATCAGGCTTCAGTACTTACAACTGACTATTATGGAGCACGTAGAAGACGAGAGAGAACTCGCTGAAATAGGTGAAGGTATGTCACAACTAGAAAAACAATTTGAAAAGTTGATGGTTGAAATAATACCACAATCTGACTAAATTAGGTGAAGAAATTATTTTTAAAGTCTACAAAACCTTACAAAGAGTACCTGTATGGATGCTTCATTTATTCAAGACATAAGTTCAACTAGAGCCATTAATTTGGACGCTAGGGATCGATACGAGTTTATGGCTAATGGGTACTTACCGCGCACTCTTGTTAATAATAATGGTTCATCTAAAGCTATTCGTAGTGTTATAGGACCCATTAAACCTACTTAAAGGAACGTTTAGTACTTTAAAGGAGCAAAGGCTCTTTTAAAGTTATGGTGTCATTAACATGATTGGTATAGGCTGTTTTAAAAATTTTCTCTATGGGTCAATAAATGAATACATTGAAAGTTGAAGGAAGTGATAAGACCATTAAGGTTGTTGAGGACCACTTTTGTGGAAAGGATGTGTGCTTGGCGTTAGGGTGGAAAGACGCAAGGCAGACCCTTCAAGACTATGTTGATGTTATGAATAAGAAACCATTGTCAGAATTAATGGATGGATTAAACCAAACAGAAGGTAAGGCTATCTACATTAATAAGGATGGTGTTATGGCTCTACTTAACAGGAAACCAAACCATAACGTTAAGCTTAAGGTTTTAAAGCATTTGTATAGCTTAACGTATGGTTTAGGACCCGAAGACATGTTTAGCTTCATTAATAACCATAACGAATTTGACGATCTTAAAAACGATCTTAACAGTGATTGGTTTCAACAACTATGGTTCGCATTAGGTTCAAAATCATCACCTCCAGGTGATAATTGTGGTTCACTTGAACCTAAACATGGTACTGGTGATGTGTCGTGTTATGGTTCACCACAGGGTGTCCCTGCTGTAGCAGGGGCTGGGCTAACAGTGTCATTTTAACCACATCATTGTTAACATGGATGGGTTATGGTGGTCGTAATTGGTCCGATCAAACTGAACGGTTTCGTAAGCTTCTCGATAAAAAGAAGATACCATATGGTTCAATTAGCCATACTGACCAACGAACCATAGGCTATCCACATTTTACCAAAGAATTAGAAATTGTGGGTCTTAACAACCTTAACAACAAACAATGGTTGTATATGAATATCAGAAACTTTAAAAAGGCTGTAATGGGCCTTAACACCAAGATGGCAGATACCATACGGGACTATTATGTTAGCCTTGAAGAGTTCATTTTCAGTTATGGTCACTACACCCATAACTTTATGAACCAGAGGTCACAATCCCTAACCGAACTTAATCAACTTGAACTGACTTATGCAATGGACCAACTAACCATAAAGGATACAACACACCAAGCTGAACAGGATAGGCTAAAGGCCGAACTCGAACTTAAAGCTCAAGAGCTTGCCCAAGCCAAACAAGAAGCTTTAGAGGAAGCTAAACAAAAGGAGCGTCTAAAGCGTCGTGTTAGGTTGATTGGTAAGCTTACGGATTCAACCACACCATGAACAAAGGATCAATTCATTTACATAGTGACCAAACGATCGTATCTGTCCGACAACAAGTATAAGGTTGGTGGTAGCCTTAACTACAAGACCCTAAAGTCAAGGATGTAATCGTACCAGACAGGTTCATCCGTAGACGATCCGTACATTCCAGTCTACTACGCCCACTGTAACCATTATGAGACCATAGAGGCGATGGTTAAGGATACCCTGTATGGTTTCCTTGAGGTTAAGACCAAGGAGCTTTACATCATCCATCTCTCCTGGCTTAAGAAGGTTGTAGATATGGCTATAGATAACCATACGGCTTTGATCGACCTGGCTAATGGGTCCCTTCAACAGATTGTGAATGATACACTGGACCTTGAGCCCGAACCTATCGTTGAGGTTCCACTCGAAACCATAACGCGTACCACAACCGAACTGGCCCATACACAGGAGGGTGTTGTGGTTCAAAAGAGGTCGGTTGCAACCCTATCGGAAGAAGAGGTTGATGAGTTGATTAAATCCATATTAACCACAACAACAATTGATGATAATGTGGTTCAACGTAGGGCTATAGAGCGTCTTGTTGAAGAGGCTAACTTTAACCTTAATAGACAAAGACGTGACCTATGGACCCGAGTCAAGACCATCGGACCAACCATAAACAATGGATGGAATTAAAACTATTTGTAGCAGGTAGACGAACGAGATACTTAGAAGTATTTTTCACGTAAAGAAATAAATCATTCAATAAATGAGTATGTCGAAAGGAAATAAATATAACTACGCAGGTAAGCACTGCAACAAGTGTGGAGTGAACATCACTTATAAGAACTGGTCCAGGCACTTGAAATCAAAGAGTCATCTTAAGAATGATCCAAACAATGAAGAGAAGGAGGAGCAAAACAAGGATAAAATATACCGCGAAGATCTTAGAACCATGGCTAAAGATTATAATCTTAGTGGGTTTTCGAAAATGAAGAAATCGCAACTTAAAGAAGCTTTGGAAAAGATTAAGGACATGTTGTACAAGAAACAGGATTTGGAAAAGCTAAGGGTATCACAGCTTATAGACATCAGTAGAAGTAAAAACATTAAGGTGACTGTTAGGATGAGGAAGGCTGAAATAATCGAATCTATTTTGAAGACGCAAGACATTGTCTTTCGTAATAAGGTAGCTCAAGAGTTAGGCTTCCACGAGGACTTGATAGAACCACCTAAGGAAGAACGCAAGCCACCATACACCATCACAGAGACCAACTCGCGATTCATTAAAAAATTTAATGCTACTGAAGTAGATTACACCATAAAAATTGTTAAGATTATGGAAGTTGAGAATGCCATCAACGCAATGGTTAAACTGGCCAAAGAGAAGGGTAACTACAAAAAAGGAGATAAATTAACGGTAGTAGCAAGTAATCCGAATTTTCACCACGACATTTCGACTGTGGTTCAATCAGAAGTCAGTGCTAGAACATTCATGAGCCATATAGGCAGAATTCTATCTTCTAACGACAACTTAAATATCACACAAACCAGGTTCAATATTAAAATTCTGAATATACCTAGAGGTCAAGGTAGGTCCAAAATTATAAATCTGTCTGAAGATGTGAGAACCAAAAGATGCATCACTCAAATAAAGAACAAAGATAACTTGTGCTGCCCACAAGCCATAGTAACAGCCCTGACCTACCACACGAATGAGGTTCTCGGTAGGAAACTTAGTGACATTAATATTAAAGATGTCAGAGGCGGCAGACGCATTCAAACAGAGTTAACTGAAGAGTTGTGCAAAAGATTCGGTGGCTACAATGAGAAAGGTTTTACTTTAGAGGATATAAAGAACGTGTAAAAGTTATTGAATATTCAAAATTTTAATTCAGTTATATACTCTGGTGAACAAAGGGATACAAAAATTTATCTACACAAAAACGGGAACCACTTTGACGTCATAAACAGTATGAAAGCTTTCTTGGGTAGTGTATATTACTGTGATACTTGTAACTCACCTTACAACAACAAGGATAAGCACAAGTGTAAGAAGAACATAAATGTGTGTATTTTGTGTAAGAAGCCTGCACAGTCTCCTGAAGATAAAGCTAAGGTTTACTGTAGAGATTGCAATAGATATTGTTATAACCAGGAATGTTTGAATCATCACTCTGAGGTTTGTAAGGCAGTTTACAAGTGCAGAGGATGTAATATGGTTCTTCAGAGATCTAAGGAACACGAATGTCGATACTCCTTCTGCTTTAACTGCATGGAACCTTATAAGACTGGCGAACATTAATGCTACCTACAGAACAAACAACAAAAAGGTGGGAAGTGTGATACAAGGTGTGTTTGCACAGCGACAGATAAGGAAAGGTTCTTGGAACATTTTGCCTGCAAAAACGAGGATAAACTTATCAACAATGCAAAACTCATTAGGCTTCGAAAACAATTTAGTAAAGGAGACATTTCAGAACAAGAGTACAAAGTACTCTACACTAACACACTGATGGAAATTGTAACGCAGTTCATTGGGTATGAGGAAGATACTGGAGTGCACATACCTAATTTGGTAGTTGCACATTACATCAACGGGACCAAATTAAGCTTTAATACGAATGAAGAGTTCTGTAAGTGGTTGATTTCTAAGAACCATCAAGGTTACACCGCCATCGCACACAACGCTGAAGGGTATGACTCACAATTTATCTTGAAATACTGCATAGAGAATACGTTGAAACCATACACTATATACAATGGAACAAAGTTAATGATGCTTGAGGTAAACGGTTTGATTAAGATTATCGATAGCCATAATTTTGTAGCTTCGCCCCTGAGCGAGTTTCCAAAAACATTCGGACTGAAAGAACTTAAGAAAGGTTACTTCCCCCATTTTTTCAATACAAGGGATAAGCAAAATTATGTTGGACCTATACCTGATACCAAATACTATGGAATTGATACGATGAAGGCGAAGGCTCGAAAAAGAGTTCCTTGAGTGGTATCACCAAAAGGTTAAAGAAAACTATATATTTGACTTTCAAAAGGAATTTATGGACTACTGTAACTCTGACGTAGATATTCTGCGTAGAGGTTGCCTAGAGCTGAGGAAACAATTTTTAGAGATTGCTAACATCGATCCTTTTCAGTACATCACGATTGCGTTTGTATGGGTATTTATAGATCAAAGTATCTCCAGGAAAATACTATGGTTGTGATAAAAAGTGATAAGAAAGAAATGTATAGTGAAGCATCAATCGGGTGGCTAAACACATTTGAGAATGTACAGCACGCTTTAAATGGTGGTGAAGTCGTGATTTGTGGAGCAAAGGTAGATGGCTTCAACAAAGAGACCAATACTGTGTATCAATACCATGGTTGCTTTTGGCACGGTTGTCCTGATTGTTATAATGAAGATACTATCAACAATGTCAACAATGAGACTATGGGAGACTTGAGGGAGAAGACCAAACGAAGAAGTGATCAAATTTTAAGTGGAGGGTATAACTTGATCGAAATGTGGGAATGTAAATGGGTTAAAAGCAAAGAATACAAATCGGCGTTGAGTAAGTGTACACCCGTAGTAGAGCCACTGAACCCTAGAGATGCTTTCTTTGGAGGGAGGACCAATGCGAGGAAGCTTAAAGTACAGAATAAAAAACTGAGATACATAGATGTAAGTAGCCTCTATCCTACAGTACAGTATTTCGATGACTACCCTGTCGGTCACCCTGTAAAAATATACAAACCTAAGAGTTACAATGGTGACTGGTATGGTTTGATCAAGTGCAAGGTATTAGCACCGCGTAAGCTTTACCATCCAGTACTGCCTGTTAAGAAGGAGAAGCTGATATTTGCGTTGTGCGGAAAGTGTATTGAGGAGAAATGTGATGCTTGTCAGCACTCCGATGGTGAAAGAGCAATAATAGGAACGTGGACCACAGACGAAGTTAACAAAGCTATACAGAAGGGCTACAAGGTGGTAGAAGTATACGAGGTTTGGCATTTCGAAGAAAAGAGTAAAGATCTCTTTAAAGGATACGTTAAGGACTTTATGAAAATAAAGCTAGAAACAAGTGGGTGGAAAGATGACTTTAAAACTATGGAAGAGTACACTGCAGCTGTTAAGAAATGCCGTGATATCGATCTGAATCCTGAAGAGATGCTTCCAAATCCTGGTAAGCGTGCCGTTTCAAAGATTTGCTTAAACTCATTGTGGGGTAAATTTGGACAAAGACAAAACTTGACCCAGAGTGAATATGTACTGGATGTTAAAAGGTGGTACCAAATAATGTTGGATGACAGAGTTGATGTAAGCAACATGATATTTATTAATGACAATATAGTTCAAGTCACCTATAAGTATAAAGATCATTTCGTTGAGGATAGTTTGTCTACCAACGTGTTTATAGCAGCATTCACTACTTCAAATGCAAGACTTAGGCTTTACGATATGTTGGACAGATTAGGATCAAATGTGGTCTACTACGATACGGATAGTGTTATTTATATAGATGATGGTTCAAACACAGTTGAAACAGGTTGTATGTTGGGTGAATGGACTGATGAACTGGGGAATGATGACTATATCACAGATTGGATCTCTACAGGACCTAAGAGCTACGGATACTTGACAAGTAAAGGGAAGGAGACAACGAAGGTGAAAGGTTTCACGTTAAACTATGAAAACTCTAAAGCATTGAACATCAAAACTATGAAAAATATTGTGGATAAGGACATCGATAAGGTTAAATTGAAATACAAAATGATTACAAGAGATACAAAATCTAAACGCTTGATTAATAAGGATGTTAGTAAAGAATTCAAATTCGATTATGATAAAAGAATGATTTGTCAAGAAACAGATAATATTATCGATATGTTGCCATGGGGGTATTAGACAACAAATAAATACAAAAATAATAGAGTAATGGTATAAGTAAGGTAGACACAAACCATAGATAATAAGATAGGTAAAATAGATTTAAGGTAGACACAAACCATAGCTCATAAGATAAGTAAAGTAATTTTTAAGGTAGACACAAACCATAACTGATAAGAAAGGTAAAACAATTTTATGGTTACTTTCACCTTAAACAAGAGTTACTTTCCGAAACCTGATTGGAGTGTGTGTGGTTGGTTTTTAACCATTAAAAATAAAATGAGTTTAAGGTAGACAACAACCATATCCAAGTTATAAGTGAAAGGATTTTTTAAGGTTCAATGGAACCTTAAAAGATAAATAAAGTTATGGTTAAAATTTAAGGCTAGACGAGGGGGTGTTCCCAAGTGATCTAGGGTGGTTGGTTTTTAACCATTAAAAATAAAAAGAGTTTATGGTTGACAAGAACCATATCCAGTGGATAATTGAAATTATTTGTGTGGTTGCATCGAACCATAACAGATAAATAAAATTATGGTTAAATTTAACCCTAGACGAAGGGGTGGTCCCAAGTGACCCACATACCACTTTTACATTTCGTGGTATCTTCAACTTTCATAACAGTTATCTGTGGAGTAGTATGCAGAACGGCCATTGTATGGTGGCAGCGAATCATTAGCATTTGCCCAGATGGACTTCATGGGCCGAGATAATTGGCAACCATATTTTGGGACGAGACTTCCTTCCACGTCGCCCAACAGGCCAGAACTATCAGCGTTTGCC
Source organism: Schistocerca gregaria (assembly GCF_023897955.1). Taxonomy (NCBI): domain Eukaryota; kingdom Metazoa; phylum Arthropoda; class Insecta; order Orthoptera; family Acrididae; genus Schistocerca; species Schistocerca gregaria. The sequence continues at coordinate 170,171,509 of NC_064927.1, read as the reverse complement.
TCCCCTGCTGGAAGAAGTGCCATTGATGATTCGACGGGTTATGTGGCTTCTTCATGAAGGTGCTATATCCCACTTTGCTGTTAACATCCAGATGCATATCAATCATGTCTTCCCAGGTCAATCCCTCAGACAAGGGGGTCCAGGTGTATGGCCTGCTCGTTCACCGGGTGTGGGGACATCTAAAAAGTATCATGTAAGCAGGGCCCATTTCAGGTGCAGAGACAATGGAGCAGCCTTTGCCACTGTTGAAATGCAGCCTGGCCGATACGAACGTGTGTGACAGAACATACTAAGGCATGGAAATGCATGCATTGAGGCATCTGGAAATCATTTTCAGCACATACTGTGACTATGGCTCCATGATACAGTGTGTATTAAACCACAGTCTCTGTAACAATGTATTACTGAATAAATTGTCTCTAGCAAGGAAACCATACATTTCTGGACATACATTTGTTAGACGTTTTTTTCCCTATCATCTCATTGATCACTCTCTAGAGTTCATACATGGTGGAAAAAAATCACCTTGCATAAAACAAACGTGATTATAGTGAGACTTTTCCGAAAATATCCTCTCAAATCATTGCATTATAGAACAATTGTTTTCCACAAATGCCCAGTCATGGTTTGAAGATCATGAATATGCTTCGGTGCCAAAACTTTTGACATTGCTTCTCTGGCTTTCATACTTTTGTCTATTCACCTACAAATAATAGTACATTTCGTGTGTTAAACAGTCCTTTCATGTTTTTGGTAGCGAGTTTCACTAGCACCAGGGCCTCGGAATGTGGTGTAGTGATAACCACAGGAAAATCCTCCATATAATGCATAGAATTCTTCAACTACATTCTCACTTTTTATACTATACTTATGATTTTTAACAAGATGAAAGCCTCCCACTTCGTATTCCACAGAGGTCCCATGTTCCAATGATTTCTGTTGTTTTTCTCCATCCTTGACTAAACTTTGTCTCTATTTTCGTGTCTACTACAAAAAATGTATGTCGTTCCTCTCTGCCAACGAGACAGTGGACCAAAAACAGGTGCAGCCACACAATCTCAAAGGCTGTTGGATAATAACGTGTAAGGTAGCATGTATAAATGAAGTAACTATATTAACTTTCTGATATGTGCTACGGGTTCTCAGTATTTTCTTTCCTATTCTAAGAGCCTATTGCACAATTTTGCATTAAATACAGGGATAGCTAACTGAGGACTAGGCTAACCACAAATTAACTAAGTGCGCATTGTTCACCATTTTATTCCTCGGCTAGTTAATCCCACAATAACGTTCCTGTCCAGTCAAATTGGCAACAACTTAAGAACACACTGGCTATTTTCGTGTATGTCATTTCATATTTACTTCAGTCCTCATCTATAGAAATAGCGTATCTATCGTGAGCGATAAGCATTCCAGATGCCAAAATTGTTCGTTTGAGGATATTTTGAGACTGGCAGATACTGTAGACGAGTCCGACAGTGTAGAAGAAAACACGAAAACTTCTGCGGTCTCATTCAGTGAAAACATTAGTACAAAACATTGAACTAAGTTTGTAGGGTACTTACCATGTAGAACAGTAGAATGACCTATCGTAAAGTTAGTTAAAGGATCATGTATTTGTTGTTTGTTCAGTAAGAGATCTTTCTAGAATTCTGAATAAAGTATAAGAAAGATATGCAACAGTTTCCATTCATAAACTACCTCACATAGAACGCAAGAGCAGCAGCAACAGGCATATGATTTTTTGTCCACAAGAAAGCAGCACGTAAATATTATGCTTATATAAGATAGCAGAGGCTACAAATGGTTCAAATGGTTATGAACACGATGGGACTTAACTTCTGAGGTCATCAGTCCCCTAGAACTTAGAACTACTTAAACCTAACTAACCTAAGGACATCACACACATCCATGCTCGAGGCAGGATTCGAATCTGCAACCGTGGCGGTCGCTCGAGCAGAGGCTACAGATTGGTGTTGTCCCATATGTGGAATGCAAGTTCCAAGTTGTTTACAATAAAATTTACGATTTGATAAAGTTGTCAAGAAAAGGACGCCACAGTTCACATAGGAACATAATATAAAAGCAACTGTGAAATACATTCTGTTTTGTGAAATAGTTGGTTTTTCAGTGTCTCAGACTATGACAACACTCAGATTATCTGTCTCATTTGACAGACAATCCTGAGAGGTGCTACTGGCTACCTTGCTGTTGTATTCATGTCTTAGAAAGTACCTTTGCTGGATAACTGAACATTGTGCATCCACTTTTGCAGTTATTTTTGTAATCCTGGGGTATACATGTACCTACGGCACATATCCAAACTAAAAGCTGTTATCATATCACATCCTACAAGTTTGAGGGGCAGTAACTATTTCATACATCATTTTTGCAATCATGTTTAACAGCTACATGTAATCTGGGAGGAAAGTAGAAGTAACTGGAGCAATGACACCTTCACTGTGTTATTCCTCTTCTAAAGTTATCTCAACTTAAACTGCCAGTTTTGATTCAGAATAAAAATATCTGTCTCAAATATGAAAGAATTAGCACAGCTGTAGATGGTGCTGCTTCAAATGTAGCATGACAAGAACCAGAGAAGTAAAGAAGAACTGTATTGATTAAAAAAAGAGCATAAGGTTCAGAATTAGGATCAGAAAATACAAATTAAACAAATGAATTCAGAATAAAAGTTTATAATTCCATATACATCTGTTTATTTTATTCTCATTTAATTACATCAGAGAACTGAAATGATTAACAACACTGTCTCTTGTATATGTTGTCAGGGTCACACACATTCTTTCAATAATTCTGCTGGCTGTTCCATTGTCAATACCAATGAAGCCTCCAATGGACATAAAAAATCACCAGAGGAAAATATTTGATTGACAGTACTAGCTGCTTCATTGGTGCAACTCAGTCATTTCTGAAAGAAAGAAAAAGAACAGCATAAGACAATTTGTTTGACAGATCAAGAGAAATTTAAAAACATAGCTTCCTAGCCACCCTTTCGACCCTTATGATTATGTATACTGAATAACTAAAGATTCCCTGTTACCTAATGATAAGTACCTATGTTCTTAAGACTAAAATATAGCAATTACTTTATGGTAAATATGGCTTTATGAAAAAGACTGACTTTCCTATTAATTTTACTATGTTGGACCTAGCTTGAATATGTGCAAATCATTTATTCTTTATAGGAATAATTCTAGGTGGTGTACAATGTTTTTTGCTCTGAAGCATTCGCTAAAAGATGGTAGGTTGTCCCAATGGGAGATAAGAGTGAACCATACTTTCTGCTAAAGATGTGGCTGAGTGAACTTGCTGCGTTAAACACATATAATAAGCCACCACTTTCAGAAAAATGGTACTTCACAGACGTTTAATATAAGATCCTTCAGGCTATTTTCATCTTGAGTTGCAACTAGAAAAAATTAGTGGAAAAAGCATGCATTTTTTGTATTTGCAACGACAGGATGAAAATACCGTAAATGGGGATGAATAGCATCAAATTTGAAATTTGGTTGAAAAATTTACTTACTGTTTGTCAAGTTTAAACAAAAAAATACTACCCAAAACTCTGGTCTGTATTGCTCTATCAGCTTATGATATTATCATCCAATTATTTTCTTTCAATAAATTAAATAAAATTTAAACATAGAGTTTCTAATCACCCCTTGACAGGGGGGAATAGAAACAGTGTTATAAAAATATCACTGTTTCTCTTAAAAGCAAAGAGAGGTTGATAAAAGCTATGAAATATATTTTTACTATTAGAAAATAAACGGATAAACAATTAATCTCAAAATGTTACAGTTTATTAATTGTAAAAGTAAGTAAAATATACAAAAATGTTTGTGTTACATGGCCAATCTATTCAAGCTTAAGGTGAACAAACAGAACACAGCTGTTTACCATGAGCCTGGTACTGTATTATTAATAAATTGTTAAATCAGAAAGTTCATCTTCAAAACCAAAATAAATTACCAAAAGATATTAAAGAAATTGCAGAAATACACTTATTTAAAAAGGCAGCTAAAAAGTATCTGTTATACAATACATTTTATATATTGAAGGATTACTTAGATAAAACAGAGTAGGGGTTTGATAAAAAAGTTATACAAAATTAATAATAATAATAATAATAATAATAATAATAATAATAATAATAATCAATATAAAACATCAAACATTCCATATAATACCTTCACTTTATGTTCTTTCTTCTTATTTCCTTTCTAGAAATACTTACCCCCCAAGCTATGCATAGCACAATACTAACACCTCTTCCTCTTTCTGAGCTCAACATGTCACTCATTATGAAGGGATCCTGACTCAGTTTTTCAGGATAGCATATGGGAAGTTGCGGTACAAAAAATGGGCCAGAGATCAACAGTGTGTGTGTGTGTTTGTTTGTTTGTTTGTTAGTGTGTGTACTGAGTGAAGTGTTATGAATCAATGTCTGTATAGTGTGCACAGTGGCTGATAGTAAGATATGGGTGAACAGTGTGGCATTACATTATTTAATAACTTATTAGTAGAAAAAGTATTGTATACCAGGAGTAAATCTAATGATTGTCTCTAACTAGAAGATGTAAATATATGTGTATACGAATTAGCTTATTTTAAATTGATCTAAACTTGTAAATACTTTAACATGTCCTATATGCTTGTAAAAAGAGATATATGGATGAATAAAGCTACTACTACTACTATTACTACTACTACTACTAAAACATGGCATGTTTTTTAAACGAGCACTGGAACTGAGAACCAGTGACGACAATTTTAGGACGACATCGTTTCTTGAGACAAAAGGTTCTTTTTCAGTCATTGTGAACTTTTTGGTTTGAGGAACTCTTTTAAAAAATGTTCCAACAAAAGTATTGCAGACATGACATAGAAAATATGTTTTACCACATACTTTGGCCACCATATAGTCACCTTGGCTTATGGAGATACCAGTATTTTCATCTTGATCTGAAGCATCTGAAGAGGTGAAAATCAAGTCTTCATCACTGTCCTGCACTGAGCATGCATCTTCATCCTCTGATGATGAATCAAGACGTTTTCTGTTTTTCTTGGTATTTTGTTTTCGTTTTCTTGGCTTGTTTAGATGTACAAGGGCTTGGATCACTGTAAAGTGAAGAGTTGGGCGTTACATCCTCCCCATCCATGGCCTCAGAGTCAGCAACACTAACACTTCTGCCAGGTTGGACATTAACTTTTGTCCTTTTTCTTCTTTGTTTAAGAGCCTGGTCTTGTCTAAGGCTCTGGAAGAGTTCTTATCATGGTTCTCATTTACTGGTGTACCGGTACCAGTACCCGGGAGCGCTGACAACACTTTATTGCGGTCTAGAGGCACAATCCCACATTTCCTAAAACCTGCAATAACATTTTTTTCCTTCAAGGAGTCACACAACTTTTTCAATGGCAGAGGTAATTTATCCTTAGGAACTGTTGCCTCATTTCTTCCTAGGCCTTTCTTCCATTCTTCTAATATTTGGGGCCAAGTAGTTTTAAGAGGCTGAAAAAATATCACATCCTGTAGTTGCATCAGGTGTGTTGAATTTGCTGGTAGGAATATTAATCTTGTGTCATTTTCCTGTAACCGCTTAACTGATTCTATCGACAGATGCGAAGATAAATTGTGAAATTACAATGAAATGAATACCCCTAGCTGCATACAGGCGTTGATATAAGTCAACAGGGACAGTAGAAAATGTGTGCCCCGACTGGGACTCGAACCTGGGATCTCCTGCTTACTTGGCAGCTGCTTTATCCATCTGAGCCACTGAGGACACAGAGGATAGTGCGACTGCAGATACTTATCTCTGGCACGCCTCCTGTGAGTCCCACATTCTCAACTTATTGGCCCGCAGTATATTCATAGTGTCCTTGCCCATCATACTCATTACTCGTGGCTTTTTTTCTGATTCCTGTAAGAGCTTGGGTACAGTTTGTGCATCCGCACAGAAGAAGATGGTGAAGATGGTATCTGTTCCTTCGGACATGCCCAAAAAATAGAGTGTCTGCCATGTAAGCAGGAGATCCCGGGTTCGAGTCCCAGTCAGGGCACACATTTTCAACTGTCCCCATTGACTTTTAGACATGTCCGAAAGAACAGATACCATCTTCATATATAAGATAAATTGTCTCCAATGAGAAATTTCTTACCTTCCATCTTTTCAGTTATGGGACAGCAACTGTAAGGACCCAATCATCGAAGCAGAACGAATAAAAGCAGCCAGATTTTGTCCAATTGCATCTTGCATATTTTGGCCCATCTTTGGTCCAGCTTCGATATAAATGCAAAGACTTATACACGACATAAGGGGGCAGTATAGTGCCATCTGCTGCTGCTGCAAACATTACAGAGATTGATTCCTTTGAGGAGTTCATAACCATTTCGGGATATTTAGTTCCCCTCCATGTGACTACCTTTCGTTTTCCTGGATCATCTGTAAGGTTTCTCTCATCATAATTTATTATATTAGACGGCAGCATGTTCTCCAATTCCTTTGACAGTTCATTGAAGTAACTGTTGACATTTTCTGGTGTAATACCAGCTTTGGAGCGTTTATGTTTAGGCACATTCGCACTGCTAATTGATCTTTGTGTCGCCTCATAAATGATTCCACAAAATCACAACCATGGAGATTATTCGTAAACTTTCTCACTGCCTTCCCTCTTCTGTCCAGAGAATCCTTTAATAGAAGCCTTAAGGTTGTAAATTCACTCGGATAGCCCCATTTGCTGCATATTTTCTATCTGTCTACAAACAGCTTCTCTTGTTCAAAAGACAAGGCAGTTTGTCCACCCTGGAGTTTACTGTTGGCGCCTCTTTTTGGGTGCCAGTATAGTATGCTAAAATGAATCACATGTTTTTCAGCTGCTTTCTGCAGGCTAACCCCTGATTTTATGTCAGAGAACACATTGTTTATATGATTAGGTCTGTGTTTTTTGTAACCATCTCCTATGATAGGTTTGAATTTCTGTGGCATATTTGAACAGCAGCTCTAAGACAAGGAAGATAGGTTAGTTGTGCATGTAACATAACTAGAGAATTATACAGCATTATTGTGGCATACTAATAGATGTTTTTAGATTTTTGTATTGTGGGGTGAATAGAAACACCAATGTTTCTATACACCCCACAAAGATTATAAACATAACCCAAAAAATTTGAAAATTCACTGACCTGATTTCATTGAAAGTGAAACAAAAACACAGTCCTTACTACTTTATATAGATGTTATCCCTAGTACTTGCAAAGCCATTTACTGTCATATATGGAATACATGTTTACTTACTAGAGATGTTCAAAGTAGGTAGGAAAACAACTTAAAAACTACCAACAAAGACACAAGGATAAACATCAACCTACAATGCTGCTTACCCAACAAAACATAATCTCCTTGGTAGTCTGAAGTGTTGCCAACCCAAAAGCAATAATAGTTAAAATCAATGTCCTGCACAACCTTATAGTATTCAAAGTAATTGTGTACAAAGTAATTGTGAACAATATATGATATTCCAGTTTAATTTCCGCCAGCTACAATATGAAATAAAGAATGCCACTGAAAGTAAATTGATATTCAAGGAAAGATAAAAACATAGCATTCCAGGCGCTCCTTTCACCTGCTACAACTATGTAGATTCATTAACTAGATTAGGTATTACTTTATGATAAACATGGATAGGCTTTGTGGATAATACTGATAATTTAGAAACACAATAGCTATGTTTGCAGGCATCACCATTTTAAAAATGCTGGCTTTCCTGTTAATCTTACTGTGTTAAACTTGGCTTGAGAAAGCATAGATAGTTCACAGGTTTGAGTGAATAGTGATAGGTGGGAGACAATGTTGTTGCTCTAATGCATTAATGAGCCTGTGATCCTAATATTTACACTTAAAGGCAAAAGTTGTTCTGACAGAGTTGTGATGTTTACAAAAAGGGTAATTTCTAGTAGAAAACAGAGTGGAACAACATTTTCTGCTATTGAAGTAATGTGGCTGAATGAAATTGGAACACTGCAGCTTTATCAAAACCTTTTACTACATGAAAAATCAATCTTTTTGTCTAAAAGTGAAACAACTGCTAATAAAAATAGTACCCATAACTCGTGTGGTCCTTCGATTTGGTTCAATCTGCATTGCTAAATAAAACGAAACAGTCCTTTCCACTACTGCTGGAGTTGTAACACATGCCAGATAAATAAGACTATTTTGGCATGAATCGTCATTTTAATGTGCCTGATTTGCATAAATAACACATCAGAATTCACGAAGTACTGGACTCAAAACATACTACTACAAATACACAATATTATTTTAGAAAAGAGAAAAATAGTCTCGCCTGTCCATTATATGCTCCAGTTTCTCATGTACAACATGTACAACACGAACATCTGCTAGCATGAGTTTCTTAGAAGTAGATACCTTAGGGGTTGCGAAGCAACTCAAATCGCTTGATACGGGCAAGTCTTCAGGTCCAGATTGTATACCGATTAGGTTCCTTTCAGATTACGCTGATACTATAGCTCCCTACTTAGCACTCATATACAACCGCTCGCTCACCGATAGATCTGTACCTACAGATTGGAAAATTGCGCAGGTCGCACCAGTGTTCAAGAAGGGTAGTAGGAGTAATCCATTTAACTACAGACCTATATCATTGACGTCGGTTTGCAGTAGGGTTTTGGAGCATATACTGTATTCAAACATTATGAATCACCTCGAAGGGAACGATCTATTGACACGTAATCAGCATGGCTTCAGAAAACATCGCTCTTGTGCAACGCAGCTAGCTCTTTATTCGCACGAAGTAATGGCCGCTATCGACAGGGGATCTCAAGTTGATTCCGTATTTCTAGATTTCCGGAAAGCTTTTGACACCGTTCCTCACAAGCGACTTCTAATCAAGCTGCGGAGCTATGGGGTATCGTCTCAGTTGTGCGACTGGATTCGTGATTTCCTGTCAGGAAGGTCGCAGTTCGTAGTAATAGACGGCAAATCATCGAGTAAAACTGAAGTGATATCAGGTGTTCCCCAGGGAAGCGTCCTGGGACCTCTACTGTTCCTGATCTATATAAATGACCTGGGTGACAATCTGAGCAGTTCTCTTAGGTTGTTCGCAGATGATGCTGTAATTTACCGTCTAGTAAGGTCATCCGAAGACCAGTATCAGCTGCAAAGCGATTTAGAAAAGATTGCTGTATGGTGTGTCAGGTGGCAGTTGACGCTAAATAACGAAAAGTGTGAGATGATCCACATGAGTTCCAAAAGAAATCCGTTGGAATTCGATTACTCGATAAATAGTACAATTCTCAAGGCTGTCAATTCAACTAAGTACCTGGGTGTTAAAATTACAAACAACTTCAGTTGGAAGGACCACATAGATAATATTGTCGGGAAGGCGAGCCAAAGGTTGCGTTTCATTGGCAGGACACTTAGAAGATGCAACAAGTCCACTAAAGAGACAGCTTACACTACACTCGTTCGTCCTCTGTTAGAATATTGCTGCGCGGTGTGGGATCCTTACCAGGTGGGATTGACGGAGGACATCGAGAGGGTGCAAAGAAGGGCAGCTCGTTTTGTATTATCGCGTTATAGGGGAGAGAGTGTGGCAGATATGATACACGAGTTGGGATGGAAGTCATTACAGCATAGACGTTTTTCGTCGCGGCGAGACCTTTTTACGAAATTTCAGTCACCAACTTTCTCTTCCGAATGCGAAAATATTTTGTTGAGCCCAACCTACATAGGTAGGAATGATCATCAAAATAAAATAAGAGAAATCAGAGCTCGAACAGAAAGGTTTAGGTGTTCGTTTTTCCCGCTCGCTGTTCGGGAGTGGAATAGTAGAGAGATAGTATGATTGTGGTTCGATGAACCCTCTGCCAAGCACTTAAATGTGAATTGCAGAGTAGTCATGTAGATGTAGATGTAGATGTAGATGTACAAGACTGAAAAGACGAAGTACGGCTTCCTTTCATAAGCGAAATCTAGACATAAATTGGGAATTGGTGTCGTCTCACTTTTTACTCCTTCCTAATTATCATGAATAATTTAGACAAAATCTTGTCAATTGCTGTCTGTAACTGCATGTGCCACCATTCCTGACACCTTGAAAACTTATTCCCCAGTTAAGCTCACTAATTGGCAGAAAATAGCTGGTTAAGTTATTTAAGTGATCCCGAATTATTCTCCATTAGGGGTTATTCCAGGTTCATAGAACGCCTTTCTTGTGCTATTCCTGGAATAGAAATTAATTGGCTGCCAGCTGGAGACTGTAAAACCAGTCCTAAACAAATTTCTGAAGTAATAACGTATTTTCACGTGCAGTGCTTATTTTTGGGACCAAAATCTAAGTCTTTAATTCTTTGTGTACCTCACATATGATATATTTAAAGTCTAGGTGATTATTGAAACTGTACATGAATCTAGTATATCAGATCCTTTATCACCATTATTATTTAATGGGACTCTAACCTCAGCTTGCACAGAAGTGGTACTGACAATAATTGGGAAGGTAATAACAATAAATTATACAAGATCAAAAAACATAGGGAATTTTTGTTTTTCTTAAAGAATCTGTATTTATTCATCAATATCAATATTGTCCCCTTCAAAGTAATCACCCTCAGATATAACACAGTTATGTCAACACTTTTTCCAATCTTGGAATCACTTCTAGAACTTACTTTTCGTTATGGTGTTCAGTTCCTTCAGAGATTGTTTTTATCTCATCAGTGGTGGAAATACTACGCCCTTTAATGGTTCTTCTCAAACTAGGGAATAGAAAGAAGTCTCAGGAGGGCATGTCAGCGAATATCGTGCGTAAGCCAATACAAATGTTATGCCTTTAACCAAAAAATCACGAGCAGGCTCTAGGGTGAGAGGTAGAGCATTATTGCAATGCAATTTCCACAAGTGCTTTTGCCAGAATTCTGGTCGCCTTTTTCTCATTGCTTCACGCAAAACGGCACATGGAGAAAACAATGGGAAGAACCTTCACTTGTGATCGAACTTGTCGAATTCTTTTTCAGTCTTGGCTCTTCAGGCAATTTCCTTTCGGCTGATTGGAACTTGGTTTCGACGTATATCCTAATACCAATGTTAAATCACCTGTTACAGCTTTCCTTAGAAGTTCTGGATCATTGTCAACTTCACTAAGTAATTCCTGAGTGACGTCTACACTATCTAGTTTTTGGTCAAAATTCAACCATTTCTGGACAAATTTTGTTGTTACACGTTTAATGCCCATAACATCCGAAGAAATTGCTTGGTAGGAGTCAAAGTACATGCAGACATCATCAGCAGCCTCTCTGATAGTGATTCGGCGATTTTCCAGAACCATTTTCTTCACTCTTTCGTCAGTAATTCATGAGCTGGGCGTCCATAGTAGTCGCCATCTTCAACGTCTTCTCGACCCTCTTTGTAACCTTTATAACAATCATAAACTCTTGTCTTATCCATAGTAGATTCGCAAAAAGCCTCAATATTTCGAATTTGATGCTGCACTTTATTTCATTTTTCAAGCAAAATTTAATGTGGATTCTTTCATCCATCTTTTGCGAAAGTAAGAGCTCGCCGAGGACTCAAAAACACGTATAACCCTTCGACTGTCAACAATAATCTACATATTCAAAACAGCTGAAAATGCAAACATAATCAGAAACATTAAATTAGATTTATAAAGTCTGCGAAATTAAATTCATGTTACTTTTTCATCACATCTAGTATACGTTTATTTTATGTAATTCACTCATAAATCAATGAAATGCACTGAACAAGTTCACTGTCTGAACTGAAATCTGACTAACTAGATCACTGTGTAAATTAAAATTCACATAACCAAATCATTGCATAAATTGGAATTAATAGTTCACTGCACAATAAATAGCATCTTTGATGAAGCGATTCCTGATTAGAATTCATATAGACTGCTCGTTTGTAGAGTTTGATGACAGACTTTTGTAGCACACCTACTACACTTGTTCTTCTCAGAAACGAGATGGATGACAGTCACATAGACAGTGGATGCAGAACTTATGTATGTAGCTCTGAGCTGGTGATTCATCATGCAAGACCATTCAGAATTATATCAAATCCCCAGAAAATATTTGAATTTGATATTGGTTTCTACATACCCCAGAACTATGTATATTACTGTTTGTTCTTGCTGTTCAGTTTGTTGATAATCTTTTGATTACCACTGCTATGAAAAATTCACTCATATATTCCATGAATCAAATATTAATTATTTCAAAAATGTCTTAAGTCTAATTTATGAACCATCTGACAACATCTTGAGGCATTAATTTGATTTGTGATCAATGCTGATTCATCATCATTGCAAATGTTATATACCAGTATAACTCACAAGACACTTAAGCATATTACTTCAATATCATTTTTAAATGATATTTTAATTCACTTTAAAAGAAACCTTTTAGAGCCGTTTTTATTTCAGGGTGCCCTGAAATAGAAGCCTTATATGATCTTTTTTTCTGTCTGTTCAACTGTTGAAAATCCTTTTTCTTAAGAACAGGTACACATATCAAACTGAAATTTATGTCAAATACTGAATTATATGGTTCCTTTACGGGGCAAAAATTGAAGCTTCTAAACCAACTCATTGTAAAGATATTGGCATTTATGTCACATATTTTGATACTGACAAGCTCACTCGTCAAAACCTATAGCGTACTTACCATTGACCTAGAACCATGAAATATGACAAGAAGGAAGGATTCACAGCACAAATAAAAGAAAAATATCCGAAAATTGCAAATCTGCTACTATATCACTGGAAAATATATTACTTTTTGTTATTCTCGAACGTCTTAGACTTCCCAGGACCGATATCTTGTCAGTGTCGAGAATAGACAAAAATCGTTCAAACTGCCTACTCCCAGGATGATGCACTATCTATACACATGATTAAATTTATATGGAACCCTCTGTGCATGAGGCCTTCTTGCATTTAACCAGATTTTAAAATAAATTCAAAATGCTCACAAAAGACTTCAGTACTTTTAATATTGCGCAGTTTCTCAGCCTTCATCACTGTACAGTAGCACTTCCGCATATATAAAAGCCGATCAAAAAGTCATTTATAAGGGCCAATCAAAAAGTTTCCATTCAAAGGCCACACAATCCAGAACCTGTATGCCAATGAGGCAAAAGCAGATAAAACACCATGTCTAGCTGCGTGAAGTCTGCAACTGCCTGCTGCAGTGCAAGAGGGATCGTTGACCTTCAAGGCCTTTTTTGATGGACCAAAGGTGTGATAATCACATGGGGAGCGATCAGAACTTCAGGTTGGATGTTCAAGTGCCTCCCACTTGAGTTAGTGTAGCTTCTGCGTTGCAGCATTTGCTACAAGGGACATGCAATATCATGAAGCAGCAGCACCCTGTGTCACACCATTCTACAATGGTGATTTTCACAGACGTTCTCCCCCATACACATTCTTCATTCTCTGATGGATGTCTACCAGTGTTTTTCTCTTGGCAGCCAAGAAAAGAACAACAATACATTGGTCATGTTTGGCCACATTTGGTAATAATATCGTCATAGTTCACATTCTCGCGTTTACTGCATGCACATCTCAAAGACACTAATGCCACACTAATTCCTGGCCTACATGTCAGTGCTTATGTACTCACATCAGAATGGCACTATGTAATATATATGCTGCAGCAATACCCTTGAATGGAAACTTTATGGTTGCCCCTTATACCAATGTAATCCAAATTTTTCAACATGCTGCAGCTTTAATCTGCTTTCCTATGGCAGCCACATGCAAGAACAAGTCTGACAGGATCGCAATCATAATGAAAGTGATGAATGTTAGCTTTCAAAATATATCTCTTGTTATTCCTCAAACTTCGAAAACCAATAACAACGATGTACAATGAGGTGGCAAAAGTCATGGGATATAGATATGCACTTCTACAGATAGTGGTACTATCAGGTACACTAGACATAAAAGGACAGTGCATTGGCAGAGCTGTCATTTGTACCCAGGTGATCCATGTGAAAACGTTTCCAACATCACTATGGTTGCATGACAGGAATTTCGGAAGAGTAGTTCGAGCTAGATACTTGTGACAGTCTAATTCGGATTCACTCAACAGCCAAAAGTAGAGGCGTTGCGTAGAGTTCCCTGTGCAAACAAGCAAGCGACACTGTGTGAAATACCTGCAGAAATCAATGTGGGATGTACAACGAAAATATCCGATAGGACAGTGTGGCGAAACGTGACGTTAACGGGCTATGGCAGCAGACGACCGAATCGAGTGCCTTTGCTAACATCACGATATCGCCTGCTGTGCCTCTCCTGGGCTGGAAAATTGTGGCCTGGTCAGATGAATCCTGATTTCATTGGGTATGGCCGGTGGTAGGGTTCGAGTTTGCTGCAGACTCCATGAAGCCATGGACCCAAATTGTCAACAAGGCACTGTGCAAGCTGGTGGTGGCTCCATGATAATGTGGATTGTGTTTGCATGGAATGGACCCAAGTTGTCAACAAGGCACCATGCAAGTTGGTCGTGGCTCCATGATGGTGTGAGTTGTGCTTGCATTGAATGGACTGGGTCCTCTGCTCTAACTGAACCGATCACTGGCAGGAAATGGTATGATCAGCTACTTGGAGACGATCTGCAGCCACTCATGGACTTCATGTTCACGAACAACGATGGAATTTTTATGGATGACAATGCGCCATTGTCCACAGTAAGTTTGAAGAAGATTCGACGATTTGAGCGAATGATTTGTGCATGGAATCGCCCAATATGTATCTTATAAAGCATTTATGGTAAATAATCGAGAGATTAGTTCATGTGCAAAATCCTGCACCAGAGCCACCTTCCCTATTATGGATGGCTATAGAGACAGTATGGTTCAGTATTTCCGCAGGGGACTTTTAACGACTTGTTGAGTCCATGCAACATCGAGCAGCTGCAGTACACTGGGCAAAAGGCGGTCCAACACTATATAAGGAGGTATTCCACGAGTTTTGTCTCCTCAGTGTAATATTTATCCGATCCGAATTTCTTTTATTGTCTAGTTTCTCTGACTATGGCAGCTTAGTTTTTCAACATTTTTAGCCATAAAAAACTCCGCTTCAAACATAATGGTGTAGTTAACTTCTGTCATTCGCTGCAAATAACCTCCTATACACTCAAAAGTATCATATTATACAACATTTAATTACATGTAGCTTACTGTATAAAATAAAGACAAGTGTAGTGAACAAAACAGATAGATTATTAACCATCCTGACATTGCGTTTTCAGACATGCCACTTCTGATGAAAAAGTTTGGGAAAGGGGGATACATTTTTGCATACTTGTATCTCATATAATGCTTTGTGTACCAGCATTTGTTGCCACTCAGTGTCACAGAGACATGCTTTACAAATGTAACGATGTGTTTCTCCCAACAAGATGTAAAATACTGATATGGAGTTTTCATGGGTACATGTTCATGTTGACAGATACTGGACCTTAAAAGAGCTGGAAAAGTTCGTCAATTTCCTTCAGTACAGTAATGATATAAACTATCAAAGTATTCCTGAAGCACAGAATTTTTGCTACAACATGCACAAATAAAACAATACTACAGATTGCGAATTCATGACCTTTGTTGACGATGGAATTATTTTGAGTATGTGGACAGCTTGTAATGAATCAAGCATTGCAATATTGTTCTTATCTTACAGCTCTCTGTTTCGGAACTATTACAATAAATGATGTAAGGTTCATGACTTGAAATAACCCTTAGTCACATAAAAGGTGACAAATTTTTTGGCCAATAATAACATGGTGTATGACAGGAGCCTATGGGGCTGCAGTTGGCCTCTGCTCAGATGCCTGAGTTCTATACCCAACTAGTATGGAAATCATGGAAATTATGACATTCGCCATCTGAACATCTTTGTTTCCTGCATTTTAGAGGTTCCCACATTATATAATTTTATTTTATTGTTCGGCCTCAAACAGCTCTTTTGCAGTAAATGAAATACACATTTGTATGAAATACACCAACACATTCAGTTGTACTAAGAATTTGTAGGCGACTGACTTTGCCGCATTTACCTCGCTGTCTGCATTTTTTTTTTTTTTACTTTTTTGTTTTTCTTTATCTGGTGATTATATGTGTTAGCTGCGCCGAGTAACTAATGGCGACAGATGTAAAAACAACGAAATTCTCATTGACACAATTTCAGTCATAGGCAATAAATCTGTTTCAGATTCTCTTCGTATGAGCTTGAAAATACGTGATTTCGAGACTTCTTATTGTATTGTTGATTTGTGTTGGCTACCCTGTTTGTTTCAACTGACGTGTCTGTACGCGAAAAGGTTTGATAAGGAGGCGGCGAAGTAGTTGTATTGTTGTTTAGCCAGGAAGGAAGATGTTGGCGTTGGTTCTGGTGTTTCTTTTCTGCAATTCCTTGTCCGCCGAAGTTATAAACTGTAAAGGATGTGTGCCTTTAGACTCCTATTCATTTGACAAAGTAAGTACTTTTAGTTATGTAGTATGATGTACGGTAATTTTATGTGGCACATGATCAATAACGAAAGTTACCGGTGTAAAATTCTTGAGGATTAAACTGTTAATTTCTTTACGAAACTAAGCTTTTCAATTTGAAATTGAACTAACGTAGATGTATTATGTAGTACAGTTCAACAGGATACTATACAGAGATTACTATATCAACTTCTATGAAACTGTGTAACACTCTTTCCTGCAATGACGGAAACAAAATACGTGGATACCCACCACTTTTATTACCTATGTATCCAACTAGTCTTAAGTATTTCTTCTGTGTTATTTCTGTAAAAGGCTAATGGCTGCACTAGAGCGGTGAAAAAAAAAAGCCATTGACAGCTAATGTTACAAAGAATAAGACGAAAGGAAGTTATAAAATTGCAGTTTCTTTAATGTGATAAAAAGCTTTTGTATGTATTTGCTGACTTGCGGAATACTTTATGTTTCTGGAGTGCAGAGAAGTACCTTCGGAAATACGGCTAGAAATTGCAAAAACGAAGTGCAATTTGTTAACCTTAGAGACTGTAACCTTACAATCTGTTGGAATATGAGCGCACGTTTCACTGGATAGAGTGGACGAAATGGGAAAATTTAAAGATTATTGAGCTTTTATAAATGTAACAGGATATTTTCACATTTTAACGAATCTGACAATTTCATTTTGGCCCTCAACTGTGACTTCACAGAAGTTAGATATTGCGCTCGAAAATGGAATCTACTTTGCAGCGAACCTGAAAACATTCGTGTAAGGAGACAGTGACAGGGGCCATTTCACGTCAAATCGGGCAATAATTAAAGTATTTGTAACCCTCTATCTCAGATTTTCGCAAAAGCATTTGCTTATACTTATAACACAGTATCATCTGCAAAATCTTTTTAGACCCAGACAACATCTTTATTTTGTGTCGAATTTTAAATGTAGTGATATTCTGGTTACTGGGCTCTCCAATAATGTCAATGCAAAATGGTACTTACCTACATAAATGCCCATAGCTCAGGTGTTGGCGATGCTTTTGATTTGGAATTTTTTCAAAGTTATGTTAGGCATATAGTTAACTGATAGGCCAATAAATGCCATATGATCATTACATTTTATTGAAGCAGTAAAGTTACAAAGAAAATTTTTTTTTAAGAAATGTTAATGTATGTCAGTTTTCGATTTCAGAAAAATTGTGAGGATGTGGAAAAATGACTGTATCACATTTCTTCAACCTACTGGGAACCTGATTTTGGTTTAAAATAATCCCATAGATTGTAAGCTTTCAAACAAAACAAAATCTTTCCTTCTACTACTTGATACACACATCTGAAATTGAAATACCTTTTGCTTTGATGGAAAAGTGTCATTTTAAGTAAGTTCACTCATTCACTGTTCTGTTACCTCAGATGCAATGGTACCAAATTAGCAAATTTAAGTATAACTCATTCTAGGCAGGAAGGTTAACTTTATGTGTGAAAATTTATTTCCTTTCATTTGACTTATTCATTCACTGAAGACTATATTACAGCCAGTCACCTGCTCACAGTGGTAAAAGTGTTCTTAGACAGCAGTAGCTTCTTTGAAACCTTGCAACAATAGCTGAAATTCATTGTTGAAAATAAGTGGCATGCAACAATTAGTCTCTTTGGCATCAGTTGCTGTTTGTCTTTCCGTGAGACAGATCATATCTGTTTGTGGTGCTGGCCACGTCATTTCACTTGTATAAAGCATGTTATAAGTGAATTAGTGCTCAGTTAATTGCAGTGGAAAATTTGAATTAATGTACTGTTGGAAAATTACTAAAAACCGCCATGTCATTTGACACCCTATACCTTAGTAAAAACTGTACCAAAAATATAAGAGCTGAGTTCAGTAGAAGTTTCCCACAAGAGCAAGAAAGTGCTACTATATGTGGACATCACAGATAGTGATATCCGAAAATCTTTGAAAGTAATCAAAGAACTTGTTGATTCTTCAAAATATGCAGACAAACAGTTAAAAATCTTTGAGGTCAGTTTGTTTGCCTTTGTCTAAAACATTGTGCTAAAAGAATCTATGTAAAACTAGGCCATAACATGTGCACATGTTATAAGTTTTGTGAACAGAAAACTGATGTCACTGGTAGAAATGAAATCACAAGGCTACACATGGCATAAGAAGCTAGAAAAAGGAAGCATGTTTTGGAAAGAAAAGTGTGTAGGGCATAAAATGGCAGTAGTGAAGATTCTGACTGTAGAGGAGAAAAATTTGATAACTTAATTGTTGAGAAAGCCAAACATTTTGATGCCTTGCTATTGTTCATGGAAGAAAGTGACTAGCATAAGAATACCTGAAAAAATTTAGATTTTAACTTTAGCTCCTTCCTCTTGGTCAACAGAAAAGATAATGTAGAATTCCATGTTGGTGAGCACATGGTTTGACAAGTAAGGAAAAGTAAACAGAAATGGGTATTTTATCAGTTCCTAAACCGAAAAGGGGGAAGTTATTGCTTATGAAATGGTGAAGATTGTCATTTATTTCTGCAAAAATGATGAATATACTCTAATAATAAGCCGCAGCTGTACGAACCATCCTGCGTGTGGTAATGTGGTAAATGAAGAAAGTAAATAGGTAATTGTGAACCACTGCTTCGTAAGTACTGATATGGAACATGATGTAGAATATGTAAATGCTGGCCAGAAAGAAATGTTCAAGTGGCTGGTGGAGTATTACTGACAAGTGAAGAAAGTGCATTATGTCAGTGATGAATGTGCTGCTCAATATTGAATAGAAAAAGCTTTAAAAATGTGTGTGAGCACAAAAATTGATGCTGAGCATTCTTTTTTTGCTACTATCCACAGTAAATGTGTATGTGATGGTTTAGGAGGAACCATAAAATGTATATGGAGAAGAGCTAGTCTTCAATTAGCAGATGGTTCACTAATAACAACTGCATCTGGTTCCCATGATTTCTGCAAAGCTAATATTGACATATGTTGTTTTCACCACTTACAAAAAATCGGTGTAGGATTTCCTATGCACAAACCTCAAGAAGAGATTTTCAACATGTGATCCTGTGGAGATTGGAAGAGTAACTTCTTCTGGAAAGCCTTCCTTGATTTTTTTTTTTCATTAAGTGAAAATGCCTCACAATGGACATGCACTCGTCCGCAACAAAATTCTTTTGCATTAGCTGTACTTTGCCTTCGTCAGAAATGTCTGTGATGAAGGAGACGTCAAACTGTTTTCTCCGCCCACTTGTCCCAGCAGTGTCCTTTTAGCCTGAGAAGGAAGACTTTGTTTTGTGCCTTTGGAAAACATTTGATGTGGTATTGGTGCACCCAGATCAACATCATTAGGAAGAATATTTTACTTTAATTAAGAAAATATTAGGTTAACGCAATATATTTTGTCATAGTGGATTAAAAACAGAGTTGTTCTTAAGAAGTTTCATAGACAGTTTCAGGGATCTTCACTGCTAAACGTGTACATTTTAAATTAACATTATTGTGGCTAGAATAGTTGTTGTTGTTAAAGATTTGACATTCTAAATAAAGTTAACCCGTGTAATGTTTTAAAAAACTGTTTCGATAAAAATAAATCTTGTATCAGCTGTCAGTGTTTTAGATATTTAATAATCATTGTTTGGACCACAACAGCTTAATTTGATTTTCTGTATTACCATAAGTCGATAACAGTTCAGTAAGTGGTGACCGGACATGGACTGCAAGGGGATGTCCTGTTCTGGGCCACCGTTGCGAGAGATGGATCGCCGTGTTAGGAAAAAGGAGACGGTAATTACGATGGTGAGCTGAACTATGAACGTGGGCAGTATAATTTGCAAGCAATAGTTTCCACCGGGGCTGCAATGGGGGAATGTCAGCTTTCATGAGGAGGCTGTTCGCTGGGCTCATCTGGAAAGCTCCCGTTGCAAGCTGAGCTCCACAATGGTGGATAGGGTCTAGCAGCTGCAGCACGGAAAGTGATGCTGATCCATTCGAGTCTCTACAAGACTGTATGAGGGCTTTGTACAGCTGCAGTGGTGTATGGTGTTCAGCATTCCAGTCAGTGTGGCTGAGGCATCGAATAATATTAAGATGCCACTAGCACTTTTCCTTAAGCAGGCTAAGATGGGGAACCCAAGTTAAGTGGGTGTCGATGATCAGTCCCAAAAAGTGGTAAGTCTCCAATACGTCAAGTAGTTGGTCATCGAGGTAAAGACCTGGATGGGGGTGGAAAATAATGACGACGACAAAAGTTCATGATGTAAATCTTGGCTGCAAAAAACTGAAAAGCTGTGAGTGAGGGTCCATGACTGCACCTTCCTTATGGCTTCGCTACTGATTGTATTGACATTCTTGTTGTCTCTGTGTGTGTTAATCGTGACTTCTCTTTTAGGGTGGAGACTTTAGTGTGTTGCAGAGTGGCTGGCTAATTGTAATCAGCCAGCCTTGGCCATCTGCTATATTATTTTACTACCTCCTGCTACTTTTACCTTTAGTGTATGTTTTCCTCATTTGGGTAGCTTGTTTAGTTTCCTCTTTCCGTGCGGTTTCCCGTTAGTTTTCTGCCCTTTTCTTTTCCTCTACTCCTTTTGGGAATTGTTTTAACTTGAGCCTCATTTACATGAGAAAAAAGCGACTGATGACCCTATAGTTTGGTCCCTTTATACCCCAAACCAACCAGCCAATAGTTACTAATCTTGTTTCCAATAAAGATACATCCCTTCTGTGATATAGGAAAATATGAGTGATTTGTTGAAAATAAGAGATTAATTGTTGTAATTATTATTTTTGTCTGGAATAATGCAATCCAAATGACAAACTCAAGTTGCAGCATTTGCATTTGTAAAAAATTTCATTCCCCCCCCCCCCCCCCCCCCTCAAACTACATGAAGTATGTGGAGAAATTTTGCATTCACTATTGCCATGCAAAAAGTAACAAGCAGAAAAAGTTTTGTGAAAATCTGAAGCAGTGGGCATCATGTATGGATGATCATACCTAGAACTAATTTTTTTCCATATCATAACACAAAGTATTGATTTCAAATTTATGTGTGTGTCCATTCGTAAAAACCCATTAATCATTTTATTTTATCACATTATGTGCTCTCTTGGGAATTATTTAAGACCAATAATAAGTTACCACCAGGTTCGAGAAATGTGATACAGGTATTTTCAATGTGTGTGTTCTTTTCTTGAAGTTGGAAAGTAACAAATAAATTTTTTTGTATTGTTCTTTGTAACTTTACTGCTTAAATAATTACATGTTTTAAATATATGCTTCTCTTAAACTTATGAAAAAAATTCCAAAGTAAAAGCTTCGTAAAGACCTGAGTTATGG
The DNA here is from genome assembly GCF_023897955.1 of Schistocerca gregaria. Classification (NCBI taxonomy): domain Eukaryota; kingdom Metazoa; phylum Arthropoda; class Insecta; order Orthoptera; family Acrididae; genus Schistocerca; species Schistocerca gregaria. Next base: position 170,149,636 of record NC_064927.1, on the reverse strand, counting down.
GCATTATATAGATAAGTAACATCTTGCATTGACATTCTTGCAGGGCCCGGTTATCAAAATATCACCACATTTAAAATTAGATGTAAAAAGTTTGCCTTAGAGCAAAAGAATTTTGCACAAGTTCTTGGAAATATAAGAAAATGTACAAGGTTTCATGAAAATTTGAGATGATGGGTGACATGGCCTGCATGATTTGACATGGAATGACTCAGACTTCTTATAGTTTCTCATAATAATAAGTTTGTCAAAATTATAACCAGAAAAAGACATCTGAGTTACTCTGTATGTTGCTATGATTTGAATACTTACCAGAAACTGAAGTGTTTTACCACATCTTTTCTCTTCTGCTTTGTCATAGGTACTCAGTTGTTGACACCAATGGCTAAGTAGTTTAAGTCTTGTACATCAATAACAGTGTCCATGTTAAAACATCACAGAGTGTATTTATTATATTATGCAAAGAATTGATACTTTTTAAGAAATATTTCTAAATGATTCAGTTAGGTCATTAATGAAGTATGTTCAGGTGTTTGGAAGCTTAAAATTTTCTTGTCATGTGCATACTTGACGGCATATAATTTAGTATGTCTTAACAGGCACTATGTTCCTTCTCTCTTTGAGTTTCATATTGGCTAAAAGGTAAAAGCTCGTGTTATTTAGGACAGTTGCAAAATTCTGTTATCATGATTGTCAATGGCTCAATTTTGGCTATTTTGATATAATTGACCTGTAATTGTTTTATGTAACTGACAGATTTTCATTTCTTCTCCAGATTATTTCGAGGTTTAAAGCATCAGTGATAAAATTTGATGTTGCATACCCTTATGGTGAAAAGCATGAAGAATTTGCAAAAGTCTCCCATGCTACCCATGACATTCCTGACCTGCTTATTGGTGAAGTTGGTGTGAAGGACTATGGTGAAAAAGAAAACTCTGATCTTGCTGAACGTTTCAAAGTCACCAAAGATGATTTTCCAGTTGTGAAATTATTTCTGCAGGGGAAGGAAGAGCCAGTTACTTTCACAGACACAGATTTCACTGCAGACAATATAAAGAAATTCATCCGCAAATTTTCAGGAATCCATATAGGATTACCTGGATGTTTGGAAACTTTTGACAAACTAGCAGCAAAGTTTTCAGAAACAAATGATAAAGAAGCAAAGAAAACAATTTTGAGAGAAGCAGAAGATGAGTGGGACAAGACAAAAGGTAAGGTAGATCAGCAAAAAGCAGAAACCTACGTCAAAATGATGCGAAAAGCCCTGGAGAAAGGGGACGAGTTCATTCCCAACGAAATGAAGCGAGTTCAAAATTTGGCAAAAGGCAAGCTGAGTAAAGAAAAGAAAGAGGAAATGCAACATCGACTTAATATCTTGCAGTCATTCACACACGATGAACTATAATATCCTATTCGGATATCAGCTATCAGCAGAAAGACTGAGATAAGGCAAACATTCCAGCACAACAAAACAAGAATGTGAATAGTTTGGTTGAGTGACTTGTATGTATGACAGTAGTGATAAAATTATGTGTAAACATGGTACCACTCTTCAGAAATGTTACTTGCTCAGTGGTGTAATTAAATTTTAAAAAGTTCTATAAAATTACCATACTTTTAAATCATTGCTTTTTATTGATACAAATTGTGTTCAGAAAGTTATATTGTATAAGCTACCCATAGCATAAGCTAAAAGGTAAATACTAGTAGGTAATTTTGGTGCAATACGGAAGATGTCTCACCTTTTCATGTTTCTTTAAAGCCATAAACACATTACACTTTTCCTTTTAATTATGGCCTGATTTGTATGTGTTTTTGCCTACTCTGTATGTTTCCATTACTGTTACGTGTAGCAGACTCCTACAAAGATGGAATGGTTGTGGTTTTGTTTTCAAGAACATGTGTATTTGCTGTTTAATATGTGCAAATTGGCTGTTAGTTGTTTTTGTTGCAGTTTGTATTTTTTAAATACAATGGATTTAAAAGATGTGTGTTTGGTTTCCATTTTTCATTGAAGTAGAATGAACCCATTTCTAATTTTCAGGTGTTCTCCTGTGTTAAATTCTGTGTGGTGAAGGTAGGGGGGACTCTTACATGAAGTAAGTCAGTCTGATGTTATAACTGAGTTGGCGTAAGTTGATCCCTGATAGTTACGGTGGGCTGGGTACTGCAGCTTAGGGGGACTCAATCAGTAACGTAATTTTTTAAACATCTCTATGGAAATACCATGGTGGTATTAAAACTCTGCAAACACCAACTGGTTTCACTTGTAGCCATTAGCACTTGGCAATTAAAAGCCATCGACACTGCTGCGAGCTGTCTGACATCAGCTTACGCTGTCCCAACTATGGTGAGCAACAGCCTACAATCAACTCTAGGTCAAAAATGTAGTTAAAAAGTAAGACGATAGAGAAGATTAAAAAGTAACATCAATATAACTAGAGACAGATGTAAATTAATAAGTAACTGTTCCATTGTTTTTGTATATTTTCTTCAAGTGGTATACATGCAAAAATTCGAAATTTGCTTAGAATTTACTGGCAGGTGCAGTTGTAACCTGTATGTGGCTTAGTATTCCAAGTCTGATCCTTAGTTACTAGGATCTTCTTCTGGCACATAATCACCATACTTGACAACGTACTATGCACACAAAAATTCACTGTTTTGTTAACTCACTGAAAATTTGAAGATATTGGAACTTCGCCTTCCTGCATACTTTCTGAACATAATGCTGTCGGTGTAATAAATCTGCCAAATATACAAAGTGGAATATACAAAGTGGACATTATGGAATCAATTAGGTTCTGGAGGTGTCATTGCAGTATTCGTCGTCATGAGTAACAGAGGAAGTAACACGATTCGTAAATAATTAACTATCCATATACATAAATTTTTTAAGGTAATCTGAAGCAAGCGCATCCACGCAAGCAGCAGAACTTCCACAGAAACAAAACATCTGCCTCTATAATGACTTCCCTACAGTATAATTAAAATATACACTTTTTAATCAACTATTGTCTGCATTATGTGCTCTGCCTGCATACAGTTTTTGCCTTACATGTCCATACATTTGACAGACTTTTAAATGAAATGGAGAATTTTGACAAACTTCATATACCATTAACACATTGCTTTTAGTGCTCTCAGGAAGTATGGAGGGGGGGAGAAGAGAAAAAAGTAAATACACTGACATTCAATAAACTTCTAGGTTAGTGCTTCATTTGTCCCTCAACAAATCTATAATTGAACTGAGCAATAATTTTTCAATAAGAAGTTGCTATTCAACTGATATAAGATATTACAAATCATAATCTCAACTTGATATCTGAACTGAAGATGGGCTCTCTCAAGGTTAGAAACAATATCCTATTTCAAATTACAGTTTAACAGCTAACTCCAACAGTGGAGCCACAGCAACAAACCAAAATTAGTTTTATCATGGAGATCACTTCTTATTTGTGTCAAACTAATGTTATGGGTTAATTAATTAATTCCTCATAGATCGTTAGATAGCACACTAACTAAAAATGAACACACAGAATTATAAGAAACAGAATGGCTACCCAGCATATCCTCAAAATGGTGAAATTTCAACACTACCAATAGACAAACAAGTACAAAAATTTATCATTTTGGAACTTAACTTCATCCTTAGCAAGGTAAGACGATAAAATTAGGGAAGCTCAGTAAGAACGGGCAGGTCACTGACCCATGTTTAGAAGCACCCATCTCTAGAGGACCTTCACTCCAGAGATGAGACAGCAAAGTGAGAAGTATAATACTAAGAATTGGGAGGAAAGTGAGGATTCAGTTGGCCTTTTAGTGAAGGAGACACCCCAATTTGAGTCATGTGAAAGCATGTTCAACAACTTGATACTGGGTATAACCAAAGCAGATTCTTATTTTTGCAAGTTCGTGTACTCATCCATTTTAATGGTTGACTCCTATGCAAAAATGAAGGAGTGAAAAGATGTATAGTTTTACATGTTGCTCTGCCTTTGATGGGTTTATCACAGGTGGAGCTCTCAGAAGTTATGTAGGTGCATACATGTGACAAAGCAGGAATAATCATAGGCTAGGGTGGACTGGCAGTGTCCTGTTTTACAGTGATGTTACAGATGTAAGAAGGGCATTGGGGAAAGGATCAAATTTCAGAAAGTGATACCCTTAATAAAGTAATGTGTTGAAGTATTAAAAGGTCTACTAGGTATTTTGTAACAAGGCAGTGCTTTTTGGAATTGGAAAGTTGTATTTAGTGTGTATGACAAAAGTGTAGTACCTGGATGATTTGTTAATGGACAGGATGTGTGGCGTTGTGCACCCAGAGCTTTCTACCTGAGGTCTGTATGTGTGGTAAGCATAGACTCTGCAATGTTTTTTTTGTGACCGAATATTTAAATGCCGAGTTGCTTAATATGACTGTGGGTGCAAACTGCATTCTTGAGTATGTAATAAATATCTTCCCATTAATGCTACGTCAGAATAGACATTGCTGAGTATAAATATACAAAAATTTTTAAGGTGTCAGTGTGGGAGATTCCTATAGGTCAACCATAAGTGACTGACAGTTGAGCATGGAAGATTGCAATTTTCATCTTGGCCATGTGCATACATTATGTCTACAGCAGCAGATTCTAAATTTCCATTCTTGACACATTTACATATCCTTAGTTTAGGTGTATTGTTTGCTTAATAGGATGTAATACATTTATCACTACTCTCTGCATTTTTGTAACATGTAAAATAAACATGCCACATGAAAATGATTCATTTATGTTACCACCTGTCAGCATTGTCTGCAACTGAAATTTGAGGGAGAGGAATGAGAACAGGGAACAGAACAGATGTGACCACACTCATTCTCTGACTGGCTGAAGTTATGGTAATGACATACATTAATGACTATTGTGTATTTTATGTACCTGTGTGTATGGACTATTTGACATTGATTCTTATATCGGACTACTAATAATCTGACGACAGTAGAAAGCCAAAACCAGTCATCGTGAATTATACACTTTCATTCAATTACAGTGGACGTTTATCAATAACATACTGACACGATTGTGGACTCATTTACAGAAGTAATGACTGTCATTCACTTTGTTGTTCTGATCCTGGTATAAACTACCAAAGAGCAAAGTCTGAAACTTAGCTGTTTGATGACCTAATTAATGTGTCATCCAGTTGGAAGGTTCATCAACACGAACAATCTAAAAATTGAAGCCCGTTACAGCAATATCTAAAACAGTGTTTAAAATAACGAGTATCATTGCTTCAAAATGTTTTGGAGCCCACTTTCTTTTTACTTCAAAGTTTTGCTTTTACTCACAAAGTAAGGTCCCAATTGAAGCAACACTGGCAGCATAACTACTATACTTTGCCTTCTGATTATTAACAATACTTGGCACATTATTGGAGTAGCATTATTAGCCCGGCGATACTACCAGCATTGCTGGAGCTTTGTGTTTCTCCCTTCATTTGGAGAGCTACATTTTCCATTTTACAGAAAAGTAAATTTTTAAATTCCTGGAATCAGGGATTCAGCCATTTTTAATGGTTTCATCAGCACTTAGTAATGCATAGTGACAACATTTGACATGTTCATTAATTACAACTGAAAATTTTGCAAACTTATTAAGAATGTGCAACTCTCAAGGAATTCTACTAACAGGAAACCTCTGTTGCTGCTATTTCAACAGATTGCCTGTATTGGCAACTAATCTATCACCACATTGTCATTGTTGGTACTTACAGAATGGAGTGTACTTTTAATCAGTCTCATTAAATCAGCACTCAAAACCAACTTACAATGATGACATTACTTCACTCTGTAGCTGTTTCTTTTAACTACTAATCAATACTTGATACCCTTATTACCTAAGGTAATAAGCAGAAGTATTACATCAATAAGTATGCACACCTACAGTAAAAATAAAATTAATAGCTCTCAGTAATTGCCTCCACAAACAATAGTTTTATCAGTGCAATTAACAATTAGCTATCCTGTGGATGAATGGTGGCACAACATATTCTATTTCAATTGCTATTTAACAATGAGGGCTGTACAGATACTCCCCCCCCCCCCCCCCCCCCCCCGCCCCCACCAACAGCACCCCTTAACTACAAAGATAGGCATTATACTTGCAGCACATCCTTTGCTCCCATAATTGCCCTGCCCTCAATTTGCAGTAATCCACTCTCTCCACCCAACAGTTTCTCCTTTCTCTGTCCTGTCCCCCTCACATTTCACGTCACATTTAACGTGTGCTACTCTGCACCAGCTCCAACATCCATGCATCACATGCCTTACTCTTGTACCTGCCACTCCTCCCTCCCACATATCTCCCTGGCAAACTGCCTCTCCCTGGCAAACTGCCACCCCCTCCCAATCCTCCTCCCCCTGCCTTACACCCCTCTCTTCCTCTATCCAACACACATGCTCTTTGTATTTTATTATATCTCAAAAAAGGATTACTCTGAAATGTAGGAAGTTTCATTCCTTTTTGTGCATGCCTACCAATGACTCAATGCTGCTGCTTTTCCATGAGTTAATCAGAAAGTGTTTACATACTACCATAACCTTCCCATTTCACCTAAGACGTTTTCCAGTATGAATTCAACAGAACACAGGTTTCTGTGTAATGTCTGCTGGTGTGTGAGCAAATAATCTTGAGTCATGTGCATGGAAGAGGGGGGGGGGGGGGGGGGAAGAGAGAGAATCTTTAAATTTAAAGAAAAAAAGTTTTGTTCTACTGTCATGTTACTGGACCACAAAAGTTTTATTTTAGCATGCATACAAGACAATTAGGAATCAACAATGACGAGCAACATAACTCAATAGTATGTTTAATTATATATAATCTCAGCAAGCTATATAATAATATGAATAACATAGTCAATATATAGTCATCTCCACACATGGCAAAAAATATGAAATCAGAATATCTGTAGTTGACAAGGAATAAAAATAATGAGAACATCAGGAATGTCAAGTTTATATTTTCCACATTACTCAACCAGTCACAGGAATCTGATTTCATATCACAATAAAAGCATAATTCTAGGTCCACATATCATACGTATAAAAATATCTTTCACGAAGACCCATAGAAAATCTATAGCTACAGTAACTTTACTTTGCAGTTTCACCCTCTGCCACTTCAGGCTTTTCTAACTTCGTATCTGCTGTTTTTTCATCAGCCACTTTTAACTGCTCCAGTTTCTCATTCAAATTTTCATCTTCTGCAACACAAATCTCTTGACTTTCATCACTTTCATTTTCATCACTTTGGTGATTTTCTGTATTTATTTGATCATTGGATTCATTTCCTAAACAGAATTGTGAATATATTAAGGGGCAACATAAATGAAATACAACATTACATTACTGACAAAACACTAGCTCTGAGATACTTAAATATCAGATGATGTTATATTCTTTAACAATGAGCAGATTTTAAAGCAAACATTTAATTAGATTTGTTGGAAACTTACCACTAGAGCTTGTGTTTAGCTGAGTCTCCACAATCATTTTTGCTTCTTCAAACTTTTCCTTCCATTTCTTTGCATCTGTAACAGACAGTTGATAAAGAAAAACCAAACTTGTTTATGCAGGTGTACTGACAGTATCTACATACACTTCAGAAACTAAAAGCCTACATCCTTCACTGACTATGACTGCAGCTAATGGTACTTCATTTTACTTTGTAATAATATCAGAGGGGGAGGGAGAGACTGCAGTAATATACAGTGTGATGCAAAAGTCACTGGACAGTTTGTTTAATAAAAACAAAAGTAACAAGATGTAGTACAGTAGAAGTTTTAAGCCATTATGTTATTACCAAAAGGTGATAATTGCACCTTATCAAGCTGATATACAATGTAATGACAGAAAACAAACAATAACCTAAGTAATTAATTTGGAAAGGCTGATTTGTGAGAAGTGTTTACAGTGAGATGTGTTTACAGCTGTAGTTTTCTGAATTGTCCAGGAGAAAGGATTTTCACATTAAAAACATCTTTTTTTTATAAAAAGTGGTGCTACTGGAGTCATCAAGGACTCTGTTTATTCTCATAAGCCTAGCACCACAGCTGAATTAAAAGATTACATACCTGACACGTTTCATGATTTGGACAATGATAAGCACACTATGTCATAATGGAGTACATAATAGTGTTAGAGACTCCAAAGATGTATTAATGAAAACAGTCTGAACATAAAAAATAATTGTATGTATTGTTTGTATTTGTAATGAAACATTTCCTATTATTTTGTTTAAAACAATGCCCAGCATCCAGCAACTTTTGCACCACCCTGTAGAGTTGAAGGACATGAATGGAAAGCAGTAGTGGAGAAGGAAATGATGCAGAATTGTAACCTGTCCTTGATGTTATTCAATCTGTACACTGAGCAAGCAGCCAAGGAAAAACTTGGAAGAGGAACTAAATTACAGGGGGAAGAAATACAAACTACTGAGCTTTGCCAATGAGATTGTAATTCCATCAGATATGACAAAAGGACTTGAATGAGCAGTTGAATGGAATGGATAGCATCGGTAAAGATGAACATCGACAAAAATAAGAGTAATGGAGTGTAGTTGAACTCAATAAATTTTGTTAGGAAATAAGACACTAAAATAGAGAAAGTTTGTTATTTGGGCAGCAAAATAACTGATGCCCGAAGTAAAGAGTATGCAAAATGTAGACTGGCAATAAATAGAAAAGTATTTCTGAGGAAGAGGGATCTGTTACCACTGAATATAAATTAAATGGTTAAGATGTCTTTTCTGAATGTATTATTCTGTAGTGTAGCTTTGTACAAGAGCTACATGTTGATAAACAGTTCAGACAAGAACAGAATAGCTTTTGAAACATGTTACAGAAGAATGCAGAACATTATATGGCTAAACTGAATAACTAATGAAGAGGTACTGAACCAAACAGGTGGAAAATGAAATTTACGGCATAACTTGATTAAAAGAAGCAATTGCTTGATAGGACGCATCCTGAGGTATCTAGGAAGAGGCAATCTGATAATGACGCAAGGTGGAGAAGTGGGGTGGGGGTTAAATTGTAGGAGACCAAGGTTTGAATACAGTAAGCAGGTTCAAATGGGTGTAGGTCGCAGTACTACTGACAAGATGAAGCACACCGGTATTACTAGCTGAAACATTGCCTCAAACCATCACATTTGACATTACTGCACACAAGCTCATCCTCAACAAGAAATAGTGTGCACACTCCATGTTGTAGTTACATATAATCAACCAACATTTAATCCAGTGCAAAATAAAAGTTAATTAGGTTTCATTAATTGAGTCCAATCATTTTCTATAGTTCTATCAGCATATAATAGTAGTTCAGGTACACAGCCTGTGCAGTGTTTAAACTTGCCTAGTGATAATCAGAGTTTAGTTCTTTAACTTTTATTCCTATTCAGCCCCTGGGAGGAAAACCAGAAATTTTTCCAGTTGGGATGTGCCACCTAAATAACAATTACTACCTATATGCTCATCGCTCATTGGTATAGCACTGACATTACAACAAACATATACTTATCTGTAACCAGATTACAGACTACATAGTAACATGTAGTTCCTCCTCCCCACTTTAAGGTAGTGAGACATGCTACAGTATGGATTCCAGAAGACTGAAAACTGATTTGCTGTCAACAACTTCCAGAGATTGGTTGGAGCTAATTTCAAGACACAAGAGCCCCATGTTAGTGTGGAGAAATTTTTAAACCCTTTTGAGAGAATTTGAGAGCAATGTGATGATGTGTCTTTCTCCCGAAAACTTACTGTAGGAAGAAAGAACACAAGATTTCATCCCATACAAACTTCTTGCTTGCAAAAATACCTTAACAGTCCCTGTTGGCAAACACGATTTATTTCTGATATGGGGTGTGCCCACCCTTTGCTTTTAGAATGGCCTGAACTCTGCTGGGGATGATTTCAAGGAGGTGTCTGAATGTTCGTGGAAGAATGGCAGCCCATTCTTCCCCAGGAGCTGCTGAAACCAGAAAAGGCAGTTATACTGGAAGTAAATGTCTGAAGCAGAGTTGACATTCTATGAGAATCTTATCCCAGTGCTGTAAAATGTGTTCAAATCCTTCCACATTTAGCATTTTCTAAATGCAATAAGAAGACCACAGCCTAAAAACATCCCCATTCTGTACCACCATCGACTCTGTACTTCACTGTTGGCTATACAAATGATGGCAGGTAATGTTCCCCAGCCAAATCTATCAGTATTCTGATTATTCTGAGATCAACGCCACTGACTTTCTGTCAATAGCTTTGGTTTTTCGAGGAATCATTCAATCCATGGCTTCAAATTCCTTTTGATTTGTGAGGTGGTCATATCTAACCTCAGGTGCATCAACTTGCCAAAATTCTTGGCACTGCCATCCAGGATGAGTGAAAGAGCTCAATGAAGGCACTTTGATCATTCCTGAAGTCACAAATTAATCCAGTCCATAGTGGCCTACAGATCTGTCCCAAACCATTCTTACTGTCACAGGGTATAGCTGATTCATCACTCCAAATTATTTGTATCCAATCATTCACAGACTACTGGCATCACCCTTTATGCCATCTCTAGCATCACTTACCACTAACTACAGGATGTTTAACTCCTTGTGTATATTTATTGTGCTAGCTGGACTGCTCCTAACACTTTGGAACTCCCAAGTGATTCATTTTGCAGATGTCATGTGATTATTTACAACTGATCCCCTTGCAATGTTTGACTATCCCTGACCACCAGTACATTAGGTCCGCCTGATATTGGTTTAAATATGGTTGTTCTTTCACATTTCCACCTCTTATTCACATCACCACCCATGATTGGAGTCAATGAGCTCTCCTAACAGACATGTTCTGCTGTTACTGCTACTCTAAAAACAACACAATACTCCCCATCTCCTTTTATACTGGTGAGTCTACATCCTATGATGTCTAGCATTCAATTCCGGATTATATAGGGTGTCCACATACTTCTGATCAGATAGTATACCCATACATTGCCGCAGACATTACTGTCTTGAAGCACAATTTGACAGTCCAAATGATACTTTCTCATGCTTTGAAGGTCCAATACAATGGTCCTGTTAATTTCGGTGACCTAATGTGCAATGAGCAGAGGTTTACATATGGGATGGTACCTGCTGTGACCAATATAAGATAGTTGTCGGCAAGTATAACTGTTCACCAGTTAAGTTGCGAAATTAAGCCCTAACATTCTGTCAACAATGAGATCACTGGAGACTGAGCCTAACAAACTTTCAAGATTGGCGAAGGCAAAATGGGCAAATCTTTTCAAGGAAATCATCTGGACATTTATATGAAGTAATTCGGGGAAAGCATATGGAACTCAAATTACTATAACCAGACGTGAATTTGAACCCCACTGACCCCAAATGTGGGGTGATGCAGCAGTGAAAATACTACATTTGCTCTGTATTCTTTCACTGAGAAATGAAATGTTAAGCAAGTGGTTATATTATGGCCTGCCCAGCACTGAGGAAAGGTAACTTACAGCACCAGGTTTGATGACAATTCAGTGAAGTGACATACCACATTCACAGGCAGCTTTTCATTGCCAACACACACAGACACACAGACAGAGGCACACAGAGGCACACAGACACACACAGACAGACAGACAGACACACACAGACAGACAGACAGACAGACAGACAGACAGACAGACACACACAGACAGACAGACACAGACAGACAGACACACACAGACAGACACACACAGACAGACAGACACAGACAGACAGACACACACAGACAGACACACACAGACAGACAGACACACACAGACAGACACAGACAGACAGACAGACAGACAGACACACACAGACAGACAGACACAGACAGACAGACACACACAGACAGACACAGACAGACACACACAGACAGACACACACAGACAGACACAGACAGACACAGACAGACACACACAGACAGACAGACACACACAGACAGACACACAGACAGACACACAGACAGACACACAGACAGACAGACACACACAGACAGACACACAGACAGACACACAGACAGACACACAGACAGACACACAGACAGACACACAGACAGACACACAGACAGACACACAGACAGACACACAGACAGACACACAGACAGACACACAGACAGACACACAGACAGACACACAGACAGACACACAGACAGACACACAGACAGACACACAGACAGACACACAGACAGACACACAGACAGAAGCCTAGCTCTGAGAATTATTAGTCACTTCAATGGTGAGAAGTGAAGGAGGTTGAGGACTGAGAATTATTAGTCACTTCAATGGTGAGAAGTGAAGGAGGTTGAGGAAGATTAAAAAGGTACAGGACAGATCCTAGATAAGAGGGGGCCATCTACTGGGAGTTCCTCACTGTATGTGGGTTCATTTCATCTGTTTTGAATTCGTCTCAGACAGAGCTGTTGGAACTGACAAGTTACAAATCCAGAAGATGAAGTTTTTGGAGGGGACAACAGAACAAGGTACATAATTTTTTTAAAGTATCTGTCGTTTCTTCAAAATTTTTCTAACTTCTAACTTGTTACTTATAACTACCTTCCCACTGGTTACACAAAATTTACATTTTGCCATCCTATGAACCACAGAGGAGAAGTTTCAGAGATAGCACAAGGAATTACACCTTAAACTTCAAGCAAGCATCATGTGGTGTAGTGTAGCACACAATTTTGCTGAATACACATAGCGATTTCATTTTACATTTATGATTGCAGTGTAAAGAGTGTTGTACCCTTTTTGGACAATGAACCCCAAAAAAATACTGGCAAGACTGAATAAATTATGCAGTAAGAAGCCACAGATGGTGTGAAATCTGGTGATTAAACAGTGGTAGAATATCAACATGTCCCTGATTTAGAACTAGACTGTGCTCCCAACTAAAGTGACGTACAAGAAGATTACATTATTAGTAAATGTAATGTACACTGAAGAGCCAAAGAAACTGGTACACCTGCCCAAAATCATGTAGGACCCCCACAATTACACAGAAGTGCCACTACACAACATGGCATAGACTTTATTAATATCAGAAGTAGTGCTGGAGGGAACTGATGCCATGAATCCTGCAGGGGTGTCCACAAATCCGTAAGAGTATCCAGGGGTGCAGATCTCTTCTGAACAGCATGTTGCAAGGCATCCCAGATATAATCAATAATGTTCATGTCTTCGGATTTTGGTGGCCAGTGAAAGTGTTTACACTCAGAAGAGTGTTCCTGGAGCCACTCTATAGAAATTCTGGACGTGTGGGTACATTGTCCCACTGGAATTGCCCAAGTCTGTTGGAATTCTCCATGGGCATGAATGGATGCTTACATGTGCGTCACCTGTCAGTTGTATATAGACGTATCAGGGGTCACACATCACTCCAACTGCACCACACCATTACAGAGACTCCACCAGCTTTAACAGTCCCCTGCTGTCAAGCAGGGTACATGGACTCAAGAGGTGGTCTCCATACCTGTTAACATCCATCTGCAATCAATTTAAAACGAAACTCATCCAATCAGGCAACATATTTCCAGTCATCAACAGTCCAATATCGGTGTTGACGGGCCCATGCAAGGCGTACAGCTTTGTGTCGTGCAGTTATCAAGGGTACACGAGTGGGCCATCAGCTCCAAAAGCCCATATTGACGATGTTTTGTTGAATGGTTCACACGCTGACGCTTCTTAATTGCCCAGCATTGCAATCTGCAGTAAGGTTGCACTTCCGTCACATTGAACAATTCTCTTCAGTCATAGTCAGGCCCATTCAAGTAGGATCTTTTTCTGGCCGCAGAAATGTCAGAGATTTGATGTTTTACCAGAGTCCTGATATTCATGGAACACTCATGAAATAGTCATACAGGAAAATCCCTACTTCATCACTACCTCAGAGGTGCTGTGTCTCAACAATCACTCGCTCACAGACTATAACACCACACGTCCAAACTCACTTAAACCTTGATAACCTGCCATTGTAGCAGCAGTAACTGATCTGAAAACTGTGCCAGACCTTTGTCTTATATACGTGTTGCCAACAGCAGCACTGTATTCTGCCTGTTTATTTGTTTCTGTATTTGAATATGCATGCCTATACCAGTTTCTTTGACACTTTAATGTATGTCAGGAGCATTCTTTTCTTTTCCCAAAAAATAAAAGTGACCAACAAAAGCACTGCGAAAGTAACACCTAGTCTTAAACATGTTGATAGGGACATTACTGTGTAGTGTATGTCTTTGTTGTAAGTGTTCCCTGTTCCCTTTTCAAGTTCATGGTTTGAACAAGAAGAATCAAGAGCATAGAGAATAATAATTAACTAATTTGTTTACATGCATCCATTTTTGATTGATTTATAATCAAGTGCAGGGATAAGTACAGTCTAGGAAATATTTTACCAACTGATGGAAATTAAGAACTAGACAGTGAAGATGCAGGTTCATACAGCAATATCCAATATGCCTCTTGGGTTTGGGATAAATGTTTTTGCACTGTATGATGCCCATAACACAAGCAATATTTAAATCCAGAGGACAGACTTAACTGGCACCTAACAAATAAGATAACATGATAGAAGAAGAAATAGATGTCAATTTGTAGGACAAAAGAGATCCTGCATTAAAGTTGGACAGATCTTTGAAAGACTTGTGATAAAATGAGGCATAAGGGACAGATAACATTTCTTTGGAATTCCAAAAATCATTAGGTGAAGTAACAACCAAGCACCTTTGCAAAATAATATGAAGAATCGGCAAGATTGGAAATTTTATGTCAGACGTTTGGAAGAATATCATCCATGCAATTCTAGAGATAGCAAGAGGTAATAATTGTAGAGTTTATTCCATTACCAGCTTTAAAGTTCATGATTCCAAGTTGCTGACCAGAATTAAATACAGAAGAATGAAAAAGAGAATTACTTTTGCTTTAGAAAAGGTTACAGCACCAATGAGGCAGTCCAGACGATACATTTTACAATAGCAACAAGCCTTACAAAAAAATCCAGACACTTTCATAAGATTTGTGAACCATAAACAGGTGTGACAATGCAGGGAGGTGCAAGATGTTTGAAATACTCTCAAGGTACTGAAACACCAGGAGAGAAGTACTCTGATTACAAAGAAAGTAAAGCAGGGCTGGAGTCCAGGCAGCAGCCGCCCCCCCCCCCCCCTCTCTCTCTCTCTCTCTCTCTCTCTCTCTCTCTCTCTCTCTCTCTCTCTCTCTCTCTCTCTCTCTCTCTCTCTCTCTCGTGTGCACGTGGGACCGCTATCTTTGGCTCCTTGACCAGAATGCCTAGTGTGTAGAGATGTGTTACTGAAAAATTTGGCACTACAGTGAGACCCTTCCCTTTCTGAGAAACAAAAAGTCACTCTTATGTGACAAGCTTTTTCTTTCCAAGCGCCACTTGCCCTTTCAAACAGCAAACCTTCAAATAAATCAAACAGCAGGAAATAGATGTGTTTTGCATGGTTATACTAAAAATATCCCCACCACTAATTTTCTCTTCCTGCACCAAGTTTGCTTACTAATGACATGCCCACATTAGCTGCACACGTTACATTATACGGTAATAATAGTGAAACTTGAAAGGTAGGAGTGTATGAGATCAAACATGTCAGTTTTGAACATAAACTTAAATGTGTGCAATAAAATACAGTAAAAGCCTAATACACTGCAATCTGATATAGCACATATTTTGATGTAATGCACAATGAAAATCTTATTACAGTCTGCATATGTCATTTCTGTAATATTTACCCCTTGCAACCTTCAAGCCCTGAGAAGAAAAAGGTGTACAGATAACTGAAGCAGAGTATTAACAATCCCAACCCTGGGTTTCTCTTACATATATCCATGCTCGAGGCAGGATTCGAACCTGCGGCCATAGCAGCAGCGTGGTTTCAGACTGAAGCGTCTCGAACTGCTCGGCCACAGCGGCTGGCTGCAAAAGTTCACTTCAAGTTACATTGCAACACACACTATTGTTATCAACAGATGGATTTCGAGCTGGGAATTCCACTGAATTAGTCAAATGACTTCTTGAAATTTTACATATTCCATCCCGAACCGTCAGTGTAAAAAATTCAGAAAATATGGTGGGTTTCAAAATGAAGACAGAATTCCTCTCCTCCTCGAAAAAAGTAAATCAGTTAGTCGTAAGCCGAAGTCTCTATGTTCAGGTTAAAGTAAAGGCCCTAGACGCCTCAAGAATATAATCGTATCATTACAGTTCGTGTACAAGCATTCAAGAATGCTTACAGTTCAGTTCCTGAGCGAGAAAGCACCTGTGATCAGTTAGCTGAGAAGAAGCTCAACAAATACAATATCACCGTCAGGCTTATCAAGCTGCTGATGTAGTCAGAAGCTTAATTTTTGCCTCAAAACACAACAGCATTAATTCAGCCTTTGTATAAAGGTATCATCCAAGTATTTGAAGCTCATTATAACCGTAAGGTAAATTGAGGTGGAGAAAATGTTCTTGGAATTTGTAAGTTCTCAGAATCTAGTGTATTCATTATGCTTGACATAAATCTGGCCACTGACAAGAACATTTCAAACAAGTGTTCCATCGAAGAGAATGCAACAGCTGAAGAAGGTAGTTACCCAGTTCCAACAGCAGTAACATCCCATCTCCACATGGTATTGTGCAGTGCAATAGTGATTTTAAAGACACTAAAGGCATGGCAATTACCAATCATGAGGAACCATGACAATAACATTATTGATACTGTTCAAAATGAAAGAGTTAAGTGGTCAAAGATGAGGATGAAGTAGTGATTATATGGATGGAGAGAAAGTGAACCAAACAATATTTATTTGTTACAGATGTACATAAAACAACATTCACAGGAGAAAATAGATGAAATGGCCTGTCAATTGAAGATGGCTGCTTCATAGCAGCTGAAAAATGGTCCTTCAGTAGCTTGCAGACAGTGTTTTAAGTATGTGTGTATTTTATACAATGCTGCGCAGCACAGTATTTGATTTGGAACTACTGTAGTGTTGCTGTTTGATCATCATTTCAACCTTGAGCAGCTGCTGTACACGAAAGATCTGTAAATGGTATACTTCTAATGTTCTTTAAATTTAAATGCTGTACAGTGGATGGAACAGTAGAACATTGCATTATGTGCTCTTCCAAACTTCTCACATATAGTTTTATCATTTCACATATTACTCCCACATACCAGAGTTATGCTATAATGCAGAGGTAAAATATTCTACAAGAGGGTTACGCACTGCTAGTCATGGCCATGACCTTCATGTGATTTTCAAGGCAATTTGGAGATTAAAGTTTTTTTTTTTTTTTTTAATGGGAACCCTAACATTTGATTCAGGATTTGGAAAGAGTGGCAAATTTTACTTAGAAAATGATACATTGTTCAAGGTCATAGCAAAATTCAATGAAGTCAAATAAGCATATATGTTTTTAATTCTAGTAGTGATTAACTCTTAAATAGGGGAAGGATACAGCAAAATACAGTTTTAGATAAAATTTGTAAAGGGCATAAGGGGTGATGTATCATTACCACGAACCATGATTTTAAAGGTAATTATAGAAGATCATTCGAAATCTTACTTTTATTCCATAGAAACCCCTTTCTATGAAATTGGATTTGGGGAGAGGGAAGAGAGATTTGAACTAAGTTTTAATTAATGTGTTTGTCAAAAATAACCACATCATAATTAGAACTAAAAATATATTTGCTTATTTGACCTTCACTGAACCATGCTACTACCTTGAATAATTTATCATTAAATTTGCTGTTCTTATCAAATCTTAAATACTGGCAATACATTCAAAATGCCCAATTTCTAGAGCACACAGAGATTCCTTGTAATAGCACAGCCAGTCAAAGATTTTGCTTCTTTTTCAGTAATTCAAATCTAAATATAAGGACAATGTGTGTGACTAGTAATCAAAACATCTTAGGTCCTGGATTTGAACCTACCCATTGCTTCAATTTTTAATTAAAAAAATCAGCAGCAATGGCACCCAGAAACTTCTGGTATAATATGCCAACAGCCTTGTCAAAGGGGAGGAGGAGTGGACAGAGTTTCACGCCACTCTGCTGCCCTTGGGGTGGCATCTGAAAGGGTATATCACATTTAAAATGAAGAATTAGAAGTGAAAAAGATTATCTGCAAGATGGGTGCCGTGACACTTGACACACGTGCCGTCGCCATGGCAAAATTACATGAACTAAGGTATGAATTGTTGGCACACCCATTGTATTCACCTGATATGGCTCTGTCAGACTTCCATCTCTTCCCAAAACTGAAAATTTTTCTTGGTGGATGAAGATTCACTTCAAACAAAGAATTGATAGCCGGAGTTGTTAACTATTTTGAGGCCTGGAGAAAACTCATTTTTGAGATGGGATCAAGGCACTGGAACATTGTTGGATCAAGTGCTTTAATCTACAAGGAGACTCCAATGAAAACTAAAATGTTTCAGCAATGTAAGAACTTTTTTCTATTCAGCTCCAAGAACTTTTCAAACCACCCACATACACCCAAGGTAGAGGCATGCACAAATTTCAAATATTGAAAGGCCTTGATCACACAATTCTTTATTAAGCGTTATGTTTTTCAAAATTTCACCAGAGTGAAGCTGTGGAATGAAGAGGACAAGAAAAATTAATTATAGCAAACATATACATAAAGATATAAGTATGCATCTAAGTATTCCAACAAACAGAAATTTCACTTAGTATTCTACTTACATTAAAATCAAACTAATACAAAGGTCATGAAAGAGGTCACAGAGACTAAATGTAACACAGATCTCATCTCATCTAGGCATACTTGATAATGCTGAGGTCTATTTGAATAGAGCCAAAGAGTAATTTTACAGACTTCTATGCTTTCTGTTTAAGTATATGTCAGAATCTCGTGAACAACTTCACAAAATTACATTTGTGCTACTTTCATGGAAGAGAACCTCATACAGTAAAAGCATGAAGTGCGCGTCATTAAGTAAAACCGTGAACAACATTACAGAGAGTGTCTTTAACCAAAGATCACAACAGAAGACATTTGCAACCAGTAACTTGTGTTACAGTATAGTATAAAACCAATATAGATAATAATGAAAATATAAGTTGTGAAGGACTAAGTTTACAATCATCACTAAATAAAATGTTACAAATGAAGTCATACTACAATAGACAAACATGTAATAAATGATATATCAATCAATGAGACAAGCCCAGATTAGTGGCAACAACTTGAAATAAAAAAGTAACTATTATACAATAAAAGGGATTTTTCTAATTTTTTAATTTAGTGTTAGGTTGTATAACTATCCAGCTGTTATCTGTTTACAGCAATCACAAGAAGAAATGTTATGTGAACACAACCAACTGTAATAGTCGAATAGACAATGGATGATGTGTAATATAACCATTTAGGTAAGCCTAGATGAATGGCAACAATTTGAAATAAAGTATTACAATTCTTTTCCTTATTTTATATTAAAAAACTTAAAGCTATAATATCAGATATATATAATAGCTCAGCTAGTATATGCACGAGGACATACGAAAGAAACCTATTAGCATTTTGTGGTTGAGGATGTAAAGTCAGTATCATTGGTTGACAAAAGACTGATGCCTAGGCAATCTTAATGCTGAAATAGTGGTCATACTATTTAAAAATTAATGGATTACATTTGGATTTATATGGAATGCAATGCGAACATGTACAACAGTAGGAAATTTTAGGGCCATATATGTGAAAATAATCTAATTGAATTGCTAGCAAAACCCTAACGTTCAACATTAATAAGGTTAACCACAATGTAATATACATGTAATTTAATTATACTTGATATGAGGAGTTAAAATTACTGTGCCCATAATGAGGAACACATGCGAGGAAGCATGCAAGTGTTGTGATAAAACTTTAGTCAAATGAATAGCATGAAGTACTAATATTGGTGAATTGCAAAGTACCGATGCACTACACACTGCCTGTAACTAAACGAGCCACACTGCATACCAGATACATCGTAGTGGCAGCTTCCGAGAACAGGTCTTCATCTCTTGGTGTCCAGTGAATCTATAGATAAAACCTGGTAAGACAGTCTCATCAGACTGGCCATGAAAATTTTGGCACTATGTAACAGAGCAGAAGATACTAACATATCTGCAGCTATAATGATTGCATCATATATAGCTAAAAAATTCTAGATGATTATGGCTAATCTAAGCAACCTTAGCGCAATTGGGTCAAATCCGAGATACATTTCATATGATGTCTTCAAATCAATCTAAGAACCAGTTCTCACTAAAAACTGCTCATTAAGCAACCAATGCATCTGGCAGATACATTGTGTATATATTTCAAATTCTTCCAAGATATCTAACAGGCGACAATGAGAGGTGACATGCAACCTCAAGTCCTTTGGCTATTGGCAACAAGCCATGCTGCTTCGTTTTCAAATGCTGTCCCAGAAAAGTGGCATCACTAGGATACAAGTGCTCTCTGTATTTAGTACTGAAATCTCTTCCCATCTTATTGATATAGAAGTTATCAAGTCTCCACATTGTATCTTATGTACATCTGGTTTACTAAAAATACTCCTTGGTCCTTAGCCTACATCATGACATAATCGCATCTGTAAATTACCCCTCTTTAAGTAAAATATTGATAGCCTTTTGGAAACTTGTGCAATTTTTTGACTACCTTGGGTTTCTTCTTCTGTATAGAATAAAACAATTTGACTATTTTTACTCATTTGCTATAGCCACTTCAACAATTGTCTGCAACTCCTTATACCTTGCCTCCTGATTTTATATACCAGGTGATCAAAAAGTCAGCATAAATTTGAAAACTGAATAAATCACGGAATAATGTAGATGGACAGGTAGAAATTGACACACATTATTCCGTGGTTTATTAAGTTTTCAAATTTATACTGACTTTTTGATCACCCAATATAACTACATGTCAGAACCTTGTGAACAACGTTACAAAATTACATTTGTGCTACCTTCATGGAAAAGAACCTCATATACCAAAAGCATGAAATGTGAGTCATTAGATAACACCGTAAACAATGTTAGTGGGAGTTTTTACTCAATCACAATAGAAGACATTTGCAACCAATAACTGGTGTCATACAATATAAAATATAAAACTGATATTATCTATATCGGTTGAAATGGGTGTAGTAAGTGGGTATAAAGCTGGAAGCATTTGTAAATGGTTTTACTCTACACAGGTAGCCAAAAAATGTCGTTTTGCGAGAGTAACCTACAATGGCCCCTCCGTGACAAAATTGCGCAAATTCTGAAAAAGGCTAATATCAATGTTTCATTTAAAATTAGAGGTAATTGGCACATGCGATTATGGTATGACGTAGGACGGAAACCAAGGAGTTAGCCAGGTATATATGAGATACTATGTGGCGATAGCAGTAATTTATATATTGGTAGAATGGGGGAGAGGTTTCGGTCCAGATAGAGAAAGTATTCATATCCTAGCAATGCCAGTGCTCTGGGATAGCATTTAAAAACAAAGAAGCATGTCTTGTTGCCAATTGCCACAGAACTTGAGGTTTCACATGCTGCTTCTCATAGCTGTCTGTTAAGACATTTTGGTGGAATTTGAAATCTACACACATCACATCTGTCAGTCGCATTGGTCACTTAATGACCAGAAATTTCTCAGAATCCATGAGCTATATAAGATGCAACCGTTATAGCTGAATATACGTTAGTATATTCTGCCCTGTTAGATGGTGCCACCATTTTCATAGCCAGTCTATGGTGGCTGTCCTACCAGGCTTGCTTCCTCTGTACATTTACTGGACGCCAAGAGATGGAGCCACTGATCTTGCAAGCCGGCACCACAGTAACTGCCTCGCAGTGTAGCTCCTTTAATTATAGACTGTGTGTAGTGCATAGGTACTTTGCATTTCACCAATATTAGTACTTCATTCTATTCATTTGATTTACTTTCTAATTTTATCACAACACGCACATGCTTCCTCACTATGCGTTCCTCATTATGGACACAGTAATTTTAACTTCCATTTGATATGAGAATTACATTACATTTGTATTACATTGAGGTTAACCTTACGAAAGTTGAATGTTTGGGTTTTATAGCAATTCAATGAGTGTATTTTCTTATATATAGCTCTACAATTTTGTACTGTTGTACATGTTCGCATTGCTTTGCATATAAATCCACACGAAATCAGTATTTCTGAATAGTATGACCATCATGCTTGACTAGAAGACAGGATTGGTTGGTAGGGCATATTCTGAGGCATCAAGGGATCACCAATTTAGTATTGGAGGGCAGCATGGAGGGTAAAAATCATAGAGGGAGACCAAGAGATGAATACACTAAACATATTCAGAAGGATGTAGGTTGCAGTAGGTAGTGGGAAATGATGAAGCTTGCACAGGATAGAGTAGCATGGAGAGCTGCATCAAACCAGTCTCTGGACTGAGGACCACAACAACAACAACAACAACATCTTTAAGTTTCTTAATATAAAATAAAGAATTGTAATATTTTATTTCAAACTGTTGCCATTCATCTAGGCTTACCTAAATGATTATACTGATCATCATCCACTGTTTGTTCGACAAGTGTAATGATTACAGTTGGTCGTACCTGTGTAACATTTCTTTTTGTGATGTGGTGAACTGGTAACAGCTGTATCGTTATACAACCTAACACTAAACTAAAATGTTAGAAAAATCCCTTTTATTGTATAATCATTACTTTTTTTATTTAGAGTTTTTCCCACTAATCTGGGATCTCCTAAATAATTGTTATATAATTTATTACAGGTTCATCTATTGTAGTATGACTACATTTGGTGATACTTATGTAACATTTTATTTAGTGATGGTCCTAAACTTAGTCCTTCACATTTTAATGCCATTTGTATAAGGGTTTTTCTTCCATAAAGTATCACAAATATAATTTTGTCAAGCTGCTCATGAAGTTCTGACATGTACCGAACTGCAATGCATAGAAGTTTGTAAAATCACTCTGACTTGCTTTCCACAGTTAATGCTAGCGCCACTTACTGGCCTTTGTTTACTTCTTTGATAGCTTAGTCGCCACATTCAGTTTGGCAACCTTACTACCCGAATATATAATGAGACTGTCAAATATGCCGAGATGAGATCTGTGATGTAGTCAATGTGCTCATTTCTGTGAGCTTTGTACTAAAGTATGATTTTTATGTAAGTACAATACAAACTGAAATTTCTGTATATAGGAATATTTGGATGAATGGTTGTGTTATGTACATATTTGCTATCAGTAATTTTCTTGTACACTTCACGCCACAGCTTCAGTCTGAAATGCATAATGCTTAACAGAATTGTGTGATCAAGGACTTTCTATATTTCAGAGTTGGTACAAGGAACATAACTGTGAAGAAACCACAGGTAACTGAACGAATACTTTAGTTGGTTGATAAAGGAAGGAAGTACAGAAGTTTTCAGGGAAATTCAGGAATACAGACATACAAGTCACTTAGAAATGAAATAAATAGGAAGTGCATGGAAGCTAAGATGAAATGGCTGCATGAAAAAGGTGACGAAATTGAAAGTTAACATAACCTTCAGTGAAATAAAAATTAAAGCGCAATAAAATTAAGAGTGCAATGGAATTCCACGGTTAAATGTAGGGAAAAGAGAGAACAGTACACTGGAGGCCACTAAAGGAAGTGAAGCGTGGGGGGGGGATTTTGTTGTGATGCGATAGAAGGCTAAACAGGAGTTTATCAATGATCCAATATTGGAATTTAAAAGAGCTCTGGATGACAAATAAGGCAGAAGAGATTGACAACATTCCATCAGATTTTCTAAAGCAATTTGGGAAAGTGGCAACAATCAGGAAAAAACATCATTCACACAATTCCAAAGACAGCAAGAGGGAGAAATATTGCACACTCAGCTTACCAGCTCATGCATGCTCACAAGAATAATATACATAAAAATGGGAAAGATAATTGAGGAGTTTTTAAATGACAATCAGTTTAGCTTTAGGTAAGTTAAAGGCACCAGACGTATCCTGACATTGCAGCCGATAAGTCAAGAGTTGCTCATAAAATTTGTGGACCTGGAAAAAGCATTCAACCATGTAAAATGGTTGAAGATGTTCAAAATTCTAAGGGAAGCACAGGTAAGCAATAGGGAAAGGAGGGTAGTACACAATACATACAAGAACCAAAAAAAAAAAAACAATAAGACGTAAAACCAAGAACAAAGTCTCTGGTTAAAGGGTGTATGACAGGGATGTAGTCTTTCACCCCAACTTTTTGATCTGTATTCTGAAGAACCATTTATGGAAATAAAAGGTTAAAGAGTGGGATTAAAATTCAGGGTGAAAATATCAATGATAGGAAACGCTGATGACACTGCTATCCTCAGGGAAAGTAAGGAAGAATTACAAGGTACATTAAATAGATTGAACAATAATGAGTACAGAACATGGAACTGAGACTAAATTGAAAAAAGTCTACAGCAGTGAGAAGTAGCACAAATGACAACAGTGAGAAACTTACCAGAACTGGGTATCACAAAGTACACAAAGTTAAAGAATTCTGCTACCTGGACAGCGAAAAAACCCATGATGGATGGGGCAAGGAGGACATAAAAAGCAAACTAGCACTGGCAGAACAAGAGAAGTTCAGCAGTATCAAATATGGGCCTAACCCCACACAAAGGAAATGGGACAATTATAGTCAAGCACTGCTTGTTCAAACAGTGTTTCTGTTAGAGTATTTGTACCAAGAATTTGAGGCAGGTTTGCTAGGATTCTTCTACAGATTTTTTGAGTCAAAGTACTTTCACATGCCACCATAATGCCACAAACACTCCAAAACATCTTCACTAGCAGTTTGTTTTGACCATGTGACATTAGGAATTTCTCTGGTTACTAGCATCCACAATACTACTACACTGTAAGAAGCCCAATGATTTAAGGTGTACTAAGGTATGTCCATTAACCATACACTGCAATCTATGAAGTATCTTTTTTCCACATAGATAATGTACCAATTGACACAAACACACCCATATCACCTGGCTTTTCTGCTGGCCTGTAACTTTTTGTGGCACATAAGCAACTCCACTTTATTACAAGAGGAAGGGGCTGTACATGAGCACAGAGGAAAAGGATACAGAAGGGAATCAGCTACGTTCTTTTGTAAAGCAATAGTCCCAGAATTTGACTCTTACATGATTTCAGAAAACCAAAGTCAAGATGGGAGAATGTGAATTTGAACACCACTCATCAAGAATATAAGTTCTTAGTTTTACTTACTGAGCAGCTTCACTGTTAATAAGTACAGCCTGTTGTATGCAACTACATACTGCAGCTTATAACATTCTGAATGGCTTCAAAAGATTTTTGATTCATCTATTGATAATCCAGTATGGCTTATCAGTGCTTTTCATTTTGTGGTAGTATGGATGTTGAAGTCTCCCTGAACATGGCGTATTAATATGAATGAGATGTCTTGCAAGGTATTTTTATCACATCAATGCTACCATGGTATCTAGTGACACATCCACTGACAACTGCTCATTTATGACAACTGTCCCACAGTATATCACCTGACATTGCTGCTTTTATTGGTGAGACTTCATCTTTTCACATTGCATTATCCACGGAAGGAGGCAGGGACCACTGTTCTTGTTAAATGACAATATAGCTGCCTAGAAAATTCTGAAGTAGTTGCCACAATAATTCCAGACCTAAAAACTATTGTTCCTTACTTCAACAATATTTTGTGTCTGAAGTGTTACATTACAGTCAATTCCAGTGCTATTAAGCACAAAAGACAGAAAACGTGTGTGAAAAACTGATGGAAAAAACACTTCTTGCATATTCTGCTCGCTACACCTGAAGAGAGAAATTTGACATGTGGAGCCTCATCCCTTACAAGCTGCAACAGAACTTACTTTCGGGATTTGCAAACATCATTGCCAGCAGTTCTTTCTTCACTTCACCGTCTGCAAATTCAGCATCTACACTGTAAACCCACGATCTGTTACTGCCACAGTTTGGTTTCAAGTCCATCCATGGTGTCACTGCAGACAAACACACTACTTCAAAAACACCATTCAATATTGAAAATGAGTGAAGATGGAGGTATCATAAAAGATCGTATATCAGTATCAGGTAACTTACCAAAGTGGTTTGCACATAATTTCAATGTTTTGTCCCTTCGCATAACAACTCTGACAGTATTTTTCGTAATATGCCTTAGTAGCTTTACTTCTCCTGTACCTCTCTCTTTCCATTCAGGTGGAGATTCTGATTTGTCATAGCGAAACAATTTTGCCCGCCTGTAACAAATTATACCAACATCATGATTTGAAATGTTTTTTTCAGTGGACTACTTTCGGTAGTCAGCTTAAAAATTACACAAATTTACTGACAATATAAGGAATAGATAGACTGCTACTCACAGCAATTACGACACAGTTGCGGGCAGGCACAATGAAAGGACTGTCTTTTCGCTGTACCTGTTTGCAATTCATGCCATGTTTACAGTGAGTAGCAATCTATCCTTTTCCTTATATTGTTGATATTCCAACCTGGAGTTTCCATTGTTCAGCACTTAAGTATTGTGACTATTTGGAATAATAATAATAATAATAATAATAATAATAATAATAAAATATAATACTGACACACTACTGGTAAGAAATATCCAAAGCAATTAATAATGGGGCAATAGCAAATAAAAAGAAAATATGATGGAATGAAATATATGACGCAGCCACAGCAGAGGAGAGATGTCAAAAAATAAAAAAAGGAAATGCCTCATAGAAAATTTAAGATAATGATCAGTGTAAACAATAAAGCAATTGAATAGCCAGTTAATTCCGAATACCAAAAGAGACTTCGGAAAGGAGAAACTTACGGAAATAAAAAATCTGTAAAAAATAATACCCATGACTTATCAAACTTTTAAGAACAAATTAAAGGGGTATGAAACTCCAAATATCTGTTTCAAAAATGAAAATGGCAACATTGAGTTAAACAATACTGAAAATCATGCAATCCTATCAAGATATTTTCATCAGCTTCTGAACTGACCTGAACATTCCAAGTTAGAATACTCAGATATTAATGAAAATCTGGAAGAAGATTTACCACCAAATATGTAAGAAATTGAAATAATTAAAACCCTAAAAAACAACAAAGCTAGTGGAGAATATTCTATTATGGAAGGACTTTTTGAAGTGATTCTAATCCAATACAGCAACTGAGCTAAATTTGCTCTTTGAAGATATGTGGAAAACAGTAAAGATCCTAGAGGAATGGAAAGTTGTTTTGATACATCCAGTCCACAACAATGGTAAGTAACAGGATGTAAAAGCAAGTGCAGACAACCTTTTTTAGCAGAGTCATTTAGGTAAATATCAAGATGGTTTTATGAAGGCGAAGGTCATGTTCAGAATTAACATTTAACCTCAAGTCATTAATTCACAACAGGTTACTTAATTCAAAGGACATTGTACTTATATTTGTTGATTTCGAAAAGGCTTTTCATTCTATTGACGAAGAAATTATGGATAAAATAATTCGAGAATTTTGTGTCAAGTCTAAACTGGCAAACCTAATCTGTGAAAAACTTACAGATACAGTATGTAAAGTTAACAGAAATTTAACAGCGTTTCCAAACAAAAGCAGGTGTATGACAAGGTGATGGCCTATCCCCAATTCTTTTTAATAGTGTGTTAGAGAGAATAGGGAGAATTTGGAACGAAAACTTATTGAACTCAACATCTTGCCTATAAGGTTAGGAAGCAAGAACATCGAAATCAACTGTCTTGCAGTTGCACATAATTCTGCTATACTTTTTGAAAATGTGGCATCTGCTACAGCACAAATCTCCTGGAAGAAACAGTCACCAGAACCGGCTTAAGAATATCTGCAGGGAAAAAAGGTAACAAACGTTGAGGATGTTCCAAAACTCCTGGAAACAGATATTGGCCAAATGAAGAGCGTAAAAAAATTCAAGTACCTAGAGGATATAATCCAGGAAAACACTTTAGAACAATCTGCAAAAGAGGGAAGATTGCTTGAAATGGGGAGGGGATATGGGCTCATCAAATACCTCTAGAATAAAAAGCACCTATCCAAAAATGGATAAATAAGACATTACAACTCAAAAGTGAACAAGAATGCCTACATGCAAGTGAATGCCTGGCATTAAACTATACTTGGAAGTACCAGAAAAGTGAATTCCAATGAAAATATTAGAACCACAAAGCACTGCAGAAGGCTGGACATCACAACATAATTCTGAAATACACCAAAATATAGAAAACATTTCAAATCTAATGAGAAAAAGAAGACTCATATTTCTGGACATTTATTTCAAATGCAAGACAGTAGATTAACTAATAATATTTACAAATAATTGTGGGGCAGAAGTCACCAACAATCTGGGTCAGCAAAGTAAAAAAGGATTCAGAAAGAAAGAAGACAAAAAGGAGATATAAGCAATAGAGAAGCCATTTGAGAAAAAGTATTGAAAATGGATGGATTCCTAGAACAGGTAGG
Source organism: Schistocerca gregaria (assembly GCF_023897955.1). Taxonomy (NCBI): domain Eukaryota; kingdom Metazoa; phylum Arthropoda; class Insecta; order Orthoptera; family Acrididae; genus Schistocerca; species Schistocerca gregaria. Next base: position 170,121,031 of record NC_064927.1, on the reverse strand, counting down.
TAAAAAGATTGGTTGACAATGGTCTGAGGACAGAAAGAAGAAATACAGTGTATAGATGAAAGCATACTAGAAGAAAAGAAATGAACAAAAAATTGTAATTGAAACATGGTCGTCAGATGGCCAATACACAGTAAACAAAATTAACAATAATAACATTCTCAGGAGATGGTGTCCCACAGCTTTTACATATTTGAAAAATTTTTTATTACTGCCTTGAGCTGCTGGTAAAATATTTTATTTGTAAAAATAGTTTCAGTTGCCTGACCATCTTGACGTTCATGAAAGTATTTACAGCATCACCTTGGTGAAATATAAAATCATTATTGTCAGCTGATAAAATTGTGGAACAACACACTGTAATCATATTATAATATTAATTACATCTTCAATATATACAATCTGTGCTAGTAGAGTATTCATTCATGTTAAAACTGTAAACTGTGATTACAGTTTTAACATTAACTATTTTATTGCCGTAGAAACTAAGGTGTCTCCATGTTAACTGACTATCTTACTTGAGAATTGCTACTATTCCAGGAATTATTTTAATAAGTCCAAAGATAATGCACAGAACTAGTTGCGAAGTTAAATGGAGACTTACAGGTGTACAATTTTGATTTAGTGTTTGGATCAGGAGTCAACCAAATCCAACACCAACAGAGCTGAAACCACAGGTATCAGAGTTGTGATCGATTAACCTACTCTTGTGGATAAAAATGAAACTGGCAAAGGATATTTAAAACCAAGAGTACAGGAAGTGACTATGGTTCGCCAGTACAAGGGCCATTGAAATGAAACCCAGTCACTAGTGTAAAGTAACTAACGATTTTACTAACTCAAAAATTTAGTTATACACAATACACACACACAAAAATAGTCACCAAAACTGCCATTTGAGTACTGCAAATTTCGACGGTCAGTTGATGGGAAACCCACTGTGCACAGATTTTTCGAAAATTCAAATGTTTATGTATTATGGCGTAGGGGTTCCCATGCTAATACCTGGTAAAAAATGGATCTCGTCCATGGTGATTCTGCAGTTGTCCACGACAAAAACAGTCACCTCTGCAACCATTTCCAGAGTGATGATGAGCCTGTCCAGGAGGAGATTTGTCTTCCAGTGACTTGTGCCCCTCAAGGAATTGTTTGTGCCATTCCACAACACTTGAACAACTAAGATTGTACTCACCATAAACTGCCTTCATCCGTCAATACATTTCATGGTCTCCAACTCCCTCCACGGCCAAAAATCAAATCACTCCTCATTCTCCCGGCTTACTTGCCTGCCTGTTTGATAGTGGACGATAACTTGTGTGACCACCTTCTCTTCGGTGTGAAACCACACTGGTGCTAAGCAATATCAAACGGTGCGCACGCGTCAGTCTCTCTACCAATAGATGGTGCCACCTTATGAGTAAGGGAAAGGTAGATGCACTGACCAGGTTTCGTTTCAATTGACCTCACACATGGAGGAACATTAAAGAAGTAATGTTTACATTCAGCATTTGAGCACTGACATCTTTCAGGGTCCAAAAAATTTAGAAATGAAAATATTCCCTTTTAAGTCAACAACAGTCTTAGCATGTAGAGGTACACAGCCATGCATAGAAAAGGTACTCCCTTATAGGTTAATATTTGACAAGCTTTCCCAATACACTTATCAGCTCATTTATTGTGTTCTTGACAAAGATTGAACAGCCACCTCTATGATTTTGTATGTAAGTCTTTACGACACAAATGTTTGCTGTCAGTATATACAGCACCATCTAGTCCAGAAAAAGAACACACTGTCCTCAGATATATGGTACCAAATGCATCTTAGAACTCTTCAGTAGGCCCCTATTCAAACCTGACATTTAAAGCTAAATGGGGACATAGCAATTTTACACAACACTGTCACAAATCTTAAATTTAATCTGAACACATGTATTTCCAATATTTTGCTTGCAATGTGTGACTGTTGACCAAGTTAAGCTGCATTTGCATTTATTTACAACAAAACAAAAATTCACTTGAGAAATCTTCAAAATCACAAAGAGGTAGAATTGCTGGTCGGTACCCACCTGCAGAGGGCGAAATTAAATTTCAAAACTATCAATATACACATTTGAAAACTAAAAACTATTCCCAGGTTTTAAAACTATTACTTCTTCCCTCGCAGAGGAAAGAGGAATAGACTGGCAAAAGTTAAAAAGCTTTCAAGCCTTATAATTTCAAAATCTGGGATCTTTTACAACTGTTAAAAGTATCATGAGTAATGAAATTACACCTGCTGACAGTGACCAACTGTATCTATTTCACCATTTCTCAAAGACACTTTTGTAACAGCCTAAATAATGACATCACACTATCACATTCATTATAATCCACAAATCGTACTGAAATAAGATTTGTTTAAGAATGTTTCAATTTTTTATCACACAGTTCCTCTATATTAAATAGAGCATTTTCTTCCAGAAACAAGATACTTTAACAATAAGTGTTCGACGCAGTTTCTTCCTGCTTCTATTAAATTTTGTTATGACCTGTCTTACCAGAAAACAGGAGTCAAACTGCAATAGCAATGCACTCAGGAGATGAATTTCTTATATAAACGGTTTTCTCCATATACAGTATATCCTTCCACGAACACACTACTTCAGTGGTGCAAACTTTTTTTTTGTTTGTCTTAACATATTTATTTATCATGTCATAACTAAAGAATACAGAATCCAAATACATCTAAGAACAAAGAGACAAGGACAGACAACTGCAGAACAGAATCTGACAACTTCAAAAACAGTGATACTCTGGTTGTCTTCCGTGGCACCCAACACTAGAAAGAAGAGGCCAATCCTTCCATTCCATAAGCAACAACAGAAGAAAATTTGTCCAATGCACACTTACGGTGTCAGTGGCCTCTGCATTGCATGTTGATGTTGGCAACTCATTGATATCAGTCACAGCCACTCAGTTGACTGTATACGGTAGCCAAAGAGTAACACTCAATCTATTTCTTTCAGTGAACATTTGACTATTAAATTTTCAATGTGTAAAGTGCCAGAATAACTTTTACTGATCAGACTATCACAAATTTTAAGGACAGTTACCAATTTTCATATTTCTTTGCTTGGAGAGGAAAAAGATTGACTGACCTATGAAGGCCAATGTTAAGTTGAAATGTGATTATTCGCTTGTCAGTTAGTAAAGCCAATGAATTGACACAAAAATAGAATTGTGGTAAGAGATTGATGTGTAGCAAAGCCTGGGGTATACATTATTCATCATTGCAATAATCTACTTTTATGTCTTTATTTCCCATTTTGCCAAAAATTCTGATGTTACAGTCTAACCTAACAGAACAAAATACCAACTTTATTTACAAACCATAGAAAATTATGAATGGGAACTATGGCTACCAACAACTGATTCCTAATTCATAATATACAGTTCCATCAACCAACATGCAAGATGTTACAAATAACAGCATGCACTGCAACAGCGACGTACACTGGAAGTGCACTTTAACTGAAGAATTCAAATTGTTATTTCAGCACCTACTATCTATATCATACCCAAAAGTCTCCACTAACATTGTGCATATTGTAAATACATAAGGTATGTTAACAGCCAAATTAATTTTTGCACAATTTGTTCTAAGGCAATGATACAGTATCTTAAGCATTCAAAAAACATACGAAGTTGATATTTTTTGAGTGGTTTAACCCTAATAAGGTCATATACATAACAGTTTTTATAAATAAAATGATGGTTGGATCTACACTGTCTGGTTACATTAAGTTCTACAAGGTACTGACAGATGAGGAGCCATGCCAACTCCTGTGTTGTGGCCAGCTGCTGTAGGTTTCTTTGATAAGGATGCACTGCCCAAACAGCCTGATAGAATCAAGTTTAAATCTGGGGAGCTTAGAGGGCACGGGAGGCACTGTAAACTCATCCTGGTGTGCTTCAAAAGACGCACATGCACTGCGAGCTGTGCAACAAACACAGATGTGAGCCCCATAATAAATGGTTTATCTGATTGTGGAAGTCAAATGGCAGGAATAAAGCATTCACATCAATCAACTTTCGCTAAGAGTAAAAATTACAGTTTCAAGGAATCATATGGCTACCAACTCAGCTCAAAAGTATCTTGTGCCCACGAAAGAGAGCTTTACACACACAGCATTGCAAAATTCTTTGCCATATCATCAAAAATGGAAAAGCTCAATGCACAAGAAATTCGAAATTACAAACAGGCAACAGCAATTTGGAGCATTATTAGTCATGAGTGAATAAACTCAATAAGGGAAATCACACTCAAATCCTTGATGACAGTGAGCGATGATATTAAATTCAAATAATTGGTTATTAAATCCAAAAAATTCTTTCTAACAGTGCCAGGAAACACAAAGGAGGCAAGAGGACCATCAAAGGCACATCCATTAGACTTACACAATGTATACTCCACTACCAATCACTGGTTTTAGCCGAACCATCTGTTAGTGATCTCACAATCGTCATGTCATTGGAATGAAGCAACTCTTCTGGTTATGTTATGTTATCCAAAGAACGAAAATCTTGTGCTGATGTGGTATTCAATCCCTCGAATCACCTTTACAAAGGGGGAAAGAAAACATGCGAGAGAATGAAGTACCAGTATGTTGTAGTAAAATCCATTTTTAATAGTGGAGATAAGTAATTACAAACACATCTCCCTCTTTCCGGTGTTCTCAAAATACCGGAGAAGATAACTCACACCAGAATATTGAACCATCTCTCTGGAAACACCTGCTCAGTTTGGCTTCCATTGCACCATTTACACTGAGAAAGCAATATATAATCTCTCATACTCAATTTCTGAAGAAGTAAACAGAAAAATTACTCTGCTGGCATTTTGTGTAAACATTCACACATGTTTCCAATGAACACTGATAAAGTTTCATTTCAACAATTTAATACTCTTACTGATACAGAAATTTGTTTGACTACATAGTGCAGCTTTCGACAGTGCACTATAGTTCAGAGCACCATTGAGAGTAAATATCTCTGGCAATATTTTCTTGAAAGAAAAAAACTATACCACATTTTACACTATTTCATACTCTCATAAGTGAAATAATAGAACAAGATTTTGTGAGATATTTTCATATAGATAATTGGACGCAAATTCAGTAAAAAATACAGTCACCTGAAAAAAAGAAGCATCAAGTTACACTTTTTATATCTCTGCAAGTAATTGCATGTAATAGCATACCAACACAAGTTCTCAGAATATAAAATTTCTGTTCAATTGCTTTCCAATAATTTAAACATTGAGGGCAAAGTTGACATTCTTGTAAAAAGGCCAAAAACAGCTATTTTTAGCCCGCTTTTACATGAAAGTATTTGCTGCAAAACTTCAACTGTTTTAATTAGAAAGGCCATGTTCTATACCACATAATAAAATTTGTTTGGTTTTGCAATGCGAGCACATTACCAATGCCGTATTCAAACATGATGGGTTTATTTCTCAGACTCAACTGTATTACCTTTTTCTTTATCTAGAGTTAGCTAGCTACCATTATTTACATCAACCAGTCCAAGTCATTTAGTTCCCTCCTACAATCACTCAACAATGCCACCTTCCTGTACGCCACAATGTCATCAGTAAGCAGCCACAGATTGCTACCAGATTGTTTACGTATAAAGAAAATAACAGTGGTCGTATCACACTTCCCTGTGGCACTCCTCATGATACCCTTGTCTCAGATGAACACTTGTCATGGAGGACAACACAGTTGGTACTGTCACTTGAGAAGGCTTCAAAACCACTCACATATCTGGAACCCTATTCTGTATGCTCATATCATTAACAGTCTCCAGTGTGGCACCAAGTCAAATACTTTTTGGATATCTAGGAATACGGAATCCACCCTCTTGCCCTTCATCTGTAGTTCACGCAATATAATGTGATAAAAGGGCAAGTTAAGTTTCACACAAGCAACACTTTCTAAAACCATGCTGATTTGTGGACAGAAGCTTTTCTGTCTTCAGGAATCTTACGATATTCAAACTGAGAATATATTCAGGAATTCTGCAGCAAACCAATGTTAAGGGTCTTTGTCTGGTTGGGTGGATCTTTTACCCTTCTTATATACAGGAGTCACACTCTTTTTCCAGTTTCTTGGGACTTTACACTGGCAGAGAGATTTGTGATAAGTGTTAGACCACTTGGTATGGGATGACCGTAGTGTACATCATAAAATTGTCATAGAAACTAGACTGGTATGGTGTTACAGACATTCCTCTTGCACGGAGTCTTCTATTGATAGAAAATAGACAACAACATTATTAATTAATATAAATAAACTGAATTTGGAGTGAAACAACAAAAAATTAAAATATGTTCGATGAGGTGATGTGCTTGTTCCTCTCCAGTTCTTTGTGTACACACGATATATCTTGGACACTTGAGAGATCTTAGAAACTGTGAAACCTGGTAATGACCTATGCAACCAGATGGATAATAAAACTAGGTGTCTGGAACACATGGATAAGTTAATCAAAAAGCTCTCTTCTGCCTGCTTTGTACTTAGCAATCTAATAATGTTGACCTGCAGACAGGATTGCGAACATAGAGTTCTTCATATTCTTTATTAATGATTTGACATAAGTAGGCCTGTAAGCTACAGACTTTGGCAGTAAGTTAGCTATACTGTATTTCTTAGTATTAAGTATGCAGAAATACATTACTGCAACCTTAAACTTATACTGGGCATATGAAGGGGTTCTTCTGAGTGAAATGGATTTGCTAATAAACTATCGAGCCGTTCCATAAACAATTAACAATTTGACTCTCATACTTTGTGTTTAGAAAACTTTTGTAAGCCACCACACTTTGAATGCAATACAAACCTCACTAGTGTTAGTTTTTTGTTGCTCTAAACATATCAAAAAAAGTTCTGCATCACCTGGGTTCCCAGAACTCCTGGAGATAAAATGACTGGATATTGTATCACAAAAACAGTCCCTTTGACTGTTCAGAGACATCACTAAACTCGCCCAAATATGGAAACAACCACGCACGAGCGGAGGGGGTCTGACAGCCGTTCAGTTCCAGTCATTCCACCAGGAATCGGTACATGCCTCGCATTGTCTGTAGTTCAGCCATTCCTAGACTGTCAATACCACAGTTCGATCACATCCACATTGTTACTTTGTGCCAAGAAAGGATCTCAACAAGGGAAGTGTCCAGGAATCTCTGAGTGAACCAAAGCAATGTTGTCTGTACATGGAGGAGATACAGAAAAAAGGTTCAAATGGCTCTGAGCACTATGGGACTTAACTACTGTGGTCATCAGTCCCCTGGAACTTAAAACTACTTAAATCTAACTAACCTAAGGACATCACACACATCCATGCCCGAGGCACGATTTGAACCTGCAACCGTAGCAGTCGTGCGGTTCCGGACTGAGCGCCTAGAACCACTAGACCGTTGTGGGACAATCTGGACCAACAGTGCCTTGATGAACTTGTGGATAGTACTCCATGACGACAGGCATGTATCAATGCAAGAGGATGTTCTACTGGGTATTAGAGGTACTAGTGTGTACAGCCATCTGGACCACCACCTCTGAAGGTCTGACTATATGGTGGTACAACATGCAATATGTAGTTTTCATGATTAACAACAAGGGTGGAAATTACGTTTATGTTGATCTCTATTCCAATTTCCTGTACAGGTTCCGGAACTCTCAGACCCGAGGTGATACAAAACTTCTTTTATAGTCCACAGGTGTCATGGTGTCTTTGGTTACAACTACAGGTCTGATAATTGACAATGTGTCGGGTTTTTTGGCCGATTTCTGATGATTTGCCAGCAGAAGTGGATGGTATTGTCAGAGCTTCACCCTCCATTGCTAGTGGTTTGATAATGCCAGCGACTTGTTTGTATGATGGTTTTTCTGATTTTTCACCATTACATCAGCCAAAGAACCCGAGACAACCTAATAGGCAGTTTGTAAACAAGTGCCCACAAATACTTAATTTTGATTGGACAATAAGATTGGGTCAACATGGAAACATATAACCTGAATCTTTCCACATAGAAGAATATTTTCACTTTATGGTGGTGTTTCCAGAACAGTGTGTATGAATGAACTAAGATGACTTCAGTTTGTCAGCAGCAATAAGTATCACAGACGACTAGAGCTGTAGTTTGGATTAACTTTATCCCTGTGACGTTATAGACTGCTTCAATAAGTCAAAATATCATCCCTTATGTTGGAAAAACAATGTGAATGAACAGCCAAATGATGCTAACAGCTTATCTCTCCATAAGTCTAAGCTCAATTATCTTAATCCAGTAAATATCAACAGACATTGGATACTTCTAGATATGAATGACTGGATATGTAAAATAGTTCGTTCTTCACAGCATTAACCAAGATGTCTGTCATATTTGTCACATCCAAATGCTGATATCACGCTTCAAATAAAATGACTGTGAAATAGTGTGCAATTAACAACGGTATCTTCAATTTTAGTGTGCTACATGTCCCATCCACAGTCCATATGTGTGAAAGGGCGAAAATTAGCGTAGAGAGAGTTTTATTATTGGTCCACGACAGGTGTGTGGCTATATTTCACAAATATAATATTGCTTCACAAATTTTCATTTATTAACATTGGGACCTATTTCAGCATAACCCCATAACACGCAAACATACCATAAAATGAAAACTAGTAGATCAAGAATATGTCAGTGGAGCTGTATGATGACTGTCAATCAAACTGACTCATTTCTCACTTTCAGCTTTTTATCTTGCCTCCAACTGTTCACCTTGGATCAACAACACTGTACATTTTTTCTTCTGTTCTGTTAACTGTTACCAGTACCGGAATCGAAAGTATGTTACGTGTATCAGACGAGAAATACACAAAGAAGAGTTTTATCACGCCTTGGTGAAAGGTAACTACGCAATCAGGATGCTGGTAGCTAAGTTTAAATGGTGCTACGTGTGTATATATATCAACGGCGCCAGTTCAGAGTACTGGAAAAACAACCCGAGTACGTTGCAGGGAAGGACCCCACTAATAACGGACTAATCTGATTCGAGATCTCAAAATTTCTTAAAACAAATATGCTCACATTTTTATCATTTCAACTTCGTCTTCTTCCATAGTTCTTATTTTCACCTCTGGCAATGTCACGATGGGTTCAAAATGTGGATCATGTTCCTGCACTGCCTCATCGGGTGCTGTCTCCTCGGTTGTTTCCTTATGGTCTCCCTGGGGACAAGACGCCGAAACACGAAAACTCAGTGTACGGTTTTTTTTTGGTGATACATACATTGGACAGTAAACGATCAGTTTATTATAATTTTAGCTGCTCAAAGCTAATATTCTACAGGATGGCATAATACATACGTGGTCCTCAGACATACTAAATGTTTTGAATCGCGCCCACACACAACTTCTCAAACACAATTGCCGCCAGCACACACGAAACTCACTCAAACGATGCCAAAGAGTGTCTGCTAAGACCAGAGATAATTTTGTCTCCGATGTACTAACCAGAGAAAAATAATCTCCCTCTGATATAAAAACCAGGCTGTGTATAGCATTTTCGGCGGAAACTGATGACAAAGTATTCAATATGATAGTATCTTGTGTAAGTCTAATATCATGCACACAAAGAGAGGTAGGAGATAATAAAACTAGATTAGATTAGGTTAGATTAGATTAATACTAGTTCCATGGATCATGAATACGATGTTTCGTAATGACGTGGAACGAGTCAAATTTTCCAATACATGACATAATTAAGTTAATTTAACAACATAATTAGATTACTATAACCACATTTTTATTTTTTGTATTTTTTATAATTTAATTTGTTTGTTTTTTTCTTTTTTCTTAATCTATATCTAAAAATTCCCTCATGGAGTATAAGGAGTTGTCATTCAGAAATTAGCGTAATTTCTTTTTAAATACTTTTTGGTTATCTGTCAGACTTCTGATACTATTTGGTAAGTGATCAAAGACTTTAGTGGCAGTATAATTCACCCCTTACTGTGCCAAAGTTAGATTTAATCTTGAATAGTGAAGATCATCATTTCTCCTAGTATTGTAGTTATGCACACTGCTATTACTTTTGAATTGGGTTTGGTTGTTAATAACAAATTTCATAAGAGAGTATATATACTGAGAAGCTACTGTGAATATCCCTGGATCCTTAAATAAATGTCTGCAGGATGATCTTGGGTGGATTCCAGCTATTATTCTGATTACACACTTTTGTGCAATAAATACTTTATTTCTCAGTGATGAAATACCCCAAAATATGATGCCATATGCAAGGAACGAGTGAAAATAGGCGTAGTAAGCTAATTTACTAAGATGCTTATCACCAAAATTTGCAGTGACTCTTATTGCATAAGTAGCTGAACTCAAATGTTTCAGCAGATCATCAACGTGTTTCTTCCGATTTAATCTCTCGTCGATGGACACACTTAAAAATTTTGAATATTCTACCCTAGCTATATGCTTCTGATTAAGGTCTATATTTATTAATGACGTCATACCATTTACTGTACGGAACTGTATGTACTGTGTCTTATCAAAATTCAGTGAGAGTCCGTTTACAAGGAACCACTTAGTAATTTTCTGAAAGACATTATTGACAATTTTATCAGTTAATTCTTGTTCGTCACGTGTGATTACTATACTTGTATCATCAGCAAACAGAACTAACTTTGCCTCTTCATGAACATAGAATGGCAAGTCATTAATATATATTAAGAACAACAAAGGACCCAAGACCGACCCTTGTGGAACCCCATTCTTGATAGATCCCCAGTTTGAGGAATGTGCTGATCTTTGCATATTATGAGAACTGCTTATTTCAACATTCTGCACTCTTCCAGTTAGGTACAAATTAAACCTTTTGTGCACTGTCCCACTCATGCCACAATACTTGAGCTTGTCTAGCAGAATTTCATGATTTACACAATCAAAAGCCTTTGAGAGATCACAAAAAATCCCAGTGGGTGGTGTTCGGTTATTCAGATCATTCAAAATTTGATTGGTGAAAGCATATATGGCATTTTCTGTTGAAAAACCTTTCTGGAAACCAAACTGACCTGTTGTTAGTACTTCATTTTTACAGATATGTGAAGCTACTCTTAAATACAATACTTTCTCAAAAATTTTGGATAAACCTGTTAGAAAGGAGATTGGATGGTAATTGTTGACATGAGATCTATCCCTTTTTTTATGCAAAGGTATAACAATAGCATATTTCAGTCTATCAGGGAAAATTACCCTGTTCCAGAGCGCTATTACACAGGTGGCTGAGAATCTTACTTATCTGTTGAGAACAAGCTTTTAGTATTTTGCTGGAAGTGCCATCAATTTCATGTGAGTTTTTGCTTTTAAGCAAGTTTATTATTTTCCTAATTTCAGGGGAGCAGTTGGTGAAATTTCAATTGTATCAAATTGCATAGGTATGGCCTTTTCCTTAACTGCCTAGCATTTTCTTATGAACACCTGGATCCTATTATATCCATGACATTTAGAAAATGATTATTAAAAATATTTTCAACTTCTGACTTTTTGTTCGTAAAGTTTTCATTCAATTTGAAGGCAATACTGTCTTCCTGTGCTCTTGGTTGACCTGTTTCTCTTTTAATAATATTCCAAATTGTTTTAATTTTATTATCAGAGATGCTGATTTCAGACATGATACACATACTTCTGGATTTTTTAATAACTTTTCTTAATATAGCACAGTAGTTTTTATAATGTTTGATAGTTTCTGGGCCACTACTCTTTCTTGCTGTCAGATACATTTCCGTTTTCTGGTTGCAAGATATTTTTATACTCTTAGTAAGCCATGGTTTGTTACATGGTTTCTTACGAGTATATTTAACTATTTTCTTGGGGAAGCAGTTTTCAAATGCATTTACAAAAGTGTCATGAAATAAATTATATTTTAAATTGGCATCAGGTTCACAGTACACCTCATCCCAGTCTAACTGCTGTAGGCTTTCCCTGAAATTTGCAATTGTTAAATCTTAGACTGAACGTACTACTTTGGAGGACTGTTTAGTACTACTGAATGGAGCTATGTCATATATTGTAACTAGCTGTGCACCATGATCAGAAAGACCATTCTCAACAGGCTGAGCATTTATCTGGTTAAACTTATCTTGGTCTATAAAGAAGTTATCTATCAGTGTGCTGCTATCCTTTACCACCCGAGTAGGAAAATCAATCACGGGTATCAAATTGAAAGACCCAAGTAATACTTCAAGGTCATTTTTCCTATTACTCTCCTTCAGAGAATCTACATTGAAGTCCCCACAAATAATAATTTGCTTCCCCCTATCTGACAGATAGCACAACAAGGAGTCCAAATTTTTCAGAAATAGATGAAAATTTCCGAATGGGGACCTATGCACAGTTACAATTATAAATGTGCCTTTATTTAATTTAAGCTCACAGGCAAATGCTTCTATATGTTTCTCTACACAAACCTTTTTGTTTCTACACTTTTTGCACAATGATAACTTTTGACATATATGGCAACTCCTCCTTTCTCCATATTTTCTCTAATTACATGTGCAGAGAGCTTTGTCCACTTACATTTACCTCATCCATATCAGTAACAATGTGATGCTCAGACAGGCATAGTATATCTATTTCATCCTCAGCTTATAAATCTTCTAAACAAACCAGAAGCTCATCTATTTTATTCTTTAAACTCCTAATTTTTTTTGATGAAATATACTTACATTATTTTTAATTATACTTTTATGAGAACCTTTCCTTATTCTAACATTTGCAGTACTCTCCTGTCTGAGTTTCTCATTGTGCTTAGGCCTAGTTCCTATACCAGTGGTCCCATAGTGCTCAGAGAGTCAGATTATGTCAACTGGTTTGGGTGACTTTAATTCATCAATGCGATTACCTAGGACTGAGATACAACTTGGTGGAGATAAAATTTCTGGTGATCGGTGAAAATTTATAATTGACAGCTGTGATTGGTGATCCAATGTGCTAGAGTTGTGCTGTTTAATTTCTTTCCTAAACAGAAGATTTGTTTCAATCCTGACCTCTCGTAGAACGTGACATCTTTCTGTCTTACCTATCCTCAAAAAGGTACTGCTCCAACACCTGTGACCACTGGTATTTTACCATTCATGGCAGTGCCTCCCCCCCATTAAATTTCCTGCTATTACCCCAGCCAGTTACTCTTCCCTATCCTGTTGTGATATAGGCCGTGCCTGGTATAGTCCCACCTACTGAGAGAATCAACAGGAACCACACCAATATGAGGCCTGACCCAAGCAGCCGTTCCAACTCCAAATTAACTCTCCCAACAGAAGAGTTCAAATGAGGCCAGTCATGGCGTCTCAGGCCAGATACAAACTCAACGTTGGTGTGTCTCGATGCCGATGTAATCTTTACCAGGTCGCACTCTATACTGTACCCAGGATCTGTGTCGATACTGTTCCCTGACCCTGCCACAATAACCACGGTGTCTTCCCTGGTAAATCCTTTACAGAGTGAACCTAAATCCTTTGTCACCTGATCCAGACTAGCACTTGGTTTGAAAAAATTTGTGACCTGGTATTCTGGTCCTAATTCCTCCTGCAGAAGTTGGCCTACACCTCTGGCATGGGAACTGCCTAACAACAAAACTTTCTTCCTTTTCGATGGCTTTCCTACATTCTTTTTCAATTTCCTATTGAAAGTTTGTTGTGTCCTGTCTATACCTACCTCTGCTTGAGGCTCATCAGTTTCTAACTGAAGCAACAGGTCAAAATTATTTTTGACATTCACCACAAAACTGTCAGACTTAGTTCTAGGCCTGTTCCTTCTGTCACGTGTTGCCACTTCCCACCTGTACAGATCTTCCCTAGACTGATCTGGCTCAGCCTGAAGGGCAGCAATTTTCCCCTCCTGTTCCACTATCTTCCTATCTCTGCTGCAAATCCTACATAACCACTGATAAGCCTGATCCACTTTCCCGACACCCACGCCACTGCAGTCCCCCCAATGAAAAAAACTACTGCATCCATCACACCAAACCCCGGAACTAACAATTCTATGGCAAGTCAGACACTTCTTACTCATGGCAAATATAATACTTTAGCTAGAATTAGTCAATTAAATTACCGAAAATCAAAAAAGTTTCTAATTTAAAATTCAGCTGTTTTTCTGGGATCTGTATTAAAACAATGAAGGCATATGCTGTTTACGGTAGTTTACTTATTTGTTACCGAGAAACTAGTCAAGTTACCGTGAAACAAGAAACAAACACGTTTACAAAATTTAAGCCTAAACGCGACTTCGGGAAGTTACGATCTTTTCGTGTTTTCTGAAAAAATATGCAAGGAAAAGTGAAACCTTTAACCGCAAGAATAAACGATACACTAATGCATGTATTTAATTTGTTGTCGGTGTTAAACTAAATTATATTCCTGTCTAAATCACTTAACTTTCTGGAAATAGTTTCTGGCATCACTTACTCGGCAGCCATCTTGGACACCCATACCCAGGCAAAGGCAATGTCTCAAGGGTTCATCGTATTAAGTCAACTAAAAGACGCTTTTGAATGCTACATTGGGTTTTATTAAAGCGTAACTTTCGAACTTGCAGAAACTAACAAACGACAAAAATTCAAAGCGTCATCTCCAAATTCAAAGAGAAAACGTAATGTAAAACTGAGTCTCCTCCAAACCTCACAAAAATACATTGTGCGGTTTATTCTGCCAGCGGCGATTCCCACACAGTCTCTCTGCGGAAGAGCGGAGCTCCAGGAGCGTTTGAGTATGTGTACAGAACACTAGACCAGCTCTTTTGCAAAATATCGGCGTCCCCTCTGGGTTTTGCTTATCGTGTTGATGTTTGCGTTTACTGTTCTGGATCTGTTCGTTTTTTTCCGTTCCGCCGCTGTGTACATGGTTTCCCTCTTCTTTTGCTGAATCATTTAATAGCCCAACGGTAATAAATATGCGGGCGTTACTAGTCCCAGGGTCCTTTTCTGCCGTTGCACTATATTTAGATCCTATGTTCATCACGTTTTAGGTCTGTATTGTCTGGCATACAGTGATTACAGTGGGGGATATACCGTGTCTGCTCTCAACATTACACGCGAGCATGTACTTAGATCTTCGTACACAAGAACTTACGTTCCCCAAGCTGTGACGCTGGTGTTGGATGCTGCTGGGATATTTGGTTTTGCGCTTGTTCTAACAAGTATGGAAGATTGATCACTTTCAGTTCTGACTGTGTCGAAAAAATTCTGATGGTAGGCATAAGGTCTCCCTGTATACCACTTCTGCTGTGAACCTTCTGTATCTTGCTTATACGTAATGTAGAGGCCTTGCAATACCACGAGAAGTGCAGAGGTCCAGCTATCTTCGTGACACATGATTGCAGCTTTCAATGTTCTGTGCCAGTGTTTCACTATTTCATTACTTGCCAGGTAGTATATAATTGTATGATGATGTCAGAACCCACACAGATTAGTCAGTTTTAGGAATAGTGTCAACCATGGATTGTGGTAACATTCAAAAGACAGCTGAAACGTGCTACCCACGCTGCTAAAAATAATTTTTGCCACCGTCTCTGCCATGAGACCTTTGATTGGGACTACCTTCGCCGATCGAATATATTGGTTGTGTAACATCCACGAGATAAATTTCAGCTACAGTGCGACGAGAGGAAATTATGCCTCTAACAGTTATAAACATTATCTATCCGACATATGAAAAAACAGTGAAAATGATGATAAATATTAATTATTTATATAATATTTTATGATGTAATTGGACATATCGATATGTATCATACAAAGCCAATGATAATTGTAAATTCCTTCTATGATCCACGTTTGTCTTCCTTTGTTTTTACCTTTTGTTGGATGGCTTTTGTAGGTTGCAGATGCATATCAAACTGAGGTCAGTTAAGAAATTGTAATTATTTGTTAAGTATTACTTGAGAATAGAGTTCATTGTTATTATAAATATGAGTGAATAATTATTTGTAACTTTAATTCCTCACTCAATAAGCATTATCTGTGTTAATTATTTCTTTCCGCTGCAAGGAGCCCAGCCATTGATGATAGCGGTTTGTATCGCGTCTTTCTGTCTGTGTTTTCCTTAGAAAAAAATCAAATGTTTGCTTGATGAAGTCTAAGTAGTGCACAATAAGAAAGTAAAGTTTAATAAGCATTTCAAATACTTATCTTATTTGCTCTAACAAAAGAAAGTCTCTATCAATTGTCTGCCGCCATCTTAACAATCATCTCAGTGGCAAATTCAAATTACGCAACTCTGCAGACATAAATGCCGAAGGTAATACAAATGTGTAAAAATAAATGTGCACCAGTGGTCCCGAACTCATTGTAATGAAAATAATTCGAATCAGATTGGTTCTTTAAAAACAGTACTCATAGCACGATCGTTATAAGAAACGTTTCTAGCTGATGTATGGAGCCAAAATTAATTATGCATGAGTTGCGAAGAATATTGTTTCAGGTAACATACGTCAGTGTTGTGCGCGGCTGATATTCGGTGGTTTTAATGATAGTTTTGCTGAAGATAACTGTTTCCATCATAATAATAGTTGTATAGAATCTGTTGTATGAACTGTGATTTAGTGACACTTACACAACTTCCAGACAACACTTTAACACAATGTTTACTTGGATTTCTTTAGCAACTTGACCAAATCTTTAGCTGCGAGAAAAATTGTTTAGTAATTACTCAATCTAATAAAATAAGATTATCATTTTCATTTACAAATTAATAAAATACCAAACCACCAAATAACACAGAGAACGCCACAGTTGACAACTATATCGAAATATTGGCACACTTTAGACAGATAAGTGGTCATCATACAGTGTCCAAATGTTCACAGCAGAAATGGTCTGTTGCTTTTGAAAATTAGGGCAACAAACACCCAGACCCTAGGCTCCGAATATCGTGTCTTCTGCTAGAACAGTGGTCAGCTATTTAATATTTAACATCAGATATCATTTATCACTATGCCATACTTGCATACCTGGTCAAATACTGCCCTGAGGTGTTCCTCATACACTGTGGCAGTCCTGGAAAATGCCAGGATGTCATCCAGTTACACAAAGCAGAAATATAGTCCTCTGAGGACCGTGTCCACAAAACGCTACCATGTTTGTGCAGCATTCTTCAGCTCGAATGGCATCCATAAGAACTCAAACAACCTGAATGGAGATATTACAGAAATCTTCATTATGTCGTCTTTTGTTATTGGTATTTGATCGTACCCTTTTTTACAATCGAATGCGCTGAATGTCGTGATGATGACGATGATGTTCGGTTTGTGGGGCGCTCAACTGCGCGGTCATCAGCGCCCATGTGAAGTCTCAGTTTTTACACAGTCCAATTTTCTCACAGTCCAATTTTCTCACAGTCCAATCTAGCAACTGTCACAAATGATGATGAGGATCATGTTGGTGAAATGATGAGGACTACACAAACGCCCAGTCCCTGGATGCTGAATGTTGTGCCTTCTTCTAGAACACTGGTGAGATCTTTAAGATTTAGCATCACATATCAATTTGGAATTCCAAGTCTATTCAACATGTGGTAATCCCCATGGGGTCTCTAGGTTTCATTCTTCTTTTTGACTAAATTCAGCAGCGACCCCACAGGCTGTCTGACCTACATATGGAACCCATTTGTAGCGTACCCTTAAATTCTGTCTTGCTGTGGCAAAATGTTTGGCCTCTAATCTTCTCAGTTATCGTGAGACCAGTTGACCAGTTGCCATTCTGATTTGGTGTACTGTGTTAGGCAACCCCCTTTTTATCTCTTTGCTGATATCCACACTGCTCACAGCACTTCAGCCTAAAGACCCTGTTAAACCTCTCTGTCAATCTTCATCTGTGCTGTACTGAGATTTATCTCGACCTTCTGTTACAAATAAACAATGAGCTCTGCTACATCTGCTAGTACAAAATTTCATATGCTCTTCCTAGTTAATCAACATCTACTTTGTGATTTCCAACTGTCGCCACGAGGTGAGTAGGCATGGTTGGTGTTGCGCTTCTTTTTTTAGAAGCCAGTAATATACGAATTAACGAGATGGTAATGACCTGCCTTAAGATCTCAGACATATTATCTTTCTGACAATGTGTTGCATACATAGTTCCGTGTAGTCAACGCATACACAACTTTCCCACTAGAGCGCGCTCCACTAAGCACAACAGTGCAGGCGCAGTGTGAAACGTCCCCTTAGAAAAATTATACAAGACAGAATATTTTTAGAGCAACGCAATCTGACTTTCAGTAATCGCTACAAAGAATGGCCCTGACTAACATTAACCTATACCTTTCACAAATCACTTACCTCACAAAAATCTTCGTTACTCGAACTACTGCAATACAGTGAGTGCCACTACTGCCAGCTAAATAAAAGATTCAAACTACGGAAGGCACTAACTACTGATAGGCATAGTTAGCAAATGAAAGATTTTAATCGAGAACAAACAATGTATTTACCTTAATAGTCATAATATATATAGCAGTTCATGACATTCAGTCTTACAAATTTCAAAACTCCGCCATTTCTCTCCCCACATCCACCACTGCTGGCAGCTCACCTCCAACTGCGCAATGCTACGCGCTGTTAACAGCCAACTGCCCAACACTACAATGGCAGACAACCATACAAACTAGCCACAGACTGCACACAGCACAGCCAGGGATTTTCATACAGAACGCTACGTGGTGTTACCATTAGAAAAACCTAAACAGCTTACTTACATAGCCCCCATGCTCCCCACAAAAAATTTTAGAAATTGTTTTGGGCAGTGGCCAATACAGATTTGAAAAAAATTTTCATAATTACAATAACAAAGAAATCAAATGCACACACTTATCAATACAATGTTGGTCAAAAGCTAAAATTTTCTCACAGTCCATAAAGACAGTCCTGATCGTTCATCACAGTAAAACTGCAGTGTTTTTCTCAATGTCTGAGCAGTAAAAGAGAATGCACACGGAAGTAGTGGATTTCCAAGCAGTCTTCAAGAAGTAGTGTTGTCCTTCCAACGGAAAGACAGGTATTGGACCACAACAGAGCAAACCCATAGCAGAGTCAGTTGAAGTTTTGAAGAATATTGGTAGGTAGGTCATCACAGAGCACACCAACTGTAGTCCTGGTAGAGATTACGGTATTGGTGGGCCACCAGAGGTGCAGACCTAGTGCAGTCCTTGTAGAAATAATGGTATTGGTGGGCCATCAAAGATGCAGACCCACTGTAGTCCACGTAGAGACGGCCATCCGTTGCGACTGTGCAGGTGCACAGTCACCATCAAAGAGTCTTGCGGAGAATATAACAAGTCCATAAACCACCACTTGTGCACACACAAAGTTTTTAGAATTGTCTTTAGATCTAGCAATGCTGTTAATCAGTCCCTTGCTGAATTATCAACACACGTCCAAACACTAACAATCCTCCTTTTTTCACATATTGTGGATATACTATGACCAACAGAAATGTGTGCAGTGAAATGAATGCTTACAAGTCACTTAATCTGATGAACTGGTGTCAATTACAATATTATAACATGAGAATACAATAACAAAGATACAAAATACATCATTAAAGAACATAACAATACAGATAACATTTGTAGTAATACAGGCTTTACAAAAGAATAGAAATAAACAAATACATCAGTGTTACAGGAATTATGACATAAGTGAATGTATAAAATAATGAGCATTAAAATAGAGCAGAATAAATAATGTCTAAACGTCTTTACAAAGAAAATAACATAGTATTTGAAAAATTCTACAACATAAATCGTATTAACTAAACACATAAAGACATGAAAAAGACAAATACACAAGGGTGCATAAACACGTAGCAGAGTAACACAGGAGAAAAGGACAGGGTTTGTTTTCAGTCTAACATTCCATAGATCTTACGTCTTATTTAAACATTTGTTTCCACCAAAAAATCCTATTCAAGCATGCTTTTTGTATTTATATGTTCACATATTTCTTACCTCATTATTTACTTTCCATTACCTTACCTCATCATTTATTTCCAAGAAAATCCTACCTAATCTGCTTTCCATACTTTTTTGTACAACTTCTCAATGCATTTCTTCCAATTCATCGCAACTCATTCTCTTATATAGTCTACTCCCTCTTAAGCTAACTTAAATCTACTGAGCTCCGATGCTAAACTAAGGGACGAGGTAATGCAGCAGCGCAAAACAATTAACACAAACAGCAATGATAAAAATTGCAAATTGGCAAAGCAAGCAGCATAAATTAGCAAAACAAATGCAATATTACAACTAATATAAGGCAATGCGCAGCAAACAAGAAAAATAAATCAGTAGTAAAACTAGCTTAACAGAGTAATACAAAGTGAAATTTAGTAGCACTATGCCTGGCAAACAGCAGCAGCAAATGCAATAACTTATATCTAAACATGACAAAGCTAAAGCAAAAAAAATATTACACTAAAGATGGCCATGTCTAATACCTATGTCACATCATAACGCTAGATTGATGCATCACAATTTATTTTACAAAAGAAATTACTAAGTACTTGAAAAGAAAATTCTGTATGCAATTCCTGTGAAGGGAAATGTCTTTTTGTGCTCCTTCGTTTTTTTAAGTGCATCATAAAGCTATTTTTTACTGGGTCTGTAGGCATAAAATATTTATGTTAGTACATCTATAAAATTTTATTTCAACCAATGCTGCAGGGCAGCTAGAAACTAGATATTAAAAAAATTGAGCAGTCTTTCAACTAGAAAGACAATAGATGTAAAAATGTTTCTCATTATTTCATTAGGCATTTTTGTAAATATCATAAATTAAGAGCTCCAAAGTGTAATCATATGTTTTCAAGTTTGAATGTGTCGTATTTGCGACACTTTCTACAAGGAAATGTCAATAGCGAGGATAATGGCCTCTTTTTTTTCCACCTGTGCCTCTGAAAGGCACACACTAATGGCTTTTTTCGAAGCGACTGTCGCGCAGCTGGGTGCCCACCATGCATTACGTGAAGATGGTCACTTAACTTTCTCATCGAAATATTTACGACACCAGTTTGCACTACAGTGACAGTCTCATATAAAAAATTTCACAGGTCGAGAATTTGCGTTACAAATGTGTAGAAACAAAATCCTATAAATACAAAGTGTCCAAAAAATTTTCGTCGGCATTGTGATACATTTACGCATATGTATACATTTCATAATTCTGAAAGTACGATTCTTGGTTTCCAATATCCTTTTCCCCAAATCAGAGTCTCTAACGACTACTTATTATGCCTTATCTTATTATACATATACATATTCGTTGACACTTCTTCAATATTTCATCATAAGAAATATGTAGCATAATCAAATTCCTCATATACGGTAGCATTATCTTATTGATCATAAACATACCTCAACAGCAAAATATACAATAATACACAATAATAATATAATATCATAACATCTCAGTCAATTCTCAAAATCGTCGTAGCTTCCTCCAATAATTTCAAAACCTAAAAAAAAATTCTCTGCTCATTTCAATAGTGTCATCTACCTCAAATGTGCTTTAAAAATCATGATCCCATACCAAATAGTCATTCAAAGCTCTCATAGTATCATGATGGTTCCAAAAAAGTATGAACAGTTCACAATGTACAGACAAAATACAATTTCATAAGTGTGAAGTTATCCAACGGTGTAAATATGTAAACATCTGTCACTGATGTAGTATAATAAATGTTTGTTTCTCTCAGTTAAATGATCAGATAGCTGTGTAATATATGTGTTAGAGAAATATGCTGCCGATGTGTAAAGTTGTATAAGGAAATATCATATTAGCTAGGGCTCCTTGTGCTTGCCACGCACATGGTACACAAAGTAAGCGTGTACCCCCCTGAGGATTAATGTAATTATACCCTCAAGTGTTAAAGATTACAGCAATGGAATGAAATGTATCACGGAAAACCTTTGTATCATCGTAATTAAAAAATCTTTAAAAATAAATGTTTTAGGTACAAAATTAATCACTCAAATACGTGTACTGTAGCGATAAACTGTGCGTCTTGTTGTAAGATAATCTCTGTGGAAGTGTCATAGTTATCGTCCTCCGAAAGCTAAATTCAGCAGAAGTCAATATACTTACCTCATGATAAACAAAAGTGAAATGCTTTACATATAGATATCTTAGTTATTACGCTTATTGCCATGATGAAGAAAGTACTGTGCTGTAACGTATTGTTGTGCTACAGAAAAGGCTGTCTCATTGTAGCTATACCACAAAGGTTACTACTAAAACATGTTTTACTTTCCAGAAGAATTCAGAAAAACTGTGCAGATATAAAACAGACACACCGCAACAGAAACATTGTAAATTGTCACTCATTAGTAGCGTCGTGATACAATCGTGTAGCTGTCACATAAACTAACCACTGTGTCATATGGTATCTCACAGAAAGTACTTTAAATCCAGAATGTATTATCAAGTAAACCAAAATGTTGCATTAAAATCTCATTAGCAGTGCTGGTAAATGTTCTAAGTATGTGAGCCTTATAGTCGTTATGTAATCGTGCAACTAACAAGCAAGAATGTACACACACTTTAACACTGTGTCGTCTCTTCACAATAACAATGCATTCGTAATTTCTGTTTAAATAAGTTCTCTTGGTTCTTGACTGGATATTTAACTTCAAACATTGTTGCATGTTAACAGATTCTAAGTCTGACAAAGCATACTAGAATGTAAAGTGAAAAGTTATATGGCAAAGGCAAAGTTAAAAAGCAGATTATCTTTCAATAAACGGTTTTACATGTGAAATGTGGTGTAAACCTTTACTCTTACGAGTAGGCAGAGAGAGTTTCGACTTCAACGCAAATATCATGTGGTGTACGTTGGTAATGCTAAAATTTTTCTCAAGGTTAGCGTCTACTTTATTTTTCTCGGAGCCAGCCGGCTCACGTGGCTGCCTACAGTGTGAATCATTGTCTGTTTCTTTGTCGGCGCGCGTCGTTATTAGGATTTGGAGGCCTAACTTCTACAAATTCACCTTGACGAGAATTCCCTGCCCTGTTTGAAGCTCGCCAGTTCTGATGGAATTCTGGTCTGTTGTTACGATTATATCGTCTGTCGTCATAACAGTAGATTCCGTAATTTCCTTCTTGTTGGACACATGGTCTAGAATGTCTCCCTGAATCGTAACTGCGCTCTGAATTGTTGTGTCTCAAGTTATTCTGTCTCCCATGATAATAATTGTTTTGGTTACCATATTGTCGGTTTCTGTGGTTATCTATGACATATTCATTACTACAGAAATGCGCTCTTTCTCTGTAACACTTACTACTGTGCCAACAGTTATCATATGGGTGGTGTCTGTTTTGGTCACGATTTGTGTAGTGAGAATAGCCTTGTTGTGTCCAGTTACTATTTCTTTCATCGCGGAATTGCGAGGGATATGACCTGTAATTGTTGTGTTCCTGTTTTCGTGTTCCGCAATTGTCAGTGTCAATTTCTAATTCTTGTAAGAGTCCCTGAAAAGCTTCAATGTCGTCTTTGCAACGTCCTGCAAAATAATATGTCGTAAATGTTCAGGAAGTTTGATTAAGCAAATGCGGATGAGTTCTGAGGGGCTGTATGAGTTTAACAGGTACTGATTTTTGTGCAACAAGTCTTCAAAATATTTCACAAGACTGGAAAATTCAGATTGTTAGAAATGTTTCATCATTATGATGCTATGTTTTACTCGGTCTTGTGTGGCTTGAGACCAATATGCTGAGAGGAAGGCATGGTAAAATTCTCCTTCACTGTGGCAATCGTGAATGACCGATCGCATTCTTACAGCTGGTTCATTCTCTAAGTAGCCACACATAAATTCTAATCTGTGTTCTAATGACCAGTTGGAGGGGGGGGGGGGCAAATGAGAGAATTGATGAAGCCACGCTTGTAGATGAATGTCCTTGCCAGAATTCTTAAATGTTTTGAATTTATGTGTAGTAATGAACAGCTTATAGTCAAAATCATCATGTCGGGGAGTGGCGTGTCGATCATTGTTACGTCGTTTCGGCGGTTCCATCTCAAAATTCGGTGTACCTTGCCAATTTGTTTCATAATTTCCAAAGTGCCCTGTGTTATTATTTTGTGGCTGTTCCGTATTTCTATGTCCCTCTTCCTGTATTGGAGCGCGAGTGTCCTCTGAAATACGTAATTCTTGTATTACCTGTGTCAGCTGATCTTGTACTTCCCGGATTTCTCTTTGGTGTTGCGTACTAATTTGATTCAGACTTTGTTTGAATTTCCTAATTTGTTCGCACTCTTCTGTGTCATTAAAGACTACCGGTTTTGTGTTATTCAGATTATCATCTACCTTCGTAGATAAATTATTTAGCTGATCCGAAAGTTCAACTACTTTCTCTGGTAATGAACTAATTTCCTCCATGTGTCTTTCTGAACCAATTTTCAGAGTATCTACTGTGTCCTTTAAGTTTTATTGAGTTTTTGCAAGTTGCATAACCGAATTGGTAGATGCAACTGAGTCAATTGTAGCTTGCAAGGTCTCATGATTTTCATGAACAATAGTTTGCAGTTCTTTTATGGCTGCTTCGTGATTCTGTAATGCATTTTCATGCCGCGAAAAAATAGGTTGGAAATGCTCACAAATTTGTGTTTTTACGTCATTACAGACTTTTTGACATTTCGATTCGATTTTATGTAATTCAGTAGTTAAATCTTCACGTGTTTGTTGAAGTGTATGTTCCACTGAGTCTAACTTCTGAAGCTTTTGTTCCATTGCGTCTAACGTTTGAAGATTTTGTTCTAATGTGTCTAACATTTGAAGCTTTTGCTGTGTTTGTCTCTGATTTTGTTCCATTGTGTCTAACTTTTGAAGCTTTTGTCCCATTTGTTGCATTAATTGTAATAACAATGCACTGGTGTCTGAAACATGTTCCTCAGTGTTATTCGGCAATGCATTTGAACCGGCAACATTCGCAGTTTGAAAAGCAGAAAATGTGTCTTGACTTATTTGAGAAAACGGTGAGACGCAAAACCTGAATCTACAGTATTTGCAAGATTGTGTCCTGTCATTTCGGATTCCTGAGGCAAGCTGTTGCCGGCCGATCGATCGATAATGCTTCCCTGTTCACTAATTGTTTCACTGTCTACACCATTGTTTGCAGCCCCCTCCATTTCCCTATGTACAATTACCAAATTACTACGTTGAACATTAGTTAATTCATTACTCGGTGGCGCTAACACACTGCTTTCGTCTTCACTGTCATTTTTCAGTTTACTTTGGAGCCTAGTATTACGTTTTTCACACGTCATTATTGTCACAATATTTCACACGATAACACAGAAAAGCACAATTTGAAGAGCAAAAATAAGCACTGAAAATAATATCTGAAAATAATATCTAGTTAATTGCAAGCGTAGCTGCGAAATACTTGGTGGAAACCTACATGCATGCCACAACTGTTTTACTGTACAACAATGAAAAACTACAACTACAGAGGAAATTCTCTCTACAATAAATAAACAAAAGCTGCACTAACTACACAAACTACAAGAAAAGAATCAGAAGATACCAGTGAGGTATCCTTGGCTAAGGGTCGACATATTCCCCTTAGAAAAATTATACAAGACTGTGCTTTGACTGACACACAATATTTTTAGCACAACACAATCTGACTTTCAGTAATCGCTACAAAGAATGGCCCTGACTAACATTAACCTATACCTTTCACAAATCACTTACCTCACAAAAATCTTCATTGCTCGAACTACTGCAATACATCGAGTGCCACTACTGCCAGCTAAATAAAAGATTCAGACTATGGAAGGCACTAACTACTGATAGGCATACTTAGCAAATGATAGTTTTAAATGGAGAACAAACACTGTATTTACCTTAATAGTCATAATATATATAGCAGTTCATGACATCCAGTCTTACAAATTTCAAAACTCTGCCATTTCTCTCCCCACATCCACCACTGTTGGCGGCTCACCTCCAACTGCGCAACGCTACACGCTGTTAACAGCCAACTGCCCAACACTACAATGGCAGACAACAATGCAAACTAGCCACAGACTGCACACAGCACAGCCAGGGATTTTCATAAAGAGCGCTACGTGGCGTTACCAATATAAAAACCTAAATAGCTTACGCTCGTCCGTCTCTGCACTACTAGATGGCGCTGCCATAGAGTCGGACCAAATTCTGCTTCACCCAATCTGCTTATTAATATGTAACACAGCCAATGAGGTTGCTGCTAATGTAGAACCTTTTCTCCTCGTGGATCACACTCGTGCAATGATACGTGAATGTGCGAGGTATTATAACGAGTGTACAGACCTCCGATTAGTCTGTCTGCATTTGTCTGCCCCAGTCTGTATCAATCTGCAGTAGTCTGTACCAGTCCGTACAAGTTCTACATTTGTCTATACCAGTCTGTAGTCAAGTTTCAGTCTGCACCTAATAAGATTACCATATTCCTGTACATAGCCATGAAGATAAATGTATAGACACTTTTGTCAAGTATCAGAGATATATGTTAGAACAAGATTCAAGTACCAATACCAAAGGAACTTCAGATTGTCAATTGTAAATAGCATCTAGAGCCAAGTTAAGTAATTTTTATGCTTGTTATTATTTTAATAAATGTGTGTGAAAATTAATCAAGTTCTGTTTAATGTTGGTCACTCTAAGTGTGCAAGTCGTATTTCTATCGTCTGACCTAATGGCAAAAGATAAACACGCCACAATAACACCACGAGATATATTGTGGACACTCGCCTACTTCGTTAGAGCGACAGGTCAAATAATCTGATGGTGTGTGTACTGAAGGTCTTACAGTACGCACACCACACAATGTTAGCAGGCTTGCTTGAGTACTCACTTTTATGGGGTACTCACTGTTTTTGGACCCACTTTGTCTTCCACTTCCTTGTTATGGAACTTTTGTTGAGTTCTGCAGCCCAGCACACCTTTTAACTGCCTTCTAACGTCCATGTGTTGTTCCCTTTGGATAGCCACAGTCTTTAGTGCGTTGATTTCTTCAGCCACTTCTATTACACTCTACGCATTTGCCTTGTCCATTGTTGCATATACTCTGCTTATAAACGTGATACCGAGTTAATGTCGGTTCTTGCACATGTAACTATAGCTGTTTTACCGCTACTAGCAGCTGCATCATCTCTAAATGTCACAGAAGTGTATCCGATAGCTTTTTCTCAGTGATGCTTCGTAAACGCCTCCAGAATTCGAAAGACATTCTGTCATCTATCTGTTTGTTACGTAGTACTCGCTGTACCCATCACTTTACTTTCTTACACTGGTCGATTACTGTTTTTTTCAGATGTATGTACTGTCGTTCTTGGATGTTTCAATATAATGTCCGCAACTGTAGTAGGCGCTCTAGCATCCAAACTCTTTACCATTAACGCGAATTATGTGTGATCGTTGGTCACATTGTTCTGTTCAAATACTAAGTCTAACATTGCGAAACAAAATTTCGGGTTTTCTGGCAAGAACTGCAGAGTTTGCTCTGTCATAATTGGCTAGATTTCTAAGTTGTATTTGTCAGATTGCCTGTTGATTGAATTTCTGCCGTCTCTTAAAATCATGGACATGTCTCTCTGTTATGGTGCATTCCTCTCGCAGCCTGAAGATCTTTGATGTGATACTACAAGTTTTCTTGTAGTTTTAACGACTACAACTTGGCCTGAGCTTGACTAGCGTCTTGATATGATGATAACATATGACTCTGCTTGGTCTTTGCTGTTTGCGAATTTTTCTCCGTTTTTGTATATTCATCATCTTAATAAGCTAACTAAAAGACACGTTTGGATGATACAATTTATTAATGTGTAACTTATGAACTTACACAAACTGTCAAACAACAATATTCCAAAGAGTAATGACCAATTCACAGTGGCCCTCACAGCACAGTCATGTCATGGCATCATTGCATTAAGACGAATCCAGACTGTCTGTCACACCATGGCATGTCAAGTCAATTCAAAACACATGGTCTCAACTCACATTGTCCTCAAGTGTTTTTTTGCAGGAATTGCGATCTGCACATGACGATTTTCAACTGCTTTTACACGCATATTGCGCACACACAGTATGTGTCAGGTTTTATATGTGGATGCTGGAGTCCACATTTGTTCAAAAATGTCAAGTATGGAACTCAAAACGGAATCTAAAAACAACTCAAAAAGGATATAAGTCCGAAAAATGTCATTATGAGGTACATAAGTGGAATTTTACATTCTGTACAGGGAGGACAAGGAAGAGGGACTTGCATTTTATAAATATTTTAGGAGGTTGAAGGACCAGTTTTTTCATTTGTTATGTCAAACTGCGCCCAGAAT
This sequence comes from Schistocerca gregaria, assembly GCF_023897955.1. Classification (NCBI taxonomy): domain Eukaryota; kingdom Metazoa; phylum Arthropoda; class Insecta; order Orthoptera; family Acrididae; genus Schistocerca; species Schistocerca gregaria. The sequence continues at coordinate 170,092,635 of NC_064927.1, read as the reverse complement.
AACTAAAAGATACACAGGGTTACAAACTGCCATCACATCCTGTGAAAAATCTGTGTTTTAGTGTAAGTTCAGTTGTCAATCAAGTACAAATTTTTGCATATTCGTCATATCTCTCTCAATACCTTTACCTTCAACATTTATGGGTCTTCTGCACATCGAGTATTTGGATTTTAATAGTTGAGGTGCCTTATTTGAACTAGGGGTAATTGATGGGGCACATAAATACTGACTGCAGATGCTTGTAAAACTGTCTCACATACCAACAAGGAAAGCTACTTAACAATAAATAAGACTGCCACAAACATTTTTAAACAAAAACTCTAGCAAATTATTTGACATACACTTCACAAAAAAAGCCTTTTGGCATTGCAGTGCCTGAAGGTTTCAGTCCATTACTTTACAAAACATTATAAATGCCTACCAATGTACAAATAAATTACACTTACTGATCAATCTGATTCTACTCACAGTACTTCTTTTCCTTCAAGTTGAAGCCATATTGTAATTCATTTCTTTTTAAAATATTAAATACAGTACTGGTACGTATAAAACTCCACTTTATAAATGTAGTAGAGGCAAGTAGTTTACTACACTCATGTCATACAATTCAGAGTGCTGCTTCAATGTGCCATTAATCTTTGATCATTTATTACAAAATTATAAATTTTAATGAAACGAATAACGAAACAAAGCAATTTATGACAAATAACAAAACCAACAAACAGTGCCGGCCTTAGCCATCCAGGTGCGCCGTGCGAGTCGTCCAGTTGGCGCCCTTTATTGTATAAATAGCGAACCTGGCAGTGCTTTGCAACACGGTATTTGATTGTTTTCTAGAAATTGTCTTAAGTGGTTAATGGAGTCATCTTATGATCATAACATGGTTTTTTCCATCGTAAATTTGAGTATTTTATTTTTTAAAATGGAAATGAAATCCAAATAATCTGAAAGCCCGCTAAGACGCTCCATGTGAGTCTTGTGTAGCCTGTGACGTCGGTCCAGCATGCTGCTGTCGCTGCCGTAACAGTCAGTATAGCAGTGATATATCGTTTGGGCATTCACGTTTTGGGAAATTGTCTAAAAATATTGCGTAGTACTGCACTGTACATCTACAAAAAATCCAGAAAATTGTTTTTGCGTGTTCCAAACAAAGAAAAGATGCGTAAAATGTGGTTGAAACAGGCTTGTATATCCCAAATATTTCTTTTCTTTTCTGAAGCACTCCTGTACTAAAGTGAACAAAACAAAACAAAAATTATTCAAATTGGTCAAGCCATTTCTTTGTTTTGGTGAGACTAACACACAACAACTGATTTTTATATATAGGAGGTAATATGTATAACGAAAAAACACTAATTTTGAATTGGGTACATCTTTTTATTGAATTTAATATAACTGTAAGCCATAAACCTATATTTTCTGTCAGTCATCTGAACACAAAACATATTACACCTAATGAAAAACAATTATAAACAACTAAAATTTTGAAACTTCCTGGCAGATTAAAACTGTGTGCCCGACCGAGACTCGAACTCGGGACCTTTGCCTTTCGCGGGCAAGTGCTCTACCAACTGAGCTACCGAAGCACGACTCATGTCCGGTACTCACAGCTTTACTTCTGCCAGTATCCGTCTCCTACCTTCCAAACTTCATATCAGCGCACACTCCGCTGCAGAGTGAAAATCTCATTCTGGAAACATCCCCCAGGCTGTGGCTAAGCCATGTCTCCGCAATATCCTTTCTTTCAGGAGTGCTAGTTCTGCAGGTTTCGCAGAAGAGCTTCTGTAAAGTTTGGAAGGTAGGAGACGGATACTGGCAGAAGTAAAGCTGTGAGTACCGGACGTGAGTCGTGCTTCGGTAGCTCAGTTGGTAGAGCACTTGCCCGTGAAACGCAAAGGTCCCGAGTTCGAGTCTCGGTCGGGCACACAGTTTTAATCTGCCAGGAAGTTTCATATCAGCGCACACTCCGCTGCAGAGTGAAAATCTCATTCTGGAAACATCCCCCAGGCTGTGGCTAAGCCATGTCTCCGCAATATCCTTTCTTTCAAGAGTGCTAGTTCTGCAAGTTTCGCAGAAGAGCTTCTGTAACGTTTGGAAGGTAGGAGACGGATACTGGCAGAAGTAAAGCTGTGAGTACCGGACGTGAGTCGTGCTTCGGTAGCTCAGTTGGTAGAGCACTTGCCCGCGAAAGGCAAAGGTCCCGAGTTCGAGTCTCGGTCGGGCACACAGTTTTAATCTGCCAGGAAGTTTCATATCAGCGCACACTCCGCTGCAGAGTGAAAATCTCATTCTGGGAACTAAAATTTTACTTTTCTCGCTTTTCTGTCGGCAAAGTCTCTAATCAGGTTAGCAAAGTCCAGGTTTTCTGCAACTTCATTTTCAATGGACAGTAAGGCCAAACTGGTTAGTCTTTTTTGAGACATTGTAGACCGCAAGTACGTTTTTATCAACTTCAGTTTGGAAAAACTGTGTTCGCCGCTTGCGACAGTCACTGATATTGTTAGCAAAATACGTAACGTTATCCAGATGTTGGGATATAACTCTTGAAGATTATGCTTTTTTATGAAGTCTAAGGCTTCAATAGGCGTTACCTGGCTGTCTTCGAGATAGTGTTGCAGGCCTAAAATTTCGTCGCACAGCAAATTTTCATCAATATCTGACTTCATGTTGACAGTTAACTTTTCTTGTAATTTAGAACAGCATTCTATTAGTTCTTCTTTATTTTGATTTTTTTAAATGTCAAACAAAAAACTCCACGTTGCAGAAAATTCTTGCATCTGTTCAAATCTTTCTTTCATGGATATGTACACGGTGTCCAACAGTGCATTGAAAAACTCTACTTTAAACTTCTTTTTTGGGTCAGTTATTTGATCATCAACAGCCTCTTCACCCGGCCTGCATTTAATACGTCTTAATCGCATTTGTGGTTTAAATAATGGCTGCGTATCAAGATCCGAAGCCAGTTCAGTTGCTGTTACAATAGCTTGTTCGAAACCTGTTTGTCTATATGTTTCCAAATAAGAGCAACATTTGTCAAGGATTCCCATAAACTCGACAAAGTTGATTGTGAGTGACTGACTTGCTTTACTCACAACGTTAATTTGAAACAGAACATCATACCATATCAGGAGAGAAACAATGAAGCTGAAGTCTTTTAATTGTCCTCCTAGTGTTGTCGCTTCGTGTGACACTGCAGCATCGCTTTGTTCAGTAGCATCGGCCAAGGAAACCAAAGCGTCATGCATTTCGCATAATTGATAACGAACCGCTTTGACGCTATCAATTCGAGCTTCCCAGCGTGTGTCACTTACATTTTTCAGGGTGTATATCTTCAAATGGTCGGTCAAAATTTTCCACCTATTTACCGATCCAGCAAATAGATTAAACATTTTTTGTAACATTCTGAACAGTGTCATGGATTTTACTGATGATTTTGCCGCATCACACAATACCAAATTATAACTATGGCATCCACATGGCACAAAAAAAGCTAGTGGATTTAAATTCTTAATTCTGTTCTGGACACCTTTATTTTTCCCCTTCATGTTCGCGCCGTTATCGTAGCCCTGTCCTCTGCAGTCATTAATGTTAAGGTCAAGATCACTCAATGTTTTTAAAATGCTTTCTGTGAGACCTTCACCGGTTGTATCATCTATTTGCAGAAATGAGATGAAATGTTCTTTTACACTTACGCCATCCTCTGTTATGTCGACGCATCTTAAAATTATCGAAAGTTGTTCTTTGTGGCTTATATCTGGAGTACAGTCAGCTATGATTGCATAATACTTTGAACCCTTTATGCGGGATACGATTGTAGACATAACGTGTGATGCCATGAGTTCTATTAATTCATTTTGTATATTTTTGCCGCAATAATGGTCAGCCAAATCACCATTCAATGCCAGTCTGACGTGCTCTTCCATGATTGGATCAAACTTTGCCAATAACTGTACAAGACCTAAGAATTTTCCATTATTTGGGGTAAATACACTCCTGGAAATTTAAATAAGAACACCGTGAATTCATTGCCCCAGGAAGGGGAAACTTTATTGACACATTCCTGGGGTCAGATACATCACATGATCACACTGACAGAACCACAGGCACATAGACACAGGCAACAGAGCATGCACAATGTCGGCACTAGTGCAGTGTATATCCACCTTTCGCAGCAATGCAGGCTGCTATTCTCCCATGGAGACGATCATAGAGATGCTGGATGTAGTCCTGTGGAACGGCTTGTCATGCCATTTCCACCTGGCGCCTCAGTTGGACCAGCGTTCGTGCTGGACGTGCAGACTGCGTGAGACGACGCTTCATCCAGTCCCAAACATGCTCAATGGGGGACAGATCCGGAGATCTTGCTGGCCAGGGTAGTTGACTTACACCTTCTAGAGCACGTTGGGTGGCACGGGATACATGCGGAAGTGCATTGTCCTGTTGGAACAGCAAGTTCCCTTGCCGGTCTAGGAATGGTAGAACGATGGGTTCGATGACGGTTTGGATGTACCGTGCACTATTCAGTGTCCCCGATCACCAGAGGTGTACGGCCAGTGTAGGAGATCGCTCCCCACACCATGATGCCGGGTGTTGGCCCTGTGTGCCTCGGTCGTATGCAGTCCTGATTGTGGCGCTCACCTGCACGGCGCCAAACACGCATACAACCATCATTGGCACCAAGGCAGAAGCGACTCTCATCGCTGAAGACGACACGTCTCCATTCGTCCCTCCACTCACGCCTGTCGCGACACCACTGGAGGCGGGCTGCACGATGTTGGGGCGTGAGCGGAAGACGGCCTAACGGTATGCGGGACCGTAGCCCAGCTTCATGGAGACAGTTGCGAATGGTTCTCGCCGATACCCCAGGAGCAACAGTGTCCCTAATTTGCTGGGAAGTGGCGGTGCGGTCCCCTACGGCACTGCGTAGGATCCTACGGTCTTGGCGTGCATCCGTGCGTCGCTGCTGTCCGGTCCCCGGTCGACGGGCACGTGCACCTTCCGCCGACCACTGGCGACAACATCGATGTACTGTGGAGACCTCACGCCCCACGTGTTGAGCAATTCGGCGGTACGTCCACCCGGCCTCCCCCATGCCCACTATATGCCCTCGCTCAAAGTCCGTCAACTGCACATACGGTTCACGTCCACGCTGTCGCGGCATGCTACCAGTGTTAAAGACTGCGATGGAGCTCCGTATGCCACGGCAAACTGGTTGACACTGACGGCGGCGGTGCACAAATGCTGCGCAGCTAGCGCCATTCGACGGCCAACACCGCGGTTCCTGGTGTGTCCGCTGTGCCGTGCGTGTGATCATTGCTTGTACAGCCCTCTCGCAGTGTCCGGAGCAAGTATGGTGGGTCTGACACACCGGTGTCAATGTGTCCTTTTTTCCATTTCCAGGAGTGTAATTTATCTGATAACCCTCTGAATGCCATATTATTTTCAGCCAAATACAAAGTAATGTGTATCAATATTTGAAGCACATTGCTCCATCGTAAACTCTTTAGAAATTAGATTTTTGTTCTTCCTTGTCAATAGTTAATCCAGCTTTAAACCTGATTTCAGCTTCAGTCCATTGAGTAAATGCTTTTTTGTGGTTAGGACTATTTTCATGCAGTTTCAGAGCTTCACTTAAATGTTTCCAATTTCTGAAACCCACAGTGGTAGTCAAATTAGTAGTTGACTTTAAATCAAACAGTCGACAACAAAAGCAAAAAAACACTGTCGTTTGATACAGAATAAACTAGCCACCGTTGTCTGATAGTTTCTTCGTTTGATATTTTTTTGTGTAATGGGTTGAAGTGAAATGACGCCCATTTTCATCTTTTGGAAAGTTATTTAGACATATTTGTGAGGGTCCACGTATTATAATGCGATCTATATCTCTAGCATTTAGTACTTTTGGCCACGTACCTACATCAGAAACATTGTATTCTTTTATTGGAAGAACGTTGATACTTTCATCGACCACAGATGTCCATGTGTTGATTTTGACTTGGAGAAATATCAGAGGATTCATGCAAAGATGTACTGCGCTGGTCAATTTGATCACCTTCAATAGGTGATTGTATATTTTTTGTGTATAATTGTTCACAGTCTGAAGAAATATTTGCTGATACATGGTCTTTTGATTCAATATCTGAAGTATTTGCCTTAGAATTTCCTTTAAGGTACTTATAAATATTCAAGTGCTTTTTAGTTTCTTCAAGAACTTTTTCTTTTTCAGCTTTTCTTTTCCGATTTTCTGAACCAGAAAGCTTTTTTTAATCATTTCCTTCTTTTCTGGCATGATTTAATAATTTGTCAAATTATTGCTTGGACACTGCTCTATTTCGCGACCACAATATTCGATCTATAACAAATAAAGAAATTCACCTATCAGTAGACATAACTAGAAAAAAACCTGAACTGAAAGATAAAAATGTTTTTCGCACTTACCAGAAAATTAAAATGTTGACACAGTCACGACACTCGTTTCACTCACAATTATTCAGCCACGAAAACATAACCGCTGCCTCCGACTCTTACTGACATGCGGGTGCAAATCGTAGCGCTGCCAACATATGCAGTCTAACAAACATTGTGTGGCGCTGTATTATTTCAGTACGTTAGGGGAGAATTCTCTATGAATGCAGTGCACGCATTGCATGATGTATTAATTAATGTACATGAGTCATTAAGTCACAAATATTCGATATAAATACATTCGTATTAATTAAATCATAATGTAATGTATATTTCACAGTCTGTATTTTCTTTTATTTGGAGCGACCGGTAGTTTCTGTTGTGAACGAGAGATGGTGCGGCTGCATGGGCTCTTGTCTTGTTGCAGTTCTTGAAACAAATAAGAGAGGCGCTTCGGTAGAGTCCGTGCTAGCCCGTGTCAAACATGGATGGTTGCAGACAATACGAAGATTGCATTCAGCATGATTTCTCATCTGCTACCCCGAATTCATCGCGCATTCGTGAGATTAGCGACGTATGTTGAATGAGACTGAATAATATTTTAGTTTCGCGAAATGGGTGATTGTAAATTGTAATTTTTTTTTTACATGCGTTTAGTGCGTGGCGCCCCTTGGGCCCCGGCGCCCTGGGCGACTGCCCGGGTCGCCCCACCCTAAAGCCGGCGCTGCCAACAAACAACTGATATGAGCCACAAAACGATGACAAACCGACAAACGGAGATTTGAGCATGGCTGCATATTGGGAGCAAATGAGCTTGGGGTCATGTGATCAAAAATGGACACATGACACCAGCCATCAAAAGTGTCCTTCTGAGAAATCTTGATGGTGCCATAACAGGACAACCAGTGTGGATGCTAGCACTTTAAACGCGTTGCAGAATATTTTGATAAGAGATGATGTGATGTGACTTGATGTGATGGCCAGTGTGAACTGGCCTTCATCTGTAATTCCAAAGAGTATACATAATGTGAAACTGAGACTGTTCCAAGTAACACAGAAATACACTGTGTGGTTTGTTTTGCAGAGCCGATTTCCACAAGGGTAAAACTGATATAATACGAGGGCTATCCACAAAGTACAATACGCTTTGGAATCAAAAATAAATAAAGTATTGGAAATTTTTTAAATTATATACAGATGAAAGCCACACTTAAATACTACTTTTCTACATAGTTGCCATTTAAATTAAGGCACTTATCGTAGCGATGGACGAGCTTGGAAATTCCTTCGTCGTAAAATTCGGCCGCCTGCGCCTTCAACCACGTGGTTACCTCTTCTTGAAGCTGTGCATCGTCATCAAAACGCTGCATAGCCAACCACTTCTTCATTGCTGGAAATAAGTGGAAGTCACTCGGTGCCAGGTCAGGACTGTACGGTGGATGAGGAAACAACTCCCACTTAAAAGATTCGAGAACTTCGCGAGTGGCATTTGCCGTGTGGGCCCGGGCGTTGTCGTGAATCAGCAAGATCTTTGAGCCCAACTTTCCCCTGCGCTTGTTTTGTGTTGCTCGTCTGAGGTTGTGCAGAGTTTGGCAAAACCTTTGAGAGTTCATTGTAGTGCCTCTTTCCAGGAAATCCACAAAAATCACACCTTTTCTGTCCCAAAAGACAGTCGCCATCTCCTTCCTTGCCGACATTGTCTGCATGCATTTCTTGGGTTTTTGGGGGGGATTTGTGTGCCCCCACTGCAATGACTGCAATTTTGTCTCGCAGTTCACATGCGTCATCCATGTTTCGTCACCAGTAACGATACGATCGAGTAATGAGTCTCCATCTTTCTCGTAAGCATCCAATAATTTTAACGCTGCAGCCATTCGCTGATTTTTGTGAATCTCTGTCAAGATTTTTGGTATCCATCTTGCACAAAACTTGTGGTAACCAAGCTTTTCGGTAATGATTTCGTGCAACAAACTTCGTGAAATTTGTGGAAAACTCATAGGGAGTTCCGTTATTGTGAAATTACGGTTTTCACGGACCGCGGCATAGACTTTTTCGACAAGATCGGCAGTCACTATGCTGGGTCTTCCACTTCGCTCTTCGTCGTGAACGTCAGTTCGGCCATTTTTAAATTTTATGACCCATTGACGCACTCCACCTTCAGTGATTATGTTGTCCCCATACACTTCACAAAGCTGCCGATAGATTTCTATCGGTTTACAGTTTTTGCAGTCAGAAACCTTATTACAGCACGCACTTCACACTTCGCGGCATTTTCAATTAATGCTGACATTTCGAACTGTCACAGTAACTCAACAGAGTACAGCACGAACCTCTCACCAGCACGACAGGATGCCGACTGAGCGGCGGATTGCCATGACACCAAAATGGACGCGCTAGCACCACCCCTAATGGACACAAACGAAAACGTAATGTACTTTGTGGATAGCCCTCGTAGTTTTCATTTATTGGCTTATTCACACAGCACATTAACGGACTTGAAAGGAACAGAAGACGACGTCTTCATCAAATGGTGGTGTTTCACATGGGATAGACCTGTTAGTTCAGTACCAAACTGTGGAAGTAAGATTATGAGTTACCATCCATGGCACAAAAAGTCGGAATATAGCGTGAGAGTTAAAGAATTAGTAATGATAAAGTTTATTAATGGCCAAATCAATATTAAATACCGATATTGTCGACAAATTTATTTGATGAATTGCTGTGAAGGGGGAAAACAGGAAATGTGTCATTCAAACATTGCAAAATGCTGATATTATCTTTCTAACTAAAATACAGAAATTGTATATATCAAAAAATATTTACAAAGTAGAGCCTTTGTATATAATATATTGCTTTCTTTCTTGCTAAATACCAAGTAACATGTAAAAAACTGAATTTTTCTTCTTCAGTAGATCTTACTTTTACACCATTAATAATAAATAAATTACATAATTTAAGTTGTTCATCAATTTATATTCTTATTTATACACAGTGCAGGCTTTTCTGTCCCATTACTGTAAAACCTATCTTTTTTCCTTATGGATATCTGGCATCTTTTCAGCAAAAATAATTGTGGATTAAAATCCAAATAAGCGTATATTTATTGGGTACTAGCGAAATGTAACTCTTGTAAAAGGGTTCTGATCACTAGAACTTAGTTTTTGAATAAATAAATTTTAATAATTCTTATTGTTCCTTATTATCATTCAGCAGACTCTTCCCAAAGTTCATCTTGACAATGTGGGAGTTGATAAATGTCATTAAAGCATTCAAAATAGATCAATACTCTGCGCCAAACTGTCTGAATGAAGGCCACACTTCTTTGGATTAATAGTTGCCAGAAACAGAACTTGGATAATAACCATGAAAGATTGTTAGTAATCAGTTAATCGTAAGAGACTGAATGATAACATGAAATGATAGACCTATGCCTTATCATTATCATTATCTATAATCACATATTATCATATTCTTGACTGTATTATTATATTATATTGTAATTATTTCACAAAGTAAAATTAATATTAATCTTGGCAATGTGACCACATGATGTCCTGATTGGTAACAGTGTCCTCTAATGGGATGTGAATGTATTGATGGATAAGGAACTCATCAAGATTTTTGAGTTATAGTATGTAATTTCACGTTCCACTGTATTGTGAAGACACTGACTCAAATGCAATGATAATAATTGGATGCAACAGAAACTGAAATAGTTTGTTGCATAGCTCTGGCTTATGAGGTTTGGTATGCTCCTATGCATGTCATTGCTAAACAAAAGTGAACCTAGATCAGAGAACTACTGTTAAATGAAGAGGGAGTCATCAATCAGAATGTATTACAGAGAGAGAGAGAATAGTAAATAAATAGATTGCCACATTTGTCTCTCAGAGATACTAAGACAGACATGTAAAAAAAACGAAGTTTTGCTAGCAATAACAGGACTGAACAAACAAATATCTGCAGTTTTGAGATTGAAGTGTGGTCTGGTGACCACTACATGAAAAATATCAAGCACATTGGATCAGTGATCCCTTAATAATATTGGTGGTTGCGGCAAGTTTTACTGTAAAGCATCTCATGTGGACAGGAAGTGGATGCTTGTACCGACTCAAAGCCAGTGATTTTTTTAACTGAGTCTCTATTACATTCCCTGAACTCAGAATAAATACTCTGAAGAATTAGGCAAGTACACCATGCATTTTGGATGGGACAGAGCAACCTTACTTGTCAGAAAACTCTACAAAACTTAGAACTAAAACCTGGAGGCACGTCAAATCTCTCATTCCAGGCCTTGTGCCAGAAGAATGCCAGTCAGACTCAGAATCTGGGTCAGAAACAAGAGTCCACACCAAATGCTCATAACTTCTCTCTGGCTCACTCAAAGGCTAGCCAGCATCTCCCTTCCTAAAAGATAAGTTGTTCTTTCTTCAGCCAGGTAATCTATTGGAGTTAAATAATATGAACAAATTCTTGTTAAACTCCCTCCTCTATAATATTACAAGGCCAACCAATGAATAGAAAGCCAATGGCTTGCTGACTCACCAGAAAAATTTTAATATTGCCGGCCAATTGCTGCAGTGCTCTCAGTTTCCCATGGCCTGATGTAAACTTCCCAGATATGGAAACAGCCAAGCTGTAGCAAGGCCCGCAGATTTGGTTGTCCGATTGCAGGCGCTTGTTGTCGCCCACGACCTTAACCACAACGGTGAAGAAGCGCGCAGGCGGCCGCCCTGTGGCTCCCCGCGAGCGGCGCTGAGGAAACAGGGATGGAGGCCACTGAGTCAGCTGCCAGCGCATCCTGACGTCATCAAAATTCTGCAGCTGTACATGGCCGACAAGTCGCAGTAAGTTTCACGGGTCACTGAGGTAGCCCTTCCATGCCGAGCTGTTTTGCAGACAGCAAAGTGGCGTCCTCAGCATCGCGGGGCCCTGTGATGTAAACAGAGAGGAATGTAGCACTGTAGCTAGGAATAATAAGACACTTGATCATGGCCAAGTTTTAATACGGCGCATACTGACAGTTTCCATCCATGCCCTACTATCCTCCACTGCATGCCAACATCTACATTTGGCAGTGACGGCCACATTTGGTGTCAGAATAGTGGGCGTTTTCTGTACAGTATGATGCTCGAGCCCACCACCTGCATTACAGTCACAAGATGTGGTGAGTTTTGACCAATTTTTCTTTTTGAGTGTTGGACGTTTTCTTTCTTTGCATTGTCTGAGCAAGTGTTAGTGTGTTTGATGCAGAAGGTTTTTTTTCTTTCTTGGCATTTAATTAGTTTTGTATTGGGTGAGTATGATGTTTTATTTATCTCCTTCGAAAACATAATATGAGATACTGAGCTGTAGGAAGTCAGTTTATGGTTGTAGTTAAATGTTTTGTTCCTGTGGATTTTATAGGTTGAAATGTGACTAAGTGTGAACGAAAGCAACACAATGGCAGTCAAGGACGCAAGCTGTGTCGGAACCAGAAGCGGTATGGATTTTGTTGGAAAAGGTAGCTCAATTAACAGCGGACAATACGCAGTTGAGAAGTCGTTGTTGCCTAGGGTGCCACAGCAGGAGATTGACCCAGTTGCTGTAAGTTTGATTCTTCTGTTTTCTGGCAAGGCATCTGAGGATGTGCATTCGTTTGTGGAGGACTTGGAAACTTCAGCTGTGATGAATGGTTGGTCTGACGAACAGTTGTTAAATGTAGCCAAGATTAGACGAACGGGTGAAGCGAAGTCATATGTATGGTGTTCTCAGGCCTTAAGGAAGGCAGGACAGTTTAAGCAGTTGAAGGAGGGTCTTTTACAGAGGCACAAGAAACAGAATAGCGCTCGGTACTTTAGGGAGAAGTTTACAATGACGAAGAGACAGGGGGAGATGGTAGGGAAATTTGCGGACAGAATAAGAGAAATTAGTGAGTCTACTTACGAGTTGGGTCAGAGATATGAAGCGACTGGTGTTCTGTTGCAGGAGGCCAAGCAAAGGCCATTTGATGTATTTTTGAGGGGGTTTCCGACGCATATGGCGTGGAAATAGCGTAAAGGGACTCCAAAAGATTTGTATTCGGCCATTCAGCTGGCAATCCAATGTGAGGAAATAGATGTGGCAACAGAGGTACGTGATAGACAAACAGTGTTAACATCAGGTATAAAATATTATGAGTGTGGTCATAAGTGACATGTGCAGAGGCAATGTACCCAGTCATCGACGAATACAGGAAGGGGTGGAAATCAGCGGTGTAGACAATGCAGAAGTGGAGTTAGTAGAGGTGAACAATCGTTAAATGGCAAAGGGGGCCCAAGACCCACCTAAGGGAGCTCCTGTTTAATTTCAGTGCTACAAATACATCTGCAGCGGTGGAATGTTCAGTGGTAGGATCCATAGGAACTAAAAAGTTTAAGATTTTGTTGGACACAGGGGAGCAAGTGTCAGTGGCTACTAAGAGTATATTGTGACGAGGGAAATTAGACGCACCACGTTATAGGTTGCGTGGAGTGAGGGATAAGGAGGCCACACCTTTGGGGTCAGTGACAGTTGACTTTCGCATAGGGAAAGTCCGATTTGATGCATGCATGGAGATAGTACCATAGCTAAGGGAGGGATACAACATGTCCTGCATCAACATCATGCCAAAATTGAACTTGCACAACGATCTATGGAACGTGGTGGATCTATGGAACGTGGTGGAATGTTATTTCACCTAGGGGAAACTGTTGTCGATGCAGAGCTGTCGCGAGGGGCGTTTAACATAATGAACAAGTGAGACTCGTACATTAGCATTAAGGCTTAATTCACATGAGTGTTTGTCTAGTAGCACCGGGAAGTCACTTTGGGTAAGTGCAGAGTCAAGTCTACCAGTGGGTACAGTGTGTGGTACTGAACCATTGGAGGATAATGAAGTTTTGGATCATTAGGTTGTTTTGTGAACCGTAGTATTGTATGTGTACAAGAGGGAAACATCAGGCTAGTAGTACCCGTGAATATGGATAATTTTAGCGCTGTTGACATGAATTTAGGAAAAGGAGTTTCAGTAACGAATTTGGATGTACTAGATGATGAAGGCTGGTGTTTGTGAGGTAGGCGTAGCGATCAACCACTAACTGTCGATAGAACTGCATTGCTTAACAAAGTTAAAGAGAAGGAGGAGAAAGAGAGCATATGGAAGAATTGTTGTGTGAATTTAAGGATTTGTTTTTCCCGTGAGGGCTGTTACCAGCAACTCCATTAGTTCAACATAGGATACCAGCAGGGGACTGAAAAATGAATTTACTTTCAAAATCTTTTCTTAAGAATTCACTTTATTTACTGGTGATTCATCAAGAACATTAACACATTTAATCACACTATGTGAGCGTGGAAGTAGTTGCCAGTGGGTAACTGATGAAAACAAATTAAGTTTCTTTCAACAAATGGAAATGTTATTCCTAAAAGCCCTTTCTTCTGAAACAGATATAAATTATAATCAGAAAACACCCTCAAAATATCAAGTTACAATTTTATTCAGAGGCAGAAAGAACAAATATTGACTGTATGAGCTTTCGGGCTGAGAACCTTGCCGCTACTTTTGACGCAGCTGTAGTCATGACCGTTCATAACAACCTCTGAAAGACTACACTGGTGCAAATCTGCAACACACCAGATTATTTTAAACTAAAAATTTTAACAACTCACACAAGCACATAAACTATGCACCTTGTAGGAGGAATGGAAATGGTACAAAACACTAACATTAAAAAGAAATTAACTTGCCACCGAAGGTGCAGCTTCATTTTTAAAAAAAAATCTATTATGGTGGAAGGGTGGCAACTTTATATACTAAAATGACCATTTAAATAAAACCCATGAAATGCAGTGTTACATAAAATATACAACATTACACATATATCGCCTCTCAAGATGATAGGCAAGATAAAAACATATTTCAGGAATTCGGCCGTTACATTTCAAGCAATAAATTCGTTAGCACCGAATCCGACAAACATGACACAGGCAACTATTAACGTACGGCAGATCGAGAGACAGACAGACAGAAACTAACTGCCTAACAAATGCGGATGAGAGACAGACGAGCAAACTGGTGACGAGAGACTGACCAAGTAAAGTAGTAGAATTTGACAATGAAACAACATATCATGAATTACTGAACTTCTAATAAATTGCGATGTCTAACGAAGACCTGGCGCAGCAACCCCAACACTCTCCCAAACCGTCCGCTGCCAGCCGCTTCAACGGACGCAGGAAGTCGCGCTGATGCCCCGTCTCGTGGAGTCGCAGTTCGCCCCGGCCAGACTGATGGCGTGGGTTGACTCCTGTTGCTCTCGTATCGGCCGCGAAGCCACTACCCCTCGCTATACGGCGCGGACCACTGGACTGACGTGGCGACCTCACATGCGCCGACGCTCAAGAGGGACAAGTCATCTTGTGTTCCAGTGTGCGAGCAGACTGGCGACCTAACACATACAAGCACACTGGACGACAGACAGAACCGACTGCCCCACACTGACCTGCCTGACCAACTGACCAGACTCGCCGAGACTGACACACTTACCCACTGCCGAGTTCATAAGGCCCCTTAAATGCACGTTAACAGGCAACTTTTCCCCTTTCACATCAGAGGGAGACACGAAAGCTGCGATTTCCACATCGGCGCCACCCCCAGAACCGGAAGGCGACTGCTTTGAACTACACACTGCGGTGCACTCTTCAAAACAGCAAATTTTACCATGGCTCAGGAAACCATACAGAATACTAAGGTATTTGCAACCAAATGTGGAGGATTTCATTGAACAGCATTTGGCGGACGGTATTATAGAGCTTGGTAATAGTTGCTGGGGAGCGGGCATTGTTGTTGTACCTAAAACATCTATGGATGAAACTAAGGCATAGAGGTTCTGTTGTGACTGCCGATACCACTATAATAAGCAGTAACTGATGCATACCCCAAACGAAACATACTGGAAACTTTGGATCAATTAGGACAGCGCCAGTACTTTTCTACTATGGATTTTCTTTACTCCTGGAGGCTATTACCAGTACATCAGAATACCATTCGGTTTGAAAAACGCTCCGGAAACGTTTCAGAGTTTGCTAGACACTGTGTTAAGGGATTTGAAACCACGGTAGTGTCTTGTCTATTTGGATGACATTATAGCCTTTTCATGGAGTATGGAGCAGCATAAACAGCGGATAAGTGAAGTCTTTATGAGGTTAAGAGCAGCTCGTTTGACGTTGAGTCTGGAGAAGTGTCATTTTGCATTGGAAGTAGTGAAATATGTATATCATATCATCAGTAAGGATGGAGTGCAAACAGATCCGAGGTTGGTACAGTCTGTAAGGGATGTTTGAGAGCTGAAACCAGTTAAGGAAGTGCAATCATTTGTCGGAATTTGTAATTTCTATCGGAAGTTCGTGAAGGATTTTGCAGATTTAGCATAGACATTGACATGATTGTTGTGGAAGGGTGTTAAGTTAGAGTGGACAGAAGAGTGTCAGAAAGCCATGACAAACTGAAAAAAGTCTTAACATCAAATGCGGTTCTTCTGTTCCCAGATTTTGAAAAGAAATTTATTGTACTATGTGATGCACCAATCAACCATTAGAGTGCGTTCTTAGCCAGGAAATTGATGGGAAAGAACATCATGTAGCCTATGCATCTAGGCAGTTGAATGCAGCAGAGAGGAATTACTCAACAACAGAGAAGAAGATGCTTAGTGTATTCTATGGAATCATATATTTCAAATGTTATTTATATTGGGGAAAATTTTGGGTAGTGACAGATCATGCTGTGTTGATGTGGTTGTTGGGGTTGAAGGATCCATCCACTAGACTCGTTAGGTGGAATGTGAGGCTTAGTGAATTCGACTACAAATGGTGCACAAGCCTGGGAAGAAGCACGGTAATGTGGATACACTGAGTAGAAAGGTGGCAAAAGTACAAGTCATAAGTTATGATGTAGCAGTATGGCAAGAATTACAGGATGTTGACAACGATTGTAAGTTGTATAGGACACAGCCACAATTTAATATGTATGATGGTGTTCTGTGCAGGGAAACGATGTCAGGGCCAAGTATAGTAGTGCCAGTGAAACTGAGAGATGAGGTTTTAAAGGTAGCACATTGATACATCGTGGTATGGAAAAACTTAACCAAAACGTAAGGTAAGCAGAGCTCAAAGGCTGCAGGGAGTGAAAGCGTAGACCCAAATGACATTACAGTTTTAAACACAATTTAATATATATACAATATATACAACATATATACAATATATATACAAAACACAATAAAATATTTTAAACTCCAGGCCTGAAGGGCTGCTGAACAGTCACAACTGTAATGTCAGAATGACGTCCTTAAGATTCAACATACAGAAATAATTACGGTCTGAAGGACCCAACACTTTTGATTAATTATTGACCAATACAGTAAGTTACTGCAAGGAATGACTTTAATCATTCAGCCAGAAGGGCCAATCAAATACAACCACAAATACTGTTTTGATAATGCTACAAGAATGCATGCAAAACCAACAGTTAATTTACTTCGTCCAAAGGAGCAGTAAAGACCAAAAGACAAATTCATATACCAAAGTTTTTTTATGAAACAAGCTAACAAGATAAAATTAATATCCAAAAAGGGGTAGTAACGTCGCCACTCGGCGAAGGGCCTGAATATCAGTAGTAATAAATATTTGAGAATGTTGGAAGTTAGTGAGTTAGCAC
The DNA here is from genome assembly GCF_023897955.1 of Schistocerca gregaria. Taxonomy (NCBI): domain Eukaryota; kingdom Metazoa; phylum Arthropoda; class Insecta; order Orthoptera; family Acrididae; genus Schistocerca; species Schistocerca gregaria. The sequence continues at coordinate 170,075,516 of NC_064927.1, read as the reverse complement.
TTAAAACCAGTCCATGCTCCTCACCACTACGAAAGATTTACAATCAGCTGTGCTAGGACTACCTGCTTTAGCAATATGGCACAGACCAGCAGAACAACTAGAAACTTCACCAACGTGGCGAATCGTCCACATAGGGCATAAAAGCAACTCTCTATAACACATAAAATAAAAATTACATAACATTGAAACACATGGTTCAAAATATAACGCCTATCTAGGCAGGAACTGTTAATGACGCCCACTGGCCTTCGTAAATCTTCGACTTAGTAAAAGCGACCGCCAGTACTAAATAATAATACTACTCAACAATTGGAAAAAAACAAGATCGTTATTGCATTTGGGTCAGAATAAAATTTCAACCACAGATAATATTTTAGGTTTAGTTATTAAGGCACAAAAAGTTAACACTCTTTTGTAGTGATAGTTACACTTGACAATACATCAGCAGATCACTGAATCGGGATTTCGGGCACGCCTGAGCCTACTAAAATTGCGAAACACCATGGCACACAACCTTAGAACAATACACACCCTCCGACATGGGCAGAAATTGAGTGAGACACATCAAGTCGAGAAATTCTCACCGGTAGTCCAGAAGGCAGATAAGCATTCGGCGACAGGTTGCGACCAGCACCAACTCGAGTTACGTCAATCGTCCCAGTTACGCCATAGCAACGCGGACACGCCGCATCAACAGTTACCACGCCGAGCTTCCTTATCACACAGCCCGTCCAGAACGACTCCCGCCGTCCCGAGTACACACGCTCGTAGCAATCACGTGCGTTCACAGGAAGTTATACCACCTTTCCCGCAACATTGCGCTGCCACACAACCGAAATAAACTCCCCGTCTCATTGCGGCAACAGCACTCGATACTCTCTTCGTCAGCAGGTCTCTCTCCAGAACGCAGCGCACTCCGAAATTTAAAAGCAAACGGACCAATCACGGCAGAGCAAAGCCAAGGCTCTGGAAGACGACACACCACATCTAGGCAAAGATGAAGATGATACGGTTCACACATGATTGCATGTTATCTGGTCATGGCGGGGGTAGAGCGATGAATAGGAGAGTGGGGGAGAGGTATTCGTGTAGAAGTAGGAAAGTGGATGTGGATCAGTATGTCAAGAATTGTATACCATGTGCGCAGACAGCAGATCTGAGACAGAAACAGATACAGCTACAACCATTGCCAGAAGCAACATGTCCATTTTGTTATGTTGTGAATTGATGTCTTAGGACCTTTCAGTCGAGCACCATCAGGGAACAGATTCTGTCTGACAATAAAAGACCATTTTTCGAGGTATGTGGAGATGGTGACTATGCCAAATCAACGGATAGCAATGGTCGCACAAGAGTTAATAAACAACTAGATTTTGAAGTTTGGTGTACCGGAGACAATAATTACTGACCAAGGGACCAACTTCATGTCGGATTTAATGAAGGAACTGTCTAAATTGTTGAAGGTAAAGAAGTTGGGGACGAGCCCCTTGCATCCACAGGTGAATGGAAGGACAGATTGGGTACACAGAACAATCGGGAAGCTGCTGAGTTTTTATGTGGATTCTCATCACTCAGTGGGACGAGTATTTGATGCATATTGTATGCACATACAATGCAAAAGTCCATACCAGTACTGGTTTGTCTCTGTTTGAGGCAGTGTACGGGCGAAGAATTTCGTACTGAAGAACTGGTGAATATGTATGTATATTCTCGAGGACAAATCGGTATGTTTGGAAACGGGTACAAAAGGCGAATATGAAGGTTTTGGAAAGGCAGGAAGATGCAGTGATGCATAAAGGAAGTTTACTGCAATATAGAGTAGGGCAATGGGTAATGCTATCCAGCCCCTATACACCGAAAGGGAAAACTAAGAAGTTAGTCACAAGGTATCAAGGGCCATACCAAGTAGTTGAAACCACATTCCCCGTTAATGTTAAGCCTCAGCTGCCAACTAGAACAACGATAGTACACAGTGGGCTGTTGTGGCCATTTAACAGTTATCCGGATGTGATTCCAGGCGTGTCACAGGAATAGTAGAGTGGAGAGAGGTGTTAGGAGCAGGGAAAGCCAGAAGATACAGTACAACATGATGTACCGTATGCTTTGCGACCCAGGAAGTAGTAGAGTATTTTTGTTTCCTTGTTATATGTAATTGGGTTTGCGCAGATTAATTAGTCATTGTATTTTCACATGTTGTATGTGTTTTCGAGTATTGTGAGCCTGCTGGGAACAGTAGTCTTTTTAAAGAGAGAGGAAGGATGATGGTGATCACTGTCCTCATGTCACTGAAAAGTGGAGCGTTGAGCAAGTTGGTAGAAGGAGAAAAGCTGTGGAGGTATTGCTGATCTCGGCAGTTAACAGCCGGTACGCCGAGATGACAAAGGAGAATTATGGAGCTGCCATAGAGGAAAGGTAACGGTATGTCCAGCCAGGATGATACGCACCAATCCAGATATGTGCAGGGTGCAGTTATATTCAGTCAGGAGGAAAGAAATAGACTGTCCAAGGGACTTCGTGGAGCCAAAATTGAGCTTGCAAGGGGTTGGGATACATTGGATCTTCTCCACCTACGAAAATTTGACAGTAGTAGCAAGTTGTTTTGAGCAGGTAGTATTTGCAGGATCGAAACGTATAGAGCTCCAGTGGAGCGCAATTTTAATCAATGAATTGCGTGTAACATCTGCCAGCATCAATTTCAGGAGTCACGCAATTGAATGTTACACAGCCACAGCTGTACTGGCCATAAGCAACTTTAGAGTCGTGGTCTAATGAATTTGTGACTAGTGATGGGTTAACGAACATGTGCACTTACAGATTATGTTTTATGATGTTTGAATACATGTGCTCACCCTGTATAACAACATCATGAATGTATTTAACAGTACTGACAACGACATATAAACGTGTCAGCTTACATTACGTTGACATGTCTTAAAGCGATAATATCAGCACTTGATAATGGCCTAAGGCCGAAATTGCAATAGTCTAATAAAACTTATAACAGTCTCTTGTGTAAAGATGATGTCCTTCAAAAAATTGTTGTGTGATATTTTCATTCCGATCAGGCCGAAAGCCAATTCCAAGAGGGAACCGATGGTAGTCCATATCTCAGTGGATTGGATACCAAGGGTGTAAGACAGGTACATAAGGGGTTGCTCAAGCATTAAGTGGAGAGCCATCCAGCAACGAATTTTTATGTTTTGTCTCATGTCATATGTTTAAGAGGACTATACCACATCTAAGTTTTCTAATAGTAGTACTAAATGCGTCGTAAGTATGTGCCAACCCAAACATGTTTAACAGTAATTAGAGGTCGACCCAAGGACCAGGTCTTTCCAAAGGTGGGAATAATGTTGCGGCAGCACCGTTTAAGATTGGAAAGTTAGATTCAGGGCAATATTTCTCAGTGCCCAAGTTACAGCCAGGCACGGGCCAGTTGACAGTATGTTAAGCTTACCAGTGGTGTCAGCTCTTCTGGATGGCGGGGCGTGTCACACCACTGGCTACATGAAGAAGCAGATGGGGCGCCAGCGTTCCAGTCCATGGCGGGTCGCTGGTTCGAGGCCAATGTGGGGTCTGTAGCCAGCCAGCAGTGGGCCACTCAATGGCTTGCTACCGCAAGCAGTCTTCTTGGCTCACAACACACGCCGGAGGCATACAAAGGCGAGGGCCGCAGATTTGGCTGTCGGATCGCAGGTGCTTGTTGCCGCCTGTGATTTTAACCATGATGGCAAAGAAGCATGCAGTGGGAAGCCCTGCGGCTCCCAGAGAGCGGCGCTGAGGCAACAGGGATGGAGGCCACTCAGTTGGCTGCTGGCGCATCAAAAATCCGCGGCTGTACACTGCCGTCACGTCACAGAACGTTGCACAGGTCGATGAGGTAGCCCTTCCATGGCAAGCTGTTTTGCAGAAAGCAAAGTGGAGGCCTCGGCATCGTGGGGATGTAGACAGAGAGGAATGCGGCACTGTAGTGGGTATAATAAAACCCTTGAAGGTCACGGGCGAATTTTAATATGGTGCTTGACAGCGTCCACCTATGTCCCACATTCCTCCACTGCGCGCCAACATCTACATTTGGCAGTGGCGGCTACAGTATTATCAATTTCATTTTTCAGCATTCTGCGGCAGAACACAAACATTTAGATGTGGCACGAATCCGCTATTGGCTTGACTTTGTTAAATATTTTCAGTATGTCTTTTTCGCTTATTGTGCAACCTGAACCTGCAGTCATTCGGAGAAGCAGTCTGAGAATTTTTAATAATTATACAGCATAGAGCTATTACCAGATCTTAATGTGCAATTTATATTTCAAAAATTCCAGAAGTCCGCATCTTTAGTGTTCTGTTACCAACACCAATCTGGGACAAATACATTTTGCATTTTTAAACAGCTTCAGCACATATTTAGTGGGTGGAGATGAAAGCCTACTCACATTGATGACCGTGCATGTACAATTATTAAATAATGCCTACTGTGTAAAACTTTAATTGTTCTTATTTTTCTAATTCTTTGTCTTTGTTCTATTGTTGAGAAATTTCTCAAAACATTACTGTATTGATACATAAATCAATTGGAAACTAAAACTATGTGAAATGAATCACAAAATGAATAGGCAAACAAATGTGTAAAAGAAAAATAAACAGGCCAAAGCAGAACGAAAAATTTTAAGTAAGAGAGAATTCATTATTGCATTTTTCTGCTTGAAGTAGAGACTGCTAGGCTGCGATCTTGCACTTCTTTAATTAAATATCTCGTCAGTACATTACTTTGCTATCTTAGTTGGTCACATACTTTCATGCAATACAATACAGTTAACAGTCACAAATCTAACAATACTTAGTTCAGCTGGTCCAAGATGACGATCTTGCTACAGCTTGCTTGTAATGGCGTGTTCCATTATCGAAGTAAATGAAAACAGTATTGTGGCTATCCAGCAGCAATGTTAACATTTTCCATTATAAGGTAATGTTATTTATTGCAAAAATTTCTGTTGTGCGATTTATTAGTCTTTCAGTATTATAGTCAAAACTAGTATCAGACAAATAATGGCAGAAACAAGTTCTGGTAACATATTTTCTCATGAAGAACGAAGTAGAAATTAATTCAGACATGGAGAATGTAAATACTGCTGTGTGTGAATACACAATCTGAATGCGATACATTTCAATTAGATATGCAATAAACTGCCAGTAATGAAATGATTGTGAACGCAATAGTGGACCATCAGCCAGCCTTACTCTCCTGCTGGTATAAGCGTCTTGTGAACTCGATATTCGACAAATGTTGCTAAAAATATTAGCTAAAATGACCACTCTGTGTACTAAAGATGATATGACCACTCTGTGTACCAAAGATGAAATTACAACTTTTAAAAATGGAATTCCTATAATGATATTAAATGAATTCGATGACACAACGAAATATATTACGACACGGATTTCAAACGTCCACAACCAGGTAAAAAGTACAGAATATGATTTCTCCCAATTACCCTTTACAAATGACGATTTACCAGACGATATCCTGTATTATGTAGAAAATTCTATACATGAGGTCTCTTTGTTACCTTTTGCGAATGCAGAATAAATGAATCAACATAATGAAGAAAATAATAGAAATGACTTCTGTATCCTACCATTTGCCACTGGAGCGTTAATAGACGAATACAGTAGTACAGAAAAATTTTATAATTGCATTTCCATTTTGCCATTTGCAGATAATCATATGTTTAGTGAAGAACAGAAATGTTGTCTCAGGATCTGCAGTGAAACAAAATGCAAGTAAGGGGCTATCACAAAATGGGGATGTGAATTATCTCCATTTTGTGAAGAATTTTATATAAATAAGACTCTGAAATGGCCACATGATTTCACATCACATATGAAAACAATGCAATGTGAACTGAATTTGTCCTCACTTACATCCATTTGATAGCGTATATCCAAATTTCAGTATTGTTTTAGTAAACACAAAAAACTATTTGGAAACCAAGCACTACAGTAATATCCCATACAGAAATGTATCTTTACATTGCCTGCTCTGTGATCTGGGGCAGTGCTCGCTTTTAAAAAAATTTCAAGCTCTGATGAAGTTTTACATTATATCAACCAACCTAGTAACACTCATGGAAAAAAGCACATCAAGTCACTGCCCTATCAACTGTTGCATAATCCATGGGCAGTAATGAGATTTTCGTGTATTTTCATGCTCCACAAACAGTTAACTGTTGAGTTCAAAAATGAAGTTCAAAAAATTTTATTGCTATTGGTCTTACAGTCATACAGGAACTAACTCATGGCCCATACAACAACAAGAAAATAATGAAATAGTAGCTGGTATCAGCCAGATAGCTACATGCATTAGAGCTTAGCCATGTCTTAGGTAATACATAAACAAAAAACAAAATCCAAACAATACACCATCTTACATTTCAATGGGCAACATACAGTGTTACCAGCAAATGGTAACATGCAATGTCATGCGGTTCTGGATGACTGGAGGACACAAGATCCTGATGTGTACATGATAGAGATAGTAAGTGAGCCTCAACCATCTAGTGATGGCATGTAAAACTAAATTCCATCTCATCTTACCCCCAAATGATGACCAGGGGTCATAGTGGGGGCAACAGTCTGTCTCAACATCAAGAACCAGAATAAACAAGATAGTAATCAGACAGATCCTATATCCATATTGGGGTACAATGAAAACATGGATCTTCACAATGAGTTAAACAAAGGAAATTCAAAATATTGTGCTCCAAAGAATTAAGCTTGCAGGCCACAGCATAAGTTATCGTGGGTAGTGTACCATCTACAACTGTTATAGGTAAGGGGCAGTTATACATTCTGTATTATACAATTTGTCTAAGGGGACCCATTCCATACTTTCTTGTCCATAAATGCTGGGTTGAGAGCGCAGTTGGCCTTGACTAATGTGGGGTTACATGACTATGATGTGGGATTTTCATGACAATTAAGCTGTGAAACTGAGTGTTGAAATGCCTGTTCCTAGTACCTGATCATTTAGTTACTGAATGCCTGATAGGCATAAATTTTTTGAGAGAGAGAAAAGGCAGTAGTCGATTTCTTGATGCACAATAGTGAAAATACTGAAGTAATTGTGGACATAACATTTATCATTTTCCATGTATCACTTGGAGAGGAGTGTCTGGGATGTGGAAAGAGTCAAAGTTCTTTTTCTTCTTTTTTTACTCAGATGTATGGATATTGTACAATTCTAATGCAGACAGAGTTATGAGCTATAATCCTTGTGGAGATATTCATCGATGGAGTAGAAGGAGTTGGCCAACAGGAAGTTCTTTAATTCACTCTGAAACTGATCTTTATCACGTACATGATATGCTCTGGGGATGTTACAGGATATATGAATACCCATGTATTTGACTCCTTTTTGTATTAATGCTAAGCTTTTATAGTCCTCATGTAGATTGTTTTTGGTTCTGGTATTATAATCATGTTTGCACTATTTTGTGTAAAAAGAGACATGTTGGAAATAACAAAGGACATCAATGAGTGTATGTACTGAGAAGTAGTAGCTAGAAAACAACGTTCCTTAAAGAGATGCCTGCATGATGATCTAGGATTGACACCTGATATAATTCTAATGACACGTTTCTGAATTTTGAAAATGTTCTCTTTGTGAGAGGAGTTTCCCCAAAAGATGATTCCATAACTCATTAGCGAATGGAAGTATTCCAAATAAACTAACTTCTTCATTTTTAAATCACCTATTTCTGTTATCATGCGTATTGCAAATGTAGCTGAACTAAGGGGTTTCATTAAGTCTCGAGTGTGAGTTTTCCAATTGTTGTGGTCAATTTGTAGCTCTAAAAATTTGACACTGTCTTCAGTTTTAATTTCATTGTTTGAATACACTATACTTATAGGGTCAAGTATTCTTTGTGAGGTACTAAACAGTATGAACTGGGTCTTGTCAAAATTCACTGACAATCCGATTGCTATGAACCACCTATTGATACTTAGAAAGATTTCATTAGCTGATTGCTCAGTGAGATCATGAGTACTGTTTTTTATACTAATACATGTATCATCTGCAAATAAGACAAAATTTGCATTTTGTGACACTGTATATGGAAGGTCATTACTATATAATAGGAACAACAAGGGACCTAAAATAGACCCCTGGGGCGCCACTTGTCTGATGGCTTCATATTTTAAATGACTATTGTAATGTGATAAGCCTGATACAGACACACATTGTTTTCTATTAAAAAAATAGGATGAGAACCATGGGCCTGCTACTTCTGTTATCTCTCAATATTTTAACTTTTGTAAAAATATGTCATGCTTAACACAATCAAAAGCTTTAGCCAGATCACAGAATATTCCAAGTGGTTATAACTTTTGATTTATTGATTCTAATATACCATCTGTAAAAGTGAAAATAGCCTGATCAGTTGCCAATCCTTTCCGAAATCCAAACTGACAGCGAACGAGAATATTTTTCTGTACTAAGTGTTTATAATGTCTATTGTACATAACCCTTTCAAACACTTTTGAAAATATTGCCAGTAATGAAATGGGATGGAAGTTTTCCACTGATGACTTGTCTCCTTTTTTGTGTAATGGTTTGACAATAGCATATTTAAGCCTATCTGGAAAATTACCACTGTGGAGGGATTCATTACATAAGTAACTCAGTATGTCACAAATTTCTGAGGAGCAACATTTAATTATGGTAGTGCTGATTTCATCATAACCACTGGAACATTTGTTTTTGAGAGAGCTAATACTATCAGAAATCTGTTTCAGTGAGGTAGGATATAGTTGAATTTTGTTAAACTTCTGCAAAAATACATTTTTTTTAAATATTTGAGGCTGACATCTGAGTAACTATGCAAACCTAAGTTGTCTGGCACTAAAAGGAAAAAGTTGCTGAAAGTGTCTGCAAATTTGGAGGTATCTATAATCAACTCATTATTTATATCTAACATAATTTCCTCATTTGTCTGATCAGTTTTTCCTGTTTCACATTTTACTATACTCCATATAGTTTTTAACTTGATATTAGAGGCATTTATTTTTTTGAAAGTAAATACATTTTGAGGTTCTGATTACTTCGTTTAGAATTTTACAATATAATTTGTAATGTGATTTAGCTCCGTAGTCAACATTTTCCCTTGACATTAAGCACTGTTTTCTCTTTGTTTTGCAAGATACTTTCATTCCATTTGTAATCCAAGGTTTTGAAACATTTAATCTATTTCCTATGATTACTTTCTTAGGGCAACAGTTTTCAATGTGACCGATGACTGTATTAGAGAAATAGTTGAATTTTTCATTTATCCTGGATGAATTTTATACATCTTTCCAGTCTGTATTCCTCAAAACAGTTTTTTATACCTTTAGTTCCTGTTTCATTTATTATTCATATAGTTTCCCACTTCCTGTTATTAGTTCTATCAGAGCCTCACTATATTAAATGCAAGCAACTGCTCATCATGGTCTGTAAGGCCATTAAATATTGGATTTATACTATGATTTGCTAGTGTGATAGTGTCTATGAAAATGTTATCAATAGCAGTGCTGCTGGTACCTATAACCCTGGTTGGGAACTGTACTAAGGGAATGAGATTATAAGAAGTGGTAAGAGACTCTACTATGGACCTTGAGTAACTACATTCCAGAAAATTTAAACTAAAATCTCCACTTAATATGAGTTCATTATTTTTAGATGTTAAGAAATTTAATACTGCATCAAGCTGTTTAGTGACTAACTGGAAACTACCAGCTGGAACCTTGTATATTGTGACTATAATTATTTTTCCTTTGTGTGTTTCTATTTGTGTGACAGATAAAAGTTAAATCATAACAAATTCTGCCAGAACTATGGTATATAATTCTTAGGCAATGACGACAGCTGTGGCAGCTACAAATTTAGGCAACCACAACAAAAGGTGAGATAACAGACTTATAGGCAGTCATAGGCAATAAAGTGATTCAGTACTCAGCGACTACAAAGGAACAACAAGATAAATTATGTAGTGTATTGCTACACTGTTTACAGGTATTTACATGAAAACCAGTATAGGCAATTAAGTGATTCAATGTCGGCTTCCGCAGCATGGCAGTAGCATTACCCCCTACCATGCAGGGGGCCCAGGTTCGATTCCTGGCAGGGAACTGAGTGTTGTGTGTCCTTCATCATCATTATCATCATCATTGTCTTGCAAGTTGCCAAAGTGGCCTCAGCTAAAAAGGACTTGCAGTATGGTGGCCGAACCCCCCCAAATGGGGGCCTTCCAGTTAACAATGCCATACAATCATTACCAGTGATTCAATCCACAGCAACTACAAAGGAACAACAAGACAACTTATATGATTTGTTACTATACTGTTTACAAGCATTTACATAAAAACCAGTTCTATCAAAAAGCATGTTCATAATATGGAAGTTCGCCCCCTTATGTATTTTGCCACAACACATATATGATCTGTTATGACATAAAGTCAAGTGCCGGCACGGCATTCGGGAATGATAGAGAACAGATAGCTTTGAGAAGGCGTCAGCCAATCGCACTCTTACTGGCTCCTCTGCAGGACGACATCGAGACAACAGCGGCCCCTATGTGAAGAGCACATATGCAACGCGACTGAGTGGTGATGACCCAGTTCAATAGCAGTTTCAACATTACTCACTTTGATAGCAATGTCAACTCTATTCACTTCACTTGTACTCTCTATGTAGCTGAGACTTGGAATTGTTTATACTGAAGAAGATTGATTATTTCGTATGTCGCCCTTTGCTTGTGACACATCTGTGTAATTGCAAAAGTTAGGTACCTTAATTTTCATTTTATAAGAAAAATCATTAATAGGATTTGTTTGAATGTTAGTCTAGCGAACCAAGTATGCAGGCTCCCTGGACACCATATGATTCTCTTGTCAAAGCGAGCAACAGTGGGAGACACGATCAAGCAGATGCTAAACTGCAACATAATTGAACCCTCTGTGTCATATTGTTGTCCATTGCTAGCGGTAACCAAACTTAATGTTAGACGCACAATCCACAAATAAAATAATTATACATGTACACACAAGAGCTGAAAACGTCGATGAACAATTACAAAAAGTTCGTGGTGTTAAGTGCCTTGCAAGTATTGATTTAAAAAATTCATATATGCAGGTAAAACTAGCGCCAGAATCTACAAAATATACAACCTTTATTTTTGTCTGAAGGAGTCATCAGTTTAGCATCCTACCTTTCGGACTTAATGTTAATTCTGGACTGTTCATCACTGGTGTAGACACAGTAGTTGATCCAGAACTGCTAGAAAGTTTAACAGTGTATACTGCTAACATTCTCATAACAACAAATACTTGAGAATAATATTTACACATTCTAGAAATAACACTAGTAAATAAGCGAAAAGCACCAGTTTGCTTTTGCTCTATAGTGTACTGTAGAACAAAAGCGAACTGGTGTTTTTCGTTTATTAGAATGTTGTTGTACCAAGAACTGACGGAAGATTCTGTTAACATAACACTAGGGAAGTTTTCACAGGCAGGAGTAATGGCAAATTCACAAAAATCTAAGTTTGCAGGAGAGGAGAGCAAATTTTTAGGCATGTAACAAATTGACAATGAAATATGACTAGAGCCTGATAAAATTAACACAATCTACAATTTCTCATATCCAAACACCAACAAGAAATTAAAAGCATTTTTTAGTCTCTGGTCTTGCTTTCGGCATTTCGTTCCACATCAGTTACTAAATAGCAGAGCATTACAAGGTTTATTTAAGAAGAACGTTTTAGGCTTTTGGATACAGGACTCACATATCTGGTGCCATTTCATATGAGAAAAGATTTTTGTGTCGCTACAGATGTCTCATCACAAGTTTGGGCTTGTGTCTGTTTGAAATTGACCAAGAACAAGGTGAGTATGAAGTAAAAATGATTAGATTTGCAAGCAAATTACTCACTAAATGCGTGAATTATTATCTGGGGACAGAATTAGAAATATTAGTAGTTGTATGAGCATTCAAAAAATTCGATTATTATTTTTATATTAGAAATATGGAGGTATATACCAATCATGAAGCTCTAAGTTTTTTTATGTCTTTCAGCTTATTACACCCACACCAAGCATTATGATCATTGTTCTTACAAGAATATTCCTTAGAAATAAAAAATTCCTGGCAGATTAAAACTGTGTGCCGGACCGAGACTCGAACTCCGGACCTTTGCCTTTCGCGGGCAAGTGCTCTACCAACTGAGCTACCCAGGCACGACTCACGCCCCGTCCTCACAGCTTTACTTCTGCCAGTACCTCGTTTCCTACCTTCCAAACTTTACAAAGCTCTCCTGCAAACCTTGCAGAACTAGCACTCCTGAAAGAAAGGATTTTGCAGAGCCTTTTTTATATTCTACTATCAGTATCTTCATCCACAACTGATTTCTGTAATTATGCCTCTGGTTCGTTTCTTTTTGAACACCCTTTATATTTTAATACAAGAAATATGAACTAAACTTCTCATTCTCTCATCCCTACAGTGCAATTTACAATCTTTACACATTTGTTCATATATGTGATAAGCAGACAATGAATATCAATAAAAATCAAATTTTGGCATATAACTCGATCAAATAACAATAAAATATATAAATTCCTTTGTACAGGCATTCATGAAAGTAGTGGCAAATAGAACATAAATTATTAAATCTCAACAGCATATGGCACATCCAAATCATTAACTTTTTCCTTGAGAAGAACGTTGTTTTGCTACTGTTAGCGCATCTTCATATAAATCTACAGTAGTTATGTGCTTGGGTTGTGCAGGAGAAACAGTACCATTGTCATATGAAACCCTTTGAAATAACTCTAATTATTGTATACTTCTATTTTATTTATTTTTTATCTGCTTCTTTATCACTGAAAATACCGTCTGATATAATGATATGCGACCTTTTTCCTCCTTAAAACATATTTCCATAAACACAACTACTATGAGAGCTCAACTGTCCATAGTCTTCAATCATTGGTCAGTCTATGCAAAAGGAATATTATTATATGTGCAACTGTTGCTCAATACATAGAAAAAATCAACAAAAATGCACACCTTCATTAAACTGGAACTTAATTAGTTACCAAGTGGCTACCAAATATGGTACAGTGTTCTGCAGTTGTACATAAAATAAAGTGTTATTATTCATGTGGTAATCAAAACGGAAAAAACCTAAATTCATACGTCTATGAGAACAAACATGAACTCAAGTTGAAGTATATTAACTGTCAAAAAGCAAAGACCTACACTACTGGCCATCAAAATTGTTACTCCACGATGATGACGTGCTACAGACGCGAAATTTAACCGAAAGGAAGAAGATGCTGTGATATGCAAATGATTAGCTTTCCAGAGCATTCACACAAGGTTGGCGCCGGTGGCGACACCTATAACGTGCTGACATGAGGAAAGTTTCCAACCGATTTCTCATACACAAACAGCAGCTGACCGGCGTTGCCTGGTGAAACGTTGTTGTGATGCCTCGTGTAAGAAGGAGAAATGCGTACCATCACGTTTCCAACTTTGATCGGATTGTAGCCTATCGCGATTGCGGTTTATCGTATCGCGACATTGCTGCTCGCGTTGGTCGAGATCCAATGACTGTTAGCAGAATATGGATTCGGTAGGTTCAGGAGGGTAATACGGAACGCCGTGCTGAATCCCAACCACCTCGTATCACTAGCAGTCGAGATGACAGGCATCTTATCCGCATGGTTGTAACGGATCGTGCAGCCACGTCTCGATCCCTGAGTCAACAGATGGGGACGTTTGCAAGACAAGAACCATCAGCACGAACAGTTCGACGACGTTTGGAGCAGTATGGACTATCAGCTCGGAGACCATGGCTGCAGTTACCCTTGACGCTGCATCACAGACAGGAGCGCCTGTGATGGTGCGCTCAATGACGAACCTGGGTGCACGAATGACAAAACGCCTTTTTTCGGATGAATCCAGGTTCTGTTTACAGCATCATGATGGTCGCATCCGTGTTTGGCTACATCGCGGTGAACGCACATTGGAAGCGTGTATTCGTCATCGCCATACTGGCGTATCACCCGGCGTGATCGTATGGGGTGCCATTGGTCACACGTCTTGGTCACCTCTTGTTCGCACTGACGGCACTTTGAACAGTGGACGTTACATTTCAGATGTGTTACGACCAGTGGCTCTACCCTTCATTCGATCCCTGCGAAGCCCTACATTTCAGCAGGATAATGCACGACCGCATGTTGCAGGTGCTGTATAGGCCCTTCTGGATACAGAAAATGGTCACCTGCTGCCCTGGCTAGCACATTCTCAAGAGCTCTCACCAATTGAAAACGTCTGGTCAATGGTGGCCAAACAACTGGGGCGTAACAATACGCCAGTCACTGCTCTTGATGAACTGTGGTATCGTATCAAGGCCTTTATTATGGCCAGAGGTGGTTGGTTGTGGTTCTGAGCGCTGTGGGACTTAACATCTGAAGTCATCAGTCCCCTAGAACTTAGAACTACTTAAACCTAACCTACCTAAGGACATCACACACATCCATACCCGAGGCAGGATTCGAACCTGCGACAGTAGCGGTCGCGCGATTCCAGACTGAAGCGCCTAGAACCGCTCGGCCACTCCGCCGGCAGAGGTGGTTGTTCTGGCTACTTATTTCTCAGGATCTAAGCACCCAAATTGAGTGAAATGTAATGTCAGTTCAAGTATAATATATTTGTTCAATGAATACCCGTTTATCATTTGCATTTCTTCTTGGTGTAGCAATTTTAATGGCCAGTAGTGTACTATTTATATATCACTTCTGGGATCTACGATTAATTGTAATATTTTTTAAATATGTCGCCATTAATGTCTTTGGACAAATCTGTACGTCATTCAGTGAAGTTATACGTCACACATTTTGCATGTTCTGAATCAAAATATGTACTTTATACTACGCTGTCTACTGTACCATCGGAAAATGAATTTATATAGAACAAGATTGCCACTTGTGTGGTTAGTCTTAAGCCGCGAGACATAAGAGGTCGCAGCATGTAGTGATCGCGCTAGTAGCGCCGGAGGAGACTTTGGTATTAACTCAGGATTTTTAGTAATTTGCCTTTTTGTTGCACGTAACTGTTGCTTGCTTGCTCGCTGGACGGATTTTGTCAGATTTGTGTATGCAGACATTGAAAGTAATGTTCGTATTGTTGTTGTGGCCATAGACATGTTTATTGAGTATACATATTGTGGAATAGTTAAAGTCTGTGTAAAGTTTGTCAGTGTTTAAATAATATATTTTGCTAATATCGTAAATTAAAGTCTTTATTGGTTTCTTCCTCTTTTTACGCCGTCTAAGGCTAGTTGGTCAAACCCCTCCCATAATTCAATTTATGTATATAAGAAAAATATGTCAGTAGTTATTGCTGTTATTATGACCAAGCACAGCACTCTGCATGGATCGCAGTATTGCTTTGGAAATATTTTTAGCGTGCTGCTGATCATGCAGTTGCAGCGGCAAGACGAGGCAAATTGTCCGTTGCGTACGGGAACATTGCAGAACAGTTGTTAGGAGTTGTTAAAAAATATTTTTGTGCTCACTCAGTATACTATTATTGTCATAGATGCAACGTCACATATTTCCGTACGCCTTTGAAACAGAGACGTTTCACTTTTCCTTGTCTTGATGCAGTTTCCAGTATGGTGAACAAGGTCGTATCCAGATA
The DNA here is from genome assembly GCF_023897955.1 of Schistocerca gregaria. NCBI lineage: Eukaryota > Metazoa > Arthropoda > Insecta > Orthoptera > Acrididae > Schistocerca > Schistocerca gregaria. Next base: position 170,059,771 of record NC_064927.1, on the reverse strand, counting down.
GCCTGTTTACAACGCGGCCAGGGCAAACACCACTCATGAGCGTAGCCACAGCATAGTTTTCAGGAGGCGAATGTTGTGTTGGTACTACCGTTACCGCCGGCGCCACCTATGGCTCGCACCTCTGCTTCACAGGACTCTTCTGCTGCAGCCCACAGACAGAAGAACAATATGGCCTGTTAAGAGTGACTCATACGATCACTGACTTTTAGTTAGACAAGGAGCATCTGTTTTCCTCATCAATAACGACACTTATGAAATGATTGGTAGCCCGCAACTGCAGACACGACGCGAAATACCAGTACTTGCCGAGTGCATTTTGCCAGCAACTTTTCGTGAAGCAGTGCAAATATTTTGATTTGTTGAACATGCAAGACAGTGTGCTACAAGTTAGTATTTCAATGCCTCACACTACTATTTATGACTTGTGTAATAAGTGCAATTAACGTTTTGATCCAGGATTAGGATGGACTATAGATTTTGAGCCGCAAGTTACTATTAACACTACTTGCAACCACGACTTCATCGTGGTCGGCCTGTCCCCCTTGCTACACATGAGAAAGCTGCTCAGGGACGTCACCGTTGGAGAGACAATGGGGTGATACAACTCATTTCAGCATGTCAGTGGGCGTCACCCTTGGTCGTTTTCACAAAGCCATCAGGAGGCTGGTCTGTGAGCTGGTTGTGAAGCAACAGTAAACCAACGAACTGTAGTGGATTCATTTCCTCTCCCACGACCGGAGGAATTAATGGGCAGTTTGGGACAGGACAGATTCTTTTCCAAGACTGACTTGTGTGAGGCATACTTACTATTGGACGAGTCGTCCAAGCAATATTTTGCGATCAACACTCACTTAGGTTTGTTCCAGTTAGCAGGACTACCGTTTGGAAGTGCTTCCACGCCTGCTATTTTGTAACATTTTCTGGAACATTTAGCAGCCAAAGTCCTTCCTGTCCAGACTGTCTGGATGACACTGTTGTCACGGGTTGAATGCCTGATGAACATCTGGCAAATTTATAAGGTTTTTTTAAAGTGCTAGCTGTGACTTGCTTGAAATGTTGAAAGGAAAAGTACTCTTTCTTTCACAAAGAACTTGAATATTTAGGATATGCCATAAATGCCCAGGGTCTTCATCGTGCTTATTCACGTTTTTATGTGAATAAAGATTTACCAGTGCCCCATAACATCAAGGAGTTACAGGACATCATTAAAGAGCTCACATATTAGATTAAGTCCATTACAAACAGCTGACACATTACTCCACTGATGAACTGGATGTGTAGAAAAGGTGTTCCTTTTGTGTGGTCCTAAGAATGTCAGGAGGCATTTGAACCAGATAGTCCCATTGCTTTTCCCTCAAAAACTCTCAAAAAAGTGCAGTGCAACTGCAGTCAACTTGAAAATGAGGTGCTCGACATTATATATGATGTTGCCGTATTCCACCAATATTTGTACTGTCAAAAGTTCTGTTTTATTACAGATCAACAGACTTTAAATCCTTAAAAGGCTGTCCCATCATGGACATCGCAAAAATTGCAAAGTTAGGCTCTGTTGTTGTATAATTATCAGTACGAGTTGTGCAGGGGCACTGCACAACATTCGAATTCTGACTTGTTGTATCTAAGTTGCATTTGATTCGTCTAAGGAATCATATTATCAGATCGTTGTGCAAGATTTTGAAATTCTTCACAATTTTCCTCAGCATTTACGACGTATTCCTGGTAGAATTGCTTCCGACACTGCTCTTTGGGTAGTTTTGCAATACGTGCACAACTGGTGGCCATGTAGATTGAAGGAAATTTCCTATCCAGTGATGCTTAGCTACTTTCCGCACCATCACGAACTTCCCGTGCAATTAGTTGTACTGCTGTTGCATACAGAGAATAACGATGCACGGATTGAGATCCCTCACTCCCTCCAGAGGGAATGTTTATCATTGCTGCTTCAAGGACACGGGGGCATAGTTCACACAAAGCAGCGCGTTCTACGTAATTGTACTTGGCAGGGCATGGATGCCCACCTTCAGCGAATTCCATTCTGGAACACGCATTGGTTGTTGGTGGTAGGAGAATACAGTAATTTCTCTTTTTAGTTCAGATGATATCCACCGCTACTGCTAATACCGTGTCGGCATTTTCTTCTATTTTTTGTCTAGAAGGCCTCCCTGAGGTCCTTGTCTTGGACAACGGACCACCATGTCAGACGCTTTTCAAGAGTTTGTGCCTCCAACGGCCTACATCATGTATCTACTGCTCCTTTTCACCCTCGATCTAACGGCTTGTTCGAAGTTCAAAAATGACATGAAGAAACTCCCTTCCTCCCACACACCTGAGCAAGCCTTAAAGATTTTTCTTTCCTCCTTTCGTCCTATCGCTCTTTGCATTGTCTGGCAGAATTATTATACCACCATCGCCACCACACCCTATTGCTTCTTCTGGGGCCGCTTCGGAAACAGTTTGCTCCATCAGATCAGCAAGGTTCCAGACATAGAAACAGTGTTGAGAGTATGGTGTCATGGCACAAGTCTTGTGTCGTTAGCCTTACGTCGTTCAAGGTTCTTGTAGGCTGCATCGGCGTCTCCAGAACCAGCTGCGCCACTTTTATGTCTTGGCGGTGCCAAAGGAGATCGACGTGAGGTGCCGCCGCCACCACCGCCGACGGCCTTGTAGCCCACGCCGCCCCTGGACAGTCGCCATGACGCCCCTGGAGCTCTTCTTGTAATCAACCTTGCCGCATCGTCTGCGTCGTTGGATGCGGGCGTACACGCTGTGGCCAGTTTTTTCAGTCGGTGTTGGCAATAATTTGCAGGGTGCATGACAGAGAGCTGCCATCGGTCGTCGCTACACTCTCTGTCTCCTCATCTACGTCCACATTCAGGTGTCGCCCAGCCCGCTTCCCCCGGCTATCGTCACATGACAAAGCTCTTTAGGACGACAATGCAGAGATGTGTGAGAGTGGAATGTGGTGTCATCCGAAGAGCGAGATCCCACGTCAAGGTTGGTATCTCACAACGAAACCACAAAGTAAGGAGAACCACTACCTGATGAAGCAACGAATGAGATGTCTGCGGAGGCACGCCCTCAGGAAGGGAGAGTACTTACTTCAGAGCGGAGTGCTGCTCAATCGTTGCTGCAATCATTACTTACGACGACAGCATCTACTTTCTTCAGATACAGCAGCGCGAGTTGTATGAGAAACCAGAATTGTAATCAGAGTTAACAGTTAATAGCACATTGTATAATCATTCTGTATTTTATCAAATGATAAGTTACAGCGACAGTACCTAATACATGTACACTGAAGGGCCAAACAAACTGATACGGCTGCCTAATATCGGGTAGGGCCCCCGCGAGCACGCAGAAGTGCAGCAACACAACATGGTACGAACTCGACTAATGTCTGAAGTAGTGCTGGAGGGAACTGACGCCATGGATCCTGCAGGACTGCCCATAAAGCCGTAAGAGTACGACAGGGTAGAGATCTCTTCTGAACAGCACATTGCAAGGCGCCCCAAATATTCACAATAATGTTCATCTCTGGGGAGTCTGGTAACCAGCGGAATTAAATTCAGAAGAGTGTTCCTGGAGACACTCTGTACGAATTCTGGACGTTTGGGCTGTCCCATTGTCCTGCTGGAATTATCCAAGTCCTTCAGAATGCACAGTGGACGTGAATGGATTCAGGCGATCAGACAGGATGCTTACGTGCGTATCACCTATAAGAGTCGTATGTGGACGTATCAGGGGTGCCATATCACTCGAACTGCGTACGGCCATTACAGAGCCTCCACCAGCTTGAACAGTCCCCTCCTAACATGCAGGTCCATGGATTCATGAGGTTGTCTCCATACCCGTGCACATCCACCCTCTTGATTCATTTTGGAACGAGACTCGCCCAACCTGACACATGTTTCCAGTCATCAACAGTCCAACGCCAGTGTTGACAGCCCAGACGAGGCGTAAAGCTTTGTGTCAGACAGTCATGAAGGATACACGAGTGGGCCTTCTGCTCCAAAAGCCCACATCGATGATGTTTCGTTGAATGGTTCGCACGCTGACACTCGCTGATGGCCCAGCACTGAAATCTGCAGCAATTTGCGGAAGGGTTGCACTCCTGTCACGTTGAATGATTCTCTTCAGTCGCCGTTGGTGCCGTTCTTGCAGTATCTTTTTCCGACCGCAGCGATGTCGGAGATACGATGTTTTACCGGATTCCAATTATTCACGGTATACTCGTGAAATGGTCGTACGGGAAAATAGCCACTTCATCGCTACCTCGGAGATGCTGTGTCCCATCGCCCGTGCGCCGACTATAACACTGCGTTCAAACTCACTTACATCTTTATAACCTGACATTGTAGTAGCAGTAACTGATTAACAACTGCGCCAGACACTTGTTGTCTTACATAGGCGTTGCCGACCGCAGCACCGTGTTATACCTGTTTACATATCACTGTATTTGAATACGCATGAGTATACCAGTTCTTTGGCGCTTCAGTTTACATTCCAGAGGACATGGATTGTTTCCAAGTTAAATATATCCGAGTGTTCAAGTTTTAATAAAGTGTTGTAGTATCTTGCGTGTGGCGTAGTATCTACTCGATCTTCTTCAAAAATACCTCTACGCTTGCTAGACCCACTACAGTGTCAACGTGAATGTCTCAAGTTGTTTTCTCGCCGGCACTACAATTTCATCTATAAACAAATGTATTAAGCTAACCAAAACGTGCATTAATAGGTGATCAGAAGCGATTCATTTGTTGTAACTACTTACTTAAAATTAAGAATGAAATTGAGAAAAATGGATGGTAACATGTTTCTACTCCGACGTCATATATTCCGATACCTTAACAAAACAAACCGAACGAAAAATGAGGCGTTTTGGAGGGACCTTTAATGTGGTTTATCACTTCATATTTTCGTAGTATACTCATATAAATGCGATACTGACAAATACGATCTGCTAGCTTTGCAAACAACTCAGCCTGGTGATTGTTCGGTTTGCCAACCACATACAGGATACGTGATGTCACGAAAATGTCACTATTTCGCCTTGAAAAATCATAAGCGCTGTAGATTCAACAAATACAAAACATTAAAACGACTCCAAAACGCTTCTTTAGTGCAGTTTGTTTTGATAAAACGTAGGGAAATGTGAGTTTGTCAAGGAGATACAGTATGTAAACATTTGAGCATAGTGTGCTCCACTCCACTCGCTCCCCCCCCCCCCCTCTCCGTCCCCCCCATGATGATGATGGTTGTGGTGGTAGAATGACCTGTAGCGTAGCCGAGAAATCTAGGTGAGTCCAGATTGATAAATGTCGCAGCCTGCCACAGCATGAAAACCACATACCGCTTCTGACTTAGTTGTTTGGTTCTGATTCGGAACGAGATAATCAGAGGACTTAAATATATGTGCTGTAGCTTCATGTACCATGGTTTAACCCGAAATTTACATGACGACGTCCTTGTGGAGTTTCTTTTACTTAATTCAACGGAGAAGTGATTCGCATATCATTCTTGTTTGTCAGGACCTCTCACTAGTTAAAACAGGCTGCTTGCAACCTTCGCTCTGTTTCAAAAATGCCTTAGCCCTATAACGTTCTGAACGATTGCGCCTGCAGAGGAAAATGGCTCCACTATCAGAAACACAGATGGCATTCGTAAACATCATTTGATTAGTACCCATGGTTTTAATGAGGCCCACTAAATGTACAAATCTTAATTACATATAGCATAAATATATCAGTAAAAATTGAAAAATTCTTAATTTTCCCTTTTCTCCTCTGACAAAGAAAGAAACTGACGTTCTAGTACTGTAGGTTTCCCTGAAAGTCCAAATTATAAATTCAGAAGTTGGTAGACCTTAAGCAGGCCTTGATTGATGTACCTATTTTATGACAGTTTTAGTATCGGAATGGGACGTGAATTCTGTAGAGGATGATTTTTACTGGGCTGGGCAAGGCTGCGAAGGTCATGGTATTAACACGGCCTGTAAGGTGCAGGCACTTTCACCAGTGTTCTGAGAACTCACTTCAGGGTCAGATTCCTTGTACAGACAAAACAATGGATTACGCTCTGTAATGATCTTCCATAGCAGTGATGGGCAAGGTTCTCACGTCAGAACCGCTTCAGAAAATCGGTCTGCAGACAGGAATCAACGAAACTGAGTTGTAATTTACAATAATGTATTGGTAACTCTTACATAAGCTCGAGACAAGACTTACGTATGAAAACAGAATACTGACTACATGTTACCTGCCTGTGAACTATTTGAGACAGCCGGATGGCAGTGGAATGCAGTCTTGGTAACAGAGAACTGAAGAGAGAACTTGGTTCCAGCCGCAATAACTAATAGCTGTACCAGTACAACGACAGGTAATGATATTATTTCAAGATTACTTCAGGGCTGGCAGGGTGGCCGAGCGGTTCTAGGCGCTACAGCTTGGAACCGCGCTACCGCTACGGTCGCAGGTTCGAATCCTGCCTCGGGCATGGGTGTGTGTGATGTCCTTAGTTTAGTTAGGTTTAAGTAGTTCTAAGTTAAGGGGACTGATGACCTCAGAAGTTAAGTCCCATTGTGCTCCGAGCCATTTGAACCATCACTTCTGGTGATAACAATTCCAGGAAATCCGCCCACTCACCTGAAATGGGTATGTTGTCTTCAAGGTCAGGGGGAATCTTCAGCTCCCTCTTGGGACCCTTCGCATCTCGGGCAATTGTATACCATACACTCAAGGTCATCGAACCACTGTGCCTGGTCTAGCCCAGTTAATGTGTAGGCCAGTGATGAACAACCGTAAGCCTGCTTTTGATATAATTTCTGCCCGCAGCTGATTGTTCATTGAAATATTTTTTCTCATCTTTCATCCACTCCCTAAAGGAGGTGATGAGTCCTTGAGAAGCTTTTTTGACCCACATCTGACGAATGACAATTTAACGTCAATTTTGCACTTGTCTACAACCAAGAGCCAAATAGTTGTTTTTTATGACTCTTGCACAATCACGGTGAGGAGTTCGTGGACCGCAGTGAAGAGTCCGTTGATCGCGACAGTACTATAAACCGCTGCTCCGGCGAGTAGAATGGCAGGATACTCCTTCTCCTTTTCAATCTAGGCCAATATGAATCAAGATCCCTCCTCCTCCTTTTATCACTGGAGCAACTGCTTGGACATCGCTATTCAGGGTCTTTGCACTACAGTCAGTTGAAGGAGCATCAGCAGTAGAACTATCCTACTTATAAATAATGGCGACTCATATTACCATAATTTACGAAGCGATTTGAAATTACAGTGTGTGGCTGGACACCATGGTAGAGTCTGCAAAATGGTGGTAAATATCGATATAATATTTATGACATAAGATCCTTTCACATTACAGCGTGTGTCGGAATTGCTGTAAATTAATGACGTCATGGGATACTCTGCAGAATGGCAGTCAATACTAATATAATTTCTTTCTGTTTAGTTTTCAACCCTGGATTGGTTCGCATCAGTACGCCATTCCTCCCTCTTCATTTCCGCATATGTGGTGCTTCCCACATCATTCATAATGTGCTGCAGTATGACGACCCCCGGCGATTCCTTCCCTCAACAGCTGTCTCGCCACAATAGTGTCTCGCCACTCCCTCAGTTTTCAGTTTTTCAATTTCCCGTTCTGTTTTAGCGTTTTTTCCTTCAGACATTGGAATATTAATGAAATTTTTATCAGGACCACATTGTTGTCATTGTCTGTATCTGGAGGTGGATGGCCCCTGCACTCTTCTAGTTAATTATTAAAACGCGATTTTACTAAAATGTATTCGACCTGTCATTTCCTTAAATCTCCTGGGATCTTCAATATATATGTTCTTCTTTCTCCTTTCGTCTTCCAAGTTCCTAGTTATCCACAATCCCCTCTTCCAGTTCTTTGCCCATACTCACGTTCCATTCCCTAATGTGCGTGGCTAAATTACTACAATATAATAATATAATGACATATTCCGCAAAATGCAGAATTCCATGCACTCCACTACGCGAGCCGTATGACAAATGTTACCCTTTTTAAAAATGGTAGTCAACATTACCATAATTAATGGTCAAAAATGATCGCCTTCAAATTTTGTGTTTTATCATTGTGTCTATATAGATGCCTAACAATCGCCAGACGCTGTGGGATTATAGTATACTTGCAAATAATAATGACGGAAAAATCCGTGTATGTACATTCACATCACAGTGGTAAATTCATTCTGTAAATAGTGTTCCCACTAGCATGTTGTTGTTGTCTAGTCCTGAGACTGGTTTGATGCAGCTCTCCATGCTACTCTATCCTGTGCAAACTTCTTCATCTCCCAGTACCTACTGCAACCCACATCCTTCTGAATCTGCTTAGTGTATTCATCTCTTGGTCTCCCTCTACGATTTTTACCCCCCACGCTGCCCTCCAATACTAAATTGGTGATCCCTTGATGCCTCAGAACTAGTCAAGTTGTGCCACAGACTTCTCTTCTCCCCAATCCAATTCAATACTTCCTCATTAGTTCTGTGATCTACCCATCTAATCTTCAGCATTCTTCTGTAGCACCACATTTCGAAAGCTTCTATTCTCTTCTTGTCCAAACTATTTATCGTTGCTTTTGTTGATGTTCATCTTATACCCTCCTTTCAAGACACTGTCCATTCCGTTCAACTGCTCTTCCAAGTCCTTTGCTGTCTCTGACAGAATTACAATGTCATCGGCGAACCTCAAGGTTTTTATTTCTTCTCCATGGATTTTAATACCTACTCCAAATTTTTCTTTTGTTTCCTTCAGTGCTTGCTCAATATACAGATTGAATAACATCAGGGAGAGGCTACAACCCTGTCTCACTCCCTTCCCAAATGCTGCTTCCCTTTCATGCCCCTCGACTCTTATAACTGCCATCTGGTTTCTGTACAAATTATAAATAGCCTTTTGCTCCCTGTATTTTACCCTGCCACCTTTAGAATTTGAAAGAGAGTATTCCAGTCAACATTTTCAAACGCTTTCTCTAAGTATACAAATGCTGGAAACGTAGGTTCACCTTTCCTTAATCTTTCTTCTAAGATAAGTCGTAAAGTATTGCCTTACGTGTTCCAGTATTTCTACGGAATCCAAACTGATCGTCCCCGAGGTCGGCTTCTACTAGTTTTTCCATTCGTCTGTAAAGAATTCGTGTTAGTATTTTGCAGCTATGGCTTATTAAACTGATTGTTCGGTAATTTTCACATCTGTCAACACCTGCTTTCTTTGGGATTGGAATTATTATATACTTCTTGAAGTCTGAGGGTATTTCGCCTGTTTCATACATCTTGCTCACCAGATGGTAGAGTTTTGTCAGGACTGGCTCTCCCAAGGCCGTAAGTAGTTCTAATGGAATGTTGTCTACTCCAGGTGCCTTGTTTCGAGTCAGGTCTTTCAGTGCTCTGTCAAACTCTTCACGCAGTATAGTATCTCCCATTTCATCTTCATCTACATCCTCTTCCATTTCCATAATATTGTCCTCAAGTACATCGCCCTTGTATAGACCCTCTATATACTCCTTCCACATTTCTGCTTCCCCTTCTTTGCTTAGAACTGGGTTTCCATCTGAGCTCTTGATGTCCATACAACTGGTTCTCTGTTCTCCAAAGGTCTCTTTAATTTTCCTGTTGGCAGTATCTATCTTACCCATAGTGAGATAAGCCTCTACATCCTTAAATTTGTCCTCTAGCCATGCCTGCTTAGCCATTTTGCACTTCCTGTCGATCTCATTTTTGAGACGTCTGTATTACTTTTTGTCTGCTTCATTTACTGCATTTTTATATTTTCTCCTTTCATCAATTAAATTCAATATTTCTTCTGTTACCCAAGGATTTCTACTAGCTCTCATCTTTTTACCTACTTGATCCTCTGCTGCCTTCACTACTTCATCCCTCAAAGCTACCCATTCTTCTTCTACTGTATTTCTTTCCCCCATTCCTGTCAATTGTTCCCTTATGCTCTCCCTGAAACTCTGTACAACCTCTGGTTCTTTCAGTTTGTCTAGGTCCCATCTCCTTAAATTGCCACCTTTTTGCAGTTTCTTTAGTTTTAATCTACAGGTCATAATCAGTAGATTCTGGTCAGAGTCCACATCTGCTCCTGGAAATGTCTTACAATTTAAAACCTGGTTCCTAAATCTCTGTCTTACCATTATAAGCATACGATAGATAAATACTAAAACAAACCAAAGATGTGTAAGATGGAATCTCACATTTCATCGTATCTATGGTTCGCACGGATCTCACCACAGCATAGGGCAGTGTGGTTGCTCAGAGCCCAGTGCAGCCGCCGCTGACCCCAGGGAAGTTCTAGCGCGACAGACCACTCTCCACAGAGCCGCACCTATCCACCTGCGACAGGCAACGCCTCTGTGCCTCACATACACGCACCTTCTATCCCGAGGAAGAACGCCCGCGGCTATATCTGCAACCGGCAGGCTTCAATTTGGACATAACACATACGTTGGCTGCCTGTACCTGCAGGAAACGTCCTACACATACCCGTTAAACCAAAAATCCTCTCCCTGTGTCGCTCCTGCTAAGAGTCAAGCACTCCATACTCTGGCACAGGAGTCCCAGCTGCCTCATGTAGGGCAGAGAAATCCCAGCTATCTCATCCAGATACTAATACCGTACTCCAGGGCTACTGGCTACTGAAAGAGACCGTACCGCCATCAGCAGCGCCTACGCAGCTGAGACTACAGCGTGCTGTCGGAAGCAGTCTGTGGACTCAATGCAGTCAGTCTTACAAACATCTGCAAACGTTTTATTATACGTCTCTCTAAATCCCCAGAATATTTTCGGTAACGAATCGCAATTAAAATGATTACGTCACGAGTGAATAATCATTCAGAACTTCCTAAAGCTCATTTTCATACTCACGAAATTGGTGAATTCCTATGACGTCCACATGTAGCGAAGAACCACTACAGAGTCTCCTCCCAAGCTGAATACGAATATATAAACAATCAAAGTGCTCTTATCTTGAAAAAAACATTAACATCCAGATACATTATTTTCTAGATGTTTATTTCATTAACACTCGTTGATTTTAAATTGTATTCATCTCTACAAATCTATAATTTTGTGATAGTCTCCTACTCAACAATACCGTATTGCTGGAAGTATGGATGACTTTTCATTTTGTTTTGTGGCGATGCGATATTATTGGGATTAAGTCATTTATAAACTTGTATGCCTCTGTGCATATGTGTGAAGTATTGGACTTGTTCAAATCGTCTTCAGTGTACGTCTTTGTGTTTAATCTGGCTTGAAAGTTTCTTTTGAGTGTTTCTGATTATTGACGTTGTCGTCTCCCATTAGGAATCTTCTCTAATAGCGGCTTATAAGACTCGAGATATACGTACATCAAACAAAGTTTGCATCACCCCGGTTCTCAGAACTCCTGAAGATACACGTTGACTATGGATACTGTATCACAGATACAGTCCCTTTGACTGTTTAGCGATGTCACTACACCCGCCCAAAGATGTAAACAACCACGCATGAGCAGCGCCTACTAGACAGAGGGTGTCCGACAGCCGATCAGTTCCCGTCATTCTACCAGGAATAGGTACATGGCTCGTGTTGTCTGTAGTTCAGCCACGTCCAGACGGTCAATATCTCGGTTCGATCACGTTCGCATTTTTATTTTGTACCAGGAAGAACTCTGAACAAGGGAAGTGTCCATGCGTCTCGGAGTGGACTAAAGCGATGTTATTCAAACATCGAGGAGATACAGAGAGACAGGAACTGTCGATGACATGCCTCGCTGTCGCGCGGGGTAGCCGCGCGGTCCTGGGCGTCTTGTCACTGCTCGGGCGGCACCGCCCTCGGGGGTTTGAGTCCTCCCTCGGGTATGGGTGTGTGTGTTGTCCTTAGCGTAAGTCAGTTTAAGTAGTTTGTAAGCTTAGGGACCGATGACCTCAGCAGCTTGGTCCCATAAGACCTTACCATAAATTTCCAATTTTACATGCCTCGCTCAGGCCGCCCAAGGGCTACTACTGCAGTGGATGACCGCTACACTTGGATTATGGCTTGGAGGAACCGTGACAGCAACTCCAACATGTTGAACAATGCTTTTCGAGCAGCCACAACACACCGTGTTACGATTCAAACTGTGCACAAATACGCTGCACGATGCGCAACTTCACTCGCGACGTCCGTGGCGAGGTCCATGTTTGCAACCGCATCACCATGCAGCGCGGTGTAGATGGGCCCAACAACATGCCGAATGGACCGCTCAGGATTGGCACCACGTTCTCTTCACCAATGAGTGTCGCATATGCTTTCAAAAAATGTTCAAATGTGTGTGAAATCTTATGGGATTTAACTGCTAAGGTCATCAGTCCCTAAGCTTACACACTACTTCACCTAAATTATCCTAAGGACAAACACACACACACCCATGCTCGAGGGAGGGCTCGAACCTCCGCTGGGAGCAGCCGCACAGTCCATGACTGCAGCACCCCAGACCGCTCGGCTAATCCCGTGCGGCGCGCATGTACCTTAACCAGACAATCGCGGAAGACGTGTTTGGAGGCAATCCGGTCAGGCTGAACGCCTTAGACAAGCTGTCCAGCGAGTGCAGCAAGATGGAGGTTCCCTGCTGTTTTGGAGTGGTATTATGTGGGGCCGACGTACGCCGCTGGTGGTCATGGAAGGCGCCATAACGGTCGAATGATACGTGCATGCCATCCTTCGACCGATAGTGCAACCATATCGGCAGCATATTGGCAAGGCATTCGTGTTCCTGGACGACAATCCGCTCCCCCATCGTGCACATCTTGTGAATGACTTCCTTCAGGGTAACGACATCGCTCGACTAGAGTGGCCAACATGTTCTCCAGACATGAACCCTATCAAACATGCCTCGGATAGATTGAAAAGGGCTGTGTATGGACTATGTGATCCATCAACCACTCTGAGGGATTTACGCCGAATCGCCATTAACGAGTGGGACAATGGGGACCAACAGTGCCTTGATGAACGAATACAGGCATGCGTCAGTGAAAGAGGACGTGCTACTGGGTACAGCAAGCCGGACCACCACCTCTCAAGGTCTCGCTGTATGGTGGTACAACATGCAGTGTGTGGTTTTCATGAGCAATGAAAAGGGAGTAAATAGTGTTTATGTCGATCTCTATTCCAATTTTCTGTACAGGTTCCGAAACTCTCGGAACCGAGGTGACGCAAAACTTTTTTTGATTTGTGTAGTTCAGTTGCTGGCATCTGTTTGTGAACTACGGCAATAATCCCCCCCCACCCGCCGCCCGGGGCCTACAATGCAATAATTAGTAAGTCATTAGTAAATCCGACTAACCTGCAGCCGGTTACAGCGTATATACACTCCTGGAAATGGAAAAAAGAACACATTGACACCGGTGTGTCAGACCCACCATACTTGCTCCGGACACTGCGAGAGGGCTGTACAAGCAAAGATCACACGCACGGCACAGCGGACACACCAGGAACCGCGGTGTTGGCCGTCGAATGGCGCTAGCTGCGCAGCATTTGTGCACCGCCGCCGTCAGTGTCAGCCAGTTTGCCGTGGCATACGGAGCTCCATCGCAGTCTTTAACACTGGTAGCATGCCGCGACACCGTGGACGTGAACCGTATGTGCAGTTGACGGACTTTGAGCGAGGGCGTATAGTGGGCATGCGGGAGGCCGGGTGGACGTACCGCCGAATTGCTCAACACGTGGGGCGTGAGGTCTCCACAGTACATCGATGTTGTCGCCAGTGGTCGGCGGAAGGTGCACGTGCCCGTCGACCTGGGACCGGACCGCAGCGACGCACGGATGCACGACAAGACCGTAGGATCCTACGCAGTGCCGTAGGGGACCGCACCGCCACTTCCCAGCAAATTAGGGACACTGTTACTCCTGCGGTATCGGCGAGGACCATTCGCAACCGTCTCCATGAAGCTGGGCTACGGTCCCGCACACCGTTAGGCCGTCTTCCGCTCACGCCCCAACATCGTGCAGCCCGCCTCCAGTGGTGTCGCGACAGGCGTGAATGGGGGGACGAATGGGGACGTGTCGTCTTCAGCGATGAGAGTCGCTTCTGCCTTGGTGCCAATGATGGTCGTATGCGTGTTTGGCGCCGTGCAGGTGAGCGCCACAATCAGGACTGCATACGACCGAGGCACACAGGGCCAACACCCGGCATCATGATATGGGGAGCGATCTCCTACACTGGCCGTACACCTCTGGTGATCGTCGAGGGGACACTGAATAGTGCACGGTACATCCAAACCGTCATCGAACCCATCGTTCTACCATTCCTAGACCGGCAAGGGAACTTGCTGTTCCAACAGGACAAAGCACGTCCGCATGTATCCCGTGCCACCCAACGTGCTCTAGAAGGTGTAAGTCAACTACCCTGGCCAGCAAGATCTCCGGATCTGTCACCCATTGAGCATGTTTGGGACTGGATGAAGCGTCGTCTCACGCGGTCTGCACGTCCAGCGCGAACGCTGATCCAACTGAGACGCCAGGTGGAAATGGCATGGCAAGCCGTTCCACAGGACTACATCCAGCATCTCTACGATCGTCTCCATGGGAGAATTGCAGCCTGCATTGCTGCGAAAGGTGGATTACACTGTACTAGTGCCGACATTGTGCATGCTCTGTTGCCTGTGTCTATGTGCCTGTGGTTCTGTCAGTGTGATCATGTGATGTATCTGACCCCAGGAATGTGCTAATAAAGTTTCCCCTTCCTGGGACAATGAATTCACGGTGTTCTTATTTCAATTTCCAGGAGTGTATTTGATTTCTTGCTCTAAGGGCTGGACACTTTGTTACTTTCCGACATCACCGGCTACACAAAACGACATATATTTTTTGTTCTTTGTGTTACAGTTCACATATTCGATCACTGAGCATATTGTGCAATTTTGGGTTGGGCCACTGAGCTGATGATAATTTCAACTCTTTCGGTGATACTTAATTTTATTGTACACAGCACTTCTTATCTTTTTCTACCAATTCTTTGCAAATTACGTCAATTAGCTCGCGTATGTTTTTCCCTAGTTTCACGCCTAACATTTCCATTTCAATACATTCGGTAAATGGATGCGCACTTTCATCGAGCCACAAGTGCCATATTTTTTTTTATTATGCACGGTTGCTCTCGCTGCTTTCTTGTAAAAATCATCCGTCATGTCCGATATCTTTACGATGTCTTGGTTTCGTATTATGGTAACAACCATCGACGGGGAACCTTCGTTTAGGTCTGGCATGAAGCTTCTGACTCTCCAGATTAATGGTTCTAAGGAGATGATGAACACTATCATCGATAAAGGGCAACCCTGTCTGACAGAACATTGGATTGGAGACTGCATTCCATCTTTTCACATACAGGTATCTTGCATCCTTGCACCTCGAAGCGAAAATGTTTTGCAAAAAGCCCCAACTCTCTGCAGTGGTTACGACAATTGTGATACCACACAGGAATTACTAACTCGAAGTGTTCCAGTGGCAGTTTAGAGAAGCAGGCACCTACGTAATTCGTCACTAATCCCTAATCAAAATTCTTTCTACTGTTGCCAGCTGTAGTTACTAGTGCATCACCGCTAATAAACATGTTATGCAGTGTGGTACAATCGGCAACTTAGCGAGCATCGGAACCCAGTAAATTGGTTGACGAACTGCAAATATTGTTGGAACCTGTTTAACCGATTTCCACGTAGTTTACCACTCGACTTAAGTAAATTATGTTAAATATAATTATTACACAGGTATAAGAAAGCCTCGGCGGCAAACCTAAAGAGTGATTGATGGTAAACCTACATTTTATCTCTATTTTCCCCGATTTTTCCGTTGGGAGACGTAAGTGGGATGAAATAATACGTTGCAGCTGTACAGACACTTCTGGCCACAGTCCGTACTTAGGCTGCCTATGACAGTTAAATTAGCACAAACAAACCCTTACTCCATCAGCACCTAAATTATCCACGCTAAGGGGAACCACTCTGTTACTGTGTATAGCCTGTACGCGTATGATACACTCATGTATGAAACATCGTGACGCATAGTTGTCCTTCAGCGGATCTACTTCATAATGTGAATCGAGCGTTTGGATTTTGTCTGCAGTTTAACTGGATTGAATGAACCGTGGTTATACGCTCTAAGACAAGAAAAAGAAAAAACGAGGCATCACGAAATCGGTCAGAATTTTATATTCATATAGCTATCGGCGGAAAATATATAAAGTTTGGCGGCCGTTGGATGAATGTGTGCGCAATTTCACCACGCAGCTGGCGAGGATAGCAAACAGGGCACATGACAATAACAGGCTTTGCGAATTTTTTTCCGTGTGCGCAGTTGAATGGTAAATATGCCTCGCACACAAGCGCGTAAACAATATACGCAGATGTCAGCATTCGAGAGAGAACGTAAAGTTGGTCTCAGAGAAGCCAGTTGCAGAGGTCAGCGAATTGCTCGAAGTCTGACTAGGAGCTATGCCACTAATCGACGACGTTGGCAGGAATGGTCGAACCTTGGCCGAGCACAGCGTCAAGAAGGAAGCGGTCGATGTGGAGAGACAACAGAGCGCGAGGACGGAGCAATCGTCATAGATGCGCTCAGAACCCTAGGTTCGTCGTTATCATCTATCCGATGTGCACCTGGTGTTTATGTGATACAAGGACCATTAATAAACGGTTCACAGAAAGGAGGCCGAACTCACGATGCTCCTTGCGCCAACTACCACTGACCTCCGTGCACTAACAAGCCCGTTTGCAGTGGTGACGGGCACATTCAGCCCGGAATCCCATTGAACGGAGTAGAATTATCTACAATGGTGACCCTCGCTTCGAACTTAGTCCCGATGCCCAGTGAAGACGTGTCTGGAGATGCTCTGGACAGTGCTGGTTCAAAAATGGCTCTGAGCACTATGGGACTCAACTTCTGAGACCATTAGTCCCCTAGATCTTAGAACTAGTTAAACCTAACTAACCTAAGGACATCACACACATCCATGCCCAAGGCAGGATTCGAACCTAAGACCGTAGCGGTCTCGCGGCTCCAAATTTCAGCGCTTAGAACCGCACGGCCACTTCGGACGGCGACAGTGAAGGGATATCAACCTAAGCGACGCCGTTCTGTCCGACATCCAAGAGTGATCGTCTGCGGTGTCATTTCATTTAATAGCAGGACCGCTTTGGTTATCATCCGCGGCACCTTTGCAGCACAGCAGTTCGTCGACGATGTTCTATGCCCTGTTTTGTTGCTCCTCATGCAATCCATCGTGGGCTTACATCTCAGCAAGATAACAGACACTGACACATTGCGAGAGTTTCTACTGCTTGTTTTCGTGCTTGCCAAACCCTACCTTGGCCAGAAAGGTAGTCGGATCTGTCCCGGTTGAGAACGTTTTGAGCATTATGGGCAGGAGCCTCCAACTAGTTCGGGATTTTGATGATCTAACTCGCCAATTGGACAGAATCTGTCAACATATCCGTCAGGAGGACACCCAACAACTCTGACATTCAATGCCAAGCCCAATAACTGCTTGCTTGCATAAGGATTCGAAGCGAACCTATGCGTTATTGAATTCTTCAATTTGTGAAGATTTTTTTCTTGAACAAATTATCGAGTTTTTCTGAATTTATAATCACTTGTTAGTCTGCACATGTACAACTATCTGTTTTCGTCCCATTCGGTTATTTCCTTCATGGTGCTTCTTCTATTTTGTCTTACAGTGAATATTAGACAGTGTTACGGAGATGAGTGTCCTGGATTGAGAAAAATGTGTTTCTCTAGCTTTAATATAGCACTTATATATAATATCTATATCATGTCTGTTAATAATCTCCTTCTCCTGATTTAGAGGTACACAAAGAAACGATAGCAGACAGAGAACTCCCCCAGTACACAAAGCTGCAGAGCAACTGTACTATCGCATACGCCCCTTATACTGGAAATATTCCATAGCGAGTCGTTTAAGCCTGCTTGATATATTGGTTTATTTAAGTAGTGCTTATCTTTATGCATAGTATATCACTTTAACAAGTTCCTGGATTGAAAAAAGAAAAGTTTCATCCCCTTTAATATAGTAACTATGTCGCCTATGTCCACAAAGATCACCTATAATACGCCTGTTAGTGCCCTTTTGCAGTAATTACTGATGTATTGCATTGCATCTCATTACTACCGAACGGAAACATCTGGAAAATTAGAGGTAATATCTAGGTTTACCAACAATCACTGTTTAGGTGTGTTGCAGAGCTTTTTTATGCTTATGGAATAATTATATTTTGTCACAAATGTGAAAAATATTCCAATCAATTCATTAATTCGGATTTAAGAAGTACTTGACAGAGAGGCAACCGCGCGCTTACACTGGTTCCAGAAGAGGCGAGCTAATATTTGAACGCGATAACGAGCGTAGAAGGCGCAACAGCGGCATGTGACTAGCCTCTCAGTTGCAGGGTCCAAAGATTCAAGACAGGAAAATTTCAAGTGTACCAAATATGGAGGCCATCAGGCGTTAACCGCGTGATCATCCACGCACAGGGCACATGGCTGAATCATCAGACCCTCTAGTAGTAGTGCTGAGTGCAAATGAAACCATATAAGTAGGACCCTCCTGTACTGCTGCAGAGAGCATGGTTGGGGTATATAGAGACATGTGCGAGGGACACGTCGATAGCTAGCCACTTCTACCCTTCTCCCTGAACAATCCAACCGAGTTCCGTACTCTGCATCACACAGTGCTTGCTTTTCAGCTGAGGTCTGAGAATCAGCAGGCAGCCCACCACCAGTTAATCTCAGTGAATTCCATCAAAGAGGTCAGCTCTTCTGTTGCGCTTACAGCTTTACTTCTTACTCCTTCTCAGGACATAACAATTTAAGGAGGATTTGTTTCGGTAGAGTGGTAAACTACGTGGAAATCGATTAAATGGGCTCCAACACTGTTTGCAACTTGTCGACCAACTTACTGGGGTCAGAATCTTGCTAATATACCGAGTGAACTAAGACTATTTCATGTTTATTTCCAGTGATGCACTAGCAACAGATCCACCTTTCCAGAGGCTATTGCTACTATTACAGACAATCGTCATCAAGAAAAAAGCATTTGCTAGTGGTAAGCATTCTAATCATGTTGGTATGCTAAATCCAGGCATCAGAAGATGTATCAACGGGTGGCGAAGAGAAGGTCGTTTTAAGCTTCGATTTAAAATTGCAGTGTTTGATCTTGCACACAAACAAAATGTTAATAGAGTTGAGAGAACTGACAGATACAAATGGTGCGACTGACTGATGTGGGATCAGGACCTTTCGATCTATAGGCTAGCACAGTTGTCTGCGCTACTTTTGTGGGAGCCATTAATAGACACGTTTCAGTCCAATCTGTATACGAGCACAGCAAAATGAATGTAGATCGGCACTACAGCTTTTGTGGAATGACGCTCAAGGTATTGAAATGTACATATTTTATATGTTTCCATATCATCCGATAACAGATGTTTTACGATGAGAAAGTATCATCACAGAGACAATTTGTACATTTCGCTACAACTGAATCTATAGACTTGAGAGAAATATCTCATGCTACCAATCAAACCCATATGTCAGAATAATTTTGCAATTCCTGGCTGTGGAGACGCATGTACAGCTATGGAGACAACCTTTGAATCCATGGACCCTGCGTGTCAGCAGGGGACTGTTCAAGCTGGTGGAGGCTCTGTAATGGTATGGGGCATGTGCAGTAAGAGTGATATGGGACCCTGATAAACCAGATACGATTCTGACAGGTGACACGTACATAAGCATCCTGTCTGGTCACCTGGATCCATTCCTGTCAATTGTAAGGTGGCAGAATAAATGGACAGATTCGCACCTTATATGAGACCTTTATAAATCGCAATGAGAAGGCGAAGATGACAATTAACCTAAATCGGCAGTTATGAGAACGTTTGCCTATCAGTATGCAATGCAAAAAAGGATGACAGTCAATCGACAGTAATTAGCTCACCATTCCTATACAATGCATGTGTTTTGAGCGGAAGATAGAACAGGGAACACGAATCGACACACTTTTAGTTTTGAAAAGCCAGCTCCGCAATGGCGTAGTGAAGCTGTGCTCCAGGAGTTACACAAGAAACCAGTTAATGGGGTGGCAGGAAAGAGGACAGCAACCCCGGGTCAAGTGATTCAAGCCTGTAGCGGGGCACCTGAACAAGGGCAGAGAAGAAACTTTAGAAAACTGCATTTCGGAATTCCAAAAGGGTACGAACAAGAGAGTGACGCATTTTCGTCCAGCGAGTATGACACACGGAAAGGTGTACTTTAGGCGTCTAGAACGGGTACAAAACGTCCGACTGGCGGAAACGCACTAGGAAGGAGAAAAATACTGAAGTTTCGACGCAGTTTGATAGAAGGGACATTGTAGTTGTTAGAGTGTGTTTCTACAAAATAAGAGGAACGCTACTATTGGTCGAAAAAAGCCGTGAAGGAAAACAGGAACCCAAGTGGAGGGAGGCAGTTCTGCCTTGAGTATGACAAGAGAGAAATTTTTGACTGGACTCTTCTCTGAACTAGTGTCAGGAGCAGAACGGAGTGCTTAACGCTCAGTACGACACAGAGAAGAAATTTGTGTGGACACTGCATTCACAGCAGCTGCACTCCAGCTAAAGAATTAGCTGTAGCAACGTTTAGCTCCAACTGTGGAGAAATGAGAACTGGGTGGGCACTATAATATGCACGCTGCTCCAACCGTGTGCGTGTAGATTACCACATAATGTTTTTTCGCATAACAAGAAACATAGGGAAAGTATCTGCTGGAAGGTTCAGCAAAGGCCGTATTAGTTTTGTAGGAATTTCAGTGGGAGAGAGCGGCCTTGCAGACTGCAGCACGTCGCTGCGTAAGGTAATTACCGCGTGCAGAGGCGTAAACTTTATTAGTCCGCCAGCTTTCATCCACTGTAAACTCAAGAGGCCTTGGGTAATCTTGCGCTCAAATTTGTCACTTGACTAACCATCCACCGTAGACTTGATTGCCATCCTAAATAATACCGAACTTTGAACTGGAATCGGACGATTTTCATACTACTGACCAACATCATGACGTATGTGCAGGAGCAATTTTGTAAAGAAACATCCAATTAAACTTTCATATTATTGTGCTTAGGATCAATGTAAAGAAACTTCCCGATTAAACTTTCATAATATCGTGTTTAGGATTAATGTGCGTTCAGAGAGTTAATATTTAACATTGGTGTGTATAAACTTATTTCACTTTTTGATGTTGGAAAGATGTGTTATCCATTGCACTGTTTTTATGTTGGCGGGTTGAAAACTGTGTGAAAGCTGTAAATTTGTGAGAAATATTGCGACATTAAACTTGTCATTACATCTCACACAGTTGTTCTCAATTCTAGAATAAGCAAGCAAAAACAAACCACACCCTTACACCATAGTGCATTCCGACGGGCTTGGTCCATTTCAGCAGAACAATGTGACACCCCACGTGTCCAGAATTGCTACAGAGTGACACCAGAAACACTCTTCTGAGTTTAAATAATTCCGCTGGCCACCAAACTCCCCAACGATGAACATAACTGTGCATATCTGGGATGCCTTGCAACGTGCTATTCAAAAGAGGCCTTCACCCCATCGTACTCTTTTGGATTTATGAACAGCCCTGCAGGATTGATAGCGTCATTTCTCTCCATTACTACTTCAGACATTAGTTGACACCATGCCATGTCGTGTAGCGGGACTTCTGCGTGTTGCGGGGGCCCTACACGATATTAGGCAGATGTACCAGTTTCTTTGGCTCTTCGCTGTATTATAGTAATTCATTCGCACCTCAGTCGTGCACTGTAATGTCGTAGTATCTTACTTCGTAAATTATGGAATAGGTGCCGCCGTTTTCAAGTAGGATAACTCTGCTGCTGATAGTCCTTACACTATTCTGCACAGATCTCGAATGACGAGGCCCACCAAATTCCTCTAGTAATAAAGGGAGAAAGGCGGGGGTGGGGGGAGGATTGGGGGGAGGGGGTAGGAGCTTAATTCTTATGTGGCCTACAGAGGAAAATAGGGAAGGGGAGAGATATCCCACTTTGGCGGGACACGTGACTGGGATAAGTTTACTTCCTGACCTTGAATGTACCACATACAATTGCCCAGGATGCGTGGGCAGAGGGAGGGGAGTTCCCCCTGATCTTGCAATAAGCCATATTCAAGTGCCTGACGAGCGGGTGTGGGGCATCAGATTACACTGTTATATCATCTTGAGGTGTCCCTTTAAATCTAGAAATAATAATCGTCCTGTACTTACCTAATCTACCATCACGTCGTTGATACCAAAATTTCAAATATAGTAAAAACTTTATAGTACCAATGGCACACCTTTGGTTTAATCACGGGAGATTATGGCAGCATCTCTACTATCGCAACATTATTCTGTCTCCTTTTCTGAATGTGGCAGTAAGGAACACATTACCCATATTTTATTCAGCTGTGACAGAAATCAAGAAACCAGCGTGTGATGTCCTCTGGTAATGAATTACCAACGAACATTCAAGCTCTTTTAGCGACAGGAGACAGAAAAGTGTATAAAATTCTATACGATTTTATAGGACAAGGACAAATCAGATTATAGGGAAAGACTTTCTTGTGTACATTTTAATACAGTAAATGTATAAGTAGGCTTTGGATTATCAATCCTCGTTTTATATTAATGAATGTACTTTGATTTTCTTAGATCATAGACTTAATTTCAGGTAAAAAAATGTAATTCGGAGCTGTTGTTATAATGTTGTACGTATCATTTGTTCCCTTTTAACGGTTTCAGGTTGTTACCCTCTTAAATGTAAAAAGATTCTTTCTGAGACTGACTGTGTAGGTGATGTCCATAGGCTTTTAATAAAATTTAAAAAAATGTGTTTTAGTTAGCTAGTATCACTTAAAGAAGGTGTTATAACCACGAAACTCGCAGAAATACTATGAGTATGTATCCTGCACAGAAACAGTGATTACGTAACATGTCGATGGCAATGGACATAATGAATTGCACATTTAATCAATCTCGTTTTTCCCCGTGTTTTCGTGTTTTTTATGCATGCCAGGACCAGTTACAGACTAAATTTCTAGTGGGTAAATATTCTGTGTGTTTAATGCCGCGGTTTACGTTGCCATTTGGATTTTCATGCCTTCCTTCCCATGGGTAGAAGGGTACCCTGAAACTCTGTTTGTGCTTCCACAATTGGCAGATTGAGAGTAACTGCTTATACCAGAAGTATCTGGCCACAATAAATGATTACTCTTTATTCATAATCACAGCAATGATTGGGATGAAACACCAGACTTTTGATAAATGGTCAAAGATGCTCCCTTACACGACAGGACCATTTCGCTAATACGTGCATGAGTATCGCTGTTGTGGTATTTTCAATGAAACCATTTTACTGTTTGGTGATCCACTAACAACGGAGGCCAAAACGGTGACACTGGGGGGAGCAGTATGATACGTAAGGGGCAGTCAAATGAAAACCAAACACCTACCGCAGTAGGACCACGGAATGCTTCCATTCAAAAGTTAAGCTGTTAAGATATTTATCCTATTGGGAGAAGAAACGATCAATACCTGTTTCATAGAACATGGTCGGCTGCTGATGGATCCATAGTCACACCACTCACTAGCGCACTTCCTCATGCAACTGAAACCGACGTTCACGAATGTTTTCCTCCAAGTCGCCAAAGATGTGAAAATCACATGGTGAAAGATGTGGATGGTATGGAGGATTCTGCGGCGTTCCCCAAGCAAATCACTGAAGCATAACCTACGTTCCATTGGCAGTTGGGGCAGGCGTTATCGTGCAACAGGATGATTCCACCTGACAGCATTCCTGGCCGTTTTGACTTTACGGTGCATCACAGTTCCTGCAAAGTGTCTTCGTAGCACTGCGCATTGGTTGTGGTGCTACGCTTGAAGAGTTTGATGTGCAGAGAGCTCCTGCAGTCGAAGAGGGGCGTCATGGTCTTACTGGAACATGTGTGAACAGCTCTGGATTTCCTTGGCAGTGGAGATACGAGATGTTTCCACTGTTGGCTTTGCCGTTTGCCCTCAGGCTGTCAGAATGTCGTTGGAGAGAGTCATTATGTTGTACGATAACACCCGCCGCCATTCTGTCACTCGGACGAAGGCTATGCTTCAACAGTTGGATGGGAAACACTGTGACATCCTCTGTACTGCTCGTATCTTTCGCTGTGTGATTTTCACATCTTTGGCGACCTGGATGGACGTCAGATTCAGCTGGACGAGGAAGTGCAAGAATGATTGTGGTTGTGGCTCCTTCAAAGGACGAGCAGTTCTATGAAACAGGAAGTAATCGTCTCGTCTCCCAGAGGGATAAACGTCTTAATGCATGTGGTGATTACTTTTGAATGAAACCATTCCCCAAGGTCCATTTGGCGGGCGTTCTGCTTTTATTTGTCTGTCTCTCATAATATTGTGTGCTTGGCTCCCATCTAGTGATATTGTCAGATCACTATTGTAAGTGCTTGTATAAACTTAAGATATTTTATTTGTTTTACGTGATGTACATGTCAGTCAGTTTGTGTGGGCAGTTTCTTTCTGCGTTACATAAAAGTAACTGTAGATGTATTTGATGAGCACATTACCTTAGGAACGTCACGCTCCCACTTCCCAAGGCAATTTCGTCATTCAGCGGATGGAAAGAGGTGCTAACCCGTAGCAGTAGACAGCCTGTACATTCATTGTGAAAACCTGCAGGAAGCAGCGAGAATAGTGGTGTGCTCATAAGATGGTGGATGCATGATGGGTTGCGCAGAGAGAGAGGCTTCATCAATGTGTTTTCCGTGGCTACCACATGCAACACGCTCCAGCCATAGTCTGCCCTGCTAACTGGCAACGCTGCAGCAAGCGCTAGAGTGGAGCTTTGTTTTCCTGCTTCTGACTCACCCTAGAACAATTTACTATCTACAACAATTTATATGATCACAAACTGTCGCCCCCGTATATCAACGTAATACTTGTCTTGTCTGCATTATGCTGTCCGTAATGAAAACTACACTGGTCAAGTGCCCTCACCATATCTGGACTAAAATGAAAATCAATGCCGAAACTTCTTCGCATACCTCAAAGTGCCTGCAACAGCAGAGGCGGCAGAATGACGCTTTGGTTGTCATGTAAAATAACACACCGCTTTTTATTACCGATTCTGCGCATCAGGCTCCCCAGTCATGTCTTCAAGTGCCCCACACACGAGCAATAGGCCGCAGCGATCCGTCCGAAGCGATATCACTGCAATCGGTCGCTCGCCTCGGTCTCACATACACGCTATTAACCAAGCAAATAGAAATGTGGCCAATAACAGCACTATTGGGAAGTACAACTACTGTTATACATTGTATGATGGAGAATTAGATTATATGAAATTACGAGGCTGTATAAGAGACTTGCCCTAAACATTAAAATTAAAATACCGACTTAATGTTATGATAGGTAATCCTTTTTAGAAGTTAGAAACCTTAATAATGCACAAAGTTATTTAATAAACAATTCAAAGACAGCAAATGGAGCCTAGTATATTGTGACTACTATATTTCATAAACAGTTCTAAGTCATCAGATGGAGCCTAGCATTTTGTGACTATTACTATGAACTTCACATCAATTCTTTTGCTCTAAAATGCTAATCACCAAAGTCAGAGAGTGTCTTTGTTACTATATTTGTATTACTTTTTAATATAAAAGGCAACTGTGGTCTTAACTTCACTTCTGTGGTCCCTGAATAACTATAAATTCCTTCATCAACTTCCATTCAAGGATTAAGCTGTTGCCTGTTGTGAACCCACAAACAAAATCATTGACACATTTTTCGATGTCTTCTAATATTTCATTTCGCATTTGGCTTGTAGATTAGAGTCTTTTGGGGAATTCTGTTATCTGGTATTCTCGTGAGGGGTTGTCTCCAATCTTCGCAATAATTTTGAATGTTTTCGTTCACGTTCGAAATACTTAATTCTGTTATAATATCTTCATTTCTAATCATGTCTCATCTTGTGCAGCCCTTCCTGCTGCTTGATTTTTTTATCCATATTTCGCCACCACTTTATACAAATTCATGATTGTCTCTTTTTGTACTTTGTGGCCCAATGATCTGCTGGTGGTACCACAGACAGATTGGGACTTGTGTATTTTGTTTCGATATCATAGTCCAAACCAAAACTTATATCACAGGGTAAATAGATTTGGGAGACTTGTTCCTGGATATTTTCCTGAGAATGCTATTATTTTTTTTATTATTAGAAACTTTAAAGTTTTATTTCTTGCACATTTTTAATGTAAACATTCCTGCTTAATGATGGCAAAGTGAATCGCAACAAAACTGTGTATCCACATTTAATAACTAGACAGACAAATCACAGCCAGGCAGCCATACTGATACACGTCACAAGCAATTCATCAGACTGCATAAGAATTCGTATCAATAGTGACTGACTGGTGGGAGGTGCGATTTTCACACACACGTGCTATCTCCAGACAGATCGCACAACCTTGTGACAGATTCCTGCAATCCGTCGCTTGTCTCTGGGACACTTCTATAGTGGTGTGCACATAAGAAGACTGAAAGAGGGAGCAGCAAAAGGGGCGGTGCACCACGTGACACACCAGCATCGTTCTGCTTGTGGCGTGCACTTTGGAGTATGCGTAGAACTTTTAGCATTAATTTTCTCGTTAGTTCAGATGGAAATGCCGTGTGGCTGTAGCCTCCCGTCCGGTAGACAGTTCGCCTGGTGCAAGTCTTTCGAGTTGACGCCACTGCGGCGACTTGCGTGTCGATGGGGATGAAATAAAGTTGATAAGGACAACACAACACCCAGTCCCTGAGCGGAGAAAATCTCCGACCCAGCCGGGCATCAATCCCGGGGTAGTTCAGATATAGCAAGGGTACTTAGCCACAGCAGTGTTCACTATAGGTCCCACGATGAAAATGAGACAAGCATTACGTTAAGAAGCGACATGATTTTCAGAGAATATGTATGTTTGTAGGTAGAGTCAAAGGTAGAAACAGCAGCCCACTGTGACATTTATCCCATCGTTGCCAGATTAGGAAATTACCGGAAAGTGTGGCGCGGGACACAGACTGAGAGCACACTGACGGCGTTGCAAAGTATTCTCCCGTCTCTCTCTCTCTCTCTCTCTTTCTCTCTCTCTCTCTCTCTGCACAGAACATCTCGTGCAGCCACCTCCTTAGTTGCGAACTACCGTAGGAAGCGGTCAGTGTCTGGGGAAATGAGTGGGCGAGAGTTAGCTTTGCAGACGGACTTTATTGAGCCTGAGACCGGCGCGTGGTGGCTATTCGAGCTTGCTGAGGAAGGGCGCGATGGAGGCGGCGTCCTCGCAGTCGGGCACCATCTTGCCCTTGAACTTGAGGCACGCGTCGCCACACAGCTGGCCCTCGAAATACGGCCCGAACATCTTCTTACACTGCGCGCAGTTGCGGATGCAGACGCCGACAGCGCTGGCCGCCGCACCCGGCGTCAGGTAGACTGCTGCCACCAGCACCGACAGCGCCACGAGAGCCAGCGTCAGCAGCGGGGGACGGCAGAGGGCCATGTCTGCAACAGCACCGCTCTGTACCAGATCTGCGCTCTGCTCACGGAAATGCAACTGGCGACAGATCAAATCAAACCCTTGTATTTGTCTGAAGACGACATTGCTGTTGCATGAGACATCATCTGGTGTAAGTTATTTCATTACTGAATACAATGTTACATTGGAATATATACACTCCTGGAAATGGAAAAAAGAACACATTGACACCGGTGTGTCAGACCCACCATACTTGCTCCGGACACTGCGAGAGGGCTGTACAAGCAATGATCACACGCACGGCACAGCGGACACACCAGGAACCGCGGTGTTGGCCGTCGATGGCGCTAGCTGCGCAGCATTTGTGCACCGCCGCCGTCAGTGCCAGCCAGTTTGCCGTGGCATACGGAGCTCCATCGCAGTCTTTAACACTGGTAGCATGCCGCGACAGCGTGGACGTGAACCGTATGTGCAGTTGACGGACTTTGAGCGAGGGCGTATAGGGGGCATGCGGGAGGCCGGGTGGACGTACCGCCGAATTCCTCAACATGTGGGGCGTGAGGTCTCCACAGTACATCGATGTTGTCGCCAGTGGTCGGCGGAAGGTGCACGTGCCCGTCGACCTGGGACCGGACCGCAGCGACGTACGGATGCACGCCAAGACCGTAGGATCCTACGCAGTGCCGTAGGGGAGCGCACCGCCACTTCCCAGCAAATTAGGGACACTGTTGCTCCTGGGGTATCGGCGAGGACCATTCGCAATCGTCTCCATGAAGCTGGGCTACGGTCCCGCACACCGTTAGGCCGTCTTCCGCTCACGCCCCAACATCGTGCAGCCCGCCTCCAGTGGTGTCGCGACAGGCGTGAATGGAGGGACGAATGGAGACGTGTCGTCTTCAGCGATGAGAGTCCCTTCTGCCTTGGTGCCAATGATGGTCGTTTGCGTGTTTGGCGCCGTGCAGGTGAGCGCCACAATCAGGACTGCATACGACCGAGGCACACAGGGCCAACACCCGGCATCATGGTGTAGGGAGCGATCTCCTAAACTGGCCGTACACCTCTGGTGATCGTCGAGGGGACACTGAATAGCGCACGGTACATCCAAACCGTCATCGAACCCATCGTTCTACCATTCCTAGACCGGCAAGGGAATTTGCTGTTCCAACAGGACAATGCACGTCCGCATGTATCCCGTGCCACCCAACGTGCTCTAGAAGGTGTAAGTCTACTACCCTGGCCAGCAAGATCTCCGGATCTGTCACCCATTGAGCATGTTTGGGACTGGATGAAGCGTCGTCTCACGCGGTCTGCACGTCCAGCACGAACGCTGGTCCAACTGAGGCGCCAGGTGGAAATGGCATGGCAAGCCGTTCCACAGGACTACATCCAGCATCTCTACGATTGTCTCCATGGGAGAATAGCAGCCTGCATTGCTGCGAAAGGTGGATATACACTGTACTAGTGCCGACATTGCGACATTGTGCATGCTCTGTTGCCTGTGTCTATGTGCCTGTGGTTCTGTCAGTGTGATCATGTGATGTATCTGACCCCAGGAATGTGTCAATAAAGTTTCCCCTTCCTGGGACAATGAATTCACGGTGTTCTTATTTCAATTTCCAGGAGTGTAGTTAAAAATTTAACTTTTACAAATCTCAATTTATACTTGTATATTACACAGCTTATATTGTGCACCATTTAGTTGACACTATAATTAAATTATTAACTCATTTACACTATAACACATGAATTTCTCATCATTATAGAAGGTCATTCTTTTTAGCCATGATTACACCACCATTTTAAATTAATTGTGTGGCAGTTTCTTAGCACTTTTTGATATCCTGTTCAGAAACACCATGCCAATGTATGAACAATGATTTTTAGACTTGCGTAGTCTAGTGCAGGGACCATTTATCAGATAACTGTGAGCCGTGCACGGCTCGCGTTTATCCCATTTATTGTTTCTACATGTACATCTACATCCATACTCCGCAAGCCGCCTGACGGTGTGTGGTGGAGGGTACTTTGAGTACCTCTATCGGTTCTCCCTTCTATCCCAGTCTCGTATTGTTCGTGGAAAGAAGGATTGTCGGTATTCCTATGTGTGGGCTCTAATCTCCCTGATTTTATCCTCATGGTCTCTTCGCGGGATATACGTAGGAGGGAGCAATATAGTGCTTGACTCTTCGGTGAAGGTATGTTCTCGAAACTTCAACAAAAGCCCGTACCGAGCTACTGAGCATCTCTCCTGCAGAGTCTTCCACTGGAGTTTATCTGTCATCTCCGTAACGCTTTTGCGATTATTAAATGATCCTGTAATGAAGCGCGCTGCTCTCCGTTCGATCTTCTCTATCTCTTCTATCAACCCTATCTGCTACAGATCCCACACTGCTGAGCAGTATTCAAGCAGTGGGCGAACAAGCGTACTGTAGCCTACTTCCTTTCTTTTAGGATTGCATTTCCTTAGGATTCTTCCAATGAGTCTCTGTATGCCATCTGCTTTACCGACGATCAACTTTATATGATAATTCCATTTTAAATCACTCCTTATGCGTATTCCCAGATAATTTATGGAATTAACTGCTAGGTGCTGACCTGCTAATTTGTAGCTAAATGATAAGGGATCTTTCTTTCTATGTATTCGCAGCACATTACACTTGTCTGCATTGACATTCAATTGCCGTTCCCTGCACCATGCGTCAATTCATTGCAGATCCTCCTGCATTTCAGTACAATTTTCCATTGTCACAACCTCTCGATATACCACAGCATCATTGGCAAAAAGCCTCAGTGAACTTCCGATGTCATCCACAAGGTCATTTATGTATATTGTGAATAGCAACAGTCCTACGACACTCCCCTGCGGCACACCTGAAATCACTCTTACTTCGGAAGACTTCTCCCCATTGAGAAAGACTTGCTGCATTCTGTTATCTAGGAACTCTTCAATCCAATCACTCAATTGGTCTCATAGTCCATATGCTCTTACTTTGCTCATTAAACGACTGTGGGGAACTGTGTCGAACGCCTTGCAAAAGTCAAGAAACACGGCATCTACCTGGGAACCCGTGCGTATGGCCCTCTGAGTCTCGTGGACGAATAGCGCGACCTGGGTTTCACACGATCGTCTTTTTTGAAACCCATGCTGATTCCTACAGAGTAGATTTCTAGTCTCCAGAAAAGTCATTATACTCGACCATAATACGTGTTCCAAAATTCTACAACTGATAGACTTAGAGATATAGTTCTGCACATCTGTTCGAAGTCCCTTCTTGAAAACGGTACTGGCGCCTCGTTTTCTTATTCCATTTACGGGCGTCACTAACTTCCTGCATTACTTGCCCGTGAGCGACAGCAGCAGTGTGTATCGATAAGTGCACTGTCGTACCATTTCTGTAGCGACCGATAGTATTTCCGGGTGTCGTGTGTCTGCGAGTCAGTTGGAGACGGACGAGCAGTGCAGTCGGGACACAGCAGCAGTGAATTGGGGGACGGAGCGCCGGTAAGGCGCCGACAGCCAGTGCTCTCTGACCGCTCGTGACAAACATGAACTGTCCGACGGAAGAAGATTGGAGTGGGACGACCGTTGGTTGGTCGTTCGGTTGGTCGTTTCATCGGCCGACGTATTTTTGGTTCTTTCATCGTTTCCGGGCCTGGGCAGTTGATCGGTTGGCGCCGCTGCTGGTTATCCACGTGCGGTCGGAGAGTGAGAAGGCGGTTGCCATTGCTACAAGGTCCGTGGCTCACCGAACCCGGACACGAAAATTAAGTCTTTACTTTATCTACCAGCCAGCCCCAACTGTTCACATTGTGTCGTCTGAATTTCGTTGGGACATCCTGTGGCTTGGTCCGTCGACTGAATGTCGGTTGGGTTGTCGGATCGTGAATGGTTGCCCCGACTGCCTGTCTCACCTAAGCGAGCGTTAGTGTTTGAATTCCAGGCCGACCATCGAACATCTGAGCGCCCTTGGGTGTACTGCCCTTTTTTATTTGTGCTTTTTGTTTGTACTTGTAGGGTTTCTAGCCGATTCTTTTTTTAAATTGATGTTGCTTTGTCGTTAAGGCACAAGATTCTTTAGGCCTTCAGCCTAAATTGAAGAACTGTTCAGGTAAGGCCTTTGGTATTTAGGAAAAATTTATGTTATGGAGTTTTTAAGTGTTAGGCCTTCAGCCGATTTTAACTTGTTTGTTCTTCAAGTATATGATTCCTTGGGCCTTCAGCCTAACTAAGGAACTGTTTTAAGATAAGGTTTTGTCTTTTAAATTTCTGTTTTGGTTGAGTTTTCCCTAATTAAGAACTGTTTCATGTAAGGCCTTTGTTTTTTTAATTAATCTTGCTTAGTTTTGAGCTTTCAGCCGATTTTGAATTCAAATTGTTTGCTCTGAATATCTCAGATTCTTTGGGCCTTCAGGCTAAATAAAGAACTGTTGTAAGATAAGGCTTGCCTTTTAAATTTCTGATTGTGCTTGCGTTTTAAGTTATTGGCCTCCAGCCGTTTTTTAAATTAAATTAAATTAAATTAAGTTCCAAAGATTAAAGCTGTGTGTTAAAATTTTTTTGGGGGGGGCTGTTGTAATGTTTGATCAAATAATAAAGTTGTATGTTCGAGTGTAACTGACAGCCTCTTATTTTGGCCGCTTTCCACAATTTAAACTGCCTGTCCTGTCCCGCGGGTTTAGCAAGGCGTATCAAACTGTTCGTAGTTTCATCAGTGTGGACATTAGCCCTAGTTTTATAATTCTCTTTGCTATAGACAGGAGCTTGAAGTATGTACAAGCTGGAAACAGAAAGTATTTTGTTTTGCAAGAGGTTGTGTTTTGTAGATAAAAATGCTTCTTATTACCTTCTTCTGCCAGAGGAAGACAATGTTAGCTCCGACAGAGTTTCCCCACAGCCCATAATTCAAGTATGCATAATAGGCCTTCACAAGGAGGTCTTAATTGACACAGCTTTTTAATTTTCTTGTCGGGACCAAGACACTAGATAATTTATTGTAAACCTTTTCTGTCTGGGTATTTCAATACAAACTTATTGTCTAGATGGACGCCTAAAAATTTCACCCACACATGTGTCACTGCTTTACACGCCAAAAGACTGGGCAAGTCGTTGACATATACTCGTATAACGAACGGGAGAGTTTACACTCAGAAAATAAGGGTTTTTTTTGCTTGGATTTATGATCGCCACTTAAAATGGGAGAACATTAATTGGTTATACAAGTGATTCTATTTATTGCCAGGCGCTTGAGTGTGAATTGCAGAGTAGTCATGTAGATGTAGATGATTCTAATCACCAATCTGGGCATATATATGATACATCTTCACAGGGGCAGTTCATGGGAAAGAAAGATATATAACTAGGTAGTAGTATTAGCATTAGACGTTCATCGGAGATAATTCAGATACTATGGAAATCAGGTCTGGCGTCAGGCAAGGAGAGGGACTCTCATCTCTAACTTTCAATTGTGACTTGGGAAAGTGATATACGAATGGCGAAATGGAATGAGGGCCAAAGGTGTTGCAAATGGAGTCAGGTTTGGCTATAGGAACATGAATGTGACAGTTGTCTTCCTAGCCTTTGCAGATGATCTAGGCTTTCTTTCTGATTCGCTAGACACAGCTGCAGAACATATCAGTGAATTGGAGACAAAAGCAACAAAGATGATACTCAAGATCTCCTTCCAGGAAACTCAATTACAAATATCAAGTCAACGACCAGATTACTAGAGAGCGTTACTATTTGGTGTGGTTCAATGGCCATGAACAAGCCTCTCAATTGATGCCACTGCAGCAGGTTGCTTATCCCTAACCTACTCTAGTTATCCAACAGCGGAAAGGGGTCCTACACTCTAACGTGGAATTCAAATCATACATCGTTGAAATGTGTAGGCTGGAATAAAGACAAACTGAGAAATTTCCTAAGTCTGAGCGGAATTCTATTGTGCAACCTCTCGGTTTCCAGGTGCGCGCTTTACCATTGGATCATCAATCCCGACAGTACTAGAGGGAGACGAAGGAGGAATCAAACGGGCAGAGAAACTTAAATATCTAGGAGAATGAATTCAACCCGATACCTCTGAAAAAGAAGCCTTTGCATGAGGGATCAGAAAAATCGAAACAGCAAGCCTACCAGCCAAAAGAGTCTATAAAATAAATCAGTATCAATTGATGACAAGACCTTAATGCACAGTAATAAGATCGGAGGTCCTATATGTCGCAGAATGACTTGCTATGAATAGAAACGGTGTGATGAGAAATTAGAAATATGAGTCAGATCTTGAGGAACATCTCAGGTACAGCCAAAGAAAATGATGAACTCAAGGGGCCCTGAACTCTGCGGACATGTAGCTAAGATCATAGACACAAGTAGGCAGAAGATTTTCTTTTGTGGGCACATGCCATTATAAGTCCTTCAAGGTTGAGCAATCGGATCTTCCGTTACTTTCTAAAGAAGGAAACCAAGGATGGTTGGTTCGCAAAGACGTGCAAGAAGTGGGTATAACGCTGGAGGATATCCATTAACCCATTCAGCTCAACAATAAGCTGTAAAAGCGCCTCGGTTTCCAAGAAAAGCCAAAGTAAAAAAATAGGAAAACCATAGGCTGAAGCGAAGAAGGAAAGTACAGGAAACGAACATGGAAATACTAGGCTAAGGATAAAGCCCAGACATTAAGAAAAGTGCCATCGAACTAATACGGTCCGGTGAAGTCAATATGAAAAGAACTAAAAGCAGAGTAGTAGTAGTTTTACTGATCCGTGTTTCTTTACAGCGATTTTGTTAAAACTTTCAGTACAAATATGGTGTTTAGATTTGCACGTATTACGAGAGAGTGCAGGGAAGTAATGTCTCCGACGCTTTCAAGTGAGAACTTCTTAACCTTTTTAAACAAAACAAACATTGATAACATTCTACATCTTCATTCTTCTCGTCTACATATTTGCAGCCCTCTGCCGGTAGAGAGCTCCGAATTGTATAATATGACACTATGTAACGTGACTAAGCCGGTGCGTGCGAAATAGCATGCTGTAAACTAGTTCGAAGAGTTCGTCCGCACACAGAACCCCCTCTTCTTCAGTGTGACAATGCCAGACGACACGCGAGCGGTGCTAGGTCTGCGACAATTCGACGCCTTGAGTTCACTGTCATCGATAGTCCTCATAAAGTCCCGACTTGGTCTCAGCAGATTTTCATCTATTTCCAAAACTTGAAGAACACCTACGAAGCTGTGCAAGTAGAGGTTGATAAAAAAAGTCAAATACTCTCCAGCGACACTATCCATAAACCGATCTCTCGTTAGGAGAAATGAATAAGTCTCCAGGGTTACTATTTTCAGAAATAAATATATAGACATAAAGCAATAAAGATGTAGAAAGCTAATAACGTTAGTTTTATTTAGGAAGTTTTAAGAGCTTTCATTAAAAAAATTCGTAGGCATTACTTTTCAGCATGCTCTGGTACAAAAGGTTACTACCTTGGGATGTGGTAGGCTCGAATCGATCTTTTAAGATCAAAGATCTTTGCTTAGGACCTGATGCGCCGTTCCTCGCTCACTGTATGAAGACAGTAATGCGGTCGGGAGAAAGTAAAGCGTCTGCCACAACTGCTGAAGAGAGAGTATACAACCCTCCAGCATTGCTCTCTGACAGACACGACACGAGCGGGTCTACGCGGGAACACATAGATGTCCAATGATCACTTAGGATGGGCCAAAACTTCGGCTGTTTAGTTCTCGAAAGGAAATTTTCTGCTGAAGACGTCGCTGAGGGTCTTGGAGTCCATCCTTTGGCTCGTGTAAGGACGCTGTCAGACGAGACGCTTGGAATAGCACCGTTGGAACCGCACCATGGCCATTGATTCTGGTGAGGGTTTCTGTCCAAAGCTCATGATGGTGTAGGTCGGTGATTCCTACTTAACTCCTTGTCGTGCTCGCATTACCGTGACGTAACTACTGGTATTAGCGTTTGCTGATATGCTCCGTGTGTCTGTGACTCGTCCTGATTAGCAGTTAACTTGAAGCTAACTTTAAGGTGTGTTATACACGCTAAACTCACATTTGTTTGGCAACGGGCTGCCGTGGATTGAAGTATATATATATATAATTTCATCCGGGACTGACAGAGTTGTGCTTCATTGTGCTTACTGCTTCTCAAGGTCCTGGTTAAAGTATTGTTGCGAGTTATTTCATTATATTCAGTCGCTGTGTTAGAGAGACCTATTCGCTGTGTGTGTGTAATCGGAGTTTTGATGTGTTCTTGTACCAAGAGTCGTTCACGTAATTGTTTATCACTGTCAAGCTTCTGTTTCCATTAAGTTAGGCACAGCCATTGATGTACCGTCGACAAGCATCTTGCATTCTGTTCTGTAGAGGCTGATTCTGCCTTCAATTATTTGTTTCTCTTTTAAAAGTTATTAAATAAGGGAATTTTGGTGTAGCAAAACATTTAAATGAACTTGTCATATTGTAAGTCATTAGAGATTAAATTCGTTCCTTCTTTATATTGATTCAATTTAACGTAGAGATTAAGATTTGTTTTGAAATTTTATCTTATGAGCGCTGTTTTTTTTAACTTGGTACTTCAGAGTTGCTGTAACAAAGTTTCACGTAAAATTAAATTCTCACATTGCGTTAGGTCATTCACGACATTAAATTCGGTGCATGTACATTCGAGTCAGTTAAAGTCTGAGATAAATAGTACGGATTTGATCCATGGTATCTCTTTAAAAGTTATTTCACTTTTATGTGTTGCAGTTGCAGTAGTGTTAAAGTGCCTTATTTCCTTGTAATACGTATCTGGCTTAAAATAAATGTTTTGTAAATATTAAAGATTTTGCTCTGGGTAACCAGGCCTTACCACTTCCAAGCTCCCTTTACTTTATTTGTCTAAATAATCAATGAAAACGGCTCACTTGTGTTACTTAATTTTCTAGCTACACTGCACCTGAATGTTCTTGTGTACGTCTTGTAACGTTCAGAACAACACCTACGCACTCTTTGCGCCTTTACTTCCTTTGTTTCCAGCTGCTGTTTGATTCTTCTCGTGTCCACACAGACTGGAGTTCCTTTACGTTAATGCCCAGTGAGAACATCTTACAACCCTCTCCGAAATATTGTGATTGACATTTTTCGTCCGGTCTCTTGTAGGAACACTTGTAACGCATTGACAACATCACTGTTGAAAAAACACCTAGTTTTAGTTCCGAAACCATTTAACTGCGTTTCTCGATGAATTGCCCTCATCCGATCAGAAAGGGCAATAGCAGTTTTTCCCTTCTTACATTCAGTAACAATTTTTTGTTCCCTTAACCCCTCTGTTGGTTGTCACGTTTTCCATTTCACTCGAATGTTTGGTGGAAAAAACGAAAATATCTCATTTGTCTTTTCATTTCAGGACCGTAATTGACTATTCTCTTTTGCAATCCCTTCCCCGCATTTGAATCTGGTAGTTACAAATTCTCTGCGAATTCTTTTGATAATCAATCGAAGATAGCCATTTTTTATATAGAGTTTGCTTGCCAAATCTACACTGGTATACGAATTACCGGTACATAACGTACAGCTTTTACTGAATACTTCTTGACACAAATTTATCACAATGTTTGTTACTGTGATGTTTTCTTTATCACGTACTTCTCCGGTGAAAATACCAAAACTGTAGCAGTACCCATTATCACAGCAGAGTTTAAACATTTTAATGTCATACTTGTATCTCTTTTGTTTAAAATACTCCCAGAATATATTTCTTTCTCTGAATAGTATTAGAGACTCGTCGAAACAGTATTTCGTCAGGATAATAACACTTTTTTTTAAAAAAAATTGGTTCAGTTTGCCTATGGTGAATTGAATTTCTGACAAACGATGGGGGGCATCAACTTTTGTATTCACTACAAATTTTCGAAACAGTTTCTACTCATTAGCTTTCGTGAGAATATTTGAATTAACAGTGTATCCTAGGACCAATATAAATGTGTGGATCGAGGTTTTTTCACATTGCCATCAGTCACTTTGGTTCCATATGCACTCGCAAAAAGTACAACATTCCCATGGTTGCCTCGAGGATGAAACCACGAACTTTGACCACTCATTCACCCATCAGATGAATTCTCATTTCGGATGATGACACTCGCATTATGCGGCGACGTGTACGCGACATTTTTGCTGCTACGAGCAACAAACCTTTCTGACAATAATCGTTTTAAAATTCGTCCCTTCCAACATAAATGTGGCTTTATGTATGGTCGTTCCTAGGAGGTTCTCTTCTTACAACACCACGTCTGTTTATAATCCAACTCAAAACGGTCAAGTAGTGTACTTCATTTTGTTTACTTAACCACCTCGGCGATAGTTGCAGAGCGAATATTATTTTCCACGGCAACTCCTGTGCACTAGGTGGCAAGCACTGTGCGGCCGTCGGGTGTGTTGCCAGCCCGCAGGCGCACCGTTACGCGCTCGTTTATATGCGTAACAAACGCCAAGTGGTCGCCAGCACGAGGGACTGCCGCCTCGATGGAAAGGACAGTAAAATCGGCTCCGCTCTAACGTGTTAATAGTAAATAGAAATATAGTGATCGTGAAATTAATTGTTCTTTCTTTTAAAATACTCGTAAATAGTACATAGATAATGGTATAACAAACCATCTAATTGGGCTCAGACTTCATCCTTGGTCTGCCTCAGGCCAGCCAATGTTGAGGAATATAGTACGTTCTTGTCGGGACGCAGGCACATTTGCTGCTTGTACGAGATGACTTGTAACACGCTAATACGGTCCAAAATGGAAGGGTCGAGAACATCCAGTACCTTGGACATCAATCCACTACACAGGGTGAGGCAGCTAAGACAGTCCACCCAAAATTCAATTAAAAGGAAGCTAGAGTTATAACGTGAGTCAACGCAGAAATATATATATATATATATATATATATATATATATATATATATATATATATATATATATATATATATACTCCGCAAGCCACCTGACGGTGTGTGGCGGAGGGTACTTTAAAGAACCTCTATCGGTTCTCCCTTCTATTCCAGTCTCGTATTGTTCGTGGAAAGAAAGATTGTCGGTATGCATCTCTGTAGGTTATAATATCTCTGATTGTGTCCTCATGGTCTCTTCGCGAGATATATGCACGAGGGAGCAATATAATACTTGACTCCTCAGTGAAGGTATGTTCTTGAAACTTCAACAACTGAGCGTCTCTCTTGCAGAGACTTCCACTGGAGTTTATCTATCATCTCCGTACCGTTTTCGCGATTACTAAATGATCCTGTAACGAAGCACGCTGCTCTCCATTGGATCTTCTCTATCTTTTCTGTCAACCCTATCTGGTACATATCCCACATTGGTGAGCAGTATTCAAGCAGTGGG
This sequence comes from Schistocerca gregaria, assembly GCF_023897955.1. Classification (NCBI taxonomy): domain Eukaryota; kingdom Metazoa; phylum Arthropoda; class Insecta; order Orthoptera; family Acrididae; genus Schistocerca; species Schistocerca gregaria. Next base: position 170,020,804 of record NC_064927.1, on the reverse strand, counting down.
CGAACAAATGTAATGTAACCAACTTCCTTTGTTTTCGGATTCCATTTCCTTAAGATTCTTCCAACGAATCTCAGTCTGACATCTGCTTTACCGACGATTAATTTTATGTGATCATTCCATTTTAAATCACTCCTAATGCCTACTACCAGATAATTTATAGAATTAACGGCTTCCAGTTGAGGACCTGCTATATTGTAGCTAAATGACAAAAGATCTTTCTTTCTATGTATTCGCAGAACATTACACTTGTCTATATTGAGATTCGATTGCCGTTCCCTGCACCATGCGTCAATTCGTTGCAGATCCTCCTGCATCTCAGTACAATTTTCATTGTTACAACCTCGCGATATAGTTCAGCATCATCCGAAAAAAGTCTCAGTGAACTTCCGATGTTATCCACAAGGTCATTTATGTATATTGCGAATAGCAACGGTCCTACAACACTCCCCTGCGGCACACCTGAAATCACTCATACTTCGGAAGACTTCTCTCCATTGAGAATGACATGCTGCTTTCTGTTATCTGGGAACTCTTCAATCCAGTCACACAATTAGTCTGATAATCCATATGCTCTTACTTTGTTCATTAAACGACTGTGGGGAAATGTATCAAGCACCTTGCGGAAGTCAAGAAACATGGCATCTACCTGGGAACCCGTGTCGATGGTCCTCTGAGTCTCGTGGACTTTTCGAAACCCATGCTGATTCCTACAGAGTAGATTTCTAGTCTCCAGAAATGTAATTATACTCGACTATAATCCGTGTTCCAAAATTCTACAACTGATCGACGTCCCTTCTTGAAAACTGGGATGACCTGTGCTCTTTTCCAATCTTTTGGAAAGCTAGGCTCTTCTAGACACCTACGGTACACCGCTGCAAGAAGGGGGGCAAGTTCCTTCGCATATTCTGTGTAAAATCGAACTGCTATCCCATCAGGTCCAGCGATCCTTCCTCTTTTGAACGATTTTAAGTGTTTTTCTATCCCTCTGTCATCTATTTCGATATCTACCATTTTGTCATCTGTGCGACAATCTAGAGAAGGAACTATAGTGCAGTCTTTCCCTGTGAAACAGATTTGGAAAAAGACATTTAGTATTTCGGCCTTTAGTCTGTCATCCTCTGTTTCAGTAGCATTTTGATCCACCTACAGCTCTGACATAAGACCAAAATTTCTTAGGAGTTTCTGCCAAGTCAGTACATAGAACTTTACTTTCGAATTCATTGAACGTCTGTCGCATAGCCCTTCTCACACTACATTTCACTTCGTGTAATTTTTGTTTGTGTGCAAGGCTTTGGCTATGTTTATGTTAGCTGTGAAGTTTCCTTTGCTTCTGCAGCAGTTTTCTAACTCGGTTGTTGTACCACGGTGGTTCTTTTCCATCTCTTACGATATTGCTTGGCACATACTCATCTAATGCATATTGTACGATGGTTTTGAACTTTGTCCACTGATCCTCAGCATTATCTGTACTTGAGACAAAACTTTTGTGTTGAGCCGTCAAGTACTCTGGAATCTGCTTTTTGTCACTAAACAGAAAAATCTTCCTACCTTTTTTAATGTTTCTATTTACGGCTGTAATCATTGATGCAGTAACCGCTTTATGATCGCTGATTCCCTGTTCTGCGCTAACCGTTCCCAATTGTTCGGGTCTGTTTGTCACCATAAGGTCTAATATGTTATCGCCATGAGTCGGTTCTCTGTTTAACTGCTCAATGTAGTTTTCAGATAATGCACTTAAAAAAATTTCACTGGATTCTTTGTCCCTGCCACCCGTTATGAACGTTTGAGTCTCCCAGTCTATATCCGGCAAATTAAGATCTTCACCCAGAACTATAACATGGTGTGGAAATCTACTCGAGATATTTTCCAAATTATCCTGTAGGTGCTGAGCCACAACAGTTGCTGAGACAGGGGCCTCTAGAGACATCCAATTACCATGTCTGAGCCTGCTTTAGCCGTGATCTTCACCGAAATTATTTAACATTTCGTATCTCCGTCAATTTCATTCGATACTATTGCACTTCTTACTACAAACACGCCTCCCCCTTCACTGCCGTTCCAGTCTCTGCGGTATACATTCCAATCTGAGTTTAGAATTCCATTACTGTTTACATCTGGTTTTAGCCAACTTTCTGTCCCTAGTGCCGTTTATTAATGAGAGCAGTTCTGGGGCCTTTCCATAGACGCTCCTGCAGTTTACTATTAGCAGATTAATATTGTTATTCCATGTTGCATTTTGCATACTCCTACCTTGCCGCGTCTCAAGAGGCGTCTGGCCTACGGAGGGGATTCTCTAACCTAAAAAACCCACATGTGCACTCCACCCTTTTAGCCGCTTCCTGCGTGTAGTGCACGCCTGACCAATTCAGGGAAACCCTACATTTCTCCACCCGATAGCGGAGGTCGAGAAATTTGCACTCCAGATCTCCGCAGAATCGTCTGAGCCTCTGGTTTAAGCCTTCTACTCGGCTTGAAACCAGAGGACCGCCATCGGTTCTGGGGACAATACTACAAATAGTTTGCTCAGATTCGACCCCGCGAGCTAGGCATTCCACCTTCACCAACTCCGCCAACCGCCTGTACGAACTGAGGATGACCTCTGAACCCGGACGGCAGGAGTCATTGGTGCCGACATGAGCAACAATTTGCAGTCGGGTGCACCTAGTGCTCTCTATCGCCACCGCAGGGCCTCCTCCACATCTCGGATGAGACCCCCCGGCAAGCAGACAGAGTGAACACTGGCCTTCTTCCCCGACCTTTCCGCTATTTCCCTGAGGGGCTCCATCACCCGCCTAACGTTGGAGCTCCCAATAACTAATAAATCCCTCCCCCCGTGTGCCTGCTCGGACCTTGCTGAAGGAGCAGCCACATGTCCACTCACAGGAAGAGCAGGCGATGCCACACGGCCATCCTCCACATTCACCCTCCGCCTGGTGCGCCGCGAACGAAGCTGAGCCCGCCACTCCCCTTGGGGAGAGGGTGGCCCAACCGCGCCCGGCACCCGCGAAGATGTCTCGACAGCAGGGACAGTGGGTGAAGCATGTAACACCTGGGGTGTACCATGCGACGCACCAGACTCCCCACTGTCGCTACACTCCGAGGCAGCAGCCTGAAGACGGCTAACCGCGGCCTTCAACACGTTCAGCTGTTCGCGAACAGTGGCGATCTCCTCCTGCGCCCGTACACAGCAGTCACACATCCTATCCATCCTATGAAATCAACAATTTACTGTAGAGAGTTAATCAACTTTTAACTAGACTGCTAATTCACTAAAGGCGGCTGATAGCTGACTAAACTGTGGTTACTAGACACTTCTTGTTGGAAACAATGAAAATAAGCACTACCTGTCTCTGTATTCCAAACAAATACGAAATCTCTGGAACACTATTGCTAGTACTCGAAAATTAAAGCTTCCTAAAAGCAAAAACACATGGAAAAAGAAGACGCGAGAAAAACCCAGTTAATACATAAATTAGCGTAGTTCGCTGTACAGGAGGCGTGAAGCAGGCGGCAGTTACAACGACACTTCTCAAGGGTAGCTGAAAATAAATTTATGTGCCATACGCAATCCAGTAAAGATACACTCCAGCTTGTCAAATAAAAAAAAAAAGTCGCAGGCACAGCGAGCATACCAAAAACAGCCCTGAGAAACCGCTGGTGACAAGAGGTAATGAAAATGTACAAAATAAGAAATAAAACTGATAAAAGCTTCAAGACTAAACAAAAGTATGCACTATCGTTAAAATTCTTAAAGGTAGTTCCTAGAAGTAGTCTGTAACATCTCCAATACGCAAGTAAGCGAACTGAAAGCAACATATCAAAACTCTACATAAAGGTTTGGGCATAATAGACACGCCAAAACTGAAGCAATAAAAGCAAGATAGAGGTGTAGAGCTCTATGAGGATAAAATACCTACAATACCTTTCGGCGAGTAGGAAAAAGTATGTACGTCCATTAAAGAAAAAGCTAGTCGGAAACATAATTTGGGGACTATAAATTATAAAAATTACTTGCGAACTTCAAGAACTTTGCTATATTTTCCGCTATAGCTTGGTCAAAACCGCACCTCAATGTATTTATTCATTCTGGACATATTTGGGGTGGATTGTCTAACTTGCCTCACCCTGTGTAGTGGATTGAGGTCCAAAGTACAAGCTGTGCTCGACCCTTCCATTTTGGACCCGTATTAGCCTGTTACAGGACACCTCGTATAAGCAGCAAAATGTTCCTGTGTCCCAACAGTCATGTACGATGTTCCACAACATCGGGTGGCCTAATGTAGGCCGAGGATGAAGTCTGAGCCTAATTAGATGGTTTGTTACACCACTTTCTGCGTACTGTTTACGAGTTTCAATTTCACGATCATTTTATTTATATTCATTTTTAACACGTTAGAGCGAAGCCGATTTTACTGTCCTTTCTAACGAGGCGGAAGTCTCTCTTCCCGGCGACCACTTGACGTGTGTTACGCGTATAAACGGATGCGTAACGGTGCGCCTGCCGGCTGGCAACACACTCGACGGACGGACGCTGCTTGCCACCTATTGCACAGGAGTTACCGTGGAGAATAATATTCGCTCTGCAAATATTGCTGAGCTGCTTAAGTAAACAAAATGAAATACACTGCTTGGCCATTGTGAGTTGGAGCATAACCGTACGTGGTGTTGTACGAAGAGACCAGTGGGGGGACTAGTTTTCAAACGATTATTTTCAGAAAGCTTCGTTGCCCGTAGCAGCGAAAATGTTGCGAGGAGAAGACAGTGATTCAGTGGGTGCGTTACTTCCATCGCGTAAACGTCGCCGCGTAATGTGAGTGTCATCATCCGAAACGAGAATTCATGTGATGGTTGAATAAGTGATCAAAGCTAGTGGTTTCATCCTCGAGGCAACCAGCAGAACGTTGTGAATCTTACTAGCGTCCACGGTACCGAAGTAAGTAATGAAAACGTCCAAAAGTGTAACAGAGTCGTAGCTATGGAATTCTTGTCACAGATTAAATATTTGAACACATCAGCGAAAAAACAAATATTTGTGCTACACAAACGACAATAGTTTTTAAAGGTTTTAATCAATGGATGAAATAAAGACTTGTCTGGAATAATTTTTCCACACATCAAAAAAAGTTTTGCATCACCTCGGCTCCGAGTGTTCCGAAACCTGCACAGATAATTGGAATAGAGATCATCATAGACATCATTTCCGCCCTTTCCAATGCTCATAAAAACCACAAATTGCATGTTGTACCACCATACAGCGAGACCTTCAGAGGTGCTTATCAAAGCACTGTTGGTCCAGATTGTCCCAATCGTCAACTGTGATTCCGCCCTTTTCAATCTATCTCAGGCATGTTCAATAGGGTTCATGTCTGGAGAACAAGCTGACCACTCTAGTCGAGCGATGTCGTTATCATGAAGGAAGTAATTCACAAGATTTGCACAATGGGGGCGCGAATTGCCGTTCGTGAAGACGAATGCCTCGCCAATATGCTGCCGATATGGTTGCACTATCGGTCGGAGGATGGCATTCACATATCGTACAGCCGTTACGGCGTCTTCCGTGACCACTAGCGGCATACGTCGGCCCCACATAATGCCACCCCAAAACAGCAGGGAACCTCCACCTTGCTGCAATCGCTGAAAAATGTGTCTAAGAAGTTCAGCCTGACCGGGTTGCCTCTAAATACGTCTCCAAAGATTGTCTGGTTGAAGGCATATGCGACACTCATAGATGAAGAGAACATGATGCCAATCCTGAGCGGTACATCGGCATGTCGTTGAGCCCATCTGTACCACGCTGCATGGTGTCGTGGTTGCACAGATGGACCTCGCCATGGACGTCGGCAGTGAAGTTGCGCATCTTGCAGCTTATTGCGCACAGTTTGAGTCGTAACACGACATCCTGTGGCTGCACGAAAAGCATTATTCAACATGGTGGCGTTGCTGTCAGGGTTCCTCCGAGCACAATCCATAGATAGCGGTCATCCACTGCAGTTGTAGCCCTTGGGCCGCCTGAGCGAGGCATATCATCGACAGTACCTGTTTCTCTGTATCTCCTGCAGGTCCGAACAACATCGCTTTGGTTCACTCCGAGACGCCTGGACACTTCCCTTGTTGAGAGCCCTTCCTGGCACAAAGTAACAATGCAATATTGACCGTCTAGGCATGGTTGAACTACAGACAGCCGTGTACCTCTTTCCTGGTGGAATGACTGGAACTGATCGACTATCGGACCCCCTCCATGTAATAGGTGCTGCTCATGCATGGTTGTTTACATTTTTGGGCGAGTTTAGTGACATTTCTGAACAGCGAACGGGACTGTGTCTGTGATATAATATCCACAGTCAACGTTATCTTCAGGATTTCTGGGAACCGCGGCGATGCAAAACGTTTTTTGGTATATGTAAATAGTCCCATCCACAGGGAATAACATGGGGGGGGGGGGGGGGGGAGGGAGGGACGCAGAAAGTAATGTGACCACTGCCTATGTTCGACGTAACTGCGGGTATCTACGACCTCTGTATCAAACATTGTCCTAGCTTACGTAAATGAATTTGAAATGTAAACTTTTCGGTTAAGTCACCATCTAAATTATGTCGAATTTCATCTAAGCCATGGGTGCGAGGCGAGATTGTCCGTCGACTTGGCGCTTGCATGTATCTTATTTCAGGTCCAGATGGCTTGCAGTGCCGCCATTAAAATCAACTTCGCCTCTGTCATGTGTACGATGATCTTTCAGCGTCTCTTCCTCCAAATTCACTGCTCCAGAGGACAGCGCGGCCACAGCAGCCGCCATAGGGTGTCGTCACGACACCGCGGGACGACCCTATGGAGACGGAGCCTTCGTCTCTTCCGCCTGCGATGGAGCTGGACCCGCCCACACCGCAGCAGTCGCCGCCTTCTTCATCTGGTTCCTGGCATCAGGTGGTGGACGCGCACCCTTGTGGGGGTTTTCCGGGGGACGTTTCCGTCAGAGCGCAGGCCAGATGGCGGGGTACGGCCGGAAGCTTGACGTCGCCACACGCGCCCACACTCCTGCCTCCCCCGCCGTGGTCGCAGTTCCTACACGACGACGGTCCGTCGCTTTGGAAGGGACGAATGTTCCGCGGTAACGATAAGCGACGGCACGAAGACGAAAAACGCAAGAGCAAATAAGACTGTGAGACAACGTCAGCGAATAGCCCGCTGACAAGTACCTCACCACGACAGGGGCGCCCTCTAGCCGAAGAGAATATAAGCGCCGCTCCTGTCAGCCCCGACCGCACAGCACATTCATGTCATGTTGTGTTATGTTAACCGGGGACCTAGAAACGACGGAGAGGCTCCGTCCCCGCCGCAGTGGTCCGCAACCCCACGACGACTACCGCAGTCCACTTCACCCCTCCGCCGCCCCTCACCGAACCCAAGGTTATTGTGTGGTTCGGCCCCCCGTGGACCGCCCAGGCAACGTCTCACACCAGACGAGTGTAACCCCAATGTTTGCGTGGTAGAGTAATGGTGGTGTACGCGCACGTGGAGAACTGGTTTGCACAGCAATCGCCGACATAGTGTAGCTGGGGCGGAATAAGGGAAACCAGCCCGCATTTGTCGAGGCAGATGGAAAAACGCCTAAAAACCATCCACAGACTGACCGGCTCATCTCTTTTTTTAAAATTAAAGTAGGTGGAGACAAGGCGGGCAGGGGTCGGAACCCGAGGCCTGGCCGCGATGTCTCCCCCCTCCCGTCCCTGAATCACTCCCTCAAAGTAGTTTTTTGATTTATTTTTATTTTATTATTATTATTTTTTTATGTTTACCAGGAACAGGGTAAATTTACATAGGATTTTTATTGGTACAAACTTAAATGCAACAGAAATAGCATCATTCCGGCGAAAATAACGCATGACATACACTCGTACAAGGCGAGCAAGTTTTTTTTTGTATGAACAAGGTGTAGGAAAAAAAGAATAATAATACTGATGTAAGGTAAGAGGTGTGAAACAATATACAGAGGAGTGGGGGGAAAACCAGTGTATTCTGGTATAGTGCATAAAAGAAAGGAGGCGCGTGTCCAAACGCCTACTCCACAGTGGGTTACAATCTAGAAAGTAGCGCGGGGAGTCTCACATGTCAGCAGGGGAGCGGGGGAGGGGGGACGGGAGTGCTGTCGGCGTGTGGCACCATCCAACTGAGCGGGGGTGACGTAAAGATCGCGTGTAGGTAATTGGTGAAGAAGGCGCGGTAGCGCGGTCGGTGTTCGACTGCACTGTGGGCGGTTTGTAAGTATCGCCAGAAATCAAGGCGTGATTTGTCGCCAGCATTATACATGTAGGTGATCTTCCATCCCTTGACCCATACAATCGCATGATTTTTGGTGGCGGGGGAATAAGTACCCTCAGGATGGATAAAAGTCCATGGGTCAATCGAGCCCGGCGGAACGCGAAGGTAACGAACCGTCAGGCAAGTTTCCAGACGCCACTGGTGGCAGCACAAGTCAGTTGATGAACATCGTCATCCATAAGTTGGCAAATGGAACAAAGTGGAGAGTTCGTTAGTCCGATGGCGTGAAGACGTTGATGTGTGGCTAATTTTGCGTTTGCGATTAGGTACCATGTTGCCCGGACGTTGGAGGGAAGAAATGGCTGGTGGATATGACACCAAACCATGGGCCACCGCTTGGACGGATGTTTCAGTTCAATATTGTTGCTCGATATGGAAGGAAGCAGTGGGGTGTAAAAATCTTTAGGTCGAGGAGACCGCGTGGTCGGTAAGTGTGTGTGAGCATAACTGAAGTCGACGATGAAATCAGAAGTGTGTGTCAGATGGTGCTTGATGTGTCCGACTGATATTGGTGGTGTTATGGTCGCTCATCGGACCTCGACACAAATTCGCCGGGCAGATTCGTCCCGGGGACCGGCGCTCAATCCCTCCGGAAAGCCCTGCGTTAGACCGCACGGCCAACCGGGCGGGCCGCACAGCATCGTACTAGACGGACACTAGTAGCAGACTACAAGACCGGTACAGTTGTAGACCGACACTACGATAGGAGTTATTAGTGATCCATATCTATTGATAACATGGACTTTGTCTAGTGAAGAACATTACTTGTTTGCATTTCGCCTATCGCTTGCGACAACGTTGTAAATTCAAAGTATCGTAAGTTCTTTATTGTAATAAAAACTGTATCCTTTAGGCACCTTATACGAGCCAAATGGGTAGGACCTCACATTTCCTAACTCTTTTGTTTAAATTTACGTCTTTCGTGTCTCACGATAGAGGAAAGCAGTCCAAACTTTGAATTAAGAGCTACGTTCATTCACAGTTCCTCTCGTATTTCTCAGCTTTCGACTCAGTTTCGTACCGATTCTGAACCCTCTGAGCGAACTAACAGTGGTTCACCCAATGGACTCGCATTCGAGGGACGACGGCTCAGATCCGCTTCTTACCATCCAGATTTACGTTTTCCGTGACTTCCCGACGTCGCTCCAGGCAGATGCGGGAATGGTTCCTCTGAAAAGGCACGGCCGATTTCCTTCCCTATCCTTGAAACATACCGAGTCAGTGAACCATCTCTAATGACATGGATGTGGCAGGGCGTTAAAGCCTTATCTTCCTTCCTTCCGTTTCTCACTCTTAAACACTTCTGTAAGTTTGAAAGAAAACTTGACGAAATTTGCAGATGAGGACTTGCACAAGTGACCTGTGGAAGATTAGTTTATGGTAGACACACTATGTTGGAAGCGACCCACCTACGTCTCACTACTTTGCTTTGGACTTTCTCTTTGGATATTCTACGTTTAGCTGATTAAGTCTTGTGCGCCGTACTACTTTCCGATTTGCGTGTTATTATCTTTCGTGAATCAACATACCGTCCTCACAACCACCTCTGTCGGTCACAAACTCACTGGTTGCCAAAGCGCTCTGACCGGTCTGAACTTCTACTGCCACTTCCAGTGGCTACGAGTAGCCACGCTGTTGCCCTATCCGAGCACACGCCTGATCAGAAGAGGCAGGAAAGATACAAAGGTGGTGGGATCGGTCAGGAAATTTGACGAGAACCTCACCTTTTTTTGAATAACGGGCGTATAACGTGCAGGCAGAATCAGTAGCAGTGCTCATCTGTTGAAGGTCAGAGAAGAGACGAGACGGTGGGGCAGTATTGCATGTACTGTGGCCGCGTCATTACTCCCTCATATACCACTCGGCGGCAGCATGCTAGGGGTTCCAGTCGCCAGGGGCCCTATTCTGTATAGTTCCTACCGATCGGTGTAGTAGGTTTGTCTCGATAGTGACTTTATTTTCGGTTATTTATCGAAATATTCTATTCAGTAAGCTACTGAGACCTGTTACCGAACGGTCCTACCACCGATTTTACGACAGTTGTACCTAGAGGTTTTGGATTTCTGTGTGGCCCTGTCAGTCGGTGAGCTGTGATTTATGTACATCTATAATTTGTTATTTTAAAAATATTTAGCGGTTTTAGCTTTGGATTTAGTGATTGTGTTACTAAAGAATCACCAGAGGACGCATCCGGTCGGAAAGTGATTTCATAATATACTATTTTCCTATGTTAGAAATATGGTTAGGTTAGGTTGTTAGTGTGAACGTTTACATAAAAAAAGTTGTCGGTCAATATTCTCTCAAAATACGTGTTACTTTTATGTAAATAAAGAGTTTAAAGAGCATTAAATATCAAGACATGGGCTCTGCTTATGTACATTATATGAGTGTGAACTGACGTCACTACTGACTTTGAGTACTTTTTCCCACAAATGCTGTACTTAGTAATTATCGAAACATGTTTACAACTTTCAAGAACAATGTAAAGCAATTATGTGAAGCCTGATATTGGAAACCTTCCAAACTATCAAACATTTATGACCGCAATTAGATTTCCGCTATTCTGCGGCCCTACTCTGATACAAGGTCAAACCAGTTACGTCCTGCCCCTTCATTAAGCGTACATACAGCCACACATTCACCGAACGTAATGCGGCTGCAAAATGTAGTAAATATTTAGCATATTTTCTCTACGCATACATAATATCGGCAGACGAAACATTACTCGCTCAGCAAACGGCAACAGTAATCACTTAGGAGCACTTTAAACGGCATCGAACTGATACCAGGCGGTTATGTCTCCCTCCCACTATGACGTAACAGCCATGGCAGTGACGTGATGAGTATGTGCCAGTAGGTTGTGTGGAATCAGAGAAGTAATCTGGCTCAAATACCGAAGACAGCAAGGACACATAAGTGTAATAAGTCTCGCACAGTCAGCTTAACAGCGCATGCGTTCAAGTTTCTGACCAGAATAATATGCAGAAGACTTGAAAGGAAAATTGAAGATCTATCAGATGACGATCATATTGGCTTTAGGAAATTTAAAGGCATCCGAGAAGCAGGTATGACGCTGTGGTTGATAACGGAAGCAAGCTCACAGGATCTGTCGAACTAGAGAAAGCGTTCGACAATGTAAAATGAAGCAAGATGTTCGACATTCTGAGGAAAAATAGAGGCAACTGTACGGAAAAATGAGTAATATACAGTGCGTACATGAACCAAGAGGTAACAATAAGATTGTAAGACCAAGGACGAAGGGTTCGGATTAAAATGGTTGTGAGACCGGGACGCTGTCTCCCGCCGCTGCTGTTCACTCTATATATCGAAGAAGCAATGACGGAAGTAAAACAAAGATTCAAGAGCGGAATTAAAATTCAAGGAGAAAGGATAACGATAACATTCTTAGTAGGTGAAGGGAGAATTAAAGGGCCTGTTGAGAGGAAGGAACTGTCTAATGAGTACAGAATATGGAATAAGAGTGAAGATTGAGAGTAAATTGTAAAAAGACCAAAGTAATCAGTAGTATCAAAACGAGAATAGTAAGAAATTAAACATCAAAAAAGTAATACAATGTAGATGAAGTTAAGGAATTCTGCTACATGACGGACGGAGCGAGCAGGGCGTTAAAAAGAGACTAGTGCAGGCACATTGGTCAGTCCTGCCCAAGAGAAGACAACTTATAGCAAACATAGGCCTTAATTTGAGGAATAAATTTCTCAGAATGTACGTATGGAGCATAGGATTGTATGGTAATGAAGCATGGACAGCGGGGAAACCGGAACTGAAGAGAACCGAAGCGTTTGAGGTGCGCTGTTACAGAAGAATATTGAAAATTAGGTCGACTGGTACGGTAAGGAATGAGGAGGTTCTCTGCAGAATCTGCGAGGAAAGGAACATTTGGAAAACACTGACAAGAAGTAGGAACAAGATGATAAGACATGTGTTAAGACATGACGGACTGCCCCCACGGTAGTAGAGGGAGCTGTAAAGGGTAAAAACTGTACGGGAAGACATATATTGGAATACAGGTAAGGTGACCATATTTTCTAGACTAAAATTCGGGACATTAACATATTTCCTAGGCTCAAAACCGGGACACATTAAAAATTTTGCAAACTAGGCTATATTTATTTATTTATGCTACGAGAAGAAGCTTTCAATTAACTGTAATAAATACAAAATATCAATTAAATTTGTTACAAAGAATAGCACATTTACATTTCATTCATACCTTCTAAGATGAATGAGTGTAATCAGGGCAACTGTATTTATCAGTGCTGTGAATTTTCTTTATCAAGTCTGTATTTTTCAACAACATATGAAAAAACTCGACACAAGTTTCATCATAATTTATTCTACTTACTAACATTGCTTTCATGGTTTCTACAGCCAACTGTGTTTTGTCACTTGTTCATATGTTGTTCATGTTGGAAAATACCCTTTCATTAGCAGTATTAGTGCCAGGAAGGCAGAAAAGAAACTCCACTAGCTTGAGTACATTTGAGAATGGCACATGATTCTGGCTGAAATGAGAAATCATCTCAACCCATCTTTGATTTGGAACAGTGTTGTTAGTAGTCCATTCAATGACTTTCTCAGTGGTTACAAACTGTTTGACACTGACATACTCATCATACATTACATTTTCTGCAAACTGAACATATGGCACAGTTTCGCTAACTAGAGAAGAAGTTCTTTCGATGTCATCCCATACAGGTATTTGATTCATGTTAAACCAATTGTAGAAGTCCAAGTTCTGAAAACTTTTTCAGTCCAGTTTTTTAAGTAGGATAGAGCAGTTTCATAGAAAAATAATACAGCACCATGAAAACTCTTTACCTCTGCTGGAAGCAGACCTTTTTCCAGTTGCCGTGGTCTCTGACTGCCCATTAACTTTTCGAGCTGCGTCCAACACGTGTTTGCACAGTAGAAACAGTTTGATAACGGTTTCGACAATTTGTCGTGCCCTCTTGTCAAACAATTTCCCACCATAACTGAAACTAATAATAAAATATACCGATACAGGTGAAATGAATGTCTAATTCGGGACAAATTGTGTCACTATTGTTAATTTCGGGACAAAGAGGTGTCTCGAATTACCTTTGAAAAATTTCGGGACAGACACACAAAAATCGGGACTGTCCCGAAAAAAACGAGACGGATAGTCACTTTAATACAGGCAGAAAGAAGATATCGTGTATGGAAGTACCCATAACTACGTCGTGGATGAATTTGCTGAATCTATTAGTTTATCAACAAAGATCGTACAACGTGTCTACAAGAAATGTTGCAGCACTCGCATCCACGAAACAGGCTGTAGGAACAGTGGTCTCGTACAGATCCCAACCGACAGGGACTGCAGACAAATGTCACGCTTTGTCAACCAAAATCGATTTCAAACCCGACAGTAGTTGCTACTGCCATTTAATGCAGGTACATCTCAACCAGTTTCCGAATAAACTCTGCGAACGGAACTGCAAGCAACGGATATTTGGAGACGAATACCTCGCAAAAGGCCATCGCTCACTGTGGCACATGAGGCTGCACGTCTTCAGTGGGCCAAACAACACAGAAACTGGACAGCAGCTGGCTGGAGCCGTGTAATGGGATCCATCGAGTCGCGACTTTGCCTCACCGTGTCTCCTCGTGCATTCATTTGCGCACCATCGACTGAAGCATTCCCTTACCATTTCCTTCAACATTGTTACTCCTTTTTCATCATCGTGAATAAATAGACTGGTTTGCTGACAGGTGTTCATGACAGGTGCATTTCTAACCGTCTCAATGAAAGATGTGTAGCTGGCACAAAGGTTGTTGCCGAACTGGGCGTTCTTATAGGACCCTTAGCCATTTTATTCGTGCACACGTTAATGTTGCACTCTTGCGTGATCGCGTCACAGGAGGGTGGAAAACGAGAGGTTTGGAAAAGTGTAAATAGCCTTTATTGCTTCGCTTCACGTTAGAATTTCATCGAATTAACCTAGTGGTTCCCACCTGTGCACGAGTGCGAAAATGGCGGTCGCGCTTCTCTCCAAAGGGGCGCGATCACGTTCAATGGGGATGCAGTCCCACACTGTCCTTAAAGAAGGATTAAAAGTCCGAGGGTGCCAGAAGAGTTAAAGACTACGAAGAACATCTTCCTGTTGCACATCTCACTGTGAACTGTTTTTTGAGAGTGAATCAACGCCTCGCGAAAGGGGTGGTTTCGTTGACGCCCTTTATGGCAACGGCTGAGGCCTTCTCCTGTCGATTCTTAGCTGTGGTGTGTCTGAAATGTTTTCCTCGACCATGCATAAAAAAGCGGGGAGATTTCAATGTTGGGTGTCGCGGTTTTGACCTCCATCGTAGAGACGTGAAAAGAAAGGGTGATATGTGGGTAAGGGAGACTGTGACGATCATCTCATTGCGCGACATGTCCACAGTGCGGTTGGGCAACATTGTGGTGAAATTTGATGCCACTGTGACATGATTAACCCATCTTACAGCTCACATAAACTTGCAAGCTGTGGCATTTTTTTCGTATGTGTCGATACGATGCTGTTTAAAGCGCCGCCGAACCCGAAGGTGATGTTGCAGGGCGCCACACTTTTGCGCTATTACAGAGAATGGTTCTAGGTACCTTTGAGAGAATTATCAAACTTTCATTAGCCTTAATCTGAGGCAGAAATTTTTGAGTGATGTGACTCTAATAACCCAATTCTACTATTAACTCAGCCAATTCAGTAAAGGTAGCCACTGTACACTTGCTACTTAACACCGGTCTGACAGGGTGCACTGCGACAGAAATGCAGTAACACGTTAATAATTAACAAATAACATTTATGAAGAGTATGTTACAAAATTGTACTTAAGTGTGGTACAATTAGGTACGTGGAACTTGATGTTCTAAATGATATCTAATAATTTTGCTGTGTTTTGGCAGTCTATGGTTTATAACTGATGGTAACGCTGCGGACAATCTTTAGACCAATTACACTGTAAGTAGCGATTGCTAGGTGGGTAGGTAGTGTAAGGTGGTTATTTTTTGATGATGTTATTGGATGTGTTAGTATTTGTAAAGGAAAATGATAAATTTGAAGAACTGTGGTCAGAGAAACAGTTGTTAGGCAACAGTATATGTGCATGCGATGGCAGCACTGTGGAATCGTAGAATCTTTGACAGTCAGTAAGTAGTGAAAAGCTGCAGTTTGTAACAGGCGGAGATTCGTTGAGTGTACAGTGTATCGCTTTTGGAACTGTCAGTTGCAGAATTATTATGAGGAGGAATGATGACTCAGAACAATGGTCCGATAGCATATAGACATAAAAAAGATTTTGTAATGGAGAAAAAAAGTATCATTTGTCGAGGTAAACAGTTCATTTTTGTTTTGTAGACTTGTATTGTTGGTCCACTTCACCCTCGTCACAATCGAGTTTTTGATAATTATTTTATGGATTGGTCTTCTGAGTTAATTTACTGTATCATGAAAGTTATTAGATTAAATGAATTTCAAATTATAGTATATAATTTTATAAATATAAGTTCCTTCCTAACTGAAATTTCAGAAAAAGGTTGACTCATGTGTTTCACTGGCATTCTGTGTCAAAATTATGAACCCAATTTCCCTAGACCAACTGTAGTTAGTTTTTAGCTGTATTTTTTAGCTGTTGCGGAGACTTGGTGAGTTGCTGTTTCTGCCAGTACTTCATTTTGCGGGTGAGATTCATAAGATGTGGTTGTTTAGTTTCCTTTCCGCAATATAGGTGCTGTCAGTTTCTTTATTTTAACAGGGCTATATATTAGTGCAGAAACTTTCATGTTTCAGGTCACATTCTTATACAGGTCGACATTACAGTTTGGTTTTTTTTATGCAGTTACATTTTTTCTCCTTTTCAAACAGTTCTACAATTACATTTACATATATACTCCGCTAGCCACCTAGCGGTGTGTGGCGAAGGGCACAGTTCGCGCCAAAGTCATATTTCCCCCGCTCTGTTCCACTCGCGGACTGTCTGAACCGCTCAGTACGGGCTCTAATTTCCCTTATCTTTGAATGGTGATCATTGCGCAATTTGAAAGTTGGTGGTAATAATATATGCTCTATATCCACGGTGAAAATCGGATTTCGGAATTTAGGAGCAGCCCCTTCCGTTTAGCGCGCCTTCTATCTGCAAGCGTGTCCCACTTCAAACTTTCTATGAGGTTTGTAACGCTCTCGCGATGGCTAAATGTACCAGTCACGAATCTTGCCGCTCTTCTTTGGACCAACTCAATCTCTTTCATCAGACCCAACTGGTAAGGGACCCATACAGACGAACAGTAAGACTGGACGAACTAACGTATTGTAAGCTATTTCCTTTGTTGAAGGACTGCATCGTTTCAGGATTCTACCAATAAACCGCAATCTAGAGTTCTTACACGTTACTTGTGTAATCTGATCATTCCATTTGATATCATTTCGAATAGTCACACCTAGATACTTGACGGATGTTACCACTTCCAAAGACTGGGCATTTATTTTGTACCCGTACAGTAATGGGGATTTTCGCCTTGTTATACGCAGTAGGTTACACTTACTAAGATTGAGAGAGAACTGCCAGTCATTACACCAAGCATCTATTTACTGCAAATCCTCATTGATTTGTTCACAACTTTCGTGTGATACTACTTTTCTGTAGACTACAGCATCATCGGCAAGCAGTCTAATGCCGCTGTCAATACCATCAACCAGATCATTTACGTAAATCATAAAAAACAGCGGACCTATTACGCTGCCCTGGGGCACACCTGAAGTTACTCTTCTTTGTTGAAGTCATCCCGTTCAGGACGACATATTGCTCCCTGTTAGAAAACTTTCTATCCATACGCATATGTCATCGGATAGACCGTAAGCGCGCACTTTTTGGAGTTCGCAGTGACGAAGTCTACTGCGCGTGAAATTATTGGTTTGCTTATTTATCTGCTTATGAATGAGATCGGTTTTCACACACACAAGATTGTTTTCAATTTCATGTAAGTGATGTGAGTGTGAGCTCAGTAGCACTTTTAGGTTGTCAGTTCACATTCCCGAATTTATATTTACGATAACACACGCCCAGGTAAAGGCTACTCAGTTACAGTAGTCTTCAGAGAACTCCACTGAGCTGGTTGCATGCACTGAGTGCACTGTCTAACTGCTGGTTTGCAACTAAGTGTTCAAGACGCATTACATTCTGGTGCCTGTCTGTGGAAGAATTTCCCTGTCTGCCATTACAAGTGATAAGTGAAGTAGTCCGCAGTTGAGGGCATTTACTATAAATTGTGAGCACCATCGGCGGATGTATACGAAATGCTGGAGGAAGTGGCACAGAAGCAGGAAAAGGTACACGTCGTGAGCGCCATCTGGAGGCTGCAATGCGCACTCGGGAAGTGCCAGGCGAGTAGCTGTGCCTGTGTAGTGCCAGCCTTTCACCGTATTTGCTGTGCACCTCTTGCTCGGTACATAACACTGGCAGTGTGTGTCTGGAGCACAGCATTGCACAGTAGTGAATTATGGACTGTGGAAAAACCGGGAAAGAATAGAATCAAAGGGTTTAAGATGTGGTGTTATACGCTGAAGTGCACCTTTACAAATGGCAGTAGTATTGTGTACACAAGCTACACATTCCACTTCGTAAATCGTTAGGGAATTCACTAATTCAGGATCCACAGAGGCAAGAGCGTGCCGAGAGTACCACATTTCAGACATTATCTCGCACCACTCACAACTCAGTGGCCGACAGTCTTCGCTCAACGACCGAGAGCAGCGGCCTTTGCGCACAGTTTTCAATGCTAACAGGAAAGCAACACTGCGTGAAATAACCGCAGAAATCAATATGGGACGTGCGACGAACGTGTCAGTTAGAACAGTGCGGCGAAATTTAGCATTAATGGGCTATGACAGCAGGCGACTGACCATGCTTTTGCCAACAGCACGACATCGCTGGCAGCGCAGCTCCTGGGCTTGTGACCATATTGGTTGGACTTTAGACAACTGGAAAACTGTGCCTGGTTAGATGACTCTCGATTTCAGTTGAAAGCGGGTTCGAGTGAGGCGCAGAGCCAAATTGTCGCCTGCCGCTGTGACCGAGCGGTTCTAGCCGCTTCAGTCCGCAACCGTGCTCTGCTACGGTCGCAGGTTCGAATCCTGCCTCGGGCATGGATGTGTTTGATGACCTTAGGTTAGTTAGGTTTAAGCAGTTCTAAGTCTAGGGGACTGATGACCTCAGAAGTTAAGTCCCATAGTACTTAGAGCCACTTGAACCGTTTTGAGCCCAAACTGTCAACAAAGCACTGGGCAGGCTGGTGGTGGCTTCATAATGGTGTGGGCTGTGTTTATATGGAAAGGGCCAATTGAACCGATAATTGACTAGAAATGCTTATTCTCGCCCACTTGTAGACTATTGGTAGCCATTCATGGTCTTCATGTACCAAACAACGATGGAATTTTTATGGTGGACAACGCACCATGTCGCTGTCCCACAGTTGCTCGCGGGTGGTTTGAAGAACATTCTGGACAGTTCGAGCGAATGATTTGGCCATCCATAACGCCCAACATGAAGCCCATACAACATTTATTGGACATAACCGAGATGTCAGTTCGTGCACAATGTCCTGCACCGGCAACACTTTCGTCGCAATTTTGGAGGCTGAAGAGGCAGCATGGCTCAAAATGTCTGTAGAGCACTTTCAATGACTTGCTGATTGCATACAACGTCGAGCTGCAGCACAAATCGGGGCTATTGGAGGTCAGGCACAGTATTAGGAGGCATCTAACGACTTTTGTTACCTCAGTGTAGAAGGGTGTTGAAGATTATGTAGACTGATAAATTAGCAAATAAGGTTCTCTCCAGAATCGGCGAAGAAACAAACGTATGGAAAATGCTGGGCTGCCCGGGGTGGACGGGCGGTTCTAGGCGCTACAGTCTGGAACCGCGCGACCGCTACAGTCGCAGGTTCGAATCCTGCCTCGGGCATGGATGTGTGTGATGTCCTTAGGTTAGTTTTAAGTAGTTCTAAGTTCTAGGGGACTGATGACCGCAGAAGTGAAGTCCCATAGTGCTCAGAGCCATTTGAACCATTTTTGAAAATGCTGGCAAGAAGAAGGGAATAACTTCCATGGTACTAGAGGGAGCTTTAGAGGATGAAGACTTTAAGAGAAGGCAGAAATCTGAATACAGCAAACAAAGTGTAAGGAGGTCGGGTGCAAGTGCTGCTCTGAGATCATTGTGATAGCCTGAACATGTTCAGGGGAAAGTTTCCCGGTCTCTACAACAGCAAAGCACAAAATGATGGACTTCAAGAGCGTAGGTCCGCTGTAACGAGAACTTTGTCCTTTGACTAGCTACATTCACATTCCAATACAAAGCAGTGCATGGTGTTATCTCGTGGAGCAAGAGTTAAAAGAGATAACTTAAACTGCTTTCGTGGTCATCCACGACGGGTTGTTGGTAACGTCTTCATATTTATTGATGATGAGGAGAAAGGAATAGCCGTGCTGGAGGAAACGGTGACGGAATACTCAAGAAAAATATTAAAGCCGTGTAAGTCGATGGTACGCAAATGATTGCACGAGGAGACACGATGCTCAGCGGAACGGTTTTCAAGCATCTGCAGCGAAAAGTAAGAGAGACAAGTTACACACAATAAATATCCCATTGACGATATTGATAAATGTGCTATTACGCTGTAATTTCTGCGATGTTGTGAACAATACAAGGAAACACCAATGTTGCCGATACTTCACGGCTTTTCCTGCCCAGAGCTAGACGTCGAGGCCAGCATGGGAATTCTGAGAAAAATTATTCTTTCTATTAGGATTTGGTATTAGAAGCTATCAGAACAGACAAGTCATAGTGTGCGAACAAGAGACAGTTTGAAAAAAGTCATGCTACTTTTGATTTTATGAAAAATGAGCGTCAGAATTAAAGCGTCCAGTGGTTTATTCATCACTGTGTGAATAATGTTGTCACAGTAAAAAATGTAAAAGTCATATGGCATTCTTAGCGGAGATATCCCATGGGGTGGGGTTAGCCCCCTGTCGGAAACGGTCTTCTTCCTCCTTGTACATGGCCCCTTCCCTTCAGCACATGTGAGAGTTGGGTCGTACGCGAATTTGTACAATGTACATGAGGTGTACAGAAATACGGTAACATCAAAAACACAACAGATTACCGTGGCCATTAGGGTGCTTGAAAACCTCCGGCATTCAAAACAGCTTCTGGTATCTTCGGAAAGGGTAAACGCAAGATCTATAAGATTTTCAAGGGTATCTCATAGCATTCTTGATCCAAAGTAGTTTGCAGACTAAACATGAGACGCGTGGCCCACCGCGATATGGCTGCACACATCGTTACTCACCCCCGTCATATTTCACTATTGGGATATAAATTCGCACAGAAGTTGGAAACAGGACTCGTCTGAAGACTCGTTCTTACATAGCTCCATAGTCCAGGTTTTACGGTTTCGGGACCAAGTTTTCCTGTTAAGGGTGTTTGCATCAATGATGAAGGTGGAGAGCGATCACCTACCCTTCACTCGAAAGCAGATCACAAAGGCTCAATAATATTGACCCAGATGGCCAGGGTAGATGCAACAGTTCATCCACGTCCTCACAAAAGCCGTCCTGCACGATGCGCTCTGAGTGAACGGGGGCTCTACCGTGTTGGAACACAGCACCACCACTGCTGAACAGTCCTGTACCATGGACTGGACCTGATCACTTACAATGATCACATAATCCTCAGCAGTAATGCGACTTTGCAGACTAAACAGAAGTCGCGTGGCCCACCGCGATATGGCTGCACACATCGTTACTCACCCCCGTCATATTTCACTATTGGGATATAAATTCAGCCAGAGGTTGGAAACAGTGTGAAACAAGACTCATCCGATCAACTGATATTCTTCCATAGCTCCACAGTCCAGGTTTTACGGTTTCGGCACCAAGTTTTCCTATTACGAGCGTTTCCACCAATGATGAGTGGTTTTGGAATTCTAGTTCGCCCTCCGACTCCCTGCTTCTGGAGCTCCCTTCGTGTAGTTTTGGTTCTGACAGCACTCGGAAGTGCGACATTCAGATCTGTAGTGACTTTAGCAGCTGTAGTGTTCTTATTTTTCGTCCCACTCGTCTTCAATAGCCGCCTGTCACGATCACTCAACACGCACTTCTATCCAAGTTGTGACATAATGGCTGAAGTTTTTACTCTTTCCGTGTATGCGGAGCTAGCCGCTGTGACCGAGCGGTTCTAGGCGATTCAGTCCGGAACCGCGCTGCTGCTACCGTCGCAGGTTCGAATCCTGCTTCGGGCATGGATGTGTGCGATGTCCTTAGGCTAGTTAGGTTTAAGTAGTTCTAAGTTCTAGGGGACTGATGACCTCAGACGTTAAGTCCCATAGTGCTCAGACCCATTCGAACCATTTTCAACCTTGTTTTCCGTATTGATCTTCGACACGGTGCCTCTTGAAACATGAAATACTTCGATTAACTTGGTTACGAAGCATCCACCACACGAGCGCCTACTATCTTCCCACGCTCTAAGACACTGAATTGCGTTACAATGCACGTACAACTACACAGAACACTGTTCAGAACACGACTAATATTTACAACGTATTGAGGACATGCCGCAAGTGCAGTTCGTTGTCAAATACACTCCTGGAAATGGAAAAAAGAACACATTGACACCGGTGTGTCAGACCCACCATACTTGCTCCGGACACTGCGAGAGGGCTGTACAAGCAATGATCACACGCACGGCACAGCGGACACACCAGGAACCGCGGTGTTGGCCGTCGAATGGCGCTAGCTGCGCAGCATTTGTGCACCGCCGCCGTCAGTGTCAGCCAGTTTGCCGTGGCATACGGAGCTCCATCGCAGTCTTTAACACTGGTAGCATGCCGCGACAGCGTGGACGTGAACCGTATGTGCAGTTGACGGACTTTGAGCGAGGGTGTATAGTGGGCATGCGGGAGGCCGGGTGGACGTACCGCCGAATTGCTCAACACGTGGGGCGTGAGATCTCCACAGTACATCGATGTTGTCGCCAGTGGTCGGCGGAAGGTGCACGTGCCCGTCGACCTGGGACCGGACCGCAGCGACGCACGGATGCACGCCAAGACCGTAGGATCCTACGCAGTGCCGTAGGGGACCGCACCGCCACTTCCCAGCAAATTAGGGACACTGTTGCTCCTGGGGTATCGGCGAGGACCATTCGCAACCGTCTCCATGAAGCTGGGCTACGGTCCCGCACACCGTTAGGCCGTCTTCCGCTCACGCCCCAAAATCGTGCAGCCCGCCTCCAGTGGTATCGCGACAGGCGTGAATGGATGGACGAATGGAGACGTGTCGTCTTCAGTGATGAGAGTCGCTTCTGCCTTGGTGCCAATGATGGTCGTATGCGTGTTTGACGCCGTGCAGGTGAGCGCCACAATCAGGACTGCATACGACCGAGGCACACAGGGCCAACACCCGCATCATGGTGTGGGGAGCGATCTCCTACACTGGCCGTACACCTCTGGTGATCGTCGAAGGGACACTGAATAGTGCACGGTACATCCAAACCGTCATCGAACCCATCGTTCTACCATTCCTAGACCGGCAAGGGAACTTGCTGTTCCAACAGGACAATGCACGTCCGCATGTATCCCGTGCCACCCAACGTGCTCTAGAAGGTGTAAGTCAACTACCCTGGCCAGCAAGATCTACGGATCTGTCCCCCATTGAGCATGTTTGGGACTGGATGAAGCGTCGTCTCACGCGGTCTGCACGTCCAGCACGAACGCTGGTCCAACTGAGGCGCCAGGTGGACATGGCATGGCAAGTCGTTCCACAGGACTACATCCAGCATCTCTACGATCGTCTCCATAGGAGAATAGCAGCCTGCATTGCTGCGAAAGGTGGATATACACTGTACTAGTGCCGACATTGTGCATGCTCTGTTGCCTGTGTGTATGTGCCTGTGGTTCTGTCAGTGTGATCATGTGATGTATCTGACTCCAGGAATGTGTCAATAAAGTTTCCCCTTCCTGGGACAATGAATTCACGGTGTTCTTATTTCAATTTACAGGAGTGTACAACGGTTCAACCAGCAGTCTTGCTAGCATCTGCATTTATTCAAGGACGCATATCTAGCGGCGTGGTATTCTCATACAATCACGGCAGGAGAGTGTAAAGGATGCGTGTAAAGTGTAGTATTGTGTTTGTGTTTTACGACGATGATGAGAGGACGGAAAGGGTGAAACCCAGTGCTAGTATACAGGGTGGTCCAGTGATAGTGACCGGACCAAATATCCCACGAAATAAGCATAAAACGACAAAACTGCAAAGAACGAAACTCGTCTTGCTTGAAGGGGGAAACCAGATGGCGCTACGGTTGGAGCGCTAGATGGCGCTGCCATAGGTCAAACGGATATCAACTGCGTTTTTTAAAATAGGAACCCCAATTTAATCACATATTCGTGTAGAACGTAAAGAAATTTGAATGTTTTAGTTGGACCGCTTTTTTCGCTTTGTGATAGATGGCGCTGTAATAGTCACAAACATATAAGTACGTGGTATCACGTAACATTCCACCAGTGCGGACGGTATTTGCTTCGTGATACATTACCGTGTTAGAATGGACGGTTTACCAATTGCGGAAAAGGACGGTATCGTGTTGATGTATGGCTATTATGATCAGAATGCCCAACGGGCGTGTGTTATGTATGCTGCTCAGAATCCTGGACGACATCATCCAAGTGTCCGGACCGTTCGCCGGATAGTTACGTTATTTAAGGAAATAGGAAGCCTTCAGCCACGTGTGAAACGTCAACCACGACCTGCAACAAATTATGATGCCCAAGTAGGTGTTTTAGATGCTGTCGAGGCTAATCCGCACATCAGTAGCAGACAAATTGCGTGAGAATCGGGAATCTCAAAAATGTCGGTGTTGAGAATGCTACATCAACATCGATTGCACCCTTACCATATTTCTATGCGCCAAGAATTGCATAGCGAAGACTTTGAACGTCGTGTACAATTCTGCCACTGGGCACAAGAGAAATTACGGGATGATGATAGATTTAGCGACGAAGCGTCATTCAATAACAGTGGTAACGTAAACCAGCAGAATATGCACTATTGGGCAACGGGAAATCCACAATGGCTGCGACAAGCGGAACATCAGCGACCTTGACGGGTTAATGTATTATGGGAGGAAGGATAATTGGCCCCCATTTTAACGATGGCAATCTAAATGCTGCAATGTATGCTGATTTCCTACGTAATGTTCTACCGATCTTTCACTGTTTGACAGAATGGCGACGTACTTCCAACATGATGGATGTCCGGCACATAACTCGAGTGCGGTTGCAGCGGTACTGAATAGCATCTTTCATGACAGGTGGATTGGTCGTCGAAGCGCCATACCATGGCCCGCACGTTCCCGTATCTGACGTCTCCGGATTTCTTTCTGCGTTGAAAAAAAAAATGGTTCAAATGGCTCTGAGCACTATGGGACTCAACTGCTGTGGTCATTAGTCCCCTAGAACTTAGAACTACTTAAACCTAACTAACCTAAGGACATCACACACATCCATGCCCGAGGCAGGATTCGAACCTGCGACCGTAGCAGTCGCACGGTTCCGGACTGCGCGCCTAGAACCGCGAGACCACCGCGGCCGGCTCTGCGGTGAAAGTTGAAGGATATTTGCTACGGTGATCCACTGCCAACGCCTGACAACATACGTCAGCGCATTGTCAATGCACGTGCGAACATTACGGAAGGCGAACTACTCGCTGTTGAGAGAAATGTCGTTACACCTATTGCCAAATGCACTGAGGTTGACGGACATCATTTTGAGCATTTATTGCATTAATTTGGTATTTGCAGGTAATCACACTGTAACAGCATGCGTTCTCAGAAATAATAATTCACAAAGGTACATGTATCGCATTGGAACAACCGAAATAAAATGTTCAAACGTATCGACGTTCTGTATTTTAATTTAAAAAATCTACCTATTACCAACTGTTCGTCTAAAATTCTGAGCCGTATGTTTGTGACTGTTATAGCGCCATCTATGACAAAGCGAAAAAGTGGTCCAACTAAAACATTCATATTTCTTTACGTACTACACGAATATGTAATAAAAATGGGGGTTCGTATTTTTAAAAAACGCAGTTGATGTCCGTTTGACCTATGGCAGCGCCATCTAGCGCGCCAACTATAGCGCCATCTGGTTTCCCCCTTCAAACTAGACGATTTTCGTTCTTTGTAGTTTTTTCGTTTGATGCTTATTTCGTGAGATATTTGACTCGGTCACGATCAATGGACCACCCTGTATAGTCTGCTCCTCTCGAGAAGCAAGGGTGACGTCCCCTTCCGGCGGACGCATCACCATCACGAGTCTCAGATGCCCTCACTTAATGAGGAGGGGGAGAGGCTTGCAACTTAATCCATGAAACAGACGCAAAGACTGGTGGTCAAGAACTTTACGCCATCATCTCTCATCCCATTGCAGCCAAATACTGGCAGTGATAATTTCACCCAACGCCAGGTTTCCAATCGGCCTATCTCCGAGCCGTTCGTCAGCCGCGCAGACGGCTACGCAGGAGGGAAGGGTAATTAGTTTAAGAAATGAACACTAAAATAGTAGAACAGCTGTTTACTCGGGAAGCTGACTGATGATAAAAAGAGTAGAAAAGTCACCAAATGCGAATTAACAGTTACAAGAAAAGCATAACTGGGTAGGATTAATATGTTAAATCGAATATACACGGTGGTAAGAAACATTCTGAAAAGCTTGAAATGCTGTTGCAGGTTACGTTGCCATGAGAAATAATTGTTAAGAGAAAATTCGATACGTACCTCCCTTTCCAAGTTAATTAGCATTTAAGTTAGCCGATCATGCTGTTGCCGGCCGGAGTGGCCGTGTTGTTCTATGCGCTACAGTCTGGAACCGAGCGACCGCTACGGTCGCAGGTTCTAATCCTGCCTCGGGCATGAGTGTGTGTGATGTCCTTAGGTTAGTTAGGTTTAATTAGTTCTAAATTCTAGGCGACTGATGACCTCAGAAGTTAAGTCGCATAGTGCTCAGAGCCATTTGATCATGCTGTTGCTGGAGCAGATTCAAGCGCCCTGCTATATACAATCACTCTTAGTTGTCCTATTAGCGTAGGTGATAGCGTACGTGACTACTCAGGCATTGGATCGGTAGAGCCTTATTACCATCCAAGTCCAATCTTTGTATCGATCTCTTGTTCGGTTTTAGGAAACCAAACGACACCGACTCTGGCGGTCCACTTGAATCAGCGCGCACGATATCCAGGTTGGCTAACTTTAAAACCAATTAACTCGGAAACGGCGCAACATACCGAATGTTTTCAGCACATTCTACCCTGCAACACTCTTATAAGGTTTTCAGATTGTTTCTGATCACCCTGTACGCTTAGGTGTTAGGAAAAGTATTCTGAAGGGATTAGTCTGGAGTGTGACCCTATGCGGGCGCGAAACGTGGACGATAATCAGTATGGACAATATGAGAATTGAACCTTTTCGATCGTATTAGAGAAGAATGACGGCGAATGGATGGGTACAGCAGGTAACCAATGAAAAGATAATGAATCGGATCGAGGAGGTAATAGCTGTATGGCACCAGTCGGCTAAAAGGAGAGTAGGTTCGCACTGTTGTTTGGTGAACAACATACAAGCATAGTTAGTTAGTTACATTTTCCGTAGATCTCTTGGACGATTCTTTCATGGAAGTGATGCGAAAGGAGTCAGTTTATAGGATATAGTGTTGTAGGCGTGGACATTACTGTTCTTCTCAAATTGCGATGGTTTATTTGTGACGAATTTCATTAGCGAATACTTGAAGTCTGTGGATGAACACCACATATTATTCTTACTGCTCGCTTTTGTTCAATCATTACTGTCTTTCTAAGTGATGAGCTACCCTAGAAAATTATTCCTTAAGATATTATTCAGGGGAAATATGCAAAATACGTCAGGAGGTCGATACGTTTGTTTCCAAGATTAACAATTATGCTAAAAGCAAAAGAAGCTATTTTTAATTATTTGACAGGCTCAATAATAAGCTTCTTCGAGTTCAAGTTTTTATCAATATATGTACCGAAAAATTTGGAGCGTTATATCCTATTTACTGACTCATGCTCACATCTTACATCAGTTGTTGGCGTGGCTCTGTTTATTGTACAGAAATGAATGTAATGCGGTTTCTTTTAAAAATATTAGGGAGAGTCAATTCCCACAGAATTACTTAATATTTTTTTTTTGAAAAATATCATTCACCAACTCTTATGTTGCATTATCTCGAATGGGATTTATTGTAACACTAGTACCGTTTGCAAAATGTACCAATTTTCCGTGCAGAATGTTAAGTGGAAGGTCAATCACATACATGAGGAATAGGAATGGATCGAAAATTGAACCCTGTGGGACTCACTCTGTGATTATTTTGTTTCCCAGTCACTAAAATTTTTTACCTTTCCGTCACTGTCTACATTATTCCGCACAACCTTTTGCATTGCGTTTGGTAAGTATATTCAAAACAGCTGCGCATATCTCCGCCGTGCTTACCAAGTATTGTACCAAATTTCTGATTGATTTGAGGACTTCCTTGCAGGCGGAACTCAAGTCGCCGCTGTTATCGGAACAAAATCGACAGGCGTAAAAGTGCTTCCATTAGTACGCCGAGGAAGTATGATAGAATCATTGTGGACTGTAAATAATCTGGTGGCTCGGAAGCTCAACGGACTATAAAAAGGCAACAAGCCAAAAGACTGGCGTGAGCAGCAGGAAGACCTGCAAAGGGTTGATAGTTGCTGCATGCACAGGCAGTTGACTGTGAACGTAAATAAATGTAACGTACAGCGCGTAATACTTGAAGAAATCCACTACTGTTCGATAACAGCACTAGCGACAAATCACTGGAAACAGTAACTACCATAAAATACGAAGGAGTGACCATCCGAAGCAACTTAAAGTGAAATGACAACATACTACGTCAGTTTGAAAAGTTCGCTGAATCATCACCAAATGTTACCGCTCGCGCAGCGAGGTTACTTCATAATAACAGGGCATCATTTACAGTTAATACGTGATGCGTCGGTGCTCTGGGTAGAGATCTGCGGTGACGACGTCTCTCTATCGCTGATACTGTGTAGTGACTTGTGAAGATGGAAAAAATCGAGATTCGTACAGTGATTAAATGGTTCATAAAGAAAGGTATGGAAGCAAAGGAAAGGTACGCGGATATTCAGAACGCACCTGGGGACTCTACTCCTTCATATTCAACTGTTGCCAAGTGGACAAACGAGCTTTAGTTTGGTAGGGACAGTTTAGATGATGATCTGCGTAGTGGTCGGCCATGATATGCATTACCCCATAAATTATTGTAAAAATGCATAAAATGGTCATGGATGAGCTCCGACTGAAGGTGCGAGAAACTGGAGAAGCTGTAGGGGTGTCGTCTCACAAGGAATAGCACTTTATAATAGTGGAAATGAATATGTGAAAATTATTTGCTCGGTGGATGCCGCAACACTTAACGCATAATCAGAAACATCATAATGGAAATGTCCGAACAATGTTTAACCCGACTTCAGAGACACCAACAAGAGTTTTTGCACCGGTTTGCGACTACATATGAAACTTGGGTCCAATATGGTACCCTAGAGACAAAGGAACTGTCAAACCAGTGGAACCCTGTTAGTTCACCATCACCAAAGAATATAAGGGCAATGCTGTGGGTCGGAAAGGACGTGACGTCAGTTTCTGATAAGCGAAAAGAATCTTGCTGATATTATCTTCCTCCTAATCAAACTGTTACGGGACAATACTACTTTAATCTCCTGGACCAACTACTGCAAAAGACTACAGATTTGGCGACGAAGAAAGTCATTCTTCAACAAGACAGTGAGCGCCCGCAGACAAATATCGTTGCCATGGCAAAAATACATTATCTAAGATACGAACTGTTGTCACACCGGCCTTCGTAATTTGGCTCCATGAGACTTCCATATCTTTCCCAATCTCAAAACTTTCCTCGGTGGACGGAGATTCTCTTCAAACGAATAACTGACTGCTGAAGTTGACGGGTATTTTGTACGACTGGAGAACTAGTTTTCGAGATGGGATCAAGGCATTGCTACGTCGCTGAACCAAATGCATTAGTGTACAGGGAGACTATAACGAAAAATAAAAAGTTTCGCTGAGGTAGGTCGCCTCTTTCTATTCCGTTCCGAGGAATTTTCAGATTGCGCCAGTAAAACAAATTGTAGAAAAACCAGATGCCTGGCCGAGGCTAATTCGAAGAATCACAAGGCAAAATTCGTCCACGAAAGATATGGCCTATGAATATTTGTTTTTGGCGGTTCTTGAGAATTGCTCGTCAGTATAGGATGCCTACGGGTTGGATTAATAGAAGAGACAGCACAAAAGCCGTCGAAGAACGGCGCAGGATCGTTTAGTCGGTGTAAAAACGTTACGGAGATGCTCAACAAACTCCAGTGGCAGGCGCTACAAGAGAGGCACGGTTCAACACGGAGAGGTTAAGAATATTTGTGCCTGGCAGGAACTACACTACTGGCCATTACAATTGGCACACCACGAAGATGACGAGCTAAGGACGCGAAATTTAACCGACAAGAAGAAGATGCTGTGATAGGCAAATGATTAGCTCTTCCGGGCATTCACACAAGGTTGGCGCCGTTGGCGACACCTACAACGCGCTGACACGAGGAAAGTTTCCAACCGATTTCTCATACACAAACAGCAGTTGACCGGCGTTGGGTGGTGAAACGCTGTTGTGATGCCTCGTGTAAGAGGAGAAATGCGTACCATCACGTTTGAAACTTTGATAAAGGTCGGATTGTAGCCTATCGCGATTGCGGTTTATCGTATCGCGACATTGCTGTTCGCGTTGGTCGAGATCCAATGACTGTTAGCAGAATATGGAATCGGTGGGTTCAGGAGGGTAACACAGAACGCCGTCCTGAATCCCAACAGCCTCGTATAACTAGAAGTCGACATGACAGGCATCTTATCCACATGGCTGTAATGGATCGTGCAGCCACGTCTCGATCCCTGAGTCAACAGCCATCTGCACGAACAGTTCGACGACGTATGCAGCAGCAAAGACAGGAACGCCTGCGATGGTGTACTCAAGGACGAAACTCGGTGCACGAATGGCAAAACGTCATTTTTATGGATGAATCCAGGTTCTGTTTACAGCAACATGATGGTCGCATCCGTGTTTGGCGACATCGCGGTGAACGCACATTGGAAGCGTGTATTCGTCATCGCCATACTGGCGTATCACCCGGCGTGATGGTATGGGGTGCCATTGGTTACACGTCTCGGTCACCACTTGTTCGCATTGACGGCACTTTAAACAGTGGACGTTACATTTCAGATGTGTTACGACCCGTGGCTCTACCCTTCCTTCATTAGATCCCTGCGAAACCCTACATTTCAGCAGGATAATGCACGACCGCATGCTGCAGGTCCTGTACGGGCCTTTCTCGGTACATAAAGTGTTCGACTGCTGCCCTGGCCAGCACATTTTACAGATCTCTCACCAAATGAAAACGCCAGGTCAATGGTGGCCGAGCAACCGGCTCGTCACAATACGTCAGTCACTACTCTTGCTGAACTGTGGTATCGTGTTGAAGCTGCATGGGCAGCTGTACCAGTACACGCCATCCAAGCTCTGTTTGACTCAATGCCTAGGCGTATCAAGGCCGTTATTATGGCCAGAGGTGGTTGTTCTGGGTACTGATTTCTCAGGACCTATGAACCCAAAGTGCGTGAAAATGTAATCACATGCCAGTTCTAGTATAATATATTTGTCCAATGAATACTCGTTTATCATCTGCATTTCTTTTTGGTGTAGCAGTTTTAATGGCCAGTAGTGTATTTGTGCCTGGCAGGAACCCGGATCTCCTGCTTGACGCTAGACGTCGCCTTGACAGCCTTGGTCACCCGAGCACTCTCCCCGAGCCGACCCAGACTTTCATACGTCACCGCATTCGTCCAAATCCTACACTTGCACAGATACCGCAAGTCCCGTACGGGGAAGAACTGTGAGGACGCGGCGTGAGTCGTGTTTCAGTAGCTCAGACGATAGAGCACTTGCCCACGAAAGGCAAAGGTCCCGAGTTCGAGCCTCGGTCCGGCACACAGCTTTAATCTGCCAGGAAGTTTCTTATCAGCGCACATTCCGCTGTAGAGTGAAAACCTCATTCAAGACACGTACGTTTAAACTCGAAGGCCAGTTATTAGGCATGAAATACTAAATTGCAGAGCCTGTGTTGTTCTAATGGTCTTTAGAATGTACTGTACTGGACTCCCAGTGCCGGTATACGGTGGTGACGAAAGCTGTCACGTACGAAAGTATGAGGTGGCCTGGGGAGCGTACAGTGGTTGCTGTGGCGATTAAGGCGACCGATCGCGTTAAGGGGAAACAACAGGATGACAGTCGTAAAAACTCGAAATTTTTTATTACGGAATTCGAATGTGTATACATTGAAGATTAATTCCTCGAAATATTATGAGCGAACCCCGAAAAAAAGATTTTGTGAGCGTCTGAAGCCGAGCGTGCATGACACGGCTCGGCGCTAGATAACCGGTTCCGCGGTCACGCTCCGTATTTATATCGATTTGAGTGAACCTGATTTATTGGAATGCTGTTTGGGCGGTTTTACTCAAAATGTGAACGAAAGTTTCAATAGTCTCATTTGGAGATGCGTTCCAAAAATAACATCCGGCAAAAAAGATATTGTCGACATAGATTCAAATTTGGCCGTATATCTAAGCCATACTGAATTCATGCACATAGTAAATGCCCTTCAAATCAAAATCAGTGATGAAATGTGCCGGTTCTGTAAAGACAGAGACGCTAGCGGCCATGCGGTCACCGACGAAAAGGGCTTTGTGGACGAAAATGAGGGCTTATCAGGCCAAAGTAACTGGAAGCGGCCATCCACTAGCCGGGGAGATAGTTATTATGGACCAGGCATCAGTTATATCCCGCAAGCTTCAAGCTTCGCCCCCTTTTTTTGTATGATAAATACTTGTCAAACTTTAAATGCGTTTTTCTCAAAACCATGTATTTCGGGATGGTCACGCACACTACAATTTTCATCCGATTTTTGGTCTCCCTTGAAGCAAACCGAATTCTCTTCAGTTCATCGTGGCTGATTTCCTTATGTCGATACATAGTATTTTTCAGCCAAAGGGGTCCAAATAATGGCCATTTTTTCAAATATCTATAATTTCCCCATATACATAAATTTGCAAATCCCTACGATGAACTAAAATTACAACTGCGAGGATAAGGGTGATATGTTAATTTCATGTTTTAGATAACCACAATCAGAGTTACAGCGTCAACCGTCGATCTACCTCCTTTCAGAGCTGTCTCGGGAAAAACCCATTTACACAGTGTACATATTATAATTTTCAGTAAACAAAATACCAACAAAAACTTCAATGTACGCCTTACTCGTGGCAGCAAGTCTCATTTGCCGGCCGCGGTGGCCGAGCGGTTCTAGGAGCTACAGTCCGGAACCGCGCTGCTGCTACGGTTGCAGGTTCGAATCCTGTCTCGGGCATGGATGTGTGTGATGTCCTTAGGACAGTTAGGTTTAAGTAGTTCTAAGTCTAGGGGACTGATAACCTCAGATGTTAAGTCCCATAGTGCTCAGAGCCATTTGAACCAAATCTCATTTGTTTTCTACATTCCAGTGCGGAGAAAAAAATCCTGAACCTGAGCAATATTTTTGTCCGTCACCCTGTCGTTCCCTCTTAAGCGGAGATCCGGTCTCGAGTCTTGGCCGGACACAAATTTTCTTTGGTCACCAACGTATAGCGCAACTAAAGTGTAGCGAGATTCGCAAATACGAATATGATTCTCGTATTTCATGCGGCTGTTCGTCACTGCAGTGCCTGTTCCTTCAGACACGCACGCGTATCTGAAGGACACTACAAAAAAATTGTTGAAATGGCTCAGAGCACTATGGGCCGTAACTTCTGAGGTCATCAGTCCCCTAGAACTTAGAACTACTTAAACCTAAGTAACCTAAGGACATCACACACATCCATGCCCGAGGAAGGATTCGAACCTGCGACCGTAGCGGTCGCGCGGTTCCAGACTGTAGTGCCTAGAACCGCTCGGCCACCCCAGCCGGCCTACAAAGTACATTAGAACAACATAGGCACTGCAGTTTACGAGTTTACAATTGAAATTACGAGGGAGTACATCCAGGGAAGACTCGGGAAACATATTACTTCGTGTCACATGCGTCTCGTGAAACCACAACGAGAAAACCAGAGAAATTAGACCAAATACGGAGATTCACAACCATTCATCCCACGCGCCATTCTCGAATGCAACAGGGTTGCACCTGAAATAGCTTTCAGGTAGCTAACAGAATGTCGTTTTCGCTGACCATCCCACGTGGACTGCTGGACTTACCTACTACAGGAGAGGATCGCCGTGGAGTCGTGCTGTCGTGTGTCGTCACCAGCTGCGACCCACGTCTTTATAACGGCGCGTCCTACCCCACCCCCACGCCAGGAGCCCATTGTGGAGCCCGCCTCGCCGCGTCTTCTGCGTCCCCCCTTCCCCTCCCCTCCCTCGTCGTCCTTCCCTTATCAATAGGAGCGCTTGTGATGCTTCCCCGGATTGCTTGCCGCTGTCACACGAAAACACACGCCACGCCCCCGGCGCGTTGTTATAGAAGCGCTGCAGTGCCGCTGTATTCACACAGTCGAACCCTCATTTCGGTTTATTTCTCGAGCATAAAAGGCGCCTCCTCCTGGAAACTGTGCTCTCGGCGAAAGATTTTACGTTCAGCCTAGGAAATTACCGGACACATGTTTTTTTCCACAGAATCCAGCACCGATACCGAAAAGAAATTCATCGTACAATATTCAATTTGCGGTCTTCACATACGATATTCCATGTCGCAATGCAATCAGACATTGTGTCACACTCATTTCAATGAAGAACACGATCCACCAAGCCAGATTTTCTTCACTTCTTACTAGCAGCTCATCTATATTAAGACTACATAAGTTAATGTAATTTCCTCAAGAGAAATTTTGCTTCTTGTATCTTTTATTAAGAGAGACCTAGTGTTTTTATCATCTTTCCTTTATAACTGGCAGTTTTTGCAATCAAATTTAATAAATTTGTTGTATTTCATTTTATACTTTGTAATTTTTATCCGGAATATTTACTTACAAATTCCGTGGCGGTATACTGGTATCGATACTACCCGACACATAATGATTGGGGCGTTTGTCGTCAGTTTTATTAAATTGTTTCCTCTGTACAATAACAAAACTAATA
The DNA here is from genome assembly GCF_023897955.1 of Schistocerca gregaria. NCBI lineage: Eukaryota > Metazoa > Arthropoda > Insecta > Orthoptera > Acrididae > Schistocerca > Schistocerca gregaria. Next base: position 169,986,129 of record NC_064927.1, on the reverse strand, counting down.
ATTGTTGTCGACAAACGTGATGTGACATTTACAAACGAAATGTATTTTATATCGGAAAATAATTGTAGTAGGTATCATTTAATGACTCCTGAGTGTCATCTCCGGGGCACCCACCATATGCAGTTTTTCTGTCAACGGTAGTGGAGAGTTTGTGGTTAGCCATGGCTGGACTCGGTCATGTGCAGCAGATTTTTTTAATGTCGGCAAATGCAACGTTCACGTGTTTATGAAGACAGAAATAATAATAAACGGCTTAGTTTAGAATCAAGCAGAATGACACTAATCATTTAATTAGAGAACCTTAAAATGCTTTTTCAGCATAAATCGTTGAATGAGCTAAATGAATTATTTTACAACAGCTTCCGCTGATGGAAATACACACATCAAAAAAAGTTTTGCATCACCTCGGTTTCAGTTTCGGAACCTGTACAGATAATTGGAATAGCGATCAACATAAACATCGTTTCCGCCCTTTTTATTGCTCATGAAAACCACACATTGCATTTTGTACCACCATACAGCAACACCTTCAGAGGTGGTGCTCCAGATTGCTGTACACACCGGTACCTCTACCACCCAGTAGCACGTCCTCTTGCATTGATGCATGCCTGTATTCGTCGTGGCCTGCTGTCCACCAGTTCATCAAGACACTGTTGGTCCAGATTCTCCCACTCCTCAACGGCGATTCGGTGTAGATCCTCCAGAGTGTTTGGTGGGTCACATACTCCATAAACAACCCTTTTCAATCTATTCCAGGCATGTTCGATAGAGTTCATATCTGGAGAACAAGCTCGCCACTGTAGTCGAGCAATGTCGTTATCCTGAAGGAAATCATTCACAAGATGTGCATGATGGGGGCGCGAAATGTCGTCCACGAAGACGAATGCCTCGCCAATATGCTGCCGATATGGTTGCACTATCGGTCGGAGAACGGCATTCACGTATCGTACAGCTGTTAGGGCGCCTTCCATGAACACCAGCGGCGTACGTCGGCCCCACGTAATGCCACTCCAAAATAGCAGGGAACCTCCACCTTGCTGCACTCGCTGGACAGTGTGCCTAAGGCGTTCAGCCTGACCAGGTTGCCTCCAAACACGTCTCCAACGATTGTCTGGTTGAAGGCATATGCGACACTCATCGGTGAAGAGAATGTGGGGCCAATCCTGAGTGGTCCATTTGGCATGTTATTGGGCCCATCTGTACCGAACTGCATGGTGTCGTGGTTTGTAAAGGTGGACCTCGCCATGGACGTTGGGAGTGAAGTTGAGCATCATGCAACCCATTGCGCACAGTTTGAGTCGTGACATGGTGTCTTGTGGCTGCACGAAAAAAGCGTTATTCAACATCGTGGCGTTGCTGTCAGGGTTCCTCCAAGTCATAATCCACAGGTAGTGGACATCCACGGCCGTAGTAGCCCTTGGGCGCCCTGAGCGAGGCATGTCATTGACAGTTCCTGTCTCTCTGTATCTTCTCCATATCCAAACATCGCCATGGTTCACTCCCAGATGCCTGGACACTTCCCTTGTTGAGAGCCCTTCCTGGCACAAAGTAACTATGCGTACGCGCCCGAACCGCGGTATTGACCGTATAGGCATGGTTGAACAACAGCCATGTACCTCCTTCCTGGTGGAATGACTGGAACTGATAGGCTGTTGGATCCCCTCCGTCTAATAGGCGCTGTTCATGCAAGTTTGTTACATACATCGTTCGGCGCGTTTAGTGACACCTCTGAACAGTCAAAGGGACTGTGTCTGTTATACAGTATCTACAGTCTGGACTGTTATAAAATGAATTTATTCACGATCGCCATTCTGGCTTATCCAGTTAGTATCATTTACTACCAGCTACTTTTACCCATGTTCCCTGTATAATTTATTATTCAGTTAGCGTAATTTAGGACCCAAAATTGAGTGTCAAAGGTTTTTTCCCGCAACTACCATACACACTCATCTGAAATGTATCTCTCAGTACTTTTTGTTCATTTATGTGCAGTAGAATCACTTGACTTTTTTCATTTATATGAAGTGGAACTGTCAATGTGTTTTGCTTTGAGGATTCAAGGCATAGTCTACATCTACATGGTTACTCTACAATTCACACTTAACTGCCTGGCAGAGGGTTCATCGAACCATTTTCATACTACTTCTCTAACATTCCGCTTTCGAATGGCGCGTGGGAAAAAAGAACACCTAAATCTTTCAGTTTGAGCTCTGATTTCTCTTATTTTATGGTCTTGATCATTTCTCCCTACGTAGGTGGGTGTCAACAAAATATTTAAGCATTCAGAAGAGAAAGTTGGTGACTGAAATTTCGTAAATAGATCTCGTTGCAAAGAAAACCTCCTTTGTTTCAGTGACTGCCACCCCAACTCGCGTATCATATCAGTGACACTCTCACCCCTATTGCGTGATAACACGAAACAAACTGCCCTTCTTTGCACTTTTTCGATGTCCTCCGTCAATTGTACATAAAAAACAGGAATACATAATAACAAATTTTCTTCATTTATATAATATACATATATATCACTGTGTATGTATGTGCATATGTCTGGACTCTCCTACTAAATCTCTAGACGGTTACAACCAGATTTTGCACAGAATCAGCAGATCTAACGAATATCAGAACTGTCATGTTTATAACGTCCAAGCTTCAACAGGAGTGGAGATATGAGGAAAAACGCATCTTTCCAGCCTGTGGTATAGAGGCTGCGCTTCATGACAGGCAAGCTATGTGGGAACAGTTTCGACCTGCCAAATCAATCTGCTTTGCAGGGCGGCCTGCATGTCAGGGGCAAGATATAATTTTTTGGGTCCCAACATGTAGGCTGCCCTGTATGACATGTGATATGTTGAAGTGGTATCAGCCTGCTTCATTGACTTGCTTTGCATGGTCGTCTCTATCTCACGGGAAAGTAAATGATTTTAAAGCCCATGATTTGTAGCTGGCCCTGCATGATAGGCATGTTGTGGCGGTAGTATTAGTCTGCTAGATTGAACTGTATTGCTGAGGTTATGAGCATGACTCTGGACAGGCTGAAAGTGTGGGTGAGAAGATGGATACAACAAGGGAGGGGGGCGGAAGAACTGGACAGGGAGGAATGGGAGACGCATGATCCACTGGATGGTGTAGAGGGATGGCAGATTGGAAATGAAGAGGGGGAGGCAGACATGGAAAGACAGAGGGGAAGGAGAATGTGGTTTGAGGGAGTGGAGAAGAAGATATGGTTGCAGAGAGGGGGTGGAGGAAATGGAAAAAGAGAGGTGGAGGAGGAAATGAAGAGACAGTGGGCGTGGGAAGACGGAGACAGATTGGTAAAGGGTGGAGGATAAGATCAACAGACAGAGGGAAGAAGAGGTGGAGACATGGAATGGAGGAGAAGGTGTATTCGGTATGTGTGTTGAACACACCTGTTTGCAAAGCCATGAGTGAAAGGCTAATATATATATTAGCATGTGTGTGTCTGTGTGTGTGTGTGTGTGTGTACGCTAGCAAACATATCAGTACTTTGCAACTCCAAAGTATGCAAGGAAAATGTACATACATCCCAATCTCCTTTTCCTCCTCTCTCAGTCCATCATCTCCTTCCACCTCGTTTTGCATCTTCCCTCCCACCTTTTAACTCCACCACTCCTGCCTCCTCTCTCTATCCATCTCATCCTCACACATATCAGTTCCATGTCTTTCTCCCTGTCTCTCTGTCTGTTTCCTTCTTCACCCCTTTCTATGATAATTTACTATCCCCCCACTCTCTGTCGATCAGATCTTCCCCACTCTCTCTGAACTTGACCTTGTTTATTGTTGTTATTCTGGTCTTCAGGCCAAAGACTGGTTTGATGCAGCTCTCCATGCTACTCTATCTAGTGCGAGCCTCTTCATCTCTGAATAACTACAACAACCTATATTAATCTGACTCTGCTTACTGTATTCATCTATTCTAATCTATGATTTTTACCACCCACACTTCCCTCCAATACTACTGGTGATCCCTTGATGTCCCAGGATGTGCCCTATCAACCGATCCCTTCTTCTAGTCAGGTAGTGACACAAATTCCTTGTCTCTCCAATTGTCTTCAGTAACTCCTCATTAGTTGCATGATCGGCTCACCTAATCTTCAGCATTATTCTGCAGCAACACATTTCGAAAGCTTATATTCTCTTTTTTTTTCTAAACTGTTTATCATCTGTGTTTCACTTCCATTCGTGACTACACTTCAGACAAATACCTTCAGAAAGGACTTCGTAACACTTCGTTGTTAACAAATTTCTCTTCTTGAGAAATGCTTTCTTACCATTGCCAGTCTACGTTTTATATCCTCTCTACCTCGGCCATCATCAGTTATTTGGCTCCCAAATAGCAAAACTGATCTACTACTTTAAGTGTCTCGTTTCCTAATCAAATTCCCTTAGCATCACCTGATTTAATTCGACTACATTCTATTATCCTTATTTTGCTTTTGTTCATGTTCGTCTTACATCCTCCTTTCAAGACACTGTCCTTCCAAGTCTTTTGCTGTCTCTGACAGAATTACAATGTCATCGGCAAACTTCAAAGTTTTTACTTCTTCTCCCTGAACTGTAATTCCTGATCCAAAGTTTTCTTCGATTTCCTTTACCGCTTGTTCATTGTACATATTGTATAACATCGATGATAATCTACAACCCTGTCTCACTTCCTTCTCAACCAGTGCTTCCCTTTCACGCCCCTCAGTTCTTGTGACTGGTTTCTGTAGCAGTTGCTAGCAGCGTTTCGCCCCCCTTTTTTTTCCACCTGTTACCTTCAGAATTTCATAGAGAGCATACTAATCAACATTGTCAAAACTTTCCACAAATGCTATAAATATAGCTTTGCCTAAGATAAGTCATATCCAGTGGAGGTTCGAGTCCTCCCTCGGGCATGAGTGTAGTGTAGTGTGTAAGCTTAGGGACTTATGATCTTAGCAGTTAAGTTATATAAGATTTCACACGCACACAAGATAAGTCATAGGATCAGTATTGCCTGGCGTGTTCATACATTTCCCTGTAATCCAAACGGATCTTACCTGAGGTCGGCTTCTACCAGTTTTTCCATTCTTCACTAAAGAATTCGTGACAGTATTTTGCAACCGTGACTTATTAAACTGATTGTTCGATAATTTTCACAACTGTCAGCAACTGCTTTCTTTGGAATAGGAATTACTATTTTACTCTTGAAGTCTGAGGGTATTTCATCTATCTCATACATTTTTCGCGCCAGATGGAAGGGTATTGTCTTGGCTGGCTCTCCCAAGGCTATCAGTAGTTCTGACGGATGGACTTAGATCTTTCAGAGCTTCGTCAAATTCTTCTCACAGTATCATATCCCGTCTCATGTTTATCTACGTCCACTTCCCTTATTGTAATCTTACTTTCATGTTCATTTCGCTTGTGTAGACCCCTATATTCTGCTTCCACACATCAGCTTGGCCTTCTTTGCTTAGGACTGGTTTTCCATCTGAGCTCCTGATATTCACACAGCTGCTTCTCTTTTTACTCGATGAATTTCCATCTATTACTACGAACTGCGACCTTCCTGACAGGAAATCAAGAATCCAGTCACACAACTGAGACGATACCCCATAGGCCCGCAGCTTGATTAGAAGTCGCTTGTGAGGACGGTGTCAAAAGCTTTCCGGAAATCTAGAAATACGGAAGCAACCTGAGATCCCCTGTCAATAGTGGCCATTACTTCGTGTGAATAAAGAGCTAGCTGCGTTGCACAAGAATGATGTTTTCCAAAACCATGCTGATTGCGTATCAATAGACCGTTCCCTTTGAGGTGATTCATAATGTTTGAATACAGTATACGCTCCAAAACCCTACCGACGTCAATGATATAGGTCTGTAGTTAAATGGATTAGTCCTACTACCCTTCTTGAACACTGGTGCGATCTGCGCAATTTTCCAATCTGTAGGTACAGATCTATCGGTGAGCGAGCGGTTGTATATGAGTGCTAAGTAGTGAGCTATTGTATCAGCGTAATCTGAAAGGAACCTAATCGGTATACAATATGGACCTGAAGACTTGCCCGTATTAAGCGATTTGAGTTGCTTCGCAACCCCTAAGGTATCTACTTCTAAGAAACTCATGCTAGCAGCTGTTCGTGTTTCAAATTCTGGAATATTCTATTCGTCTTCCTTAGTGAAGGAATTTCGGAAAACTGCGTTCAATAACTCCGCTTTAGCGGCGCAGTCGTCGGTAACAGTACCATCGGCACTGCGCAGCGAAGGTATTGACTGCGTCTTGCCGCTTTTGTACTTTACATACGACCAGAATTTCTTCGGATTTTCTACCAAATTTCGAGACAATGTTTCGTTGTGGAACCTATTAAAGGCATCTCGCATTGAAGCCCGTGCCAAATTTCGCGCGTCTGTAAATTTTAGCCTATCTTCGGGATTTCGCGTTCTTCTGAACTTCGCATGCTTTTTCCGTTGCCTCTGCAAGAGCGTTCGGTGGTGGTGGTGGTGGTTTGTGTTTAACGTCCCGTCGACAACGGGGTCATTAGAGACGGAGCGCAAGCTCGGGTTAGGGAAGGATTGGGAAGGAAATCGGCCGTGCCCTTTCAAAGGAACCATCCCGGCATTTGCCTGAAACGATTTAGGGAAATCACGGAAAACCTAAATCAGGATGGCTGGAGACGCGATTGAACCGTCCTCCTCCCGAATAACAGCGTTCGGACCTGTTTTGTGTACCACGGGGGATCCGTTCCATCTCTTACCAATTTATGAGGTATGAATCTCTCAATTGCTGTTGCTACTATATCTTTGAATTTGAGCCACATCTCGTCTACATTTGCATAGTCAGTTCGGAAGGAATGGAGATTGTCTCTTAGGAAGGCTTCTAGTGACCCTTTATCTGCTTTTTTAAATAACATTATTTTGCGTTTGTTTCTGATGGATTTGGAAGAAATGGTATTGAGCCTAGCTACAACGACCTTGTGATCACTAATCCCTGTATCAGTCATGATGTTCTCTATCAGCTCTGGATTGTTTGTGGCTAAGAGGTCAAGTATGTTTTCGCAACCATTTACAATTCGCGTGGGTTCGTGGACTAACTGCTCGAAATAATTTTCGGAGAAAGCATTTAGGACAATCTCGGAAGATGTTTTCTGCCTACCACCGGTTTTGAACAAGTATTTTTGCCAACATATCGAGGGAAGGTTGAAGTCTCCCACCAACTATAACCGTATGAGTGGGGTATTTATTTGCTACGAGACTCAAACTTTCTCTGAACTGTTCCGCAACTGTATCATCGGAGTCTGGGGGTCGGTAGAAGGAGCCAATTATTAACTTAGTTCGGCTGTTAAGTATAACCTCCACCCATACCAATTCGCACGGAGTATCTACTTCGACTTCACTACAAGATAAACCACTACTGACAGACACAAACACTCCACCACCAACTCTGCCTAATGTATCTTTCCTGAACACCGTCTGAGACTTCGTAAAAATTTCTGCAGAACTTATTTCAGGCTTTAGCCAGCTTTCTGTACCTATAACGATATCAGCTTCTGTGCTTTCTATTAGCGCTTGAAGCTCAGGGACTTTTCCAGCACAACTACAACAATTTACAACTATAATTCCGACTGTTCCTTGATCCAAGCACGTCCTGTATTTGCCATGCACCCTTTGACATTGCAGCCCACCCCGTACTTTCCCGAGGCCTTCTAACCTAAAAAATCGCCCAGTCCACGCCACACAGCCTCCGCTACCCGTGTAGCCGCCAGCTGAGTGTAGTGAACTCCTGACCTATTCAGCGGAACCCGAAACCCCACCACCCTATGGAGCAAGTCAAGGAATCTGCAGCCAACACGGTCGCAAAACCGTCTGAGCCTCTGATTCAGACCCTCCACCCGGCTCTGCATCAAAGGTCCGCAGTCAGTTCTGTCAACGATGCTGCAGATGGTGAGCTCTGCCTTCATCTCGTAAGCAAGACCGACAGCCTTCACCAAATCAGATAGCCGCTGGAATCCAGAGAGAATTTCCTCAGATCCAAAGCGACACACGTCATTAGTGCCGACATGTGCCACCACCTGCAGCTGGCTGCACCCTGTGCTCTTCATGGCATCCGGAAGGACCCTTTCCACATCAGGAATGACTCCTCCCGGAATGCACACGGAGTGCACACTGGATTTCTTCCCCTCCTTAGCCGCCATATCCCTAAGGGGCCCCATTACGCGCCTAACATTGGAGCTCCCAACTACCAGTAAGCCCAACCTCTGCGATTGCCCGGACCTTGAAGGCTGAGAATGATCCTCTGAAACAGGGCAGGCAGCTGCATCTGGCTCAGCCAGAGACAATGCCCGAAACCTGTTTTTCAGACGCACCGGGGAGGCTTTCTGATCAGCCTCCGGGGACGTCTTTTGCTGCCCGCCACGCCTTGGAACGACCTCCCAATCAACCACAGGTGAGGGCCAGCCCCACTGCGGGCAGCAACCGGGGCAACCACAGCGGCAGACCGGTCTGGGGTCAGACGGGACGAGGTTGACATCCCCGTGATACCCAAGTCCGGCTCCCCACAGTGGTGCCCATTGGCAACAGCCTCCAGCTGCGCGACCGAAGTCAGCGCCGCTTGCAGCTGTGAGCGAAGGGATGCCAACTCATCCCTCATCCGAACACAGCAATCGCAGTCCCTGTCCATTCTAATCGATGTTGAACAACAGTTACTGAAACACGAGTCTGTGCCTAGATAACGCAAGCGAAACACGCAAAGAATGTATTAACTAACCTGTACAAATGCCTAACGACTGCGCTACAATCTGCCTGGATTTACGATTACAGTAACTAAAACTCGAAATTACACCTCCTATACGAAACTCACACGCAATTTAAGTAAGAATCTACGAAGTAAACACTAAAGCGCGCTGCTACAACTCTCAAATACTAAAATACGCCCGAAATTTATGAATTAAACAATGCAAGTACCAAAAACACGCAAAGAAATTAAGAATTAAACTATGTAACAAATAAGTAAGCTAGGGGTATACCACTTGCTGCTGCAGCTGCTTATCCAACGGCGGTAGGGAGCACACTCTCTGTAAAAGTAAGCACAGGAAGCTTCAGAAAGAAAACCAGGATGGTACTTTGATAACGGGTCCTTAGGAAATTAGGCCAGTATATTCGATAAGAAGGAATAAGAATGATTAATCGGTTGTGCTGGGATATAGGAGGGTTGAGAACATTTGCGTTTGTTGAGAGCTGGAAAGGTAGGAGGTGGGGGAGCGCATTCAGTATTATTTTGGTGAACAAGTTCTGTTAGGGTAAGAATTTGAATTTACAAATAAGCTGAGAAAACACGAAAGCGAGCGTTAACTATTTTTGGGGGCACTATACAATTTCGGAGAGGTTGACTGGGCTCTTATTTTTTATTATTTTTTTTTTCAAATGATCGTTTTGGATTGTGAGGGGAGAGAAGCGCCGGGATGTGTGCGGACGGTGTGTGTGTGAACTCGCTCTCAGCTATTCTGACAACAGACGTGAAGGTGGAGATGTGTCGCATATAGGCCGGCAAGCAATGGAATGCGGCCTTAACATGTGTGTTGGACCGCACTGAGTTAGAACGGTGACAGACGATTCGCGTGGCCTGGCATGGATAGTCATCTTCGTCGTGTAGGTGATATGAATTTCTCAGGTGTTAGGTGTGAATGCGGCAGTCATCAAGTCATGTTTGAAGTGTTGAACAGAGGCCTTTGAGCGAATTGAGAGCTGTCGGACGTGTGACTTAGTGTGGGACAGGTTGATTGCGCACGTCTGTTGAGTTACTTTGCTGTGCGTTATTTGGACAGATTACGAGTACTGATGGTGTTTACAGTTATATGTACTGCATTATTTAGGAGCAGTTTGATATTGTGCACTGAAATTAGGAGCTGTTTGCGTGTCTGCCGACTGTGCAACATGACACCAGGAATATCAGGGCGAGAGTTTTCTGCATGAGAGTGACAGGTATACTCGATGCGTAAATAAAATGTACGTTAAGTATTTGTGGGCGATATAGAATATGAGAGAGTTCGAGTTGGTTGTTATTTTTTCTACTTGGAGGATTTGTTAGATCGAATTGCTGAGGCGAGTAGCTACGAGAGCGCGAGGGATGTGATTGCAGCATATCTCTGTCTCTCAGCTGTTCACTAAAGATGAGGGGAGCAATCTTCTCGGCTTAGATACTGGGGGTGTGCTCTGGCCATGTGCTAGACTGTGTGGATAGAACAATAGCATTAGGGTCATAGTTTCGCTAGAATATTTATAGAGGAGTATGTCCGACGCGAGTATAAAGATCCAGACTGTGATATGGGCAGTCTCGCGCTCTTGGTGTGTGAGAGAGCCAAAGCAGACGATTTTGAGTCATCACAGGTGACTTAGGTTAGTGGCTTCGTTTGCCACAATTTTCTTGTGTTTGGTAGCGAAACACGAACTGACCATCAGAATTGAAGCTTCGCTTATTTGTATAGACAGAATGTGATATAAGTTAATGCAGGTTAGTTAGTGCACGTTAGTAAACGGAAGCAAGCATTAGTACATGTTAGCCAACGAACATGGGTCGGTAAAAGGATGTGGTGGTCGGTAGGGACTTTAACTATTTCATTTCAAGTCCAGGTGGGTGTGGCAGTGGCGAAAACTGATTCCAAGTCCAGGCGGACGTGGCAGTTTTCCGCATCAGAGAGGTTAATTAATTGATCAGATTAATTAAATAGTCATGCGGACTTTGTTACATTCACTTGCAGAGGTACTAGGCTAGGTGCGCGCGTTGGCCCATGTGTACGGACGTGTGTTTTCGCCAAGATCCTGGATTAGATAATCGAAGCATGTGAGCTGAATACTGAGAATCAGGTGAACAGTTAACTTAGTGAGAGCGTTCTTTGTCCGACAGAGCCACGTGGCTGATCGCGCGTTGTGACGTCAAGGAAGTTTCCAACTCGGTAGATAAAACACTCATGTTCGAGCGTGTCGGTTCCTGTCTATCGGTCTTGAATTGCAAGGTTTATGGGGCTGAGGGCGTCCTTTGTGCTCCATCACACGTGCTGGTGGGGCGGTATGTGGCGTGAGGGTGGTTTGGACAGAGCAAGCGTGTCGGTTCCTGTCCGTCGATGCTGAGAATTTGCGAACTTTAGGACCAATATACCTTTTAGCGTGTCACCTTCCAAACATCTCGGGCGATTGTGTGAGGTAGGTATCGGCAGGTTCAAACCTGTTCAGAAAAATAAATTTGGGGTGAAATGTGTCCTTTGTCCAGCACGTGGTCGAGAGTTTCCATCCTGTCCAGCATTAAGTGCACGCGGGCGCGGAAAGATGTTTACGTAGTCGGTCTCTGAGGCGAGCGCGGCTGACCGTTTGTGGCTGGACCCTAAGACGCCGCTCGCCGCCTACCTGGCGCGCTGGCCATGGGGCTTATCGGCGTCAGCCGACCAGGGAGCTACCGATGGAGTGGGTTCAGCCGGCTGCACGTACGTCAGCTGCGCTCTGGAGTTTCACTGTGTGAGCATGGAGAAGTCAGTTGGGACACACCTGCATTACCGCAATGTCTGAAATAGAGAGTCATTTTCCATTTATTTACAGAAGAGTATGTCCGTCGCGTGTATGGAGGGTGTGTGACGTAAGCAGGGCGGCGGCGCAGCGATTGTACAGTTGTTACGCGCGTGCGAGAGCGAGTCAATTAGAGAGCGTTCGTGCGGACCAAACGTGCTGTTATATAGTCATGGCGGATTCCACTGTCGACCAAACTTTGCCGCCAAAAGTGTAGCACAGCATTCTCGATCGCACAAGGACACATGGAGAACGGTGAGAAGTCGGCATCAACAGGTCTGAACGTGCCCAGGAAAACAACTTTGGCGCCAAAAGTGTGGCAGGGAATGGTCGACCGTTGTGTGATTCAGCTTCGAGGCAAGCAATTTTGGCGGGAAACCTGAAGAGGCGACGAGTACACGTGGTGAGCGAACAAGGGGTTGCTGTGATGTCAAACTCGGCAAGTTCCAGCGTGTCCAGCGAAAACTTGTTTACGACGTGGGAGCGATCGCTGGGCTCGTCCCCAGCACGAATGGCCGGCATCGGCAGTGTCTCCGCACGCTCGCCAGGGGGTGACGAGGATTTGAACTAATTCAGCTGGAGTGCGGACGTCGTTGTGACTGCACTGCAATATCAAACATGTGTGTGCTGACTGTGTTGGAGAACAAGTGATGACCATACTGCTTGAAATAAAGTCTTCAGTCCCTTTTCCCCCTGCAAAGTCAAAGGACGTGACTTACGTTACTATAAGTGCAGTTTATTATTTGACGCGATTATGATAGGCTACCAGTGAAAAAAAGATAAGTGACGGAGAAAGCTCGTACGTGTGATCAATTATGGTCCTCGGATTTGAACTTGTGATAGATTTTTGTTATGGATGTAAGGAAAATGGCTTTCTCGCCGAGAAAATCTGACATCTTGAATAAGTAATAAATGATAATAATAAACAGAAGTACAGTTTTCGAGACATATTCATGTTGGAATTTGAATTTGGCGCAATTTTCTAGTGGAGGTAGGCCTATAATAATAAATGATAATAAATGATAATGCATGATAATAAATGACAATGAATGATAATGAATGTTAATAAATGACAATGAATAATAATAAACAAAAGTAAGGTTTTGCGGCCATTACTGTGTTGGAATTTGAATTTGGATGGAATTTTCTAGTGGAGGCAGGTCAATAATAATAAATGATAATAAATAATAATAAATGATAATGAATGTTCATCAATAATAATAAAGACAAGTACAGTTTGGCATGCATCATCCTGCTGGACTTCAAACTTACTGCCATTTTTCTTGTGGTTAGGTTAGTGGACGTAGCACAATTGGATAGTGGAAGTAGCACAATTGGCCTATTTTCCCGCCAAAATCCTTCATCTTGGATGACGTAATGCGATGTTGCCAAGTCTGCATGTTGCCATCTTGAATAAACTTGGCAACAATGGAGAGTGGGGTGGCATGAAGGTTGCCACACTACTGTTCATATCTGTTTGACCTATGGCAGCGCCATCTAGGGGGCCAACCAAAGCACCATCTGGTTTCCACCTTCAAGCTAGACGAGTTTCGTTCTTTGTAGTTTTTTCGTTTGATGCTTATTTCGTGAGATATTTGGTCTGGTCACAATCAATGGACACCCTGTAAATATGTATGGGAGGAACAATTTATCTAATGATTTAAATGCCCTGTTATCATAGTTAAAACTGGCTGCGAGAAAGTAAGGAAACGGCACACTTTCGCAGCACTGCACTTTCTTTCCCACTGATGGTCTTGAAAGAAAGCATGTACATTTTTGCATGAAAAAATACATAGCCAATGTCTTCTGAATGTTTATTAGTGTATCATGTAAAAACTTATAGTATATAAGTCAAGAATTTGATTCACATTAAGAACGTTCCCCCTATATGTAGTGTGTCTATATATATATTAAAAAATATGTAGATTATGTCTGTTAGAACGTTTATTAGAGCAGAGCAGTAAAAATTTGATGCTAATCGGTCGTACAAGATGTGGCAGTTTTTCACGCATCCCGCTGTTTACGATGTCATATCTCCTGAACTATGAGTCGAACAATGGTATAATATTATAGGCACATTCAGCGGCATATGTTGATACTTCTGCGAAATTTATTGCGAATAGAGTAGCAGCCAAGAAGTAGTAAACTTAAACGTCATGCATGATGCGAAAGTTTTTCGCGCATCTCATTGTCATATCTCCACGATGATGTGGCGTATAATGATATAGTTTTGCACTTACATTCAGTGATAAATGTGCATACTGTCTGTAAAAATGTCACGAATTGAAGCAGTAGTATAGAAGTTATAAATTATAACGTCATGCCTCATGTGGCACTTTTAATACGTTAAGAGTGAAAAAGTACTAAGCGATAAACATTTTGTTCACCATTTTGTAGCGTTTCTCAGAGAGAAAACATTTCGTAAAGGTTTGAAATTACGTGTAATGTTTGTTGCTGGTTGATAAGTGCTCTCATTCTCAAATACTGGATAAATAAAATCTGTATTCACGCGCTGCGGGCTACGCTACTCTTTCTCCCCTCCCCCCCCCCCCACCCTCCCCACACACACACATTTGATAGGTACATTTTCTTACCCCCACAGCGATTGTCGCTTGACAGTGAAGTATGCGTGTATACCAAGTTTGGTTGAAATCGGTCCAGGCATTTAGGAGGAGATGTGGAACACACACACAGACCCTTTTACTATGTTTGTCAGAGTGTCGTGTCATGCAAAAATTTGAACGAAATTGGTCAAAAATTTTTCGAGTCGAAAATTTTTGGTAACAACGTTAAGCAAAGACTTGTCCTTATATGCAAGAGCGTAGTAAAAAGTACTGCCTCTGAATTTTTTGTGTAAAAACTCTTAAAGCTTTTTCAATAAAACAACGTTATTAACATTCTACTTCTTTATTCTTCATGTCTGCGATTTCCTAACACAGTCAGCGTGGCCAGAGACACATTTCTCCCAACGAGATATCGGTTTGTTAATACCGTCACTGTAGAAAGACTTATTCTGTTGACGGAGCCATAACCCCACCTCTGCCTTAAACGCTTCATCACTATGAACATGAAGTCCTCGAAGGTGCTCTTTAAGTTTAGGAAACAGATGAAAATCTGATGGGGCCAAGTCGGGACTATATGGTCGACAATAGTGAACCCAAGCGTCGGGATGCTATAGACGTCGCAGTGCTCATGTACTGTCTGACATTATCATGTTGAAGTGTTCCATGTGTTGACAAACTCTTCGAATTTGTGCTTTCGGTTTTCTGAGGGACTCACAGTACCTTGCAGAGTTTATTGTGGTGCATTGTATGCAAATGTAAACTATTGTAGGAACACTATTATATGACTACCAATTACGTATTCTGTCTTCAACAATGGAGTCCAGCCCTGAGACCGTATGGCCGAGAATGGCGTCGTATTTTGCGTCGGCCAAACGTCATCATGTTCCGTATCAGTGGCTGCAACATCTGTCCTCTATCCATTCACACATTGCTATATTATCATCAAGCATGTCGGCAAATAGGAAAACCATCTGACAAGCAGTTATGTAAGCACAAATTATTGTTGTAGACACACTTTTATATGAATTAGCACTAATGTATCCCGTCCTTTTCAACTGGACCCCAACCCTGTAAACAAAGGGCTGAAAATGCTTTCAAAGACTGTACTTCCAAATCTACACCGTCTACCATCTAAGTGAGTACTGGGCATTCCATTTCCGCTCTGGCTATTTCTAGTTGTTTCTAAAACAGAAGACAATGAAGATGTATAAGTATTAAGCAGCAATATATACTCGTACACACACACACACACACACACACACACACACATATATATATATATATATATATATATATATATATATATATATATAGTGTTTTGCCCTTAAACAGCGCATTTGGACTAAACTACATGGCCAGTTCCTTTTGCTGCCTTCCTTGCTGCCCAAACTTCCCCCATTCGCTCGCTGAGTTTCTGTTTCCGGTTCTCTGTCCATGCTTCTTGTCGGCTTTATGTCTTCGGCTTCATCTTGATTGCCTTTTTGGTTGCCCATATTTCTTTCATCTTCCGGCTGTGATCTCGCTTGCGTTCTTCGGTCCATTTTACGCCTGTTCGTTTGTCACATTGTATCTCATGTAGTTTACTTTTCTTAATGATGTTTCTGAATTTTATTCTGTCGTTTATTGTGTCTGCTGTTGAGTTGGTTCAGGTCGTTTTTTACCTTTGGTTATTTAGCAAGGATGATCTTTTATGTACTGGACCACGTCCGCCATCTGTCTTTTATTGAAGTATTTGCTGCAACAGATGGCATTCTTTGTTGCGTATTACCAATGTATTTGAGTTTTCTTCTCCTCACGGTAATGTCAGTTTCTAAATTTTTGTTTATATGCCCCAGTACTGTCACATTCGTGACTCCATCTGTCCATGGTACTCTCTCTCTCTCTCTCTCTCTCTCTCTCTCTCTCTCTCTCTCTCTCTCTCCCAAAAAAACATTGCGAGAGTTTCTATTACTTTCCTTCGTGGTTCCAAACTCTACCTTGTCCAGAAAGGTCAATTTTTCTGAAATTATAAACATTTGTTTGTCTGTACATTTCCATCGCTCCTACTGATTTCCGTCCTATTCGGATAACTCCTTTCCGGAAAGGAAAGGAAAGAAATATGTGGAAAACTCTGACAAGGAGAAGGGACAGGATGATAGATGATAGGACATCTGTTAAGAGATCAGTGAATAACTTCCACAGTACTGGAGGGACCTGTAGAGGCAAAAAACTGTAGAGCAGGACAGAGATTGGAATACATTCAGCAAATAATTGAAGACGTACGTTGCAAGTGCTACTCGAGTTGAAGAGGTTGGCACAGGAGAGGAATT
This sequence comes from Schistocerca gregaria, assembly GCF_023897955.1. Classification (NCBI taxonomy): domain Eukaryota; kingdom Metazoa; phylum Arthropoda; class Insecta; order Orthoptera; family Acrididae; genus Schistocerca; species Schistocerca gregaria. The sequence goes on along the minus strand of NC_064927.1, from coordinate 169,969,721 downwards.
CGTGGTGGACCGCATAAAGAAAACCTAGATTCAGTAAACCGGTGTTCTTTCAAATTCTCCACCACCAACGTGTAGTATCTGCTTCGTTAAACTTGTGGGTGCATGCACAGCAAATGCGACTTTCCTCTGATGACTTCTTATATTTCATCTATCTTAGTATCACTGTGATGATTAATAAAATCGGCGGTAGTTTCATCTTTTTCACCTTTAGGAGTTGGTCCAAAGGGTCAGTAACAGGTCTAAATGTTTCTCTGAGAGTGTGATCTCATTCCGGACGGCCTAACCTTAGCAGTCATAATTTTTGCAGAATGGCCTTAGGTGCCTCGATGAGTTTACGTTTTTTTTTGAGTGCTGTGGAGTCCTAGACTGACTTCGTGATAGCAAGCGACTTACAAAGTCTTGTAGGATTTTCCCTATTTCTAAAAATTTTTCAGTATCGTCGACCTACACATTTAATATTTTGACTGACTTTGAAACGTTTCTAATATGCTTAATAGTAATGCTATGTAACGTTTTTCAACTCCACAGACCTTCACAGGTACTGTATTCATGTGGACCACAACAGCTCTAGTACTGTTCGCTTCTAGAACATTTACACTATGTCTCTCAGTGATCATTGCAAGCAAGATCATATAGTTTTTGAGTACTTTAAGATCGTTTGATTGTCTCTATTATGACCTTTAAGATTTTCTTTTGAATTGATGTATAATGTCTTTCGATACTGTTGAAGTGGTTAAGTGTAGAGTTTGCCGTGCGAAGTCCAATAGTGCGATGGGGCAGCTTTACTGCTGCACCCGCGCAGCTACCTTGCCTAAAACGAATGTATTCGACGCATAGCAGTATTTTGCCCCCTGATAAATCTAATCCATTTTTAATACCCTTTCACACGCCATCATCTGATCACGCTGAGCGTGATGATATGCAGTACTCTCTTGACACACGAGACAATTGCAACACTGACCCTAGAAAGTAAACGCCCTACATTTCTACAATATTAAGAACGCATCGCATCATCATGTGACTGCGGGAAAATTATGTACTCTTGGCAGCAATGAACTGTTTCCTGTACGACCTGGAAGGCGCCAACGCGAGGAAACGAGATAAACAGCGCCAACCGTAGAGGTTGGTGGGGAGCTCCATTAAGCTCGCCCCACGTGGTCTACGCTTAAGGTATTCCACACCGTTACCAAAATTTCATCTAATGGCAAATGCGCACGCCGGCGGATGTCGTAAGAAAATTACTTTGTGCCGACTGTGAACTAAATTCTGCCGTTCTCGCATTTCTGTGGTAGGGCTACCACACAGTTCCCCCCTTGGCCAGAAGAGGTTGTGAGCTGCGAGAAAGCTCAATCGATCAGCTGCGTCTAACGTATGTTGGGGTTCGTGTGCCTCAAACTGATGTCAGTGTGAGCACTGTGGTGACGCTCCTGTGACTGGGCAGCAGCTCGCGATGCCAACTTGTGGGGCAGGCTGAACGCAGCCGGCTAGTTAAAGCAGCAACAGCCAGCACTGGCTGCAAACTGTGTATAGTAATATATGGCATAAGCATCAAGGTTATGGGTCCTATGAAAAGATGTCATCACGAAGAACAGTAACAGTACTGAGAGTTAATACTATACAACAAAATTAAGCATTCACAAGTTTCACTGTTGAGAACAACACAAGATAACACAGAAATTCCATATTGGAAGGTTTCAGAGATAACTGATGAGCCCCATCCAGAAAGCACAGCATGGCACTCGATCCAACCTTGATGCTTGACAGTGCAGAGGCATGGTGATTCTATATGAAGTTTTTCTTCTCAAGCAAGTATCGTTGCATCACGACACAAACATGGATTCCAGAACTGCAACAGACAAGCCCAGTAGCACAGGAAAGTGGATGCGGAAGTCGACCCAGCCGCATGCAGTGGAGGTATAGGGCCGCAAAGATTCAGGAGCTGCAAACGACATGCAGCTGGTGATGCAGGACTTGATAGTCAGATCTCCACTGGTAACAATTTGCTGATGATGAGACCTGTTGGTGGGCACTGTGAAGGCGGCTGCAATGGTTGGCTGGCTGGGGTCGGGTGGGATGATCCTGGGATGCTTGTGGGAGTGCAAAGGGATTTGATGAGGTGCACACTCTTCTGAAGTCCTTCCATGTCCAATAGCTAAGGAAGACCCGTCTTTTGACAGGTCTTCCTCCACCAGGTTGCGAAAATGAATGACCACTGGATTGGTCAAGACATAACCTGGCCTGACTCAATCAATTACGACGTTAGTTGGTTTCCCATTGTACTCAATGTCGAGAGTTCTCTCACCGCACACTGTATTCTAGTAGGACAAGAGAGTGGTAACTGTTTAATCTTGGTGCGCAGCATGACGTGAGTACCAGACAGTATGTCGTCACCGTGTACAGACACTTTGCTGGTGCCATGCCATGTCAGTGCAGTCAGAGGCTGGTCTTTTATAGGTACAGACATACAACTAGTGGTGGAACCAAGGTATCCTGTCGTGATGATACTTGGTCCGTATTTACTATTATTATTATTATTGTTATTATTTTCGTGTTGAGGACAGTAATTTACAGTTATTAATAAATTCAAAATACTGCAATACAAAACAATATCTGCAATAAATACATTATACTTCGTACATGTCAAATTGATTTTATGGTCCAAAATTCAGCAGTCCTGATTGATGGGATATTTGCTGAAACCAGGTCATCCTGCATGCAGGCTACATGCAGACCAAGTTCTCTACGTTCGCAGGTTGCCTCTCCAGTACTGTTGGCACCTTGTCACTCCAGTTGGCAGTCTGTTCAAAGTCTTACACGTCTGGTAGGTTTGTTGGAAACCAGAAGCTTCTTCCTTTGGGTTTTGTTTGTTGCTTGCCTTGTTTCGCCACAGTTCTATTCGGCGAGTGGAAGGTGATGACGTAATGGCTTCAGTTGTAAGGAGAAAACTCTTTCTCGACTTCGGCCTATGACGTACTGCTTCGCTTCCAAACACAAGATGCCTGGAATCATTTTGCTGTTACTTCTTCTCAACCTCTGCCGCTGTTCTTCGTTTGCTATCCAGGGTCGCTGTGACTATGATAGATTTTGTCAACTGGAGTTGGTCGTAGGCAACCAGTTATAATGTGGCCTGTCTCTTTAAGAGTGGTGCCAATGTGCCTGGTGTGTGGGAAGTTCTTCTAGACTGGTGCAGCATATCCTGTCTCAGAGGAACATAGAGATGGAGCAGACATATCTCGAAAATTTGGTTGAGCCCACAATGTGGCGTTAGTGAGCTTGTGGATAATATTATTTCTGCTGCAGACTTTCAGAATCTAGCAATGGTATTTAAAAGTAAGTGTGAGGTCGAGCTTTACTCCAAGGAATGTAGGGTTGTCCCAGTGTTGTAGTTGTTTTCGCTTCCAAGCTACTTCCACTTTTCTCCTAGCTTGTACAGCAGTAGTGCTAACGGTGCTAACACTCTGCATTGAGGAAGAGCGTTTTCTGGATTCTCCATCGGCTTTTCTTGTTTTTCAGGGTGACAAATAAACCGCCTGTTTTGTTGTGGGGTTTGGATGAATTGCGTTAATCTTCCTTGCGAGTTTGTTAAGATGTACTGTGTCATACACCACTGTTATGCCCATGGATACCACGCCTGTTATCTGTCCTCTCTTGTACCCATTCTCAGTTTGCTGGGTTAGGTTGAGGAGCTGGCCATGGCAAAATTTTCCTGGGCTAATCCTGTCTGTTGTTTAACAAGGCTCTGGTCTACATATACATATACGATGTTCAGAATCATTCCTTCCAACATTTTGTATACGATACAGAGAAGTGAGACTGGTCGAAAATTCTTGGGGTCTATTGGATCTTTCCCATGTTTCAATACGGCTATCACTTTAGCCTTACGCCAGATGTTGGATATCTGTAACCTCGAGACTCAGTTATTAATTAAATTTAAAATTCACTTTTTAGTACCTGGTTCGAATCTCTTTACTTTTTCAACTCGTATGTCATTTAGGCCTGGAGTTTTGTTATTTTCATGCAGCTTATGGCGTCCTGTAGTTCTGATAAAATGAAAGAGCGAGCAATAAGGTCATTTTCTTCAGTTTATTTTTATAGCTTTGTCCTCTCAGATTGTCTTTCGCTTTTGTCATTTAGTAGCAGATGATGAGCTACTTCATCAGGAACTAGATTGGATGTTTCAGCAGAAATTTAGTGCGGTCGTTATTACGGTTTTTGCAAGAGTTCCCACACTTTATGACTGCTATGCTTCACGTCTAAGTGCTTTACTAGGTTACACGACTTTTCTCTTCTAGAGGAAGATTTGGTAGAGATCATTTTTATTCATCTGTTTGAATTGTCTCCTCAGAGAAAGGGTCTTCATTGAACAGTTGCTTTTTCAAGCCCTGGGGTATAGGTAGTTCTACAGCTCCATGAAAAGGCCAGGGACGGCGAGTTGTTGCCCATAGGCGAGGTCGCTTAATGACGTGCCAATCTCTTTCTTCAGAGATACTCACAGGCTAACCAGTACGAGTGGGAGTTCTTTATATCATGTGATGTCTCAGCTAGTTCAGGAGGCTTTCAATGTCCAGCCACTTGACCTACCGTTAGATGCTGTGTGGAACTAGTTTTCCTGTGTAACGGCATGCCACACAGTCGGGCGATGTGTGTGAATTGCTTGCAGTCAAAATGGTGGCTGTGGCCAGTTGTGACATGACTAGGATGGCTGAAGCCTGCCACCCAGCTGTTGATGAAGGTATTAGTGATGATGTCAGCGGAGATGTCAGCTATGGGCGTTCCCTCTGGTCAGCGAGCGAAGCGGTCCATCATTGTCAGCAAGCAATGTTGCTAAGAGACAGGGGCGTGGGCCCAGAGTTTCCATGTGGACATGTGAAGAACTGTGTGTCACGTCAGGGAAGGTGTTGATGGGCGCATGGGTGTACCTCCTAGCTGTGGCGTGTTGGTAGGCAGCATAAGCGTGTGCCCAAGGATGGCAGTCTTTTCACAGCCCTGTGATCCAGTGGTGCTGACACTGGGGTGTGACAGTCCATGGCTGTAGTTGAAAGCACAACGCCAAGAAGAAATCAGCGGTGAATGCCCATGGAAATGTCTCACGAAATCTTCTGAATAGAGCCAGGAATGGGCACTGGGTCCAGTTGTACGACGCTGGAGGTATTGTGGTGGAAGCTGTTTAGTTGTTCATCAATCTCCTATTCTTGGGGGACATCTTCGAAGTTCACAAGGGTGCAATAGGCAGCCAGCAGCAATATTGTCAGTTCTGAAGTTATGGCAGATGTCTGTGGAGATCTGAGATACATGCTTGAAATGTCAGAAGTGGCAAGGCGAATAATTGGTATGGTTGAGTGATAAGCTTGCGGTTGGGCATCCACATACGTGTGGAAGTATCTCACCACATCAAATACTGCAAACCACTCACGATTGTAAGCACTCCACGCGTGTTCTGACTTATAGCTTCTACAAGAAGAACTCGATTGGCTGCCAGGAATCACCAATTGGCTTTTGAAGCACTGCACCTATGGAAGCATGGCGGCCATCCACAATCATGGCTAATTCAGCATTGTCGATTCTGCATGGCTCTGTTTGAGCTGCGTGAAACTCTTCTCCAATAAGTACAAACGGGCAACGAGAATGCTTCCTTTCGAGATGGGGCTATGTAGTGCGGTAGTCAAAGGTTACTGCGCAGCGACAGTATCAGGCAGATTGCGCCAATAACATTTTGTAAATGGTGTACGTCTTAATGCGTCGGTGGGCATAGCATATGCACGATCACCTGTACTTTCCTCTGGGAATAGCGTGGATCCGCTAAGGGTGACCATATACCCAAGAAACTTCATGTCACGACCCCAAATATATACTTAAAGGGGTTAAGATTGTGCCAGCTTCACTCCGGTTGGAGCTCATGGGGCTTTGAAAACACCAGGATGTCATCGAGGTATGTGCAGCATGATGATAAGTTTCACAATACGCCGTCCAGGAAACACTGTTAAGTTTGCTAGATTGGGGTAGTATTTTGAAGACCAAACATCACGAATACGTTCTCAAAAGCGATTTTATGAGTGTCTTCAGGCGCCAAAGTAGTGATTTGTGCCCGGTGCCATGATGATGTTTCAGTAAAAAAAAAAAAAAAAAAAAAAAAAAAAAAAAAAAAAAAAAAAACTGGCGACTACCACGAGGGGATGAATACAGAGACATTCAAAGACTGGTTCGTTACTCCAACGTCAGTTCTGGTACTGTTTTTGTAATGGACAATGAGCCATACCATTCTGTACAGTTAAATAAGGCACCAACGGCTGCTGGAAGGAGAAACGAAATAGTCAGCTGGTTGACAACAGGCTTTGAACAGAATATGCGGAAAGCAGAACTCCTGGAATTAGTGAAACTATACAAGCCACAGAAACGCATTATATGATTGATACATTAGCGGAGAATCACGGCCACAGATATATACGTCTTCCACCGTACCACTGCCATTACAACCCAACTGAACTCATCTGGGTTCAAATAAAAGCAGATGTTGCGGAGCAAAACAGTTGCGAGACACAGAGAGGTTGGTAAATGAGGCTGTCACAGGAATAGCACCCGAAAATTAGAAGAACGTCGTGAACCACGTTTGGAAAGAGATTAAGAGGTCAAACATGGAAGAAGATGTAAGAGAAGAATCCGTTCATAATATTGTAATTTCCTTTACAGACGATGAGGACAGCAGCAGCGAAGATACCAAGTCAGATGTGGTCATGACGAGAGATGACCAATCAGATGATTATGATCTTGGGGTTTCCATTCTCCCGCACGAAAACTAGTGGTACCGTCCTTATTCGATATTTTACACGAGTCATTCCATGTCAAATCAACATACCTATTTCACCTCACCCTCTTAGATTTTGCTGAAAGTTGGTATACTTATAGTAGGCACTAAGACTAAGAAAAATACCAAAGTTCAATTTTTTATCTCAAACCATTCCTGAAATATGGCTATGTAAACTTTTCTAAAAGCAGCCAAAAATGTGTGAACGGACTTTTTTAAAATTGTCCTAGGAGCTGTCCTAATTGAGCTAGAGAACTGGGAAAGGCGTCATTTTCAGCATTTTTCATGCTCTTTCCAGTGATACACAAAAACATAGCTTCTAATTAATAATCTTGTTCAAAATGGTAATTAATATTTTGATTTAATTGTTTTTACAAAAAGTACATATGTGAAATTTTTCAAAATATATCCATAACTACTTCATACTTTTGTAAATCACATGACAAAATATAAATGTGGGATGATGATGGGTTCGTTGTTAAAAAAAATATTCCGGACTCTTGTTTTTCACTAACGGCTCTAGTTTGACCAAATTGACCTTTAACACGAATTTCTTTAAAATATACTGAAAAGTAAGTAAAAAAGTATTAGAAATATCAAAACATCACCTTATTAAACCAAAACTAATCAGCATATTTTATAATTAAGTTGATTGCTTATTTTAATTTCATACAACTTCACTAACAGTATATTAACCGATATAACAAAAACAAGAAATTGAGCATTTAACTACAAACTGAAATAAAGTATGAATAAGTACAAGTATTTACATAACAGTTCTGGTCCATGATGTTTGAAATGGAACTATGTTGTTGTTGTTGTCTTCAGTCCTGAGACTGGTTTGATGCAGCTCTCCATGCTACTCTATCCTGTGCAAGCTGCTTCATCTCCAGTACCTACTGCAACCTACATCCTTCTGAATCTGCTTAGTGAACTCATCTCTTGGTCTCCCTCTACGATTTTTACCCTCCACGCTGCCCTCCAATGCTAAATTTGTGATCCCTTGATGCCTCAAAACATGTCCTACCAACCGATCCCTTCTTCTAGTCAAGTTGTGCCACAAACTTCTCTTCTCCCCAATCCTATTCAATACCTCCTCATTAGTTACGTGATCTATCCACCTTATCTTCAGTATTCTTCTGTAGCACCACATTTCGAAAGCTTCTATTCTCTTCTTGTCCAAACTAGTAATCGTCCATGTTTCACTTCCATACATGGCTACACTCCAAACAAATACTTTCAGAAACGACTTCCTGATACATAAATCTATATTCGATGTTAACAAATTTCTCTTCTTCAGAAACGCTTTCCTTGCCATTGCCAGTCTACATTTTATATCCTCTCTACTTCGACCATCATCAGTTATTTTACTTCCTAAATAGCAAAACTCCTTTACTACTTTAAGTGTCTCATTTCCTAATCTAATTCCCTCAGCATCACCCGATTTAATTTGACTACATTCCATTATCCTCGTTTTGCTTTTGTTACTGTTCATCTTATATCCTCCTTTCAAGACACTGTCCATTCCGTTCAACTGCTCTTCCAAGTCCTTTGCCGTCTCTGACAGAATTACAATGTCATCGGCGAACCTCAAAGTTTTTACTTCGTCTCCATGAATTTTAATACCTACTCCAAATTTTTCTTTTGTTTCCTTTACTGCTTGCTCAATATACAGATTGAATAACATCGGGGAGAGGCTACAACCCTGTCTCACTCCTTTCCCAACCACTGCTTCCCTTTCATGCCCCTCGACTCTTATTACTGCCATCTGGTTTCTGTACAAATTGTAAATAGCCTTTCGCTCCCTGTATTTTACCCCTGCCACCTTTAGAATTTGAAAAAGAGTATTCCAGTCAACATTGTCAAAAGCTTTCTCTAAGTCTACAAATGCTAGAAACGTAGGTTTGCCTTTTCTTAATCTTTCTTCTAAGATAAGTCGTAAGGTCAGTATTGCCTCACGTGTTCCAACATTTTGACGGAATCCAAACTGATCCTCCCCGAGGTCTGCATCTACCAGTTTTTCCATTCGTCTGTAAAGAATTCGCGTTAGTATTTTGCAGCCGTGGCTTATTAAACTGATAGTTCGGTAATTTTCACATCTGTCAGCACCTGCTTTCTTTGGGATTGGAATTATTATATTCTTCTTGAAGTCTGAGGGTATTTCGCCTGTCTCATACATCTTGCTCACCAGCTGGTAGAGTTTTGTCATGACTGGCTCTCCCAAGGCCGTCAGTAGTTCTAACGGAATGTTGTCTACTCCGGGGGCCTTGTTTCGACTCAGGTCTTTCAGTGCTCTGTCAAACTCTTCACGCAGTATCGTATCTCCCATTTCGTCTTCATCTACATCCTCTTCTATTTCCATAATATTGTCCTCAAGTACATCGCCCTTGTATAAGCCTTCTATATACTCCTTCCACCTTTCTGCCTTCCCTTCTTTGCTTAGAACCGGGCTGCCATCTGAGCTCTTGATATTCATACACGTGGTTCTCTTCTCTCCAAAGGTCTCTTTAATTTTCCTGTAGGCAGTATCTATCTTACCCCTAGTGAGATAAGCTTCTATATCCTTACATTTGTCCTCTAGCCATCCCTGTTTAGCCATTTTGCACTTCCTGTCGATCTCATTTTTGAGACGTTTGTATTCCTTTTTGCCTGCTTCATTTACTGCATTTTTATATTTTCTCCTTTCATCAATTAAATTCAATATTTCTTCTGTTACCCAAGGATTTCTAGCAGCCCTCGTCTTTGTACCTACTTTATCCTCTGCTGCCTTCACTACTACATCCCTCAGAGCTACCCATTCTTCTTCTACTGTATTTCTTTCCCCTATTCCTGTCAATTGTTTCCTTATGCTCTCTCTGGAACTCTGTACAACCTCTGGTTCTTTCAGTTTATCCAGGTCCCATCTCCTTAATTTCTCACATTTTTGCAGTTTCTTCAGTTTTAATCTACAGGTCATAACCAATAGATTGTGGTCAGAGTCCACATCTGCCCCTGGAAATGTCTTACAACTTAAAACCTGGTTCCTAAATCTCTGTCTTACCATTATATAATCTATCTGATACCTTTTAGTATCTCCAGGGTTCTTCCACGTATACAACCTTCTTTCATGATTCTTAAACCAAGTGTTAGCTATGATTAAGTTGTGCTCTGTGCAAAATTCTACTAGGCGGCTTCCTCTTTCATTTCTTAGCCCCAATCCATATTCACCTACTATGTTTCCTTCTCTCCCTTTTCCTACACTCGAATTCCAGTCACCCATTACTATTAAATTTTCGTCTCCCTTCACTATCTGAATAATTTCTTTTATTTCATCGTACATTTCTTCAATTTCTTCATCATCTGCAGAGCTAGTTGGCATATAAACTTGTACTACTGTAGTAGGTGTGGGCTTCGTATCTATCTTGGCCACAATAATGCGTTCACTATGCTGTTTGTAGTAGCTTACCCGCATTCCTATTTTCCTATTCATTATTAAACCCACTCCTGCATTACCCCTATTTGATTTTGTGTTTATAACCCTGTAGTCACCTGACCAGAAGTCTTGTTCCTCCTGCCACCGAACCTCACTAATTCCCACTATATCTAACTTTAACCTCTCCATTTCCCTTTTTAAATTTTCTAACCTACCTGCCCGATTAAGGGATCTGACATTCCACGCTCCGATCCGTAGAATGCCAGTTTTCTTTCTCCTGATAACGACATCCTCCTGAGTAGTCCCCGCCCGGAGATCCGAATGGGGGACTATTTTACCTCCGGAATATTTTACCCAAGAGGATGCCATCATCATTTAATCATACAGTAAAGCTGCATGTCCTCGGGAAAAATTACGGCTGTAGTTTCCCCTTGCTTTCAGCCGTTCGCAGTACCAGCACAGCAAGGCCGTTTTGGTTAATGTTGCAAGGCCAGATCAGTCAATCATCCAGACTGTTGCCCCTGCAACTACTGAAAAGGCTGCTGCCCCTCTTCAGGAACCACACGTTTGTCTGGCCTCTCAACAGATACCCCTCCGTTGTGGTTGCAACTACGGTACGGCCATCTGTATCGCTGAGGCACGCAAGCCTCCCCACCAACGGCAAGGTCCATGGTTCATGGGGGGGATGGAACTATTAAACAATTAAATATGTAATGCTTGTTTTTGAGTAACAGGTATCTGTACATAGCTAAATTTAACACAATAGGTACTAACAATAATTTTGAAACAACTTTCCATAAAATATACATTAACACTAACCTGAGACAAAACTTAAGTTTTGAGTTGAAAGCAGTTTCCCAATAAATTGTCTTGGAACTTCACAGATTACATTTTAATAACGCTGACTAGGTTTGGTGTACATCACTTTAATTAAGAATGTATGTTCTTCCTGTCGGAGTAAATGGATTCACTTTTGTGATAACATCCACAACTGACACCCACAGGACATCTGCATGTGCTGGATAAGAGTGACTTAGATGGTCCATATGGATGAAGAAAAGTTATTTTCACTTCATCAAGTTCTTCGTTTTTTTCTAAAATGTACCCAAGCCACCAGTTTCTGCCATATACAGTGGTGACATAGCCTGATACATCTTGTAACTTCAGTTTGTCTGGTGACGTAGTTACTTCCCCCTCCCAACTCTGCATATCACCTGAGAAGTATTTGACTATTAACTTTGATGTATTGTTGGGAATGAAAGCGTGAAATTGCTGTGTACCTTTGATTGTCAATGCCTCTTCAAGTCGACTTTTTAAGAATATTTCGGAAGCAGCATAGTCTTCTTGAGTGAGTGGAACATGCAAAATCAACATTTTTGATATTATCTACTGCCCACTCAAATAGATCTGGTGCATTTTGGATCTGATTTTGGTGTGGCCTTTGCAAGCTTGCACGAGCTGTCAGTCTCTTTACTGAACCCCCTACTCCATCGACCCTTTCCCACGTGCTGTGGCTGAAAAGTGCCACTCAGCTTTTATGTTGAAGTCTTCCCCATGAAGGTAAAGGTTCAGGAAGTTTTTCTTATTTTTATACTGAGCGGCAGAACCGTCAGAATAATAGTATATCTTTTTTGGAATCTTTTGAAATTTATTTGTTAGATATGAAATTAGCTTCTTTTGAAAGGTGTAGACCGCAGTTGTATTGTGCTCCAGGCAATATACAGTGTGATTCAAAAAGAATACCACAACTTTAAAAATGTGCATTTAATGAAAGAAACATAATATAACATTCTGTTATACATCATTACAAAGAGTATTTAAAAAGGTTTTTCTTCACTCAAAAACAAGTTCAGAGATGTTCAATATGGCCCACTCCAGACACTCGAGCAATATCAACCCGATACTCCAACTAGTTCCACACTCTCTGTAACATATCAGGCGTAACAGTTTGGATAGCTGCTGTTCTCGTTTCAAATCATCAATGGTAGCTGGGAGAGGTGGCCGAAATACCATATCCTTAACATACCCCCATAAGAAAAAATCGCAGGGGGTAAGATCAGAGCTTCTTGGAGGCCAGTGATGAAGTGCTCTGTCACAAGCTGCCTGGCGGCCGATCCATCGCCTCGGGTAGTTGACGTTCAGGTAGTTACGGACAGATAAGTGCCAATGTGGTCGCGCTCCATCCTGTTGAAATATGAATTGTTGTGCTTCTTGTTCGAGCTGAGGGAACAGCCAATTCTCTAACATCTCCAGATACTGTAGTCCAGTTACAGTAGCACCTCCGAAGAAAAAGGGACCAAAAACTTTATTGGCTGAAATGGCACAGAAAACGTTCACCTTAGGCGAGTCACGTTCATACTGAGTTGTTTCCCGCGGATTCTCAGTGTCCCATATACAGACATCGTGATGGTTGACTTTCCCGTTAGTGTGGAAAGTTGCTTCATCATTAAACACAATCTTTGAAACGAAAGATTCATCTGTTTCCATTTGAGCAAGGATAAAATCACAGAAATCGATTCTTTTAATCTTATCAGCTGCAGACAGTGCTTGAACCAATTTCAGACGATAAGGTTTCATAACTAACCTTTTTCGTAGGACTCTCCATACAGTTGATTGTGGAATTTGCAGCTCTCAGCTAGCTCTGCGAGTCGATTTTCCTGGGCTGCAAACAAATGCTTGCTGGATGCGTGCTACATTTTCATCACTCGTTCTCGGCCGTCCAGAACTTTTCCCTTTGCACAAACACCCATTCTCTGTAAACTGTTTATACCAACGTTTAATACATCACCTCTATCAGGAGGTTTAACACCAAACTTCGTTCGAAATGCACGCTGAACAACTGTCGTCGATTCACTTCTGACGTACTCAATAACACAAAAAGATTTCTGTTGAGCGGTCGCCATCTTGGCATCAACTGACGCTGACGCCTAGTCAACAGCGCCTCAAGCGAACAAATGTGCAACTAAATGAAACTTTATAGCTCCCTTAATTCGCCGACATATAGTGCTTAGCTCTGCCTTTTGTCGTTGCAGAGTTTTAAATTCCTAAAGTTGTGGTATTCTTTTTGAATCACCCTGTATAACAAAAGGATGAATGGTAATCTGTTGTCTTGTCCAGTGGAAACTCTGAGCTTCATCCTGTAGAACTATACTATAATTTTCTAAAAAATCACATATGACAACAAATTCAGATTCCATAAGGTTTTCTCTTGTGGAGTTAAGGAAACTTTGCGAAACTTTGCTATTCAGTGAGGATTATTTTGCATGGCGAGCACACTGTTCTTCACGAAGTCTGCAAAACAGTCCAGGGAAGGAAGGATTTAAGTGTCTCAATTTGTATGGAAGCGTGACATGCGTGGAGATCGTGCACTTTACACGGAATTGCATCTCCATCTCTCCTTAGCACAGGTCCAAAATTTTCATTGTATATTGGCTGTCATTTTTCCCTGGCTTCTCATTACCATCGAGGGGAAATTTATAAGCAGAACACTAATTACCGACATTGAGCATCATCTCAAGAGGTGACACAGCTAGTGTTTCCATTATGCGTGTAAGGTCTAATGGTCATTTTTTTTTCTCTAAAACAAAAATGGTCTAGTGGCAAAGCACGCACTTCGTGATCCAGAGAGCACAGGATCAAATCCTGTTCACATCACAACTTTTGCACTATGATTTTTAAATGAGCATTCACTTCCATGAAAGACATGTGGTTCGGATTCCACGTTAAACTGCAGGTCTCCATTCTCCGATTAGGTTAGTGGGGAAGGTTAAGTATTTGAAGTGGCGTCCAGTTGAAAGACCCGCAAGAGGCCTACCGGATACACAGAATTCTCTTTCGATCATGCTTGTTAGCTTATTTCCTCTGGTGAAACCTGGCTTAAGCTATACAAACATTTTTTGAATAACTTCATATCGACAGTTCAGTTGTTGCACATTTAAGTCTGATAAAAGTGGCTAGCAGAGAAAATAAAAATCGTGGCAGTGTTTGATGTCGTAGATGACTTCCATCAATGAGGACTTGTAATATGTTGAAATGAAATGTGTCTTGCAATACTACATTTTATAACAATTCTTGTAGGCCATTCCTTATAATAATGTTTGAATGATTTTCTTGCATCAGGCAACTGGACAAAGGAAAAATTGATGTAGTCAGGCACTTCACAGTAACCACTAGTTCTATTTAGACAGAACTGGGATCGAGGCAGAACTGGTCCTGGCCATTGTTCTGCATACTGCGCTGCATACCAGCCATACTTGACCAAATCCTTAAAGCATGGCAAAGAAAACTGGTAATGAACAAATGCAGAGATAAGAATACTGTTTCGCCGATAAATCTGAATGAGAGAGATGAACGGAAATTATGTTCTCTGCTACTTCTTCAAAGGTATTTCCCACAGACTGAATCGCACTTGTAGTTCCAGGCGGAATCCACATTACATCTACAAGTTTTTCATCGTCCTCCACAAAAACAGAGGCGTCGTTATGTCCAGACCATGAATCCAACAAAAGCAATGAATTAGTTTCTGCAGCTGGTAGGAATACGTTTCGAACGAAATGTTGAAAATTACTCTTCCCATTTTTCGAGATTCTGATATGTCGATTACAAGATTTTTGCAACTAAACAGTCCATTTCTTATTTTTGGTCCTAATTTACCTCGAGGTCCTTGAATACAGATATACAGCTGCGGAAACAGTAAAACATTCATACTTATATCTGGCACCATGTGTACATGCATGTGTCATTACATTAATTGATTGGGCAAACGACTCAGTCTTTTTTTCACCCCATAATGATAAAGTGCGATGAGCACGCAGTTCTTTCACGAAACCAGACTGATCAGCATTATAAACAGCAATTGCGGGGATAACAGAAAGTTTCGTCGTTACGTCAGCTATGAATTTCACTATAGCATCGCCACCACTGGTTGCCTATCAATGGCAGCTGCTCTACACATTTACGTAATGTGAACTTGGTAATTTTGCGACTTCCTATTCTGTACGATTTCTTGAACCAGAGTAGCCAGGTCGACGAAACCTGGAAATTAGCAATGTTCATTTCAGATACAATTCGGAGGGCCCAGCCTCGTAGATCGCCATCGGTAACGGTACATAGCCTCTAAATATTTCGAATAGTTTTATCATTTAGGTGGTTTCGGGTTTCCGTTCGGCGCATATTTGTTATTTCATGTAATTCATTCTTCCATTGTACACTTCACGCTCCGATTTTACAAAACGAAAATGCCTTTGCACACTGCGTGACTTCAAGCGCTTCTCCCCTCCTTCGTTTAACACTATTTCACTACCTTACACGGAATCGTCTCTTATTTCTTATTTCTTCTAACATATCCACAATTTTAAACTAAATGTCGATATCATTCGAATGAATGTCTGGGAGATCAACTAACAAATGACACATATGTACATCTCTGGAGAAGTCGGTGATTTCTGCTGGAAACCACGTTCTTCATATTTCATTATTGCTAAATTGAGAACTTTAATTGGATTCCACATTACTTGAAACTGGAAGAAAAAACGTTTCTGTCAGCAGGCATGCCTTACGAAAGCATAATAAATATTAATTCAGCTTTATCTGTACTGTCGATACTTACCAGTACTGCAAGAAACAAATTGTAAGGGGCGATCAAAAAGAAACAAGCAGGAGGCATAATTACAGAACCAGTACCTGTATGTTAGAAGTATTGACCCTGGCTGTTGAGACACTTGTCCCACTGTCACACAAGGCGGTGAATGGCTGTCTCATAAAATTCCCAGGGCTGCAATGTTAACCAGTTCCGCACGTACAGCTGGACGTTGTTGTCCGAGGTAAATCGTTTGCCCCTCAGAGCCTTTTTAAGGTGACCAAAAGTGGCGTTATCACAGGGAGAGAGATCCGGACTGTATGGAGGGTGGCCGAGAACATCCCATTTGAATTTCTGCATGAGTGCCGCGACTGTGTTGGCCATATGAGGCTTTGCGTTGTCGTGGAGCAGAATGACCCCAGTGGTCAGATTGCCTGGTCGTTTTGAATTGATTGCTTAGCAAAGGGTGGTCAAGGTTTACGAGTAACGCCGGGCATTCACTCTTGTACTGTGCTGCGGGAAGTGAATCAGAAGTGGGCCATATTGGTCAAAGAAGAACGTTAGCACAACCATACGACTGACAGCGTTGGACGATTGATGCATGCTACTGCTACGTCTGTACAGTCACGTGACGCGCACGCATGCCCTCTAGCGACGGACTGTGTATTTCCACGTTCTGGTCGGAACCACACCTCGTTAGTCATTACACACGCCACGCTATTATCCTCCTGTTACCGGTTTGCGCATTCCAGACTTCGGCTCGTTTCTTTTTGAACGCCCCTTATATAATTTGTAACGGATGTTACTCGTGTGGCTAATTCTAGAGAATATTAAGTGTGTACTGTAGTGCTAGAGAAACGTCCTTTGCAAATTATGATCGGGTTGTGTCGTGTTTCATGTTTCATTAGTGGTGTGCATTTCTACAGCCCCCTGGCGCACTACGGATTTTGCAATTTTCACCTTTTTTTTAAAAAAAAATACTTTAAGCGCTTCTAAGCAGCTAAAATTGTGACAGTGCATTTCTTTCGTTGTCTTCTTCCTGTGTTAAAATTTCACGGTAGGTTTCGACATGTCATATTGGACCATTCCCTTGTCAGTCATTAAGTGAGGCCTGTCAGACAGGAGTTGGACGATCCAGAGACAACCTGAAGAGATAGGGCTTCATAACATAAGATACGTCCTGTGATTGTGGACAAGAACAAACCACATGCTCCAGTGCCTTTTGTGTCCTACACCCTACACGAGGCCTGCAAGCCACTCCAAGCGCCTTGGAGGTTGCAAAGTACTGGGCACATGTAATATAAATAAAATTTATATATATATATATATATATATATATATATATATATATATATATGCATCAGCGATACAGATGGCCGTACCGTAGGTGCAACCACAACGGAGGGGTATCTGTTGAGAGGCCAGACAAACGTGTGGTTCCTGAAGAGGGGCAGCAGCCTTTTCAGTAGCTGCAGGGGCAACAGTCTGGATGATTGACTGATCTGGCCTTGCAACATTAACCAAAACGGTCTTGCTGTGCTGGTACTGCGAACGGCTGAAAGCAAGGGGAAACTACAGCCGTAATTTTTCCCGAGGACATGCAGCTTTACTGTATGATTAAATGATGATGGCATCCTCTTGGGTAAAATATTCCGGAGGTAAAATAGTCCCCCATTCGGATCTCCGGGCGGGGACTACCCAGGAGGATGTCGTTATCAGGAGAAAGAAAACTGGCGTTCTACGGATCGGAGCGTGGAATTTCAGATCCCTTAATCGGGCAGGTAGGTTAGAAAATTTAAAAAGGGAAATGGATAGGTTAAAGTTAGATATAGTGGGAATTAGTGAAGTTCGGTGGCAGGAGGAACAAGACTTCTGGTCAGGTGACTACAGGGTTATAAACACAAAATCAAATAGGGGTAATGCAGGAGTAGGTTTAATAATGAATAGGAAAATAGGAATGCGGGTAAGCTACTACAAGCAGCATAGTGAACGCATTATTGTGGCCAAGATAGATACGAAGCCCACACCTACTACAGTAGTACAAGTTTATATGCCAACTAGCTCTGCAGATGATGAAGAAATTGAAGAAATGTACGATGAAATAAAAGAAATTATTCAGATAGTGAAGGGAGACGAAAATTTAATAGTAATGGGTGACTGGAATTCGAGTGTAGGAAAAGGGAGAGAAGGAAACATAGTAGGTGAATATGGATTGGGGCTAAGAAATGAAAGAGGAAGCCGCCTAGTAGAATTTTGCACAGAGCACAACTTAATCATAGCTAACACTTGGTTTAAGAATCATGAAAGAAGGTTGTATACGTGGAAGAACCCTGGAGATACTAAAAGGTATCAGATAGATTATATAATGGTAAGACAGAGATTTAGGAACCAGGTTTTAAGTTGTAAGACATTTCCAGGGGCAGATGTGGACTCTGACCACAATCTATTGGTAATGACCTGTAGATTAAAACTGAAGAAACTGCAAAAATATGGGAAATTAAGGAGATGGGACCTGGATAAACTGAAAGAACCAGAGGTTGTACAGAGTTTCAGAGAGAGCATAAGGGAACAATTGACAGGAATAGGGGAAAGAAATACAGTAGAAGAAGAATGGGTAGCTCTGAGGGATGTAGTAGTGAAGGCAGCAGAGGATAAAGTAGGTACAAAGACGAGGGCTGCTAGAAATCCTTGGGTAACAGAAGAAATATTGAATTTAATTGATGAAAGGAGAAAATATAAAAATGCAGTAAATGAAGCAGGCAAAAAGGAATACAAACGTCTCAAAAATGAGATCGACAGGAAGTGCAAAATGGCTAAACAGGGATGGCTAGAGGACAAATGTAAGGATATAGAAGCTTATCTCACTAGGGGTAAGATAGATACTGCCTACAGGAAAATTAAAGAGACCTTTGGAGAGAAGAGAACCACGTGTATGAATATCAAGAGCTCAGATGGCAGCCCGGTTCTAAGCAAAGAAGGGAAGGCAGAAAGGTGGAAGGAGTATATAGAAGGCTTATACAAGGGCGATGTACTTGAGGACAATATTATGGAAATAGAAGAGGATGTAGATGAAGACGAAATGGGAGATACGATACTGCGTGAAGAGTTTGACAGAGCACTGAAAGACCTGAGTCGAAACAAGGCCCCCGGAGTAGACAACATTCCGTTAGAACTACTGACGGCCTTGGGAGAGCCAGTCATGACAAAACTCTACCAGCTGGTGAGCAAGATGTATGAGACAGGCGAAATACCCTCAGACTTCAAGAAGAATATAATAATTCCAATCCCAAAGAAAGCAGGTGCTGACAGATGTGAAAATTACCGAACTATCAGTTTAATAAGCCACGGCTGCAAAATACTAACGCGAATTCTTTACAGACGAATGGAAAAACTGGTAGATGCAGACCTCGGGGAGGATCAGTTTGGATTCCGTCAAAATGTTGGAACACGTGAGGCAATACTGACCTTACGACTTATCTTAGAAAAAAGATTAAGAAAAGGCAAACCTACGTTTCTAGCATTTGTAGACTTAGAGAAAGCTTTTGACAATGTTGACTGGAATACTCTTTTTCAAATTCTAAAGGTGGCAGGGGTAAAATACAGGGAGCGAAAGGCTATTTACAATTTGTACAGAAACCAGATGGCAGTAATAAGAGTCGAGGGGCATGAAAGGGAAGCAGTGGTTGGGAAAGGAGTGAGACAGGGTTGTAGCCTCTCCCTGATGTTATTCAATCTGTATATTGAGCAAGCAGTAAAGGAAACAAAAGAAAAATTTGGAGTAGGTATTAAAATTCATGGAGACGAAGTAAAAACTTTGAGGTTCGCCGATGACATTGTAATTCTGTCAGAGACGGCAAAGGACTTGGAAGAGCAGTTGAACGGAATGTACAGTGTCTTGAAAGGAGGATATAAGATGAACATTAACAAAAGCAAAACGAGGATAATGGAATGTAGTCAAATTAAATCGGGTGATGCTGAGGGAATTAGATTAGGAAATGAGACACTTAAAGTAGTAAAGGAGTTTTGCTATTTAGGAAGTAAAATAACTGATGATGGTCGAAGTAGAGAGGATATAAAATGTAGACTGGCAATGGCAAGGAAAGCGTTTCTGAAGAAGAGAAAGTTGTTAACATCGAATATAGATTTATGTATCAGGAAGTCGTTTCTGAAAGTATTTGTTTGGAGTGTAGCCATGTATGGAAGTGAAACATGGACGATAACTAGTTTGGACAAGAAGAGAATAGAAGCTTTCGAAATGTGGTGCTACAGAAGAATACTGAAGATAAGGTGGATAGATCACGTAACTAATGAGGAGGTATTGAATAGGATTGGGGAGAAGAGAAGTTTGTGGCACAACTTGACTAGAAGAAGGGATCGGTTGGTAGGACATGTTTTGAGGCATCAAGGGATCACAAATTTAGCATTGGAGGGCAGCGTGGAGGGTAAAAATCGTAGAGGGAGACCAAGAGAGGAATACACTAAGCAGATTCAGAAGGATGTAGGTTGCAGTAGGTACTGGGAGATGAAGCAGCTTGCACAGGATAGAGTAGCATGGAGAGCTGCATCAAACCAGTCTCAGGACTGAAGACGACAACAACAATATATATACTTTAATGTGTATGGCTACTCTAAATTTGTATGTTTCTGATTTGAGAATAAATAAAAATAAATAAAGCTCTCAAAACTTTTGACAGGTGAGGCGACGCATGTGCTCCAAGTGGTTAGCGTGTAACTTGACTCAAAGGGCTGTATCCCCGCCCTATACAGTATCCCGACTGTTTGTCGTGGTGATATAGAAACTTCAATTGGCAAAGGCGGCGTAGAAGAAATGCTGACTGCTGATTGCGGTTTTACAGGAATGTGGTCCGTTGATTGTTGTGCAGATGGGAGTAAATTTGCATTCACAGACACCAAGTGTAAAAATTCGTTTTGCAGATCCCCAGAATTCACTAGCTATTTTCAAATTATTTTTTATGGTAGGTTGTTAACAATGTAACTAATGAGACACACAAATATGCTGAACAGTTCGTCAGTTCACTTATGGGCATAATGAAGCAACGATTGTGTGTGTACAAATGGATCTCAATTAACAACTAAGATTGTATTATTCGTTTGCAATGTTATTGCTACAAGGTGTAGTACACAAAGCCGATTTTGAAATGGATTTCTCACGGAAAGAAACTGTTGAAACACCAATTTTCCAAAATGTAACGTATGCATTAGCCCCTCCAATAAAATAGTTCATTAGGCTACCAAAATAAATCACACGTAATTTGCTTATTTTCGTAATACACACTGCCGCTGCGAAAAGCTTCGATTTGTCGGCAACTTACAATCACTTCATTTGAGCAAAGCACAGCGGACCGAGTCCGATTAACCGCGTTGTACGAGTACCGCGAGGCAAGGGAATAACGACACGGGTGAGAATGGATAGCGGCGCACGGAGGGACACTTAGCAACAGCGCGTGAACCCAAGTAGTGCCACGACAATGGCTCTTACTCGGCACAAGAAACATACCGGTCAAAGGGTTTAATCGAGCTAAAGTAAAAATTTTACCCGCTTCCATTTTCTTAACAAACTGCGTGATTTGCAATCTAAACGGAGTCGCTTACGTCCGGTGGGATGTAGCAACTCGTTTCTGAGCGTGCACCTACCACGATGGAAACCACGTCTGGGGTGCATCATTTTAAGAAGCATGTCCCATGTCATGACGGTTATCTCTGTCTCTTAGGTAAAGCTCCTTGGCGATGCCTTCGATTTAGCGCTGCGGCAGTGAAATCTATGTACTTCGTGCTTCAGTTGTTGTGCTGCACAATACACATTTCTCAGCTGCGGCAACATACGAGGGCGTTTTTTTTTTTTTTCTCCCATCCTCCGATAGGATATAAATAAAAGAGAAGTTGCTAGAAAACAATTATTTTATTACCAAAAGTTTTGTACACTTATGGTTACTTTTCAACATAATCACCGAAGAGACAGAGACATTTATCGTACCTCTGGACAAGCTTTGCAATACCCTCTTCAAAAAATGTTGCCATCAATGACTTCAAATGAGCATTGGCGCTGTTTTGAAGATCTTCGTTGGTTTGAAAATGCTGCTCTACTAGCCACGTCTTCAGTTCAGGGAAAAGGTGAAAGTCATTGGCTTCCAGGTCAGGATTCTACAGCGAATGAACGAAAATGTTCCATTGAAATTGTTCAAGGAGCCGTCAGGTTGTCCTATCAGTGTGTGGATGAGCGTTGTCATGGATCATCATAATTCCTGAAGTCTTTGTTTTGAATGCCTCTCCGCAAACATCGTAAAGTTTCACAATGAGCAGCTACATTGATAGTGGTTCTGGGCTGCATAAACTCTACAAGCATCACACCTTTTTGGTCCCAAAACACGGCATCCATAACCTTTCTTTTGTTGAATTTTTTTGGTTTGTTTGGTGGATTTGGGTGCATCCATTCTTGTGGTTGTCGTTTTGTTTCCGGTGTGTCGTATTGGATCCAAGTTTCATCTAAAGTAACAATTGATTTCAAAAAGTTCTCTCCTTCATCGTAATAACGGCCAAGGAAATTAAAAGCTGAAGACATTCGGTGACTTTTGTGGGAATCCGACAAATTTTTGTAATCCAACGAGCACAAAGTTTTTTGTAGCCTATATGTTCGGTCATGATTGAGTGTACGACAGATCTTGAAACTTCCATGGACAAAGCAGCTATGGCGAATCTACAATTTTCTCTAACCATTCTTTCAACTCGTTCAATAAGGTCGGCTGTATCGACTGACTTGCATCCTTGGCCCCATTCATCATGCACGTCATTTCGGCCATCTTTAAACTTTCGGCGTCATTCAAGCACAACACCATCAGTCATGAAGTTATCACCGTACAATTGGCTCATTTCTGCTGCGCTATTCCCTTCTGCTTGCAGAAACCGAATTAAACTTCGTAATTCACACTTGGCGGGAACAATAATGACGGCAACCATGTTTACGTGGCTTAGTGCAACGCAGACTGATGCCTTGCGGTCAGCAAAGCACGCCGATGTGATTACTTTTGTATGGACTTATTCGGCTAAGTTTTTCATTGTATAGCTGGCATGAATGGTGTCAGCACTCGCCTCACATATCCGCGATCCCTCGTGCTAAATTTCTAAAAATGCACAGTCACAGGTGTGGTTCTTCAGTTGAAAAAATCGCTAAGGCTTTTATTGATGAGATGGTACAAGAAGAGGGAGCTTGTGACTTCGTAAACCAAGTCAAAGTTTCTACCGTGACGTTATCAACAAGCTGGTCTCTCGTTGGGAGAAATGGATTCGTCGCCATGGGCACTATATTGAAAAGTAAATACGTAGACATGAAGAATATGGCTGTATAATGTAGCTTTATTTAAAATGCATTAAGAGTTTCCACATATAAAGTTTTCATATATAAAATACGAGGGCATGTCGAAAAGTAATTCCTCCGACTTTTTTACGTAAAAACTCTTGAAGCATTTTAAATAAGACAAACATTATTAACATTCTACGTCTTTATTCTTCATAACTACATATCTATTTCGCAACGTAGTCACCCTGGCGACGAACACACGTCTCCCAAAGAGAGTCCAGTTTGTTCCTACTTTCGTTGTAAATGTTTTTTGTTGACGGGGCCACAGCCTCACCTCCGCTTGCACCGCGTCATCGTAATCAACGTGTAGTCCTCGAAGGTGTTCTTAAAGTTCTGGAAACGGGTGAAAATCGGATGGGGTCAAGTACGGACCGTATTGAGGATAATCGATGACTGTGAAACCAAGGCACCGATTGTTGCAGATGTCGCAGCACGCGTGTGTGGACTGGCACTGTCATAATAAAAAATGTATATTAGTTCCTATCGCCACATGCAGATTGTTAAGCTTTGAAGCTGGGGAAAAGAAGTTTCTGATAACCTGATACTAACGAGATGTTGGCAGAAAGTAATGTATCTGAATTTAATGTAAGAACAAGTTGCTAGTTTGCAACTCTTAGATTAACTTGACTTGTCTAACAAACGTGTTTGCTTAATCTACAAGTCGTTATTTTTAAAATCTAAATACTGGTTTTAATCTTGAATCTCAATTTGTTATCTTTTTTAAAAATAGATGTTCACAGGTATGTTAACAAATCGAGTTTTCTTTTTAATTCTGTTTACTCTAAATAGTACGTTGTAGACCTTTAATTCGTAAACTCTTGTAAACTCAGCGTGTAAGGGTACTGCACTCTTCCGTTTACCAATAACATTTCTGCATGAGGCGTTATCCTAGTTCAGCCACGTCGCACATGTCCTCGTGGGCGTTTGTGGCATACAGAGTCACGTCTGTTAATAAACAATCCGAATGCTATCGATCCCATTCCACGGGTGATAGCTGGCTACTCGTGTCACACGTTCGATGTAAACTGGGCTTGCCGTAGTTTGAAAACTATTTAGACTATCACAGCGGTCACTGCTGGCGTTGCATAAACAGGAAACGGTCGATCCTCAGACGACGAGTAGCTTTTCCTGCCCGGCTGCGCTCAACATGTATCTAGCCTCAAGCTAACTTCCACAGCGGCACGTTCGACAGTGTCGCAAATATTTGGCCCGCGCTGGACAAGGCCAGACTTCCAGACGACTACGTCCTATACCAAAGACTTTTCCCCCCAGCCCCCTCACGTTTGATTTGGATTTTGGTCGGTGTTATTTTTTTAGTCCTAGATTCTTAGACTCCGCATTCAAAAGTTGTTTATCTGTCGGGAATAGGAGCTCGAATTACATGATGTCACGATTTGGTTTCGGAGTACTTTGATGGGAAATTCATACTCAGTTGCATCTTAAATAGGAAAGAAACAAATCAGGCCGGTACCGGTACGGTTTAAGTAATTGAACCAACGCAAAAAAACATCGTAACTGGTTGCCGACTAGCTGGCAATGCTGTTCCGCACTCTGTGTCCTCAAAATGATAAAAGTGCAGTTGTCGCGCGCGAGCGTGGAGAGGAAGTATTGTTTGTTGTAGCCGAGAATCTTTTATTTTCAGTCGGGATGTCGAGTACAGATTCAAGCTAAGAGGAAGATGTGATTATTATTATTATTATTATTATTATTATTATTATTATTATACACGAATAAGAAAATGAAGAAAATTCTGGATTCATCCATACATCCGAAGAAATATAAACTGCAGTTGTATGTAGCAGGCACGGAGCTGTAAAACAGACAGAACAGAAATTCATAGCTTTTTATAGAACGACTAAACACCGCTACAGTAATATGCCGCAGCTGATTTGTTCCTCCATAACACATAGCTACTTTTATTTTGAAAACCCAAATACCATATCTTCAGATTTATATACACGGAAATGCAGTGGTGGTGGTTTCTTCTCGTTAAATCATTCGAATGTGAACATCACTGTATTTAGACTTACCAGAAGTTTGTGGCTTTTCACTGTTCGTTTTCGCTTGACAATGTAATCTTGCGGAACGATAAAGGCTGCTAGCCACACAAAAGAATACTTTTGGTATGATTTATGGTTTCTTTTACTATTTCCTTCCATTGACGTACTGGTAATTTTATTTTAAACGATAGATTTACAGTAGACTACACCTGTAATATGAAATTCTGTTCATACTTGACTGTCTCTGGTAAACGTCTC
Organism: Schistocerca gregaria; assembly: GCF_023897955.1. Classification (NCBI taxonomy): domain Eukaryota; kingdom Metazoa; phylum Arthropoda; class Insecta; order Orthoptera; family Acrididae; genus Schistocerca; species Schistocerca gregaria. Next base: position 169,944,296 of record NC_064927.1, on the reverse strand, counting down.
CTCAGTAGCCAGGGAGCTTTTAGTTGTATGAAATGAGAATTTTTTTTTCTTTTCTTATTACTTCCCGTACAAAGCTAATGTTCACAACTTACTCATTCATATTCAAATTAAACCAATACAGGGCTCAGAGCTGTGTTTGGGAACACGGCGCAACTCAGATCGTTTGGCAACGTGGGCATCGAGTCACTGACAACTGGTTGCAATGCGTTGCAAGCGATTGATGGTGAGACTGCAGTAGCGCCGTGTGAGGACCCTTATTTATCCACATAGGAAATGATTCGCTACCGACGCTTTACCAACTCACGTCGGCATTTGAGTCGTTCCATGTGCGGAGTATGTTACTACTAATTACACCGTTAAAATTTGCATTTTCACTCGAAAACATTTTTCAAATCCTCTAGTTTTGACAGCACTCATTCTTTTCGTTCAACAAGTTTTTTTTTCACTATAGTTGGGTACACTAATTAAAAAAGAAAAAAACAGAAAACTGACTTGAGTAATCATGACAAGCAAAGAATGAAAACTCATATATAAATCAATGTGACATCAACTCTCGCTCTCCAAGTGAATGCAACAATGACACATTATCGAAAGTTCCGCTGGCTTGTCTTCCATGTTTTCAAATTACATGTAATTCATTTTTCTATGAGTGTCTTACAACACCTATGCAAAACATAAGCGGCGATCAAGCCCCCTCTCTGCTTGGCTTGTTGAGTGACTATAGATACATTCAGTATGTCCTGTGTGAGTGAATTCCTAAGAGACGAAACTGCTGAGGTCATTGGTCTCAAGATGTCTTGGACAAAATTTCTAGTTGGTGTGATGAATGACAGCTTACTCTAAACATTGACCTATAAAACATAAGTTAACCATCCAATGGTCACACCATTGTATTTTGTACACCACCTGGATTATTTTAAATGCCCATCGCTTGCGATCAGCTTCTACAAATATTGGCGCCAGAATTTCCTCACGACAATCCTCTTCTTGGCGCCTGCCCCTCGCCATCCCTTTGCTGTGGCTACTATTCAGTAAAAAAAAACAAACAAAAAAAGTGTCAGTATGTACCTACACTTGTACGGAATATAATTCGTGACCTCTCTTGTTCCGTTTTCAGTCACATTTATTCTTCACTACGCTGCTTTTTACATAATTTAAGTACAAAGTCTTTTTTTGTTTTCAATCTTTTCAGTGTAAATGTGATTGATGCCTTCCCCCCATGAACCATGGACCTTGCCGTTGGTGGGGAGGCTTGCGTGCCTCAACGATACAGATAGCCGTACCGCAGGTGCAACCACAACGGAGGGATATCTGCTAAGAGGCCAGACAAACGTGTGGTTCCTGAAGAGGGGCAGCAGCCGTTTCAGTAGTTGCAGGGGCAAGTCTGGATGATTGACTGATCTGACCTTGTAACATTAACCAAAACAGCCTTGCTGCTGTGGTACTGCGAACGGCTGAAACCAAGGGGAAACTACAGCCGTAATTTTTCCCGCGGGCATGCAGCTTTACTGTATGGTAAAATGATGATGGCGTCCTCTTGGGTAAAATATTCTGAAGGTAAAATAGTCCCCCATTCGGATCTCCGGGCGGGGACTACTCAAGAGGACGTCGTTATCAGGAGAAAGAAAACTGGCATATACGGATCGGAGCGTGGACTATCAGATCCCTTAATCGGGCAGGTAGGTTAGAAAATTTAAAAAGGGAAATGGATAGGTTAAAGTTAGATATAGTGGGAATTAGTGAAGTTCGGTGACAGGAGGAACAAGACTTCTGGTCAGGTGAATACAGGGTTATAAATACAAGATCAAATGGGGGTAATGCAGGTTTAATAATGAATAAAAAAATAAGAATGCGGGTAAGCTACTACAAACAGCATAGTGAACGTATTATAGTGAACGTATTATAGTGGCCAAGATAGACATGAAGCCCACGCCTAATAGCTCTGCAGATGACGAAGAAATTGAATAAATGTATGATGAAATTATTCAGGTAGTGAAGGGAGACGAAAATTTAATAGTCATGGGTGACTGGAATTCGACAGTAGGAAAAGGGAGAGAAGGAAACGTAGTAGGTGAATATGGATTGGGGCTAAGAAATGAAAGAGGAAGCCGCCTGTTAGAATTTTGCACAGAGCATAACTTGATCATAGCAAACACTTGGTTCAAGAATCATAAAAGAAAACTGTATGCATGGAAGAATCCTGGAGATACTAGAAGGTATCAGAAAGATTATATAATGGTAAGACAGAGATTCAGGAATGAGGTTTTAAATTGTAGGATATTTCCAGGGGCAGATATGGACTCTGACAACAATCTATTGGTTATGAACTGTAGAAATTGCAAAAAGGCGGGAATTTAAGGAGGCGGGAGCTGGATAAACTGACTAAACCAGAGGTTGTACACAGTTTCAGGGACAGCATAAGGGAACAATTGACAGGAATGGGGGAAAGAAATAAAGTAGAAGAAGAAGGGGTAGATCAGAGGGATGAAGTAGTGAAGGTAGTAGAGGATCAAGTACGTAAAGGAAGACGAAGGCTAGTAGAAATCCTTGGGTAACAGAAAAAATATAGAATTTAATTGATGAAAGGAGAATATATAAAAATGCAATAAATGAAGCAGGCAAAAAGGAATACAAACGTCTCAAAAATGACATCAACAGAAAGTGCAGAATGGCTAAGCAGGCATGGCTAGAGGACAAATGTAGGGATGTAGAGGCTTATCTCACTAGGGGTAAGATAGATACTGCCTACAGGAAAATTAAAGAGACCTTTGGAGAAGAGAGAACCACCTGTATGAATGTCAAGAGGTCAGATGGAAACACAGTTCTAAGCAAAGAGGGGAAAGCAGAAAGGTGGAAGGAGTATATGGAGGGTCTATACAAGGGCGATGTACTCGAGGACAATATTATGGAAATGGAAGAGGATGTAGATGAAGATGTAATGGGAGATACGATACTGCGTGAAGAGTTTGATAGAGCACTGAAAGACCTGAGTCAAAACAAGGCCCCGGGAGTAGACAACATTACATTAGAACTACTGATGGCCTTGAGAGAGCCAGTCCTGACAAAACTCTACTATCTGGTGAGTAAGATGTATGAGACAGGCGAAATACCCTCAGACTTCAAGAAGAATATAATAATTCCAATCCCACAGAAAGCAGGTGTTGACAGATGTGAAAACTACCGAACTATCAGTTTAATAAGTCACAGCTGCAAAATACTAATGCGAATTATTTACAGACGAATGGAAAAACTGGTAGAAGCCGACCTTGGGGAACATTAGTTTGGATTCCGTAGAAATACTGGAACACGTGAGGAAATACTGACCTTACGACTTATCTTAGAAGAAAGATTAAGGAAAGGCAAACCTACGTTTCTAGCATTTGTAGACTTAGAGAAAGCTTTTGACAATGTTGACTGGAATACTCTCTTTCAAATTCTAAAGGTGGCAGGGGTAAAATACAGGGAGCTAAAGGCTATTTATAATTTGTACAGAAACCAGATGGCAGTTATAAGAGTCAAGGGGCATGAAAGGGAAGCAGCAGTTGGGAAGGGAGTGAGACAGGGTTGTAGCCTCTCCCTGATATTATTCAATCTGTATATTGAGCAAGCAGTGAAGGAAACAAAAGAAAAATTTGGAGTAGGTATTAAAATCCATGGAGAAGAAATAAAAACCTTGAGGTTCGCCGATGACATTGTAATTCTGTCAGAGACAGCAAAGGACTTGGAAGAGCAGTTGAACAGAATGGACAGTCTTGAAAGGAGGGTATAAGATGAACATCAACAAAATCAATATGAGGATAATGGAATGTAGTCTAATTAAGTCGGGCGATGCTGAGGAAATTAGATTAGGAAATGAGACACTTAATGTAGTAAATGAGTTTTGCTATTTGGGGAGCAAAATAACTGATGATGGTCGAAGTAGAGAGGATATCAAATGTAGACTGGCAATGGCAAGGAAAGCGTTTCTGAAGAAGAGAAATTTGTTACCATCGAGTATAGATTTAAACGTCAGGAAGTCGTTCCTGAAAGTATTTGCATGGAGTGTAGCCATGTATGAAAGTGAAACATGGACGATTACTAGTTTGGACAAGAAGAGAATAGAAGCTTTCGAAATGTGGTGCTACAGAAGAATGTTGACGATTAGGTGGGCAGATCACGTAACTAATGAGGAGGTATTGAATAGGATTGGGGAGAAGAGAAGTTTGTGGCACAACTTGACTAGAAGAAGGGATCAGTTGGTAGGACATGTCCGGAGGCATCAAGGGATCACAAATTTAGCATTGGAGGGCAGCGTGAAAGGTAAAAATCGTAGAGGGAGACCAAGAGATGAATACACTAAGCAGATTCAGAAGCATGTAGGTTGCAGTAGGTACAGGGAGATGGAGCGTTCACAGGATAGATTAGCATGGAGAGCTGCATCAAACCAGTCTCAGGACTGAAGACCACAACAACAACGATTGACGCAATTCTAAGACACTAATTCATAAATCAAAAAATTATGCCCAATGTATGCATGGCCCTGAAATTGTGGATGGACTATTGGCCTCTGTCAGTAACTGTATTCAAATTGGCTTGAAAAATGGTGTTTGGTACATGTGCAAGAGTTATGGGGAAAGCATGGGGCAGGAATAATACTTAACAGAGCGGCTATGAGTTATCGTACATTTCTACTAATTTTGAGGTGGCATAGATTTCATGACAGCACAATCCATCAGGAAAGAAGGTAGCTTGATAATTCTGTTGCCGTGAGGTGTACATTTGAATTTTGTTTAAAACACGAGAAAATCTTACAGCATCAATGAACATGTTACTGATTTTGAAATGTTGCAGCCATTTCATCGACTCTGTTCGGGGATTCAATGTATGCTATCTGAACCTGCCAAATAAGGCATCAAAATGTATGCAATGGCAGATTCACATTTATTTTATTGTGGAAATTGAGGTTTATGTCAGTAAACATCCACTAGGCCCATACTCTGTTTCTAACTAGACAGAAGTTGTAAAGCACCTTCTCAAGGACATAGTCACTACAAACAGAAATTTGACTACCAACAATTGGTATACCTTTATACCAATAGCCACATACTTGTATCAAAAAATATTACACCTTTATGAAATGCGCGAGGAAAAAAATGGACTCCAGAATTTTTGCCCAATAAGACAAGAGCTGTAGGTTCTTCAATATTTGGTTACCAAAAAGATCAGACCCTTACGTTATACATAAAAAAGTTATTTTGAAGTAAGCAGGTAACTACGGTGGAGACAAAGATCTGAAAGCAGAAAGCTAGACATAATTCTGAATTAGAATAGGTCCAGAGGTGGGGTGAGCATGCTCAACACATCATGTGCTATATATAGTGTATCCAGAATAACAAGGTGGTCTCTCTCTCTCTCTCTCTCTCTCTCTCTCTCTCTCTCTCTCTCTCTCTTAATAAATATAGCTGGAATGAATATCTAGGAAATGTATGTGGTGCTGAAAGGAAATGAAAGGCCCATTTTATGCAGAAATTTGCCTCCCAGTAGATCTTGAAGTGTTTCTCAGGCTCCAATATCCACATCCCTTGACTTCAGCATCATTGAATCCTCAAGAAAACAATATGCATGGGACACAGATACCCTCTGTGGGAGTTCGAAAAAGAGCACTGCAACAATGATGTGTATTTGGTGTGGGAAATGCGTGTACAATTCTATTCAAAAATTGTTTGCAATAATTGTCAATAACAAGAATTTATATTATAAATAATTACATTCAGCTGTAATACAAAGAACAATAAATGTTTATTGTTTTAAAATCTTTAATGTAATATCACAAAAGAATTTAATACAATGCTGACCCAAAAACAAATTCTATTTTGAACACAGGATGGTTAAAATATGTCATTTAATATATTTAATCTAAATTAAGTCCAGAGTAGTACCTCCAAATTTTTTATGTGAAAATCCTTCAAGCTCTTTAAATAAAACAAATGTTATTAGCGTTCTATGTCTTTATTCATCATGTCTACATATTTACAGCCCTCTATCACTAGAAGCCTGCGAATTGCAACACGTAATGTACCAGTTGTAATATAACTGTGTCAGGGAATTAGAAAAGCGTATTGTAATCAAGTTTCAAATTCAAAGAGTTTGTCCACACATGGAGCACCATCTCTGTGATTATGACAATGCCAGACCATATATGGGTACTGCAACAATACAAAGCCTTAGGTTCACTGTCACTGATTAACCTCTATACTACACACACACACAGAGGGAGAGGGAGAGAGAGAGAGAGAGAGAGAGAGAGAGAGAGAGAGAGAGAGAGAGATACATACTACTTTTTAATTGCCATCTGTACTTTGGTAGTCATTGTTGCTGCCAAAATTGCATCATGGTCCCTGATACCAAATTCGACATGGTCCTCCTCAAAGAGTCAGGTCTCTTTGTTGCCATTAGATCCAATACATTTACATAGAACGCATTTACTAATGTTTTACAGGATTTCTTGGCACACTTACAAAACTACAATTTTCCCAGTTGATTGTTGGTTGATTCGGGGTGAGAGCACCAAACAGTGAGGTCATCGGTCCCATCGGATTAGGGAAGGAAGTTGGTGCCGTTACAAAGGAACCATCCTGGCATTTGCCTGAAGCAATTTAGGGAAATCACAGAAAACATAATTCAGGATGGCTGGAGGCAGATCTGAACAGTCTTCCTCCCAAATGCGAGCCAGCTGATTGTTGGATGACCAAAGTTACTGGAAATGATTACAATATGATTGAGGAACTAACATTTAAGTGAAGTGAGCTTTTCTGTAAAGTTTCATTATGTCATGAGATGACTCTGGTATATGATAGAAGGATCCACTTACCATTTTAGGCCCTCCCCTGATACCGACTCTTGTCCAAACAATCCCTCTGGGTGTGGATTATATAGGTAATACTTACTATATAAATTTTGATTATACAGGCAATATTTACAATACAAATTTCAATGCCTCCACGAACTACATATGTTGCCAAAATGGGATGGTTTGAAAGCCTAAACGATACAGAAAGTCATACCTTAGTGCAACCACAATGCATGTGTATCTATGGAGAAGCCAGAAGGACATGTGGTTTCGGAAGAGGAGCAGCGGTCTTTTTAGTAACTGCGTGAGTGTAACTATATGGATATTTGACTGACCTGGTTTTCTAACATCAGTGAGATGGCCTTGTTGTGCTGGATACCACAAACAGCTGAAAGCGAGGCCAAACTACAGACAGAATGTGCATAAGCTACTACAAACAGCACAGTGAACACATTATCATAGTCATAGATGCCTTTAATAGGTTCACAATGAAACATGGTCTTGAAATTTGGTAGAAAATCCGAAGAAATTCTGGTCGTATGTTAAGCGGCGACTGTGCCGCTAAAGCGGAATTATTGAACGCAGTTTCCTGAAATTCCTTCACCAGGGAAGACAAATGGAATATTCCAGAATTTGAAACATGAACAGCTGCTAGCATGAGTTTCTTAGAAGTAGATACCTTAGGGGTTGCAAAGCAACTCAAATCGCTTGATACGGGCAAGTCTTCAGGTCGAGATTGTATAGCGATTAGGTTCGTTTCAGATTACGCTGATACAATAGCTTCCTACTTAACAATCATAACAACCGCTCGCTCACTGATAGATCTATACCTACAGATTGGAAAATTGCGCAGGTCGCACCAGTGTTTAAGAAGGGTAGTAGGAGTAATCCATCTAACTACAGACCTATATCATTGACGTCGGTTTGCAGTAGGGTTTTGGAGCGTATATTGTATTCAAACATTATGAATCACCTCAAAGGGAATGATCTATTGATACGCAATCAGCATGGTTTTGGAAAACATCATTCTTGTGCAATGCAGCTAGCTCTTTATTCACACGAAGTAATGGCCACTATTGACAGGGGATCTCAGGTTGATTCCGTATTTCTAGATTTCCGGAAAGCTTTTGACACCGTCCTCACAAGCGACTTCTAATCAAGCTGCGGGCCTATGGGGTATCGTCTCAGTTGTGTCACTGGATTCTTGATTTCCTGTCAGGAAGGTCGCAGTTCGTAGTAATAGATGGAAATTCATCGAGTAAAACTGAAGTGATATCAGGTGTTCCCCAGGGAAGCGTCCTGGGACCTCTGCTGTTCCTGGTCTATGTAAATGACCTGGGTGACAATCTGAGCAGTTTTCTTAGGTTGTTCACAGATGTTGCTGTAATTTACCGTCTAGTAAGGTCATCTGAAGACCAGTATAAGTTGCAAAGCGATTTAGAAAAGATTGCTGTATGGTGTGGCAGGTGGCAGTTGACGCTAAATAATGAAAAGTGTGAGGTGATCCACATGAGTTCCAAAAGAAATCCGTTGGAATTCGATTACTCGATAAATAGTACAATTCTCAAGGCTGTCAATTCAACTAAGTACCTGGGTGTTAAAATTACGAACTACTTCAGTTGGAAAGACCACATAGATAACATTGTGGGGAAGGCGAGCCAAAGGTTGCGTTTCATTGGCAGGGCACTTAGAAGATGCAACAAGTCCACTAAAGAGACAGCTTACACTACACTCGTTCGTCCTCTGTTAGAATATTGCTGCGCGGTGTGGGATCCTTACCAGGTGGGATTGACGGAGGACATCGAAAGGGTGCAGAAAAGGGCAGCTCGTTTTGTATCATCACGTAATAGGGGAGAGAGTGTGGCAGATATGATATGCGAGTTGGGATGGAAGTCATTAAAGCAAAGACGTTTTTCGCCGCGGCGAGATCTATTTACAAAATTTCAGTCACCAACTTTCTCTTCCGAATGCGAAAATATATTGTTGAGCCTAACCTACATAGGTAGGAATGATCATCAAAATAAAATAAGAGAAATCAGAGCTCGAACAGAAAGGTTTAGGTGTTCGTTTTTCCTGCGCGCTGTTCGGGAGTACAATGGTAGAGAGATAGTATGATTGTGGTTCGATGAACCCTCTGCCAAGCACTTAAATGTGAATCGCAGAGTAATCATGTAGAGTAGATGTACATGTAGAAGATAGACATGAAGCCAACCCCCACAACAATAGTACAAGTTCATATGCCAATTAGCTCTACAATTAGAGATTGAAAGAATGTATCTGCATCTACATCTATACCCTGCAAAACCACTGTGAGGAGCATGGCAGAGGGTATGCGCCATTGTACCAGTTAGGGTTTCATCCCTTTCCATTCACATACTGAGCAAGGGAAGAATTTGTTTGAATGTCTCTGCAAGTGCAGCAATTATTCTAATCTTATCCTAATGATTCCTGTGTGAGCAATATACATAGGCAACTGAAGTATATTCTTAAACCAAAGCCTCCAGATGCTGGACACTGAGATCTGTACCACACGTTTTATGTTGATAGACTATCAATCAAAATTCTGATTTACTTCGTACTTTGTACTGTCGTGCAGCAGAATGGGCATAAACACAAATTAAAAGTAGCACCACAACTACCAGAGCTCCGTAGAGGCATATCTATGAATGTATAATATGAATGGCAAGCATGGGTGAGTTGGTATAGTATTAGATCATCATATGAATGGTTATGGTTCAAATCCCAGAATAACAGCTTTTTTTAAATGAATAAAGACTTTTTTGAGTTTGTAGATATGTTCTTTTGGCAGTCTCCTTTTATTTCACTTTTTGAAAGTTTTATATCTAGTGAGTACATCTGTATAGATAGGTGTGGTGTTCTCTCAGACATGGGCAACAGAACAGACACTATTCGCGATCAAGCAGCTAGTACATTTGTAGTTTCACAGAATAAACATAAACAATGGGACAACAGAATCAAGAAACAACTGCATCACACATGCGGAGATATTAGTAGTAGTAGTAGTAGTAGTAAATAATAATAATAATAATAATAATAATAATAATAACTGACTGCAGATGACAATGCCACGTACATGAGATATGCTTGTTGTGGCTAAAATCTTGTGTTCAGTACACATACTGCTGTTGTGCGAAATGAATCGATGGAACGTTATTGACATTCTCGTCGAACTGTTACATAGCAACTCTTGTGTATGTACAATGAAAATAACTGATGAAGAGAAAAAGTTGTGCTGCATTCCTGATGGACAAAACTGATCAATGGAATGTATCAAACATCACACAAGGGGAAACTTTAGACACCGATGAGCACAGGTCAAGCAGAATTGTTTGTCTGTGAACAAGTGAATGACTAAAAGTCGATGTCTTTGACATCATCACCAGAAGGGTCCTCAAGCGATGTACTCTATAGATCTATTACATCCAAAGAAACAAAGTGAAAGCAGAATGCGCTGAAAAGTCTTTTTTCATGGCAGGAAAATGTTCTCCCATGAAACAGTTTCAAAAAACTGTCCTGCCTGGGTTTAGAACTCAGGACCCTTCGGTTAGTGATTTAATACTCCACCAACTCACTCACGGATGCCATTTCTATTATTCCCTCACATGCCTTTACTGAGCTCTTGTAGATGTGGTGCTATTTTTAATTAGTATGTGCACCCATTCTGCCATAGTAAGAACTAAATCGGAGTTTTGGTTGATACTCTATCAACGTACGACGTTTGGCACAGATCTGACTGTCTGACGTCTGGAGGTTCGGGTGTTAATCATTTAAAGCCAATTTTTGAAACTCCTTTAATAGACTTTCTCAGAATAGTTTATGTCTTATCTTCATGAGTCTTCCAATTCACTTCCTTCAGTATCTCTGTGACACTCTCCCACAGATTAAACACTATCAATAAGCTAAAATCTACCACCTGCTTTACCCACGACTGCACCTATGTGATCATTCCTTTTCATACCCCTACAAAATGTTACACCCAGGTCTTTGTATGAGTTGACCAATTCCAGCAGTGACTCACTGATATTACAGTCCTAGGATACTGCTATTTTTTGTTTTGTGAAGTGCACAATTTTACATTTCTGAACATTTGAAGCAAGCTGACAGTCTTTGCACCACTTTGAAATCTTAACAAGATCTGACTGAATATTCATGTAGCTTCTTTCAGACAGTACTTCATCATAGATAACTGTATCATCTGCAAAAAGTCTGAGGTTACTATTAATATTGCCTGCAAGATAATTAATGAACATCATGGACAGCAAGGGTCTCAACACACTTCTCTGTGGCACACCTAAAGTTAATTCTACACCTGTCAATGAATCCCCATGTGAGATAATATGTTTCTATCTCCCTACCAAAAAGTCCTCAATCCAGTCAACAATTATCACTTAATATTACGTATGATCATACTTTTGGCAGTAAGTGTAGGTGAGGCACTGAATCAGATGATGATTTTGGAATCCATGCTGGTTAGCATTGAGGAAGTCATTCTGTTCAAGATACCTTCTTATGTTTGAGCTCAGAAAATGTTCTAAGATTCTACAACAAATCGATTTCAAGGGTATTGGATGGTAGTTTTGTGGATCACATCTACTACCTTTCTTGTCAACATGTGTAACCAAGAACTGAACACTTTTTTTTTTTAAGGGATCTAAGATAGATTATTGCTAGAAGAGGGCTAACTCGGCTGCAAGTTCAGTACGGAATCTGACAGAAATTCCATTAGGCCCTCGAGCTTTGTTCAATAATAACGATTTCTCAACACCAGTGGCACTAATACTTTTAAGTGTTTTATATTCCAGTCTTTGATCACAATATAAATTCTTTAGACGATGACTGGTTTCAGTCCGTGATGACCATCCTCAGATCTTTTTTACACCATGTCCTAAAGTGATAAGGCCATAATGGCGTCGTCAAAACATATAAATATAACCAGCATAGCATCGTCATATAGACGATGCTGATTATCCAGATTGAGATTTTTCACTCTGCAGCGGAGTGTGCGCTGATATGAAACTTCCTAGCAGATTAAAACTGTGTGCAGGACCGAGACTCGAACTCGGGACCTTTGCGTTTCGCGGGCAAGTGCTCTACCAACTGAGCTACCCAAGCACAACTCAGGAGAGATGCTGTAAAGTTTGGAAGGTAGGAGGCAAGGTACTGATGTAAGTAAAGCTGTGAGGACAGGGCGTGAGTCGTGCTTGGGTAGCTCAGTTGGTAGAGCACTTGCACTGCGAAAGGCAAAGGTCCCGAGTTCGAGTCTCGATGCTGATTATATTTATATGTTTTGATGATGCCATTATTGCGTTATCACTTTAGGACATGCTGTAAAAAAGATCTGAGGATGGTCATTACGGACTAAACCAGTCATCATCTAAAGAATTCATATTGTGACCAAAGACTGGAATAAAAAACATTTGATAGTATTGGATCACTGTTTGTATACGCGACCGTGTCACAGTTGGTGGCACTAATACTTACTTCATTCATCTTTTCCATGGTATGAGGATTAAATTGGAGCAATTTTCCTACTCCTGGGTGTGCCATGTGTCAAAACCTTCCGTAAAGTTTTGGTATTGTTTGACACTGTACCTCTGATGGAATTGCTGGTTGTGTAGAATCTCTTTATTAGGAAGGCTTGTGGTGCAAATGTCGTCCACGAGGCAGCATGGCTTGGGCAGCAAAGGAGTCTTGAGTTAGCAGTGGCATGAGAAAAACTGGTGTGCATGAAACTTATGATAAGGGGTTTCACTGCAATTTGTTGTGTATTTTAAGTGCTTTTGCTAAACTGGATTTATCTGAGCACTGTTTTTAGGTTTGAGTTGCTGTCAGTTCTTTATTATAAATTTGTTTAAGAGTTATTACAAGCATTTTAAGAAGGCATTGGAATTTTTAAATTTTTTTATCACACGTAGTTGTTGAGCTTGAGCTGAAATTTTTAACTGACGTTATAAGTGCTTTGGGATCAAATGTGACACAACTGTATCACTGGTATTTTACCCTTGATATTGTATCAGTATAAATATTATCAATTAAGAGTAGCCTTACAAAGGCTACCCTTTAAAGCAAAGAAAAAAGGGTGGTAGGGCACTATGTCTTTTAATAACTATTATGTAAGAATTGTTTGTTAATAAATTTGTTTTAAAGGATGTCTGAATTAATATTAGACAAGCACCTTACCACTCAATAGCTCCTACCATACGAATGGTAGTGGAGTACAATAAGAAGGTGGTAGGATTTTGAGCCTGTCATGTGGTAGGACTTGTCTCCATTATAAGTGCTTGGCGCCAGTTGTGATTGCCTTAATATAGTCATTCTTACATTGCAGGTTACACCAGATGTACTGTGGAAGCTAGAAACATGGTAGGGATATTACATTTAACAAAAATTCAACTTGAATATGAGCTAACAATTTGCCAAGAAAAAGGTGATGGTAGTGTAACGTAGTTAATGCAACGGCTGTGCGGAGTGCTGGGACGCTGCCCTTTGTCAACGCAGAAATTGTGGGTCAGGCGAGTGCCGTCTGCGTGTGTTGTAATAGCTTCCTAGAAACTGGGCAGGCTAGTATAGATTTATTGTAGGATAGTGTTCCTAGCCACATACAAGTTTTCCGAATACTAGCACAAATGCATCATTTGCTCAACAGTGCTCAAGATCTGAAAATTTAGTAGCTGACTCCAAACAGAAAGCACTTATTTTGGATTTACATAATGAAGTAATAAAGGTACAGTTACAAAGTATTTTGCTAACATAGAAACAAACAGGGGGAGGGAAGGCATGCGTGGCTCTGGTCATGCAAGTGAAATGATCAGTGATTGTAATAGAGTGGGAAATGGTATTTGGAAGGGGGGGGGGGTGTATAATAAACTACCCACTCCATTTTCTGATCTGTTTGCAACTGCATTAGAGTTTGCAGTAGATAAAAATGAACAATTTGAGGGAAGATTTGCAAGCGCCTGACATAGTAGAGTTACAGATGATGATTCCTCGCGCTGTAGGGAAACACAAAAGAATGATTATTGAAGTCATTAATGAAAATTTATCATTAAGTAATTTCAGGAGAAACATTTTGTAGACACTAATTATGTTTGTGTCACTGCAAACTCAAGACTCCTACACTGATCAACCCACATTGCCTCGCGGACTACATTCGTACCACAAGCCTCTCTGGTAGAAAGATTCTGCACAACCACCAGAGAGGCACAAAGTCGAACAATACTGAAACTTTGCAGAAGGTTTCGACACATGGCACTTTGGCTTTTCCTTTGTAAGAAAACATTAGAAAACAGAGTTAAGCATTTCAGTTTCTGTCTCATTCACAACTTTGCTGCCATTAACAGCTTTTACATACGACCAGAATTGCTTTTAGTTTTGTGCAACATGATTTGACAATATTCTGCTTTGGTAGTCAAGATATCATACATTGCTCTCTTGACAGCCACATGATTTTCATTCAGCAACTATCTATTGTCCTGCACTTTGTTTTACACCTATTGTGCAGTAATCTCTGTTTCTTTACAAGTTTTCTTACAGTGACTGTATAACTTGGAGGTTCCTTCCCATTATGAACTGTTCTACTGCGTACATATTGATCCAGCACAAGGTCAACCATTCTTTTAAACATGAGCCATAGTTCCTCTACATGCGCCTGCCCTGTGCTGAAAGTATCAAGGTCCTCACTGAGGTATGATTGACTTTTTATTTAGTTTATGGAACAAGTATATGTTACTGCTTGTTTTACTTGTCCTTTCTACTTTGGTTATCTTTGTTGCCACAACAGCATCATGGTCATTGATACCAGTTTTGATGTGGACAGCCGCAATGAAGCCAGGTCTATTTGTTGCCATTAGATCCAATATATTTCCGCAACGAGTGGGGTTGATAACTATCTGTTCCACATAGCTTTCAGAGACAGCATTTAGTAATGTTTCACAGGATGTCTTATCATGGCCACCACCAACAAAAAAAGAATTTTCCTGATAAATTGTTGGATGTTTAAAATCTCCACCAATGATCAGCATTAACATGTGAACTTATGTACAAAAGAACTGAGGTTCTCTCTAAAGTTTTCAGTTACATCAAGAGATGAGTCTGGTGAACGATAGAAGGACCCAATCATCAATTTATGGGCACCCCTGATACCGAGTCTTGCACAAACACTCTCACATGCAGCTTCAATTTGTATCTCAGTGGATCTGACTTTCTTGTCTGCTCTGACATACACTACCTCCATTCCCCATTTGCCTACCCTTTCGATATACACTTAAATTTTCCCCAAAAATGTCATGCTTATCCATTCAAGGTTTCAACAAACTTTCTGTACATAGCATTATGCAAGTTTCACTGCTTTTCATAAGCACTTCACACACTGGCTCTTTGTTGGGAATGCTTCGCCAATTAACCATTAGGTTTTTAATATTTCCACCTGTGTGAGGCATTTCTTTCAGTTTTACACTGATACTTCAAGGTTTCCTACAGCTATCGCTATCTGGATTAGATGGAGAGTTGCCTAATCTACAAAAAAAAAAAAAAAAAAAACCTTGTGTGCACACCTCACATGGTCAGCTACATGAATTGCTGCCTCTGTTGTGTAGTGTATAATTTACCCATTTAGGGGGACCCTACAGTTCTCAAACCTATAGCCAAGGTCCTGAAAGCCGCAACCTACCTCGTCATAGCACATTAAGAGTCTCTCCTTCAGTCCTTCCATTTGATTCAGAATCAAACATTCCAGAGACAATGCTGGGCTTTGTTGAAACTCCACACACAAGGCTGATCTTCTCAACCTACCCTGGCAGTCACTGGAATGACCCAAGTATGATCTCAGATCCCAGACGACAGGCATGATTTATTCCAACATGTGTCACAATCTGCAGTTTCTTGCACCCTGTTCCCACAATGGCTGTCGGAACAGACAGGTGAAGTGAGTCTCACAAGCTCAGTTTCAGTGAAAGACAGCACCTAAAACTTGTTGGTAAGGGGGTCAGTAAAAAACCCCGAGTTCTCCTTAGGTCCCCATCCACCCTCTAACCTGTACAGCTCTACTACTGACACACCACCTGTAGTCAAATGGATGAATAAGGACAGATCCTGTACTTTCTGCAGAGGACACAGGATGTACAGAAGAGGGTAGTTCAGGTACACCTCAGGGACCGGTACCATAGGTACATGACTCTTGAAAGCTCTTTCAGTACACTGATTCACAGCAGCTGCCAATCATTTGACACTAGTCCGCCCAATTTAAAGCAGCTTGCAAACTTAACCAACTCATCCCGTGTCTGAGAATGTATGATGAGATAAGGGAAATTATTCAGAGCGTTACAGGACAGAGTGTAGATTAAAACTAAAAAAAACTGCAAAAAGGTGGGAATTTAAGGAGATGGGACCTGGATAAACTGAATAAACCAGAGGTTGTACAGAGTTTCAGAGAGAACATAAGGGAACAACTGACAGGAATGGGGGAAAGAAATACGGCGGAAGAAGAATGGGTAGCTTTGAGGGATGAAGTAGTGAAGGCAGCAGAGGATCAAGTAGGTAAAAAGACGAGGGCTACTAGAAATCCTTGGGTAACAGAAGAAATATTGAATTTAATTGATGAAAGGAGAAAATATAAAACTGCAGTAAATGAAGCAGGCAAAAAGGAATACAGACGTCTCAAAAATGAGATCGACAGGAAGTGCAAAATGGCTAAGCAGGCATGACTAGAGGACAAATTTAAGGATGTAGAGGCTTATCTCACTAGGGGTAAGATAGATACTGGCTACAGGAAAATTAAAGAGACCTTTGGAGATAAGAGAACCACTTGTATGAACATCAAGAGCTCAGATGGAAACCCAGTTCTAAGCAAAGAAGGGAAAGCAGAAAGGTGGAAGGAGTATATAGAGGGTCTATACAAGGGCGATGTACTTGAGGACAATATTGTGGAAATGGAAGAGGATGTAGATGAAGATGAAATGGGAGACACGATACTGCGTGAAGATTTTTGACAGAGCACTGAAAGACCTGAGTCGAAACAAGGAACCCGGAGTAGACAACATTCCATTGGTACTACTGATGGCCTTGGGAGAGCCAGTCCTGACAAAACTCTACCATCTGGTGAGCAAGATGTATGAGACAGGAGAAATACCCTCAGACTTCAAGAAGAATATAATAATTCCAATCCCAAAGAAAGCAGGTGTTGACAGATGTGAAAATTACCGAACTATCAGTTTAATAAGTAACAGCTGCAAAATACTAACACGAATTCTTTACAGACGAATGGAAAAACTAGTAGAAGCCGACCTCGGGGAAGATCAGTTTGGATTCCGTAGAAATGCTGGAGCACGTGAGGCAATATTGTCCCTACGACTTACCTCAGAAGCTAGATTAAGGAAGGGCAAACCTACATTTCTAGCATTTGTAGACTTAGAGAAAGCTTTTGACAACGTTGATTGGAATACTCTCTTTCAAATTCTGAAGGTAGCAGGGGTAAAATACAGGGAGCGAAAGGCTATTTACAATTTGTACAGAAACCAGATGGCAGTTATAAGAGTCGAGGGACATGAAAGGGAAGCAGTGGTTGGGAAGGGAGTGGGACAGGGTTGTAGTCTCTCCCCGATGTTATTCAATCTGTATATTGAGCAGGCAATGAAGGAAACAAAAGAAAAATTCGGAGTAGGTATTAAAATCGAGGGAGAAGAAATAAAAACTTTGAGGTTCGCCGATGACATCGTAATTCTGTCAGAGACAGAAAAGGACTTGGAAGAGCAGTTGAACGGAATGGACAGTGTCTTGAAAGGAGGATATAAGATGAACATCAACAAAAGCAAAACGAGGATAATGGAATGTAGTCGAGTTAAGTTGGGTGATGCTGAGGGAATTAGTTTAGGAAACGAGACACTTAAAGTAGTAAAGGAGTTTTGCTATTTGGGGAGCAAAATAACTGATGATGGTAGAAGTAGAGAGGATATAAAATGTAGACTGGTAATGGCAAGGAAAGCATTTCTGAAGAACAGAAATTTGTTAACATCGAGTATAGATTTAAGTGTCAGGAAGTCGTTTCTGAAAGTATTTGTATGAAGTGTAGCCATGTATGGAAGTGAAACATGGACGATAAATAATTTGGACAAGAAGAGAATAGAAGCTTTCGAAATGTGGTGCTACAGAAGAATGCTGAAGATTAGATGGGTAGATCACATAACTAATGAGGAAGTATTGAATAGGATTGGGGAGAAGAGAAGTTTGTGGCACAACTTGGCCAGAAGAAGGGATCGGTTGGTAGGACATGTTCTGAGGCATCAAGGGATCACCAATTCAGTACTGCAGGGCAGCATGGAGGGTAAAAATCGTAGAAGGAGACCAAGAGATGAATACACTAAACAGATTCAGAAGGATGTAGGCTACAGTAGGTACTGGGAGATGAAGAAACTTGCACAGGATACATTAGCATGGAGAGCTGCATCAAACCAGTCTCAGGACTGAAGACCACAACAACAACAACAACAACACAGGACATGATAATTTAATAGTGATTGGTGACTGGAATTAGGTAGTAAGAAAAGCGAAAATAGCAGGCAAACATGGAGTGGAATGTGGAAATGAAAGAGGAACCTTCCTGGTAGAATTTTGCACAGAGTGTAAGTTATTTTTCACTTGATTTAAGAATCATGAGAGAAGGTTGTAAATATGGAAGAAACTAAACCAGAACACACTGGAATGTTTCAGAATGATTACATAATAGTAAGACTGAGATTGTGGGACCAGATCTGAAACTGTAAGGCATTGCCAGGGGCAGATGTAGACTCTGACGATAATTATTGGTTATGAATTGTAGATTAAAACTTACAGCATTGCAGAACGGTAGGAAATTAAGGAGATGAGACCTGAACAAGCTGTAATAACAAGAGGTTGCTGAGAATTTCAGAGGGAGCGTTAGACAACCACTGATTGCAACAGGAGAAAGGAATACAGTAGAAAACAGATGGGCAGCTTTGAGATATGAAGTAATGAAGGAAGCAGAGGATCAAAGCGGTAAAAACCAAGGCCTAGCAGAAATCCTACTATATCAGAAAAGATATATAATTTAATTGCTGAGAAGAGAAAGTATAAGAAGCAGCAAATGAAACAGGTGAAAGAGAATACAGATTTCTAACAAATTAAAGTTGACAGGAAGTTAAAGGCTATGTAGGAATGGCTAGAGAACAAATGCAAGGCTGTTGAAGCATGTATAACCAGAAAACAGACAGATACTGCCTGTAGCAAAATTATAGAGAACTTGGGACAAAACAGAAGCAGCTGTAGGAATATGTATTATAGAAAGGCAAGAGGATGAAAATGAGATGGGAGATAAGGGTCAGAGTGTACATACAGACGGGGGGGGGGGGGGGGGGGGGGAGGATAATAATAATAATAATAATAATAATAAACCCCATGGAGGCCCGGCAAAAGAATAGGCCTCCGGTATGTTCTGCCAGTCGTAAAAGGCGGCGAAAAGAACAAACCACTAATAGGGCTAACCCCCCCCCCCCCCCCCCCCCCTTTTAGTGTGATTAGTTGGTTCAGGACAGAACTAATGAAGCCTCGCACAAGCGCTGTCATGATAGGGGACGACGCTTGAACCCTATGCCTGTCCACAATGGTAACGACACTGCTAGCCACAAGGAAAATGATTTAAATCCAAATAGGAGATAGTTTGCAGGATATGCTTCCTGCAACAATTCTAGAAGGAAAACAAAGACAGAGGATGAGATATTCAGATGAAGTTAACCGACACCTCATGTTCTGTTATTACCAAGCAACAAACTTAGGAACCAACACAACTGGATACAGATCACAAGTATACACAACATTTATTACCAGATACCCAGAATTAAAATTTTTAACAGAAGAATGACTAGCTAATCAGATCCATGTAATAATAAAAAATAACAGGATACCCCAGTCAGAATTAGAAAACATGAAACAACAAGTACAACAAATATTGGAACAAAATAATGTGTAATCAGAAGAAGAAGAAGAAGAAGAAGAAGAAGAAAATACAGTAATGGACTCAAACATCCCAGAACAAATGAACAAAGAACAAAACGCGTCAATTATACAATCAGAGGAAAACGAAATCTTAAGACAGCCACCAGAACAAGCACAAATAGAACACGAAGTGACACACATGTTAGATACAGAAGAAAAATTTCAGCTGACATATATGGAATACAAAGACACAAATACAGACATTAGACCATTCTTGCATAGACCGCCAAATAACCCACAAGTCGAAACAACAATAACAACTATCAACACAATCATACACAACAAAATAATTGAAAATACAACTAGGGAAGAGTTGCAACTACTGATTTATATAAGAACACTCACTACACTAAATATACACACTAGACCGAGATCAGAACCAACCAACACACAGAAGAAACCCACAAAACCAGCATGGCAACACAGGCTACAGATCAGAATAGAGAAACTGAGAGAAGACATCAGACAGCTAACACAATTTATAAGAATTGAAATATCAGACAAAAAATGAAAAAGGTTGGGTAAAATCCCACAACAAGAAGTGATAGAGCAATTAGATGAAAAGAATCAAAAATTACAAGCATTGGCCAAGCGACTTAGAAGATACAAAAGAAGTGAAAATAGAAGGAAACAAAAACAAACATTCAACACAAACCAAAAGAAATTTTACCAGACAACAGATAACACACACATTAAAATAGAAAATCCACCAAACATAACAGACATGGAACACTTCTGGAGCAACAAATGGTCAAACCCAGTACAACATAACAGACATGCACAGTGGATACAAGCAGAAACAGACACATACAAGATGATACCACAAATGCCTGAAGTGATAATTTTGCAACATGAAGTCACCCGAGCAATTAATACTACACACAATTGGAAAGCCCGTGGAAATGATAAAATAGCAAATTTCTGGCTAAAGAAGTTCACCTCAACACATTCACATCTAACTAAATTATTTAACAGTTACACTGCAGACCCATACACAGTCCCTGATACACTTACAGAAGGAATAGCTTATCTGAAACCTAAAGATCAAGCAAACCCAGCAAAATAACACTCCATAACATGCCTACCAACAGTATACAAAATAGTAACTTCAGTCATTACACAGAAATTAATGACACATACAATACAGAACAAAATTATAAATGAAGAACAAAAAGGCTGCTGTAAAGGAGCACGAGGAAGTAAAGAGCGACTGGTAATAGATGCAGAGATGACATATCAAGCTAAAACTAAACAAAGGTCGCTACACTACACATACATTGATTACCAAAAAGCTTTTGATAGTGTACCCCACTCAACGTTACTACAAATATTGGAAATATACAAAGTAGATCATAAATTGATACAGTTCCTAAACATACTAATGAAAAATTGGAAAACCCCACTTAATATACAAACAAATTCAAATAATATCACATCACAGCCAATACAGATTAAGTGTGGAATATACCAAGGAGACTCAGTAAGTCCTTTGTGTTTCTGCCTTGCTCTGAACCCACACTATCCAACATGCCAAATAATACAAATTATGGATATAATATTACTGGAACATACCAACACAAAATCACAGATTTGCTATACATGGATGATCTAAAATTACTGGCAGCAACAAATCAACAACTCAACCAATTACTAAAGATAACAGAAGTATTCAGCAACGATATAAATATGGCTTTCGGAACAGACAAATGTACAAAAAATTATAAAAATAAAAAAAAAATAGCATAGTCAAGGGAAAACACATTAAACAAGAAGGTTACTTACTGGATAACCACAGTGACTGCATAGAAGCGATGGAAAAAACAGATGCCTATAAATATCTAGGATACAGGCAAAAAATAGGAATAGATAATACAAATATTAAAGAAGAACTAAAAGAAAAATTTAGACAAAGACTAACAAAAATACTGAAAACAGAATTGACAGCAAGAAACAAGACAAAAGCTATAAATACTTATGCTATACCAATATTGACCGTTTCATACAGAGTAGTAACACAGAACTAGAAGCACTCAATACACTTACGCGATCACAATGCCACAAATATAGAATACATCACATACATTAGCAACAGAAAGATTCACATTAAGTGGAAAGGAAGGGGATTTATCAACATAAAAACCTACATTATGGACAGGTATACAATTTAAGAAAATTCTTTATAGAATGAGCAGAAACTAGCAAAATACACAAAGCAACCACTCATATAAATACATCGGCTACACCATTGCAATTTCATAACCACTTCTACAACCCTTTAGATCACATAATATCAACAGATACAAAGAAAGTATATTGGAAAAAGAAAACACTGCATGGGAATCACCCGTATCATCTAACACAGCCACACAGCGATCAAGACGCATCCAACACATGGCTAAGAAAAGGCAAGATATGCAGTGAGACGGAAGGATTTATGATTGCAATACAGAATCAAACAATAAACACCAGATATTATAGCAAGCATATTATTAAAGATCCCAATACCACAACCGATAAATGCAGACTTTGCAAACAAATAGAAACAGTAGATCACATCACAAGGGAATGTACACTACTAGCAAATACACCATAAGACATGACAATGTAGCAAAAATAATACATCAACAACTTGCCATACAACATAAACTAATAAAACAACACGTTCCCACATACAAGTATGCATTACAAAATGTACTGGAGAATGATGAATACAAATTATACTGGAACAGAACTATTACAACAGATAAAACAACACCACATAACAAACCTGACATCATACTCACCGATAAATAGAAGAAATTAACACAACTAATTGAAATATCCATACCCAATACAGCAAATATACAGAACAAACAGGTAAAAAAAATTGAAAAATAAACCCAACTGGCTGAGGAAGTCAAGGACATGTGGCATCAGGATAAAGTTGACATTAAACCAATTATACTATCAACTACAGGAGTCATACCACGCAATATCCACCAGTACATCAATGCAATACAGCTACATCCAAACTTATATATACAACTACAGAAATCTCTAATTATTGATACATGTTCAATTACCTCAAAGTTCCTAAATGCAATGTAACATATACCGTACAGTTAAAAGGAAATCACACTTGATCAAGGTCCGCATCAATTTCCATTTTTAACCAGACATAACGCCTGAGAAAGGAAAGAAATAATAAAAATAATCCCCAAATTTGATGGTTAAAAATACACTTTTTCATGTTAAGTGACAAAATACTTTCCTTCAGAACTGTAAGGCATATACCGTCATAGAACTTCCCAGCACTTTAGAAAACAAAACCCAGGAGAGAGGAAACAGCATGTGTTACAAAGATCTTTGATGTGCAGCATGTTAGTTTCTGATGCATTGAAACTGAGATTGCCATGCACTTTTGTAAGCCAGTCATAGGTCGTGTCACCTGATCTCACCAGCTGATGGTGGTGGATGTTCAGAGCACATGCCAGATGATGTAATCACAGCCAATAGCGACATCACTGTTAAATAGTGTAAACACACAGATAGGAAAAGTTAATGCTTTAAATCAATATACATTGTGTAGCTACAAGAAAAGCAAAGCTTTTGCTTGTAATATTGGTCTCTAGAATTAATAAGCTGCAAAAGAAACTAAGCTTTCACGTATAATATTGGTCTTTTTTTTGCAGGTGTTACACTTTAAGATACAACACACAACTGTGCCTATAAAATTTTTAAATAATGACAGAAACATCTGCTCTGGGCAAGAAATTCTACTAAATGGCTCATCCTCAAATTGGTGTGTTTTTTTTATTTTTATTTTTTTTTTTTTTTTTTTTATCAGTATCGAATGCTTCGTGATTTAAGAAATTCATTGCACATTCTCGCACTTATCATAAGTCATCTTGTGTAAAAGAAAATTTATGTTGAAAGTAATGCTTTTCAAACCACCATTCACAACATTTTCCTGTGGTTGTGTGAGAAATAGGTTTGTTTAAGCAGTTCCCAGAGAGTGCCAGAAAACAGTGTTATTATGAATGTGCAGCTAGATGATGTAGGAAGCCCATATGTCTGTATGTGTAAAACATTAAGAGACCTTACATTATGTCATAAAAGAAAGGAGACATCCAAGAGCATCAGAATTTCGTAAACCATACTAAAATGCATAATTCAGCCTAAAGTGCACATTTGTATGTCTATATTCACAATGAAGTGGGCCTCAACCTGATATTAAGCTCCTCATTGTAGTTTTTGGCATCTAAATTTTCTTGGAGTGCCAGTACTGTATTATTTCATGTTTGGTGCTTTATTATGGCATAATGCCATACGTACCAGAAGATGAAAACATGCAACTTGAAATTTAGCGAACTGTTGAAACTAGTCAATAGTGTGGAATGAAACACTTCATTTCAAATCAACTGACTGCCTCAGCAGAAATGATTAATAAAAGCCACATTTCTTTAACAAACCAACAAAAGAAACTTCACTGTTGTGCAAGGCAATTATTGCTCAGTTGTTAAAAAGGTGAAAATAAAATAACATCTGAAACTAATAATACATTTTAGTCCTCTGTAATTATGTAAATGAATTTTAATTAAACTGGTAGCTCCTGGCCAAAGACATCCATTTCATTTTCATTTGACGTGAGAGCTATCAATAAAGAAGAAATGGCAAAGTCACTAAATGTAAACACAGGCCACATGGAGACTACCACCCTCCTCATTACTACTCAAATTGGACAGCTTGGACACAACATAAAAAAATTACAGGTGGCATCTGGCTACTTGCTGCTACTGCCGAAACAGCTAACAGCCACAGATCATGAAGCCAGAAGTGGGAGAAGGTACTGCTCAAATGCGATTCAACTGCACATGCGTTTGAGTTTGCTGGCAACTGCTGAAACAAGTCCAATGAAATAGTTGTGACATTACACTCATCGGAAACTGTTTCTTATTACTAAGCATTGCATAGTCTTCGTCCTAAAGCTTTTGACACATTTTGCTGTTGGCAGATGCTTGTGTTGTATATGGCACATTTCCAATGCAACCTGAGTTGTACGTTCATTTTTTTCTCTTGTTTATGTTTATTGCTGCAGTATTATTCTGCAATGGAGGTATATAGTAATATTATTTTTCAGTGTATTGGTTCTTACCAATCACAATTCCAAAAATTTAACTGAAAGCTAAAACAATGACAGATTCCTGGAATTCTAAGAAAGTCCTGGGTTTTTCTTGATTTTCTCCAGGATGAAAAAATTCCCAGGTTTCCCAGGGTGTATACATTCAGCGAGTCGAAACAAGGCCACTGGAGTAGACAACATTCTGTCAGAAGTACTGATAGCCTTGGGAGATCTAGCCATGACAAACTATTCCATCTGGTGTGCAAGGTTTATGTGAAAAGCGAAATACCATTAGATTTCAAGAAAAGTGTACCAATACAAATCCAAAGAGAGCTGGTACCAACATGCGTGAGTTTTTAACTATCAGTTAATAGTGACACCAATTATTTAGAGAAGAATGGAAAAAAGTGTACAAGAGAATCTTGGGGAAGATCAGTTTGGATTCTGGAAAATGTAGTAACACACAGTGTACTACTGACTGTATAACTTATCCTAAAAGATGGAACAAAGAGAAGCAAACCTACGTTTATAGTGTTTGTAAACTTCTAAAGGCTTGTGGCAATGTTAACTGGAATACTCTCTTTAAAATTCTGAAGGTAGCAGGGATAAAATACAAGGAGCAAAAGGTTATTCACAACTTATACAGAAACCAGGCTGTAGTCACAAGAGTCAAAGGGTGTGCAAGGGAAGCAGTAGTTGAGAAAAGAGTGAGATAGGGTTGTAGCCCATTCCCAATGTTTTTCAATATGTACTCTGAGCAAGCAGTAAAGGAAACAAAACAAGAATTTGGAATGGGAATTAAAGTTCACGCAGAAGAACTAAAAAGTCAAAACGGGGGTAGTGGAATATAGCCAAATTAACTCAGGTGATGCTGAGGGAATTAGATTAAGAAACAAGACATTAAAAATAGTAGATGAGTTTTGTTATTTGGGCAGCAAAGTAACTGATGATGGCAGAAGTAGAGAGGATATAAAATGCGCACTAGCATTTCTGAAACAGAACACCATGTAAAACACAGGACGGAATATGAAACTATTATGAAAAGGATAAACACATGCAAATGAAACACACATACACGGACCACAGTCTCTGTGGCTCTTGAGACATAGCCTCAGCAGGTGGAGACTGTACTTGTGTGTGTGTGTTTTTGTTTTGTCTACTTCCGATGAAGGCCTCGTTGGCTGAAAGCTTCTTGTTGTGCCTATTCATGACTCAGCATCTCCACTATATTGTGTGTATCAACTACCCTTTTCATAATATTGACATATTTTTGAAAAGTAGGAATTTGTTAACACCTAATATAAATTTAAGTGTTAGGAAATATTTTCTAAACATATTTTTCTTGAGTATGGCCTTCTAAAAAAGTGAAACGTGGACAATAAGCAGTGCAGACAGGAAGAGAATAGAAGCTTTCGAAATGTAGTGCTACAGAAGAATGCTGGACATTAGCTGGGTAGAACATGTAACTATTAATGAGGTACTAAATAGAATTGAAGAGAAAAGAAATTTGTGGTGCAACTTGACTTGATTAGTCCATAGGATTCATTCTGTGACATGAAAGAATCATGAACTTAGTATTGGAAGGAAGTACGGAGGGTAAAAATTGTAGAGGGAAACCAAGATATGAATACAGAAAGCAGGTTCCAATGGAAGTAGGCTACAGTAGTTATTTGGAGATGAAAATGCTTGCATAGGATAGACTCATGCTCCTCTAGCCACTTGCTATGGTGCTGAAATTTCAGTATTTACAAAGACTGCAGACATGTAACTGTAAACAAACAAAAAATTAATTATGTAATAATTATTAACTAAAACTTTATGGCTATCCTTCATACAATGTGGCTCAATTAAATTTGCCAATGAGGAATTAAGTGCCTGGTAGAGGCTTCATCAAACCACCTTCAATCTATTTCTCTACCATTCCACCCTCGAACAGCACACAGGAAAAAACAAATACTTAAATCTTTCTGGCATTTGGAGGAGGAAGTTGGTGACTGAAATTTCACAATAAAATCCTGCAGCAACAAAAAATGCCTTTGTTTTGATGACTGGCACCCCTAATTCACATATTATATCCGTGGCACTCTCTCCCCTATCTCACAATAATATAAAACAAGCTGCCTTTCTTTGAACTTTTCTGATGTCCTCTGCCAGTGGCCCTGCACCATGCAGCAGTATTCCAAAAGAGGACAAGCATAGTGTAGGCAGTCTCTTTAGTAGACCTGTTGCGTTTTCTGTGTGTTCTGCCAATAAATCACAGTATTTTGTTCATTTACCCCACAACATTACCTAAGTGAATGTTCCAATTTAATTTATCCATAATTGTAATAACTACGTGTTTATTTGCATGTATAGCCTTTAGATTTGTGTGATTTATCATGTAATTAAAATTTAGTAGATTTCTTTAGTACTTATGCGGATGACTTTATACTTTTCATTACTTAGAGTCAATTGCCACTTTTCACATCATATAGATATTGTGTCTAACTCATCTTGCAGTTGGTGTTCAGCATCTGACGACTTTACTATATGGTAAATGAAAGCGTCATCTTCAAACAATCTAAGAGGGCTACTCAGATTGTTTCTAAATTGTTTATGTACACCAGGCACAGCAGAGGGCCTATAAGATTTAATTGGGGAATGCCAGATATTATTTCTGTTTTACTCGATGACTTTCCATCAATTACCACAAATCTTTCACACAGGAAATCTCAACTGAGATGATACTCATAGGCACATAATTTGAGCAAAAATTGTGTGCAAGGAGCAGTGTCAAAAGCCTTCTGGAGATCTGAAAATATGGAATCAGTTTGACAAGCCTGTCAATAATACCCATTACTTCATGAGAATAATGAGCTAGTGGTGTTTCACAAGAATGGTATTTTCTGAATATATGCCAGCTGTTTGTCAACAAGTTGTTTTCTTTGAGGTAATTCATAATGTCTGAACACAGTATTTGCTCCATAATCCTACTGCATCTCAACATTAGTAATGCGTGTCTGCAATTCGGTAGGTTACTCCTATTTCCTTTCTTGAGTACTTATGTGACCTGTGCAACTTTCTACTATTTAGATATGAATCTTTCAATGACTGAGCGATTGTATATAAGTGCTGAGCATGGAGCTATTGTATCAGAATACTCTGAGAGGAACCTAACTGGTCTGATCTGGGCAAGAGGTTCTGCCTTTATCAAGTGATTTAAGCTGCTTCGCTACACTGAGGATAGCTATGTCTAAATTATTCATGTTGGCAGTTGTTCTTGATTAAAATTCTGCAACATTTAATTCATCTTCTTTGGTGAAGGAATTTTGGGAAACCATGTTCAGTAACTCTGCTTTAGTGGCACTGTGATCAGTAACATTTCAATTGCTGTCACACCGTTAAGGTACTGATTGCCTCTTGCTACTGGAGTACATTGCATACGACCAGAATCCCTATAAGTTTTTTGCCAGATTTCGAGACTTGTTCTTCCTCAATTGCCCAGTTGATTTTTAATTGGTGCTCTAAATGAACTTTAAATAATTTTAGAAACCCCCACTAAAGTAGATTTCACTCTTATGCATATTTATCCAACTCAGTTGTGATCAGCTTTTCAATATTAAACACCTTACTCGTAATAACACAGGTTAATAAGTCATGAAGTCATGAGTGAGTCTAAATTCCATGAACAAATAGCAGTAATACATTTAACATTTATTTATTGTCTTTTTTTTTGCATATAGTCACCAAATGGTGACTTTTGCAAATATCATAGCATTTTTATACAATTTTGTACAAACAGAAGAGTTAGGCCTACATTTAAGGATAGCTACATTTTAATATCAGTATTCATTCAGTGAGTACAAACATTTTAGAGTTAAGAATGATTTTAATTCCCTTTTGAATACTTTACCTCTGTGGCATCTTATAGCATTTGGCAGTTTGTTAAACCATATCTGGCCATTTATCCAAGGACTATGATCTGTTGTCTTTAGTTTAGTGCTGTTTCTGAAAAAGCAATATTTTTGTCTTGTGTTATGGGTATGCATATCAGAGCACTTAGCTTCATTATTTTTATGGTCCACAAAGAGTGTTATTAATTTGTATAGATACAAGGAGTATACTGTTAGTTATTTATGTTGTACAAAGGTTTCCCTACATGAATCTCTGTATCCTAGTCGAGGCATGGACCTGGTTGCTCTTTTCTGCAGTGTTAGGATTCTGTTCATGTGTCTATCAGCAGCACATCCCCATACCTCTATTCCATAATTAATATATGTAAATATTGTCCCATAATAAGTAGTTTTTAATGTTTGTTCAGAGATTAATTGTGATAGTTTGCTAATTAAGTGCAGTGAACTGCTGATTTTATTGCATACAACATTGATATGTTCTACCCATCTAAGATTTTCGTCTAGGTATATCCCCAAAAATTTACATTTGCCAGTGTCCACTTTTTTGATGCCACTTATATTATCAATACAGGTTTGGCATGAGTTACCACATTTAAATGGTAATAACTGGGATTTGATAATATTGGCTTTTAGACGTTGATCATGGAAGTAAGTAGTTATTTGACTTAAGCCATCAGTTGCGGCCAATGTCAAGTCATGAGTTTGTTTGCAAAAGAACAAAAGTGAGGTATCATCTGCATAACTTACTAGTTGGGAGTACAGAGGTGCCTCTAAATCATTAATGTAGACCAGGAAAACGAAAGGGCCCAATACAGAACTCTGAGGTACACCTTGTTTCACTGTTTCATAGCTGGATTGGAAATGTATGATCTGACCTTTAATTTTATAACTCAGCTTTCTACACTGCTTACGATTGGTTAGATAAGTGATCAGTAGTTGTATGGATGTGGCATTTATACTGTAAGTTTCCAGTTTGCTTAGTAGTAGCTCATGGTTCACTGAGCCAAATGCTTTAGTAAGGTCTAGAAATATCCCTGCTGTCTGCATTCCCTCATCCAGGACATCATACACCCTGTGGAGAAATTCGGTAATTGCCATAATGGTACTGTGGTGCTTTCTGAAACCATGCTGTGTTTCTGCTAGTAAATTATTCTTTGTGAAATAATCAACAAGTTGTGTCAACAAAACAAGTTCAAATATTTAACTGAAAATTGGTATTAGTGATATGGGCCTGAAGTTTGATAGTTCTTCTTTCGATCCTTTTTTATGCACAGGTTTAACTGTACTTTTCTTCAATATATTTGGAAATGTGTGCTCCCTGATACTACTGTTGATCATATGGGTAATTATTCCAACTAATTACTTATTGCATTTTTTAATTATAATACTACTCAGTCCTCCGACCACAATCTATTGCTTATGACCGGTAGATTAAAACTGAAGAAACTGCAGAAAGGTGGGAATTTAAGGAGATGGGACTTGGATAAAGTAAAAGAACCAGAGGTTGTACAGAGTTTCAGGGAGAGCATAAGGGAGCAGTTGACAGGAATGGGGGAAAGAAGTACAGTAGAAGAAGAATGGGTAGCTTTGAGGGATGAAGTAGCGAAGGCAGCAGAGGATCAAGTACGTAAAAAGACTAGGGCTAGTAGAAATCCTTGGGTAACAGAAGAAATATTGAATTTAATTGATGAAAGGAGAAAATATAAAACTGCAGTAAATGAAGCAGGCAAAAAGGAATACAAACGTCTCAAAAATGAGATCGACAGGAAGTGCAAAATGGCTAAACAGGGATGGCTAGAGGACAAATGTAAGGATGTAGAAGCTTATCTCACTAGGGGTAAGATAGATACTGCCTACAGGAAAATTAAAGAGACCTTTGGAGAGAAGAGAACCACGTGTATGAATATCAAGAGCTCAGATGGCAGCCCAGTTCTAAGCAAAGAAGGGAAGGCAGAAAGGTGGAAGGAGTATATAGAAGGCTTATACAAGGGCGATGTACTTGAGGACAATATTATGGAAATAGAAGAGGATGTAGATGAAGACGAAATGGGAGATACGATACTGCGTGAAGAGTTTGACAGAGCACTGAAAGACCTGAGTCGAAACAAGGCCCCCGGAGTAGACAACATTCCGTTAGAACTACTGACGGCCTTGGGAGAGCCAGTCATGACAAAACTCTACCAGCTGGTGAGCAAGATGTATGAGACAGGCGAAATACCCTCAGACTTCAAGAAGAATATAATAATTCCAATCCCAAAGAAAGCAGGTGCTGACAGATGTGAAAATTACCGAACTATCAGTTTAATAAGCCACGGCTGCAAAATACTAACGCGAATTCTTTACAGACGAATGGAAAAACTGGTAGATGCAGACCTCGGGGAGGATCAGTTTGGATTCCGTCGAAATGTTGGAACACGTGAGGCAATACTGACCTTACGACTTATCTTAGAAGAAAGATTAAGAAAAGGCAAACCTACGTTTCTAGCATTTGTAGACTTAGAGAAAGCTTTTGACAATGTTGACTGGAATACTCTCTTTCAAATTCTGAAGGTAGCAGGGGTAAAATACAGGGAGCGAAAGGCTATTTACAATTTGTATAGAAACCAGATGGCAGTTATTAGAGTCGAGGGACATGAAAGGGAGGCAGTGGTTGGGAAGGGAGTGAAACAGGGTTGTAGTCTCTACCCGATGTTATTCAATCTGTATATTGAGCAAGCAGTGAAGGAAACAAAAGAAAAATTCGCAGTAGTTATTAAAATCCATGGAGAAGAAATAAAAACTTTGAGGTTCGCCGATGACATTGTAATTCTGTCAGAGACAGCAAAGGACTTGGAAGAGCAGTTGAACGGAATAGATAGTGTCTTGAAAGGAGGATATAAGATGAACATCAACAAAAGCAAAATGAGGATAATGGAATGTGGTCGAATTAAGTCAGGTGATGCTGAGAGAATTAGATTGGGAAATGAGACACTTAAAGTAGTAAAGGAGTTTTGCTATTTGGGGAGCAAAATAACTGATGATGGTCAAAGTAGAGAAGATATAAAATGTAGACTGGCAATGGCAAGGAAAGCATTTCTGAAGAAGAGAAATTTGTTAACATCGAGTATAGATTTAAGTGTCAGGAAGTCATTTCTAAAAGTATTTGTATGGAGTGTAGCCATGTATGGAAGCGAAACATGGACGATAAATAGTTGAGACAAGAAGAGAGTAGAAGCTTTCGAAATGTGGTTCTACAGAAGAATGCTGAAGATTAGATGGGTAGATCACATAACTAATGAGGAAGTATTGAATAGGATTGGGGAGAAGAGAAGTTTGTGGCACAACTTGACCAGAAGAAGGGATCGGTTGGTAGGACATGTTCTGAGGCATCAAGGGATCACCAATTCAGTACTGCAGGGCAGCATGGAGGGTAAAAATCTTAGAAGGAGACCAAGAGATGAATACACTAAACAGATTCAGAAGGATGTAGGCTACAGTAGGTACTGGGAGATGAAGAAACTTGCACAGGATACATTAGCGTGGAGAGCTGCATCAAACCAGTCTGAGGACTGAAGACCACAACAAACAACTACTCAGTCCATCCCAATTAATAATTGTTCAATGCATATTACTGTATATTTTATATTATCAATAAATTCAACATACAAATAGGAGAGAATAATGTAATCAAATTCTAATGTCTTGCAAGAAAAATAACAAGTAACGGATGAAGTAAGGAGGGCATAAAGAGCATATCAGCACAGGCAAAGAGGATTTTTTTTGCAAAAAGAAGTCTACTAGTTACAAATACTGGTCTTAATCTGAGGAAGAAATTTCTAAGAATGTACATTTTGAGCAAATCATTGCATGAAAGTGAGTCATGAACTGAAGAAAAATCAGAAAAGAATTGAAGCATTCAATATGTGTTGCTATAAAAGAATGTTGAAAATTAGGTGGACATTAAATAAGAAACAAAAAAGTTCTCCACAGGGTTGACAAGGAACATCTGGAAAATATTGACAAGGGGGGGGGGGGGGGAGATAATAGGACGTGCTAAATACATTAGGGAGTAACTTCCATAGTATTTGGGGAAGATGCAGGGCATTAAAGCTGTACAAGAAGACAGAGGTTTGAATATACAGTATATAAGAAACTGAGGACATCAAGTACTAGTGCTAATCTGGGGTAAAAAGGTTACCACAAAAGAGGAACTCATGGTTGAATACATAAAATTAGTTAGAAGACTGATGACTTAAAAAAAAAAAAAAAAACACTGAGAGGATGTTAATTACTACATTTCATCTGCTGCTCTAAACAGTACCAGACATGTTCTATCTGATTAAGATCAGATGATCTTGATGGCCAGTTCATATGAAAAGGGTGCTCAAATATTCATAAAAAAATATGTAAGCATGCAACCCTGATGTCACTATGGATACTGGAGTATCCACGGCATATTCATGGAGATGTAGGTGAAAGTTCACATAACCTCAACGAATGGACCCAAGTACAAT
Organism: Schistocerca gregaria; assembly: GCF_023897955.1. Classification (NCBI taxonomy): domain Eukaryota; kingdom Metazoa; phylum Arthropoda; class Insecta; order Orthoptera; family Acrididae; genus Schistocerca; species Schistocerca gregaria. The sequence continues at coordinate 169,910,954 of NC_064927.1, read as the reverse complement.
AAAGACCATCACAGAACCATGTCCAGCCTTAAATACACCTGCCCTATACGGTGAGTTAGAAGACTGAGCCATTGGTGTGCTTTATTTGCATCATTTGCAATGAAGTGATCGTGACTCATGAAACCATACTACATAACCCCAGCAGTTACTGTCCAGTTTCTGTGTTATTCGTCTCACTGAAGATGCGCTCCTTTATTTGCGATTTTGAACTATGGCTTCTTACAAAGTACAAGATTCTATACACCCACTGTATCCATTTCCCTCTGGAATGTTTCCTCAGAAACTCTTTGAGATGGACCTACAGTCATTGACAACATATTGCCAGGAACATAGATTATCAAAGTATTTATTGCATGATAATTACAAGAGATACTGAAGACAAAAACTGCTCACTACTACTAAGAAAGAAAACACAGTTGCTTCCAACAGGTTAAAATATTGTTGGCAGTTAGATGTCAGCTACTCTCTGCACATAAATCTCAACATGCATTTATTTATTTATTTATTTACACGTCTAGTTCCATAGGGCCAAATCAAGAAGGAAATCTCCAAGCTCATGGAACCTGTCAGTACACGAAATTACAACATAAAAGTAGTAACAGATAAAATAAAATGTTTATGAACCCAAAAAGAGTCAAGCCCTAAGTTTAAGTAAACGCAATCAACAATATAACATGGGAATCAGCTTAATTTTTCAAGAAACTCCTTGACAAAATAGATGGAGTGACCCATGAGGAAAAACTTCAGTTTCAATTTGAAAATGAGTGGATTACTGTTAAGATTTTTCAGTTCTTGTGGTAGCTTATTGAAAATAGATGCAACAGTACACTGCACACCTTTTTGCATTAGAGTTAATGAAGTGTGATCCACATGCAGATTGGATTTCTACCTAGTATTAACTGAGTGAAAGCTGCTAATTCTTGGGAATAAGCTGATATTGTTAACAAGAAACGACAGTAAAGAATATACAGGGTGTTACAAAAAGGTACGGCCAAACTTTCAGGAAACATTCCTCACACACAAAGAAAGAAAATACGTTATGCGGACATGTGTCCGGAAACACTTACTTTCCATGTTAGAGCTCATTTTATTACTTCTCTTCAAATCACATTAATCATGGAATGGAAACACACAGCAACAGAACGTACCAGTGTGACATCAAACACTTTCTTACAGGAAATGTTCAAAATGTCCTCTGTTAGCGAGGATACATGCATCCACCCTCCGTCACATGGAATCCCTGATGTCCTGATGCAGTCCTGGAGAAACGCGTATTGTATCACAGCCGTCCACAATACGAGCACGAAGAATCTCTACATTTGGTACCGGGGTTGCATAGACAAGAGCTTTCAAATGCCCCCATAAATGAAATTAAAGAGGGTTGAGGTCAGGAGAGTGTGGAGGCCATGGAATTGGTCCGCCTCTACCAATCCATCGGTCTCCGAAACTGTTGTTGAGAAGCATACGAACACTTCGACTGAAATGCGCAGGAGCTCCATCGTGCATGAACCGCATGTTGTGTCGTACTTGTAAAGGCACAAGTTCTAGCAGCACAGGTAGAGTATCCCGTATGAAATCATGATAGCGTGCTCCATTGAGCGTAGGTGGAAGAGCATGGGGCCCAATCAAGACATCACCAACAATTCCTGCCCAAACGTTCACAGAAAATCTGTGTTGATGACGAGATTGCACAATTGCGTGCAGATTCTCTTTAGCCCACACATGTTGATTGTGAAAATTTACAATTTGATCACATTGGAATGAAGCCTCATCTTTAAAGAGAACATTTGCACTGAAATGAGGATTGACACATTGTTGGATGAACCATTGGCAGAAGTGTACCCGTGGAAGCCAATCAGCTGCTGATAGTGCCTGCACACGCTGTACATGGTACGGAAACAACTGGTTCTCTCGTAGCACTCTCCATACAGTGACGTGGTTAACGTTACCTTGTACAGCAGCAACTTCTCTGAAACTTACATTAGCGTTATCGTCAACTGCACGAAGAATTGCCTCGTCCATTGCACGTGTCCTCGTCGTTCTAGGTCTTCCCCAGTCGTGATTCATAGGCTGGAATGTTCCGTGCTCCCTAAGACGCCGATCAATTGCTTCGAACATCTTCCTGTCGGGACACCTTTTTTATGGAAATCTGTCTCGATACAAACGTACCGCGCCACGGCTATTGCCCCGTGCCAATCCACACATCGAATGGGCATCTGCCAACTCCGCATTTGTAAACATTGCACTGACTGCAAAACCACATTCGTGACGAGCACTAACTTGTTGATGCTACGTACTGATATGCTTGATGCTAATACTGTAGAGCAATGAGTCGCATGTCAACACAGGCACCGAAGTCAACATTACCTTCCTTCAATTGGGCCAACTGGTGGTGAATCGAGGAAGTACAGTACATACTGACAAAACTAAAATGAGCTCTAACATGGAAATTAAGCATTTCCGCACACATGTCCACAGAACATCTTTTCTTTATTTTGTGTGTGAGGAATGTTTCCTGGAAGTTTGGCCATACCTTTTTGTAACACCTTGTATATATTGAGTGGCCAATGCCAGAATACCCAGACTAATGAACAGGAGTTGACAAGAGGTTCGCGAACTTACACCACTTATAGCCCGAACTGCCCATTTCTGAGCCAAAAATATCCTTTGAGAATTGGAATAGTTACCCCATATTACACAGTTTTTTTAACCTTACTTAGAAATGGTACACTGCTACACACAACTTAAAGGAGATTGCTCAGAAAGATCTGTATTTTGTGAAAACTTGGAGGGATATTTGTAGCATTTTTGCTGTGATTAGAAATGTGATCCCAACATTTATCTGACCTTCATGGTGTAATACTCACAGTGGAAATCTCATTTCTGAATAAAATAAATGAGACAACAGATATCCATACTGAGACTGTCAAAAGAGTGTGATGAGACATCAGTGTAATGAAAGGAATATCCTCCTCGTACTGTAACATCAAAAGTGGAGCACCCACAACGCTCAATGAAATATTTATAAAAGGCTTTGGAGGGCATATAACAAGGCTTTGGAGTGCATAAAATATGGAGAAAGGTTAGGATTTAATGTTCCATTGACACTCAAGTCATTAGAGATGAAACACAGTTTTCATCTCTTTTCAAAGAAACCTATAATTTGTGATTTGGCTACCAGGGATGTGAACAGCCATCCTCCTAAAGGTGTGTTTGGTACTGCACCCTCTTGCTCAGTCCAAGTGCATGCAATATAAAAACAAATACTGTGCTGAAACTTTTCTTATTTATCAAACGTTTATGAGCTGAATTACACAATCTTATAATACTGGCACATCCCCAATTATGAACCTCTTAATTTGTTCATAAAATTCCTTAAAGAGTAAATGAAACATGAAAGTACCTCATAAAACATTATTATGCGGATTTTACAACAATATGGAAGCAAGAAAAATTACAGAAAAAAGTCTGACACAAAGATATTTAATTTTTTTAGGTAACTGAGAGTAACTGTTATGGAAATCTCATAGGCACACAGAGTTTTGGAATTGATATGAGAGTAATTCAGACTGAGATAACAGATAACCTGCCATTGATTATACGCATGGTTATTAAACATCTATATATTGCCTGGGCAATAGTCCCTTTCAGGACACAGTAAGGCCACTGACCAACAACTAGGTTATATATTACAACAAAAAGTGGGCTTTTCTTCAAGTATAGTTGCATAAGCATTAAATACAAAATTTTTAATTGTATGTTTTTTAAAGTGTTTTAGGGTGGACTGTTTCCATTGTCATTTCACTCAAATTGTTTTTAACTGAATCACTTTCATCATCAAAATCATTTTCACTCTCAGTTTTGCTTAGACAGTCCTGTAACAATCCTCTAAAGCTCTGTGATCTCTTCCTCAGAAAGCATTATGCATGAAGAACTAGCCAGATTAACCTACTAACTTGAACATTATAATTACAATCTTTCTCTCAACACAACTTCTGCAGTTCAACACAGTTAATACAGGATTCCCTAGACGATAGTACTGTGCAGCATTGATGCCAAGATTAGATTAGATCAGTCAGTTTTGAAAATGGAGTACGTGGGGATAACGAAAAATCATATTGAATGAGACTTAGCATTACAGTGGAAAGCAAAATTCACAATGTCGAGTACCACTCTCCATTGGAGTGGAAAGCATTAATATTATCTGTCAGGTCATCAACATACAACAAGAAAACCAACAGCCCAGCACACTACCTTCAGAACACATGAAGTTTCTTCTATGTCTGTTGATGACTCTCGGTCCAAGATAACATGCTGCATACTGCATAACAAGATCTCCTCAAACCGATCACAAATTTTGCTTGACACCCCCTACAACCATACTTTTGTTAATAATCACTGATATGGAAATGAGCCAAGAAATAGTGCATTTACCTGATGGTCTTAATTCACAAGAGAAAAGTACAAGATGACATGTTTTCGGAATCCACACTTTTTGGCATGGAGGTAGTAATTGTGTTAGAGACACCTCATTGTTTGAGCTCACAGTATGTTCTAAAAGTCTACAACAGGTGTATAGTCAATGGGTTTGGCTATTACGTTTTTGTGGATCACTTCTGCTACACTTCTTGTGGACCGATGACCCCCTTGCTACTGGGCACAGTTTCTTGTTCGAGTGATACACAGGACATTATGATTAAAAGAGAACTAACTCAGTTGCAAATTCTTAGTCTGACAGGAATTCACTCTCAGTGACAGCAGATGGTTCTCAAAGCCAGTGACATAAACATTTGTTATCATTCGTTTTTACATTGGTGTGAGAATTACTGTTTGTACATAAACATTTGAAAACAGAGTTCAGCATTTCTGTTTCTGCTTTTCTCCCCTCATTTTCAGTTCCTGTGTATTATATGAGTGTGTGGACATTAACATCGGTGCCTCTGACAGCCTCAGATGACCAGAGTATTGCATGGTTTTGTGAGAGGTCTTTCAGTAAGGTTCTGCTAAAGTAGTCATCAAAAGCCTCATGTACTGTCATTTTTGTAGGAACATGTCTTTCCTTTAGTCTACACCCTATTCAGTGTTTTACACCTTATATATAGTAGCCACTGTTTCTTTAGAAGTTTCTCTACAGAAAACATATAAAATGGAGGGCTCCTCCCTTAAGGAAATGTTCTGCTAGGTCCACATCTATCCAGTGCTTGGCCAAATATTTACGCTTGTGCTACATTTCCTATACATGCCCCTGTGCAGGACAATACATTTCAATCCTCTTTGAAATAGAACATTATTTTCTTGTTATCTAGTTTAATAAATACGTAAATCTTCCTATACATTTTAGTTGCCCTTTGTACTACTGGGTTTCTATTCATCCAGTCAAAAATGACTGACCATCCTGGCATACTATGTGTTGATCAGATGAAAGAATCACTGGTAGGGACATCAAATGCTTATTGCTAGGAATATTCAGTGTTAATTGCTATTGATTTTCATTGGCGAATCTAGTAGAAGCTGCCATTGTGATACAGTGCTGCATATGTATCAGTCTGTGGCACCTAAGACCTGGTGATACTTGCTGTTGGCTCCACACTGATGTTTATAGTGCACAGTGAGGCAGCTCAACAAGCATGTAGGCTTGTTCATCTGTAATAACTGCAACGAAGATGGCAAGACCCTGTAGCCCTCCAAGTAATTCATGTCAGTTGGTTGCTTTGCTGTCTCAAAAACCTCCCTGATTTTTCTCATAACAATAAGTGGCTGCCTGGGCTGTTTAAATGCAGTTGACCTTTGATTTAGATCTTGTCCCTTGTCCCCACAGCTTTCTTTGTGGTACCCACACTTTATCCATTTGCCCTGAAAATGGTTTGTAGCTTGCAAAGTTTGCCTGCGAGGATGGTAATATGTCTGACTTGATGTGCTCTCGTGGTTAGTGTATAACTCCCAGGGTTGTTTTGCTTTTGGATCATGATGGGACTTGGCATTAAAATATATGTTATCTGACTCTCAGACATCATAATGTATTTAAGGAAATGTTAATCTTAGATTGTCTTTTGGGATTTAGATTCTATAAAATTATATTAATAAGGCACTGAACCAACACCAGTTAGGTTTTCATGTATGTGTTAATAAACATGCAAGTTATAGTGTAACTGAATAGTGAGAACACAAATTAATGAAAAACTTTTAAAAAAGCAGATTTTTTACTGTCAATCACTGGCACAATATTGGGCATTTAAGATCTAATCGCTTGTCTGACATACTCTCATGTTATAAAATTGTGTCATTTTTGGACTATGATGTATTGCAAGCAGTACAAAAGTAATATGTTGATCACCTTTGTCAACTGCTGGACTGATGGCTTCACTTCAACCAGGGATTGGGCACGATATTGCCTGAAACAATTGAAATCAAATTTAATTTGATAAAGACATCATAATTTATCTCTCATACCTCAACATGAAGAAAATTGCATTGATTATTGTTGTTGTTGTTATCAATCAGAAGACGGGTTTGATGGAATGTATTCTGGTTTCTGCACAAGTTGTAGATATTCTTTTACGATAATTTCACAATTCCAAACAGTGTATTTCAGTCAATATTCATTAAAACTTTTTCTAAATCTAAAATACTGTAATGTGGCTTTCTTCAACCTATTTTTTAAAATAAATCATATGATCAGTAGAGTGTCTCATCTTCTTATATATCTCTAAAATCTAAACTTATCTTATCCAGGATGGCTTCTACAAGCCATGCTATCCTTTTGTAGATAATTCCTGTTATCATTTTACAACTACGACTCACTAAAATGATGGTTTAGTAATACAGTAGTTGGTACCTGTCTGTCTTGATGTTAATATTATCAGATTCTGCTTGAAGTCTGAGGGTATTTTAGCAGTATAACACATATTTTAAGTTAATATGAAATATGCCAAAATACTACAAGCAGTGTCAATATCAAGGGAAGTGAATAAATGAGGCTAACTTAATAAACAGTTCAGAAGAATCTCATAAACGTAAATCTCAGATTTTTCAACATAAAACCTTGTCCATAAGAGTTATTTCAATAGCTCACAACTGAGGAAGCTGGTGATCTTTTGTACTGTCTGTGGATAGTATTAAGACTACTACACACGGGGAGGATGTGTGGGAAGAACACTATAAATATCAAGGAATATAGGACCACAGTTATGCTTGACTGAATATGAGATGGAAAATATGCAGTCCAAAGACTGCATTAAGTACATACATAAATCTGTAAGAAATAGGCAAGTACAAATTCTTTGGCATAAAGAATTTTCATGTTTCATAAATATGGTAATGGATCCTTGCAACAATAATTTGTAACTATACTTCAGGGCTGCAGCTATGAATGTGTGTATTTTGCAACTGCATGGCACAGAGCTAGTTGTTGCAGACTAAACATTTTCAATATTAAACTGATCATAACTCAAATATTAAATAAAAATCCCTAACTGTCTCACAATTGAACTTTTCTTTTCCTCTCTTTGTGTCAGCAGCTTTCACACATTTTAGGTGTCCCCCCCCCCCCCCCCCCTGCTGCTGCTGTTTAACAGAAAGTCAGATACGATGCAACATGCAAATTACAGGGAAAGTTCCCACCTGTGCAGTTCAGAAGAGCTGATTGTGGGAAGGATCCATATGACACAGGATGCGAAGCAGTTATTGAAATGAAGGATATCATGTTTGGCAGCATGTTCAGCAACAGGGTGGTCCACTTGTTTCTTGGACACAGTTTGTCGGTGACCATTCATGTGGACAGACAGTTTGTTGGTTGTCACGCCTACATAGAATGCAGCACATTGGTTGCTGGTTGGTTGGGTGTGGGATTGAAGGGACCAGACTGCTAAGATCATCGGTCCCTTGTTCCACGATAAAATCACACGAAATAAAAACTGTCAGTCGTTAAAAACGGAGAACTGAGACAAGGGACAACACAATACAAGAAAGACAGAAAAAGACCAGACAAACGGAACTAAAATCACACCGAGTGTGAAGGTGGTTGGCCGACCATGAAAATAAGGAAAAGCCAACCACCAAATGACATTAAAACCCACAGTTTAAAACCACAGGCCAAAGGCCCAAGTCAATACAGGAAATAAAAGGACAAACACTCAAATCATACGATAAAAACCCCCTGCCCGAATAAAACTCAACACGAGGTCCGCCATAGCAACGTCATCACATAAAAGGGGAGGGAGGGTATCAGGCAGCGCAAACGTCTGCCTGAGTCCTGTTAAAAGCGGGCAGTCCACCAAAATGTGGACCACCGTCAGAGCTGCCCCGCAGCGACATAGCGGTGGGTCCTCCCGGCGCAACAAACGGCCGTGCGTCAGCCACGTGTGGCCAACGCGCAGCCGGCAGAGGACGACAGAGTCCTTCCGAGAGGCCCGCATGGAGGAGCGCCACACACCGGTCGTCTCCTTCACCGCCCGAAGTTTGTTGGGCGTGGGCAGGGTGCGCCACTCGTCACCCCAGGCACCAAGCACTTTCTGGCGCAAAAGCGACAGGAGATCACACTCCATAACGCCGAGTTCCAGAGCCGGTGAACTCACTGCCTGTTTAGCCAGCGTGTCAACCCGCTCATTGCCCGGGATGCCGACATGACCTGGGGTCCAAACAAAGACCACGGAGCGGCCGCAACGGGCAAGAGCATGGAGCGACTCGTGGATGGCCATCACCAGACGGGAACGAGGAAAGCGCTGGTTAAGAGCTCGTAAACCACTCAGGGAGTCACTACAGATGACAAAGGACTCACCTGAGCGGGAGCGGATATACTCTAGGGCGTGATAGATGGCAACCAACTCGGCAGTGTATACACTGTTCCCGGGTGCCAGCGACCATTACTCACAATGATCCTCTAGAGTAAGAGTGTAACCAGTGCGACCAGAGACCATCGAACCGTCAGTATAGGCCACGGCAGATCCGGGAAACTCGGCAAGGAGAGAAACAAAGCGGCGGCGGAGGGCCGGAGGAGGGACCGAGTCTTTCGGACCCTGTGCCAAATCCAGCCGAATGCATGGTCGGCGCACACACCAAGGGGGCAGACGGAGATTGGCCCGGAAAACAGGCGGGAGAGGAAAAAACTCAATCCCACACAGCAGAGCCCAGATGCGAACCGCGATCGTACACCCTGACCGGGGCCGCCTGTCTGGAAGATGGACGATCGAGTGCAGGAACAGGAGACGGTAGTTGGGATGCCCTGGCAAACTACAAACGTGGGCAGCATAAGCGGCCAGAAGTCGGTCACGCCGGATCCGCAATGGAGGAACACCAGCCTCCACAAGTAAGCTGTCAACAGGGCTTGTCCGAAATGCTCCTGTGGCGAGTCGGATCCCACAGTGATGGATGGGATCCAGCAATTGCAATGCTGATGGCGATGCCGAACCGTAAGCCACACACCCATAATCAAGGCAGGACTGGATCAGTGCTTGATACAGCCGGAGAAGGGTGGACCGATCGGCACCCCATCCGGTGTGGCTAAGGCAACGGAGAGCGTTTAAATGCCGCCAGCATGTTTGTTTAAGCTGCCTAATATGAGGCAGCCAAGTCAACCGGGCATCAAATACCAGTCTCTACCACAGCAAGTGGTTCACCGTCAAGGTAAAGGCGTGGCTCAGGGTGAACCGTGCGACGCCGGCAGAAATGCATAACGCAGGTCTTAGTGGCCGAAAACTGGAAGCCGTGTGCTACAGCCCACGACTGCGCCTTGCGGATAGAGCCCTGCAGCTGGCGCTCAGCAACTGCAATGCCAGCGGAGCTGTAGTAGAGGCAGAAGTCGTCTGCATACAACGAAGCTGCGACGGACGATCCCACCGCCTCAGCGAGCCCATTGATCGCAATTAAAGAAAGGGAGACACTGAGGACAGACCCCTGTGGGACCCCGTTCTCCTGGACCCGGGAGGAACTATGGGACGCAGCAACTTGCACGCGGAAGGAACGATACGACAGAAAATTCTGAATAAAAATCGGGAGCGGGCCCCTAAGACCCCACCCATGAAGTGTGGCCAGGATGTGATATCGCCAAGTCGTATCGTACGCCTTCTGCATGTCGAAGAAGACAGCAACCAGATGTTGGCGGCGTGCAAAGGCTGTACGGACGGCAGATTCTAGGGAGACCAGATTACCGACGGCAGAGCGGCCTTTATGGAACCCACCCTGAGACGGAGCCAGAAGGCCTCGAGACTCGAGGAGCCAACTCAACCTCCGGCTCACCATACGTTCTAGCAACTTGCAAAGAACGTTGGTGAGGCTTATGGGGCGGTAGCTGTCCACCTCCAGCGGGTTCTTGCCAGGTTTCAACACGGGGAGGACGATGTTTTCTCGCCATTGAGACGGGAACACACCCTCAACCCAGATGCGGTTGAAAACATCTAGGAGGTGTCGCTGGCAAGTCACAGAGAGGTGTTTCAGCATCTGGCTGTGGATGCGGTCTGGCCCAGGAGCCGTATCAGGGCAAGCAGATAGTGCACTCTGGAATTCCCAGTCGCTGAAAGGAGCATTGTACGACTCCACATGACGCGTGTGAAAGGAAAGCCTCCAACTTTCCAACCGCTCTTTCCGGGAGCGGAAGGCCAGTGGGTAATTCGTAGATGCGGAACACTGAGCAAAATGCGCTGCTAACCGGTCCGCAATCGTGTTGGAGTCAGGACACACCACTCCATTCAGCGAAAGCCCAGGGACAGAGACAGGTGGCCGATAGCCATGGAGTCGCCTAATCTTAGTCCAAACCTGCGATGCAGAGGTACGGACGCCAGTGGTGGAAACATACCGTTCCCAGCACTCCTGCTTCCGTTGGCGAATAAGGCGTCGGGCACGGGCACGGAGCTGTTTAAAAACGATGAGGTTCTCCAAGGACGGGTGCCGCTTATGGCGTTGAAGAGCCCGCCGGCGATCTCTAATCGCCTCTGCGATCTCGGGCGCCCACCAAGGCACAGTCCTCCGCCGAGGGGACCCGGATGAACACGGAATCGCAGATGCCGCCGCAGAAACGATGCCGGTGGTGACCGACTGAACCACCGCATCAATGGTGTCATGGGAAGGAGGTGCGATAGTGGCGAGAGAGGAGAACAAGCCCCAATCAGCCTTATTCAGAGCCCATCTGGAGGGGCGTTCAGAAGAGTTACGCTGTGGTAGTGACAGAAAGATGGGGAAATGGTCACTACCACATAAGTCGTCATGGACACTCCAGTGGATGGATGGTGAAAGTCCGGGGCTGCAGATAGAAAGGTCGATGGCCGAAAATGTGCCATGGACTACGCTGAAATGTGTCGGCTCTCCCGTGTTTAAGAGGCAGAGGTCAAGCTGCGAGAGAAGAGTCTCGACATCTCTACCCCGGCCAGTAATCGCGGCGCTACCCCACAGGAAGTTATGGGCGTTAAAGTCGCCCAGTAACACAAAAGGAGGAGGCAGTTGTGCTATCAATGCAGCCAACACATGACGCGAGACATCACCATCTGGCGGAAGATACAAACTGCAGACAGTAATAGGCTGAGGCGTCGACATCCTTACAGCGACAGCCTCTAAAGGTGTGTGAAGAGGTACACATTCGCTGTAGACAGAGTTAAGGATGTAGACGCAGACTCCACCAGATACCCTCTCATAAGCTGCCCGGTTCTTGTAATAACCCCGATACCCACGTAGGGCAGGGGTCCGCATTGCCGGAAACCAAGTTTCCTGTAGGGCAATGCAGAGGAAAGGGTGACTGCTGATGAGATGGCGAAGCTCAGCAAGGTGGTGGAAAAAAGCGCTGCAGTTCCACTGGAGTATCGCTTTGTCCATGTCCGAAAAAGGCGTGAAGGGACCGAGGAGGCAGATCATGCCACTGGGTCACCTGCTGCCACCGATGGAGGACCAGTACAATCTGCTTCCATGGTGTCTGAGGGTCCGGCGAGATCCAGGTCCTCAGCGGACGCCCGGATCTCCACCTTATCCTCGGACGCAGGGCCTGTAGGGAGCAGTGGGGTGGATGCCACCGCGTGTTCCTTGGCCTTAGAGGTCTTCTTCTTCGTCTTGTCTCTCTGGTCCTTGGGTTTCATTGGCTGGGAGGGCTCCAGCGAGTCAGTCTCCGGGACGGAGGAGGAGCGGGAAGCCCTGCGACCAGCCGCTGGTCTGCTTTTCTTCCATTAGCTGACGTCACCCTTCCCAGAGGCGGAAACCTGGGAAGGAAGGGACCCAAGGGACCCTTTCTGTGCTATTCGAGCCGGGGAAGTTTGAGGCTTCCCCAGCTTAGAAGTGGGGACTGATGTCCCCAATGGTTGGGGGGTTGCTGCTCCTGAGGCAGGTAGTGCAGGAGCAGCAGGGAGTGAAGTGCCCCCCACCATCAAGGGGGCAGGTGTAGCATTCCGGCTCTGAGAGGTGGCAGTCTGAGGGAGAGCTAATGGGGCCATAACAGTAGTAGCCGCAGCGTAAGAGGCAGTCATTCGAACAGGATGGAGGCGTTCGAACTTCTGCCTGGCCTCAGTGTATGTCAGGCGGTCCAGTGTCTTATACTCCATGATTTTGCGCTCTTTCTGGAAGATCCTGCAGTCCGGCGAGCAAGGCGAGTGGTGCTCTCCGCAGTTTACACAGATGGGAGGCGGAGCACATGGAGTATTGGGATGTGATGGGCGTCCACAATCTCGACATGTGAGGCTGGAAGTACAGCAGGAAGACATATGCCCGAACTTCCAGCACTTAAAGCACCGCATCAGGGGAGGGATATATGGCTTGACGTCACAACGATAGACCATCACCTTGACCTTCTCAGGTAAAGTATCACCCTCGAAGGCCAAGATGAAGGCACCGGTGGCAACCTGCTTATCCCTTGGACCACGATGTACGCGCCGGACAAAGTGAACACCTCGCCGCTCTAAATTGGCGTGAAGCTCGACATCGGACTGCAATAGAAGGTCCCGATGGAATATTATGCCCTGGACCATATTAAGACTCTTATGGGGCGTGATTGTAACCGGAACATCCCCCAGATTGTTACAATCGAGTAACCGGCGGGACTGGGCGGAGGACGCCGATTTGATCAAAACCGAGTCCGAGCGCATTTTGGACAAGCCCTCCACCTCCCCGAACTTGTCCTCTAAGTGCTCGACGAAGAACTGAGGCTTCATGGATGTAAAGGATTCACCATCAGCTCTCGTACACACCAGGTAGCGGGGCGAGTATGTTTCGTTGGCATCCTTAGTCTTTCGTTCCTCCCATGGTGTAGCCAGGGAGGGGAACGATTTGGGGTCATATGTAGTTGCGTTGTATTGAGCCCTGGAACGCTTAGAGACTGCTGGCGGCTGGCCGCCAGCAAGAGATGATGTACCACGCTTCATTGCGGGTCATCCGCCCTGATGCCACCTACTCCGACCAAGGGCCCTCCCCACGGGTGCCACCCAGCCTCAGCAACGACCACCTGGCAGGATGGCCATTGCCGGGAGTCCCAATGCCCCAAGGAGATAGGCATCTACTCCTTGGCATACGTGGGGAGTTAACGGATCTGGCATCAGCAGAGCGATCCCTGTGTAGTCAGGGGGCTACAACCAACAGGGTACATGGCGGCCCCACCACAAAGGACTGGCTACCGTGCTGGATTTCAGGTGATGTAGTCCAATATCGTCATTGGCGCATAAAGCGACACAGCATAGCAGACTGCAATAAACTGCACCCAAGAACAAATCCACGTCCAAGAGATGGTATGTGAGCGGGACTGCTAAGCGATGACGACAAACCTGGCGAGAGATGGTAATGCATGATGGACACATCGCTCCTTGTAAGGCGCCCTTCCCCAATCGGCTCGCTCTTCGGAAAATTTAGAAGGATGGAGGTCAAACCCGTTAGGGGACCATCTCACAAGGCCAAAACGTTTGAGACTCCTTTTAGTCGCCTATTACGACAGGCAGGAATACTGTGGGCCTATTCTTACCCCCGAACCCACAGGGGGGGGGGGGGGCACATTGGTTGCAGCTAAGCTTGTACACCACATGACTGGTTTCACAGGTGGCCCTGCCTTTCGTGGGATAGGTGATATTATTGACCAGACTGGGGTAGGTGGCAGTGGGAGGATGTATGGTTTTCCATCTGGGTCTATTACAGGGTATGAGCCATGAGGTAAGGGATTGGGATCAGGGGATATGTAAGGATGGATGAGTATATTGCTGTGGGAGGGGTGGAAAGCATCATGGGCCGGACATTTCTCATTTCGGGGCACGACAAGAGATAATCAAAACTGTGGCAGAGAATGTAATTCAGTTGTTCGAGTCCTGGGTGGTACTGAATTACGAGTGGAATGTTCTTCTGTAACCAGATGGTGGGACATGGGGAGGTGGTGGAAGACTGGAAAAATAAGGCATGGGAGATTAGTTTTTGTACAAGGTCAAGAGGATAATTACAGTCAGTGAAGGCTTCAGTGAGACCCGGGGTATATTTTGAGAGGGACTGCTCATCACTGCAGATGTGATGACCATAGGTGGCTGGCCTATAAGGAAGGGACTTGTTGGTATGGAATGGGTGGCAGATGTCCAAGTGGAGGTATTGCTGGTGGTTAGCAAGTTTGATATGGACGGAGGTACTGATGTAGCCATCTTCAAGGTGGAGACCAACATCTAGGAAGGTGGCTTGCAGGGAGGAGTAGGACCAGGTGAAGCAAATGGGGGAGAAATTATTGAGGCTCTGGAGGAATATGGATAGGATGTCCTCAACTTTGATCCAGATAGCAAAGATGTCATCATTGAATATGAACCAGGTGAGGGGTTTAGGATTCTGGGTTTTTAGGAAGGATTCCTATAGATGGCACATGAATAGATTGGCATAGGATGGTGCCATGTGGGTGCCAATAGCTGTACCATGGATCTGTTTGTAAGTTATGCCTTCAAAGGAGAAGTAATTGTGGGTGAGGATATAATTGGTCATGGTCCCAAATTACTGGAACCTGTAACACACATTAAAACTTTTGTCCTGCTGGAACTTGAGCAACATGCACAACACCACATCAAAAAGCTCTCCATCCTGCTCACTTCCTGCTCCCACCTTGGAGTACCACCCCAAAAACAACTTCCAAACCTCTCGCATGCCCCCTCATGGCTAACAAACCCTGTCTTGCAGACCTACTACAATTACCCCACCCTCCAAAACTCCCTCTTACCATCACACAGAATCCAATACCTAAACAGACCCACAACACAGTAATGAACCTTTCCTCTAGAAGTCTTAGCCCCATAGAAATATCAGTCCTTTCCAAGGGCCTCATCTTTTGCCCCACTCCAAAATTCAATCATGCAGGGCTTGTTGAAGACCTTATCTCCTTCCCCAGGTCTCCACTGTGGAAACACTGTTTTGCCTCCAACACTTCCAATCAGACTCAATGAAAGACCAACATTGAGCCTTGCCTAACTCATTTCACTCTTCCATCCTACCATGATCCGTCTCCTCTGCCTAAAAACAACCACCTGTTAACTTTCCAGAATTTCTTAACCTCAAACCTTGCCTCACCATCATTCCTCAAATCCCTCAACATGCAGACCAACCTCACATTAGCAGTAATAAGTGCACTCCACCCTCTAAAACTGATCCTGAACTTATAATCCTACATGTGGACAAAGGCTCCACCACTGTTGTTCGGAACCACAAGGATTACCTGGCAGAAGGACAAGCCAGCTGTCAGATACTTCCACCTACAAACATTGCCACAGTGACCCCATTCCAGTAATCCAGCAGGATCTCCAGTCACTATTCAAATCCTTAGGCTCATCCCAGAACCTCACCCCGGAGCCCATCTCTCTACTCATTCCTACCACTCCCCACACTCGTACCTTCTACATACTTCCTAAAGTCCATAAAACTGACCACCCAGGACACCCCATTGTGGCTGGATATGGTGGCACCACTGACAGAATCTCTGCTCTCGCAGACCAACACCTTCAACCTATTACCTGGAACCTACCCTCCTATATAAAATATACCAACCATTTCCTCCACCAACTCTACACAGTTCCTGTCCCTTTACCACACGGAGCCCTGCTCTTCACTATTGATGCCACCTACCTGTACACTAACATTCCTAATGCCAATGGCCTCAGTGCTATCGAACACTACCTTTCCCAAAGCCTGGAAGACTCCAAATCAACAACCTCCTTCCTAGTCACCATGACCAACTATGTCCTCACCCACAATTACTTTCCTTTGAAGGTATTACTTACAAACTTGCTCCCCATCTTGCAGTGGTGTGCCGTAAGTCTCTAGAAGAGCGTAGTGTTCCAAAGGATTGGAAAAGGGCACAGGTCATCCCCGTTTTCAAGAAGGGACGTCGAACAGATGTGCAGAACTATAGACCTATATCTCTAATGTTGATCAATTGTAGAATTTTGGAACATGTATTATGTTCGAGTATAATGACTTTTCTGGAGTCTAGAAATCTACTCTGTAGGAATCAGCATGGGTTTCGAAAAAGACGGTAGTGCAAAACGCAGTTCGCGCTATTCGTCCACGAGACTCAGAGGGCCATAGACACGGGTTCACAGGTAGATGCCGTGTTTCTTGACTTCCGCAAGGTGTTCGATACAGTTCCCCACAGTCGTTTACTTAACAAAGTAAGAGCATATGGACTATCAGACCAATTGTGTGATTGGATTGAAGAGTTCCTAGATAACAGAATGCAGCATGTCATTCTCAATGGTGAGAAGTCTTCTGAAGTAAGAGTGATTTCAGGTGTGCTGCAGGGGAGTGTCGTAGGACCGTTGCTATTCACAATATACATAAATGACCTTGTGGATGACATTGGAAGTTCACTGAGGCTTTTTGCGGATGATGCTGTGATATATCGAGAGGTTGTAACATTGGAAAAGTGTACTGAAATGCAGGAGGATCTGCAGCGAATTGACGTATGGTGCAGGGAATGGCAATTGAATCTCAATGTAGACAAGTGTAATGTGCTGTGAATACATAGAAAGAAAGATCCCTTATCATTTAGCTACAATATAGCAGGTCAGCAACTGGAAGCAGTTAATTCCATAAATTATCTGGGAGTAAGCATTAGGAGTGATTTAAAATGGAATGATCATATAAAGTTGATCATTGGTAAAGCAGATACCAAACTGAGATTCATTGGAAGAATCCTAAGGAAATACAATCCAAAAACAAAGGAAGTAGGCTACAGTACGCTTGTTTGCCTACTGCTTGAATACTGCTCAGCAGTGTGGGATCCGTACCAGATAGGGTTGATAGAAGAGATAGAGAAGATCCAACGGAGAGCAGCGCGCTTCGTTACAGGATCATTTAGTAATCGTGAAAGTGTCACATCTGCAGTGATGAGCAGTCCCTCTCATAATATACCAAGGGTCTCCCTGAAGCTTTCACTGACAGTAATTATCCTCTTGACCTTGTACAAAAACAAATCTCCCATGCCTTATCATGTTTCCAGTCTCTCACCACCTCCCCACGTCCCACCATCTGACTACAGAGGAGCATTCCCCTCGTAATTCAGTACCACCCAGGACTCGAACAACTGAATTACATTCTCTGCCAGGGTTTCGATTACCTCTTGTTGTGCCCCAAAATGAGAAATGTCCTGCCCACGATCCTTCCTACCCCTCCCACAGCAATATACTCGTCCATCCTTACATAGCCCCTGTAATAGATCTAAATGGAAGACCTCTCCCATACATCCTCTAACACATATCTACTCCAGTTCAGTCACTAACATCAACTATCCCACGAAAGGCAGAGCTACCTGTGAAACCAGTCATGTAGTCTACAAGCTAAGCTGCAACCAATGTGCTGCATTGTATGTAGGCATGACAACCAACAAGCGATAAACTGTGGCCGAGAAACAAGTGGACCATCCTGTTGCTGAACATGCTACCACACATGATATTCTTTGTTTCAATGACTGCTTTACAGCCTGTGCCATATGGATCCTTCCCACCAACACCAGCTTTTCTGAATTGTAGAGGTGGGAACTTCCTCTGCAATATATCCTACGTTCTCGTAACCCTCCTGGCCTCAACCTTCATTGGTCACTGTCCTCATCCACACAGCCCCTCCCTGCTCCCATTCCAGCACTACACAGCCGTCATTCCAATTCCACCACCACATCCAGTCTTTTTATTTATTTATCTCCCTTCCTACTACTACCCCCCCCTCCCCCCCCCCCCCCCCCTGGCCAACCTTTCCCCTGCCCTCCGTTTAACCTGCTGCACTTCACTGTCCACCATCCCCACAATACAGTCCCTCCCCCTCCTCGTCCCAGCCTCCTCCTTACCCCCACCCAGTCACTGGTGCTGCTGCTCACAGTGTGGTTTCAGTTGCCTGAGACTGCAGTCGTGTGTGTTTCAGCAGCATGTGCAAATGGAATAAGGTAGTAGCTTATTGGTGAGGCATTGGCATCTTCGAGCCCTTTTATGCCACACTGAGGGCACACATTGTGCCTTGCCTCTCTCTATGCTTAACAGTCCCACCGTGCAATTGTACCTGGAGTGGGTAGAGGGCAACAAGAGTAAGGAAACAGAACAACAAGCCAGTTAGTTATAAGAGAGACTCTATGTGACTGATAAAATACTTATAAGAGGTTTTGTAATAACTTTATATTTAATGTGCAAGAAACCTTGATATGTATTTGGTATTACTTCTACTGAATTACAAGCCCTGTTTCCCTTCTTATGAGTACAGCACTTGGGGAGGTAACTTCAGAGGCCCTGCACATACAGAAAGAACTCACAGCTTTTTACTTTCATGC
This sequence comes from Schistocerca gregaria, assembly GCF_023897955.1. Lineage (NCBI taxonomy): Eukaryota > Metazoa > Arthropoda > Insecta > Orthoptera > Acrididae > Schistocerca > Schistocerca gregaria. Next base: position 169,892,227 of record NC_064927.1, on the reverse strand, counting down.
CACATAATAGCCATCCACACATCTCTTAAGTCAAACTGCTGCCTGATAAGTACACATCTGAATAAAATAATCTAACAAAAGTAGTAAAAATAAAGCAAAATGTTGTCACTGTAATTAAGTTGGTGAAAGAGTAACTATTGCACTGTAAAGAATTCTGTAGTACTCTGTATGCGAATGAAGGCACAGGGTGTATTTGGATCAAAGGTATAGGACAATTTCTAATCACTGTGGAATGAGATGCAAATCTGAACCACGGATGAGACGAACTAGATTAATGAAGAAAAAACAGAGATTTCTTTATAGTCATAAATAAGAAATTATGGAATAACATTATAAAAGATAGAAAGTTAATATTTTAGTATCCTGGCTGAACATTTCAGTCTCTGAGAGCATGCTACAAGCAATAAACATTCCTGATTCTGAAGGTGTACCTACACCACTGGTGGCACCAAAGTCATCGACAATGTGCAGGAACTCTAACCTGGAAAATCACTTCATTGCTACTTTCAATGCGGCACCAATGTCTGTGTCAATAAACAGTTCACATGTTTACTGATGGCCTCTACAGATGTTAGTCACTGTACATGCGCGCAATATTTCTTGTCATATATGTTTGAAATTTAATTATGTTCAGCTGAGAAAGCCAGAAAAGTGGTAACCAGTCAATGCGCTTTAGATACAGGAAATTTTTCTTCCCTTCATTTAGAGTCTCATTTTTCAGGTGTGGCTTAGATTCAAGTGTGGCTTAGATTCGAGTAAATATGGTACTCTCGGGCAATGGCATCACAACAACGGGAGGAGGCCAGCCTATCCCTGCTGGTGCTCTCATTCTCTAGCGCAAGAAGGATAGGAGCTTGCAGTTGTTTGTGACACCAGCACTTTATGGTATTCCACTCTTATTATATTAGTTGCACCCTGAATTGATTCAACTCCTTTGGAAGATCCTGTAGGCTTGCTAGTCTCCAAAATATGTAGCCTGCTGGGGTGTTATGTGGTGTCACCAAGCTTCCAGTTTCACAACCATCAGAAATTAAATGGGGACCTGAATTTAATTTGGGCAACTGACTTACAGGAGCCTGAATTGTTTAACTGCGATTTCACTTACTCACATATTCAGTGTTTTGTTATCTTTATTCCTCAAATTATTTATATTCCACCAAGCACTTTCATACTATATTTACGTCACTAGTCTAGGAAGACAATTATTTTTTACCTAAATGATTTCCAGTATACTGGATAATGAGATCTGGGCTTGAGTAATTCAACAGTAGGTTGATAGCAGAAGTCACTACAGCAGACAATCGTTATTTTGAAATCGTATAAAATAAAAATTCATTTAATGAGTACTAGCCGTTTGGCTCCTGCAGAAATACATCAAAAACTCTACTACTACACCAAATTCCCAATTATTCATACTGCACGCTGAAATTCAGTTCCCACATTACATATTCTGTATCTTATTCTTTATCTAAACTGAACAAGAATGCAAACGTTAAGAACTGCGCACTACGTTATTTTCAATTATGTATTGCACATATTTTTTTCTCAATAATGCACTACACTGTAATTTTGCAACAATAGACCGATTGTCTGCTCGCTGCCCACATGTCACTTACAAAGCCCAGAGCATAAGACACAAGGGCAGGGGGAAGAGAGAGGTTGGTCAACACATCACAAACAGCATGTGATATGCAACAGTCTCTGTTGGTTTGTGAACAGTAATTTTTTTTGCTCCCCCCCCCCCCCCTCTTTCACTCTGACATTTGTAAAATGCCGCTGAAACAAATGTCATAATGCTCTGGCACTAAAACAAAATGAGCAAATGCTACATATGGTTGACACTGAAGAGAAGACTAAAATACAGGTTGCAGAATGTTTTCTGTCACCGAAGTCTAGCTTCTTGTCAATAATAAGTTCAACCTCCCATGAAACATGGACCTTGCCGTTGGTGGGAAGGCTTGCATGCCTCAGCGATACAGATGGCCATACCATAGGTGCAACCACAACAGAGGGGTATCTGTTGATAGACCAAACGAACGTGTGTTTCCTGAAGACGGGCAGTAGCTTTTCAGTAGTTGCTGAGGCAACAGTCTGGATGATTGACTGATCTGGCCTTGTAACACTAACCAAAATGGCCTCACTGTGCTGGTACTGCGAACGGCTGAAAGCAAGGGGAAACTACAACAGTAATTTTTCTTGAGGGCATGCAGCTTTGCTGTATGGTTAAATGATAATGGTGTCATCTTGAGTAAACTATTTCAGAGGTAAAATAGTCCCCCATTTGGATCTCCGGGCGGGGACAACTAAAGAGGACGTCATTAACAGGAAAAAGAAAACTGGCCTTCTACGGATCGGAGCGTGGAATGTCAGATCCCTTAATCGGGCAGGTAGGTTAGAAAATTTAAAAAGGAAAATGGATAGGTTTAAGTTAGATATAGAGGGAATTAGTGAAGTTCGGTGGCAGGAGGAACAAAACTTTTGGTCATGTGAAAACAGCGTTATAAATACAAGATCAAATAGGGGTAATGCAGGAGTAGGTTTAATAATGAATAAAAAAAAGGAGTGTGGGTAAGCTACTACAAACAGCATAGTGAACGCATTATTGTCGCCAAAATAGACACGAGGCCCACGCCTACTACAGTAGTACAAGTTTATATGCCAACTAGATCTGCACATGATGATGAAATTGATGAAATGTATGATTAGATAAAAGAAATTATTCAGGTAGTGAAGGGAGATGAAAATTTAATAGTCATGGGTGACTGGAATTCGTCAGTAGGAAAAGTGAGAGAAGGAAACATAGTAGGTGAATATGGATTGGGGGTAAGAAATGAAAGAGGAAGCCGCCTGGTACAATTTTGCACAGAGCGTAACTTAATCATAGCTAACACTTGGTTCAAGAATCATGAAAGAAAGTTTTATACATGGAAGAATCCTGGAGATACTAGAAGGTATCAGATAGATTATATAATGGTAAGACAGAGATTTAGGAACCAGGTTTTAAATTGTAAAACATTTCCAGGGGGCAGATGTGAACTCTGACCACAATCTATTGGTTATGAATTTAAGGAGATGGGACCCAGATAAACTGACTAAACCAGAGGTTGTACAGAGTTTCAGGGAGAGCATAAGGAAACAATTGACAGGAATGGGGGAAAGAAGTACAGTAGAAGAAGAATAGGTAGCTCTGAGGGATGAAGTAGTGAAGGCACTAGAGGATAAAGTAGGTAAAAAGACGAGGGCCAGTAGAAATCCTTGGGTAACAGAAGAAATATTGAATTTAATTGCTGAAAGGTGAAAATATAAAATTGCAGTAAATGAAGCAGGGAAAAAGAAAAACGAACGTCTCAAAAATGAGATTGGCAGGAAGTGCAAAATGGCTAAGCACGGATGGCGAGAGGACAAATGTAAGGATGTAGAGGCTTATCTCACTAGGGGTAAGATAGATACTGCCTACAGGAAAATTAAAGAGACCTTTGGAGAAAAGATAACCACTTGTATAAATATCAAGAGCTTAGATGGAAACCCAGTTCTAAGCAAAGAAGGGAAAGCAGGAAGGCGGAAGGAGTATAAGGAGGGTCTATACAAGGGCGATGTAATTGAGGACAATATAATGGAAATGGAAGAGGATGTAGATGAAGATGAAATGGGAGATAAGGTACTGCATGAAGTGTTTGACAGCGCACTGAAATACCTGAGTCGAAACAAGGCCCCGGGAGTAAACAACATTCTATTAGAACTACTGACGTCCTTGTGAGATCCAGTCGTGCTACCATAATGGTGAGCAATATGTATGAGACAGGCGAAATACCCTCAGACTTCAAGAAGAATATAATTCCAATCCCAAAGAAAGCAGGTGTTGACAAATGTGAAAATTACCGAACTATCAGTTTAATAAGTCACAGCTGCAAAATACTAACACGAATTCTTCACAGAAAACTGGTAGAAGCCAACCTCGGGGGAGATCAGTTTGGATTCCTTAGAAATATTGGAACACGTGAGGCAATACTGACCTTACGACTTATCTTAGTAGAAAGATTAAGGAAAGGCAAACCTACATTTCTAGCATTTGTAGATTTAGAGAAAGCTTTTGACAACGTTGACTGGAATACCATTTTTCAAATTCTGAAGGTGGCGGGGGTAAAATATGGGGAGCGAAAACTATTTACAATTTGTACAGAAACCAGATGTTGAGGGGCACGAAAGGGAAGCAGTGGTTGTGAAGGGTGTGAGACAGGGTTGTCGCCTCTCCCCGATGTTATTCAATCTGTATATTGAGCAAGCAGGGAAGGAAACAAAACAAAAATTCGGAGTAGGTATTAAAATCCATGGAGAAGAAATTAAAACTTTGAGGTTAGCCGATGACATTGTAATTTGTCAGAGACAGCAAAGGACTTGGAAGAGCAGTTGAATGGAATGGACAGTGTCTTGATAGGATGCTATAAGATGAACATCAATAAAAGCAAAACAAGAATAATGGAATGTAGTCGAATTAAGTCGGGTGATGCTGAGGGAATTAGATTAGATACTTAAAGTAGTAAAGGAGTTTTGTTATTTGGGGAGCAAAATAACTGATGATGGTCGAAGTAGAGAAGACATAACATGTAATCTGGCAATGGCAAGGAAAGCGTTTCTGAAGAAGAGAAATTTCTTGACATCAAGTATAGATTTAAGTGTCAGGAACTCGTTCCTGAAAGTATTTGTATGGAGTGTAGCCGTGTATGGAAGTGAAACATGGGTGATAAATAGTTTGGACAAGAAGAGAACAGAAGCTTTCGAAATGTGGTGCTACAGAAGAATGCTGAAGATTAGATGGGTAGATCACATAACTAATGATGAAGTATTGAATAGAATTGGGCAGAAGAGAAGTTTGTGGCACAACTTGACAAAAAGAAGCGACCGATTGGTAGGACATGTTCTGAGGGATCACAAGTTTAGCATTGGAGGGCAGCGTGGAAGGTAAAAATCGTAGAGGGAGACTAAGAGATGAATACACTAAGCAGATTCACAAGGATGTAGGTTGCAGTAAGTACTGGGAGATGAAGAAGCTTGCACTGGATAGGGTAGCATGGAGAGCTTCATCAAACCAGTCTCAGGTCTGAAGACCACAACAACAACAACAACAACAAGTTCAAGGCAAAAAATACAGGCAAATCAGGTAAGCTGTTCATTTGGCAGCAATAGCAAGCATATAAGGACAGTCAAACATGAATTAGTGAGAATTTGCTGTTTTCATAGTTCCAACACATCTGCTCACAGTAAATTCCTTGTTTCAGTGCCATGGTTCAAGAAAAGGTTCATAAAATCACCCAGAAAAGGGTAACTTTTAGGTTTGTGCGTTCTGAGAACTGGATATGGTGCTTTCAGAAGTGGCATAAAATCTATACTCGATGTTAACAAATTTCTCTTCTTCAGAAACGCTTTCCTTGCCATTGCCAGTCTACATTTTATATCTGCTCTACTTTGACCATCATCAGTTATTTTGCTCCCCAAATAGCAAAACTCCTTTACTACTTTAAGTGTCTCATTTCCTACTCTAATTCCCTCAGCATCACCCAACTTAATTCGACTACATTCCATTATCCTCGTTTTGCTTTTGTTGATGTTCATCTTATATACTCCTCTCAAGACACTGTCCATTCCATTCAACTGCTCTTTCAAGTCCCTTGCTGTCTCTGACAGAATTACAATGTCATCAGTGAACCTCAGAGTTTTTATTTCTTCTCCACGGATTTTAATACCTACTCCGAATTTTTCTTTTGTTTCCCTTACTGCTTGCTCAATATACAGATTGAATAACATAGGGGAGAGGCTACAACCCTGTCTTACTCCCTTCCCAACCACTGCTTTCCTTTCATGTCCCTCAACTCTTATGACTGCCATCTGGTTTCTGTACAAATTGTAAATAGCCTTTCACTTCCTGTATTTTACCCCTGCCACCTTTAGAATTTGAAAGAGAGTATTCCAGTCAACATTGTCAAGAGCTTTCTCTAAGTCTACAAATGCTAGAAATGTAGGTTTGCCTTTCCTTAATCTTTCTTCTAAGATAAGTCGTAAGGTCAGTATTGCCTCACGTGTTCCAGTATTTCTACGGAATCCAAACTGAACTTCCCCGAGGTCGGCTTTTACTAGTTTTTCCATTCGTCTGTAAAGAATTCACGTTAGTATTTTGCAGCTATGACTTATTAAACTGACTGATCGGTAATTTTCACATCTGTCAACAACTGCTTTCTTTGGGATTGGAATTATTATATTCTTCTTGAAGTCTGAGGGTATTTCACCTGTTTCATACATCTTGCTCACCAGACGGTAGAGTTTTATCAGGACTGGCTCTCTTAAGGCCGTCAGTAGTTCCATGTGAGGAAGAGAAATATTTGCTAACTTTTGACTACTGCTTGGCCCATCAGTTTAATGATGTGGAACTTCCGAATATAGAAATTGTCTTCTTCCCAGCTAACACAGCTAGCAATCTACAACCACTGAATCAAGGAATAGTCGCTTCACTGAAGTGCAGTTACAGACACTGACTTGTTAAGACTGCCATTGGTGCAACTGGACTATAAGAAACAGTTCCAAATTGGAATTTACTGCAAGTTATCCACAACATATCTGCTGCTTGGAATGAAGTTACAATAGACATCCTATGTAACTGTTTTAAGAAGGCCTGGACAGCTACTGACACTGCTACTAAAACTGAAGAGGAAACCAATGATCCAACATCTGAAATTACTCATAATGTGGATACAACTTTGGATTCTGATGCTGCTCTTCTACAGTCTTACACCTGGTTGGCACCCTCTTCCACTGTCAGTATTGGAGAATGGATGCAGGTAGATGACAACATCTGTAGTGCTGAAGAACCTGTTGTCTGTCCTGCTGCTCATGCAGAAGAGAATGATAATGCTATGCTGTCACCTTCTGAAGAGGAACATGAAGATACAACACTGCCACCCCCACACAGAAGAGGCAACCGCATTTGCTGTTCTGGAGAGATCTACTGCCACTTCTGATGTCTCCATGGTATTGCAGACTGCTCTGGATATGGTATCTTCAGAAAGTACCATAATATTAGAACCAACAGTCTAAAAACAACTACTGCTTTTTTAAAAATAAAAGTATAGAAGCTGAAAGTATAATGGATAATAACGGCAGCAAACTAAAACATGTGTTCTGATTAAAACTTAAGCATGTTAAAGAACAGTACAATAAAGTGTTCCTTAAGAGTATAGTCTGTTATATTGCATAGACACTAATTCAATGGTTACATTAATGTGACATTCGGCAGTGGCTGATGGGAGTGACTTAAAGGCATTTCCCATTTTTGATCACTGTCATCAACCACAGTGGCAAGTATCAACTTTGTTTACACAGACTGTATTGTTTCATAATATATAAGTAACTGTTGTGAATATACAGTGAAGTTATTTCTATTTTTTCTCAGAGATCATGCAAATAGAACCCCTCATTCCTTGATACCTACAGCAAGAGAAAAAGTGAGCTTGACAATCGAATATTTCTACAAAAAATCTGTTAATTCAGACTCCAACAATGCAATGTAAGTTCTTGAAAAACCGCTTCATTCAGTGGTCACCAACTTCTTTCCACCTGTAGAGTTTATTGTCTAGCTAGGATGGCAGTATGCTGAAGTGTGGATGAATGTCTCATGAAGATGTTCTTGGCTTTACTGGATAATGTGCCCAAATGCGCAGAGTTTCCACATTCCTCAGGTACCCAGTCCTTAATGCATGATGGACGTTAACTCGATGCAATTTTGTAAAGTGCACAGTCCTAGAACGTGTGTTCTGGAGTTTCCATACTAGTGCAAGCACAATTATCATTCATCTGTCTTTTATAAAGATACATATCATAACGGTGCTGATCGGTTAGGTAATATATCAATCCACTCGATGGGTTAACAGATTTCATTTTTAGTCTCTCCTTGGTGTTAGGGAGAAATGCATGTGTTGTTCTGCCTATTCTGAGGTATTCGTTTTGCCACAGTCGTAATACATAATTTTGTATTAACTTTTTTGTATTGGCCTTAGTTCCAAGTATCCCTTGTACTTCCATTTGGCTGCCTTTTTTTAAACAATAAAGTGCTCCCTTTTTCCTGATTTCCAAATCCAATGGGCGTTGGTCTACAACTATTAACAATGCCTCTTTTGGGATAGTACAGTAGTACTATTTGTGATGGTTATAATTTTTGTTCATTATACACTCCTGGAAATGGAAAAAAGAACACATTGACACCGGTGTGTCAGACCCACCATACTTGCTCCGGACACTGCGAGAGGGCTGTACAAGCAATGATCACACGCACGGCACAGCAGACACACCAGGAACCGCGGTGTTGGTCGTCGAATGGCGCTAGATGCGCAGCATTTGTGCACCGCCGCCGTCAGTGTCAGCCAGTTTGCCGTGGCATACGGAGCTCCATCGCAGTCTTTAACACTGGCAGCATGCCGCGACAGCGTGGACGTGAACCGTATGTGCAGTTGACGGACTTTGAGCGAGGGACACTGTTGCTCCTGGGGTATCGGCGAGGACCATTCGCAACTGTCTCCATGAAGCTGGGCTACGGTCCCGCACACCGTTAGGCCGTCTTCCGCTCACGCCCCATCATCGTACAGCCTGCCTCCAGTGGTGTCGCAACAGGCGTGAATGGAGGGACGAATGGAGACGTGTCATCTTCAGCGATGAGAGTCGCTTCTGCCTTGGTGCCAATGACGGTTGTATGCGTGTTTGGCGCCGTGCACGTGAGCGCCACAATCAGGACTGCATACGACCGAGGCACACAGGGCCAACACCCGGCATCATGGTGTGGGGAGCGATCTCCTACACTGGCCGTACACCTCTGGTGATCGGAGACACTGAATAGTGCACGGTACATCCAAACCGTCATCGAACCCATCGTTCTACCATTCCTAGACCGGCAAGGGAACTTGCTGTTCCAACAGGACAATGCACGTCCGCATGTATCCCGTGCCACCCAACGTGCTCTAGAAGGTGTAAGTCAACTACCCTGGCCAGCAAGATCTCCGGATCTGTCCCCCATTGAGCATGTTTGGGACTGGATGAAGCGTCGTCTCACGCAGTCTGCACGTCCAGCACGAACGCTGGTCCAACTGAGGCGCCAGGTGGAAATGGCGTGGCAAGCCGTTCCACAGGACTACATCCAGCATCTCTACTATCGTCTCCATGGGAGAATAGCAGCCTGCATTGCTGCGAAAGGTGGATATACACTGTACTAGTGCCGACATTGTGCATGCTCTGTTGCCTGTGTCTATGTGCCTGTGGTTCTGTCAGTGTGATCATGCGATGTATCTGACCCCAGGAATGTGTCAATAAAGTTTCCCCTTCCTGGGACAACGAATTCACGGTGTTCTTATTTCAATTTCCAGGAGTGTATTTGTACCCTCCCTGCACACCTACTCTACATGACGAGCAAAATTTACAAGATTTATCTAGATACCTCGTTACTGCACTACTTATTATTGTTACATTATTAAATTTTATTTTATTTTAGTATTTCTTGTTAGATTCCATTTCAGAAGGAGGAACATAGTTTTGTCAGGCGCTAGTGACAATTTGATACTCCAACATAATCCTTCAATTTAAATTGAGTGCTGCATTACATTTGTTTTCTATTGTTCTTCTCAAGTCACTGATTACAGTGAAAAATGTATCTGCAAATGCTACCAGTCCATTTATGTTACAACTGTTGTGTAACTTCTGTAGCATGCTCTATTTAATATCTACGTTACCCAATGATGGACTTCCCAGACACTGAAACAACTTTGTCAGTTCTTCCCAGTTATGCTTCTTGTTCTTGTATTTAGGCATTATGCACAGGCTTTCTGAGGTGGCTTGGCTTTCACTTTCAGTGATTGAATAGTGGTCGATATTGTGATCACTTGATGTCATTCCACTCCCAACCTTGCAGCTTTTCGTAAGGCGTACCGCTGAAACATACACTAGAGTGACATCTATTTTGATGTTGCTCTGACCCTCCTTTCATGGGTTGACAGACCGCAAGGCATATTCAATACCTGTAAGGTTGAGTTTCATAATGGCTCCTTCTACTTGTCTTCCATGATCATCAGTCGGCAACTATGCCACAACACTGACCTCGTATTTGCATCAATGGCATACACAAGAGGCTTAATTTGTCGTATGTGACTAATATCCATAATCCTTAGCAGATACTCACTGAACTCTTCACTAAATCGAAAATATATGAAAACCAGAATTATAATGACTCTGCTCCCTGGTAAACATTTCCACACACATTGTGTGTTCCAACCACTAGTGCAATTTTTTTTGTCACTGTAATGGCCTTGTTATATACTGTTCTGTCCTCGGGTGACAAACTGGGCAGTTATTGGCATACTGCAGACCTTTCCCACCTTAATACACATTTCTTGGAAGCACAATACATCTAACTTTAACTCTTCTGAAAATATAATGAAAAATGTATATTGCTACTTGCCATATAGCGAAGAGGCTGAGTCACAGTTTGGCACAATGAAACGAATGTCAAATAAGTAAGCCTTCAGCCAAAAAGGCCTTCATTGGAATCGGACTACATATGCGTATTCACTCACATAAATGCAACTCTCACAAACATGACCACAGTCTCTAGCAGCCTCATATAATACATTAGCACTTCTTATGGCATTAAGTTGTCCTGTTTTTATCTTCATTAGGGATGATTGGCATATATAAAAGCTAGCAGTAGTTTTACCCAATTTTAAAAACATCCGATCACCATTACTGGAATTTTGCCACTTCAATGTAAGTACTGGTCAGTCATTTCGGCTCCTAATTTGACAAATTTCTCAAGTGAATTCTGTTTGATGCAAAATATGCCCTTTCTGTGTCATAAAAAATGTCAAAATAAGATCCATCGTATTTGACACTATCAATATGGCATTTTTTAATGTTCTCATTTTCAAGGCTTGCAACAAGTGTCAGTCATAACAGACAGCAAAAGCTTTTGAAGATTTTTGCATATGCAATAAAATCATCACAACTTCGTTCTTCCCAAATCCAATGAGGAAACAAAATGCATATAGTAAACTTTCGAAAAACACACGATAAAAATATTTACAGATAAGAAAAATGGCACTCTGACTCATACTATTTTTCAGTGAATACTGCATGTATAATGAATGATCTCAAGGGTGATGAGATTTTGTTAGTCTTAATCTTTCCTTCTTTCTTTCTCAGCATGTATTTAACTGTATCATTTATGGAGAAGAGCTTTGGAGAACTAATCCAGTGTTATCAGCATCACACACACACACACACACACACACACACACACACACACTCACTTCCACCACACACAGTTGGCCAGACGTATCCACAGCAGAGGCCACTGTCCACATTACAATCACCACATCAAATGCCCACTATGGGTACCGTTAACCAAAGAACACGAACATTTGGTGTTATTCCTACCAATGGAGGAGCCACAATGGTTGATGTACCAACATTGCTTGAAACTATTATCCTTCACCAGAAACAGGTCCCACCTCATCACTACATGGTTGCCAACATTGAGAACCAACTAACTAGCAACTGCAACAGTCTATGTGCCACAGGACAGAACAGCCAATAATTTTTTGTCATTATATTGCTGCACATCATCCCAGGGAATCTTGACACCATAATTACTTTGAACAAAAATAGTAAGACTGCTCTATATCAAAAGATCTTTAGGTAAGGATGAAGAATTAACTGAGAAAAAAAAAGAGTCTAAGTGACACAGTTACACATGAAAGTTAGGCAGCACTTAATACAAAACAAATAACAGGAAAGAATTACAAATAAAACACATGGACAAAACCAGAAGAATATCCAGAAGGTTGGTTAGTTGTATAAAATGAAAAATTCAACTGAGAAAATCATTAAAATTACAAAAAGTCGGATAGGCTTCTTCTAGGGGAAAAAAAGAAGGAAGGAAGGAAGATTATAGTTTAACATCCCATTGAATGCACTGACAGAGACAGAGCACAAGCTTGGATTACAAAAGGATGGTGCAGGAAAGTGGTCATGCCCATTTCACAGGGCCCATCCCGGCATATGCTTAGAGAAATTTAGGGGAATCATGGAAAACTTAAATCTGGATGGCCAAAAAGGTATTTTAACTGATATCCTTATGAAGACAAGTCCAGTGTGCTAACCAGTACACCACCTCCATCAATTTATCTTCAGGAGGCACAATTCGTAGTGTTGCAAGTGGAAAGTTTATAATTATATGTTTCTTCTTTAGATAACACATACCTATGAAAACTAGGAGTATTCCTAGCAAGTGCAGTTTCTCCTGTGAATGTGGTAGCATCTACATAGGTCAAACTATTCACATAGTTGTTGAGTATTGCGCAGAGTATTCACAACATATCAAACAAAGGGAACTATCATGCTAGGATTCTGTTATCAAAGAAGCATCCAAGATTAGAAGAAACAGCAACAATTTTAATAGAGATCAGGGGTAACCAGTTAGTGCATATGGACGAGTGACAGATACTGACCAAAAGCATGATGCTTGTAGGACATATGTAGATGGAAATTAACATCAATCATTCAAGTGGAATTGCAATAGGTGGGTACCACATTGTACTATCAGCTTTTCTAGCCAATTTAACTATCTCATTAACTACTGTCACAATCAGTGTACTTAGAACAAAATATTTAGTGAAAAAATATTTAAACTCATAGAAAAAGAAAAATGAAGTGTGATAAAATACTCACAGCACCACAGCTGGGACACTCCCCACTAATTCTATTGAAGCTACGGTGGCTGGTGGGAAGTGACATCAGCAACTATAAAGAAAGTGGCTATTAGTTTTTCTCATGCTTGAATTACGACAATACTGTTGTAGTTTTTGAGTATTCTAGGACATTGCCATAGCTTATGGAAACGAAGGAATTTTCTTCAATATTGTTACACTACATGCTTTAACAGGGCGTATTCGCCCTGGGACAACTGGGAAAAGCACAGGAATTTTTTTCATTTGGGAGAAAACTGGGAAAAACCTGGGAATTTTTTACAATTCCAGAATTTTTTTTATTGCTTTAGTGTTGAGTTAAATATGTAATTTTAACTGGTAAGAACTGATACTCAAAAATGAATTTTTCTTTAGCCCACTGCTGCAGAGTAATACTGCAGCAATAAAACGTAAATCAGAAAAAAAACACCAATATAAAATAAAGTTGCAAAGATAATGCGGCATTTACAACAACAAAACACAGTGCACACACAAGTGTCCGTGATCTTTCCACACTATTAGCTAGTTTCAATTGTTTGCTGAATTTCAAGTGCACTATTTCATGTTATGGCATGTATGGCATTATGCTATAATAAAGAGCTGAACATGAGATAATACAGGAATGACATTCCCAGAAAACTTGCTTCCCGAAAATCACAAAGAAAAGCTTTAGCAGAATTTTTCATATACAATGTTTTTGGATCATGATATGTTTCAATACCCTTCTGGTACCTCCTGTAGGTTTGATGTTATTTCTTTTTGCAGTGCTGTGTTCATGTAAACTTGATTGGAAATGCTACATAAGAGTATTGCTGTGCACGACCTAAAAAAAAAAAAAAAAAAAATCTGAAGTCACCACACAGCAAAGTATTAGCTTACTTTCAGTCCAGTTTTGAAACAGACATTGTGGCAATGACTGCTTTGTAATTTTGCATTCCTTAGCTGGAGATGATACGATAAAACAATTGCCCTATGTACACTAGCTCCATATGTCCCCTCCGATCAACATGCCATACTGCGAACGTGGCCACATGATGCTCCACCAAAAATGAAATTCCAAACAAAAATGCAACAAAGGGTGTATGAGCAGAGCAAACACCAAGCAAGGGCTTCCTACATCATCATAGCTGTGCATGTACAGTAATGCCTGTCTTCTGGCACTATCTGGCAACTGCTCAAACAAACCTGTTCCTAGCATGTCACAGGATAATATTGCAAATGGTGTTTTGAGATGCGTTACTTTCAACACAAATTACCTTCTATGCAAGGTGAATTATGTTATGTGTGAGAATGTTTGATGAATTTCTTGCATCACAACGTGTTTGACTTTCGTTCAAAATTTAACAAATTGAGGGACAGCAACTTCGAAAAATTTTGGGCTCAGAAGACCAGACTTTTATATCATCACTTAAAATTTTACTGGCGCATTTGTGTTTGACAGTCCTTACAGTGCAACATGAGGGGAGAAAAACAATATTATATGTGAAAGGTTAGCTCTTCTTGTAGCTATACTGCACGTACATTAATTTAAGCTATTAACTTTTTCTATTTGTGTGTTCATGCTCTTACTTAACAGTGATGATGTTATTGGCAGACTAGCTCACAGATGCTGTTATTGGCTGCTAGCATCACATGTCCTACACTCTGATATCCACTGTCATTTTCTGGTGAGATAACATGATGTGAGCTGTGATTGGGTGACAAAAGCGCATCACACTCTTGATTTCAGTGCTTCTGAAACTAACATCTGTGGTTGATGGAATTTGTATTTAATACAAAAATACGCAGTGTGCATGTTGCCACTCATCGAAGATCTTTCCAAAATGCATTATTGCGTTTTTGCTGGGTTACGTTTCCTGAAGTTTGGGGAGTTCTACACCATTGCATAAAACCTTTTACCATTCAAAGAATTGATAAGTTTTACAATCTTGAGCGAACGTATACCATCACTTAACATGGAGAAAATGTATTTTTGTCAAGGAAAATGTGCATTTTCCCCCAGTAAAAAATGTAGTTTTGACTGGGAAATCCGGAAAAATCAGGGAATTTTTTTTCTTGTCCACATATACATTCTGTTTGAACTTTTTCTTATACACGAAACAAAATTCCGTAAGGATCAGAAAAGGATTTAATTTTATTTTTTATTACAGAAAATATAACTTACTGATTTTTTGTCTCAAAATTTAGGTAATTCATGTGGCAAAAGTAACAAAAGCTAAATGGTTTGGATGTAATACATAATTTTTCCAGGTCTGAACTCCTTCATCAAGAAGTTACAAATTTTATACTAATTTTTAGTTTCTTGTTGGTACACTGTATTTATTGGATGTGAAACATTTTTGAAAGTTTTGTGTTTTTTCAAGCTTTGAAGCTTGCCTATTTGTGTAACACCACTAACTAACTTTAACAAAAACATAATGTACTATTCCTTCTGTTGACCCTTTTTTAGTCAGCTTGGCAATGGTAGTTGTAACTAGCAAAAACACTACAGTATTACCCAACTTCTACATTCCTGGAATTAACGTTTCCCCACCGATTTCGACACTTTTTATCATTCCCATCAAATTTCCTATGTCCATAATGTTAATTCACACCAGATTTTGTGTCAACATATTTGTAATTTTCTCATGTTTACACTTTATGAAAAAATGTTCTTGGGGAAAAAACAACCGCTAGCCATCAAGTAGTGTTTACAAAAGTTATGTGGTTAAGTTTCTTGTCACCAGGGTGCTCTACTAAGCAGGATAGGAGTAACTAGGTTCATATGTCAGTCACACCATTTCCATACTGTTTCTACAGTGCATGTGCAGTTGTGTGATTTTTGCAATCGTCGTCACACATCTGTCGAACTATATTTAGTGTCTGTTATTATAGGTTACCTGTCCTGAGCTGACCACAATGTAATTAATGTAAATTTTAGTTACACTGCAGTCAGCTCAAGACAGATAACCTATAATAACAGATATTAACAGCTGCTGCAGAAGATGGCCACACATATATACATATTCAATGTGTTTCGTCTTTTGGCCACATGAAGCGGTAGTTGACACCTTCATTCTGTTTGCACTGAGCAAATGTTTTTGGTTTAAACACAGCGCGAATTACGCATGTTCTCGCGCTGAGCAAAACGTGTTTCAAGGATTTAGTCTCATTGTTCAGAGCAATGTTTACATAAGTATTTTTGGTGATAGATTACGTTTATGTGGTCTGCTACGTAACTGAGGAAACATAGTACCGAATAACCTCAAAAAGGCAGTTACAGTTCAAGATACGCAGAGCAACACATGCAAAAACCACACACAACACTTAGGTAAATATTTGCACTTGATATCAAGAAAAAATTCTTGAAACACACTGTGCTAAGCATGAAAAAATATGTAACTGATGCAGTGCTTCATTATTTAAATAACGAATGACAGCTGCAGGCATTCCAAAAACATCGATAATGATGTATGAAATTGAGTCCAACATTTCTGCTTTCCAATTATCAGTTACTATTTATATCAGTGGTTTTTAGTAGATAACAAACCATATTTAGATAATAAAAAGTCCCTAACATGAACATTTTGATGCCTATTATGTACACATACATGAAGTGCGAATATGCAAGGGGGTATCCAATACATAACTGTAACAGCTTAAAACGTTATTTCCAAAATTTTACTTTTTCCCACATTTTACACCATTTTTTGAAGTCGCTTGAAAAGTGTAAAAGCGGGGTTTCACTGTAATTCTGCTTTCTGATTAAAATAGAAGCATACTGTAGATAATTAAAGAAGATCAATAATAGTAATGATCCCATGATCAGGTCTTACAAAACATCAACTGCACTTTTTCCCCATGGAGAAGTCAGTTTAGAGAGAGAGTAAAATAGTTTTAACAGATACGTGTGAATTAATGTTTCTGGTATTATCTGTCAATTATGTCCTATGCTTTCTCATAGTCTTGTGGCACTAATATGAGTGCGCAGTTATTAACTTGGACTAAAAAAAAAACATTTTGCCTATGGATATTCCGAGTCTACACAGTATCACTTTGTATTTCTATGCAACAGACACACACCTGATAAAGACAGTCCATGTGAAATATGCTGCCACATCTTTCAGATGGACAAGCCTCTGATGGCAAGCTACCCTCCAAGCGAACTGAAAAGCAAACAAAACATTCTCCTGGTCGTATCAAAAGGTTTGCCTCATCCTCATCAGTACCTTCTGGTTTCTCAGGAAAGCTTTCGAAACCCAAGACTGATTTAAGGTTGTCTGGAAGGCTCATCTCAGAATCCCATTCCTGGAAATGAGGATAAACAACATGAGAAATTGAAATGAAATATTTATGTACTAGGAGAACAGAAGAGTTAAAATTATCTGTAGATTACAAGTAAAACAATAAAAACAGTCTCAAAATTCTGAACATTTACCTCAAATCTGTAAATGAGTCTCTCACGGAACTCTGAGACAGTTTTTTCTGGCCCTAGAAATTTGATATCAGGGCGAGAACAAGGATCCCATGGATTCACCTGCAGTTGCAGAGAGACATTTTCACCTATAAATGAGAGATTGGTTAGTCAGTAAGTTACCTTATACTTGCATCACAGAGACCAGGTTTATAAAATATTATGTCATTAATAATTTTAGATGAAAACATTATGAATGTTATCTACCAGTGCTGGACAGCCTAAGTCTTAGTCTTGCTCACACACAATATTCATCTTCGATGTTGCAATGGTTGGCTGGATATCAACAAAGAATCTACATTTACGAAAATAAAAGTGGCTCATTTACCGTATTTACTTGAATCTAAACAGCACCTTTTTCCCGCATTTTGTAACCCAAAAAACTGCCTGTGGCTTAGAACCGAGTGCAAAATAAGTGGAAGTTCTGAAAAATGTTGGTAGCTGCCGCCACAACCAACTTCTGCTGACAAAAGCGTTGGTACGTTGATAGAACACATATACAGACACAAGCAGACATGTAAAGGCGAAGAGTTTGGGCAGAGATGTCAGTCGAGGCGGAAGTACAGAGGCAAAGATGTTGTTGAGTGACAAGTGATGGATGTGGGGCGGCAACTCGAAATTAGCAAAGGTTGAGACCAGGTGAATAACGGGAAGAGGATGTATTGAAGGGCAAGTTCCCATCTCCACAGTTCTGATAGGTTGGTGTCAGTGGGAAGAATCCAGATAACCCGGACGATGTAACACTGTGCCAAGATGTGCTGGCCGTGCACCAAAGCATGTTTTGCCACAGGGAGATCCTCATTACCAACAAACACTGTGTGCCTGTGTCTGTTCATGCGATCAAAGGCAGAGCCACGTGTGAATGCAATCACGTGATTTACCAACTGACCTGCCTACACTGTGAAGCCTTCTATTTGGGAATGACCAGCAACAAACCATCCATTCGCATGAACGGACACAGGCACACAGTGTTTGTTGGTAATGAGGATCACCCTGTGGCTAAACATGCCTTGGTGTACGGCCAGCACATCTTGGCACAGTGTTACACCGTCCAGGTTATCTGGATACTTCCCACTGACACCAACCTATCAGAACTTCGGAGATGGGAACTTGCTCTTCAATATATCCTCTCTTCCCATTACCTACCATGCCTCAATCTCTGTTAATTTCAAGTTGCCGCCCCTTGTATATCACTTGTCACTCAACAACTCTTTGCATCTGTACTTCTGCCTCGACTGACATCTCTGCCCAAACTCTTAGCCTTTACATATGTCCGCTTGTGTCTGTATGTGTGGATGGATGTGTGTGTGTGTGTGTGTGTGTGTGTGTGTGTGTGTGTGTGTGTGTGTGTGTGTTCGCGCACGAGTGTATACCTGTCCCTTTTACCCCCTAAGGTAAGTCTTTCCACTCCCAGGATTGGAATGACTCCTTACCCTCTCCCTTAAACCCACATCCTTTCCTGTTTCCCTCTCCTTCCCTCTTTCCTGATGAAACAACCGTGGGTTGCGAAAGCTTGATATTTGTGTGTGTGTTTGTGTTTGTTTTTATTGTGTCTATCTACCAGTGCTTTCCCATTTGGTAAGTCACAGCATCTTTTTTAATATATTTTTCCCATGTCAAATGTTTCTTTCTATTATATTCATATCATTACTTTGAACCCAACAATTACGTTTGTTATTGTCACTGTTGCATTTCGAAATCTTTTCTGTCATCTTACATTCTCTTTTTGTTTGTGCAAGTAGTTTCACGTTGTATTCACCTTCCCTTTTTTCCATAATCCAGCATACAATTTATCCTGCCTGTATATACTCAATAATACGTAATTTACTTCCAAACCATAACAAAACTTTTTTTAACCCGTTCATCACTACCACTGCTATAAAATCCACCATTCCCAGTTTATAAGCAATTCTTGTTTAACCTCGTGAATATTATTTCACAGCTCCAGTTACTTTCACCTATTTAACAACCATTTCAGCTAGTTCTAACAACTTTCGTTTTATTTCCATTCTTGTTTTTCCCGCATAACCGATCATTTTTTAGCAGCTTCCCACAGGTTTTAACGTTATTGCTTTTTCATCAGACAACTGTTAGCCTCAGTTTCATAATCTGCCACCACATAACCAGTCCTTTTAATACATTATCACACAGTTTTTTTCAAAATTTACCCGTATTTCTCCACCCTTAAACGTGTTTTGGAGGCAACACAACTACCTAACCTTTGTACACATTGTTGTTTACCAACCTAAGTTCACAACAGGATCAACATAGCTCAGCTTAAACCAACACTTTTTCGACTTTATTCACACCAGAACTCCAGTTAATTTCTACTTCACCTTTATCTCTCCCCATATCTGTTTTATTTTCACTTAATCCTCATGTTACACTTTCCACCTTCTAATACCATGTCACCCTTACAACATCCCCACAACGACCCCATTAACTTGATTTACATTCCCTCCGCAAACATGCCTTCGCGCGAGCCAGATTAAGCTCCAATATTTTATGGTAGAGCACTTGCCCGCGAAAGGCAAAGGTCCTGAGTTCGAGTCTCGGTCAGGCACACAGTTTTAATCTGCCAGGAAGTTTCACTACATACAAAGTTTGCCAAGGTAATCCCATTCCTGATGTCCAGGCAGAGCTTCAAGGAATCCTCAGAACCTTAGGCCCCCTACAAAATCTTTCACCTGACTCCCATCAACCTCCTGACCCCACCAACACCCTGCACCCCTACCTTCTACCAACTTCCTAAAATTCACAAACCCAAACATCCCGGACACCACATCGTAGCTGGTTACCAAGCCCCCGCAGAACGTATCTCTGCCTACGTAGATCAACACCCTCAACCCATTACATGCAGTCTCCCACCCTTCATCAAAGACACCAGCCACTTCCTCGAATGCCTGGAATCCTTACCCAATAATGTTACCCCCAGAAACCATCCTTGTAACCATTGATGCCACTTCCCTATACACAAATATCCCAAATGTCCAGGGCCTCGCTGCGATGGAGCACTTCCTTTCACGCCGATCACCTTAGCCAGCTTCATCCTAACTCACAACGTCTTCACTTTTGAAGGTCAGACATACCAACAATTAAAGGGAACAGCCATGGGTACCAGGATGGCCCCCCTCGTACGCCAACCTATTTATGGGTTGCTTAGAGGAAGCCTTCTTGGTTACCCAGGCCTGCCAACCCAAAGTTTGGTACAGATTTATTGATGACATCTTCATGATCTGGACTCACAGTGAAGAAGAACTCCAGAAATTCCTCTCCAACCTCAACTCCTTTAGTTCCATCAGATTCACCTGATCCTCCTCTAAATCCCACGCCACTTTCCTCGACATTGACCTCCATCTGTCCAATGGCCAGCCTCACACATCCGTCCACATCAAACCCACCAACAAGCAACAGTACCTCCATTATGACAGCTGCCACCCATTCCATATCAAACGGTTCCTTCCCTACAGCTTAGGTCTTCGTGGCATATGAATCTGCTCCAATCCCAAATCCCTGAACCATTACACCAACAACCTGAAAACAGCTTTCGCATCCCGCAACTACCCTCCCAACCTGGTATAGAAGCAAATAACCAGAGTCACTTCCTCATCCCCTGAAACCCAGAACCTACCAAAGAAGAACCCCAAAAGTGCCCCACTTGTGACAGGATACTTTCCGGGACTGGATCAGACTCTGAATGTGGCTTTCCAGCATGGATACGAGTTCCTCAAATCCTGCCCTGAAATGAGATCCATCCCTCATGAAATCCTCCCCACTCCACCAAGAGTGTCTTTCTGCCATCCACCTAACCTTCGTAACATCATGGTTCATCCCTATGAAATACCCAAACCACCTTCCCTACCCTCTTTGCTCCTACCCCTGTAACCGCCCCCAGTGTAAAACCTGTCCCATGTACCCTCCCACCACCACTACCTAATCCAGTCCTGTAACCCAGAAGGTGTATAGGATCAAAGGCAGAGCCACGTGTGAAAGCACCCACGTGATTTACCAACTGACCTGCCTACACTGTGAAGCCTTCTATGTGGGAATGACTAGCAACAAACTGTCCATTCGCATGAACGGACACAGGCACACAGTGTTTGTTGGTAATGAGGATCACCCTGTGGCTAAATATGCCTTGGTGCATGGCCAGCACATCTTGGCACAGTGTTACACCGTCCAGGTTATCTGGATACTTCCCGCTGACACCAACCTATCAGAACTCCGGAGATGGGAACTTGCCCTTCGATATGTCCTGTCTTCCCAGGCCTCAACCTCTGCCAATTTCAAGTTGCCGCCCCTCGTACATCACTTGTCACTCAACAACATCTTTGCCTCTGTACTTCCGCCTCGACTGATATCTCTGCCCAAACTCTTAGCCTTTACATATGTCTGCTTGTGTCTGTATATGTGCGGATGGATATGTATGTGTGCGCGCGAGTGTATACCTGTCCCTTTCTCCCCCTAAGGTAAGTCTTTCCGCTCCCGGGATTGGAATGACTCCTCACCCTCTCCCTTGAAACCCACATCCTTTCGTGTTTCCCTCTCCTTCCCTCTTTCCTGATGAAGCAACCTTGGGTTGCAAAAGTGATATAAAGGGGGTAGAAGATTAGCTTTTTTCTCTGCCTCGAAGTTCAACCACTGCATTTTCATTATTATCCAACGAAGTAAACAGAAATTCCATATCTTCAAATGTAGCAGCCTTTCAAATATTCGTAGCAACAAAAATAATTTCTTTACACAAAAATACCAACAATGCCCAAGGCTTCATGATTGTTGCACGAGTTGCTACGCTGGGGCTCATTAAGATTTCACGTAGCGGCACCTATTGCTTTGTGGAATTTTGTGTTCGTGAACCATTATGTAGCGCTTTCATTATAGTGCCAAATTCAAGAGGGGTGTTATTTCTTTTGCGGAACAATGTTCTAATCATGCTGCAGGACTGCGATATGGGATTGATGAGAGAAACGTCAGGTGATAGGTGACTGCTGAATGTTCAAGCAGAAGGAAAGCATTTAGTGGGCCAAAGTGTGGCCGATATCATGCACTATAAGTGATTTTAAATGAATTTGTTAAGGAACAGCGTCAGAAATTCCTGCCTGTGAATGCCGAAATTTTAAAAATTAAGGCACATGAAATTGCTAGAGAGCAAAAAATCTTAAGGAAACCCGGAACCTAAAAATGATGAAATTTTGGGTTTTCAGTTTATTGTGAAATAAAATACTACAGATCTTCCTCTTTAAAATGACATATTAATCTTACCTGTAGCTCAACTCCAAGTATTGAAAATATTATTTTCAATAATGTGCTGTAGAGGGCATGTCGCGACATTGAATTTCCGTGGATACATGTTCATTGAAAACACCGTTTTTCAAAACATCCGGTCTTTCCAAAGACTTTATATTATGTTGGCAACACGATTTGATAGGCAATTGTTTTGTCTGCGTATTGCAGTCTTTGGATACTGTTGTTTACACTGAGCATTTGATGGTTATTGCACGATTTGTGTTGTATTTCTGTTGTGTAACTGGAACTTATCAAATATGCCTCCTCCGAGGTGCACTAGTGGAACTGTGACAATTTCTCTGACCTTGGGAAATGATTCTGAAAATAGTGAGGTTATTCATGAAGTGAAATCTACTCCTGTCTCTAGCACAAGCAAGAAGTTGCATGAATCAACTGAAAAATACTGCAGTTTATTGGAGAAGTGTAGTGAGGATAATGTGAATGAAATAATTAACATTTCATTGCTCTCAAAGGTGACAGAGTTCAGTACTGTGTAAGGAATGTTGCAAATTGAGTATGTTAGTAAATGTCAAGCGACATTAGGACTTGCAGCAGAAATCTGTCTCCATTGTACGAGGTGCATTCAAGTTCTAAGGCCTCCGATTTTTTTTTCTAATTAACTACTCACCCGAAATCAATGAAACTGGCTTTACTTCTCGATGTAATTGCCCTGCAGACGTACACATTTTTCACAACGCTGAAGCCATGATTCCATGGCAGCGGCGAAGGCTTCTTTAGGAGTCTGTTTTGACCACTGGAAAATCGCTGACGCAATAGCAGCACGGCTGGTGAATGTGTGGCCACGGAGAGTGTCTTTCATTGTTGGAAAAAGCCAAAAGTCACTAGGAGCCAGGTCAGGTGAGTAGGGAGTATGAGGAATCACTTCAAAGTTGTTATCACGAAGAAACTGTCGTGTAACGTTAGCTCGGTGTGCGGGTGCGTTGTCTTGGTGAAACAGCACACGCGCAGCCCTTCCCGGATGTTTTTGTTGCAGTGCAGGAAGGAATTTGATCTTCAAAACATTTTCGTAGCATGCACCTGTTACCGTAGTGCCCTATGGAAAGCAATGGGTAAGGATTACGCCCTCGCTGTCCCAGAACATAGACACCATCATTTTTTCAGCACTGACGGTTACCCGAAATTTTTTTGGTGGCGGTGAATCTGTGTGCTTCCATTGAGCTGACTGACGCTTTGTTTCTGGACTGAAAAATGGCATCCACGTCTCATCCATTGTCACAACCGACGAAAAGAAAGTCCCATTCATGCTGTCATTGCACGACAACATTGCTTGGCAACATGCCACAAGGGCAGCCATGTGGTCGTCCGTCAGCATTTGTGGCACCCACCTGGATGACACTTTTCGCATTTTCAGGTCGTCATGCAGGATTGTGTGCACAGAACCCACAGAAGTGCCAACTCTGGAGGCGATCTGTTCAACAGTCATTTGGCGATCCCCCAAAACAATTCTCTCCACTTTCTTGATCATGTCGTCAGACCGGCTTGTGCGAGCCCGAGGTTGTTTCAGTTTGTTGTCACATGATGTTCTGTCTTCATTAAACTGCCGCATCCATGAACGCATTTTCGACACATCCATAACTCCATCACTACATGTCTCCTTCAACTGTCGATGAATTTCAATTGGTTTCACACCACGCAAATTCAGAAAACGAATGATTGCATGCTGTTCAAGTAAGGAAAACATCGCCATTTTAAGTATTTAAAACAGTTCTAATTTTCGACGCTGGCGGTAAAATTCCATCTTCCATACGGTGCTGCCATCTCTGAGACGTATTGACAATGAACGCGGCCTCATTTTAAAACAATGTGCATGTTTCTATCTCTTTCCAGTCTGGAGAAAAAAAATCTGAGGCCTTAGAACTTGAATGCACCTCGTACTAGTTGTCATTACAGTGTTTTATTTTGGAACTCAGAATATGTCGAAATAGGCCAAGGTGAAACTGATAATACTATGGTGTAAAGATTAGATGTGTTTATGCTCTAAGGTCAATCGGTAAGGGATACCCTGCTTTTCAAATGTTTTGTGATGTAATGAATCTACCACGACCACCAATGAAATTCTCAAAACATAACTCGGTTGTTGGATCCTGTGTTGAAGATATTGCCCAAGAATCCATGAAAGAAGCAGTGGAGGAGGCTGTGGTGGTGAATGAAGAAATTCCAGATGTTCAGAATCCTCGGGAACTTACTGTCGGGATAGATGGTACGTGGCAGAAGTGTGGGCACACTTCACATAATGGACAATAACGGCAACAAGTGCTGATACTACAGAAGTTATAGATGTTGTAATTAAATCCAAGCACTGTAGGTGTCCTAAAAGAGTGAAGGATGAGCATGCAGAAAACTGTCGAAGGAATTACAGTGGGTCTAGTGGGGCCATGGAAGTTTCCGGTGTGAAAGACATTTTCAGTCGCTCTCTTCTGTGGTACAAGGTCAGATACCTACAGTTCCTGGGTGATGGTGATTCGAAGTTTTTTGCTGTTGTATCTGAACTGAAACCTTATGGAAATAATGTTACCATTAATAAACAGGAGTGCACAGGTCATGTTCAGAAACATATGAGAACAAGGCTGTGTCGACTGAAGACCACAATGAAAGACCAAGTACTCAGTGATGGAAAACCTTTGGGTGGAGCTAAATGATTGACAGATGAGGTAATCAACAGATTGCAGAGAGATTATGGACTGGCAATAAGACAAAATACTCACAGTGTTGATGCAATGAAAAGGCTGTAATGGCACTTTACTACCACACCTTACCGACTGACGAGGAACCACTACATGGACTATGCCCACAGGGACCCAATTCCCGGTGCAAGTACAATCATCATCACAGTCTACCAGAAACTGCCATGAAGGCTATAAAACCAATTTTCAGAGATCTTTCTGCAACTGAACTTTTGAAGAAATGTCTCCATGGACGTACACAAAATCAAAATGAGAGTGTGAATAATGTACCGTATTTACTCAAATCTAAGGCGCACTTTTTTCCAGTTTTTGTAATCCAAAAAACCCTCTGCGGCTTAGAATCGAGTTGGTAAGTGCCGCCATATCTAAATACTGGTGCCAAAACCTGTGTGCCAGGAGAGAGAGGGAAAAAAAAAAAAAAAAACACAACCGGGGGGGGGGGGGGGGGGGGGGGGGGTTGGAAGACGAGCTTTTTTCTCCACCTCGAGTTTTGATCACTGCATTTTCATACATTATCCAATGAAGTAAATACAAATTCCGTATTGTTCATCTTCGGATGTAGCAGCATTTCGATGGACTACGAAAATCTGACTGGCAAGACGGTTTGGGATGTTTGTCAATATGGTCAACTCTAAGTTCTGAATTTTTTCCTACCTGTGAGAAGAGATGGTCCCTTATAGGAACTTTTATGAATTGTGAATCGCATACAGTATTCTCTTCACCATAAGACTAATACGAATATAAACATTTTGGCATGTATTCTTTCGTGTTTGCTGCTAACTCATTTAAATCCTGTCAGCCTAATAAACTACGAAACTAGAGTGAGACAACAGCAAACGCAGAAGAATATACATACCATGTCATGTTTATATTTGTATTAT
Organism: Schistocerca gregaria; assembly: GCF_023897955.1. Taxonomy (NCBI): domain Eukaryota; kingdom Metazoa; phylum Arthropoda; class Insecta; order Orthoptera; family Acrididae; genus Schistocerca; species Schistocerca gregaria. Next base: position 169,866,129 of record NC_064927.1, on the reverse strand, counting down.
TCTTATGCCTAATAGTGATCAGACAGAAATGAAGCACAGCAATTGACTAGATTTTTAAATCTAAGATGACTCTAATTTCAGTGAAGGATATAATGTACTAAAGAGGCGTCTGCAAAGATTTTCAAATGGAGAAAATTTTTCGCTAAACTCTAGTTCAGAACATCTTCTATCATACGCTGTCTATTATTTGGTTCTTGTTGATCATAATCAAAGAAAGCAGCAGTGTAAATAACAACAAATAGCAGTCTCATGCCATTGTTTCGCTAATGAGATGATTCCTCTCTCTCTCTCTCTCTCTCTCTCTCTCTCTCTCTCTCTTTCTTTTTTAATTGTAAGTGGCGGTAGCATGCACAAAAGCAAGCCATGCCGCGAGCGGCGACAGGTCGTAAACACTCATTATCAGAATGCGACAAACAATGCATGACACAGTACAGTAATGCATTTTCAGCTTAGAGTGACGTAAACACCTATAACAAAAAGAACGGCACTTATCAGATCAAAGAAAAATAAGCACTAAATTCAAACCAGACGAAGCACGTGCAAAAGGAAGGGTACCCATATAAACACGGGCGGAGCGCCAGACGCATAGCAATGGCTACCTGGTAAAGCTTAATTGCTAAGCTTACGACTCGAACCAAACTATTGTAACTGTATCGTCATTCATTCAACATAAATTGTGTCTCATATTACAATGGACCACTTTGTTTCAATTTGGTGGTGCGGCCTAAAGCTTTTCTCTCCCCTTGAATTTCGAGTCTCAAATTCTAGGTGCGGCTTAGATTCGGGAAAAATTTTTTTCCTCGATTTCAAGTCTGATTTTTCAGGTGCAGCTTAGATTCGAGTAAATACGGTAATTGGACCAACCAGAATCCCAAAAAATGTGTGTGTGGAAATTCATTCTCTTCGTTTTGGAGTATATGATGCCATTGTTACGTACAACAAAGGTAACATTATAAAGTGCAATGTGCTGCAGAAGTTGGATGTGACGCCTGGAAAGTACATGGCGAGTGCAATGATGTCGATAGACAATGAAAGGAAACGGGATTTTGAAAGGAAAGAAAAGGAGTTTGAGAGACAAGCCAGACAAAGAATGAAAGGTGTGAAAAGAAGGCTAGATGGAGGGGATGTCTAGTGACAGTGAAAACCCCTCTTATGGTGCTGGACTCCACTAAAATGTTAGTGAAGCTTTGAAACTCGTTTACCACAAGTTCACTTTTTTTTGCCATATAAGGAACATTTTCTGCTAAACTATTAGAGATAAAGACAAAATTTTCAAGGAATGTAAGCAGTGCCAATATACACCTTGTATCATAGCCTTTTTGCGATACATAATTGATAACTGATTTTATTTCAAAGATACTATGCCAAAAAATGTGTTAATTATTTTCAGTAACAAAATAATTAATATCTTCCCAAAAAACACCAATAAATTAAAATCGATATGGTACATGGTATTAAGTATACATTATATTATACTGTAAAAGTTTCATCATTCTGGTGTTAATAGTTCCTTACATTTAACATTGGAGGTATAGGACGTTCCGGGTCCCCTTAAATTTTAAGGCTCGTCACAGCTGGATTGATCTGTTTATAAAGGGCTGGCGTTTTTCACTTCGGAGGCAAACTTAGTTGCACGGAAGCTGCCGAAAAATGCGTTTCAGAATTAGACGGCGCACAGAAAAGCAATATCTTCTTAGTCAAATAGGAAATGCTGACCAAACTTCCATATATTTTGACATGCCGTCAAATTATACGGTTGACACCAAAGGAAAGAAAGACATAAGTCTTCTTACATCAGGGGGTGAAAAACAGCAGATGTCCGCCATGCTTGCTCGCACAGCAGATGGACATGTGTTACCCCCATTCATAGTTTTCAAGGGAAAGACTTCACCAAAAATGGAAGTGCTTCCAAAAACTGTAATTGTACAAGCAAACGAAGCTAGGTGGTTTTCGGGGGACATGGTGCTGGAATGGATTAGGCATGTGTGGAATAATCGTTCTGGTGCAATGCTTGGTTTACGCAGACTGTTGGTATTAGATGTGTACACAGGCCATAAAACACCTGCAGTAAAACGAAAATTAGAGGAAAGCAAAATGGACTTGGCAATAATTCCAGGCGGGATGACGTCAATTCTGCAACTATTTGATGTCTGTTTGAATAAACCATTTAAGGACAACTTTAAACGCATGTACACAGACTGGATTATGAAAAGCGACAGACAACTGACACCAGCAAGTTTGACGAAAGTGTGGCATTGGATTTATGATACATGGAAGTGTGTTCCAAATCAGACTCTGCAACAAGCATTTAAAAAATGTTCGATATACAATGCACTAGATGGTACGAAGGACGATGCTCTGTATGAAGAAATGAGAAACAAAGAATCAAGTGATAGTGATTCAGTATCATGACTGATATTTTAAACATTTCGTATAAGATGTATTACAAACCTTATAAAATAATGTTTTAAATTTCAGCGTTTAATTTCTAAGTTATTTACATTGTTATTTTATAAGTGTTGCTACTCTGCACTGCACAGGATAGTAAATCATGGAGAGCTGCATCAAACCAGTCTACGGACTGAAGACAACAACGACAACACGCTCGGCATTTGAAGTCATCACTAAAAATTTACTACGAAAATCCGACTGGCAAGACTGTTTGGGATGTATGTCAATATGGCCAACTCTACATTCTGAATTTTTTCCTACCTGTGACAAGAGAGGGTTGCTAATAGGAACTTTTATGAATCATAAATCACACGCAGTATTCTCTTCACCATAAGAATAATACGAATGTAAACATTATGCCATGTATTCTTTCGTGTTTGCCGCTATCTCATTTAAATCCTGTCTGTCTAATAACTACAAAAGTAGAGTGAGACAACAGCAAATGCGGAAGAATATACATATCATGTCATGTTTATATTCGTATTATTCTTATGGTGAATAGTGATACAGCCAAAAATGAAGCATGGCAACTGACTAGATTTTTAAATCTAAGATGACTAATTTCTGTGCAGAATGTAATGTACTAAACAGGTGTCAGCAAAGATTTTCAAACAGAGAAAAATTTTCCGCTAAACTCTCGCTCAGAACATTTTCTATCACACGCAGTCTATTATTTGGTTCTTGTTCATCATTATCAAACAATGCATGACACAATACAATAATGCATTTTCAGCTTAGAGTGATGTAAACATCTATAACAAAGAGAACGGCATTTATCAGAACAAAGCAAAATAAGCAATCAATTCAAAACAGACGAAGCACTTAAAAAAGGACGGGTACCAGTATAAATATGGACGGACCGCCTGACACATAGCAATGGCCACCTGGTAAAGCGTAACTGCTAAGCTGGTGACTCGAACCAAACTATTGTAGCTGTATCTCATCCATTCGACCTAATTGTGTCTCATGTTACAATGGATCAACTTTATTTCGATTTGGAAGTGTGGTCTAAAACTGTTCTCTCCCCTTGAATTTCGAGTCTCAAATTTCAGGTGCGGCTTAGATTCGGGAAAACTTTTTCCCTTGATTTTGAGTCTCACTTTTCAAGTGTGGCTTAGATTAGAGTATATGGTACTGTGTACAGTGGCACCAAGCTTTCCTCTCTCTTCCTCTTTCTTGAGTGGGAAAATTAAAGGTTGGATACTTTTTAGAGAGACCCCGTATATTGAGCTTGAGATTCCTTAAATTTTCTAACTTACTTTTTAAGAGAGAATAGCATTAAAAATATGGTTCTAGTCACATAATCATAATTGGTATCAAAGCACAACAAGAGTGGTGGGAAAACCTACTCCAGACCACCAACAACTTATCAGGATGTTGATGTTTCAATGTGAAGGCCTTCTCTCAACAGCATAAATAATATTGAACTTGACAGGAACTACCTGTTACTGATCTGTCATAATAATAATAATTTCCTGTGACTCAATGGCCTGGTACAAGTCTTTTCACTGGAAATCAATTCGGTGACATACATGTCAGAATCCAATATCAATATAGTTGTCTAAACAAAAATTTGTTTCTGCTGAAGGACTTGTTAGGAGTATTAACACTTTAAAAGATTTGATACTGACTCAAGGCAGAGTCCTTCATGTGTGAGCAAGTGTAATACAACTGGGGTGAGATAAATGTTCCACAAGTAGTTTGCCAATGTGTATTGTGTTTAGCTGTATCCAGTAGCATGCATAGCTTTTAAAACAGTATGGATGCAGTAAGCATTGTCCCTCCTGAACAAGCTCTAATCTGGGTAATGTTGTGTGCTTGACACTTATCTAAGCAGTAAATGTCCTTTTCATTAATCTGATTGCTTTCCAAAACCTTTCTCTAACCTCTAGATTCTGTTTTGTTTTGTTTTGTTTTGTCTGTGGAAACAACTAGTTGCTTTATTCTGATTTGTCCACTTTTTATCCACATGTCCATATTTTTGATTAATGGCAAATGTGTACTCTTATTCTGTCCCAACTTGTTCATAAATGTGTATCAAAAAGGCCATGAAGCATTTGTACATGCCAATACATAATGTTTATTTCGTTGCATGACATTTCTTAAAAATTGAGCTCTGGAGCAAGAAGTTGTTATCAGAATATTCTGTTGTTAATTTAAAAAGTCTCTCTATTCATGACATCTATACCAGTTAATGAATTCACTACACTCATAGTTTTCTGGGATGGGATTATGAATATTGTAGTATATATTCTTCATCAATGAAATAAGTATGATGAATGTCCAGCTGACATGAGACAAAGTGTCCCTTTCCTCATCATGGACAAAGTGAAAGGACTCTCTCTCTCTCTCTCTCTCTCTCTCTCTCTCTCTCTCTTTCTTATTTTCTGCCCTTCATATTCTTCTCTTCCACTGCAGATAATCTCATTCCAGTGTATGACAAATCATAGTGATTCAGAGTATAGATGCAGATGAAATTAGATTCCTGCAGAAGTAACAAAAGAAATCTGGGGGACAGGGTGGGTGGGGGGGAGGGGAGGTAGAAAGGAAGAAGGCGACAGCTGCAGAGTATATTTTGCTCCATGATGTTGAAAGAGATACCTTGCCTCTTTCCTGCTGGACTTTCAACTATGTGAACATATTAATGTACATAAACGAAACATTACCAATGATGATCCTTCGAGCAGTATCACGTAGGTTTGGTTCTTCAGGATCTATGACCCAACAAGAAGAATCAACCTCTTGCATGACTGTCCAGAACCTTTGAAGAGAAGCCACTTGTTGACAAAATACTCTGTACATTGATCCCACAGATGGACCCTGCAAAAAAAAAGCAAAAAAAAAAAAAAAAAAAAAAAACTTCCAGCAAAGTTAGTTACTGTTAGTGAGTCAGTTAGCTGCTTGTTCCATGGACGCATTCCTGATAAACATGATGTTGTGGAATAACAAAGACAGAAACACACACACACACACACACAGTGTTTACGTTTCAAAGTATTTGCATCAAACCTCTAGGGCTGATAGATCACATTATGGGGAACAACATTCATTCGAGACAAAATGTTCTCTGATGCTGCCCAACAGTGCTAGACACCCTTTTGTACTGGTTTTGCCCCTGAGAGCTCACAAGGTATTGGCAATCTATAGTGTGTGTATGCTTTGAGTGTTGCCTATAGTTCAGTCATCTGTTCCATATGAGAGTGGGTAGGCACAGCAAAATTGAAGTAAGTGATTAGTTTTTGTTTTATTTATTTATTGTTCCGTGGGTCCAAATTAAGGAGAAGTCTCCATGGTCATGGAACGAATCAATACATGAAATTATAACACGATATTAGAAACAGATAAAATGAAATACAAAAAAACATATTCAGGTGACAAGTTGTAAGTTTAAATAAAGAAAATCAACAATGTAACATTGGAATTTGCTTAGTTTTTTAGTTCTTCCAGGAGCTCCTCGACAGAATAGAAGGAGTGAGTCATGGGGAAACTCTTCAGTTTAGACTTAAAAGCTTTTGGGCTACTGCTAAGATTTTTGAGTTCTTGTGGTAGCTTATTGAAAATGGATGCAGCAGAATACTGCACTCCTTTCTGCACAAGTGTCAAGCAAGTGCATTCCACATGCAGATTGGATTTCTGCCCAGTATTAACTGAGTGAAAGCTGCAAACTCTTGGGAATAGGCTAATATTGCTAACAACAAACGACATTAAAGAAAATATATACTGTGAGGGCAATGTCAGAATTCCCAGACTATTGAATAGGGGTCAACAAGAGGTTCTCGAACTTACACCACATATAGCTCGAACAGCCCGTTTTTGAGCCAAGAATACCCTTTTTGAATCAGAAGAATTACTCCAAAACATAATACCATATGACATAAGTGTATGAAAATATGCGAAGTAGACTACTTTTCGTGTTGAAGTGTCACTTATTTCAGATACTGTTCTAATGGTAAATAAAACAGCATTTAGTTTCTGAACAAGATCCAGGACATGGGCTTTCCACAACAGCTTACTATCTATCTGAAAGCCTAGGAACTTGAACTGTTCCGTCTCGCTTATAATATGCCCATTCTGTCTTATCAAAATACCGGTTCTTGTTGAATTGTGAGTTAGAAACTGTAAAAACTGAGTCTTACTGTGATTTAGCATCAAATTATTTTCCACAAGCCACGAACTTATTTCATGAACTACATTATTTGATACTGTTTCAATATTACACACAAGATCCTTCACTACCAAGCCGGTGTCATCAGCAAACAGAAATATTTTTGACTCACCTGCAATACTAGAAGGCATATCATTTATATAAATAAGAAACAGCAGCGGTCCCAGCACCGACCCTTGGGGAACGTCCCACTTAACAGTGCCCCATTGGGACTGAACATCACTACCACCCTCAATATTGCGGAGAATTACCTTCTGCTTTCTGTTCTTAAGGTAAGAGGTGAACCAATTGTAAGCTAATCCCCTTACTCCATAATGGTCCAACTTCTGCAGTAATATTTTGTGGTCAACACAGTCAAAAGCCTTCGTTCAATCAAAGAAAACACCTAGCGTTCACAACCTTTTATTTAATCCGTCCTAAACCTCACAGAGAAAAGAGAATATAGCATTTTCAGTTGTTAAACCATTGCTAAAACCAAACTGAACATTTGACAGCAAATTATGTGAATTTAAATGCTCCAGTAACCTTGTATATACAACCTTCCCGATAACTTTAGCAAACACCAATGGCATAGAAATAGGTCTAAAATTGTCAACATTATCAATGTCACCCTTTTTATAAAGTGGCTTCACTACCGAGTACTTGAATCGGTCAGGAAACCGACCACTCCTAAAGGAAAAGTTACAGAGACTAAGTACTGGGCTAACATACATAGAACAATACTTCAGTATCCTGCTAGATACCCCGTCATATCCATGAGAGTTCTTGGTCTTTAGCGATTTAATTATTGACTCAATCTCCCTCTTGTCAGTATCATGGAGGAGAATTTCAGGTAACAGTCTCGGAACACTTTTTTCTAAGAGCGCTATATGATTCCCTGTTGGGACTAGGTTTCTATTTAGTTCACCTGCTATATTCAGAAAGTGATTATTAAATACTGTACATATATGCGACTTATCAGTAACACGGACATTCCCACTATGTACTGATTCTATATCCTCGACCTGTCTCTGCAGACCAGCCACTTCCTTTACAACTGACCACATGGTTTTAATTTTATCCTGAGACTTAGCTATTCTATCTGCATACCACATATTTTTTGCCTTCCTAATAACATTTTTAAGCACCTTACAATACTGTTTGTAATGGGCTGCTGCATTTAGATTTTGACTGTTTCTAATGTTTTGATATAATTGCCACGTTGTTCTACAAGATATTCTTATCCCTCTAGTCAGCCACCCAGGCTGCCTGTTTGTGCTAGTACCCTGCTTTGAATGTTCTAACGAAAAGCAACTTTCAAAGAGCACGAGAAAAGTCTTGAGAAAAGCATTATATTTATCGTCTACTGTATCAGCGGTATAAACATCTAGCCACTCTTGTTCCTTGATAAGGTTCACAAAGGTCTCTACAGCAACTGGATCAGTTTTCCTAAACAGCTGATGACTATATTTAACACGTGTTGCAGCACAAAAATCTTTTAGAGTTAAAATTTGTGCATCATGATCTGAAAGGCCATTCATCTTTTTGCTAACAGAATGCCCTTCTAGTAATGAGGAATGAACAAAAATGTTGTCTACGGTTGTTCTACTGTTCCCTTGCACTCCCGTTGGAAAGAATACGGTTTGCATAAGATTATATGAATTAAAAAGGTCTACTAGTATCCTCTTCCTTGCGCAATCACTTATACAATTGATATTGAAGTTGCCACATATAACTAACTTTTTGTATTTCCTATAAAGTGAACCAAGAACCTCCTCTAGCTTTAGCAAAAACGTTGTGAAATCAGAGTCTGGGGATCTTTAAATAACAACAGTTAGAAGTTTAGCTCCATTAAATTTAACCACACCTGTACAACATTCAAACAACTTTTCAGTGCAGTACTTTGAAATATCAATTGACTCAAATGGGATGCCGTTTTTCACATGCATGGCTACTCCCCCACACTGCAAAGAGCTCCTCGAAAAGCTGCCAGCCAACCTGTATCCTGGTGAAGGAAGCCTCTGAATTATCTCCTTATTTAAGAAGTGGTCAGATATACCAATAATTTCAGAGTCAACATCTATAAGCAGTTCACTAACTTCACCTTTAATACCTTGTATATTTTGATGAAATATACTAATTCCCTCATTACTCGGATACCTAAGCTCTGCCAAAAGTGGTTCCTTTGTTAGAGAAACTTCCCTTAAGCAGGAATACTTATCAGCTGACTTCAATCTAAAAAAGGTGCAGCTCTAACACCCAATACTGCAGGAATTTTCCCATTCACTTCAAAGATCTCTTTCCCTGCTTTGAGACACTTATTCTTAAGGTTTTCTTGCTGAAAATTACTCTATCACTTTACTGGAGTACATAGAATGCAGCACAACTGATTAGTAGACTCTACTAGTTCAGTGAAATCTCAACATCATAAAGCTGGTGAATACTAAAGGAAGCATAGAATCTTTGGGAAGTGTATGTGAACTTTTTGTCTCTAATGAAAATTGTTCTTCATGATGTGGTCTATCACCACAAGGTGTTTGATGCAAAAACATTGAAACGTGCTGTGTGTGTGTGTGGGGGGAGGGGGGGGGGGGGGGGGTGAGAGTGTGATGAAAAAAATATATATGCTACCTATTTATAGTTTTTTTCCAGTAATAATGGCTAATTATTTCTATTCAAGATTTTCTCAGTGGCATGGGAGTTTTTATGGAGAAACCTCCTTAACCTACATTTGAGAACGCTACTTCTAATATGACAGACATTTTATTTCACTGAGTGGATTGTTAAAGATTTTGTAGCTGCATATCTCCCCCCTTTCTGTGCCAAAGTTAGATACATTCAAAAATAATGCAGATAATTTTTCCTTCTAGTGTTGCACCTGTGAATACCTCTGTCAGTCACAAACTTAGATGGATTATTGATGACAAATTTCATAAATGAATAAATGTACTGCGAGGCAGTGATTAACATTCATAGCTGCTTATAGATATGCCAAAAAGAAATACATGAGTGAACCCCACACATACTTCTAATTATTTTCTTTTTTGCGATGGAAACTTTTAGACTCAGTGAGAAGTTACCCCACAATATTATCCCATAAGGCATCAGTAAATGAAAACATGCAAACTATGTGACTGTCTTCTATATCCCCAAACTAGACATTTATTCTTAAGGCAAAAACAGGCAAACCTGAACATTTTACAAGTATACTCTATGGTTTGTCCAGTTAAGTTTTTATCAATATGGACACTTAAGAACTTAGAATTTTCTGCCCCATTAATCATTTTTTGTTGATTTACGAGGTTAATAGGAGGTGGGATATTTTTCACTGTACAACAACGGGTAAGCTACTTTTCTTTTTCTTTCTTTTAACATTTAATGCTAGCCATTAGTGCAAAATCAGTCAGTAACTTTCACAAAAACATTACTTACTATTTTATCTTTTGATGTTTCTTTGGTCAGTTTAACAACAATGCTTGTACAGTCTGCATAAAACAGAACTAATTGTGCATCCTGAGTCAAATCAAATTAATATGAAGCAATAACAGTAGCGGCCCAATGATCAAACTTTGTGAGACTCCCTTGTAATTTCTCCCCATTCTGATTATGTGGCATCCCTCTCTGTGGGGGAATGCCCATTGTAATTTCTCCCCTTGCAGATGATGAGGCATCCCTCTTTCTATTGCTCTAACAGCCTAGGGTAACTTTCTTCATTCTGTTTCTTGAATAAGAACTAAACAAGGTATCTGCCCTCCCCCCATGAACCATGGACCTTGCCGTTGGTGGGGAGGCTTGCGTGCCTCAGCGATACAGATGGCCGTACCGTAGGTGCAACCACAACGGAGGGGTATCTATTGAGAGGCCAGACAAACGTGTGGTTCCTGAAGAGGGGCAGCAGCCTTATCAGTAGTTGCAGGGGCAACAGTCTGGATGATTGACTGATCTGGCCTTGTAACATTAACCAAAACGGCCTTGCTGTGCTGGTACTACGAACAGCTGAAAGCAAGGGGAAACTACTGCCGTAATCTTTCCCACGGGCATGCAGCTTTATTGTATGGTTAAATGATGATGTCGTCCTCTTGGGTAAAATATTCCGGAGGTAAAATAGTCCCCCATTCGTATCTCCGGGCGGGGATTACCCAAGAGGATGTCGTTATCAGGAGAAAGAGAACTGGCATTCTATGGATCGGAGTGTGGAATGTCAGATCCCTTAATCGGGTAGGTAGGTTAGAAAATTTAAAAAGGGAAATGGATAGGTTAAAGTTAGATATAGTGGGAATTAGTGAAGTTCGGTGGCAGGAGGAACAAGACTTTTGGTCAGGTGAATAGAGGGTTATAAATACAAAATCAAATAGGGGTAATGCAGGAGTAGGTTTAATAATGAATAAAAAAATAGGAGTGCGGGCAAGCTACTACAAACAGCATAGTGAACGCATTATTGTGGCCAAGATAGACACAAAGCCCACGCCTACTACAGTAGTACAAGTTTATATGCCAACTAGCTCTGCAGATAATGAAGAAATTGAGGAAATCTATGATGAGATAAAAGAAATTATTCAGGTAGTGAAGGGAGACGAAAATTTAATAGTCATGGGTGACTGGAATTCGTCAGTAGGAAAAGGGAGAGAAGGAAACATAGTAGGTGAATATGGATTGGGGGGAAGAAATGAAAGAGGAAGCCGCCTGGTAGAATTTTGCACAGAGCATAACTTAATCATAGCTAATACTTGGTTTAAGAATCATAAAAGAAGGTAGTATACATGGAAGAATCCTGGAGATACTAAAAGGTATCAGATAGATTATATAATGGTTAGACAGAGATTTAGGAATCAGGTTTTAAATTGTAAGACATTTCCAGGGGCAGATGTGGACTCTGACCACAATCTATTGGTTATGAACTGTAGATTAAAACTGAAGAAACTACAAAAAGGTGCTAATTTAAGGAGATGGGACCTGGATAAACTGAAAGAACCAGAGGTTGTACAGTGTTTCAGGGAGAGCATAAGGGAACAATTGACAGGAATGGAGGAAAGAAATACAGTAGAAGAAGAATGGGTAGCTCTGAGGGATGAAATAGTGAAGGCAGCAAAAGATAAAGTAGGTAAAAAGACGAGGGCTAATAGAAATCCGTGGGTAACAGAAGAAATATTGAATTTAATTGATGAAAGGAGAAAATATAAAAATGCAATAAATGGAGCAGGCAAAAAGGAATACAAACTTCTCAAAAATGAGATCGACAGGAAGTGCAAAATGGCTAAGCAGGCATGGCTAGAGGACAAATGTAAGGATGTAGAGGCTTATCTCACTAGGGCTAAGATAGATACTGCCTACAGGAAAATTAAAGAGACCTTTGGAGTTAAGAGAACCACTTGTATGAATATCAAGAGCTCAGATGGAAACCCAGTTCTAAGCAAAGAAGGGAAGGCGGAAAGGTGGAAGGAGTATATAGAAGGTTTATACAAGGGTGATGTACTGGAAAAGGAAGAGGATGCAGATGAAGATGAAATGGGAGATACAATACTGCGGGAAGAGTTTGACAGAGCACTGAAAGACCTGAGTTGAAACAAGGCCCCGGGAGTAGACAACATTCCATTAGAACTACTGACGGCCTTGGGAGAGCCAGTCATGACAAAACTCTACCATTTGGTGAGCAAGATGTATGAGACAGGCGAAATACCCTCAGACTTCAAGAAGAATATAATAATTCCAATCCCAAAGAAAGCAGGTGTTTACAGATGTGAAAATTACCGAACTATCAGTTTAATAAGTCACAGCTGCAAAATACTAACACGAATTCTTTACAGACGAATGGAAAAACTGGTAGAAGCGGACCTTGTGGAAGATCAGTTTGGATTCCGCAGAAATGTTGGAACACGTGAGGCAATACTAACCTTACGACTTATCTTAGAAGAAAGATTAAGAAAAGGCAAACCTACGTTTCCAGCATTTGCAGACTTAGAGAAAGCTTTTGACAATGTTGACTGGAATACTCTCTTTCATATTCTAAAGGTGGCAGGGGTAAAATACAGGGAGCGAAAGGCTATTTACAATTTGTACAGAAACCAGATGGCAGTTATAAGAGTCGAGGGACATGAAAGGGAAGCAGTGGTTGGGAAGGGAGTGAGACAGAGTTGTAGCCTCTCCCCGATGTTATTCAATCTGTATATTGAGCAAGCAGTAAAGGAAACAAATGAAAAATTTGGAGAAGGTATTAAAATTCACGGAGAAGAAAAAAAACTTTGAGGTTCGCCGATGACATTGTAATTCTGTAAGAGACAGCAAAGGACTTGGAAGAGCAGTTGAACGGAATGGACAGTGTCTTAAAAGGAGTATATAAGATGAACATCAACAAAAGCAAAACGAGGATAATGGAATGTAGTCAAATTAAATCGGCTGATGCTGAGGGAATTAGATTAGGAAATGAGACACTTAAAGTAGTAAAGGAGTTTTGCTATTTAGGGAGTAAAATAACTAATGATGGTCGAAGTAGAGAGGATATAAAATGTAGACTGGCAATGGCAAGGAAAGCATTTCTGAAGAAGAGAAATTTGTTAACATCGAGTATAGATTTAATGGTCAGGAAGTCGTTTCTGAAAGTATTTGTATGGAGTGTAGCCATGTATGGAAGTGAAACATGGACAATAACTAGTTTGGACAAGAAGAGAATAGAAGCTTTCGAAATGTGGTGCTACAGAAGAATGCTGAAGATTAGATGGGTAGATCACATAACTAATTAGGAGGTATTGAATAGAATTGGGGAGAAGAGGAGTTTGTGGCACAACTTGACAAAAAGAAGAGACTGGTTGGTAGGACATGTTTTGAGACATCAAGGGATCACAAATTTAGCATTGGAGAGCAGCGTGGAGGGTAAGAATCGTAGAGGGAGACCAAGAGATGAATACACTAAGCAGATTCAGAAGGATGTAGGTTGCAGCAAGTACTGGGAGATGAAGAAGCTTGCACAGGATAGAGTAGCATGGAGAGCTGCATCAAACCAGTCTCAGGACTGAAGACCACAACAACAACATGAGCTTTCACCTCTTGAGAGTCGTGATGATCTACCTTATTTCAAATGGGGGTGTGAGATTAATTTTTATTTTACTATATATCCTCTAAATTGCTTTTATGCTGTTTTGCTTTCTCTTCTGAATTACAGTATTTGCACCAATTTTGTTGTCTTCTTTTTAAAAATAATTATTAAAAATACCTACTATATGTGAACTATCTTTCACAATGCTCTTGTTCTCTTTAATAGAAATACTATAATCTATCATCATCCCCCCCCCCCCCGTCTTTTTCATAATATTCCACACTGACTTGATTTTATTAGCTGGTCTGTTAATTTTAGACAAGGTGTGGACACTCATGGATTTTTTACATCTTTCCTTAATACGTTACAGAACAGTTCATTATAGGAAAGTATTTCTCGATCATTACTTGTTCTGGCTATTTTATACATGTTCTTTTTTCTGATACCTGCAGTGATCCAAGGTTTTTTTAATGACTTCCCATTATTACATTTAATTATGTTTTTAGGAATAATGCTTTCAAAAGTGAAGAAAAGTTCATTAAGAAATACATTAAATTTACAGTTAGCATTAAACTCATTGTAAAGTACAACACAGGAAATCTTCAGAAGTTTTGCCATTAATCAATCACATTGTTTTCTTAAAAGTGTTTCTAAACCATACTTGGAGCTAAGATATATAATGTGGCTAACTGTGCATCATGATCTGACAATCTATTTACCTCAGGACAGGCATGCATCTTTTTCACTTCTGCTTGTTGTATGAGTACATTATCTTGAGCAACTCTGGTGGAGAAATCTATGACGGATATTAAATTATAGTGGCAAACAGCACCTCTAGATCACTTTCTCTGCCAGGTTTCTTCAAAAATTAACATTATACCTGTGGTGCAGTTGCCCACTACAGCAGACAGCCATTAATGTCACTTCTTTGGCATTCTTAATCAAGTCTGAGGCTGTAAATGCACACAGTCCATTCCAGTGGATATTCTCTGCTGGTGCTGTGCCATGTGTGCATTTGCAGCCTCAGGGGACTGATTAAAAATGCCAATGAAGCAACATTAACAGTTGTCCACAGCAGCAGACAACTGCATCACATGGTTAAAATGACCACAAATTAATAATGCCTTCCTTTTGTCTGACAGGCAGCACAATAATTGTCTGTTGGCTCCTGTCTCAGGTTCTTCAGTTGACATTTGATTGATGATTTTTGTGACATTTCTCCAGCCTGAAGTGGCTGGATTTGTCAAAGCTTCACCCTCCATTGCTGGTGGCAGACTGAAGTGAAGCCCGTAGCTGCAGATTATATGTACCTGGCACGTCAATGTCCAAGGGCTTTTTTGTGGTCATTCCCAGTGCAGTTCTCCTCTTCCTACCTTGGATGGTCGTTCACTGCAGCACAGGAATCCAGGATCCGTTCACCTGGAGGCTTTCTTCTTTCTTGTTGAAGCTATTCTCATATTTGTGTATTTCTATAGCTTCTCTAAACAGGTTGGTGCGATAGCTCTTCTCTATAGACAAAATTACCATTTCAGTGAATTTTACAATGTGGTCAGCCTCACGCAGTGTTTATTTTGCCACTACTGATTTCTCCACGTGCTCCAACCTTCAATGCTGCTTATGCTCTATGATAATGGATTTCCATGCTGCAGTGAACAACCGTTGCTGGTAGCAAGAGGAGAACTGCACCGAACATGGCCACGAAAAAGCCCTTGGACATTGGTGCACCAGGTGGATACCATCTGTGGCCACGAGCTCACTTCAGTCCACCAGCAGCAATGGTGGGTGAAGCTTTGACAATGTCAGCCACTCATGCTGGCACAATTTAGTCATACAGTACACTGTAGCCACAGACAGAGATTTTGTGTGTGTGTGTGTGTGTGTGTGTGTGTGTGTGTGTGTGTGTGTGTGTTTTATGGGCCTTCTGATGACTCAGCATCTAGGCTATACAGTAATTTGTTACCTTCAACCCTTAAATTATATAACCCAAATGAATTTTACATACAACATCGGATGTAGTGTGTGCCATTGTCTATTTCTAGTATCAGAGGGTCACTTTTGATTGTTGCTGTAGGGATCCTCTGATTTATGTTGTGGAAGGGGTGGGGAGAGAGAAAAGAAAAGGAGATGCTCCATCAGAACTTCATTTGTGAGGTTCTATGTGACTTTTTCAGTACAAAATCCTTAAAAAGACAGACTCAAAGACAAAAAACAACTTATGTTCAGAAAAATGAATCAGCATCCTACTGTAGGCCATGTCCTTAAAAATTTTATAAAACACTGGAAAGAATGAAATGTGCACATGATTAGAGGTGATTTGCTTACCTCCATTTTTATAAGTAAACATACCTTCTGCATATTTAAGTCTGTTGTGAAATAAGTATAAAGTGAATGGTCAATTACCAAAGATAACTAATTGTAACAGCACAACTTATAGATACAGAAGATTTTACAACATGCTCCCTATTAGATTTGTGGATGGCCAGTGGTCAAAATCGGGCAGCTGTGAACAGGTAACAGTCACTGTATCTAGGAATAAAATTATTAAAAGGATCAATGTGTTGTGGTGACACAATGACTTTTGTAATCTCTTTATGTACCGTGAAATTAAAACTATTATATAGGTTGGTTAAAAAGCTTCTGCTGGGATAACATAGTGCATCTATATTTTGATGTATATTAGCAAGTGCAATATATGCTGCAATTGTGAAGAATTAATCACTGAATTTAGTACCAATGATTTAAATGGGTCATCACGTCTGCCACAGCTATTGCCTTTGATATCAATTTCACCTTTCTGGCTGTTTTCATCTGACTGTTGTGAAATAATGGCCCAGACTATTTTTGCTTCATTCTTTTTTTTTTCTTTTTCTTTGTGTGTGTGTGTGTGTGTGTGTGTGTGTGTGTGTGTGTGTGTGTGTGTGTGTGTGTGTGTGTGTGTAGTACATTTATCTTGACTTTTTGGTAATATGTTGAGTACTTTGTAATATTGCTGGAAAAGGAGTGTCAGTACCTTATTATGGCCTCTTTCCTGATTCAGCTAGAACTCTCTCTCTTCCTGGCACAAAGTACTTTAATCCCTAATGTTACCCATCCTTTGTCATTGCTTCTGTTTAATTTTAATCCTCATTTGCTCTACAGAAAAATAGAGCTCAAAATTCTGTAGGAACATATTTAAGAAAGAGCTAAATTTTTCATGCACACTGTCTTCTTAGATCTCTTCCCAGTGTTCGGTCTAAACATTTAGAGCAAGTCACTGTTTCTGAATACAATTTGTATCATTCATGAAGCGATCCTAACACGTGTGTTTTATTTTTAATATATGATCATCACTGTTCCATAAAACATCTATTGTTGACTTTGGTTTTAATCACCAAACATAGTAAGCCTAAAAACAAGCTGTCAATATTTTGCCCTATGACCCACAACCCTTTTTAAGTTGGTTTTTTTTTTTTTTTTTTTTTTTTTTTTTTTTTTTTTTTTTTTTTTTACAATGGGAAATACATCAACATCTGGTGTCTTTGATAATTACTACTTGGCATAGAATTAACTTTGAAGACCCACAAATAATGAGTTTACTGACATATCTAAGTGGCTCACTAGCATCCCAACTGTTTCGTGGGAATGTAACATGTTTTCTGCTGACAGCCTGTAAACTATCAGTATAACAAGCTGGTGTGATTCAAAATCCATTTTTGTGGCACAGTATTCAAGAAATTGTGGAATAAAATTTTCTCCAAGATGCTTGGCCTTGGTCTTAACACCAATTACTGCATATAATGCTACCTTCCTCTTTTTTTTACTTTTCATTTTTTCTGATCTATAACAACATGTCTATTGCTTGTATCCACCTAAATGTACATGTTTGATTCCACTGACTTCCAAATAATGATATGATAAGCTTAATATATCTACTGATTCTCCATTTTCCACTTTCTTTTTCTGTGTTGATTCTAAAAGTGAACTATTTTTGTTTATAAGGCTTCTTATGTTTCAATGGAAAGTGCAAAATGAGTGCACTTTTAGATACATAGTCCTACACAATCACTTTAGATGCAAAATTAACTCTGTACTATTTTGTTAATGCAGTTACCTTAGCACGAACAACAGCCAGGGCCTGCTGAGGTAGATCTGCAGAAACTCGGGGACTTGGTTCTCCAATTCCTGACAACGATAGATAATGTTTCCTCCCAGCAGAATCAATTTTCTGGAGAACAACCTGCTGTTGTGCTACAGACAAATGTGATATGTAAGCTGGGTTTACTGATGCCAGTTCTTCCATGATGTTAATGTATGTTCTTGTAGTTACATTGGCTGTACCTTGGCTGTCACTCATCTGTTCAGCCTGTAGGGGAAAAAAAAGAAACATGGAAGATTTTTCTCTTACAAGCTGTCGTATCTACCATACGTAAGCACTGAAGGCCTACACTGGAGACAAATTACAGACAAAATACTGAAAAAGAGCAGGATAGCATCAAGTACTGCAGCTATCCACAGATGATGAAGATGATTTAGAGGGACTTAACTACAAGACTAGCAAGTCCCTCTGTCCACTTATAGTCTGTGGAAAACAGTATAAGTAACTTGTTGGATTGCTGACATTGCTAACCGTCTCGTTTTGATTAGTATCTGCCATGTTTCACTCCACACCACCATCCAGGTAATGCATATAAGAGGAATACACAATGGTAAGAAAAGTGTTCCTGAATGAGAGAAATTTGTTATCACTGAATATAAATTTAAGTGTCAGGAAGTCTTTTCTGAAGGTTTTTGTCTGTAGTATAGCATGTATGGAAGTGAATCATGGACGATAAACAGTTTAGACAAGAAGAGAACAGAGTCTTTTGACAAATGCTGCTGCAGAACAACACTGAAGATTATATGTGTAGATTAGAGATGGGCAAACTCATTCATCCTTGGGAACTAGTTCACTGCTGATCGTTCTTTTTTGTGAACCGTTCATATTTACTCGTTCACCGTTCATTTGTGCTTGGTATATGGTTCTTATGAAAAACTGAAAACTAGTAGTGTAGGTGATTGAAGGTGGAGGGCACCAAGAGAGTTCTTACACATTTTTTAGAAGTAATTTCTGTGATTCTGAAGAACCTCTCGCTTAGCCAACTGTAGCCTTGTGTGGCTGACCACAGGGAAATAATATAGGGTGGTACATGGAACCCCGGCTGCGAGTACAGACTGCTCAGCAATTACGGACGATGTGTTGCCTTTACGAGCAGATACAACAAACAGAAAACAGGTAGTGAAGAAATAACAAGCTAATGCAAGCAACAATTGCGAAACAATCGATGACGATGTGTAGAGAGCTGGAGAAGAGAACATGAAAATCTCACGCAACATGTAATAATAATAATAATAATAATAATAATAATAATAATAATAATAATAATAAAGTTCGCAGTAATAAAGTTTTTGGTTTGAAAGCTCCTTCTGAACAAATGTTTTTGAGATAATAAGTAAATACGATTTTATGGCAATCTATATCTTTTCAAATGGAGAGGCACCGCTTTTCCTACTGAGCCAAAATGACCCACAACCCACCATCCCCCCCCCCCCCCCCCCCAACCCCAAAGAAACCAAACTAGCAGGTAATGCAAATTGGAAACAACCGAACTTAAAAATAATTAGAGCCTTCCTAAATGTAATGTTTTGTATATGAAAGATACACGAAAATCGTAAAATACGACTTTTCTTACACTAAAAATTAAGCAAATTATTGAAAGTTAGCTGCTAAATCAAGTCGATGAAACCAAAAAATATATGAATAACAAAAAAAACTTGCCTTGTTATAAGTATGTCTTCTGCTGTTCATCGATATAATAAAGTGAGCTGATATGTCCTTTCGTTACCTGAAAAGACGTACCTATTACATACAACATAAATTTTATGTAATTTACATAACAATAAAATTACCGGTCGTGGACGCTGAATAGCCAGAACCAGGTGCAAGAGCAGTTTGAAACACATGTAAAATGGGCAAGTGCAGTGAATGAAATGAACAACTGGATACTGAACTAACTAGGAGCAGTCGGCAGTGGAACTGAGACAGGTGGTCATGCGAAGAACGATGAGTGCGGCCAAGGGAGAGCAAGACTGAGATGAGCACGCGACTGAAGCTGGAATGAGAACTGCCAAAGAGACCGCCGCAACCGAAGTGAACTATGAACTGATCGTTCCTCGTTCCCCGGAACTATAAGTAGACCGC
Source organism: Schistocerca gregaria (assembly GCF_023897955.1). NCBI lineage: Eukaryota > Metazoa > Arthropoda > Insecta > Orthoptera > Acrididae > Schistocerca > Schistocerca gregaria. The sequence goes on along the minus strand of NC_064927.1, from coordinate 169,846,287 downwards.
CGCGACTGAAGTGAACTATGAACCGATCGATCCTCGTTCCCAGGAACTATAAGTAGACTGCCACGAGCGAAGTGAACTACGAACCGGTCGTTCCTCATTCCTGGGAACTATAAGTAAACCGCCATGACTGAAGTGAACTATGAACCGTTCGTTCTTTAGAATTCATTCCTCGGTCCTTTCGTTCATTTTGGTGAACCGTTCCTTTGCACCCGTTTGTTTGCGAACTACCCATCTCTAGTGTAGATTGCATAACTATTCAGGAGGTACTGAGTAAAACTGAGGAGAAAGGAAATTTGTGGCACAACTTGACAAAAGAAGAGATCAGTTGGTAGTACACATTGAGAGACATCAAGGCACATCAATTTAGTATTGGAGGGAAGAATGGGAGGTAAAAATCTTAGAGGGAAACCAAGAAATGAATACAACAACCAGATTCAGAAGGATATTGGTTGCAGCAGTTATTGGGAGATGATGAAGATCATACAGGATAGAGTAGCATGGATAGTTCCATCAAACAAGTCTTCAGATTGCAACAACATGCATCAGACAGTATGTTAAAAGGGTGGAAACAATATGTAGAAGGGACAGAATTAGATTGTAGATTCCAGGAATAAAAGACAATAATACACACTGATTTGGGGTCGCACTGAAGTTGAGGGCCTATCAGAGTTAGGGTAGCAGCAAATAATACCACTTTCATGCACGCTCCTTAAGCTGGTGCAATGTAAAGGCTTCAGAATTTACTTTAATATTTACTCTCTACTAAAAACTCTTAATATGGGGTCAGCAGTTGTTGCATCGTAAACTAGCAATTAAGGAAAAGGTACATCCAATTTCAGTTTCTTGCTGTGTATGTTCACTTTGCTTCACACTTTAGGAAGCAAGCTTGTAGTTTAATATTTATTTAATTCATTAGACTCATAGTACCCACATATTTAGTGTGGGATAGGGGTCAGAAGTGGATATCGTGGATATCCGATTATCATCCCCACATTCACCCAAAATGATTTAAGGACACTATAGGAAGCCTAAAGAAGGTCGACAGGCCAGATGTTTGAAATCTACTGTTGGTACAGCGCTCTAACCGATGTACCATCTTGCTCGATCCTTCCAAAAGCACAGTAAAAATGGTATAACCACAGTCATTTACTTCTGCAACTTCCATCTTTTTTTGTCAAAGTGCAGCCACTATTACCTAATTACATAATGAGATGGGGGTTAACTACAATGGAGATAAGAGTGTTGAATTTTTAGCTGGCATTGCAAATGCTCATCAGAAATGTAGAAGTACAATAGGGCCACATAACCATTAAATACTTAACTTGAGCTATTAATAAAAGAGAATAAATCACAACCCATTCAGCAATTTCAGAAAAGTGTCACGATACATAACTGAAAACAAATTGAACTTCGGATGACGTCATGGTGACCACATATTCTGCAATCAAAGTGAGAAGCTCCTTATTTCAAAGACAAGGAAGTTTTATTTGAACCCATAAATGAGACATTGAGAACATCATCTTTAGGTTACACAGAATCTTTGTAGCGATAGTCCTTTTCCCTGAACCATTTCAAATACAACATTTCAGTAGATTTGTTTAATTGAAGAATCTGCTATCACTTACATGTCCATGGCAACAAACTACTTTACAAATTAAAATACACTGAAATTAATTAACTGTGGAAATACTCTAAATACAGGCAAACTGAAAAATGGCCAAAGCTCAAGGCAATTAAAACAACTAGATTATGAAACAAAGCACACTCTCCGGTCTTCTTTGGTGAAGCATGGAAAGGATACACCGAGGAAAAGTATTGAAATAATATTTAACACTTTGAACTAAGTACAACAAAAGACAAATGAGATTCGAAAGTGTTTTTTACCTTCCAACTATTTCCTTATGCAAGATGGTGTATAGCACTTAATTTCTTTGAACGATCCAAAAAGCATAATTATAAACTATTGCCTGTAGACAGAAAAGGCTTTTTGCTTACCGTCAATGTACATAGTGCTTCCAAAAATTCATGAAGTGTATGGCAGGTTTCTTGAATCTGTAAAGAAACATTATAATAAGTCAGAGAAAAAATTAAAACAAGTGGGTTGTGCAGTAAAAAAAATCACACAAACATATTGAATCATGTGGTAAATTCATTCTGTGATAGGTATTTGCTATAAATGCATCAACCATTCTCAAAAAGGTTTCAACAATTTAAGACGAGTCAAAAAAAAGTGGGACCTAATCATAGCAATTCTGCTACACAAGCACAGGAAGCTAGGGTGAATTAGTCATCCAGTTATCAAAAAATGTACTCTTCTTTCTCTTGTGCTTGTGAAAATTAGAGGGGAAGAGAAAAAACTAATAAATTAGAGTATGACTCGTGCGCCCTACACAATTCACAACAACCTTGCCTCAGATACCCTTTTATGCCTATCTCAGCTCATTATAATTTTTTGATGCAAAAGTTATGACCTGTATGGGTAAGTTACATGAATAACTGTCACAAAAGCAAAATAGAGGGAAAGAAGTACGTGTTGAATGTAAATTTTAAAATTTTCCCTTCAAGTTGAATGTTCAGACAAATTTCAGGCTTTCAACTGGTCCTTGTTTAATACATCCCACGGTATTTCAAGTGGGTACCTACCAGTCATCTTCAGGTGAGCCATCAAAGACTTGCTCTGTTCAGTGATTTTGAAATTTGTAAATGTGATAGCAACCAAGGAAGTCCGCAACTGCTGATCACTGCATTTCCACTGGACATTCAATGGTGTACGATAAAATTCTAATGCTAACCACAGCAACATTTTTCATTTTTTTGGGACTCCATTATTAAAGAATCTACGGAGATACATCTAGCACTTAAGCTAATGAATCACGATAGCAGCTACCAGCTGGACAGCATGTGGAACCCCATCATCTCCATGATTTGTTCTAACTGAAAATGACAGTGTGTGCCAATGGCTGCAGCGAATGGTAATCCAGAGGACAGCTGAGTTTCATGGTCCACCAGTGAGGGTGCTGCTGCTGGGAAGTCAGCTTGATTTGATACATGCAGAATACTCACAGCATGCTGTATATTGAGGAATGGAGCAAGTCTTTGTCAGTCTTTGATGGCTCACTTGAAGATGACTGATAGGGACCCAGTTGAAATATTATGGCAAGTATAAAATGATGACCTGCTGCAAGCCTGAAATTTGTCTGAACAGAGGTAGGTGTTAGTTAACCTCACTAATTTTATAGGCCATTTGGAATTTGGAAATAAGACAGGATACAACAGGTGATTTTGTGTCACATCTGGAAAGCAATTGGGAAACAACAAAATAAAAATGTTTTATGCCAGATGCAGGAACCAATGCAGTTGTGAAGAGGAACATCAAAATTACAGCTCTGTTAGGTCTTGAAAGCTGTTTGTAGTTGACACAATGCTAAAACAAATAAACTGTGCACAGAAACAGGACCCCATAGGAAACTTGGAAACGACAGTTAGCGTGTTTTTCTTAATGAGTTATATCCATTCATTGCATTTTTCGATGCCTATGGATTTTTTTGTGGCAAGGGTATAGGAAACAATGGCGTGTGGTCTAAAAGACTGAGACCAAAGTTATTTTGCAGTAACATGGCAAGAAAGATATTTTGAGACATTATGAAACTTCGGCACTTTGATATTGGGGAACAAACATCAATAAGATTCCAAGTAGACAAGTTTGCTTTGGTCTCAGACATTTGAAACTGTTTAATTGAAAAGTGTTCCATTCTGTCCAGTCTAGGGCAAAACATCACAACTGTAATAAAGAGGTTGTAAGTCCGATATCTTTAGCATCAAATTTGGCTTAGTGGGTAATGTCGTCACCAAATACCTTTTGAACAGATTTCCATACCTGGGAACTGGGTAAGGGTGAATATCGACCAGGGAATTAAACACTTTCTGAACATATTGTTATAAAGTCTGTGGCACCATTTCAAAGAAGCAGAAGTAATGTGACAATAGATGATTTTGTCACATTTTTCCACCTATCCAACACATTAGAGACTACTATGTACAAGCTTAGGAGGTCCACTGAAATAATCAAGAAGAGAGATACCAGTATCAAAGATGTGGTATCGATAGCTACAATGCCACGGAGTTGGTGCAAGTTCTTAGGTTGGCACTACAACACCAACACCGATGACAGCGCCCTCTAGCTGGCGCTGTGCAGCTCTACGAGCGCCGCTCCAGATTCTGCTCATTTGATCCCAAGTAGATGACCAAGCAACATTGTTACTATTTCATAGTGGACGAGCCACCAAAGACTTTGCCTTTGTAACTTGATGTACAGCTTTGCATCTGCATGCTCATCTCAGCCAAAGTTAAGTACAACTGATGTATTCCAGTTATTGTGTGGTAATATAGTAAAGCCACTTGTAATTGCAGTACCACGTGTTTTACCTCAGGTGCTCCTCCTAGCTTCCTACATTTGGCCTACCCTTCAGTTTTCAGGGGCAGAACCATGCACTGCATTCCAGGCGGGTTAAAAAAAATGTATGTAAAAAATATGACTATTTGAAACTATAGTAATGAAGCATGGAGACACAATACCTGTGTATATTAAGACAAGAACAAATAAGACTGTTCTTGTTCTTAATATGCTTCACTCAAGAGTCGAAATACGGAATGATCGCAAACTTCCTGCAGCATCTGAATAATTTTATAATACACCAAAATATTATGCAGCTGTACTGGCCACGAGAGCTAAAAAATGCAAGGGGTGTTCAACAAATAATGATAATTATACACTCCTGGAAATGGAAAAAAGAACACATTGACACCGGTGTGTCAGACCCACCATACTTGCTCCGGACACTGCGAGAGGGCTGTACAAGCAATGATCACACGCACGGCACAGCGGACACACCAGGAACCGCGGTGCTGGCTGTCGAATGGCGCTAGCTGTGCAGCATTTGTGCACCCGCCGTCAGTGTCAGCCAGTTTGCCGTGGCATACGGAGCTCCATCGCAGTCTTAAACACTGGTAGCATGCCGCGACAGCGCGGACATGAACCGTATGTGCAGTTGACAGACTTTGAGCGAGGGCGTATAGTGGGCATGCCGGAGGCCAGGTGAACGTACCGCCGAATTGCCCAACACGTGGGGCGCGAGGTCTCCACAGTACATCGATGTTGTCGCCAGTGGTCGGCGGAAGGTGCACGTGCCCGTCGACCTGGGACCGGACCGCAGCGACGCACAGATGCACGCCAAGACCGTAGGATCCTACGCAGTGCCGTAGGGGACCGCACCGCCACTTCCCAGCAAATTAGGGACACTGTTGCTCCTGTGGTATCGGCGAGGACCATTCGCAACCGTCTCCATGAAGCTGGGCTACGGTCCTGCACACCGTTAGACCGTCTTCCGCTCACGCCCCAACATCGTGCAGCCCGCCTCCAGTGGTGTCGCGACAAGGGACGAATGGAGACATGTCGTCTTCAGCGATGAGGGTCGCTTCTGCCTTGGTGCCATTGATGGTCGTATGCGTGTTTGGCGCCGTGCACGTGAGCGCCACAATCAGGACTGCATACGACCAAGGCACACAGGGCCAACACCCGGCATCATGGTGTGGGGAGCGATCTCCTACAATGGCCTTACACCTCTGGTGATCGGAGACACTGAATAGTGCACGGTACATCCAAACCGTCGTCGAACCCATCGTTCTACCATTCCTAGACCGGCAAGGGAACTTGCTGTTCCAACAGGACAATGCACGTCCGCATGTATCCCGTGCCACCCAACGTGCTCTAGAAGGTGTAAGTCAACTACCCTGGCCAGCAAGATCTCCGGATCTGTCCCCCATTGAGCATGTTTGGGACTGGATGAAGCGTCGTCTCACGCGGTCTGCACGTCCAGCACGAACGCTGGTCCAACTGAGGTGCCAGGTGGAAATGGCATGGCAAGCCGTTCCACAGGACTACATCCAGCATCTCTACGATCGTCTCCATGGGAGAATAGCAGCCTGCATTGCTGCGAAAGGTGGATATACACTGTACTAGTGCCGACATTGTGCATGCTCTGTTGCCTGTGTCTATGTGCCTGTGGTTCTGTCAGTGTGATCTTGTGAGGTATCTGACCCCAGGAATGTGTCAATAAAGTTTCCCCTTCCTGGGACAATGAATTCACGGTGTTCTTATTTCAATTTCCAGGAGTGTAATATTTTGCATATTGTATTAGCCCAATTCATGCATTTTTCATGGTGGTGTATGTAAACATGCCTGAAAAGTAGTAAACATGCCTGAAAAGTACATGTACAGTGATATTAGTATGTTAGCAGTTGTCCAAGATGTTACATATGTTTTGTTAGTATCGGCGGTTGTTTATTTTGTATAAAAATGGAATCAGACTATTTTACTGTTACTAACCTAGGTAAGAAGAAATGATCATATAATAAAATAAGAGATATCAAAGCTCATACAGAAGATTTAAGTGTTCAAGTGTTCATTTTTCCCACATGGTTTTATAGAATGGACCAACAGAGAAATAGTCTGAAGGTGTTTAGAAGAAACCTCTACCAGGCACATTGCCAAGTAGTGATGTAAATAGATTGTATTAAACATTGCTATAAGAATAAAAATGATGCAGTAAAGGTTTAGAAATGTTAAATATTTGGTGAGACTGCTGTGAGAAAAACAAGGATTTACAAGAAATATGAACAATCGTCAAACCATAATCCAAGAAGTCGCTGATGATGTTGACGCAGCAATTGGCTCATGCCATAAAATTGTTTCTGATGTTTTGGTATGAAACATGAAACAGCAAATTTTTTTTCCAGATTTGTTGAATTCTGAATAAAAACAGTGGCAAATGCAAGTTGGCCACGAGTTGCCAGATTAAGTCAACAATGCAGCAGAACTAATGAAATATGACATAAAAGGTGGTGCAACATTGTTGTCTGGAGATGATGCTGAAGCTAACTTTTAATTGTTAAAGTGGAAGTATTTTGTGAAGTATATCTCATGTAGATAGAGGGAAAACAGTGGCCAAGTTTCAATAAGTTAATTGACAGCAAAAATATATCTGGTTTGACAGCAAAAACAAAAAGCACAAAATACAGCTTTTCACTTGGTACTGGTACAGAGTCCTTAAAAAGAGCTGCTACCTTAACGTTGCTTGACTGTTTATAGTACATAGTAACACCACTATGAGCTTTGTAAAAAAATACACTTGCAGGAAAAATACCCAAGTTCTGAGAATGTTGTCCTGGTGGAATGTGTTAGATCAAACACAGGCACAGGAAAGTCTGTCCTTAGTACAGTTTAAAGTCCACAAGGGAAACAATGATGAAAGCTTGAATAACAGAGTTGGTTCCTATGATGGGCTTTGAGAGTGTCGTGAGATGATGAGGTGAGTAGCACTCACCCAGAGGCCACAAGAGGCTCTCGAAGCTGGAAGAACTGGCTCATGTAGTCCATGCACCAACCTTTATAGCTGTTTGTGGCGGAATACACACGATACTATTCTCTTGTCACATGTTGTGCAAACACAAATAGGTCCCTCGGAAGTGGTAGTGGTAAGTTCCTATGGGATCAAACTGCTGAGGTTTGTCCCTAGGCTTACACACTACTTAATCTAACTTAGCCTACATACACTAAGGACAACACACACACCCATGGCCCAGGGAGGACTCAAACCTCTGGTCAGGGGAACCGGGCGAACCATGGCAAGGCACCTCAGACTGTGCAGCTACCCCATGCACAGCCCCTCAGAAGTGGTGCCCTCTGTCAGGGCTGGTACCACTGCCTTGTGTCCAGTCATGATCATGACAGTGACATGGAGAACTTGTGATGCTGAGGCGTGATGCTGAGGCATGCAGGGACCACGTACGCAGCCACCCCCTTTTCCGTAGGTCCCAAGTATAGCACTCAGTATCAGAAAGACCAAAAAAATCTTGACAAATACTCGCTGTGTTCTTCATCTTTACTGGTATAGGGCACCACAAATCCTTACGCGAAGGTTGAACTTGGCCTGGTGTGAACCACAGATTTGCAGATTTATATTTTCTTGCGACCAGATGCAGTACCCTGTTTTTGCCGAGCACAGCTCTTTTAAGTCTCCTTGTGGACAACCATTAAGCAGGAACTCCATTTCCATGAGCTTGGGGTGATTGAAGCACTTAAAACAAGGCCTCGGACCATGCCCTTGGTAGTAATCAAGAAACCCAATGGCTCCCCCTGACTATGTAGCAATTTTGAACCAGTAATCAATGTCCAGGCACAAGTAAAAACCTACTCTGTACCGCACCCATAGAAATTCATCGCAAACATTGTAGATGGAAAATATTTTTCTAAGTTGATGCATATTTGCAAAACACTGCAGTTATCAACACTCCCTATGATTTACACACACACAAGTGCTTGCCTTTAGGGGTCTCTTTCACTCCTGCAGTCTTCCAGAGAGGCCTGGAACAGCTAATCATGTTCACATCTACTTGAACTTAATTGTCATGGGCACTACCCTTCAGGTAAACCTGCAGAATCTTTGCACACTATTTACTAGAATAAAAGATGCAAAACGAGAATGCCACTTCCTGAAATGCTAGCTTTTCCAGAAGCAAGTAGAATACCTCCGGCACTTGCTAAACAAAGAAGGAATCAAGCCCTCTGAGCACAACATAACAGCTACCAACTCTGTTTCACCCATGAGACATTATTATTATTATTATTATTATTATTATTATTATTGTTGTTGTTGTTATTCGAAGTTCCTCCAGAAGTGACCCATGTCATGCAATCACTGGAAGGAAGGTGTTCATTAGTGGTGGACAGCCAATTGTGAGAATGCCTCCACACAGTTAAAAGAAGTTGAAGCTCACACAGAAGAAGTAGTAGAATACCTCAGGCAGATATAAAAGGAGGCATTAGCAACAGTATTTGCAATTAAAATGTTCCATATGTACCTATTCAGGAGCAAGTTCACTTTATATTATGGACCACAAACCCAAAAAATCAAGAGATTCAAGATCTACTCCTCTATCTACCACTATTTGTCAGTCAACGATGTCCTCCTAACAGAACCTGAAGCAGATACAAACTGCATTGTCAACCGAGCCATAGGTTTTATAACTGCTTCATTGCAGGCACTGTGGAACGATGCGAGTAAAAGCCTAAGTGTGACGGTATACTTACTACTCCAGCTTAAACAGGGATATGGAACCCATGGTACATAGCTGTTCAGTGTGAGCCCTGCTTCAGGTATATCCACTCCAATCTTTCACACCCCTGACACCCCCTCCGCCAACATCAGTGCTGCATTCTTTTGGTCTTTGTGGGTGTACTTCTGGGCTCTGTGTGGCTGATAGTCATGGATGCCTACTTTAAATATCCACATACAGTAAGCATGGTGTGCATCACAACAGACGCCACAATATAAGCCCTAGTCACTCACATGGCAATGAATTTCAAACAATTCTGCACACCATGAAATATTATGCATTCAGTGGTCTAAATCTACATCTACAGAGATAATCTGCAAGCCACCATATGGTATGTGGTGGAGGGTATCCTGCATCACTACTAGTCGCTTCCTTTCCTGTTCCACTTGCAAATAGAGCGAGGGAAAAGTGACTGTCTATATGCCTCCGTGTGAGCCTTTATTACTCGTATCTTATCTGTGTGGTCCTTATGCACAATGAATGTTGGCAGTAATAGAATCATTTGGCAGTCACCTTCAAATGCTGGTTCTCTAAATTTCCTCAGTAGTGTTCCTTGAAAAGATCCATCACCTTCCCTCCATGTACCCCCTTTGAGGTTCACAGAGCATTTCAGTAACATTTACATGTTGTTTGAACCTACCGGTAACAAATCTAGCAGCCCACTTTTGAACTACTTTGATGTCCCCCTTCGATCTGACCTGGTATGGATCCCAAACACTCGAGCAGTATTCAAGAACAAGTCACACCAGCATCCTGTATGTGGTCTCGTTAACAGATGAACCACACTTTCCCAAAATTCTCCCAATAAATCAAAGTCAATCATTAGCCTTCTCTACCACAAACCTCACATGCCCATTCCATTTTATATTGCTTTGCAACTTTACGCCCAAATATTTAAACAAAGTTACTGTGTCAAGCAGGACACTACTACTGCTGTATCCAAACATTACAGGTTTGTTTTTCCTACTTGTCCGCAATATTCCACATTTAGAGGTAGCTGCCATTCATCACACCAACTAGAAATTTTGTCTATGTCATCTTGTATCTCCCTACAGTCACTCATCTTTGACACCTTACCATACCACAGCACCATCAGCAAACAATGGCAGATTGCTGCCAACTATGTCCACCAAGTCATTTATGTATATAGAAAACAACAGTGATACTATCACACTTCCTTGGGACACTCCTTACAATACTCTTGTCTCTGATGAACACCTGCCATTGAGGACAACATCCTGGGTTCTATTACTTAAGAAGTCCCCAAGCCAGTCACAAATCTGTGAACTTATTCCATATGCTCAGAACTTTGTTAACAAACTGCCATGGGCGCCACACAAATGTTTTCCAGAAATCTAGAGATATGAAATCTGCCTATTGCCCTTCATCCATAGTTCACAGCAATCATATGGGAAAAGGGCAAGCCGACTTTTGTATGAGTGACGAATTCTAAAACTACGCCACTCATGTGCACGCCACAAATACTCTGATACCTGAGTAGCACCCCTGCCCTATCAAGGGGACCCCCACCTGATAACACAGGTTAAGAAATCTGCAGCCAAGACCATCACAGAGTAAACAAAGCCTTTGATTGAGACCCTCCACTCTCAGCTCCAAGCCAAAGGACTCTGGTCAACAATGGCAACAATACTACAAATTGCAAGCTCTGCTTGTACCCCACTTGTAAGACCAGAGTCTTCACCACATCCTACAGCCGTCTCTATGAACTGAGGATGGCCTCAGAACCCATGCGACAGGCATCGTTGGTGCCGATGTGAGAGACAACTTGCAGACGACTGCACCCTGCATGCTCAATAGCCGCAATCAGGGGTGCTTCCACCTCGAATGAGCCCCCCTGGCAGATGTACTGAGTGCTCATTAGCTTTCTTCCCAGTCCTGAATGCTATCTGACTAAGGAACTTCACAACACACCTAACATTGGAGCTCCCGAGAACTCATAAACCCCTCCCACTGAGTGTTTACTTGGACCCCACTGAAGCAGGCAGCCACACGTCCACTCACAGGGTGAATGGGTAAGGTGACACATCTGGTCTCCAGATTAGTCCTCCGCCTCAAGTGATGCGAACACATTACCAGCTGCCACTCAGCAGTGAGGGAAGATCCACCACGTTGGGTACACTAGGAGGTGCCTTAGCATTCCTGAGGTGTCCCATGTGATGCTTCAGGTTCTCCGGCACCACTACTCCCTGAGGCAGCAGCCTGAAAGTAACTGTCCATAGCCAAAAGCGCATTCAGCTGTTCATGGACTGTGGCCTGCTCCTCCAGCAACTCCCCATAGCATGCACATATCCTAACCAACCTAGCAAACTAACTGAGGAAGTAAAACATAAAATAAGACAGAATTCCTTATATGCAACTTGCTACACTTGTGAAGTGTTACAAATAGATACTTATAAGTTAATGAGCTACGAAGCTGGCTGCTCAGTGAGCAAATCCTGCTCTAAGACTGAATAAATTTACCCTTACAATAATGCAAGATTGAACCTCTAAACAGGAAAACACACAGGAAATTTAAAACACAGTAAAAGATAAATATTTAACTTGCTGCTCTGCAGATGTACATCAGCCAAGAGCTGTGGCCTGACTAATTGGCTTACCAAACAAACAGATACCTGTCTTCAAAACAAAACAAATAAGTAACTACTGTGCTATAGATTGAATGAATTTACCCTAACAAAAAGTGAGATTAAACCACCTAAACAGAGAAACACACAGGGAATTTAAGAAATATATGAAGAAAACAAAGGAAAAGACAAACACGAAACTTGCTGCTCTGTAGATATATATCAGCAGGGAGCTGCGGTCTGTGATTGTGACAACCTAGATGTGACTTCCAATGCATTCCTCAAAATGTATAAATGAGCATGAAGTAAGAATGCATACAATTTTTTGTAGCTAAGTTGGTATAAGTTGATCCTTGACAGTCGCAGTGGACTGTTGCAGCATGCTGGGTGCAGCTGCTTCACGAGTCTGCATCAATCAATAATGTAACACAAATTTGTAAATCTCTATAGCAATGACTCAGTGTTTCATGTCTCTGTGGACAGCTACTGTTTTCACTGTTCCTTATTGTAGGAAACTTTCAACAGATCGGCTGTTTCATTTTTATGGCATTAACTACAGAGGTGCGGTTGGTAAAGCTACTAAATGCGTGTGTTTACTGCAATGCTATGGGCTTAAAAGCCCTCTAATTGGCTGTGTCTTTCCTTTTTTTTTGGGAGGAGGGGCAGAATATTACAGAGTAACTAAATAGGAAGAGGTTTGGCTAAGGAAAAGGGAGAGGTGAGCGAAAAGACAGAAATTTAAGGTTAAATTTTATCCGGAGTCTATTACTCTCCTACTGATGGCAGATGGCTAATGAAAATTTAACCATTTGTTAAAGGTACTTCATGTCCTTTGTAGCAGGTAAGATACAGATCAGATCGCACATTGCACTTGGGTTGGAAGGGGGAAGGGGGGGGGGGGGAGGGAGGGGTGATGCTATTAATAATTTCTTCTTCGTTTGTAGCAACTGTTTTAAGTAACACTTGATTTGCGTCTTTTATTTGGTTTTACAGACATCAGCAGCTTAATGCAGTGAAGGTCGAGTTTAATGAAGGTTTATCCTGGCCCTGGACACAGAAGTAAAAATTAATGTCATTGTAAGCATAATACGATTAAAGTACACAAGGTGTCGAAGAGCTTGCACACTAACGAGCATTTCGACTGTTCTGCACATTTGGAACTTCAGTTTTCTTTTTTGAAAAACTTTTCCTTTATTTGTAAGCACATTTTCTTACAAAATCGGGTTGAGAAGCCAGGTGTATCCAATTACAGTACAGTGAAATTTGGCCAGAGTAGAAAATGAATAATTTGGAAATCTGGCCAAATCATGCAGATAATTCAGCCCTGATGCATTCAATACATTTTTTCTTTTTTTAAATACAGATATTCATACTGTAGGTGCAACCACAATGGAGGGATATCTGTTGAGAGGTCAGACAAATGTGTGGTTACTGTTACTGAAGAAGGGCTGCAGCCTTTTCAGTAGCTACAGAGGCAACAGTCTGGATGATGAACTGAGATCTGACCTTGTAATATAAACCAAAATGGCCTTGCTGGGCTGGTACTGCAAATGGGTGAAAGCAAGGGGCAACTACAGCTGTAATTTTTCCCAAGGGCATGCAGCTCTGCTGTATGGTTAGATGATGATGGTATCCTCTTGGGTGAAATAATCTGGAAGTAAAATAGTCCCCCATCTGGATCTACGGGTAGGGACTACTCAGGACGACACGTCATCAGGAGAAACAAAACTTGTGTTCTATGGGTCTGAGTGTGAACTGTCAGATCCTTAATCGGGCAGGTAGGTTAGAAAATTTGTAAAGAGAAATGGATAGGTTAAAGTTAGATATAGTGGAAATTAGTGAAGTTCGGTGGCAGGAGGATCAGAACTTCTGGTCAAGTGAATACAGGGTTATAAATACAAAATCATAAATACAAAATCAGATAGGGGTAATGCAGGAGTAGGTTTAATAATGAGTAAAAAAAATAAGTATGTGGATAAGCTACTATTAACAGCATAGTGAACGCATTATTGTAGCCAAGACTGACACAAAGCTCATACCCACCATACTAGTACAAGTTTATAAGCCAACTAGCTTTGCAGAAGAGGAGGCCATTGAGGAAATGTATGATGAGATAAAAGAAATTATTCAGATAGTTAAGGTAGTCAAAAATTTAATAGGCACGGGGACTGAAATTTGATAGTAGGAAAAGGAAGAGAAGGAAAAGTAGTAGGTGGATATGGACGGGAGGAAAGGAATGAAAGAAAAAGTTGCCTCGTAGAATTTTGCACAGAATATAATTTAATCATAGCTAACACTTAGTTTAAGAATCATGAGAGAAGGTCGTATACATGGAAGAGACCTGGAGACACTGGAAGGTTTCAGATGGATTAGCCTATATAATGGTTAGAGATTTAGAAACCAGATTTTAAACTGTAAAACATTGCCAAGGGCAGATGTGGACTCTGACCACTATTTACTGGTTATGAACTGCTGATAAGCAAATTGCAAAAAAAAGACGAGAATTTCAGGAGATGGGACCTAGACAAACTGAAAGAACCAAAGGTTATAGAGGATTTCAGGGGGAGCATTAGGGAATGATTGACAAGAACAGGGGAAAGGAATATAGAAGAAGATTGGGTAGCTCTGAGAGATGAAACAGTGAAGGCAGCAGAGGATCAAGTAGGCAAAAAGACGAAGGCTAGTAGAAATCCTTGGGTAACACAAGAGATATTGAATTTAATTTATGAAAGGGGAATATATAAAAATACAATAAATCAAGCAGGCGAAAGGGAATACAAATGTCTAAAAAGGAGATTGACAGGAAGTTCAAAATGGCTAAGCAGGAATGGCTAGAGGACAAATGTAAGGACTTAGAAGCATATATCACTAAGTGTAAGATAGACACTGCCTACAGGAAAATTAAAGAAGAGATCTTTGGAGAAAAGAGAACCACCTGTATAAATATCAAGAGCTCAGATGGAAAACCAGTCCTAAGCAAAGAACGGAATTCAGAAACATGGAAGGAGTGTATAGAGGGTCTATACAAGGGAGACACACTTGAAGGTAATATTATGGAAATGCAAGAGGACATAGAGGAAGATGAGAAGGGAGAGATAATACTGCATGAAGAATTTGAAAAAGCACTGAAAGACCTAACTTGAAACAAGGTACTGGGCACAGACAACATTAGAACTACTGATAGCCTTGGGAGAACCAGCAATGACAAAACTCTTCAATCTGGTGAGCAAAATGTACGAGACAGGTGAAATATCCTGACTTCAAGAAGAATATAACAATCTCAGTCCCAAAGAAAGCATGTGCCACCAGATGTGAAAATAACTGAACTATCAGTTTAATAAGTCATGGCTGCAAAATGCTAACACAAATCATTTACATGAGAATAGAAAAACTCATAGAAGCTGAGCTCGGGGAAGATCAGTTTGGGTTCTTGAGAAATGTAGGAAAATGTGAGGCAATACTGACCCTACGACTTATCTTAGAAAATATTAAGGAATGGCAAACCTATGTTTATAGCATTTGTAGACTTAGAGAAAGCTTTTGACCATGCTGGCTGGAATACTCTCTTTCAAATTCTAAAGGTGGCAGGGGTAAAATACAGGGAGTGAAAGGCTATTTACAATTTGTACAGAAACCAAAGGGCAGTTATAAGAGTCAAGGGGCACAAAAGGGAAGCAGTGGTTGCATGCGATGCTGAGGGAATTACATTAGTAAATGAGACACTTAAAGTAGTAAATGAGTTTTGCTATTTGGGACGCAAAACAACTGATGATGTTTGAAGCGGGGAGGATATAAAATGCAGACTAGCAATGGCAGGAAAAGCATTACCGAAGAAGAGAAATTTCTTAACATCGAGTATAGATTTAAGTGTCAGGAAATCCTTTCTGAAAGTATTTGTATGGAGTGTAGCAATGTATGGAAGTGAAACATGGAGGACAAATAGTTTAGACAAGAAGAGAACAGAAGCTTTTGAAATGTGGTGCTACAGAAGAATGCTGAAGATTAGATGGGTAGATCACATAATTAATGGGGAGGCACTGAATGGAATTGGGAAGAGGAGAAATTTGTGGTACAACCTGACCAAAAGAAGGGATCATTTGGTACAACACATTCTAAGACATGAAGGGATCACCAATTTAGTACTGGAGGGAAGTGTGTGAGGTAAAAATCATAAAGGAAGACCAACAGATGAATACAGTAAACAGATTCTGAGGAATGTAGGTTGCAGTAGTTACTTGGAGGTGATGGGCTTGCACAGGATAAAGTAGCATGGAGAGCTGATCAAACCAGTCTTTGGACTGAGGACCACAACAACGAAAACAAAACAAAGTGCAATGTGCCTAATGTGGAAATGGAATACAAATTTTAAGACTTAATTAATAATTAGTTGTATAATGTGGAAAAAATGCTTATACAGTATTACAATATACCTTAGTTATTCACATCTGCATGAAGACAATACTCTTAACACGAAAACTGTACAGCCCTGACAATGCTGTTATGTTAAAGAGATGATTGTAAAATGTTAACTTTCACGGCCAGAACTGTCATGATTAATAAAATTCTTTTCCGGGCTATTATGCCGTGCTCTGATGGATTTCGCATTGTAAACCAACGTTTCATCCCCATCTGCGGAGGACATCTTCAAGGGGGTTCGTGGCTTCTGTTAACTTCCGAAACACACATTGTCTCACTACTGACTGCAGCAAATTTTTGTTTTCGCGTGCTCCCGCGCATAGGCGTGACGTCACATGTTTTGAATACGCGAGCGCAATTGGCCGTTGTCGGTTGCCGCCGTCCGCTGTTGCTATCATCCCATGGCGGAAGACTGGTACACATCTTCTTCAGCACCGGCATCCAGATGTCATTCAATTTCACGCCCTCCTCCTTCCTATTAAAATTCCTGGGGTGTTTCATAATCTCTATAGCCTCTCTGTAAAGCCTTTCATGATATCCGCTTGTGGCTGCCAGTACTTGAGTTCTATCAAAATAAATGTGGTGGTCTCCTGACTGCAAAGCGTGTTCTGCAACAGCTGATCTATCAATCTCTCCCCTTCTACAATTGCCCTTGTGCTCTTCTAGTCGTTTTTTGACCGTTCCTTTTGTGGTACCCACATATACCTCCCCACAACTACACGGGATCCTGTAAATTCCTGCTTTTTCCAGCGGTTTACGAGCATCCTTAGCCAATCTCAGGTGTTCTTGTACCTTCCGGGTAGGTTTGTAAATCACCGCGATATTCCGTTTTTTCAATATTTTCCCTATGCGGTCAGTGACGTCCTTAATAAAAGGCAGGAAAACTTTCGATTTTGCAAGCGCTTGTGCATTGCTATGATTTTTACGCGGCCGTCTTAACGCTCTTTTTATCTCAGCAGCCGAGTAACCATTCCTGAGTAATGCATCAGTGAGGTGTTCCAGTTCCGTATCCAGTAGCCCAAGTTCACAGATGTTCCTCGCTCTATCCGCCAACGTTTTTATTATGCCTCGCTTTTGTTGTGGGTGGTGGTTCGAATCCCGGTGTAGATAACGATCCGTGTGCGTGGGTTTCCGGTAAACTGTATTGCCTAAACTACCATCCTGTTTCTTGTAAACTAGCACATCCAGAAAATTTAGTCTCCCTTCTGCCTCCTGTCTCATTGTAAACGTTGGTTTACAATGCGAAATCCATCAGACCACGGCATAATAGCCCGGAAAAGAATTTTATTAATCATCAAAGAGATGATTGTTGTTTCATTAAATGATGGTTTTCGCTAGCAAGGTTGAGCATTTCAAAGAAATGCACTACCTACGCCATTTTCTGCCAGTTTCAGTTGACTTATATCACCTTACGTGGTAACATAGTGTCAAACATAGTATGGATTGCTAATCTTAAGAAAAATATTAAGACAAGTGAGAAACAAAAACTCTCTGTGTGCGAAATAATGTTGCATTACAAATATGGTAAAACACAATTTTATGGAATGTTGAGAAACAAGGATAAGATACAGGATGAATGGATGAAAAGGAATGGACAAATGAAAAGAAAGGCAAAGACGATTGGAACTGAAGAAATTGATGAGATAGTGTGGACATGGTCCATAAGTACGCAGGCAAAAAAGTTACCTTCGTCTGGACCCATGTTGCAGAGACAGCATCATATCTCTGGCTGTTAAAGAGCTCGGGAATATGGAATTAAGATAACCACAGAGTGTCTGGACAGTTTCAAGGAGACATAACATCGTGTGGAGTGAAGTCTGTGGGGGAGCTAAAGATGTGCACAAAATTGTGGTGGCAACAGAACAGAAGACAATACTGCATAACATAATTGCGAATTATGACTCCAAAACACATGTTCAAAGATGATGAAATGGGAATTTTTTATCATGCAGTGCTTTCAAAGTCTCTAGCAGTTGAAGATGGAAAGTGCATCAACAACATAATGTCCAGAGAAACACTCACTTTACTGCTGTGTGGAAACATGTTAGATGCAATGGAGAAGTCATTGGTTATTGGAAAGGCAAGAAAACCTGTTGTTTCAGGAACACAGCCATCAATAAGCATTCATCCACATGGCAAAGCAATAAAGAGGTGTGGATGGTGAGTGGTGTTATGGAAGAAAGGCTGGGCTTTTTCAGTGTTAATGAAAAACTAAGTCCACACGTTCTCCTTATCCTAGACAATGCAACCTGCCACTCGGAAGTCCAATTATCAAATGTGAAATTGATTCAGTTCCCATCAGCCTCGAACAACCTGTGGACCGGGGGTAATTTATACAATCAAGTTCCATTACAGGCAATTACTGACACATACTCTTATTCAAAGTGTTGAAAAAGCTGAAAGTGCATTTGCTCTTGCACTGTCAGTTTCTGTTCTGGATGCACTAAATTGGATTGGTTTAGCTGTTAAGGAAATAAAGCCTGAAATTGTAACCAAGTGCTTCAGCAAACGGGTTTGGTGGTGATGAACAAAGACACTTCTGTACTAACTGAAGCTCAAGCAAATGCAGCAACAATTGCTGATTGAATTTTATCATTTTACAGAAGGAGCAGTTTGTTTTACTGGCTAAAATACATTTAACAGCCTAGATCACATAAACTATTTCTTTATTTAAGACATTGGTTTTGACAGACTTTGCTATCATCTACAGACCTGTAACAAAGTGTGTATACATGGAATACGCCTCATAGCATGAGTTAACACAATATTTGAGATAAAAGTGTTAGTTTGGCATTACAAAAACCAGAAGTGCTTGGCATTTTGCACAAGGTGTCTTACATTTTTAAATATTTTAGTTGTGACAAACCTTTTATAATGTGCTGATTTTTACCCACATGACAACTTAGTGTGGTGCTCAACATAAAATGAACACGTTTCACAACAAAAAGATTTTTAAGGTATGTAAATGTACATTTCCACTTCTGTTTTTTCTAATGCCAAACTAAAACTTTTATCTCAAATATTACATCTTAACTCATGTTATGACACATATTCCATGTATATGCACATAGTTACTGACCTGAAGATGACAGAAAAGTCTGTCGAAACCAGTTGTCTTAAATAAAGAAATATTTTATGTGATCTAGGTTGTCGAATGTTTTTTAGCAAACAAGCTGAATTAAGTCAAATGCATTTCACGTAGTCTGTGTCAACTCACACCACTTTTACTTTGACAACATCTCTAAAAGAAATCCGCAACACAGAAGATGATGGTGAGAAAAAGGAAGATGAAAGGGGACAAATTGATGTCCCTTGAAGAAGTAATATGCCTGAAGATACTAGTGGGTGCATAAACGGTGTCATTCCAATTGCAGCATGTACAAATTCTCTCAATCTGTTGGAACTATTGTAAGGAGCAAAAAAAAATTTACAGGAAATTTAAACAGGTTTCTCTCCTCAATATGTGTTAAAAATGAAATGTAAAGCATATAAACAAAGAATAATATCTAGGTATAATTGAAAGTTCAGTAAAAATATAGACATGTTGTATTATTTATCAATTAGTGTAATAGCCTAATGTTCTGTTGTGAAATATACAGTAAGTGAAAACTTACAGTATGTGGGCAAAGATATGTAAGTACATACTTAATTACAGATTTTTACTTTCTGCATGGTAATTGACAAATTTTATGTAGCCTAGTATGTTTTGTGCAATCTGAAAACTTGTTCAAATGGCTCTAAGCACTATGGGACTTAACATCTGATGTCATTGGACCCCTAGACTTAGAACTACTTGAACCTAACTAACCTAAGGACATCACACGCGACCGTAGCAGCAGCGTGGTTCCAGCCTACAACCACTCGGCCACAATGGCCAACTGAAAACTTGTCCAATATGGAAAATATTTTAATCAGATTCCATTTTGAGCAAATTTTACTTTATTGGACTGTTAACAGAGTTCGGAATTGGAAGTGTTAGTGGCTCCATCTTGGGCTGCCTCTGTTTATTATGCCATATCTCTTAGAGTCCCCACAAACAGCCAATCACATTTTTATTACCCATGCAGAGAATATGCTTAACTATCACTCATTCTTACAATTACTACTGCAAATTTTTCCTTAGAGCGAGAGAGAGAGAGAGAGAGAGAGAGAGAGAGATATGGAGGTGGGGGCTTGTTCATTACATAAGACTCATAGTGTTTGTTGCAGAGTGGAGCTAAATTGTTTTCTCATAATAACAAAAACTAATGATACTCTACAATATTGGTAATCTGATTGGCAATCAATGAATTACAATTCATTTTTATACCTGTGTTATTGCGTTCTCCTTTCCACGCAGAAGGGCACTTATATCCCATGAACATTTCAGATGCATATCTTTCAGTGCTGGATAGTGTGGGACATTGAGTGATATTCTGAATTCAGCACCCTGTAATGAAAGAACAGTCTACCATTTAAAAGATGCACTTCAGATGTTTCCTACTTTCAAACACACACACACACACACACACACACACACACACACAAACTCTAAGCACAATTAAGAAAGCTTTTGCTAGCGGAATGAACATCAAAAGTGCTAGACTAGTGTGGCTACTCAAACGAATACATAAATTAAATGCTAAAGCTTTTTCTTTGTTCATTCAACACGTTTTACTTCAAGACAAATTTGACTGTCACACATTATATAATTCACTTGGGGTGATTATTTCTTGTGGATTCTTATGGGTCAGTTTTATTTTGTGTCTGTAATTGAAATGCCTGTCCTGTCAGATGGGCAGTAGCCGGTGGTGGCTATCTGGAAAGATGTGTGTTTTGCACCCTATAGATTGTAACTCATCAATACACTTCAACCAGGAAAGAGGTTCAGACAGTGACTTTCAGATGCTCCATTGATAACAGGAATAGACAACATACCAACTGCAAGGATCAACTGACTTCTTAATTTATATCCCTATATGCTGCGCGCCATCTACTACAATGTAGCGTTTGTAGTTGTTGATACGACATGCAGCTCATCAGTTTTGATTCCTGCCTTCTGCAATTATTTATGAGTTAATGTTTCTGATTTCTGTACAGTTCTGGAACTTACTTACTTATTATTTTATTTTACACATCCAGTTCCACAGGACCAAATTGAGAAGCAAATCTCCAAGATCACAGCATGTGTCAGAACATGAAATTACACCGTAAAAGTAATAACAGATAAAACAGAATGTTTATGAACAAAAAAAAAAAGACAAGCCACAAGTTTATGTAAATGCAGTCAACAATATAACACATGAATCAGCTTAACTTTTCAAGGAACTTCTCGGCAGAATAGGAGGAGTGACCCATGAGGACACTCTTCAGTTTCAATCTGAAAGCACATGGATTATTGACAAGATTTTTGAATTCTTGTGGCAGCTTACTGAAAATGGATGCAACAATATGCTGCACACATTTTTGCGCGAGAGCTTTTTGCTAGTGCGATCCAAATGCAGATTGGATTTCTGCCTAGTATTAACTGAGTGAAAGATGCTAATTCTTGAGAATAAGCTCATATCGTTAACAAGAAACAGCAGTAAAGAATATATATCTTGAGAGGGGAATGTCAGAATACCCAGACTAATGAACAGGAGTCGACAAGAGGTTCACAAATTTACAACACTTATTGTCCGAACTGACTGTTTCTGAGCCAAAAATATCCTCTGAGAATGGGAAGAGTTACACCAAAATAGAATACCACACATCATAAATGAATAAAAATAAGCAATATTATGAATGAAAGTTACTACTCACCATATAGTGGAGATGCTGAGTTGCAGATAGGCACAACAAAAAGATTTTCACACTTAAAGCTTTTCGTCAATGGCCTTTGTTAACAATACACACACACACACACACACACACACACACACACACACACACACACAAATGCAACTCACACACACAACTGCGGTCTCAGGCAACTGAAACCACATTGAACTAAGCAAAGTAGACTACTTATCATGTCAAACTATTAATTACTTCAGACACTGTAATTAAAAGGACTAAACTACTGTATTAACTGTACCTGTACATACGAAAACAGTATTGTGATTACTGTTCTGCTAATTTACATTCACCATAGATGAGTAGCATTTCTACCTTCTCTTCGTTGGTGTACATTCTATTCACACAACTCTTCATCTGATGATGACAAATGTAAACATAAATAGAATGCACACCTGTCATTTCTTCAACCATCCATACAAAACACTACAAAAATAGACTGACTCAGACAATGCCCCAAATGTGCATACATTTATACACTCCTCCAGAGGTAGCACAGTGAAGCTGAACTCCACACCCTATGTGAGTGATGGAAGTGGGGCTTAAAACAGGGTACAAATTAGCCAGACTACTCATCCTGCGTTTGATAATGAGAGCACTTAGTGACTTCCAACACAACATAACATCAAATCTTTTCTAAACTTTTTCTCACTTGCATGCTTAATGTCAAGTATTTAACACATTTGCTAATTTCTCAAGTAATCAGACGTCTACGGCTGCTTCAAACATTTGAGTTTGATTCTTAAAGACTCAGGGATTTATTCGTTTCCAAGCTATGAGTAATGTCAAACTTTATCTGCCATAAGATTTAACAGCAAGGAAGTTATTGCACTGCATAGCTAATTTTCCATACAATAATGACTTACACCAATTTTAAAAAGCCATTTCCTGATGCACATATGCAAACCACATACCCTTGCCCAGCTGACATACCTACAAGGAACTGATACCCACATCATACTAGTGCATCACATAAAATTTGTCTTGCTGAATAACAAAAATATTTATTAAGATATGTTAAAATACCTACTAACCATAATCCCATCACCATACTATCGAACAGATATAAATCTGTCGTGATACTTTCCCTGCCTCAAGTTTCGCAATTAGAGGCTCTTCTGATATCAAAATATATGTGTAATCTTTCAACATAGTGCACAAAAATGTCAGAACCCCATAAGCAAAATCTTTCATGACATTGTCTATTGCATAGGCAACAGCGACAATACTCAAATAATTTTGCATTTAAACATCACTCACTGAAGGAGAAGAAATGCTTACATAGGACACCAATTTATGGCTGCTGATGAAGCTGCCAAGTCAACATTCACAATTTCTGTGTCCATCGCTATCCCACTCCTGCTCTCAACCATCTTCCTCAAGGTTCACATTCCAGGAATGGACATAGATGCTAGACTTGTCCCATACATCCTCCCACTACCACTTATTCCAGTCCTGTCATAAGCATCTCCTACCTCATCAAAGACAGTGCCACCTGTGAAAGCAGGCAGCCATTGTGTATACTGCAACTTGGCTGAAATCACTGTGCGGCATTTTATGTGAATATGGCCACTAACAAGCTGTCTCTCTGGATGAATTGACACTGCCAAACTGTGGTCAAGAAACAGAGGGGTCACACAGTAGCTGAAAACGCTGCCCAACATGATGTGCTTCACTTTAACGATTGCTTCACAGCTTGTGATATCATGATCCTTCTCACCAAAACATACAACACATTCTTCGACCCCTCCACCCGCTCCCCTATCAAGTCTTTGCCAGTCACTGTTCCCATATGCATCCATCCCCTTCCCTGCTCTTAATCCAGTCTTACTCACACCTTCTGTCACCCCAGTACACATTCTCTCCTCTCATTTACCCCCATCCTCCCAGGCCCACTCCAGTTTCTCTCACACTTTGTGCCCCTAGTGAACCTGCGTAGTCCTTTCCAATTCCCTGCTTCTGTTCTCATCCATTTCGACCCCCACCCCTCCCAGTACAGCTTTCTGATGCTGCACCTACAGAGTAGCCCACCATCCTGCCCCTACTACGTCCATGAATACTCCCACAGACAGCACTATAGCATCTTCTCCAGCAGCACCCCAGCTGTGACTGCTGCTCACTGCAACCAGGCCATAGCATCTGCAGATGACAGGATTGTGCCTGTGCAAATGTGTGTGTTTTCTGTATCTGGAGGAGGACTATATCCAATAGCTTACTTCATTTTAAACATCCGTGTCTGCTGCTCAACACCACTGCATTGTACCAGATCATCCTATTTTATATTATTGTTATTGTCTCTCAGATTTTTCACTGTTTCATTATTATTTTGATTTCCCTTGGCAGCAGGCCAAGAAGGCTAACCATTAACTGATTGAATGTAGTAGCTTTATTCACCCATGGATACAAGGATATTGGACATGTTGCAGTATTAAAGTTGAACAAAAATCTAATTCATATATGAGGTACGACAATAAAGTAATGAGACTGACGTGGAAAAAAATGTTGCTTACCATTTTAGTCAGGTTTAGTGTTGTCTCCTTCAGAGTAGTTCCCTTATGACAGCACACACTTGTTCCAGCACTTCTACCATTGATGGTAATATTTCTGGAACTCACTTTCTGTAATATTCTTCAAGACTCTCGTCACAGATTTTTGGACATCTTGTGTTGTTTGAAAATGGTGTCCCTTGACCACCGTTTTGACTCTTGGAAATAGAAAAAAGTTGCACGGAGTGATATCTGGTGAATACGGTGGCTGTGGTAGTACTGAAATTTGTTTTGAGGTTAAAAATTGCTGTACTGACAGAGCAATATGGGATGGTGCATTATCGTGATGCAGAATCAAAATGTTTCTCATACCAGGATCTCCAGTTATTATTAGACGAACCATTTCTCAATTGATCTTCAGTTCTTCTGCAATCATTTTCACGGATAATCTTCAATCAGATCGTACAAGTTCAGGCACCCTAGCCACGTTGACACCCGCCCGTGAGGTTGATGGTTGTCCACTGCAGTCTTCATCTTCAACATTCGTTCTGTCTTTACTAAACATTTTATGCCATTGAAAAACTTGAGCTCTTGACAGAACCTCCTTTCCAAAAGCCTTCTGAAGCTTACTATAAGTTGTCGTCGCGTTTTCACCCAATTTAACGCAAAAAGAAATGGCATACCATTGCGCAATATTATGCGGTTCCATTTCCATGACAAGAGACACAAACACATGTTAACTTATTACAGCACAACTCACGACTGAGCAGTTGCATCAATATGCCACTTGGACTAGAAGCAGCTTATAGACCAAGGTCAAAGATATTGTGCCTACGCAAGCCTGCAGGGTTGACACAGCTTGCAAAGAAAATCAGTGTCATTACTTTACTGTCCCACCTCGTATATAAGCAGTTATGCAAGTACTGATGATCTAGTTTGACAACGTAATCAGCCATGACCTCACAGTAGGAACTATTCTGACATTTGTCAGATATAATTCATGGAAACCAAAGAAAACCCAAACTAGAATGGCTACATGGAGATTAGAGCCTATGTTCTACCAAATGCAATACCAGTTTATTTACAACAGTGTGCGGTGGAACTGGATAGTAAGTGACAGGAAGCCAGCAGTTCACTACCCCTGGCAGGGTAGCAGTGGAGTTGCATGTAGTTGCCTGGTTGCAGCACAATTTATCATGGAAACATCATTGATAAAACATTCCAGCAATGCTTGGTGATGGTAATGCCTCTCCCCAGGGAGCGTGCTGTAGAGCGGTGTGTGCAGAGGTAAGTAAGTGGCCTGCAGTATCTGGCAACTTGCAGTATCACATCGTCAGAGAAAAAAAATGATCTCAGCGACTAAGCATGTGCACTGAAGTAAGGAGAACACTGCCATCTGGACTGCAGGTGCAATGACTGGACACAGTTTCACAACTCGGGCCACGACATGCCAGAATGCATGGAACCCCACCATGGACCCCATCTGAGAAGAAAGCTCCCAGAAGTAATGCCTGTGCTTGCAAGCTGAGGCGGACAGCAACAGTATATCTGCGCAAGTGAGGATGGTTGATTGGTTGCTTGGTCCCGGTCTTGAGCAGTAGCCCTCCAGTGTACGAAGCTGGCAGTGAGTGGAAATGGGTTCAGGGTTGCCCCACTGACAGGAAGACGCTAAGACCACAACACTAGACTCAGATCCAACAACAAGCCTGCAGCTCTATAGTTATAGATGGCCAAATCTCATTGTGCCAGCTTATAGATTCATGTCAACTTGTATACCTGCTTAGACATCCCTTCTAAGTTGCAGCTGTCAGGCAGCATCCATTGGTATAAAAATGAGGGGTATTTATATGGGCTTGGTGCATACCTGTTTTGCTGAGGTACTGATTACCATCATGTATGTCCCAACACAGCCCATGGCTTGGACATGAAGAAATTAATTTTTGATATTGCTGTGACTCTGCTTTTCTGCATCTTCAATTATATACAGGGTGTCCCATTTGTCTTGACCACCCTAAATAAATGTTTGTCCAGATGCAAATTACTAAATGGTTAAAGTAAATGTTCTTTAGCCATCAGGGGGGACATCAATCAACATGGTTGCCTTCGTTGTAGCTTTGTCTTTTACAAAGATATGAACAGCGGTATGACTTTTTTAAATGGTACCCTGTATTTTTTTCGGTAATTCATTTCCTCTCCTAAAGACCTATTCAGAAATGTATCACAGTGCACCATTCACTGAAAAGCAACATTATTAATTACATAACACTACGTTGACTTTGAGCCTGGGATCACAAACTCTTCCACTTGCTGGAGTTGTCAAGAAACAAATGAAAACCAAGTAAAAACATAACACAAAATTGACATTGACTCTCCTGTACCATTGCCCAGGAGTAGAACGTCAAAAGGTGCTCAAAGCGGTGACCCTGGACACCAATACACTGATGCACTCATCGAATGAAAGAATAACTGACTGCTTCCAGTATAGCCTGCTGAAGAGAATTACAAGCAAGCACGAAACGTTCCTGCATCTTCTCTGGAGTTGTTGGAATATCGCGATAGACAACGTCTTTAATGCATACCCAAAGATAAAAGTCCAGAGGATTTAAATCAGGAGGCCTGGCAGGTGAAGTAACTGTTCCTCCTTGACCAATCCACCTGGCAGGATACCTTTGGTTCACAACACGACATGCACGAAAGGCATTATGTGCTGGACATGCATTGTGTTGATACCACAGAAACATTCTGTTTCTTAGCCGCACTTCATCCAGAAGAGGAGGAAGAATTTGTGTGAGGAAGCTGGCATACGCTGTGCCATTTCGACTACCACTGATAAAATAAGGGCCAATAATTGTAGTGCCAAGTATCCCACACCAGACGTTAACTCTCCAATGACGCTGATGTTCCATTGTTGTTGTTGGACCAATAATGCATGTTCCTTGTATTTACCTGTCCTGTGAATGAGAAGGAACATTCATTGGTAAATACAACATTGGATAAGAAGTTCTGGTTGGCAAGGATTTGCTGCTGTGCCAACTGATAGAACTGTACATGATTCTGGAAATCATTCCCATGCAATTCTTGATGTACGTGTACATTGTAAGTATGGAAACGATGACATGTAAGAATACGATGCAGGCTACACTGGTTTCAGGAATGCCAATCTCATGTTCAAGCTGTCGTGTGCTCACATGTGGCTTCATAGCAACGGAAGTGTGAACAGTAACTTTGGCAGCTTTGTCTGTGCGAGTGCTATGATTGCAGGGTTGTTGTGGGTTGAAACTTCCCGTTTCCTGAAACGTCACAACAAGACGAGAAAACATCTGTTGGGAGAGTAGGTTCTTGTCAGGGTACCGTTCTCTGTACAGTTCAGCTGCCTGCATAGCATTTTGCCTACTTTCAACAACAGCAATAAAAGAAACATTATGTCTATGCACTTTGTAGGAAGACCAGCCTTTCCTGTATGCCTACTCTACACAGTAGTAATTAAAAGGACTAAACTACTGTACTAAATGTACCTGTACATATGAAAACAGTATTGCGATTACTGTTCTGCTAATTTACATTCCCCATAGATGAGTAGCATTTCTACCTTCTCTTCGTTGGTGTACATTCTATTCACACAACTCTTCATCTGACGATGGTTGAAGGAATGACAGGTGTGCATTCTACTTTTGTTTACATTTGTCCTCTGTCAACGTCAGCACGTGGATGTGTTCCATTACCTCGAGTACCTGCACTAAGCACGGGAGCGTCAATGTTGTGTTATGTAATTAATAATGTTGTGTTTCAGTGAATGGTACACTCTGATACATTTTTGAATAGGTCTTTCAGAGAGGAATGAAAAATACAGTGTGCGATTTAAAAAAAGTCATTCCGCTGTTCGTATCTTTGTAAAAAAAAAGAGCTACAGTGAAGACAAACATGCTGATTGATGTCCCCCTGATGGCTACAGAACATTTGCTTTAAACATTTTGTAATTTGTATCTGGACAAACAGTAATTTAAGAGTGGTCAAAATAAATGGGACACCCTGTATAGAAGCTCCAGTCTCTCAGCTGGCCCATAAATGTAGTTATTACCCAGTGTTGTTGTCAGTTCTTGTTGTATTGGCAGATGCCCATGATGTAACAGCATCTGGTCAGCCCCACTCTCACCTGCTTGCCCAGGCTCTTGCATTGGCTGCAGCGGTGTCACTACTTTATTCAGCCATGTCAAAAGATAGTGTATATAATTGTTTTGTTGACTACAGTTACTTAGTGGACACTCCTTCCCACTGAATTCGCAAGCTAGAGCTACACTGTTCACTCATGTGAAGCGCCAATAACTGTGCACACAATCAGCTGACACCAAGACCAGGACAGTGATATTTACTTTACATTTTGGATACTGCAACTTCCCATTTGTGTACTTGAAAAATTGAATAATATCCCTCCAGTGGTATTGGTTCAAGCGTGAAGTCAATTGGTTTTTCTTGGTTAAAACTGCAGCATATTTAAGAACTAATGATTCAAAGTGTTGATTACATGTCCTGATACCTGTCATTGGTAATTTTCAGTTATAAGTTGCAAACAAAGCCATAAATGTATTTTGTCATTATAACTTTAAGCAAGATAAATGGAGGTAAACACATTCAGACGTCAGTCTGAATGATCATGTTCACATTTCACATCAAAAAACCATTCAGTGCGTATTTATATATTTTTAGCGCAATATATAAAGAAAGGATGAACATGACATTTAATGCTGTATATTATTAGCCAGAAAAATGTATAATAAGACGTACCGCTACATAAATTTACTCCCAGGAGACTTTGATGCTTTCTTCACTTACCTTAACACGTATAAACCCATCGTAAAACGTAAATTCTCTATTGTGGGGTACCAGCAGCGGAAAGTTTTTGAGAATTAATAGTTGATCATCCATTACACGTATATGTTACCCACGATGTTCCTGCTGCTTGTTGATGGAAACTGAATTTTTGCCTTACACTACTTAGAGGAGTAGCTATTTTCTTCTTTGGGTATCACAGATCATGCTGCCCAGAATGTAAATATATTTTAAATTACACGCACCCCACAACAAATGCCACTCGCGACTTCCTTAGTTGTTGAAGCACTCGCTAGGTGGAAGGCAATCGTATGTCACGTGACTTTATCCTTATGTCGTAGGAGCAGAAAAGTTCATCCATTTTGGATTCGAACATGGCGTCGTCTGATATAATAACAGAGGTAGAAATACATCCTGATATACAGGAAGTGGAAATAGAAACAATTCCTGTGGAAATACCGTGTGAAACAGTAGAAACTACAATAGAAAGTGTTGATGGACAGCCTATGATAGCGTTGCAGCCGCTCCCTGAACCTGGACGTGAGGAAGTGATACTTCAAACACAAGAAGAAATTGTAGGCAGTGGCGATCCATTATCTGTTTACGACCAGATTCCTGTTCCTTCGGAAGGTGATATCTACGTCGAGTCTAGTCCAGGACCGTCAAGAAGAGGATCTCGAAAGGGAAAAAGAGGCGTGAAGTTACGAGGAAATGAACACATCATTGGTGAAATATCGGAGACAAAGTCCCGCAAGTGGGAACAAAAACAAGTTCAAATTAAGACATTGGAAGGAGAATTTTCCGTGACAATGTGGGCTTCGGGCACCGACGACGGTAAGTTACAGCTGTAGACTGTGCTTGGTATTGTAAGAGAAGTTCCTTTCATTGTATCGTAATAATATTGCACTTTGTTCAAATTTGGAAGAATTGATGATGCTAACGTCATCATCTTAGCTCGGGGAGCGGCGATCGATACTGAAGTTCCAGCTGTTGTGTCTGTATAAGATCCTAATGAA
This sequence comes from Schistocerca gregaria, assembly GCF_023897955.1. Taxonomy (NCBI): domain Eukaryota; kingdom Metazoa; phylum Arthropoda; class Insecta; order Orthoptera; family Acrididae; genus Schistocerca; species Schistocerca gregaria. The sequence goes on along the minus strand of NC_064927.1, from coordinate 169,815,969 downwards.
ATGGTGATTTCTGTCAGAAATGTAAACAATCTTTATTTTGTTTGTTTTGATACTTTGCCGGCCATGAATGAAGTAAGGGCGCAGCCATATTTTACAAATGGCTTCTTTTGTGGTATGGCGGATGGTAGCCATTTTCGTGAACAGTAGCTGTATCGTGCTCATAGGCACACTGGGTGATATTGCCATGTTAATATCTACTATTAAAATTATATTCTTCGAACAATGGGAAACGTTGATAGTTTTGTAAACATCTCCAAGACATTTTCAACGTTGTTGAAAGCCCAGAGACCGTAAAATTTGAAATCGATTTTGGCGCTAGTGTCACTAGAAAAAGTTCGTTATTACCGTACATTATTGAATACCTACAATTTTTAATCGTCTTCATCGTTTGAACAATTGCCGTTGCATGGTTTAGGATTATAATACCAACAGTTTCTGTCTTCATCCAGCTTACTGAACTGAGAGTAATTCGAAGCTCGCCTGCCATAAGTTTAAGCCTTTGTAATATTTTGACAGTAGAGTGCGGTGGTGTTAGAAAGCTGATATAAAATCGTGTCTTTGCAATTAGATCACAGATTGTAGAATTTTTTTTGGGAGAAAAGAATATTGCCCAATATTTTTTACCTTCTTATAATTGATACGAACTACAGTTTAACAGTTGTAGTTGGATCGGCGAGAAAACATCTCTATTCTTGGCCAAATGTAATAGTTTCTTATGCCGGCACTCTTCTCGAATTGGAATGTAGCAACTGATATAAAGAACAACCTCCATATACACCCACAACTCATGTGTTGGAGTTGCAGACAGCGTGTGACCAGGCTTCGAATTTTCATTTCGGATGATGTATCAGATAAAACGAATTAGGCTAGTAAAGAGTTTGTAGTTACGATAGCTCAAGCTTTTGAGAATATGTAACCTCGCATTGTCTATGGACTTGACAGCCGAATTATTTTTGTATTGCATAAAAGTTAAGGATTCAAACGAGGCGACGGTTTTCATACTATTAATGTATATTTACCTAAAGACAAGAAAAATTTAAGTTTAGGTTAACCGGGCGTGACTTCAGACAAAAAAAGTGGCTTTTTGCCATAGACTAAGTCTGACAACTATTGTTTCTTTTAATACTGTCTTTGTATGATATCCTCGCATTACTAACTATGCGATTTATTTATAAGGCAGTTATGAATACCAATTTTGGTAAGCGCAATAAATTGTATAGTGCTGAAACACTAATTGTCGTAGTATATTAATTGGACGATTCTGAAACTATGAGCATTAAAAGATAAACTTTCAAACCACATTTTTCAGTCACTATTGTTCTTAAACTTTAAAAATCTCGTTCTCATAATTATTAACGTGACTGTACTATTGTTTAACCTATTGAATGAAGCTTTATTAACAAAAAATCGGAGGTTGGAAATACTTTTAATAATCTTTTCTTTTTTAAATTTCGTGGAGGAAATAGTATCCAGATCTTCATTATGAAAGGCAATTCCTCTGTAGGTTGATGATATTGATGCTCTACCCACTTCCCCTTCTGAAGTTAGGAAAAATAATAAACATACTCAGAAGCAAAAGGTCGCATGAAACTGATTGCATTTGCATCAAAGAACTGTAAGCTTGTATCCAACAGAAAATTAGCATTCTCAGCCACATATGTAACATTTCACCAAAACAGGGCATTTTTCTCTAGATTGAAATACACTATTGTTAAACCATTGCATAAGATGGGAAATAGGACTGGTGCCAACAACTACCACCCAATCTCACTTCCGACAGCTTTGTCCAAAATTCTTGAAACAGTAGTGTATTAAAGAGTAGCTTCACAAATTGGTGAAAAAAAAGTGCTAAAAAAATGTCAATTTGGTTTCCAGAGAGGTTTTTCATGATCAAATATTAAATGTTCTGAATAACTGAACATTACCAATTGGGTTTTCTATGATCCCTCAATATCTCTTGATTGTATGAGTTGTGGAATTCTTCTGACTAAGCTTAAGTATTGTGGCAAGAGTGAGACAGTGCCCAAATGATTTAATTTGTATTTAACTGGAAGAGTACTGGAAATTGAAATAAACAGTTCAGAAAACGCGCAAAAATAAGCCGATTCCTTAGACTGGGGAGTTGCCAAAAATGTGTATTAATGAATGGCCACTCCATATTCATGAAGATACGAAGCTAGTAGCTCTTTTTGCTGGTGGCACTGGTATAGTAATCACACTCAGCAAACAAGAATTAGCTGAGGTAATGTCCTTAAGAAATTATTAAGTGGTTTTCAGCAACTGGACTCTCATTAAGTTCTGATAAAACACCATATATACAGTTCAGTCTAGTAAATGGCACAACACAAGTACTAAATATGGAGTTTGAACAGAAGTCTGTAGCTAAGGCAGAATGTTCCAAATTTTTGGGTGTCTGCATTGATGAGACATTGAATTGGAAGAAACACATTGGTGACCTGCTAAAATGTTTTGAGTTGAGCTACTTGTGCTATTTGGTTTACTGCAAATTTTGGTAATAAACATTTAAGTAAATTAGCTTACTGTGCCTATTTTCATTCACTTCTTTCATATTGCATCATATTTAGGGGTAAATCATCGCCACAGAAAAAAATATTCTTTTCACTTTTGTGTGTAATCAGAATTACAGTTAGAGCCCAGCCAAGATCACCCTGCAGACATTTATTTAAGGGAAAAAATAAATATGCCGCCAAAGATAACCGTGGTCTAAGAGTCTTGACAGATAGCCAACCAAGATTTAAAAACAAATTAAAATTCCTTTTACTCATTAGAAGCAATAATGTTTTGAAAGGAGGATATAAGATGAACATCAACAAAAGCAAAACGAGGATAATGGAATGTGGTCGAATTAAGTCAGGTGATGCTGAGAGAATTAGATTGGGAAATGAGACACTTAAAGTAGTAAAGGAGTATTGCTATTTGGGGAGCAAAATAACTGATGATGCTCGAAGTAGAGAGGATATAAAATGTAGACTGGCAATGGCAAGGAAAGCATTTCTGAAGAAGAGAAATTTGTTAACATCGAGTATAGATTTAAGTGTCAGGAAGTCATTTCTGAAAGCATTTGTATGGAGTGTAGCCATGTATGGAAGTGAAACATGGCCGATAAATAGTTTGAACAAGAAGAGAATAGAAGCTTTTGAAATGTGGTGTTACAGAAGAATGCTGAAGATTAGATGGGTAGATCACATAACTAATGAGGAAGTATTGAATAGGATTGGGGAGAAGTGAAGTTTGTGGCACAACTTGACCAGAAGAAGGGATCGGTTGGTAGGACATGTTCTGAGGCATCAAGGGATCACCAATTTAGTATTGGAGGGTAAAAATCGTAGAGGGAGACCAAGAGATAACTACACTAAGCTGATTCAGAAGGATGTGGGTTGCAGTGGGTACTGGGAGATGATGAAGCTTGCACAGGATTGAGTAGCATGGAGAGCTGCATCAAACCAGTCTCAGGACTGAAGGCCACAACAACAACAACAACATATTAGTAATATTATGACTAGAAACAAACAAACTTGAATTATATCATGAAGAAACTTTAGTTAGACCGACATGTTCTACATCGGTATGAAGTGCCGTATCTATGATTTATAGAACAATTTTTAATCTGATCTATTCACCAATGGCTTTAACATGATAGGTTTCAATCATTCGTCTTGATTGGACTGAAAAGAAATGAGAATTTCGTAATAACACAATAGGAAAGTAATTGGATTCAGAATACATGTAACTCTATGGGAAATGGGATTAGAAAAGAAAAGTTGACAAAAATTCAGATCCTGTTGCTGCAATTTACTACATTTTACATTCATTGTGACAGTTGCAACTTCTTTTCTAGTCCATAATGGCTCCAAGAACAAGGCATGCACATTTTTTTGAAAATGTCAGCACAGTTCATATTCTGTGGGGAATCATGACACAAAAGGCAGCTGCAGTTCCATATATGTGCCCAGAGGAAACCCTTTTGAAGTAAGGAGGTTTCTCTCCTTTTCATCTTTTTCATTTCCCTGGAAGGAATATCTGCTTCCTTTTGGTAGAGTGTAAATCCTGCTGATAGTTTCTGTAACTGGTTGTGATGTTGCATTTTACAGAAGTTGTTGCGATGTTAGGGTTTGTTCCATTCACTGTCTTGTAACTCAAAAGTTAGACAAGGTAACCCCTTACCAGCAGATGATTGATGTATGGGTCATAGATTCACATTACACACAAGAAAGTGCTCCATAAGAAGTGACAACTCAAATGCTGATGCAATTTTCTGTTCTCTTGTATGGGTGTATGCCCCAGTCATCATCTGTGGGTGAGTTGTTCTCACCATCCTCCCTCCCTCCCCTAAACCCTGGAATTTCCACTGTCCTTAAATAACCTAGTATGGTCACTGACGTGTTTGAAACTACCAAAAATTGTTCTTTAATAGATGAAGATAGCCAGTTGTTATCTTTCTAGATAAAGTGATCATCAGCCTGAAGGTTTGTTTGGAGACCACAATGTTTTACTTGGCATGATCCTATTAGAAGAGGTATGCTGTTGCTATCCTCCAACCTTTGAAATGACGTAATACAGCTGATTTACTTCTCATGGTTGGAGTTCGCAATCATGTATAATTTTTTAAAGAACTTAGTATTCACCATGACATTGTAATTCTGTCAGAGACGGCAAAGGACTTGGAAGAGCAGTTGAACGGAATGGACAGTGTCTTGAAAGGAGGATATAAGATGAACATTAACAAAAGCAAAACGAGGATAATGGAATGTAGTCAAATTAAATCGGGTGATGCTGAGGGAATTAGATTAGGAAATGAGACACTTAAAGTAGTAAAGGAGTTTTGCTATTTAGGAAGTAAAATAACTGATGATGGTCGAAGTAGAGAGGATATAAAATGTAGACTGGCAATGGCAAGGAAAGCGTTTCTGAAGAAGAGAAATTTGTTAAGATCGAATATAGATTTATGTATCAGGAAGTCGTTTCTGAAAGTATTTGTTTGGAGTGTAGCCATGTATGGAAGTGAAACATGGACGATAACTAGTTTGGACAAGAAGAGAATAGAAGCTTTCGAAATGTGGTGCTACAGAAGAATACTGAAGATAAGGTGGATAGATCACGTAACTAATGAGGAGGTATTGAATAGGATTGGGGAGAAGAGAAGTTTGTGGCACAACTTGACTAGAAGAAGGGATCGGTTGGTAGGACATGTTTTGAGGCATCAAGGGATCACAAATTTAGCATTGGAGGGCAGCGTGGAGGGTAGAAATCGTAGAGGGAGACCGAGAGATGAGTACACTAAGCAGATTCAGAAGGATGTAGGTTGCAGTAGGTACTGGGAGATGAAACAGCTTGCACAGGATAGAGTAGCATGGAGAGCTGCATCAAACCAGTCTCAGGACTGAAGACAACAACAACAACAACAACAGTATTCACCATTGACTGTAGAAATTATTCATTTCGTAGTTGTAATTTTGGCCTTTGGACCATTTTCAAGTGGTACTGCAAAAGCTTTTTCTCCAGCATCAAAGTGAGCTAACATACTCAGTGGTGAATAAGATGTCGTTAAAGAAAAAAAGACTTAATGCAGTTACAGGGGCTAGTACAATTAAACATAGATTCCAAATCAAAATGAAACTCTGAGTTTTTCACATTAATCCTTTTGTGGGTCGACCGAAGCGTCAGATCCCACCCGTCAGCTTTGACCCGTGACGTAAGGCTGTTGTGGTGTGACATCACCATGGCGCAGAATTTAGTTTTTGAGAGTGACGTGTTTGTAGGTGTTGTTTTGATGCGATTGGTGGTGCTCTCTAGTGGTGAGTTAAGTGATGTTTTTGGTTTAGTTTGCGAATGTGGCATCGTGTGTGAATTTTGGTAAATTGCTTTTTTTATGTCTTTGGTAGGTATGGATATGACTGACAAGTTCAACAGTTTTCGGTTGTCGGCTATGATGGGGGACAGTGTGTTGTCTCTAACAAAAATAATTCAACTGTTCGGATTTTTGGATGAAGTCGTGAAGTGTTCAGTATGCTGTGAAGAAATGAGGCTTACTTAAAGTTCCGGCGTCTCGGACCAGGGACGGTTGTATGTGGAGATGATGTGAAGATAAAAGGTCAAGGGAAGTGTTTGATCCCGATGTGTGGCTGTGAATGTTGGTTTTTGTATCAGGAGCTGCTGTTGAGCTATATAGGTCGAGGGAAGTGTCCGATTCCAGATGATATTGTTTTTAATGGTATTTGGGGAGTTTTGTGATGTCTGTTTTTTCGCCGTTTTGTGTGGTTTTTTTTTATGGGGATGGGTGTGTAAATTTGTTTATATTTAGTTTGTTCTCACCCAATCCCCTCCCCCCCTATTTTCCGCACTTGTCCTGTTAGTGTCATTAGGCTTTTTGTGGAACGTGTGTATGTTTGTTTTTTGATGTATTTTCGTCCTCATAATGTGTACGTAACGACTTTATATGCGTCATATTGGAATGCTGGTTTATCGTCGTTTCTGCCTTATTTGTGATGTCATGGGTCAAAGCAGATGGGCGGGATCGTACGCTTCTGTATTTCCCCTTTTGTGACTGAATTAATTAAAATTTCGCATATTACTGTAAAAATTGGTCTCCTGCTTTTGGATTGAGTAATGATTGAGGCCATGTTTCTAAATTTAGATTGTTTACAGTTTTATAATTATTTTAAGTGGAACACATATGTGCACTGGACTTGGAAGAGGAAAAAATAGTTCCCTAAATTTCTTCTTCATCATGCCCAGCAATACACACATGTCCCAGTTAAATTAATTATGTCAATTTTATTCACAACTGAACATTTACATGATATTTTTCAAAAAATAGTTGAATACGTAGTGATAGTTGAAGTGGCTTCATATGAAATTAGTCCTTATCTCTTACTGCCATGTGCTGTGTTTTGTGTACATCACCTCCTTGTGTTCCTTGCTGGTCCCCCTCCCCCAACTGTGCATAAGCACACATCATCGTTCGTACAAAAGGGTGTGCATCTGCAGTAAAAGGACAAGATAATAAACCAGTTACTGTTTTGTCAACTGCCCAACACTCAAAAGATACGATTCATCACAAGAAAAATTAAAGATTCTAAATCTCAGCTATATCATGACCTGCATCCATAGCAGAGCACACAGCTTTATGGTAGCTGTAGACCAGTTCAGCCAGGAGAGAGATAGATGTGCTATTGGCTGTAGGTCACTCAAATGATGGCATCATATTTTTTTTCTTTTCTTTTGGGCATTGTAGTAAACAGTTTCGTCATGCAGAACTGTAACAATGGAGGAACATGTGACCAGTGTTTTTAACCTTGATCCTCTAAAGCAGCTTTCATCTGGGAGGAATATAAAGAGAAGGTAAGCATTAATCACAAAAAACAAATGAGGAGTTTGTGGAGTTTCCTGTTCCATATGAAACGAAGAGAGTAAACTAATATTACAGCACTGAATAAAATACACTGACAAAAAAATTCACAGCACCAAAAAATAATTATTGTAGAATAATGAAGTTTCTGGACACAATTGTGTAGGTAACATATTTAAGTGATTAATATAGTGGGATGACAGGTTAATGTATGCACGAGATAAGCCATTACAGTGGTGAAATGCTGGTACATTAATAACCGGGCAACCACCAGAATGTTGAATGGAAACATGCATGCACTGTGTTGTTCAGGTGCAGACATCAATTTGTGGGATGAAGTTTCTTGTCTGTAGCATTTTGCTGCCAGTACAGGGATGGTTAATATTGTTTGTGGATGGCACTGGAATTGTTGTTCACCATGTCCCATGTACTCAATTGGATACTGATTGATGATAAAGCGGTCAAGGCAACTTGTCAACACTCTGTAGAGCATGTTGGGTTACAACAGCGGTATGTGAGCAAGCATTATCTCATTCAAAATCACCTGGAATTCTGTCCATAAATGGCAGCACAACAGATCGAGTCATCCTATTGATGCCTTGGTGCGTGGGGTAACCATAAGAGGGCTCCTGCTTTTGTACGAAGTCGCACCCCGTACCATAATGCCAGGTGTAGTTCCAGTATGTCTAGATTATGGACAGGTTTGTTTTAACTGGACGCCTCCTAACCAACACACGGCTGTCACTGGCACTGAGGCAGAATCAGCTTTCATCAGACCTTCACCATGCCCTCCAATGAGCTCTCAGTTGATGCCACTGAAGTCACAAATGAGAGTGGTTTGAGGTCAGTGGGAATCCACACTGCAGGGCTTCTGGCTTGGAGTAGCCCTGGAAGTAATTTGTAATAGTTCATTGTGTTACTGTGGTGCCAACTGCTGCTCAGATAGCTGCTGCAGGTGAGGTGCAATGCGACAGTCACCATACGCCAAGCACAACCGTCTTCCCTCTCTGTAGTGACACTTGGCTGTCTGGAGCCCAGACTTCTTGTCACCATACTTTCTTGTTACCATCGCTGCCAGCAATCATGAACAGTGACTATATTGCTGCCAAGTCTTACTGTAACACTGGAGAAGGAACATCCATCTTACTGTAGCCTTATTACAGGACCTCATTCAAACTCTGTGAGGTGTTGATAATGGCATCTTTCTTGCCGTAAAGGCATTTTGACTAACATCAACTCAGCACGTCCACTCTCAAAGATAACTAATACTCCTTTCCATTACAGTGTATATGTAAAGCAAATCTGATTTGCATTCTCATAGTGGCGCTACTGGTGCTACTCTTATGTGACTGGTGCAAAATTTGAAGAGACATAATCTTTCAGATGTAGAAACCTGCCTACAAACCTTACTTTATGTTGCCCAACACCTTGATGTTCAGATTTTTGTTTCCATCGGTGTATATACATCTAAAAAAAATTTAGACACAAACATGAACAAAAGGCACAAATAGAAATACTCTACACATACTGGCCATAAGGCAGAATCATTAAACAAATTTAAAACTGTTTTATCAATGAATATGTACACAAATTAGTATATTTCTAGCAAACAATGTAAAAAAGACAATAAAATCTTTACTGAGCTTATCACAGGCAAGGAGAAAAAGTCGTAAAACCACCAAGACACAAGGCAGACAATTAAAACAATTAAGTGATGAAAATAAATTTGTATGTGGGATATGTATGCTCCCCTGGTCACGAAAGGGTTAAAATATTGCCAGATATGAAAGAAATGCAAAGTTAAAGATAAAACTCCAGTGCCGACTGTGATCAAACCTGATACCCTTCAGTCTCAGTTTGGCACTTTGCAACTAACCCATGTGCTTTCTAGCTAAGACTTGTTTGGGCTCCTGAATTCGCAGATGTGATTAGTTCAGCTAGCAATGAATGTGTAGGAGATACTTTTCATTAAAAAAAATTAATTCAGAGTAAATAATCCTCTTGTAAACTTTGGTACTGCTCCCACACTGCCCTTTGGATATATTCAACAAGTTTATAGTGTCTCTTTTTATTGAAGACACATTAACATCATCAGCAGGAAATTGATTCAGTTTTCTGGTATCGTACCCAGATGCTGACAAAAAGAGAGAGGAAGGGAAAACAGACTGTTTCATAGGTACCTTAAAATTTTAGGCATTTGGCTGTAACATCCTCCCATTTGGTATAACTCATTCCAACAGATTTACACATTACACTAACATCATTAGAGAAATAGTGGGTGGTTATAATCAAACTTTCCCTATTTAACACATTGTGACACACAAACTAATTACGATATGAGTATCAGATGTGGTTCCAATGATGTCCAGAGTACGGGGAGCATGATTTCCACATGTCACAGCACCACCGTCCAGTTCCAACTATGGCTACCAGGTACCGTGTCCGGTCATCGTGATTCATAGTCTCTCACACCTGACTAGTCGTAGTGCACTTGTTGATGTGTCAGCATGAGTTTGGGCAAAAGGAGCAGTCCATTATATGTGAGGCTCTATTATCAAAACAACAGTAATGCTGCAGAGAATATTGCCAGCTGAAATTATTATGGAAGGGTCTTCTTTCTCCATCTGCTGTGCAGAGCATGATGAAGAAGCTCGAATCAACTGGAGATATGGACGTCGCTCTGGGAAGACCGGTTGCACCACAGGTGGTTGATGAAATCACTGTTGCTTTGGCAGACAGTGCTATGCACAATTCCTGATCATCAGGCAGTGTGTGCTGTGCCATGACACTCGAACATTCTGTAATCCACTGTACAGAAGGTGCTTCTAACCATTCTCGAATGGTAACCGTACAGCAGCTTGCACCACAGGATGCACGACGACATGTTGACATTGGGCTTGCCATGGACCATCCTATGGACAGATGAAGCTCATTTTTCCCTGACAGGTGAGGTGAACACACAAAATTGCCAAGTGTGAGGATCTTCATTGCCGCTACTGTGCATGAAGTTCCTCTGCATTGTGAACATATCACTGTATGGTGTGGCTTCATAGCTACACTCATCATTCTCCCATTCTTGTTTGAAGAGGTTGGCACTTAAGAACCAAAGAAGTGCCGTGTGAATGGCCAGCTTTACTGTGATATGCTTCGCCAGCATCTCATACCCACCATCCAGGAGAGACGCATTGAACACATTTTCGTGCAAGATGGGGCCCCATCGCACATTGTTTGTGAAAGTCACCTGCCTTTCCAAAACACATTTGGAGATGATCAAATTATAAGCCAATTGTTTCCAAATACTTGGCCAACATGGTCACCTGACCTCACTCCCTGTGATTTTTGGTTCTGGGGCTACCTGCAAGATGGGGTTTACCAGGGCAGCATTCATACAGGTGCTCATCTGAAGTGTAGCATATCAAGAGAGATAGGCAGCATACCAACAGGCATGCTTTCTTTTGCTGCACGTTCAGACTCATCTGGACACTGGGTACTATATCGAGTTCCTTTTGTAGCAAGTAATGGTACCAGTGTGTAATGGTGTGATGCATTCATTATAGCAGCACATTAAAAGTGTTTCAGTTGAACTGATTTTGCATTATTTTTTCCCCATGTCCTCGACATTAATGGTACCAAGTTTGGTACTCGTACGGCATTTATTTCCCTGTTCTGACATGTTAGATGGGGGGGGGGGGGGGAGTTTAATAATAACCGCCTAGCACAAATATCAGTCCACATCTGTACTCTGTGAACCACTGTAGAATGCACTGGAGGGGGTGCATCCCATGGTACCAGTTAAGAGGGCTTTTTCAGATTCCATTCACATATGGAGCATGAAAAGAAAGACACAAATGGAGTGCGGAAAGAATGATCATTTAGATGCACCTTTGCATACTGTAATTAATCTAACCTTGTCCTCATAATCCCTATGGGGTGGCATGTAGGGGATTGTAGTATATTCCTAGTCATCATTTAAAGCTGGTTCTTGAAAATGTATTAGACAAAACTATACCGAGAAAGTCCTATCTCAGGTGTCTTTCAGTTATTACAATATCTGTGTGACACTCCTCAATGGGTTAAACAAATCTGTGGTACACTGCTCATGTCTGTATGCAGTTAGTATCTTCTGCCAGTGCTATTTGGTACAGGTCCCACACACATGAACAATATTCTAGGATGGGTCACACAAGTGACTTATAAACAGTCTTCTTTGTAGAATGATTGCATTTCAGTAGTATTCTATCAATAAACCGAAGACTGTTACTAGCTTTACCCGTCAGTCAGCCTATGTGCTACAACCAAGTATTTGTATGTGATTACCGATTCGAATTGTGACTGACTGATATTATATTCATAGGATACTATGCCAGTGTTTTATCATCTCAGCTGTGCGAAATCGTCACATATCTACTATTGTTTTAAATATGGTGTAAGGGCAAGTAAAACTGCCACTACCAGTTAATAGGATGTTTCAAAGAAAATCTTTGAAGCATCATAATGAGAACATATTAAGAACCTGGAATTGTTACACTAATCACTTTCACTGACCTCTCCTTGTGACATAACCATATACAACTTCCATGTGATCTTCCTAAGGATATATAATAGCCAGACTGATTATGCAGCAGAGAAACTTCCAACCAGCAACATCTACCAAGTAATAAGGCAAGTCTTGTCATTACTTTCATACTGTAATGACAAAAGAATTTTTTTAATGATTTGGGTATTGTGCCACATCATTGTGAACTCCTAAAACAACTAAACTGCTATGTTTTGACAAATTTGCTGTGGCCGTCTTCAGGGTAGTTTACTTCAGTGAACTGGTCTACCGGATTCAGGACTGCCTACGCTTGCTCCAATTGGGGGGGGGGGGGGGGGCTCTCGGTGGCGTTCCTCGGGATCCCAGGACACGTTGGTATCTGTGGAAATGAGGCGGCCGATATAGCGACCAAGGCTGCAGTCTCTCTTCTTCGGCCAGCTATTCGCATGATTCCCTTTGCTGATCTACAGAGTGTTTTGTGTCGTGTGGTTCTTTGTGGCACTTCCCCATAATAAATTGTGGGACGTGAAAGCTCTTCCCTGTGCTTGGACCTCTTCCTCCCGAATGCGTCTTCGAGAGGAGGTAATTTTAACTAGACTCTGGATAGGGCACTGTCTTTTTAGCCATCGACATCTTTTAAGCGGCGATCCTCCCCCACTGCTCTCATCTGTGGATGGTAAGACACCTTTTACTTGAGTGCCCCTATTTTACTCCGTTACGCGCCTGTCTACAGCTGTCGCCTGATATATCGTCGTATTTAAGATGATGACACGTGCTCAGCCGATCGCGTTCTCGAGTTTATTAGTGCCAGTCAGATGACGTCTTTTTGGGGACAACCAACCCCTTTCTGACTGGCCCATTGGTTTACATAGATGATGTTTGTTATACACTACTGGCCATTAAAATTGCTGCACAACGAAGTTGACATGCTACAGGTGCAAATTTTAACCGACAGGAAGAAGATGCTGTGGTATTCAAATGATAAGCTTTTCAGAGCATTCACACAAGGTTGGCGCCGGTGGCAACACCTACAACGTGCTGACATGAGGAAAGTTTCCAACTGATTTCTCATACACAAACAACAGTTGACTGGCGTTGCCTGGTGAAACGTTGTTGTGATGCATCGTATAACGAGGAGGAATGCATACCATCATGTTGACTGGCGTTGCCTGGTGAAACGTTGTTGTGATGCATCGTATAACGAGGAGGAATGCATACCATCATGTTTCCGACTTTGAGAAAGGTTGTACTGTAGCCTATCGCAATTGCGGTTTATCGTTTCGCGACATTGCTGCTCGTGTTGGTCGAGATCCAGTGACTGTTAGCAGAATATGGAATCAGGTGGGTAATACGGAATGCCGTGCTGATCCCAATGGCCTCGTTTCACTAGCAGTCAAGATGACAGGCATCTTATCCGTGTGGCTGTAACAAATCTGTCTCGATCCCTGAGTCAACAGAGGGGGACGTTTGCAAGACAACAACCATCTGCACGAACAGTTCGGAGGCCAGGTTCTGTTTACAGCATCATGATGGTCGCATCCGTGTTTGGCGACATCGTGGTCAACGCACATTGGAAGCGTGTATTTATCATTGCCGTACTGACATATTACCCGGGACGATGGTGTGGGGTGCCATTGGTTACTCATATCGGTCACCTCTTGTTCGAATTGACGCCATTTTGAACAGTGGACGTTACTTTTCAGATGTGTTACAACCCGTTGCTCTACCCTTTATTTGATCCCTGAAAAACCCTACATTTCAGCAGGATAATGAACGACTGCATGTTGCATGTCCTGTACAGGCCTTTCTTGATACGAAAATGTTCAGCTGCTGCCCTGACCAGCACATTCTCCAGATCTCTTACCAATTGAAAACGTCTGGTCAATGGTGGCCGGGCAACTGGCCCATCACAATACGCCAGTTATTACTCTTGATGAACTGTGGTATCGTGTTGAAGCTGCATGGGCAGCCACATGGTACGTCTGGTGACACAGACTTTTCAGTTTAATCATCTGCTCAGACTCTCTGTGCCCTTCAAAGCCTCTGTGCACTGTACACTGCCCATCCGTTAGTGCAGTGGGTCCAGGAAAACTGTCAGTTGCTCACTCGTGAGGGAGTCACTGTGGTGCTCATTGGAAATGAGGCTGCTGATGCTGCTGCCAAGGCTGCAGTCCTCGTACCTCAGCCCACTAGTTCATATATTCCCTCCAGTGATCTCCATGTTGCTGTCTGTCAGGTGGTGGTGTCACTTTGGCATTGTTATTGGTCCTCCCTTCATGGGGAATTGGCTCCAGATTATGAAGCCTCTCTCTCAGCAGCTTGGACGAGCTCCTCTCGGCTCTCTTGCCATGAAGAGATCATTTTATCTAGATTGCATATTGGACACTGTCATTTTAGCCATCGCCATTTGCTAAGTGGTTCTCCTCCACCACTTCATGCTCATTGCCCTTAACCTTTGACATCATTTCTTGGCAGAAAGCCCTTTTTTTAACCACCTAAGTTCCAATTTATGTTTATCGTCTGAGTTACTGGTTGTTTTGGCGATGCCCAGGCGTATCATGGCCGTTATTACGGCCAGAGGTGGTTGTTCTGGTACTGATTTCTCAGGATCTGGGCTCCCAAATTGTGTGAAAATGTAATCACGTGTCAGTTCTAGTATAATATATTTGTCCAATGAATACCCGTTTATCATTTGCATTTCTTCTTGATGTAGCAATTTTAATGGCCAGTAGTGTATTTTGATTTATCCGTATCTCAGGTCTGCTTATGGTTGGGTGTTTGGGGTTTGCATACCATTGCAGATGAGTCATGAGAGTCCTCTATCTGCATCTGACCTATGTGCTGCCCTGATTTTGCAATTCTTTTAAGTATCTCCAATAATTTCTTTGATATCTTAGCATTATCAGTGTTAAATACACTTTATGTTTACTATTTTTTCATGCAACTTGGTAACACAGTTAGGCAGCTTTTACTTCTCAGCAGAACTGTTCTGTATAGACTTGTTTCGTGAATGAGGGAGCAATATCACCCTAGTTTCGTCTCTCACTCCACTATACAACAAATGAACCAATTATGTGCCATGATAGGTGGTTGCTTAATTTTGGAAGAATTGTGCATTGCCTGGTATTCAATGGTAAAGGAAAACTTTTAAGGGACTGCTGATCTTACAAATAGTCAGGATTAGTCTAAGTGTTAAAGAACTAGCAGTGGTACTATTTGCTTTTATAAAGAGCCAAAGACAAATTCTTAATTGATGCTCTTGACATTGTATGGAAAGTTCTACACAATACTTACTTGCAAAAGAATTAATTTGTAAATATTCCTTCCACAGATCCTAAGTGAAATGGTCTTTATGTCTGTGGAATATGTCAAAAATTTAAACTTATGTTCATTTACAAATTGATACAACGATAATTTTCACAGATTGCATTATTGTGCTGAAGATATTGCTGTAGAATCTTTGGGCACAAATGTTAATAGATAAAAACATTACTTTCCTCCGTAGCCGGGATCACTAATGTATGCCTGTGTGGTGGTGCCTGACTGTGAAGTTAACTAGTTTGAATTCTGCTGGTAGTTGAAATTTTCACTGTCAGTATTTTTGCCAAGATGTTCCAGATCATGAGTCTTTGTGCTGATGTTTTGGATCAAATTCCAAATCTCTTCACAGTGTGCCATGAAGTGAGGGCATGTGACGTGGTTGATGGTGATCTGTGCATCGGATAGTGATGTTAAGGGTGACGGCCCCATTTAGAGAGGCATAGGCTATGTGGTGGCACCTGCTTTAACCATTTTCCTACTCTCATCGCTATTCTACTACAGTACACACTACACACAACATTACACTCATCTACACTGTACTTGTGTACATAAGACAACTCTCACATATCCCTGTGAAAAGTGGTCACTGTGCACAGAGGAAGAACACCATTCCCTGAATATACCTTGTCGGGTATCCTAGCCATCAGTGCCATACGACATTCACATTTTTTTGACATTAACATTTATTTCTTCCAGAAAATATGTACGATTGAAAAAAATATTTATGAGGTGATAGTGTGATCTTGAGCTTTTTTAATTCCAATAAATCATAAAATTGATTCACATATCATCTACAGTGGTGAGCATCAGCAATTTTTGTTAAAATATTTTTCAGAAATTTTTTTTTGTTCAGATTGCATCTGTTGTAAACTTTCTTGCAATTCATGTGTTCTATAATATAAATATTGCATTTGTGCATAAGTTTATAGTGTTTTTGTTTTGCATGGTGTTATTCCAGGTGCTATCAGTTTATTTATCGATTGTCATTTTTTGTTTGTAGTTCACTACTATTATTTGAGTTTACATATTATCATTTTGTGATTATTTGAGTTTACATATTATCATTTTGTGATTTGGAGATAGTGAGTGGAGCTGTGGACACTAGTAGATGGAGTGCCAAGTGGAGAATTGGCAACATTTCCAACATTCTTCTGTTTGAATTCAATAGAGGGGTAATGACAGCGGCGGCTGCCAGAATCATTTACACTTTGTGTGGGGATTGTGCCATTGGACTGGCAAGAAAATTGTTTTCTCATTTTAAGGAGGATCATTTTAGCTTCACTGGCACTCCACATTCAGGATGACCTTCAGGGTTTGATGGTGGTCATTTAAATGCATTAATCGAGAACAATCCATGTCATTAGAGTTGAGAACTGGCCAATGTGCTGAACTGTGGTCATTCTACCATAGTGTGACATTTTTGTGCAAAAATCAGGTGCACGGGTACCTTATGCTTGAAGCCAAAATTAAAAAAAAAAAAAAAAAAAGAAATCAGTGGGTGACTGTATGTGCATCTCTTTTTGCTCGTCATCAATTGTCTCTTGAACAACGCCAACGATTCCTATCCTGTATCATTAGTGGTGATGAGAAATAGTGTCTCTATGCCGACATGGGGGGGGGGGGGGGGGGGGGAATGTTTGAGCCCAAAGTAGCAACTTTCATCACAAAGGCCTGCACGCTTCCACAAAAGATAATGTTACGCAGCTGGTGGGATAGCGGTGGTGTAGACGCAATCCAACTTTTATGCTCAGAATTTTGCCTTTTCCGCTCTATCAAACAATCCTCAAGGAATTACCTTTCTGGTGGAAAATGTGCTCCAGACATGGCTCAATAAGTTCTTCGTCTCAAAACCATGTGAGTTTTATAGTCGTGGAATTGAGAAGTTACTCCAGCATTGGAAGACTTTTGTAAATAATGAAGTAGAATATATTACTGATGACTAAAGTCTCTTTTATGTATATCTCTTATGTTTATTAAACTTGTGCAGAAATGCTACAAACTTAGGTGCCAACCCAATAATATTTAAGTTTGTCATTGTATAAGTTACGGCAGAATATTCGTAGGAATGTAATGCCAACAACAGCTATCTGCCATGAGTAAAAGCAAGTGATAAAATAGAAATTGATATGCAACAAAACCTCAGAAGCCTGTAATCTGCTAACATAAGATTGATGAGAACAAATTGACATCAGATTAGTCCTACTGATTAGAGATGTTCTCGATTGGACATCATATGACTTAACTATTCAAAATTTATTTTAGTTTGTATTCAGTGTTAACCATTTGGTCTCTCCCGAACTGCTGGTAAGCTTGACTCCCTGTTTGGTGGCAGGCAGACAGAAACATCCATTAACAGTATCCTATAAATCCACTGTAATGTTGAAACTAAAATGTAATTTGATACACCTTTTTTATATGGAGAGGAACAACTTAAAGAAAAACAATTGATTTTTGTTTAATACGTTTGCTTGAACATTGGAGTACATGTTATACTATGAAGCATCCCAATAATTAAGTAATACAGTGAAAAGTTGTCATCCTGCTGATAATCTTTCTTAGATCTCACAAAATTTCCATTCACATTTACATGAATATATCTGGGATAATTTTGGGCATATCTGAAAATATGCCAAAATGAAATCTTGTAGAGAAAAACATGCTGATTTGCAGGTGTGTTATACGAACTGGACTAGAGATTCTGAGGTATAAGACATCAGCATTGCCTAAATGTTAAGGAAAAATTTTATAGAGCAAACTTTATCTTATTATGGCAAAAGTTACCCACTGCTGTAAACTAAATTTCACAAATCACATAAAGAAACTAACAGAGAACAAAGGCACAGCTTTCTATAAATTTTACTTCCAGAAATAATTCCACCTGAACTATGAAAGTTTTTCATTGCAGTGAAACTTTTGGACAAATTTGAATGTCCCTGGTAAAGTGAATGCTATATCAAAACTTTTGTAATGTTTACAGTGCTCACATTGGAGCACTAGATCGCTTAGCCTTTGAGTGTGCTTTAGATTTCACAATTTTTAATTTCTGTCTTCGATGTGTATTAATTTTGATTGTTTCTTCTTCTTGTTCTTTCAAGCCATCAAAGGATTTAAATTGCCAAGTTAAAGCATGATATTCACTGGGGTCTCATTAGAACAAATCTGGAAACGACTCTGTTGTTTTCACGCATCTGATAATAAATTACTTTCTCTCATCTTAAAGCTGCGTGTTGTATCACTAACAATTTTTCACATTGTCTAGAGGCTCACAATAGCTCTGCTTGAAATATTTGTGATACCGGTGCATACTGTGAAACTAATCAAGAGGAAAAACATCTTCAGTGTATTCTTTGTGTGGTATGCTGTTGCAACAAAATGACAATTATTAGAATTAATGTGTGGCTGGGTAATAGACCCGATAGTGTCCACTTGTCGTCAGTATGACTGGAGTTGCACCAAAAGTGTGTTGCAGGCGACATAGCAAATACCCCTTTTATTGCATACTTCACTATTATTCTTATGGTCTTCAGTCTGAATAGTTTGATGCAGCTCTCTGTGATAGTCTACCCCATGGAAATCTCTTTATTTGTGCACGAATACTGCAAACTACACCCATCCGTACATGCTTACAACAGTGAAGCATAGGTCTCCATCTACAAGCCACCTGCCCTCCCTCCCCCAACTCAAGCAAAATCTAATCTTAAGCATTCTCTCCTAACACCATGTTTCAAAATCTTCTGTTTTTCTCTCTTTTTCTGTACTGTTTATCATCCACATTTCACTTCCATATACCGGGTGATCAAAAAGTCAGTATAAATTTGAAAACTAAATTAATAAACCACGCAATAATGTATATAGAGATGTAAAAATTGACTCACATGCTTGGAATGACATGGGGTTTTATTAGAACCAAAAACAAAACAGAGTTCACAAAATGTCCGACAGATGGCACTGGACAGCTAAATGTCAGTGACTGCGCATGACAATTGTGTATAAAAGGAGCTGTAATGACAGAGAGAATCAGATGCGCCAGCAGTAGCAGCATGTTGATGTTACCTGAAAAGGATCATTTAGTGAAGCTGTATTATCAGAATGAGGAATGTCCTAGTTCAGCGTTACGATCCTATCGCCATAAGAAGGGGATTCGAACGGGTAAAGGTCCGTTGACAAATGCAGCTGTGGCGATACTGATTTCGAAGTTCAAAGCCACAGGTTGTTCAGACGATAGAGCCCGTAGTGGCCAACCGAGCATGAGGCGTAATGCTGCTGAGGCAGTTCAGGAAGAAATGGAGACTGTAGCGGGTTCGTCTATGCACGGGGAAGTCAGTGCTCGTGCAGTCGCACGTCGCACCGGCATTCCATACGCTACTGTTTGGTTGCCACTTAGGCATACCCTCTGATGCTATCCGTATAAAATCTATCGGCATCATGAACTGTTACCTGGTGATTTAGTGAAGCGGAGGGCATTTGCGGTGTGGGCGCTTCAAAAGGTGGCGGAAGATGACGATTGGTTGAGTAACGTGTTGTGGACCAACAAAGCTCAACTCACGCTCCAAGGGTCTGTCAACGCCCACAACTGCAGAATTTGGGCTACCGAAAATCCTAGAACAGTCATGGAAATGCCATTGCACGACGAGAAAGTGACGGTATGGATTGGATTTGCCACATCTACCGTTATTGGGCTTTTTTTTTCTTCGAGGAAATGCGTGATTCTTTCTGTAACTGCTTCCGTGACTGGTGAGAGGTACGCTGATACATTACAGAATCACATTATCTCCAGCCTGGCTGATAAACACCTGTTGGAATGTACGATGTTTATGCAGGATGGCGCTCCACCCCATATTGCTAGACGCATGCAAGATCTCTTGCGCGCATCGTTTGGTGGTGATAGTGTGCTCAGCTGCCACTTTCGTCATGCTTGACGTCCCAGGTCCCCAGACCTCAGTCCGTGCGATTATTGGCTTTGGGGTTACCTGACGTCGCAAGTGTATCATGATTGACTGACATCTCTAGGGATGCTGAAAGACGCCAATGCCTCACCATAACTCCGGACATGCTTTACAGTGCTGTTCACAACATTATTCCTTGACTACAGCTATTGTTAAGAAATAAGGTGGACATATTGAGCATTTTATGTAAAGAATATCATCTTTGCATTGTCTTACTTTGTTATGCTAATTATTGCTATTCTGATCAGATGAAGTGCCATCTGTCAGACATTTTTTGAACTTTTGTATTTTTTTGGTTCTAATAAAACCCCATGCCATTCCAAGCATGTGTGTCAATTTGTACCTCTCTCTCTACATTATTCCATGATTTATTCAGTTTTCAAATTTATACTGATTTTTTGATCATCCAGTGTATATTTCCGTTTGTCATAAATGGTTTTCTTGGTGTAGCCAGTCTGCATTTTATATCCTCTTTACTTGACCCACTGAGAGTTATTTCACTGCCCAAGCAGCTGAACTTATCTACTGCTTTTAATATCTTATTTTCTTGAATGAAACAATAAGTTTACTGTTACAAGTCACTGTTTACATTCGCAACATGTTTCAAAGCTTTAAACCTCCATCAAGTGGAAGTAACAGTCTCATAGTAGTTGCAGATACCATTTTTGTTTACAAAATATGACAGTTTATGTAGGATGTGTTACAATGGAGAAAGGAGCCTGTGACCAGTGTGGAGACTGTGCCACAAGTTACCCCAAAATTGTAACATAACACACACATCACACTGACACTTGTAAATCCATCTGATGGAGGTTTAAACCATATATTAAATACAATATCATAGATTAGATATAAAGAAACAGGGACTGGGAACAGTAAACTTTTTTAAAAAATTAAATATCAATAACAAAGAAAAGCCTCACCTAAAATGTTAGCATTTAATCTTATTTTGTAATCTAATCACCCCAGGCAGCACCTGATTTAATTCTACTACACCCCATTACCTTTGTTTTACTTTTGCTGTTTCATTAAGTCTTCCCACATTGACAGAACAGCAATGCCAGTTACAAATCTGTAATTTTTGAAGTTTCAATTATTTTTCGAATTTCTCCTTCATGTCCTCCGCTGTTTCCTCTGTGTACAAATTGAAAAGCAAGGGGAATATACTGAAACTCACCCCGCCCCACACCATTCTCAGTAACCACCTGCCATTCATATCCACTAGTTTTTATAATTGCTGTCTGGTTTCTGTACAAATTGAAAACAGTGTTGTCTCCTCTTGTCGTCACAACAGATTGGTCCCTCTCATTCTTGAGCTGTGACTTTGTTATTTTTTCTTTTTAACTTTCTCCAACCTCTCCTCGTCCATCCCCAAGGAAGGAACTAATAGTTCCAAAAGCTAGGATAGTTCTTGTGCTTTCACATGTGTCTGCCGGTGGCACTATCGTTGGCACTAAGAATTTTTTCCGTCTTTAAATAATTTGTACTTGTATTTTGAAACTGATTGTTATGTAATACTACCACCTGTAAGCACTTACCTTCTTTAGTATTGATATTATTGTAGTCTTCCTCAAATCTGAGGATATTTTGCCTGTTATCCATTCAAGATCTCTACTTAGACTTCTGTTATAGTGGGAAGGCAGGATTATTTGTCTGGTCACCCAGTCATATTTGGACCCACAGGAATGAACTCGCAGATCAGTTCATTGAAATCCTTACAAAAAGAAAGCTCTGGAAATAAAGATACCAGGATCTAACTTCTGGACAACATCACATCACCAGCTCGTAGTCTCATTGAACAGAGAACGTTGTATCATAACAGCCAGCAAGTTATGGATTGTAAGAGATTCTGTGTGTGTTGTGGTCTTCTCTTTGATCTTCTCTCTGTTGTGAAACCACAGTCCTCTGCTGCCTCCATATTGGTCACACCAATCTGATCCATGAAACTGTCTTATGGCAAGTTGTACCACACAATTTTAGTACTCTCCTAATGTCACTCATATCATTTTCTCAGTGTCCCATCGTCACTTCTATGCCGCGAACTTTGCAGCTTACAGAGTGGCCATCTTGGAAGAGCTTGTATCACTTGTTAACATATTTTTTTTTTTTTTACTTAGGGCAAAATCGCTGTATACCACTGTCAACATTTCAAGTGTTTTAGAGCACTTGATTCCATTTTTCACACAAAATTTGATGCAAATTCTTTGCTCCATTTTTTATCATAATCGAAAATTGCCGAGCACACTAAAACATGTCTAACTTTTCTATCTGTCAAAAGCAAATGAAGTATGCTGTACACTTAAAACAGATTGATAATCGAATGTACGTTGCCCGCACAATTTGAAAAGTCGCCTTACTTTCTGAACAGCCCTTGTACATCTTTCTTTTTTTCTTTTTTGCAGTGCACATATCATTTGGGCATAATAACCCGAATTGGCTTGAGCAGTATGGATACAGAGTATCTAGTCAATCTTCAGTGACGACAAGCAGGTTCAAACTGATGTCACAGTACAGTTGATAGTGTAAAGTGAAGAAAGCTATTAGGTGCCAATAAGATGGCGATTATGATATATCACAATTTTTTGTATACAGATATAATGTACATTTAATGAAAATACTAAGCATTAACAGACAATAATTTTCCTTTCATTCATCTATTACATAATGTAGTTAATTTTATATTATATAAGCCAACTAAGATTTTGGTGCATATAATGAGAGGTAGGTGACACTAGTGTATGAAAAAGCATGGCATAATAGACAACTGCTAAATCATCATAATGATGTGAAACCCAGCATCTAGGAAAGCAGGTACATGAAGGCCAGCATCAATGTTGAGAAAATATAAATAAATAGAGAACAAATTACAGTGCTAAACACAAATCATAAGGCTTACAAATTTTAAAAAAATATCTTCTTCTCCTTAGTATGTTCCTGTTGCTGCAGGCTCCAGTTTTTGTGTTGTGTCCTACCTACTCATCGAATATGTGGTGCCTAGGAAACTTGCTTTCTCAGCTAGCTAGACGATTCAAGCAAATTGTATTAATGAAATTTTATTACAGTAACATAAATGACAATACTTAACTTTGAGAAATTACAATGGTGTGTCGCAAGCAATGGGTGACAGACAAAATAAGAAAATCTCGTCTGTATACACAACTCCTAATACAAATGAAACAGTATAGTTCGTAAGCCGCCGCCATAAAACTGGTAGCCTTGGCTAGGCTGCGCGGCGCCCATGTCCTCTTCACCTGGAGGGTGCTGCTGTCTTGGTGTCATCCTAGAGAGGAGTCGGTCAGCATACTATTGGCTGACATTTTCTTCACAGCCCTCTGCTCTACCGTTCCTGGCCGTCATGCCAGTGCTTGACTTTTACACTGGAGCATTTTGGATCAATGCAAGCCATTTATTATGGTCTAACACTTCCTGTAGATTTAGACTTATTGATCTTAAATCTGCATTTATAGTGCCTACCCACTGTCATTTGTGTCTTCCATGGTGCATCTGGCCTTGGTCAATGAGATGATAGACTGAGCTCATAACTGAAGTAGATAGTGCCCATACATTGTATCCATACCCCCAAAGACTCCATTCTTGCATCATCTCATTGATCGGAGACGCTCCAGGTTGGGGAGTCATTTTATTGTTGATGTGGTTGAGCAGGAAAATGCCCAATGATCTTCTCAATACCTGCATTTCCATGACATGTAGTGTGTGTTCAGATGTAATAAAAAATAGACATTGTACCCAGAAAAAGTCTGAAAAGCTTGTAAGGGTGTTTCAGGGTAGGTTGCACTGATAAATGATTGTTAAGAAAAAAATTGTGCATATTGTGCTGTTTCCAAGTTAATTAGCATGAAAGTTAGTCAATCACATCGTTATGTGCATAAATTAAGTGGCCCACCAGATTCAGTTACTGTCAGCTGTTCTCACAGCATAGATTATATTGCACAAGAATACTCCGCTTATGGCTCAGGTTCGGTCATTACTCTGTCTCTTGTACAATTTTTGTATCACACTCTTGTTTGGTTTTTAAGAATCCAAATGAAGAGCACATTTCACAATGCTATTTCGGACAGTTTCCTTGAATTTGCACATACATTGCCATGATTGGCTAACTTTTCAGAAACTACGCACTGTATCAAATTATTTTCTTAACAATGATTTGTCAGCACAACCTACCCTGCAACACTCCTACAATATTCTCATACTCTCTCTGGCCATCCTACATAAAATATGAAAATGTTATAAAATGATCTATGGGATAAAACCTAATGAGCAATGTATCTTAAAACAATGACAAAGTAACAGAAAAACAAAATGACTGGGGTGCAAAATTCGTGAAAATGTACATAATCAAACAATGGAAAATTCAGGATGGAATAATGACAATGTTATGTTATTGGAAGTATACATAATTACTTACTTCTAATTTGATGTCAACATCTGAGTTTATTTCTGGGGTGCGGTGTATGACATTGTATTGGTAGAATTCACACACACACACACACACACACACACACACACACACACACACACACACTCTCTCTCTCTCGCTCTCTCTCTCTCTCTCTCTCTCTCTCTCTCTCCTCTCTCTCTCTCTCTCTCTCTCTCTCTCTCTCTCTCTCTCTGTGCGTGCGTGCGCGGCTCATATTCTGATACTTCATATCGTACATTAAACTTCCTGTCAAATTTTAAAACAGCAACCATTGCAGGAGTTAAAATGGCATCTTAATTGCTTAATATTAAAACCACACAACATTAGTCTTTTTGATTTTGTGTTTTTTTAATTCTGACATTAGCAGCAAACTCAATAACTAGTGATCACATGCTTTAGATGACTTGGCTTGATGGCCATCTGGCTAAGTAGGAAACCACAAATCCATAAATTTGCAGTCCAACCCCCATTTGGGGTGGCTCTCTATTACCTAACATAACTCTCACCTCTGGCAGTGTGGTTCTTGTATGTGAAATTGCACCATGGTTCAGACTCCCAGGTTAAATTGTATGTGGCTGGCACAAATTGTTTAGCAGTTGAAGAAAGACAAATGCTTATTACCCCCAATATAACATACCTTTTACAGGTTCCTTTGGCACTCAATCTGCCTTCAGTAGAAGGCTGATTGACTGGCTTAGCACATGAAGAAATGACATGTTACGTGACATATTTAAAAATATTTTGCATTCATAGCACTCTTAAGGAACCTTGCATGCATTTTATTGTACAACAATAGTTCCAATCTTACTATGTGGATGAAAAACAGTTT
Source organism: Schistocerca gregaria (assembly GCF_023897955.1). Lineage (NCBI taxonomy): Eukaryota > Metazoa > Arthropoda > Insecta > Orthoptera > Acrididae > Schistocerca > Schistocerca gregaria. The sequence goes on along the minus strand of NC_064927.1, from coordinate 169,790,529 downwards.
GTGGGAAGCACTGGCAGAGATAATTGCAGGTTCCAAAAACCCAGTTTCTGGGTGCAATTAAATGCTATAGAAGTTAAGATTCCATTATTTAGCAATATTTTATATGTATTGCAGAGGAAGTGGAAAATTTACAATAACTGAAGAGCATATTCTTCGTTAATTTGACTGTATATTCAGAAATAGTGTAGTTTTATGTTAATATAAGGAATGGATAATTTTACACAACAGGTTCCTTTTGTCTCTAGATTTGCAGCAGTAAAATCCTTAATTTGAATAACTAGTCTTGCTTGTGCACAAACTATTCTGTATTTAAAAAAAAAAAAAAAACTTTTCTTTTTACATTGACAGACAATGTGTCTTTGTGGCCAAGTTATTATGGACATGGATGTTTCGAAGTGTTAAGAGTATCTGTAAATTATAATACTGAAAACCTGTGTAAGAGACAGGAGCGATAATTACGTGTAATAAATGTAGCAGGTAGCCTACAAGGTATTTTGTGACTGGGTATTGAGATATTTGTGTGAGATGTGTTAAAGTATCAAGTTAAAGCACAGCCCATTTAAAGTGCAGAAAATGGCAGAGGCCCAAATAAACCTAATGTAACTGACAACACTTTCTTCAAGTAGTCTTGCAGTGTAATTAAAAGGCATCATATATTATTTTAGAACAAATAATGATGAGTTCTAATGTCCCTTGGCTAGGTAACATAGAGTGCTTCTAAGTAAAAGATTGAAGAAAAGAAATGTTTTGAGCTCTCACCAAGTTTATAAGCCATGGTTGAAGAAATAAAAGTTATATTACTGTTGCTTTAAAATACAGTTTTGTGTTACTTTCACCAATGAAGAAGACTTCTCTGTTATTACAGTACAGTAATAACATCTGTGTCTTCAGTTATATGAATGTTAATGACAAATTAAATTTGTGTCCTTATTACCCCAAACTTTCCTACAGACAAAAATGGAAGAGCCTTTTTAACTGAGTGGAAGACAGGAGGATCTCGAAATCAGCCAGGGGGTACCAGCCAAGAGGTAGAAGAAATGTCATCAACCCAAAGGTTGGTTTGCCCACCAGTGCTTTAAAAGGCACAACTTTAAAGGAAGTGAATATATTCACTTTTATCCATCAGTTACAATCATTTTTTTTATTATCATCATCATCATGAATGCTGACACTACCAGCTTCCACAATTACTGTCATCATCATATGGCCTTTCCTATGCCACAGTTATCCAATGACCAACCAGAAGACACCATTTCACAAGTGACACACACAAAGTAGGCAAACAGCTGAACATCGATTCATGACAAGAACTTATCTGGCTGCTCTGTGCACTAATGTGAGACAGTGACTTTATACTGATCATGCAGTAGCGATGGCGGAGAAAAGGTTATTTGATGATGACAGTAATGTTAGAACAGGTAGTGTAACTTTTAATAAAAAAAATGTGATTGTGACAGGAAAGTGAATATAGTTAGCAACAGATAATCACTGGAGCTCTGGTCATTCAGTGATAAATATAAATAAAATTTAAAGAAAGTGCTATGCATTTGTCTTTCTTCAGACAGTGAACTAGTATATCCAAGAATTAATAAGGGTGTTGTACACTTTTTTTTCCATCTGAACCGTGGCATAACTTAATGCTTTTTCATGTTCACAGTAAGTTCACTGCCTGGAGGGGGGGGGGGAGTCACGTTAAAGGTCAAAACAGCTGGCACAGAATGTGATTTCTGTTCCATTATTAGTGCATCTGGCCCAACAGGCCAGATTAGAATATGTGACTGAAGTTGACAGTCATTTTTTTTTTTTTTAATAATAATTTAGAACACACTGTTTTTTTCACCACAGTTTATTCCTGAGCCACACCGTGTTCCGATAAGTAACATATATTGGGTTGGAACCAATGAGTTGCAGTACATATTGATATGCACTTATGTTGCGGTATGACTGTACCAAACATGTGACCATTGTTTTGTTGGAGAATGTTTGTGTAGTATGGAATGACTTTTTGTCATTGTCATGTACCACCGAACAATCCAGGAGCTAGCTGCAAATTATATATAGCCTTTTGATTAAATGGCTCTGGAATGATGTACATTTGTTAAGGCAATCTACTGCATGACTACTACTGATTTGTGTTAGTGTATTTGGATCAACTATATGCACATCTGCTTTGTGCTTTCATATTATTCCATCAGAATGAGCAATCTCAGTTACTGTTAAGAGGGATGTGCCTACGATTGAGATTTGAAAAATCTCCAAAATCTGGGGACAGTTGTTGAACAGCCATATACTAGCAATACTTTACATTGCTGTGATGTGTATGAATTGCCACCACTGTCAGTCAAAAGGGAATGCTGTGTGCTGCTATGGAGGTTTATTCAGTTGTTCATCAATTCGTGTAAGTAAGTTTATTATTTGATTTTGCTATCAAGGTATTTCTTTTAAAAATATGATGAAGAAAAGAAGAAGAAGAAGAAGAAGAAGAAGGTAAAAAAGAAAAAAGGAACACTAGACTGAATTAGATTTTTTTCTGTTACCTTTTGTTACAATATCTGTAAATTCACAGTTTCACCTACAAATCCTTTGTAGAGTCCATATTTATCTGTTGGAGTACATCAATACAGTTGAATGCATGGCAAGTATCTGTGATGTGTGGAGATATAGTAGACGGGTTAGGCATGTCACTCTTGCATAGAGCAGTTTATTATCTGTGTTGAATGATGAAGTTGGGCCCATTTTACCATGTATAAAATTTTAAATACACAGCACAATTACTTTATGTTATGGAAATAAAAATGTTCCTGAGACAAATAGTGATCTAATTGTATTACCAAAACTTAGGGGTCTATCACCCATTGCCCCATAGTTCTTGCTTATTGAGCTGCCATACGAGTGTCCCCCCCCTTCAGTGTCACCACTCAGTGGAGTGTCCTCACATCTTTTTATTGTCAACAGGGAAGTTTCCTGTGGAGTGTGAATTATTGAGGGTTGTCTGTTTTCGGATGTTCCAATCCAGTTAATTAGAGGTGACCAATCATCTGCTGGAAGTAGTTATTCAACAAAAAAGGAAGAAGTGTGGAGGAAAAGGACTGAAGAGCTTCAGTGGAGACTTACCGAACAGGATGAAGACGTCCTTTCATGACTCCCTCTTGTTTGTTGTTGTTGTGTTGTTTTTTAACCAATTTTTTTTTTTGGATCATATAGACCGCTCTTATTGCGAGAAGTTCTTACCCATTCATTGCCTCTTGTTAACCATTGTCTGTCCTCATGATCTTTCTGTGAATTTTTCTGATTTTTCCGAATTTTTTCCCCAGCTTCTCTTCCGTTTTTCTATCTTTTTCACCCTCTCTTGCCATGATGAACCCATCAAATATTACATTCGCTCTTTTTGAAAACATTTTTGTTTGCACTATCAAAATTAATGTCCCACATTCTGTTTCTTGAAATCTGCTTGTCCTTTGGAGTTGCTCCCAAAGGCCTAACATTGAAAGTCCCTGTTTCTGCACCACCCTCTTTTACAGTTTCAAATAGAGCATTCTCTTGCACTTATCCGACTAATCTGTGACCAGTGTGTCTCATCTGCCAGTTTCCACTCCACCAAACTTATCTCCTTCTACAAAATCCTGCAGTTATCTGCCCCTCATGTTTCCTTGGATGGTACCATCCATGAATCTAGCTTCAGACTGCAACAACATGCCAGACTTGACCTCAGAAAGCTATCCCACCTTCTCCTAAACTACATCAACAGCAGTATTTCCCTTCCTGTCCCTCTGTAGCTCACCAAACAGCCACACCATCAACCACCACTCCTCTCCTACAAATTGAATTTGCCCAACCTCCTTAACATGGCAAAGCCTTCACTCCAGCCTCCAAGACCAGTAATAACTCATAATCACAAGAACCAGTCACAACAGTACCATGTTCTCAACCTCACATCCAAGCACTCCCCCCCCCCCCCCCCCCCCGAATTATCCGTATTATCCAAGCATCTTACTTCCAGATCTAAATCTGCATTTAATCATGCTGCTTTGGTGGAGGACCTACTATCCTTCACACTTAAGGTCAACTGGAAATATCACTTTGCAACCCACTGCCAAAAACCATTCAACGGAAAACGTGTCATTGAACCCTGCCTTGAATAGTTTTGACCACAATCCCAACTTGATCCATCACCACTACCTCAAAATCATCCCTTACAAGCCTTCCAAGAATTGCTCATGTCCAGCATCGCTTCCGAACCTTTCCTCGGGTCCGTAAAACATGACCCTAACCTATCCTCTACAGAACTTCTAGCTCTAAGTTCCCTAAAAGCTGATGACACCATCATTATCCTCCCAGGAGACAAAGGATCTATGCTTGTGGTATTTGACCCATAGGAGCATGTTAGTGTAGGTCTATGTCAGCTGTCTGACACCACTGCATACAGCATCTGCCATCAAGATCCCATCCCCGTGATTCAAATTGTCCTGCAGGCCACCCTAAAAACCTTAGGATGCTCACAAGGGTTAACACCTCAATCCATAGTACTTCTTACTCCACCCAAACCAAGTACCCCCTCCTTTTACCTTCTTCCTAAGATCCACAAATCCAGTCATTCTAACTGCCCTATAATTGCTGGCTTCACAGCACCCACCGAACATAGTTGACCCAACACCTGCAACCCATAGTACAAAGACTTCCATATGAGATTAAAGATACCAATATTTCCTAGATTATCTGAAATATGTGTCAATTCTACTTCCACCACACACCTTGCTTCTTACCACTGATGTCCCCTCCCTCTATACCAGCACCCCCGATGTACATGGTCCGTCTGCTGTTGAACATTTCCTCAGTCAATGCCCACCTGATTCCAAAGTTTGATTATTTAATGTCTCCATGTTGCCTGCAACTGTTAATTTTTAGTTTATTGTCGTGTTTTAATACAGTTTTGATCACTGGTCATTTTGAAGAACGCTTTTAATGTTGTTAATAAAACAATGTTAGATCTGTAGCACATCATTTTTTATTTATAATTAAATCAGTAACTGAATAGAATATTAATGTATGCTAGATTTAATACCATACTAGATAAATTAGTTAGCTGTTTGATCATCAGTACTGCAGACATAAATATCTGCAACACTTCATACAGGAATGATGACTAAAATCTAAAATTGTCATTTCTGATGTAAATTAGTTAGTTTTGAGATTTGTAATGTCACAGAAAGTAAATTTTATAGATGACATTAAAAGTTTGTTGTTTACCAGATAATTGATGCCTATCCAGTCAGTATTTGTTCTTTGTAAATCACATTTAAAATCTGACATGTACTGAGGATGGATGGGTGGGGGAGCAGGAGCACCCACTTGCAGACATCTATAACTGAAGATCCAATGTTGTTTTATCAAAAACCTTTTGACAGGATATTTGAAAGTTGCCTAAGCCAAGACTGTACAGTAGTATGAAAAAGCTATCCAGGAAGCATGGAGCCGTCATCAAATTTATAGCAACTGTAGACTCAGGTTCCGAATAAATCATTGTTAATTTTTGTTGTGACACTAATGATGTTAGAAGTTGATTATTGGTATCAGTATACAGGATAATTTTTTTTTATTATTTTATTCTAAAGTGTCTCATGTTCCTACAGGAGGTGGTATTGGTCAGAACTTGAAGAAAACTTGACTGTTGAGATATTTAGCAATATGTCCCCTCCTTCTCATCTATGTGTTAGAAGGATACTCTATAAGTAGTGCTGCATGTGGTTAACACACATCATGACACGTTCCTCCAGCCCGTCTTATCAGGGAATCGCACATTCTTTTAAATAAATCTGCATTCATTCAGATTGTGTCACATGCATTTGTCACACACTCCTGTAACGCCTGCACATTGTCAGTGGGTTGGGCATACAGCAATGCCTTCAAATGTCCCCATAGTCAGAAATCCAATGGCTTCAGATCCAGTGAAAAGGGAGCCCATGCTATCAGACATCTTCTACCAATCCATTACCCATGAAATTTTGCAGTGTGGTACTGCCCCACAATTCATAGAAAATAAGGTGGTGCCCTATCGTGCATAAACCAGTCCTCATCTTGCATGGAGAATGTTTTCCGTTAGTGCAGATAATTCGTTGTGCTTAAATCAGTAACATACAGCACTAGTTGATATGTTCGATGTGGTGGCCCTAAGAATCTGTCACTGACAGTTCATGCCCTTATGTTGATCCTGAAGCACTGCTGATGCCTCTGCTCCCTGCTTGGTTTAGGGCTTGCATTTGCCCATGTGTGTGTATTGTAGTAGTTTACTGTGCCATCTCTTTTCAATTCTTCCTTAACTGTAGAGTGTGAACTGCATGTCTTCAATATCTTGTATCTTGGCAGATAGTGGTTTCCGGATATGTAATTTTAGGAACTTTCCTTCTAGGTTCGATCAATATTACCTGCTGTTGGAATAAGTGACACTTGTTTTCAACATATACAAAAATGTTTCAAGAGGGAAATGAAATTGGGCGTAGTGAATATGCAAGTATAAAAATAAATATTCATTATATTGTCTGTGGTAAAAATGTTGGAAATAGCTTTAGTTGTCTGAAAAATGAGCATTGTTTAATGATGACTTTATTTGTTCCTTTGTCTGAAAGAGTGTGGAAGAAAAGTAATAAGCAGCATTTCTTCTCTCATTTGTTGCAGATGAAGGCAGTAACCCAGAACCAGATCCTGATTATGAAGAATACATGACTGGTAAAAGGATACCACCAGAAGGTATTCCTGGTCTGGATTTGAGTGATCCGAAGCAGCTAGCAGAGTTTGCTAGGTATGCTTCCATATATTGCATGTATAAAATTTGCCTTTTTAATACTGTACAGAATACAGATTTTCATTGAAAGTGATAATACTATGCCACCATAGGTAGTTCTATTATGAAGCTGTTAGGCTCAGGGTATTGTATGCAGTTCCTTTTAATGCATGATTGTAGGGATGAATTTCTGCAGCGCACTGAATTAATTTAATTTATGATCATAATATGTGTTGAGATTTTGCATTTTGTAGATTATTTTAAACTAGATATGTAGTTTGTACCATAAACCCAAAATAAGGAGATCCTACTGAATGTGAAACATGTCGGAACACACATGTACAACACGTATTTTACACAAGAAATATTGCGCTTACGTGTAATGTTCATTCCCCAGACTTTCGATGAAGTGGTTCCCAAGGACAGTCCACAAATCAACAGTATGAAATATTATTCTCATTTAAAGAACAATGTAATAGTTGTCATTGAAACAATACAGAAAGTGGTAGATTGGTGCTGACCATAAAGATAACACAGGCAGAACGGGAAAAAAGTTACACATTTAGTTTTTGGCCAAAGGCATCTTTAGTAGTGGGACTTTAGCCAAAACTTGAGGGTGTAACAGTCTTTTCGTTGTGCCTGTTAGCAACTCAGCATGTAATCTTTATGGTGAGTAGCATACTGTAGATATTCCAACCTGGAGTTGCCATTGTTGATGTGTCACAGAGAAGTAGAGATATATGTATTAGAACTCATAAAATAATCTCTGTTGTATCTTTCCAAAATTCAGTGGAAATTGGTGCTTAACTATATGATCATATTACTACATACAAGAACTGCAAAAGTCAACTGTTAAACTGTATTCATTTTCTGTTGTTTTATCAATAACGTTAACATCAACTACCTTCACTAGAAATTTGTTGATAGACTGGGTGTTGTCCCCTAGCATGTCCTTCAGACTTGCTTTTCTGAAATTTATCTTATTAGTGGCTAACTTTCTATGATTTTGTGAGATGTTACTGAACTGTATGTTCCTAAATAATGGACACATTTTGAACCAAGTTCATACTGAACAGTAAATAACACACTTTTATATAGATAGGAAATGAGGGTTCCTATACTTAAAAGCCATAAGGAAATTGTTCTTATTCCTAGAATTAAATTTGTGAACTGAACTGTTAGTTGAAAATAGTGGGATATTAACTTCAACAAATGTGATTAAAAAATAAGAATACTGAGTAGCCATAGTTAGCATACACAGTTCATTGGACAAGTTTCTGCAGGATGTTTATGAATTGCTATCAAAAGTAATCATATTAAATGCTTTCTGTTGTGAAAAACTTAACTTACAGAGTTACACCAAAGTATGATACCATATGACATATGGAATGGCGGTAAACAAAGTTAGCTCCTTTGTAATTTTTTGTCAGCATGTGCATTTAAAATAATGATTTTTTGGGTATTTCAGCCATTCACTGGTAATTACAACCAAATGATTTTGTTATTGTTGTAGTCTTCAGTTCAAAGGCTGTCTTAAGCAGTTCTCCATACTAGTCCATTCTGTGGAAGCCTCTTCATCTCTGTATAATGTCTGCCAACTGCATCCACTCAAACTTGCCTCCTGTAGCCAACCTTGGTCTTCCACTACAATTGGTATATCCACATCCCTGTTCCCATACGCTGTCCTTATCGTCCAGCTTACTGTACCTTGATGCCTCAGGATGTGTCCTGCAACTGATCTACTCCTTTAATATTGTTTCTCCCTAATTCAATTTAGTGGCTCTTCAGTAGTCATCTGATTTACACATCTATTCCTTACCATTCTTTTGCAGCGCCATATTTCTGAAGCTTCTATTTATATTTTCTTATCAGTACTGTTTATCACCCATGTTTCAGTTGCATACAAGGCTGTTCCAGACATACTTTCAGAAAATACTTCCTGACACACAAATTTACATTTAATAGTTAACAGATGTGTCTTATCTTATTACCAAGCTGTACTCTGAGAATTTAATGCCACCAACCTTTTCTATTTTGTCCATATGCTGGGTTAAAATCTTTTACAGGTTCTGAACTGTGTATAATTAGTCTTTTCAAAGTTTAATGACTTTAAAGTGGTTACAGACCACTTGTAACCTTTCAGAAATTTTCTTTAATAGCTTTTTTCACACCTGTTATCGAGTCGCTATTTTCAGCAATATTTATTTCCTCTGCTAAAAAAGCAAACTTTGAATCTGGTAGTGTAATTATTGACGAAGGGTCGATAATATACGCAGGTAATGGTTCTCTAGCGAAACCTCCAGGGACAGTGTGTGTGTAATTACTTTTCAATCAAATGTTCACTGATAGCCTAATTAATTTTGTTCCATATTGACAGTGTTTGATTATTTTTAAAGATAAGACATAAAGCAGTTATTTGACACTCAGTAAGATTTGTAAATATTCTAATTTACTTTAAAGGATCTTTTGATTCAGTCAGCCAGACACTTTCAAAAAGTCACAGAAAATTCATATACATTTTGTAAAGGCCTGCATTTTACTTTAAAATCAAATGGTGTTTTTTTGCGTGATACTTTAGAAAACATCTTGCACTGAGAGAGCTAAGAAGCCCCTTCTACATAATATTTTCAAAAATTTTGTAGAATGCTGGCAAAAATGTTATTGAGTGGAAGTTAACTTTATTTCTTTACCCCATTTCTTTGGCAGAGACTTGCCTTCAACACATTTTAGTCAGCCAATCGTAAAATGTTCCCATGGCAAATGATTGGTTGTATAAAGAATTTAGGATATTACTTAACTCGTAAGGTTCCACTAGAAGGGGAAAAAAATTCCTCATTCTCTAGATACCATATTTCTATATGTCTGAATGTCGTTTTTTTATGTTCTGCAGTAGTAATAAGCTACATCATCAGTATTGTTTCTTGTGACAGTTTCAATTACCAATAAAATTCTTCAGTTTTAACTGCCCTCATCTTCAGGAGTTAAGATTATGGATTGATAGGAATGATAAGGTATCCTCATATGTTTGAAGCAGCAGTCCAGGGTCTTGTAGAGATGGGCTGAAGTTACACATGCAGTGAAAGAACAACTTAGCACCTTTCAGTGGGTATAACATCCTACAGGGATGTGTGGTGTTTTCTTGAGCTTGAGGGTTGAGTGTTCTTTGAAAGTGCCACTTCCCTCTCCTTTGTCATTCATTGTTTTTGCCTGTCCAAAGCCCACTCTATGTTTTACCAGCTGTGTAGCCCTCATCTTATTTAAATTATTGTGTCATTGTCGAAACTCGTGTGTGTGTGTTTGTGTTTGTGTGTGTGTGTGTGTGTGTGTGTGTGTGTGTGTGTGTGTGTTTTGTATAATTGTATCCCAATAAGTTAACACTTTTGTGTTGCCTATTCACCTGCAATGTGCCATTGCAGCAAATGTATTTAGTACTCTTTGTCTTGCATGATACATGTTCAACACTCATTTGGTAACATAACTTCTGTGAGCTGTGGGAGCTAGAAGATAAAGTACTGGTGGAAGTAAGCAATGGGATCAGGTTGTGATTCATGCTCAGGTAGCTCAGTTGGGAGAGCACTTGCTCCTGAAAGGCGAAGGTTCCAGGGTTTAGTCCCAACCTGGCACATGCTATTTACCTGCCAGGAAGTGTGATATCAGTTCTCTCTCTGCTGCAGAGTAAAAATTCCTTGTGGCAAGAAGGCTGGCGATATTTTGGCACCAGTTTTCAAAGATAATATGCTTTCTAGCCAAAAAAGATTTTATAGGGACAGCACAAAACATTTGTACAAATTTTGGAGTCATTGAGTACCATTTTAGTCCCCCCCCCCCCCCCCCCCCCCCCCCCCACCAGTTTGGGAGGATTTTTTGTGCTGGTTTTGGTGTTCTTTTTTTCCTGGCAGTTTTGGTGGGCTTTAAGAAATCATTTACATTAAACCTGTCCAATGTAATCAATTACAGAAAAAATAAATTTGTAACCATGCAATATTGAAAGATTATTTCAAAAACTCACCTTGTTCTCTTTTCAAATGCTATGCCCCAATACATAGATACCTCACTCTACTCTAATGTGAAATGAGCCATATGAAGTCTATAACTGTACACAGAAGAGAAATTAACCTCAGCGTTCCCATCCCTTCAGAATATTGATGCAGCTGACACCTGACATTCCAGTTTCACACAATAGTGTTCATCATTACCCACCTGTGGTTGAAATAAAGATTTTTTGGCACTCTTTGCAACTCAATGTTTTTTATTATTTCCTTCCCCTCTGTTCGAAGTATGTATCTACCTATTTTTCTGAAAAACTAGCTGGTTTTATAATGGAATTTCTCACGATAACAAAGCTGTCTTTAATCACTTTTAACTTGGAATAAAGGTAATAAATCTATTAGATGCCATGTTTCCTGATATTTTTGCTCAGCAGGTCATACTGAAAATCAGACAGATTGGAGAGATGTTTATTGCTGTACGTCAGTCAGATTTCATATTTTTAGAGTAAGGAAAAATAAATAAGAAAACCAGCACACTTTAGCTTCACAGACCCATAAAGCAGTGATACGTCCACTTGGTTTGTTTCTGGTGTGGGTGTATGTGTATGTGTTAGTGTGATGGGAGGCAACTATGAATATTCCTTTCAATATTTATTCATTTTAATTTTTATTCTTTTGTGGATAGAGTTCGTAATGATAGATTGATTCCACAGCCCGAGGTCTAGGGTACACTGAAATATGATAATTTGGCTGTGAGGGAAATGAACACGATTCCATACATAAGGAGCCACCCACCATCAACACTTGCACAGCAGTTATTAAATTCTTCCGTCCACCTGAATGAATGACTATATTTATATGCCATTGAAATGCATACAAAAGAACAATGCATGGAAGGCTTTTGAACAAAAATATAGTGCATCAAAGCTATTATGAACCTTTGGGATAGTTTTAAGATCATAGTGCTTTGTTGCAGATAGCCTTATTGAAGGTAGTATTTCCTCATTTATTTTACATGGTGCACCAGAAGTAGTTAAGGCAATCATAAGTGTGTGCCAAGCACAGTTCCCAATAGTAGTGTGCCAATTCAAGTTGTACACAGTAGTTCATAGTCTTTGGTAGCCATGGAATGTTGGTGGACCAAGCATTGGCCTTCACAGTTGAAGTTTTCTTCGAAAGCAGTGATGCAGTGGTATAACATATTTTCTGACACTGATTCAACATTAGAAGAAGCAGAGGAGTCTTGTTATGGTAGATCATTTTGAGTTGCGTGAAAGACTAGAAAAAAACTGCCCCAGTCACAGCCAACTGATTTACAGCTCATTGATGATTTATTCAAACTTCTTGACGTTGTAGAGATGGTAAGAGAGGCAGTACAGTAGAGTCCAAAGCATTCTGCTATTCAGGAAGCTAGATTCTATACAGGATGGTCAGAAAAGCCTGTAATTGTGTTGCAGGCCAGATTGTGCTGATAAATAATTTTAAGGAAAAAAAATTGATACATTTCACTGTTTTGGGTTTAATTAGTATTGACATTAGCCAATCAGGTCATTGCACATACAAATTCAAGCAGTTGTACACACTAAAATGCAGTAATACGCAGACATCGTCGGGTCCATGAGTTACCACTTGTTCAAATGCTCATTACCAGTTAAAATTTGGCTTTTTTTTGGAGTGATAAATTTAAATAGGCGAGGAAAAGCTGTGTATGTTGGGTTAGGGGAAACACTATGAAGAACACAATTACAAAGTTTTTTGCAGCGAAGTTCTTGTGTAATCCACCCAATTGGATGCCATTCTGGAGTATAAAGGAGGGAACCTTGTCAGTTTACGACACTCAGTCCCTGACAAAGATTACGGTGGATATCATCAAAAGCTTGGAATTCTATGCAAATGAAGAGCATGTTTGGTGTGCTGGACACCTGTCTGCTTCCCAAACCAGTGTCCGTTCAGATGGCATCTCAGTGATCCCAACAAGATGGTGCCATACTGCACACAATTAGCCAGAGAGGCTAATGTTATGTAGTGAGGCTGTAACATGGTCTGCACATTTCCCAAATTAATCTGTGTTCATAATAATAATATGTGTCTGCTTGTGTGTGTGTGTGTGTGTGTGTGTGTGTGTGTGTGTGTGTGTGTGTGTGTGTGTGTGTGTGAGCGCGCGCGCGTATATACCTATCCTTTTTTTCCCCCTAAGGTAAGTCTTTCCGCTCCCGGGATTGGAATGACTCCTTACCCTCTCCCTTAAAACCCACATCATTTCATCTTTCCTTTTCCTTCCCTCTTTCCTGATGAAGCAGCCGCCGGTTGCGAAAGCTTGAAATTCTGTGTGTGTGTTTGTGTGTTTTATTCATTGTGCCTATCTACCGGCGCTTTCCCGCTTGTAATCTTTGTTTTTAATATATTTTTCCCATGTGGAAGTTTCTTTCTATATATAGCTCAGCTTTAACCAACACTTTTTCGCCTTTTTTCACACCAGATCTCCAGTTGCACACACGCGAGACAGATCTCTCCCCATATAGATTTATATTTTCATTTTCATTTTAGCCTCATGTTACACTTTCCACTTTCTAATACCATGTCACCCTCACAACACCCCCACAACGACCCCATTAAGTTTTATTTACATTCCCTCCACAAACATGCCTTCGCCCTAGCCAGATTACGCTCCCATATTTTATTTTCTCAGGCTTGTCTGATATTTGGCATTACCCCTAAAGGCCTCACACTTAAAGTTCCCATCTCTGGCTGCAATCCTTCTTTCCATCAGTCCTTATACCAGTTCCAAACTGCGCAATCCATAGCCCTCACCCACCTAATCCTTCACCTATACATCGACTCGGCCAATGAACACACCCGTCAACTCCTATCCCAAATCAAAGTCCTCAATCTTTCCTCTCCCACATCCACACCGGCTGTTCATAGCATCCTCCTACAGGCCAACCGCAAATTAGAACAGCGTGCCACCTTACACCTCAAAAAAACTATCTAATCTCCTGGTTACCCACCTCCGGAAAGGCAACTCATTCACCCTCCACAACCTTTCCAGCAAACCTCAACCTCCTCTCATTGCACACAAATCCAGTCTCTCCCATCTACTCAATCTCCCACTTCCAGCTCCACTCCCTCCAAAACCTCAAAATTCCAATCAACACAATCTGGAACTACAGCACCCTAATTCAGTAGTCAACCTTTCCTCCAAACCTCTCTCCCAATCCGAAACCTCTGTCCTATCCAAAGGCCTCACCTTCAGCCCCACTCCCAGATTCAACCAAACAGCCCTCGTCAAAGATTTACTGTCCTACACTCGTACTCTCTGCTGGAAATATCACTTTGCCACGAAAAAGTGATCCTAATCCTACTCCTAATGTTCCAACTCCCCAAGACACTATCCAAATTGAACCCTGCCTGGAACAGTTCCGTCCTCCATCACAGCGGGACCTACCTCCTCTTCCTCAAAATCACCCTCTCCAAACCTTCCAGGAATTTCTGACTTCCTGCCTTGTCTCTCAATCCTTCTTAGCCTTGTCTCTCAATCCTTCTTAAAAAACCTTTATCCTACTCCCAACATCACCACTGCTGAAGCCCAGGCTATCCGTGATCAGAAGGTTGACCGATCCATCGTCATTCTTCCGGCGGACAAGGGTTCCACGACCGTGGTGCTTGATCATTGGGAGTATGTGGCTGAGGGACTGCGTCAGCTTTCAGACAACACCACATACAAAGTTTGCCAAGGTAATCCCATTCCTGATGTCCAGGCAGAGCTTCAAGGACTCCTCAGAACCTTAGGCCCCCTACAAAACCTTTCACCTGACTTCATCAACCTCCTGACCCCACTGACACTCCGCACCCATACCTTCTACCTTCTTCCCTAAATTCACAAACCCAATCATCCCGTCCGCCCCATTGTAGCTGGTTACCAAGCCCCCACAGAACGTATCTCTGCCTACGTAGATCAACACCTTCAACCCATTACATGCAGTCTCCAATCCTTCATCAAAGACACCAACCACTTTCTCGAATGTCTGGAATCCTTACCCAGTCTGTTACCCCCAGAAACCATCCTTGTAACCATTGATGCCACTTCCCTATACACAAATATCTCGCACATCCAGGGTCTCGCTGCAATGGAGCACTTCCTTTCACGCCGATCACCTGCCACCCTACCTAAAACCTCTTTCCTCATCACCTTAGCCAGCTTCATCCTGACCCATAACTTCTTCACTTTTGAAGGCCAGACATACCAACAATTAAAGGGAACAGCCATGTGTACCAGGATGGCCCCCTCGTATGCCAACCTATTTATGGGTCGCTTAGAGGAAGCCTTCTTAGCTACCCAAGACTGCCAACCCAAAGTTTGGTACAGATGTATTGATGACACCTTCATGATCTGGACTCACAATGAAGAAGATCTCCAGAATTTCCTCTTCAACCTCAACTCCTTTGGTTCCATCAGATTCACCTGGTCCTACTCCAAATCCCATACCACTTTCCTTGACGTTGACCTCCATCTGTCCAATGGCCAGCTTCACACATCCGTCCACATCAAACCCACCAACAAGCAACAGTACCTCCATTATGACAGCTGCCACCCATTCTATATCAAATGGTCCCTTCCCTACAGCCTAGACCTTCGTGGCAAACGAGTCTGCTCCAGTCCTGAATCATTACACCAACAACCTGAGCTTTCGCATCCCGCAACTACCCTCCCGACCTGGTACGAAAGCAAATAACGAGAACCACTTCCTCATCCCCTCAAACCCAGAACCTCTCACAGAAGAACCCCAAAAGTGCCCCATTTGTGACAGGATATTTCCCGGGACTGGATCAGACTCTGAATGTGTCTCTCCAGCAGGGATACGACTTCCTCAAATCCTGCCCCGAAATGAGGTCCATCCTTCATGAAATCCTCCCCACTCCACCAAGAGTTTCTTTCCGTCGTCCACCTAACCTTCGTAACCTCTTGGTTCATCCCTATGAAATCCCCAAACCACCTTCCCTACCCTCTTGCTCCTACCCTTGTAACTGCCCCCGGTGTTAAACCTGTTCCATGCACCCTCCCACCACCACCACCTACTCCAGTCCTGTAACCTGGAAGGTGTACACAATCAAAGGCAGAGCCACATGTGAAAGTGCCCACGTGATTTACCAACTGACCTGCCTACACTGTGACGCTTTCTATGTGGGAATGACCAGCAACAAACTGTCCATTCGTATGAGTGGACACAGGCAGACAGTGTTTGTTGGTAATGAGGATCACCCTGTGGCTAAACATGCCTTGGTGCATGGCCAGCACATCTTGGCACAGTGTTACACCGTCCGTGTTATCTGGATACTTCCCACTAAGACTAGCCTATCCGAACTCCGGAGATGGGAACTTGCCCTTCAATATATCCTCTCTTCCTGTTATCCACCAGGCCTCAATCTCCGCTAATTTCAAGTTGCCGCCTCTCATACCTCACCTGTCATTCAACATCATCTTTGCCTCTGCACTTCCGCCTCAACTGACATCTCTGCCCAAACTCTTCTCCTTTAAATATGTTTTAAATATGTTTGTGTCTGTATATGTGTGGATGGATATGTGCGAGTGTATACCTGTCCTTTTTTCCCCCTAAGGTAAGTCTTTCCACTCCCGGGATTGGAATGACTCCTTACCCTCTCCCTTAAAACCCACATCCTTTTGTCTTTCCCTCTCCTTCCCTCTTTCCTGAAGAAGCAACCGCTGGTTGCTGATTGCGAAAGCTTGAATTTTGTGTGTATGTTGTGTTTTTTTGTGTGTCTTATTGACCTGCCGGTGCTTTTGGTTTTTGCGTTCTCAAAGTGTCACAACTATTTACAGCATACTGTTGCATTAAGTGCATTTAAAATTGTGACTTTCGATGTTTGGGTTACCAGAGGGGACATGATGCCATTATCCAGGTAACACAGTGGCAATCCAGCTTTCCCTGCCACGCCACCAGTGGTTTGGTTGGTAAAGTGCCTCTGTTGCCACACCATGGATAAACAGGTGGTGCACAATAGATGTGTTTTCATTCATCAGCTCTCATGGTAGTGTGCTATTTTCTAGCACTGAACTGTTCTGCCTTTGTCAAGTATTGCAAACAAGTGTTTTGTGTTGGCACTGCATCAACAACAACAGTGTACCACACCTGAGCACATAAGATTCGCAATAAAAGTGGATGTTCAGCAACACTTTCACTGCCTGTGAAGATAATGTTCTGCTGCATAATATTTCTCGGAGTTCATCAGTAATAATGGACAATGCACTGTACCTGTCTATTGTATTGGCTAAAGCTACAACAATGCAGTGGATGAAAGCAGATATTTTGCCCTGGATAAACAGAAATGTTTCACTGGATAAAGTTGAACATAGCATGTATGAGGCAGAGTTACTGGAACTTGGGCTGTACAAGCCAAAAACTCCACAATACCACAGTATTGGGTTAACAAACTGGCTGGCAGTATAGGACGTAGTTTACTTGGGCTTCCTCCATATCACGCTCATTTAAATCTGACTGAGAATATGAACAGGCTGATCTGAAGCTATTGGAAGCACTACACCACAGGGCATGTTTTGAGTTGTTCTGTCATACTAAGAAGGTAGTGGAGAGATGGATTCATGAAGGACTATGACGAGTTTTGAGTAATAAGTAACTTCCCTTATTACCATGTTAAAATCTGTTCCTTTTGCCATGGCAAAGTTAACAAATATTTGTCTCACTAACATTCTAATGCAGTTGAAATTTTGATGGAATCCTGAAATAGTGTGTCATTAAACTAGCAGGTGAGGGCAACCCAGGTCAATAGTTTATGAAAAAGCCCATTCTCAGAATAAAATGAAAGCATAATTTCTTCACTTATGTTATAACAAAATCCACAGCAATTGTTGTTTCATCAGCTATCAATTACATTATTTTAAGGGGGGGGGGGGGGGGGGGGTGAGACCCTGTAGTTACTAGATTATCACATTGGGTATGGAAGTTTTACATATATTCATCATATGGCATGATTTTCTGCTCTCTGTGTACTATCATTTGCCAAAATGTTGTTTCGATAACTTGAACGAGATATGTGGGATTTATGAACATTTCTTTCTGGCTTTTTTACTGGTGCGTGCATTGTTTACATACATTCCATTTTCTCGAGACTTGGTGACAGATTGTGATATTCCTCTAAGTTTAAAGAATAATGTTTTCAACATTTCCTGTGAACCAACGTATGACCTAACATGGATGAAATGCAAATTCATAGCGACCCTTATTTTTCATTGCTAATTTTAAGAATTTCATGTAGTAGTTTACCTAATATTGAAATATTATAATATCTATGAGCATTCTCGAAGTTATAGGCAGTTCATCATGGAACTGAATTAACCTGTGGGGTTTGTGAGAATCAGATGTCATTAGCTGATCGGTCAGCTTGTGCAACCTTGTTTGTGCAGTCAAGTTGGCAGGCATTATCGACACCTACTGGCGCACCACACTCACGCTGACAATTATGCTTCCCTCCCCTTGCTCCATACTGAACTGTCAAAAGTCACAACTAATATAAATGCACTGTATTTCTCAATTCTTCACCATAAACTAAATATCTTCGTTATCAGTGCCTCACACCCTTTGAATTAGTACTGAAGACATGAGTGGGTTCATGATACTGTTTTGTCACACACATGTTTTTAGTCCTAATGTTGTGAGTGTTTTGTGATAGTAGAAATTCCTTATATAATATTCCTAATAAACTTTTATTGTTGTATTTTTATAAATAGGCCTGGACACAAAATGAAAACCAAGAAGCAGGTGAGTGATGGAGTTGACAGGACAATTGCTTGCCCTCACAAAGGCTGCACAAAAATGTTTCGGGACAACTCTGCAATGCGCAAACACCTACATACTCATGGTCCGAGAGTACACGTGTGTGCAGAGTGTGGAAAAGCATTTGTTGAGAGCTCCAAACTCAAGAGGCATCAGCTTGTCCATACTGGGGAGAAACCATTCCAGGTAAGCTTAAACTTCCTTTTCAAGTCAGTAGCTGTATTTGCAATTTTCTTTGTTGTAAAGATTTTTGTTTTGATTTACCATGTAACTGTCTTTGAACTTTCATCATAAGTCAAACAAACTGCAGACATAAATTTTAATCTGATATTGCAGTGCCTCTGTTGTTCTGAATTATGATGTAAAGTTCTTTCAAAGAAGTTTGTGTGTCTGAAGGAACTTTGCTTTATCATTTGGAATAACACAGACACTAAAATAAAAGTTTATCCACTGACACCGGGAAGTGACTTTCAAGTAAAATGTTTCACCTGTACATACAGAAATATACATAATGGATGTACAAGAACAGATTGTAGACACATGGTTCAAAACATACCTAAGTTTGGGTCAGGCCATGAGTCATGCTCAAACAGCCAAACGATAAGAGACTACTCACGATAAGTGGGAAATCTGGGTTCGTGTCCCAGTCCAACACAGATTATTGTCATTC
Source organism: Schistocerca gregaria (assembly GCF_023897955.1). NCBI lineage: Eukaryota > Metazoa > Arthropoda > Insecta > Orthoptera > Acrididae > Schistocerca > Schistocerca gregaria. The sequence goes on along the minus strand of NC_064927.1, from coordinate 169,771,281 downwards.
CTATTCACAATTGCAAATGCATTTCATGTAAATTTTATTCAGCTAGAGCATCATTTTTATAATGAGAGTGGAGAGAGCTTAAACAGAGTGCATGTACGTGCTGTGTTATTTAGCTGGTCAGAAGGGAACTTTCTTACTGATGCTGGTTAGAGTCTAGTCATCCGATACAGGCATGCAAGATACTGAAATCATCAGATGTTGGATAGGTTATTGGATTTTGATACATGGTTCGTCTTCTGGCAGGATGTTTTGTCAGAATATTAAGTTTATCCATATTTTTGGCAGTGGCCAGAAAAAACTTAAGCACCTTCAGAATTTCTTTTTAAAGACAGGTAAGGCAGTGATCAACTACAAACAGTTTGAAAAAGTAGAAATACGTCTTACTTTAATTACAGATACAAATTTCTGTGTGATGATATAGAGGGTAGAGGTGTAGTAATAGTAATGATTGATAAACACATCATTCGGAGCAAATTTTATGTACTCTTCATGGCACTACATCAGAAGAGATGTGTGCAAAAAGATCAACTATCCCAATGCTCTAAATGCATTTGCATTCAGCATAAAAATAAATTCAAAATGTTCAGGGTACCATTTTATTTTTGGAAAAATGCAAAGTAGTGGAAATAAGGATAAAATGGCATGCAGATGTTGCCATCAAAGAGAAATACTATTTGTGCATCCACAAGAGTTCCCACCTCATGGTGCTCGATGTAGGGCATGCCTCCAAATTGGAATTGGACTCTATTTTTTCCACTGTGCATGAAAATGTCTGTCTAAGCCTTTTCTGGATGTATACTGGCATGTGAAAACATCGTCTAAGGCTAAGGGACGTAATTAAAGGTTTCTTAAAGGTACTAAGTATCTTGAAATCTGGAAATGGTTGAACCTTAAGGCCTAGGGTCCAGACAGAGTACTCCTGCTCCAGTTTTTCAAGTAATTTGCACAACCTACATTGGATCACAGGTGGCAGCTTTGCAGATAAGCATTGCCTACACAATCTTTTCACCATGACAGGATAAGGTACCTTCAGGATCTGCACCTTATCCAGCCTCTTTGTGGTGGCTAGGGAGCTGCTGTTTTCCAAGAGAAGTAGCTCCTCACATTGTGTTGGGCATTAACATCTTTATGTGATACACATTTATGAACATTCCAACTAATTAACCACTAGCACATGGGACAGTTATACATAAATTGCCATCAGCAATGAAGCTATTTGGAATTGGCACAAACGGAAATGTAGTGGTTCTTGGTGTAGGCTATCTTTCCTTGAGATGGAAGATTCGTTATGTTTGGGGATAAAGAGATGACTGTTAAAGTAGTATGATACAAGTGGGAGGTCTTTCTTAAATTATATTTTCACAATATCATGCAGCAATATCTTATGCGAGCACAACAAACATATGCCTAGTTACACCCTATCTATACTGGTGAGTCAAAATGGAGACTACTATAATTGCTCTGGGCAGTTTTAATCCCCCCCCCCCCCCCAAAAAAAAAAATAAAAAAAAATAAAAAAAAAATAAAAAAATTGGATGACACAGAAGCGATGTGAAGTATTCAGGCTATGGACAAGACGTTTTCAAGAACAAAATTCCTCATTTGCTCATAATTTGTAGTGTGTGCTGCAAGCAGTCAGGTGTATATGCCCAGCAGACATACCAGTCACTTCCAACCAAGAAATCCTGTTTCTCTTAAAAACAGCTTGAGGAGTCAGTAATATTTTGCAATGTACAAAGGCACTAACGGAAGTAATAGTTCACGCAGCAGGTGAACAGTCCTGCTCAGTGCCTGCTGTTGCACAGTGTAAAGTCCCATCCCCCTGTATCCACGTAACCATCAGGCTCACTGTTGGAACTGAAAGCTGTGTGTAATTGGAAGAAGAAAGTGAGGGGTACAAACTGCATTAGGTAAAACCTTCTTTGACAGCTGTGCTACAGCTCCTGACAGCCACAAAGGCATAGCAGGGTCCTGCTCAATTGCTTCCAGATGGTACATGGATTTCTACTCTGGTGAGAGAGCCGTCCCTTCTGTGGCGTTCACAACTATTTGTAAGGCAGCTTTGGAAGAGTACTTTCAATTTGCTAATGACAGGGAAGTCCATAATCTGGTGTGAACTTGCCCTCTCCAGTGTCTCTAGTGATATATTTTGATAGCTAGGGCAACATATAACAACTTCTTCTCTAGTTTTTGACTTAAAATTCCAGTTTTCTCAGGTCCTTTCACACAGGTCGCCACGTTCTAACGTTTTTGATGCTGATTTAAAGTGTGAAGTAGACGTACAGACTTCCCACTTCTTTTATACGAGGTGACTTACTTGAGATTCCCAGCTGATCTTCTTTGCTGGCTACTGGAAAACACTCTTGACTGTATCCGTAGAATGATGCTAGGCACAGGAATATTTAAGCCTCTCTCTCTACTTGTGAAATAAGTAGATACTCGAACTATACATTTCGTAACCAATGGTATATTTGAACTCCATACAGAATAAAATTCTTACTTTCCACGTACATATATGACTTTCAGTAAGTCACTTGCTCCGTCCAATGTCAGAAACAAATTTAATTACATTTATAAAAGAGCTGACTTAATAACCATGACCCTACTTCACAGGTCTTTCCTCTACCAAGGCTGGATTAAGTGTCTCCAAGATTCCTTTTTGAACTGTTCTTCTTTCACATAACAATAGTCAGTGACAGAATAGGGACAGAGCTGCATAAAAACTCCATGGTTCTTCCTCTAAAACATCAATTGATTGCCTTACAAGTACTTGTCGGTGCCGTTCAACTGCCACATCTACTTTGTTCCTGCGACTGATTTTAAACCTGCACACACAAACATGTGACATGCAGTAGGTAGGATTTGACCATCCCACACTAGTATTTAGAATATCGAGTGTTCGAGGTGGTAGAAGGCTGAGTGGCTCTAGAATTTACACAGAAATTCTCGAATCGCTACAAGATGGAGGCAAGTGTTGGAGTCACCACAGTGCCAATGCTGCCATTCGTCTCTCCAAGTACCCTCCTGCAGTAACTGGTAACTGAATGATGACACCTTCCCATACACCACAGCATCATCAGCAAACAGCTGCAGGGTTCTCGGACTTTTCTATAACATGGGTCCCTTATTTATTTGGAAAGTGATCTTTGGACCCCCTTGCATTGCTGTCTGAAATTTTGCATATTAGTAAAAAAAAGTGATTAAGTAGGATTACCAGTGGCAAGACAAATATCAAGAACAATAATGCAATAAGTAATTTATTTTAAACATACACGATTGTTTGTTGTCTAGTGACTGAAATTACCATTCAAAATACAGTGACTTACTGTAATACGGTAACAGTGCAGTAATACAGTGCTGTAAGTACCTTAAGTGAAAATCAATGTGTGCTTTTTCCCTAATTTAATTTGTTTATTTTTTTAAATAGGAAATCCGCTTGTGAAACTGTTCTCAAATGTGGAGCCACTAATGTGAGCCATGAAGTTTTTTGTTTTTTTTTTTCCGTAATTTCAATGAAATCTGGAATAACCTTAGGTTCAGTTTCACATTAAGATGATTTTGCTTTAAGGTTTTAATACTGCACAGAGCAGAAAAGAACAAGCTACAAATTTCATTTTCATTGAAAACATTTTTCCATAAAGTATTGCATGATAGTTCCAATAGCTGCTGTTCTGTATCGGAGAGATTCATATCTTGTATGTCATGGATTTCTACATCAGCGAAAGGACTGTCAATCCAACTATTACCAGGTTGTGAGACAGGGAAATGTTCTTGAGAACTTGCAGCTAATGCTCTCAAGTACCCTACAAGTGTTTTGTGCATTTCAACAGAAAGTTTTTCACCTGAAGAATCAATGAAGAAGTCCTTGAGCACTGGAAATGATGAATAGTTACTGTTTTATACTCATGCTGCCCACAGGTGCAGTTTCATAAGTGAAGCTTCAACATTACTCTCAGTCTGGAAGATATTAAAATTTCTTCCTTCCAGGCCTAAATTAAGTTTGTTGAGAAAGAAGAAAATATCCAACAAGTCGGCCACTTTACACAATGAATCTAAAACACACAATCTCATGCCTGAAAAAGAATGTTGCTTGTGTAAAAGAAAGAAGCATACTTCATCACACAGCACAAAAAATGACAGAGGACTTCCCCTCTTTGACAATCACTCTTCAGTATGTAAGAATGTGTTGACTGCCAATTTCTTCACATAAAACTGTGAAAAGACCGGAATTTAGAGGACATGATTTAATGACATTAACAAGTTTTGTAATTTCATCCAGATCATATTTCAAATCCTCAGGCATTTTTCTCACTGTTAAAGCTTCTCTGTGTGTGAAGCTACACTTTACTTCTGGTGCTAAAGGTGTCGCTCAAGCCATTAAGCATGACATCAAACCTTTAAAAGCACATGTGCCATCCATAGTAATAGTTACACATTTATCATACCTGATATCACAGTTCATCATGAACTCATTAAGTGCACAAAACACATCTTCTGCCACTGTTGTAAGAACCACTGTACAGAACAAAAGCTCCTCACAAATAGTCTCTTAGCACTCATAACGATGAAAACCAACAGATATGCTTTTCTGTCCGGATGTCTGTACTTTCATCGGGTTGTTAGGAATAAAATGAGATAACCTTGAAGTTTTAAAATTAATTGTTCTTTCACAATGTTGTCTGTTATCCTTTTAATTGTACTGTCGAAAAGGGCAATTAAGTTTATTTCCTTAGGAATCAAGTCATTACCATAATCTCAAATATAACTTTTGCAGCTGGTAGGATTAAATTTTCCACAACTGTGTGGGGTTTCCCAGTTTTAGCAACTAGGAATGACAAATGCTATGATGCTGATGTAGCTTTTGCATTAGTATTAGCAACCACTGCAGTATTTGACATTGCACTTTTACTGCATTTCGTCTGCTTGAGTTTGTTAATAAAAAAAGTGTATTGACTTACCAACGTGCCCCTCACATTTTTTCCTCCATATGTCTTTGAAGATTAACAGTTTTCTTGCTTTACTTGCTCAATACTTCATAACACAAGACACATTAAGACTGCTGCCTGTGATCACTGCCTATGCATGTAAATCCGTAAACAAGGTTGTCATCACAGTGTCTTTGTAGTTTTCTCTTCTTTCCTTCACTTTCACTTGTATTAGCTTGTGAACTTGAAGGCTCACTTTCAAACCCATTGTTCGACTTATCACGAAGAGTCTTTAGTTTCACTGCAGATGATTGCTACCATCGGTCCATTACGAACTTGAGAAATGTCGCAACACAAAAAAACATTGAGCACTCTCCACTTCTATGGCATGTGCCATGCCATGAACACATGGCATCTGTGACTGTCTCTAATACCTGTTTTCTCCAGTAATACTTTTTTGCTCTTCCATTGTTTGATGGAATGATGAAGGGGAAAAACATGACTAATGCCATTCATTGAACCTAGAGGTATATATGGTGGTGTCACACTTATATCCCACTCGAGTTAAACTGACAGAGAAAATGCATGTCATAAAGCTTATTATTGTATCTAGCTTCGAAAACACCAGGGATTAACACTCTAAAGTGATCATAGAAGCTTGTAAAGGTGTGAGGCAGTTAAACCTTGTTTTCCGTATCTGATCACATGAATTTGCCGCTGAAGAAAAAAAGACAATATTGAGTGCAGTTTGGCTTTGTTGATTTAAGTAAGGAACAAGTCCCAAACTTTATTCTTTTTCTTTTTCCATGTTTTAATTATTCGTTCCTGGAAAATTAAAGAAGCAGGAAATTTTTGCTTTGACAGTAATAAGATCACAGTGCAATATTATTGTTTCAGAGTTGTTCTTACATTTGTTAGAAAGGAAGCAGTTAAAGACCAATGTTGTGGTTGTATGTCATTTTGATCTTTTCACAAATTGATTGAACCAAAGAAACATATTGTGATCTATCTTCCAAGACAATTTTTATATTAACCACACCTAATTTGAGTCAAGAGTTACTTGCAGTGATGGATCTAGAAACATATTTTGTGAGGGGTTTGTCATCATTTTTTTAGAAATCCCAGAATTTAGAGGAGGGGGGGGGGCGTCTTGACATTTATAAACATAGGAATGTCTAATATTTACTTCCTCTTCTTCTTTTTAACTGTAATTGGTGGTAGTGGTTGGAGCTTTCTGTCATGTGAAGATGAAACCCACGAAATTCCAAGGCATTGTTAAATTAATCTACAATAGGTTTTGAAAAAGTGCCATCACAAACACGGGATTTCTCTCACTTGAAGTGGTCCTATATAATGGTTGACAGACTTCAGGGCAGAAATTTAGTAAAGTCGGAAAACATTTAAATTTACAAATGTAGGTATAATTTCTAATTGCTTTCTGTTTAGCAGCTGAAAAAGATCCTTCTCGGACAACAACTGTGAGTGCCATTTTATTGCAACACATTTCAATTTTCAGGTTTCACGAAGCCATATTGTAAAACTGAATTGGGGTTCCATCCATACCTGGTGACTTCTTTGCTTTCAGTTGTTTCTTTACACTAGGAATGTCCTTCGTACAGAAGTCTGTGCAGTGGTCGAATAATGATATGTTTGTATGATTCTCCTGCGTGAACAATTTCTTATTGTGAAATTTAAAACATCGGCTTTCCTTTTGCTATCTTTTACTGCCACACTAAACTGATCAGCAAGTGCGTGGATAAAACCCTTAGACCTGCTTAGCGATTTTACGTAGGACCTGAATTTTTTCAGCAAGGTGGTTTGCTGAGGTAGGAGGGTGGTGGTTATTGTATGCTTTGTACATAAATCTTTTTGCAGCTCCACAAATTTTTACGAACTTTTACCAGTTGTCATTTGCGCACTCCCTTTTGAACAGGGTGCAATAGCCTTTGCTTCCCAGGATTTTTCGAATTTTGTTGTTAAACCACAATGAGTCTCTTCCGTCCGTAATGCATTTTGTCGGCACATACACGTTCAGAGAACAATTTCCAATTCATTAAAACTTGGCGTATTATTACTCTCCATACATGATAATGAAACTGGATGATGTCAATTCATTGTATAAGAACAACTTACCTGCTGTTTCTAGTAGATATACTCCCTAGCATACTTGATTGACTATTAACTTTAGAAACAACAGATAATATGTTACCATATTCACTAATTGCAGTCTCTATACTACAGTGTCGATAAGATCATGCCTATTTGCAGCTACTATTTCTCTAATATTTCTGTTGCATATGGGCTGTCTAACTAGCTGTTCAAAACAGTTTTCAGAAAAAAAACTACAAAAGTATTACATAAGACTGTCTGTAACTGCCTCCCCCTTCACTCTGCAATGAATCCATAGACATTGTAGTCTATACTTGGTAGGTTCAAGTCACCACAACTAATATCGCTTGATTGGGTATTTCTGCACTACTGACCATAGACTTTCTTTGAATGACTCTAAAATTGTCTTGGAATTGGTGGCTGCTGCTTGACTTTTTATCCATCCAGTTGCATTATATTTCCAAAAAAAAATTATTTTCACAGATAACGTCACTGTCACCAGGGTTGCTCGAGGTTCTGGAAATCAGGGAATTTCAAACATGTCAGGGAAATTTTGAGAGAAGAAAAAACAACTGGAAACCCCCCCCCCCCCCCCCCCTCAGTAGATGAAATGGTTTGTTTTTTGAGATGTCACGCATCATCACTGGTTGGGTGCAGCTGAGCACATGTGCCATTTCCCTACTCCCTCATTACTACTGCTTCCCCTTTCCTACCACTCCCCTCAGTGAACAAGTTTGTGCGCTCGTTTTCTGACAAAGGCTATGGCCGAAAATTTAGTTGTGAGAGTGTGATTGTCTTTTCTCCATGTCTGTATGTGGCTCAGCGATCATCTTCACAGTGAGTTGCTACCTATCTTCATTATTATTGATTCTCAGTGTATTTGTACAAGTTATCAGCTGCATGACTGATCACTGCGGTCCCATTTCATCAACATGCTGTCTGTGACTTCTGATTAGCTGGCCACATGAGTGGATGTCAGCGGCAGGCCAAAATCGCAGGACATTTCTGCAGGAATCTTTAACTGTTCAGGCCTGCTGATATGAAGTTCTTTGTTTCCCACTAATGAGCAGGTCTTGCCCATCAGATATAATCTCACCGAACTGCCCACTGCCCGGGTGTGTTTGTGTGTGGCATTATGAAGCACATTTTTGTGTTTTATCCATGGAGCCAGGACTGCAGTGCTCTTCAGCAGGCCAGAGGCTATGTGTGATGGATTTCAGAAACAGTGGCTGTCTCGCCACAAATATGTTGTAGAGTGCAGCATGTTATAGACATTTTATTTATTCTGGTACACTTTGGCACTTCAAAAGTAGTTTATTATTAGAAACTATGGATGATAAGAAGAAGAAGAAGAAGAAGAAAGTTGATGGCAGTTTTTATTTTACTGACAATAATGAACATAGTAGAACCAACATTTTATTGGTGGTCATTTATATTGTTGGTTTACACAACTCTTCCCTGTCTTACACATTTCTTTCAAGATGCTCATTTCTTTCTGAGGTTATTTCTGAAATCCATGAAGGCATTTTAAATCTATCTTGTGACTGCAAGGAAATTGCGTATTTTTGTCACCAAATGTGTGTCATTTTATTGAAATAAAATATCAGTTGTCTTAATGAAACACAGATACCATTTGGCTTGCTTTCTCCATCTAAAAACAGTCCATTACAAAAGATGTTGATGTTAGCACTCAAGATTTTTTCTCACTTTAGGAAATGCCATCTGCTTGCAGGTTTTATTTAGATATTTTCTCATTTGGTAGTATTGTTTCTTGTACTGTAACTGCAAAGGTGGAATGTCAACTTACATCTTTATTTACCCTTGAGATCTCAAAATTTGGCAGGGAAAAATGCTAAAACTTGTCTGGAAATCACGGAACTATCAGGGAATTTCACTTGGGGAAGCGTGGGCAACCCTGGTCACATTCAGATTCAACCTCAATAGATGCAATATTTTTGTCAGTTGCAGTATAATCTCTTACCTTCCTGATCCCAAATCGTCACTGTAGATGCAACCTCATTATACACGAACATGCCCCATGCCCCATGGCCTTGCCGTGATTGAACACTAACTCATCCAACGCCTGTGATTGAACACTAACTCATCCAACGCCCTACAGATTCCAAACTCTCCACTTCATTCCTCCTACACGTAACCAACTACATCCCAACCCATAACTGCTTCATCTTTGAAGGGAAGGTATACAAGCCATGGGCACCCATCTGGAACCCTTGTATGCCCTCTTCTTGGCCACCTAGAGGAAACATTCCCAGCTTCTCAAAACCCCAAACCCTTGGTCTGGTTCAGGTTCATTGATGACATCTTTATAAACAGGACCCAAGGTCAGAGCACATTATCCTCATTCCTTCACAATCTCAACCCATACTCTCCCATCCATTTCATCTGGTCCTCCTCCACCCATTGTGCCACCTTCCTAGATGTCGATCTCCTCCTCTCAGATGGCTCCATCTGCACATCAGTCACCAATAGTACCTACACTTTGACAGCTGCCACCTCTTCCACACCAAAAAATCCCTCCCATATGGCCTGGCCACCCATGGCAACCACATCACCAGTGATGAGAACGCCCTCGCCCAGTATGCTGAAGGCCTCACGAAGGCCTTCACAGACAAGTAATACCCCCCCCAGACCTAAACTACAAACAGATCTTCCGTACCTTATCCCCACAGACACCTGATCCTCACAGCCATCCAAAGAACCAACCACAAAGGAGTGCCTCCTTGTCACGCAACACTACCCGCAACTGGAATGACTGAACTACGTCCTTTGTGAGGGCTTTGAAGTGAGGGACACCCTACCCAAGTTACTTCCATCCCATTCCAAAGTGATGTTCTGCTGTCCACCCAACGTCAACAGCGTCTTAGTCCATCCATATGCCACTCCCTCCCCCAATTCCCTGCCATAGGGATCATACCCTTGTGGAAGACCCAGATGCAAGACCTGCCCTATCCATCCACCCAGCACCTCCTAATCCAGTACCGTTACAAGCTTATCCTACCCCATCATAGGCCATGCCACCTGTAAAGCAGCCATGTTATACATGAGCTCTGCTGCAACCACTGCACAGTGTTTTACATTGTTATGACAACCAACCAGCTATGAACCAGAATGGATGTCCACCACCAAACTGTTGCCAGATACGAGATGGACCACCTAGTGGCACACATTCAGCAGAGCACAATATGAGAGATGTCAGTGGCTGTTCACAACCTGTGCCATCTGGATCCTCCACGCCACCACCAACTTTTCTGAGCTGAGCAGATGGAAGCTGTCCTTAAAGAACATCCTTGGTTCCCATAATCTCCCTGGCCTAAACCTAAGGTAACTCACTGTTCACTGTCCCCCCCCCCCCTCCCTTCCCACCTAATTTTGTGTGTGCGTGTGTGGGGGCGGGGGGCACATGTTTCTCCCCCTCCCTTCCCACCTAATTTTTGTGTGCGTGTGTGGGGGCGGGGGGCACATGTTTCTTGAGAAAGGAATTTCATTCCAAAAACTAGCAAAGCAAAGCTCTGTACCTTTTGTTCATGTACCTGTCAATGACACAGTACTTCTGCCTTTCAGTGAGTCATTGCCTTTATCCCTGCATAATTCATTAACTGTGTTTTCCTTATATGCTCCATGAATCGATAAGTATCTCAGAACTTTCTACTTTGGGTTTCAGCCAGCTGTCTATCTCAAGAATAATTTGAGTACAGGACTTTTCTTGGAGGCCAGTAAATTCAGAAACTTTGAGATGAATACTTAAACAATTTACTGACAAAGCTCTGACAGTTGAAGTGCAGCTACTCTGAACGTGGTCTGGTTTCACTGTCTGTGTTTCTTTGGTGAATGAATGTTCATCTGAGTACCTTAAACTACTGCCTATCTTAAAAAAAGAACGTGTGCACTTCACAGGTACTGTGCTAGCCAAGTAGCTGTTCCCTTTATCTAGTGCACACCTGACCTATCAAGGGGAGACTACAACAACATTCATCCACTGGTAGTTTTGAATCCTTTTCTGCAACCTGTCTCTCTCCTAATTTACAGTTTATTTTGAAGAACTAACTTTCTACTCCTCTCTGGCCATTCAGAATTAGGTTTTCCATGTCTCCCATTAATCATTTAATGGCAAATTGTAGACTGGTTCCTTCAGAAAGTTTTTTAATTCACCCTTCATCCTTGTCCCCAAGATTTGATGTTTCTAATCAACTCTGTTTAACTGGATGTTGAACCATAACCTGCTTTCTTCATTTGATTCATAATAGAGCAGCTTTTACTTCTCTCCAGTGATTTTTCGTGCTACAATATTCTGTTACTAATGTAACCTCTGGTTCAGAATATATAGCTGCAGTTCAACTTCCAGCAAATAATTATTGTTCTCTCCTTCTGAAGAGAAAGTACTCCACACATCATGTTTTCTCATGGTGTAAGCTTGTATTATTGCTTGTTCCATGCTGAATAAGAAATTACCCTAATTTTCCAGATTCACTTACCCCATCATGTATCACTAAACACCATCATTATTCTATAACCTGATGCTGCAGTCCTAAGACAACTTTGAATTGGTCATCATGTTGAGATCAGGTGTTCTGCCGATAGTTCACATCTTCCCAATGCCATGTTTCGATACCATGTTGGCATTTTCAACAGGTGTTCCTTGAGACTGGCTGACTGGGTCCTATATTTGTACCTTTGTGGTGCCTGGAGTTCAGTCTATCTGTTCTAGGTTGGATGTCCCCTCTGAAAACACCTGATGTGGAGTACATGGCAGACAGAGCTCCAGGCACCACTGACAGAACATCTGATCTTAACAAGATGACAAATCACCAGGAAAGTCTAAGAGGTTACAAGTTTGAAATGCTTTTATGTGACATTAAAGTGCCCTAGGGAAGTGTGATAGGTCCATTGCTATTTTCCATATACATAAATGGTTTCACAGGGAGGGTGGGCAGAAATCTGCTGCTGCTGTTTGCAAATGATGCTATGGTGTACAGGAAGGTGTTAGAGAAGATGACATAGACAAAATTTCTAATTGGTGTAATGAATGGCTGCTGGCTCTTAATATAAAAAAAGGTATGTTAATGGGGATGAGTAAGAAAAACAAACCCGTAATGTTTGGATACAGGATTTGTAGTGTCCTGCTTGACACAGTCATGTCGTTTAAATATCTGGTCATAACACTGTGAAGTGCTGTGGAATGAGCATTTGAGGATTGTGGTAGGGAAGGTGAATGGTCAACTTCAGTTTATTAGGAGAATTTTAGGAAAGTGTACTTCATCTGTAAAGAAACGCATACATAGGATGCTAGTACGACCTGGATAGAAGAAGATATTATTTTCAAAGTTTCAGTTGAAGAACATCTGACCTGTGTATTACTGAAAGAATCAAATCTATAGGGGGGGGGGTGGGGGGGGAGGAAACTTCAAACATAAAGCTATTATGCTGGTGTTATAAACATTCTATGTGGTTTTATTAACATTTCACAGAGTTAAAAGGAAACTGCTATATTGGAAGAGATTGTGCCCAGAGAATAGTATAAAGTTCTCATTGACAAATAAGTATGAAGTAAGTAAGTAAGTGTAGAGATGATGTGATACTTGGCCTTCTTCTTTGTTGATTTGGTAACTTCTTTCATTTTCCATTAAATGATCTATGTATGGGTATTGTTTATATGATGGTATTATGTCTTTAAATTTCAGTATGACTGTGTAACTGAAATGATATACATTATTTGTTGTTTTTAAACAGTACCTTAAAACAAAACAAAAATTATGTTTTTTCTGCTTTACATAAAGTTTGTCTTCATTTATGCTTTTTCCCTTGCCTTGTACCAGTTTCAGAGTATCACTGTACTTCATTTTTAACTGTATTTATAACTGCTGTATTACCAAAAGATGTGCCTTGATCATATCTCTATCACTGGTATGTCTGTTTATGTTTGTTTAGTCAAATATATTAAATGACATAGTATGCTTGGTGTTGAGGCAACTTGCAGCAGTGTGAAGTGCTCTATATCCATTTTTAATAACATTGAATTTTAAGACTTATTTTTGTAGTGTTTAGAAAATTTAAAGAAAGGGAACTTTCGAATAGCTAATCAGAAGCTAATATGGTGGTGAGTTTGAATGTTATTCACATAAACTATAAAATAAATTATTACAGTTAGCATGCACTGTGGTTCACACATACACAAATGAAAGCCTAGAGAGATGAATGATTATAGAACTCCAGAGACATTTGTTATTAGGCAGTTTGTGATATAATTCAATGATTGCCTGAACATGGCACCCTCATACTAACTTGACTTTTTCTGTGCACCCCAGTGATCTTGATTATGAAACAAAGACCGTCACCTTAATTTACCCAAGTTTCAGTGCAGTACAACAGGAACCTAACTGCTCCATAGTAATCTAAAAATTGGATTGTGAGTTAAGTTATTACTATGTTTCTCATAAAGGTAATGATGTCCTCTGCTTTGCAATATCTTTTTACAGTGTACGTTTGAAGGTTGTGGTAAACGATTCTCACTTGACTTCAACCTAAGGACACACGTGCGCATCCACACTGGTGATCGCCCCTACGTCTGTCCTTTTGATGGTTGCAATAAAAAGTTTGCACAGTCTACAAATCTTAAAAGTCACATTCTGACGCATGCAAAAGCAAAGTAAGTTATCTTAAACGTGTATTTAGTAGATATTGCTGCCTTTATTTCCATCTGTTGTAGTGGGTGTTCAAAGCCTCATATGTTTCCCTTGTAAACATCAAAATGCACTGAAAGATGACTGTACTACGCATTGTGATCTCTATTCTTAAATGAAATTAACAAAAGCCAGTAAGGATAGGATCCACCCATCATTTGCAGTTGCTTGTCATGTTATCTTCCTCCTCCATTATCAGTGACTGGGTATTAATTGTTTTTGATTTTATGTCCAATTAGAAGATAGTTAACTAACCTCTGCTTCATCCGTTTAATAACTTATAATTAGTCAGCACATTATGTGGTTTACATTTGTATATACATATAGCAGGAAAGTTCTGACAGAACATAAACGCTTCAGGTGTAAAAAGAGAGACTCACCGAAAATCAGAAGCGTTGAGTAAGTGACGGGCAAACAAGATAGAAAAGTTCTAGCTTTAGTAGTACATCCTTTCTCGAGCTGAAGTAGAAATATACACATGCCTGTACCCCTTCATGGTGCTGGGTGGGGAGACAATTTCAGTGGTGTAGTTTGGAATGTGGACAAGATTTTGGTGGACATTATATTGGTTGGAATGGATGGAGGGCCGGGGGGGGGGGGGGGGGGGGAGGCGCATGAAGCAGGAAGATGGATTGGGGTTGAGTAGCTAGCAGCTTGGAGGGACACAGCAGATTTGCTGGCTAGGAATGCGAGGGGGGAGGGGGGGGGGGCAAAATTGGCAGCTGCTAGAGCTAGATATGTGATGCATAGTTGCCAGAGCCATTGGAAGCAATGCACAAGGAAGGTGATATGGAGATGCAAAGTGAGCAGGGATGATAGGATAGAGGAAGGGGAAGCTCTTGGGAGGAGAGTGTGGGGACAGTCAGTTAACAGAGATTGAGGACAGGATGATGCTGGGAGTGAAGGATGTGTTGCAAGGATAACTGCCTTCTGGATAGTTCAGAAAAGCTGATGGTGAAGAGGAGGATTCATATGGTCCAGGGCGTGAAACAGTCATTGAAATCGAATATGTTGTGCTCAGCTGCACATTATGCCACCTATTGTTCTTGGTTGCAGTTTGGCAGTGGCCATTCATTCTGATGGACAGCAGCTTCATTACCATGCTGACATTAAAGAACTGTGCAGTGATTGTAGCAGAGTTGGTGCGTGACATGGCTACTTTCACAGGTGGCTGATGGTTTAGGTTAAGCTTCTGTCAGGATGGGAGTAGATGCTGCTGGCTGGGTGGATTGGGTTGGTCTTACACCTAGTTCTTCTACAGGGATATGATTCTTGTGGCAAAAAGTTGGGTGTGGGAGTATCTTAGGGATATTGTGTAAGTTGGGTGGACAATGGAACACCACTTGAGGTGGGAGGGATCTTGGTTAGTATGTCCCTTATTTCATTGCATGATGATATATAATTAAAGCCCTGATGAAGGATGTGTCTCAGTTGTTCCAGGGTGATAATGGATGACAAGGGGGATGCTCTTTCGTTTTTGTTCATGGACTAGGTTTGGTAAGGCAGTGACTGTCTATGAAGGTGCTTGTGAGATCAGCAGGATGCTGGACAAGGGAGTTCTCATCACTGCAATAAACCATTCACAGGTGGCCAGACCTTATGGGAAGGATTTTTTCATGTAGAAGTGAAGGCAGCTACCAAAAAATGGTTACTGTTGACTGTTGGTTTAAAATGGCATTTCAACAGCTGTTGTCATTTCCACACCAAAAAATCCTCCCATACAGATGGCCATACATGGGCAGTGTATCTTCAGTGACAAGAACTCCCATGTCCAGTATGCTAAATATTTCACGAGAGCCTTCACAGACAGGCACTACAGCTTCTCCCACCACCCACCCCTTACCCCCTCCCACCCCTACCCCTCACCACCACCCACCCAAACTTAGGCTGCAAACAGATTTCCTGTGTCATATCTTAACATACTCTCAATCCTCCCTTCTCGCCGCCAAGAATCAGCTACAAAGGAGTGTCCCCTCATCACCCAGTATCACCCTGGCCTGGAACATCTGACCACATCCTTCACCAGGAAATTGACTATTTATCTCCATGCCCTGAAATGCGGAACATCCTACCCAAGATTCATTCCATCCTTCCTTATGTGGTTTTCCATCCCCCATCCAACCTACACATCCTAGTCCATTCACATCCCACTCCCACTCTCACTCCCACCCCTTTGCCACAGGGAACATATCACTGTGGAAGACCCGGATGCAAGACCTGGTCAGTCCACCCATCCAGTGCCTCCTGCTTCAGTTCTGTCACAGGCTGGGCTATCCGTGAAAGCAGCTGTGTCATATTCCAACTCTGGTGCATTCACTGCACAGGTTTCTATGTCAGTATGTCAACCAATCACTTGTGCACTAGAATAAATTGCCACCACCAGACTGCGGCCAAGAACAAAATAGACCACCGAGTGGCACAACATGCAGCTGAGCCCAACATGTCCCCCATGCTCCGCCCAGTGTCTTCCTTCTCCTCTGTCCTATTACTCCCTCCCAATTCACCTCTCATTGTCACCAACACCGTGCACTGCTTCGAACTGGCTCAGACATCCTTGCATCACATATGTCTCATGGAATGACGTAGCCTGAAACCTACCAAGTTTCCAGTCTCTCTCTTGTGTAGCTGTTAATGACTCAACACTTCTGCTTTTTGGAGAGTGGTCTCCCTTACTCATAAAGTATTTACATTTGTGTGTGTTTATGTGCCGGGGGATGGAGGGGGGGGGGGGGGGGTTAGGTTTGTTCATTGAGACAATTGTGCTCTGATGTAACTGTGGAGAGGACTTCTATAGCCTTTTTTCTGTTATGTGTTCTTGCATTGCTTGTTTTTGGATATGTAAAGAGGTGGTGGGGGGCAAAAGTACTTCACTTAACAGGCTGCTTCGTCCTCTCAACACCATACTATTTAACTGCACCCGTTGTTGATTATAGTCTGTGTAAATCCAATTTCTTGTTGCATTTGCTATTATTGGAGCTCTCCCTTAATCAGATAGGTACTAGTTTGATTATCTTCCTGCTGTCTCAGATATTGTTTTCCTATTTTGTTTTATGATATATTGTGTATTTATTGTATGCTGTGTAGCCATTGCACTGTTACTTTCATTGTGTACCGTATTTGATTTAGTGTGTTATTTGTGAATATAAGCTGGGCAGTAAGAGTTGTTGGCATTAAACCTACAGTATTTACTCTTGGTAATTAAATTTGTGATACTTTATCTTAATTTCACTCCATTATTTATGTATTGTCACTGTGTACCACACTCGATTTCACATACTGTTTTTAGCAGAAAATGTATCTATACTAATAATAACAAAATATTATCCAAAAATTAAATTGCTACTTGCTGTAAATATGATGCATTGAGTTGCAGATGCGCAGCAAAAAGGATGAAAAGAAATGAAACAAACACACACACACACACACACACACACACACACACACACACACACACACACACACACACACAGAAGCAGGCAGTGTCGGGTGAGGAGCAGACAGGTGGGTGCATTGGCAGAGAGGGGAAGAGATGGATGGGTGCACTGGCAGAGAGGGGAAACGACCACTGGGTGTGTTGGCAGAGAGAGGTGCATAATGAGGGTGAGGGGACATTAATTGTGAAGAGGTGATACAAAGGACAGGGTGGTAACCTGGGTGGAGGGTGAGGGGCTATAGGTTATCGTAGGTTTATGGTGGGATAATTTTTGGAGTGGACTGTGTGTAGTAAAGATAACTCACATCTGCGCAGTCCAGAAAATCTGATGGTGAAGAGGATGATCCAACTGGTCAGATTGTGATGTAGCCATTGAAATCAAGCTTGTTATGTTCAGCTGTATGTTGTGGTACAAAAAGGTCCACTTGGCTCTCTACCACAGCTTGGTGATAGCCTTTCATCCTGGTGAACAGTTGGTCGGTAGTCATACCAATATAAAAAGCTGTGCAATGATTACAGCTGAGCTAGTATACGACCCTGCTGCTTTCACAAGTAACCCAGCCTCTGGTGGTTTGGGACAAGCCTGTGGCAGGAGATGCACTAGGATGTTGTGTAGTTCGGGTGGGTGACCAAACTCCAATTAGAGGTAGGGTGGTGGTTCTTCTGGAGAACCTAGAATCCTCAGGGGAATTTCATGAAATCTCAGGGAATACTGTGTTTTTAACCTAACATTGAAATTTAATTTTATTTACTTTTATACATCATAAATTTTAAAATATCTGTGTGTTAATTATATGAACATTATTTTGTATGACTTACAAATGTCATAAAAACCGTGATTAAACTACTTCTTTGGCTGGTATATAGCTCAGCTGAGAGGAAAGAAAAGTAATTATTTTGGTATGCTAACCCCACCCCCACATATGCCCCTTGTCGCTCACCATTATTTTATCAGGAGCATCTTGACGTTATATTCTTCCTCATACCCGGAATTCTCAGGGATTTTTTTCTCCAAGTTTGAGTAGCCATTCTGGGAGGGGTGGTGGTACATGAAGGATGTGGTTCAGTTATTCCAGTCTGGGGAGGTATTGGATGATTAAACGATGGTCGTTTATAACTGGTTCTTGGGGGTGTTTGGGGGGGGGAGGGGAGGGGAGAATATGGCATGGGAAATTTGTTTGCAGACTTGATCTGAAAACAGTAAAAACGTCATGTCTCTCTGTCTGTCCGTCTGTCTGTCTGAACACCCTAATCTCCAAAACTGCTAAACTAATTTTTGTGAGGTTTTCACAGGTCACTGGAGCATAGCTTGGGGCAGAATATAGACTTGATTTCATAAAAATCAAAACACAGAAAAAGAGAGATCATAATCTAAAATTAAATCTAAAACTGTCAGCTCAGCTTAGTAGTTCCAATATGTAATCATCACAGTGTAGTACACCAAAGAACCAATGAATTGTGCTGTTGTTTTGTAGTACAGGAAAGATCAAATAGATGATGTGGTTATTGTTTTTATCTCAGTTTTTGGAAGTTTATGTCAGTGACAGAATTAAGCAACACAGTCATATCATTACAAATACAATCTAACAGTAAATTTACTTTGCCAGGTTATACAGATTTACTGATTTCACTCTTTGTATTAAAAAATTAACATTGTTTTGCTTCTTTTTTACTTATATTCTTTGCCAGGAAAAAAAATCATTAAGTTCACTTTATGATTTGGATGCCTATTCATTACATTTTGATTTTGTTTTATTTATGGATAAAAACTGTCTAAACAATGGTTGAGTCTTTATGAATACAGTGGAACAGCTAAAAGACTGGCGGCTGTGTTGTCTGAAGAATCCAGTTAAGATCGTGGGGTGAGGCCTGCTGCAGCTTGAGAACATTAGGCTTGAACTCACTCTTTGAAAGTTCATTCCAAAAGTGAGACATGACATAACTCTGATCGAGAGCATTGTGCATTACCGTATTTACTCGAGTCTAAGCCGCACCTAAAAAATGAGACTCGAAATCAAGGTAAAAAAAATTTCACGAATCTAAGCCACACCTGAAATTTGAAGTTTTAGATCGCACTTCCAAATCGAAACGAAGTTGGTCCATTGTAACATGAGAGACAATTTAGGTCGAATGGATGAAGATACAGCTACAGTAGGTTGGTTCGAGTCATAAGCTTAACAGTTAAGCTTTACCAAGTAGCCATTGCTATGTGTCAGGGGCTTCGTCCTTATTTGTACGGGTACCCTTCCTTTTTCACGTGCTTTGTCTGGTTTGAATCAATTGCTTATTTTGCTTTGATCTGATAAGTGCAGTTCTCTTTGTTATAGGTGTTTACGTCACTCTAAGCTGAAACTGCATTATTTTAATGTGTCATGCATTGTTTGTCGTATTCTGATAATGAGTGTTTACGATCTGTCGCCACTCGTGGCACGGCTTGCTTTTGTGCAGAGCTGCCACCACTTACAATAAAATAAAAAAAAACAGAGAGGAATTTTCTCATAAGCGAAACAATGGCAAAAGACTACTATTTGTTATTACTCACACTGCTGCTTTCGTTGATAATGATCAACAAGAACCAAATAATAGACTGCGTATGATAGATGATGTTCTGAACAAGAGTGTAGCAAAAATTTCTCTCCGTTTGAAAATCTTTGCAGGCGCCTCTTTAGTACATTACATTCTGCACAGAAATTAGTCATCCTAGATTTAAAAATCTAGTCAGTTGCCGTGCTTCATTTCTGACTGTATCACTATTCAGCATAAGAATAATACAAATATAAACATGACATGATACGTATATTCTTCCGCATTTGCTGTTGTCTCACTCTAGTTTCGTAGTTTATTAGGCAGACAGGATTTAAGTGAGATAGCAACAAACACGAAAGAATACATGGCATAATGTTTACATTCTTCTACCTTTTCTTTTAATTTATTTACTGGCACAGAGGTTTTGGCACCAGTATTTATCTTTGTGCTTGCAAAGCATGCCTGTGTAGCGCTACATATATTCGATGCCAGAAGTTAGTTGTGGTGGTACCTACCAACATGTTTCAGAACTTCGCTTACTTTGCACTTGATTCTAAGCCGTAAGCAGTTTTTTGGATTACAAAAATCGGGAAAAAAGTGTGGCTTAGATTCGAGTAAATACGGTATCTTGCTCCTCGAAGTCCTTTGCTCATAGTGGCTTAAAGTTATTTCTCTCCAATGTAACATCATAGGAACAAAAATATTGATGAGAAGTGGCACAGGCAAGTAAGTTTTTATACCCCAATTTCTACTTATTTCTAAATATTTACAATTTCGCTTTATAAGTGTATAATTTCCGATGAACTGCTGATGTACCATAACCATAAACAAAGCTCACAGCCAAACTGCTTTTTGCAGGTATGTCAATTGCTTTTTCCATGGCCAATTCTGTGGGTCTCTCCCATGTTAGAGAAGCAAACAAGCATTTCATTCCTGTCCCCAATCATACTACTTCAAACATTGTATGCAAAGTATCTTAATAAGTCAAAAATATATTCCGGCAACAATGGATTTCTCAGCTAGTTGGTTCATATTTGTTTTTATGTGCCATACCTATATTCATGGACTAATGTATATTTATTGTTGTTAGAACATCGGCGGCAATGATATATCAAACTCTGAGACTATTTTCGAACACTCGGGACTGACCGCATCAAAGAACATACTGTTTTGATGCATGATAGTGCAGGATTGTCTCCATTAACCAAATTATCTTCCAACTAACACTCAGCTACCTCTTTGTAAACACTTCCAAAAATCGGAAGTATTGGCAACTATCACAGTTTCGTCACAGTTTATGCCATGTACCTCATTTAAGCAATTTTCTGCTATGATGATTTTTCTGGTTGCTGTAGCCTCATATGTTCCATGCACCTATCCTGAACTGTGCGAATTGAGCAGCTGATGTAAGTCTTCCCACGTTGATATGGAATTTTGTATATTTCAGGATTTCTAGGCCTCGAATATTCTTTCACAGAGCCAAGTACTGCCCAAATCTTGGGAGCTGGACGGAACATTGTTAATGTTAAAACACCTTAAAATTCTTACAATTTTAAATGATATGCTTCCAGCATAAGGAATAAAGGCCACAGATCTTTGCTCCTCTTCGTCCATGCTCCATAGCCCACCGAATCTGCTTCTCACAGTATCCATTTTCCTGCAAAAACAGCTGTCAAATGTGCTCGTTCTTGGATTAAACTATCTGCGTCAGCAATGGCATATGCTCTGCGTGCCAGAATCCTGTGTTGGTATGATGGATGGCAACACTTAGCACACTGATACTGGTGTGTGTGTGTGTGTGTGTGTGTGTGTGTGTGTGTGTGAGAGAGAGAGAGAGAGAGAGAGAGAGAGAGAGAGAGAGAGAGAGAGAGAGAGAGAGCTTTCGATGAACCAGAATACCATCTGTTGCCCAAGGATGGAAATATCCCATCACTTTCAATGTCCATAGTAAATTTAATGCTGGCATTAAGACAGTGGAAGTGGTCCAAGAAATAAATTTGCAACTATGGGTGATAAGGGACTACCCATAGCCACTCTGTCATTTTGTTAAATAATGTTGCCATTAAATGAAAAATAAATGGATGTCAATACATGACAACACAAACCTTCACCAACTCTTCATCTAGTTTTTCACTGATCAAACTCGGGCTCTTCCAACGTGAATAAAGATACCGCATCAAAACTCACTAATAAATCTGAAGGAACCAGCTTCAAAGACTTCAATTGTTGAATAAAATCGGCCAAATTGGAGATAAGGTGCTCACACTTGCCTCATAAGGACTGAGAACAGGTGTTAAATACTTCACTATGCTATAAGTGGGTGAACCCAAATTACTAACAGTATTGTGTAGAGGAACCCCTTCCTTATGTGGCTTAGGCACATAAGGAATAGATAGAACGGCAGCACCGGGATAAAGTTTCTTATGTAAATCTGCGGACAACGAGCTCTCTTTCAAAACTAAAAGTGTCTTGCACTTAATCCTTTACGTGGGACCACTAGATTGTCTTCTTTAAGCTTGGTTGTTGAGTAGTAAATCCATTTTAAGAATGTAATCATCGTGTGTCATTACAACCTTGATATTTCCCTTTTTGGCTGGTAAAACTACTACATCATAATTGTCATGCCTAAGGGAATGAATGGCTGCTCTCTCTGTGGAAGAGATGTTATCCCATGGTGGCTGAACCTGACATAATGTGTGGGACACTTTGTGCCTTATTTCTTCCGCCCGGTCTTCAGGGAGGCTGTGTACTGCTTGTTAAACAGAGCAGATAAATCTTGTGACAGGAAATCTCTTTGGAGTGGGGGCAAAATTTAACCTATGTCCAACACCACCTCTGTGGACCCATCCAACACTTTACTTGAAAGATTAACCACAGTGCGTCGAAGTTTATCTCCTTCTGAAGTTGTAGAATGAGAAAGAAGCCTTTCAAGCCTGTCTGGTAACCACACTCCTGTGTGTCCAATTCGATAGTGCCCATGTTGAACCATCAGTCTACTCCCAAACATCTCTTGGAAATTGTGATGACAAATCCAAATATAAGTAAAATAAATCATAGGAAACAATATACAGCTGTCTACGGGTGAAAACAAATGTGTTCTCGTGTGTGTGTGTGTGTGTGTGTGTGTGTGTGTAATTCTGTTGAAGGCCTTTATGGCCAAAAGCTTACTTGTCTGACAGTCTTTTTGTTGTGCATATCCGCAACTCAGCATCTCCACTACATTTCGAGTAGCAACTATCCTTTTCATAATATTATTATTCTTCCATCCTGGATTTTCCATTTTTTAATCTGTCAGTACTTGCTTCAGTGTGTTAACCCTTGAAAATAAGATTATAACTCATAAAGAGCAGATTATGACAGTATTTTAAATTTATTCATTAATTATATGAAATATTGAAAATGAAATTTTCCTGCCCGTGGAAGCTGTTACATTGGAAACCTGGCTTGGGACAATGTACCATGGACTGGATGTGCCATTTAGTAATGCATATGGTGAATAGTTTTGTTACATGGTCTGTTTGTTTAATCATTTACTATAATACTTTGTTTTTGTTTATTCTTTTACTGTCATACAGTGACAATTTATTGTTTTGTGATAAAGCATGTACTAAGCTAATTTTCCAACACATGGAAAATATACGCCTCAAATTTATGTTTACTCTTAACTATACACAAGCACTTTGTGAAGCTGTCAAGTGAATCTAAAGCCATTTCTATCAGTTCAGTCAATTATATTGTAACTTCCTGGTTTCTTGCTGAAGCTGGGGAAGGACAAGGCTATAGAATAGCAGGGTACAAAGATCTGTTCTGCCGATCTGTTAATATTGAGGTGACTGCTCTTGAAGTTTCGAACTATCAGACATTGCACTCTAGATCTGTAGTACAATGTTTCTTATATTCTTCCAGTACATAAAGTTTTCCTTGCATAAATTCCCCAACTCATAATAGGTTACTCTCACTGCATATGCTTCATTGAAGGCTAGTTTCAAACATTAGTCTTCACTGATATCTGTGTTTACATGTATACTCTGCAAAGCATTGTGAAGTGCATGGCAGAGGGTACCTACCACTCAGTGGGATTGGGGTTTCTTCCCACTCCATTTGCATATAAAGTATGGGACAGATACCGAAAACTGCTTAAATGTCTTCATGTGTGGTGTAACCTCAGTTAATAAAGATTCTTGAAATTTTTTAAGTAGGTTTTTGCAGGACACTTGGCTTCTAACTCCAAATGGCTACGCCAGTTCAAGTTTCTCAGCATCTCCTTGGGTTTGCCTCATATTTCTTACAAACCTGTGACCATAATATTTCATATGGGCCCTACACAACTGTGCAATATTCTAAGATGGGACACAAATGTGCTTTGCAATCAGTCTCCTTAATAGATTAATTACATTTTCCCAGTACCCTATTACTGAACAGAAATTTGTCACATGCTTTACATACAACTTAGCCACGTTATATCATCCCAGTTCATACATCTGCAAAGCTACGTCCAGGTATTTGAATTAGTTTACTTAGCCTACTTGTGATTCGTCTATATTGCTGTTATAGGACACTAATAACACTAATATTTAAGCATACTCTCATCTTTTACCACAGTATTGTCTTATATATGCAGATATTGTACAGAAAACATCAGTAAAAACACAGTGGATCACGTCTTTATCTTTTGCGCCTTGCAGCCTACATGTTGCGTGAATTTCTCACAGAAACTTGCATCACTGCATTTCAGTGCAGCTGTTAGAGCATATTACTTAATACTCAATATAGTTCTAATTTGAGACTACTGTGCCATTCCAAGCTGTCTTATTTCAAAATACAATAAAAGAAAGCACAGCCAAAGCTGTTCTATTGTAATGTGCGCAATTATCTTTTAATAATAAGTTGGCGTCATCTTTGTAAGATCATACAAGATGAACATCAGAGTCTGTAGTCCTTAATTGTGCAAAATGAACAAAATAAGCTTCTGCTATTCACTGTTGTACCATTTATTTAGATGGTCAATAAATATGTATAGGTTTCAATCATTCTTAACTCATGTTCAGTGGCCCGACACACAGATAATATGTTGCTAAATTTATGCTATTTTATCACAGTTACATGTTTATGTGTCCAGTGATTGTTTTCACCCAACATTCACAAGATCTTGGAAATTTTTTTCATTGAAGTTTCCAGGAAACCATATGAAATATTGTTAAAGGATTGCCAAGCTGTATTTTTCTTGCTATTTAGGACTATATTTAAAACTGAAAGTAGGTATCTTGCAATCTCTTATCTATGGACTGATAAACACAAACACTTTCACTTTTTCAAAACTGAACTTTTGGTGACTTTGAATTGAGCAAATGCAGAGCCATTTGTGTTTAAGTTCATCATAAGCCATCATCTTGCATGTAATACCAAGGCTCATAAGTGGTCATGTACAGTATTTTTTATTTCCAGTGTTAACAAGTGTCACTTTGGCCATCTTTTCCGTAAATAGTATTTTATCCCAGTTGCACAGGAAAGAACAGTACTTGGTGTAGACAGAGTGCAGCACTAATAATATGACCACTACTTTAAAATTCCTTTAAACTTCCCAGTGATATTTTGCATAGTGTACAAGTATCTGGATGTTTCACATATTTAGATGTGTTTTCAGTGTTTTTGTGTTGGTAGTATATTCTCCATTGTGTAAAAGTAATATCGTAAGTGTCAGAAAATGGTTGCAGATGATCAGTATTGGGCATCATAAACATAGTTCATTTAAACCACGTCTTTTCATGGACAGTGGAAACTGTACAGGAATAAGTCATTAGTATGGTTGGTGTATGTATTTGTATGGAGTGTAGCCATGTATGGAAGTGAAACATGGACAATAAATAGTTTGGACAAGAAGAGAATAGAAGGTTTCGAAATGGGGTGCTGCAGAAGAATGTTGAAGATTAGGTGGGTAGATCACATAACTAATGAGGAGGTATTGAATAGGATTGGGGAGAAGAGAAGTTTGTGGCACAACTTGACCAGAAGAAGGGATCGGTTGGTAGGACATGTCCTGAGGCATCAAGGGATCACAAATTTAGCATTAGAGGGCAGTGTGGAGGGTACAAATCGTAGAGGGAGACCAAGAGATGAATACACTAAGCAGATTCAGAAGGATGTAGGTTGCAGTAGGTACTGGGAGATGGAGGAGCTTGCACAGGATAGATTAGCATGGAGAGCTGCATCAAACCAGTCTCAGGACTGAAGACCACTAGAACAACAACAATGGTTGGTGGGCTCCTTCCAAATTGAAGTCAGTCTAAATGGCTTATGATGTCGTTTCCAGTTCATGCATGCATTGAAGTTGAGTGAACATTAATGCAGCACACTTGTGATGCACTCTCTTCTTTTTTTTTTTTTTTTTTTTTTTTTTTTTTTTTTTTTTTTTTTTTTTTGTACTGGGTCCCTTCTTAAAACCAAAACTCAAGAAATACACCCTTTTTTATAGAATATGTAAATGATTACACCTAGCCACAGTGCTACTGATCACATGAACACTTGTCGAGCACATATTCAATCACTTTAGGTTACCATGCTGTGAGAACAGAATACACTCACAGGCAGTGCTGGCAACTGCTTATACATGGGACCATTACTAGTTAAAGAAGGTTAATTACAAGTAAAAGCTACTGTTTGAAAATAAGAACAAATACATCAATTTTAATGACCATTTCAATTTAGTGGCACTTCTTTAAGCCTTTATAAGGGCATGACAGATATATCCATCCATAGTCTCCCAATTCTCAAAGGGTTCAGTGAATATATCCATCTACAGCATTTTGTGGCTTGTCTCTAATGGCAATGACTTATTTCAGGTGAGCTGCTATTATAATTGTGGCAGGTGCTATAATTCTACTAGCTGATGCTTCCTTCACTAGACAGTACATCACATCAGTCAAGACAGTGTATTCTTGGCTAGTTATAATGTGTTTCATTGTTTATACTAGTGAGGGCAAAAATTAAGGCAGTTGTTATCCTGAAGCAAAAATAATATTGTTGAATTGTTTTGGATCTTACTAACGACTTTCTCAGAAAGGGTTATTGTATTGACAAAGTAATGAATAAGAACACTGATTCTTACAGCATAAAGCAGCACAACAGAAAGGAGTTCCCTGATGATAAAATGAAAAAGTGTAAAGGGCAAATATGAAATGGTGTACAGAAACAGGTTGATATTGATTAAATGGAAAGATGGGAGAGCTTATTGCATGATGACACATTTAAAGAAGTAAATTCAAAGAATGGCATCATGCAAAAGCCAGGTGTTGTCATGGATTACAACGAGAATATCGTTTATACATTCTGTCCAATCCTTACCCACTGTAATTTTGGTCTACAAATAACAATCAACAGAGAAATGTTTTACTGAGTGAGCAGGGCACATGATGTGTTTGTGCCAGGCAGAAATAGGGGAAATCTCCCACTGAAACAGAACAACATGCATAAAAAATACCCATCAAAGGGGTTTACAATGTTAGCTCATTTCATTCCAGAAAACTCGTAATTTATGAGACAGATGTGCCGGCCAGCACTTATCTCGAAGGCAAAAAATGTTGTACTGCCAGACACACACACACACACACACACACACACACACACACACACACACACAAAAGAAAAGATGTGATACATTACTTAGCTTTTGGTACAATTAGTTACTTCCTCAGGGAGGGGGGGGGGGGGGGAAGAGAGAGAGAGAGAGAGAGAGAGAGAGAGAGAGAGAGAGATGGGTTGTGGAAGGCTAAAAGGAAGGACATATTACTCAGATTCTATGATGAGAGGGATTCGCCTGTAGTGCAGTTGGCCACTTCAGAATATTCACAGCAACAAATTGTCATCATACCACTGTAAAAGTACACAGAGTGCAAACACTATATCGCAGCAGTTGGCTGCGAGTATAGACAAATGAGAATGTAGATCGTATTAGAGGAGAGAAGCAGTATTTTGCTGCTTTGCTTTAATAAATAGCATTTCGTTAAAATGAGATGCATGTTGTGTAATCTCAAGCCTCAAATGTCTGATTGGTAGTGCTTTCCATACAGGCTACATGTTGAGATATGGCTCATGTATGTTTGTATCTCTTCACTATCCACCTGTTGTTCAATTTTGTGTTGGGTTATGTTTGTGGCGTATTGAAAAATGAAATAGTTCTATTTTTGCTAGACACGGTATATCTTTTATCCCTCTTTTAATATAGTTGGGCCATTCCCATTTGTACTGTTGCATTAATATACATAACACAGAGTTAAGGTTCTTTGAGACAGCAGAGACACCTCTGGTAGAAACAAAATCACCTGAAGCAGGACAGACACATACTCAAATAAGTAAACTGACACTGAACACCCATTTAATGGCACGATTAAAATAGATTCCTGTCATGAGAAAGCTAGGAAATGAGAAAGTAAAAGTTAGTTAGTTAATTACGTGTTCCATTGATCAGTCTCATAGAAACTGTTATGATGCGGAACATGTCAAGTGCATAACAAATGCACACATGAATCAAGGTTTTTATCACCTACACCATTCTGTAAAATGGCACAAAATGCATATTTTTTACCTACCTGTAGATTTGTTTATTCCTATTCAGGACTTCATCTGTGGTATAGAAGTAGTTGTCAAGGAGATAAGATTTCAATTTATTTTTGAAACTATTAGTGCTGTCTGTCTGACATTTTATTTCATCTGGTAATTTATCTAAAAGTTTTACAGCAGCATGTTTTACCCCTTTCTGTGCCAAAGATAGGTTAAGTAGAGGATAGTGTAAGTCCTTCCTTCTGGTATTTTAATCATGAATGTCACTGTTATTTTTAAACTAGTCCATGTTGTTGAGAACAAATTTCATTACTGAGTAAATGTACTGTGAGGCTGTTGTAAGAATTCCTAACCTTTTAAACAGATGCCATTAAGATGTGCGACTATGAGCCCCACATATTATTGTAACTACTTTATTTTCAGCAGTGAATACTTTTTGTCTAAGTGTTGAGTTACCCCAAAATATTATTCGATGTGACATCAGAGAGTGAAAGAATGTTAGCTTGCTAATTTCTGTATCCTCAAAATAAGCAATTATTCTGGTTGCAATAGTTGCTGAATCTAGTTGCCTTAGGAGATACAAAATATAAATTTCCAATTAAGATCCTCATCTATAGGTACACCCAAAATCTTACTGTGCTCTACTCTGGCTACTGACTTCTGTTGATGTGTTATATTTATTGAAGGAACTGTACTCCTTGCAGTAGGAAATTGATGTACTGTGTTTTTTCAGGGTTCAGAGCAAGCCCATTCGCAGAAAACCAATCGATAACTTTGCCAAAAACAATATCATTTTGTATTGGATTGAAATAAAAAGTCATGTGGCTAGGGCCTCATGTCAGGAAGACTGGTTGCCTGGTGCAAGTCTTTTGAGTTAATGCCACTTCGCGGCAACATCCGTGTTGAGAGGATAACATGATGATGAAGACAACACAACATCCAGACCCTGAGTGGAGAACATC
Organism: Schistocerca gregaria; assembly: GCF_023897955.1. Classification (NCBI taxonomy): domain Eukaryota; kingdom Metazoa; phylum Arthropoda; class Insecta; order Orthoptera; family Acrididae; genus Schistocerca; species Schistocerca gregaria. The sequence goes on along the minus strand of NC_064927.1, from coordinate 169,742,072 downwards.
TCCAACCCAGCCGGGAATCGAGCCCAGGCTCCTTCGCACAGCATTCGGGCACGCTGACCACTAACTATCGAGGCGGACTTTTACTGGATGAATAATGATGCTTGTATCATCAGCAAACAGTGTCAATTTAGCTTCTTGTTTTAGATAAGAAGGGAGGTCATTCACATATATCAAGAACAGAAGCGGACCCATCATTGAACCCTCTGGGACACCTAATGTACTTTCACCCCAGTTAGATGATCTGGGAAAGTTCCTTAAATCACTTATTCCATATAAAGAAACTTTTTGCTTTCTGTTCTGTAGATATGAGTTAAACCACTCATATGCTGTTCCATTTCTACTATAGAATTATAATTTCTGTAACATAATGTCATGGTTCACACAATCAAATGCTTTGGATAAGTTACAGAAAATTCCTAGTTGTGACATTTTATCATTTAAAGACTCTATTACGTGGCCAGTGAAATTGTATAGTGCTGTTTCAGTAGAACAGCATTTTTGAAATCTAAACTATGGTTTACTAAGTACCCCATTACTGTTGAGCTGACTAACCACTCTTGAGTGCCTTACTGTCTCAACGATTTTTGAAAATGCTGTAAGCAAGGATAATGGGTGGGAATTATTGATGTCTGTGGTGTCCCCTTTTTTGTAGAGAGGCTTGATAGTGGTATATTTTAACCTGTTTAGGAAAAATACCTTGAGTTAGTGATGCATTACAGATGTGACAGAACATCAGCTGTAACTGCTCCACATTGTTTTAATATCTCGTTAAGATGTCATCTACTCCAACAGAACTTTTCTTTTTCAAGGATATAATGATTTCCCTTATTTCGCAAGAAGTTGTTAGATGAAAATTAATGTTACAAGGATTTCTCAAAACTGACTCTTCTGTGTTCCTCTTGGCTTTTTCTTTTGAACTATTCTCACCAATTTTTTCGCCTACCCTTAAGAAATGGTTGTTGAAAACATTAGCTACTTGTGTACTGTTGATTAAGATGGTCTCATTCTCTTTAATAGTAATACTATCTACCCCAGCGATTACTTTTCCTCTCTTCTAACAACATTCCATGTTGATTTGACTTTATTGCCCGAGTTGTTAATTGCATCTCTAATATACATATTTTTTATTTTCTGGCAACTTTTCTCAGTGTGCTACAATAATTTTTATTGTGTAAAATACTTCTGGGTCTTTACTAATTCTTGCTGTCTTGTACAATTATTTCTTTCTTTCTGAAGACACTTTAATACCTGTAGTAATCCAAAATGTCTTTGAAAATTGTTTGGTGTTTACGTTTAGTAATTTTCTGGCGGCAACAATGTTTAAAAAGGGGATGCAAATTTATCAAGAAATATGCTGCATTTATCATGAGTAGCCTTAAACTTTTATTCAGTGGTTTCTGAACTGTACATCCGGCGAGGTTTTGTAAGTTAATCAATTGTGCGTCCTGGTCAGATAATCCATTTATCACAAGGAAAGCATGTGTTAGTTTTACATCCTCTTGTTGTACAAATATATTATTTATTAGAGTGCTACCATCTTGAGCTATACGTGTAGGGAAGTTGATCACTTCTAGTTCACTTTTCCTATCAGAATTGCTTTAAAGTTAACATTGGAATCACTACAGATTAATAACTTCTTTTTGTCTGACAGACAGCATAGTATGTAGTCAAACATTTTTATGGATAGCTGCAAGTCTCCTAATGGGGACGTGTACACTGTTGGTAATATCAGCACTAGATTGTGTAGCTGCAAAAATGTACAGAACAGTACAGATGAAAATTCCATTTCAAACTACAGATCGGGAGATATGTAATGTATGCAATATACAAGAAGTATTATAATTTTATTTCATTAATTTGTCATTAAGCATAATTTAAGTGTGTTTTGCAGCCAGGTAATTTGTTAGCGAAATGCAAATCATCTTATTTTACTGGAGATAATATCATATTAACCTTCTGTGACAGAAATTAACCTGTGTGATTTTTTACACAGGTCCCGCAATGCCATGAGCCGCTCTGTACCAACAATCCATGCACAACCATTGCAGCCCCCACAATTTGTTCAGGTGGAGGTTGCTGATGTCGACAACTCGCAGTTCATTGTGTATGCTGATTAGCATGGAAGCTTTACCTTCTGTGCATGTTGTCTCTCTTGGAACATAAGATGCTACAGCAGCATGCTGAAACTTCGGATAGAGTGCTGGTGTTTTCGAAAGAGAAAGGAATATTATACATCTGTGACGGTGAAAGTCAGAATTATGTAAATACCAGTATTGCCAGTTTCTTGCACCAGAAATATCTGGGCAATGTAGTTTGCTGATGTGTGTTGACCAGGTGCGTAGAATTGCATTTCTTTTTCTGGTAAGGCCTTTGGTCTTCAGTAGAAATGACAGAAGAAAATAAGAAGCCAATGGACATGGAATTGTGACATTCCAACTGCCACTCTGCAATACTGTTAGAAAGAACTTTTTTTAGCAGTGCTGGAATGTTTGTACAGAATTTTAGGTCAGAACATCCAGCTGCCCAAAACTTAACTCGTTGTTTTGAATTGATTCTGCAATAAGTGTCATGAGAACTAGAACACATGGAATGTTAATAAATGAACTGTACATACTTAATATCATTTCATGTGGTTTTCTATTTATGATCTGTGAGGATTTGGGAGTTAGCAGTCCGGCATTAAAAAACAATGCATGTCGCGAGATCTTTTCTTTTGGATGTTTATTGACCAAGTGTTGTGAAGTTGGTGAATCCGGCTGATGACTGAGAGTCATGCCTTTCGACTATAATACTGGTAATTTTATTGTAAGTTGAAAGGCACATACACCACACCATCCTCGACATAATCTCCTTGAAATGTGAGTGCACGTGTATGAGAAAAATGTGATATTTTGAACTGATCATTATCTGTTTCCATTTGTCAGACAGAACTCATTTAAAATGCAAATTATATTTTTTTTAGCACAGTAAGTCGGGAAACTCATGTGATTAATTCATACCTGTCTATCATGCCTTACTGACAAGTGACTGTAGCAGGCATTTTGAAAATGAACTATGTGGTAGAAGGATGTTTGTTTGTGCAATAAACTGCACAAGTAAAATAAGGTATCTTATGCAGGAATACCAAATGAGAAGATATTATTTTTGGTTTCATGTGAAGTATTAGATCTCGCTGTAAACATGTTAAAGTTTAAATATGTTTCCTCCCTCTCTGTAAACTTGTGTACAAAAATTTTACTTTTGTATTGTGTAAAATGTGCTATGTATACCATTTATGTCTCACATTTTCAATGAAAAATCGTACTCCATTACCTTTTCATATGTGCTAATTGCATTGGAATAAAGGACTTGAAGAAGCAGAATGTTGAATTGAGATTTTTGTCTTCTGTGCTTTTTTGTGTGTTGTTATTGATTTCATAAAATTCATCTGATTACCATAATGGTCATAAAGGCCGTGACTGTTCTCACACGTGTAATGCTTTGTGCGGAGGGAATACTCTAGTGCCAGTCCAAACTCTGCAATTTGTGTAAACATTGCCATGGAATTGTTGCGGATCATGAGTTACTGATTCGATTTGTGTTAAAGATGCATTGTAAAGTGTCTTATGGGTAATTTCAAATGGACGTAATATGGTCTCTCTCTCTCTCTCTCTCTCGAGCTGTTACCTTAAAGAGCCAATCATCTTTGCTCTTATAATGTATGATACTATTTTGAGGATGAAAGAGATAATGACTGGCCTCTTACACCTTTGTGGAAAGCCCTCATATGAGTAGCTGCAGCTGTAAAAGAACTTCGTGAGAAATTGAAGTGTGGTGGAGATCTGCAGGAACCAATCGCTGCTCTTTAGGCTTGGAATAACCAGAATACCTGCCGCTAAAATGACAGAACTGGTTAGTTTTCAGAAGACGCAGTTCGGCGGTATACATGTGATTATTACGTGCACAAAGAATATCCCACCCAGAAGAAACTTCTCTCACTACGGAAAGTGAGTTATTTTCTAAAATAGAATTTCAATGGAAAACTTTTCTAGATGTCAAGTTCAGCTGGAAAGGGAGGATACTATTGCCTGGAGATGCTGTTCTTTTTTCTTTTTTTTAAGTGAAATGGCTAAGTGCAAACCTCACAAAGTTGTATAGTTGGGCGAAGCATTGATTAATGCTTGTCATTTCAGACGACTGCATGGACTGAAGACACTGCTCGAGGAACAATGAAAGTTCATGTCGCAAAAAGGTAATTGGCTCATTCTTTTACATGCTGGAAAACTTGCTGATTTTTTTCAAAGAAATCTGAAGACTACCATGAGAAAATGACACCAGCAAAATGTAATTCGTGGTCATATTCTTTGCTTCCAAACATAGAAGAGAGCTCCACTATAATATTTGATAATGGACCACACCACTTGTTCATTTAAACAAAGCCCCAACGTGCAGTGGCTGGAAGAGCAACATAGTGACCTGGGTAGAGGGGAATGGCATAGATTAATTTATAGCTCAGTCCACAAAGACTAAAAAAGATTGATTAGGAGGAAAAATTTGTGTAGTCGCAAACTTGTACTGTGGTGAGGGGTTGGCCATGAACAACATACTAAAAATCATGACTGGTGAGGTGTGATAAAGGGAGGGGGGGCATTTCAAAGTCACTTTGTATGTTTGTCTTGAATAACTCGCAAACAGTGGATTCTGGTGAAAATGTTTCACAGTACAAAATTAAATTTCCTTCAAAAAAGGTTTTTTTCATTCCCCAGCCCCTAGGAGTAGTAGTTTTCTTGTTGCAGGGGATGGATAAACTGCAGATTATTAAAAATAGTATTTCAGTGACATAAAACAAATGTTTATTGTTAAATGAAATGGGTAACAGACATATCAAATTGTGTACCTTATCTAAGTACGGTAGAACGATATTAACGGATAAGCTGTGTTCCGGGAGCGTGACAGGCTGAAGGAGAGTGAATTAAGGAGTAGATGCACGTGGGAAGGTAGGTCACTGGATTGTGGTCATGCATTTCCCTCCTTTTGTAGGTCTGCAAACTGAAGAGGAAACAGACAAGTCCCCACTCACCACCCCATTATGTTACTTGAAGCAACTACAGCATTTTCCACAACATTATAACACCCCTTCCACAGGTCACCTTATGAATCACTGGAGACACACACACACACACACACACACACACACACACACACACACACACACACACCAGGGGAGGGGGGATTTGAAGCTTTTTGAAACTATATGGAATACAGATATGAGTTACTGCCAATATTAAGACGGGAAACAGATACGGACAGATTGTATTCTCTGCACGCTGTTCTATACTTTTGAAGGGAAAATTAATTGTTAATGATCCTGTTCAGCAGTTGTAGCATTGTTCTGGAATAGGTGATTTCTCATTTTATGACTGGTGCTTACTTTTATGTTTAAATAGACTTTAACCTCCACAGCATTTCCTGCCCAGTTCCCTTATGTCAGCAGACAAAATAACTTCAGTTATTTTCAGTTTACTGAGTATTTATCTGCAATTGTTAAACGAGCTTTTAAATAAAATACTTTCCTGTAAAGAATGGCCAAGAAATGTTTAATTTACAGGTATGATAATGTCAGTGGCCTATGTAGTGTTGATGTATAGTGTTAGGATTGACAAACATGTCGCCTTCGTGCTATCACTGACAGCATATTGTAAAGCCGTGTAACCACGATGTAGACACTTGGTGGTGAATTAAGGAATGACCAGAAATTTACACACCTCTCTCACATTGACTGTGCTACTGGCAGACTGCTTAAATCTCCTCCATATAGAAATTGCACTCATATAGTGGGCTGCACTGGGTGGATCCACTTACCATACTTCCAAAGTATATCTTACAAGGAAAGGTGAGTGAGAATATGTCTGATGGAATAGACTGGTCAGGTTCAAGTCTATAAAAGTAAATTATTGCAATGCATTGCTTGGCTGACATTGAAATATCTGAAGTTCCCTAACACCTAAGCATTGTAGGAAGAGTCTCTTCAGATATTGGCGGAGCTGGGGCTGGGGTGATTCATTTGACACCCCTCATACGGTGAAAAATGTTTTAGCAGAGACATTGTTGATTAAGTATTGCCTGCTGCTTAGGCCTGGGACAGGTTGTTCAGTATGGTAGACAGTTGACAGTTCCAGCTGTTGGAATTTTTGTATCTACGTAGAAGTTCACTTAATGACTGAAAATAAGTACTAACTTAATAAACTGAAGAACTCCAATATGCAAATAAAAGTTCAGTGAAGTTTTTTGTCTACTCACATAAGACAACTGGACAAGAAATGCTGGGGACATGTAGTCTGTCTGTAAATTGTGCAGTGCTTGTGGTTTTGGAATCTCCTTTTCTGGAAGGATGCTGCAGCTGCTGTACAGGATGAGTAAGAATCAGTTTCCACCTCTAGCAGCATAGAGATTTAAGTAGCTCCCTCCGTATACATTTCTTGCATTAGTACCATTAATAACAAATATCTGTATTCCATGTAGTGTCGATACACTTTGTAGACAATGAACACCCCTTAGCACTGCTGTGCCAGTGATTGCCTTTCTCACTTTGAAAGGGTTAGTGTAACTTTGTGATATGTACTGTAGCTGCTTCTTGTGCTGTCATGAAGTAGAGAGAATCATAAATCGCCTGCTCGGACTTAAATTTCCAGACCTATAGTGATAGTTCAAGACCACAATTCGGCGACCTGTCTTCCTCAGCCTTCTATTGTTCACCCCCCACCCTGTTACACCCACAGAACACAACTTATCTCTCAGTATGGTTGCACTGCACGTAGATGTGATACATACATTTAATATCTGTTCTTATCCCACTTGAGTTAACAATAAACATTAATTTTTTATCGATAAAACACTATTCTTTAATAATCTACAATTTTTCCATTCTCTGCAATGCAGGAGCTATTAGTCCTGGAGAAAAAAAATTAATAGGAGTTTTTTTGTTGGAAATTTAGTGCAGCTTAATTTTGTACTTTGCAACTGCATGAATTTTTCCCCTAATTTTCCTTTGTTTCTGGGCTACTGATTGGGAAATGATAAGGGCTGAACTGCTGGAAATTGTGAAACGGCTTAAATCACGTAATATCATTTAAGACATTGACAAAATTGCAGAAGAAAATGATCATATGGCATTGTGCCTTTCAGCATATAGTTGCCATTTCACTGCTGTAGATCTCGTGTGGTCTCAAGTGAAATCATATGTTGCAAACAGAAATTAAAGTTTTAAATTAAAAGTATTTCAGTATTTGATATGTGAGGCATTGGGCGTAATTATTCCCACAAAATGAATGGAACAATATTGTCGCACATCTTGGAGAGTGCATAATAACGAGAAGGTGCAGTGGAACAAAGAGTAGAAGCGTTAATAATACAACTAGGGGATCATTGAAGCAGCAGTGAAGCCAATGGCAAGGACGTGGTATAGTCACCCTTTTTGAAGACTGAGGAGTCTATCCATTTTCTTCAGGTGTTGGTAAAAGAGGCATTCATGCATTAAAATGCTGAGATGGCATAACAACAATCAGCTACCTAGTAGTATTGGCATCATAGCTGTGAGCTACCAAAGACATTCTTTTAGTGACACAGCTATAATTACTTTCCTCATCTCAAACTCTTTTTGAGTCAAATACTTGGGCTCAATATTGGGGATGAGCACCGAAAGTCTCTTGCGGATTAATTAATCATAATATCTTTATCAGTTCAAGTTTAATAATTTTATGTTCAGATGCACAAAACTTGATTATAAAGTTTTCACTTTTAATCAGATTAGTAGTTGCTTCTATGGATTACCCTTTCTCCTTTCCTGAAATCATCCCTCACTTTTTTTTTTACAGAAGATTACTTTCAGGGCTGCAATAATTCTGGAATTCCTTGTGAACTACATTTTAGCTGAAAAAATCAGGAGAATCTCAGGAAATTCCATAAAATCCCAGGGAATTTTACATTTTTAATCTAACACTGAAACTGAATTTTACACTGAAGAGCTAAAGAAACTAGTACTCCTGCCTAATAATGTGTAGGGCCTCCCAGAAGAAGAGTTTGTGGCACAACTTGACATGAAGAAGGGACCGGTTGGTAGGACATGTTCTGAGGCATCAAGGGATCACAAATTTAGCATTGGAGGGCACAAATCGTAGAGGGAGACCAAGAGATGAATACACTAAGCAGATTCAGAAGGATGTAGGTTGCAGTAAGTACTGGAAGATAAAGAAGCTTGCACAAGATAGAGTAGCATGGAGAGATGCATCAAACCAGTCTCAGGACTGAAGATCACAACAACAACAACAATTGACTGCATTATTGGAAACGTAGTTGATTGCACAGTTTTAGAAATTTCAAGAATGTGAGCTTTCTGTGTCAATCCACAAGAGACAGAAGGCAGCATGAAGGCAAATATTGGTTGTTACAGAAATTCTAATTTTGAGAGGGGCTCTCTACCTGTGCTCACTTTCTTGTGAATGCTAAACAACAGACAGGTCTGGTTCAGAAGTATTTGGAGCATACATTGGATGTAGCAGGTTTATTTTTTGTGTGGTGTAATTAGATTTTATGGCATGACTACTAGGTATGACAAGAAGAAAATGGCCAACATGCAGCATATTAATTTAGTGTTCAACATTTTTGAGTGAGTTATGAAAAAAAAAACTTCTGTCCAAGAGAGTAAATAATACAAAATTGATGAGATGCCGATATTATTCATGGAAAACTATAATTTCATTCAGTGTTCCCATATCAAACTAACCAGATTTTACTGAAGATGTTCATGGTTTCTCACTCCAAAACTTTTTATCTTATAGAGTTATTGGTTAGTGTGCTTTCAAGCCAGCAGCATAATACAAAATGCAAAATACATTAGTAGGTATCACTCATTGTTTTCTCCAGCCATGGAAAAGGAAAAAAAAAAGAGCTGCGATAATTGGCCCACTACTTATCCCATTTTTTGAGTGACAACAATACTAATAGTTGGAATTATGAATGAAAATGTGTTCTGCCACATTAAATCAGGGGAGTTATTTTATATAGTTTTGGGGATTCGGAAAGATGTCATTCTGGTGGTGTATTTATTTTATTAGAAAAAAAAACAGGATTGCAAGTTTGCTTTATACTACAAAGACAACCTTTTTTAACTTTGTGCAAAAACAAGAAAAGTAACATTTCTTGTACAAATCATTTTTTTTTGTTTTTCAAAATAGTCACCTACTACATTTATATGCTTCTGCACCTGTTTAAACAGGTTCTGAAGACATTTTTTCCACTCTGATGTTGCTGCAGTATAGACATGGTGTTGGAAGGTTTCAGCAGCTTCTTGAGGTGATGGAAGTCACTGTCAGCAAATATTTTTGCTTGATGTAAAGGAACCAAAAAGAAGTTGTTATGCAATAAATCAGCTGGCTATGTGAAATTGGACAGTAATTAAATATTTTTCTGTCAATTTATTATTTGCTGTGTTATGGTGAAGAATGACTTGACATTTCTGATTGTATTTAACAGTTTTGTCAATGACCTGTGACAAACAAAGTATTTTACACCATAGACCACTAACTGTTCTCTGATCTCCTAAACCAATGGTTACAGTGTGGTCAGTGTATCATAAGAAACAGGTAGTACTTTTATTGGGAGCGCTTTGTGAACAAACCACTTTTGCTGGTTTTGGTTCATGTTGGATTACCTTATTTTCTGTCTTTGCTAACAGCACAACATAGCCTGCAGTGTCTCTCCTGGGCCCATAAGCTTATCAGCGGGACCCTAGACAGTGGGAAAACCATGACCTGGTCAGATGAGTCCCAATTTCAGTCGGTAAGAGCTAATGGTAGAGTTGGAGTGTGGTGTCATGGACCTAGGTTGTCAACAAGGCACTATACAAGCTGATGTGGGCCGGGATTACATGGAATGAACTGTTTCAGTAACTGGAAATGGTTACGTTTTGCTACTTTTGCAGACTTCATGTTCCCAAACATTGATGGAATTTTTATGGACGACAATGCACCATTTCACCAGGCCACAATTGTTTGCGACTGGTGTGAAGAACATTCTAGACAGTTCAAGTTAATTATTTGGCCATCCACATCATATGACATGTATCCCATCAAATGTTTATGGGACACATTTGAGAGGTCAGTTCATGTACAAAATCCTGCACTAGCAACACTTTTGTAACTATGGATGGCTAGAGATGCAGATTGGCTCAATATTTCTGCAGGGGTCTTCCAACAAATTGTTGAGTCCATGCCATGTCGAGTTGTTGCATTATGTCAGGCAAAAGGCAGTCCAACACCATATTAGCAGGTATCCCATGACTTTTGTCACCTCACTGAAAAGCAGCAGTGATGCTGTCTGAATGACTCTCAGTAACAGTGTTCTTTTGGTGAAGAGGGCTGAATTTTTTTCCAAATGTCTGTGAGACTTGCACCTCCGTTATCAAGTTTTAAGGTAGTTATGCCAACTGCTGCTCTAAAAATACCGTACTGCCAGACATATTTACAGATTATACTAATGCTGCTTTTGCTGTTTCTTTGGGAACAGGTACGAGGGTAAGTCAATTATTATCCGCAATTTAGTTATATTTTTGTTTATTTTAGTCGTACTGTCATTTTATGTTGCTTCGTATATTTATTGTTATATCTTTACAATTTTCAAGCTGCTTGGTTAGTTTTGTTATCACTGCCATGCTGTTAATCATGGCTGCTCCGCTGTTTATTTGCACCAAAGAAGAGCAATGTTCAGTGATCCGTTTTTTGCGGTCATAAGGCGTGTCGAGGACCAAAATTCATCGAAGACTTTTGGTACAGTATGGGAACAGTGTTTTGCAACAATGGAGTGTCTACGAATGGATTGAAAAATTCCAAAATATTCACAATAGTGTTACGCACGATGAAGGAGCTGGACGACCATTTACAGCCACAAATGAAGAATCCATTGAGTGTTCATGTGAAATGATTCTCTTCGACAGACAGTTAACTATTGACAAAGTGGGTCATCATCTGCAAATTAGTCAAGGTTCTGCCTGCGAAATAATCCACAACAGACTTGGGTTTATAAAGTTAGTGAAAGATGGGTCCCGAAACAATTCACACAGTTGCGCTTGGACATCTGCTAAAAACATTTGGATTGCTATGGTAATGAAGGGAACAGCTTCTTAGACACGATTATTACTGGTGATGAAACATGGGTACATCATTACAAACTGGAGAGTATGGAATGGAAACTTCCAAATTCGCCATGCAAGAAAAAATTCAAGACCCAACCGTCCGCAGGAAAACTGATGCTTATGGTTTTTTGGAACACACAAGGTCCAGTACTGGAACATTATGGGGAAAGGGGCACCACAAGAAACAGTGTGTGTTACAGTGAGATGCTTACTGCCGGGCTAAAGCCTACAATTCGAAGCAAATGCCGAGGATTGCTGTCAAAAGGTGTTGTGTTGATGCACGAAAATGCCCATCCGCATACTGCTACCCACACTAATGAAATGCTCCAGAAACTCAAATTTGAAAGACTGTATTACCCTCCATATAATCTCAATCTTGCCCCTTCTGACTATCACTTGTTTGGTCCACTCAAACAGGCATTAAGGGCCATCAATTTGCCTCAGATGAAGCGGTGCATTCCTGAGTCACAACTCAACCAAGAACCTTATTTTGTGAGGGCATCAGGAGGCTTGTACAACAGTGAACCAAGTGCATTGAAATGCAAGGAGACTATGTCGAAAAATGATGCTCTTGTAGGTGTCCTATTTGATTACAATAAAATTTTATAACAACTTTGCGGATAATAATTGACTTACCCTCGTAATATCTCACATACATACGTAGCAAGCATTTGAAATAATTGCACAGTCTGTGAGTTTTATTCTTCGCTTGACATTCAGATCTCAGGTTTGGTTTAATATCAGGGTGCACCTGATTATGTCTAGTACGTGTCTGCAATGGGAGGCTACTGTGTTTTGTGACCTGCTGTAGAACATTGCACCAAGGCAGTGTGACGACCCATCCATTTTGCCCATGGTAGCAGCTCTTTATGGGACCCATCAGATTTAAAAATAAACTTGTTGTGTCATTTATTTTCGTCCCTATTGTGTTATGATATGGCAGTAATTTTTCCATTAGCTGGACAATGTCTTTATTGCTTCTTACTATGATTCCAACATTGTCAGTGTATGTATTTGTTGCTTTTTGCATTCCACTCTGTAATGTGGCATTCAGATTTTGTAAGAGAGGGTCTAGGAAATCTAATAAAGTATCATTGACGAGGAACTCATCTGTTAAATTGCATTTCAGTTTGTAATGTTTTGGTACATTGTCCACTAGGTAATCAAAATCCTTGTTTTTTTGTTCCACTTGCGATGTTTATTGAAACAGTCAAGTTGTTCCCTTTAAAACCTACATTTTTCTAAGTTTTGAAAAGATATCCGTGGTTATTCTTATCAAATACCTCAGCAAAATCTATCAAGGTAAGGCCTCTATTTGTTGACAATGAGGAAAGCAAGACCTTTACAAAATCTACAAAGGCAAGGTCTCCATTTGTTGACAATGTCCCTGTATTTGCATACTGTCTTAAATATGTTTCATCTAAGTAGAAAAGTCAGGTGGCATCTTGTTATATTTTCTAGAATGAGTACCATTCTTTCTTTAATTACCAGTGCAATTGTTTTGTAATCTGTGTTCATGAAACTGATAAGTCTCATTTTTCTAAGCTCTTTTATTTCTGTGTTCCTTTCTTTTGGAAGTAATACTATTACACTCTCCTTGAAAGCAGCAAGAAGAAACTCTCCTCTCATTATGTCATTATAAACTTCTTGGGGCAGTCATGGCAGCTTTACTTAGCTGCTTGGTTTCACTTTCTCTTGTCAATAAAATTAAAATTTTGAAGCATGATGCAATTATTTTTATGTAAATATCATCAACTTCACTGCATTTATTAACTTTCACTGTATATATACAGTATGTCCATGAAGGCCCCATACCCCTACGTCACAACAGGAATTTGCGTTTTGGATAGTTACATGTAAAAACTGTGTCTCAGCAGATTTGTATATACATCACCGTATCTTTCATGTAGGTATGTGTGTTCCCATATCCTCATGAGTATCCTTCGAAGTATTTTGGGGGCTAACCTTTAAAAGACCTCCTCAGCAGTTCTTCACAGTTTGTCACTAATTTTCTATCAATACTGAGGCAAATGAGACCTGATTAGTGCTCATAATGAGTTGCCTGGCATGGTAAGTTCAGGTTCCTTTGTGGCCAATTTCAAATAGGTAAGAGATGTTGCTAAACCACATCTTATTGAGCAGCCTTGAAATTGTTCATCAAAGAAGTAGTTTGCCTGAATAGCAAAGTAAACGGAAATGGAACTTGAACTCAGTCCTGCCGTGACCACTCATTACCCACAATTAATTTGTCTTTGGGCTGAGATATTAACTGTGTTTGCAACATATCATAATAAGAATTGCCATTCACAATCTGTTAAAAAAATATAGTCCAAACAGGAATCATGATCCATTGTTTTGTCAACAATACAGAATTGTTGACGACGCAATGAAAACTGATTGCAGCATGTGCCGTTAGACTGGAGATGACCTCTGGCTGGTCAAAATCAGTCACAGCATTGTGAAATACTGGTGAATCATGATGACATTCCGGCTTTTAAGCCTCATTTACAGTGGAAGTGAATGTGCAGTTGCAGACAATTCATCAGTGTTAATTATCAGTTGATCATATCTGTAGAACAAGTGATTATACTGGTGGGAACACACGAGAACATGAGAATATGAGCACTGCATGAAACACATGGAGCTAGCACTTTTGACAATGAATTGCAACTCCAGTCTTCCTTAGCATTATTCCAGAATTTTGCACATATGTCGAAAACCTTTTCATTTGCTTCTCATTGCAATCAATGAGAAGTTTAAAAGTGGAACACTATTTCCTGAATTTTCACTCTGGTTTTTAACTGCTGGAGACAGTTACATTAGTAATAGTTTCACATTTCAAAAGCTGCTATATCAGATATAGTCATGTCTGCAATGACATATTCAAAGTACTTCCATTTTATTAAATCACATATAAGGAAGATAATGTCAATGAAATATAAATATACATCCAATGTGCCACATAGGTTACTTGATAAAAACTACTACACAGTTTGTTAGAAGACAGATAACTTGAGCGCTTGAATTTTTTTTTATCTCTTTGGTTATTACATCAATCAACTTTTAAAATAGCAGTAATTATAGCTGCTGTGAACACAAGCAATTCAGAATGATAAGGTGTTTCATCTGTTTTTAGTTTAATTTTAATCAGCATAATAGATTCATATTGGACTTGTTTACTTTCAAGGAAAATTGTTGTTCTGTTCTTTTTCAATAAAAAGAAATACAAAACTTGCCTTATTCACTCTTTTTCGATGTGATGGAACCATTTAATGAATTTATCATCTTTTTCATGTTCACAGTTGGATCTTATAGTGCTTTGGCAATATTCTACCAACCATATTCATTTTACTTTGGAATGTGTGCTGTGGACTTCTTAGACCTCACAAGCATCAATATCAAGTTACCTCCTGTTAGGAATGTGGAATGCATTCAGTGATGATGATATGACTTTCAAAATGATAGAGCACAGCAATCAATTGCCCTTTCCTTTCAGGCTTTGTTAAGGCAAATCTAGATTTCGACTAGTGCTCTTAGCCCTTATCAGTGCACTATTTCATAGTTTCAATACATGTCCTAGTACGTCAGTCCTTGTTGTTTTGGCTTCTGTCACAGTTCATACATGACTACCTTGAATGAACTGTGACAGAACAACAGGAGACTGAAATACTAGAACATATTTTGAAACTATAAAATGGAGCATTAATAATGGCTAGGCGCTAGTCAAAATCTAGATTTTCTTCAATTAAGCCTGAAAGGAAAGGACAACTGATTGCCATGCTCCCTCATTTTGAAAATCTATGATATTCTTCTATCATCAACATTACATTCTCTCCATAATACACCATTGCTCATGCAATTCCGTCAAGCTATCAGCAGCAAAAGTGTAGTTTGTTCACAATCTCCTGAACTAATTCTTAGGGAGATGCAGGACACGGAGTTCCACCCTGTGACCCTCAACACATTAGCAGCCAAGAAGGAAAAGGCAATGTAGGGAGAACAGGCTGCACTTTCATAACACACTGCTGGCAGTACACATCCCCTACTGATTTGGCATGGTAAGGTGTGACAATCACTTTCTAATGGCTACAGTACACATGGATACTGTATCGACCAATGGGGGCAGCACATTAACATAAACCATTAGTGGACCAAAGTCAACTGTCTTCAGCCCTGGTTCAGGGTGTTGTGAACAGATAGTACTATTCGTGCAGTCTGCAATGATACAGAAAAATTAAAAAATGAATAATGATTATAAATTGTTTGTTTTAGTTCATGAACCCCCCACATGTGACTCCATTAATTATTAATCGAAATACAGCAGTTCACGGGCTTTAGAATGCATGGTTTGATTTTTTATTAATATGGTTACACTCTTGTCTATGGGCCAACCTAACACAGATGTCACATTTACCCTGAAAATCTTGTAGAAGACTTCAAAAGTATATGCAGGCAGGACTATATGGTAAAAAATTAATGTATCGTTGCACTGATGAGTGATCAAAGACAGTTTAAAAGAATAACTTGATTAACAAAATGAAACTCAATTATAATGTCCTTGGATGAATATCCATATAATTACATATAACAGCAGCATCTCTCCTGTGATGATGTATGTGACATACCTATACAACAAACCCCACTTTCAGGGCAGGCGGCGGCGTGAAGACCTGGGATGTTACAGGGGCCAGTCTGCCGGTGTGGAGCGCAAAGGCAAAACTGCGGGTACTGCCAACTGGTACTGCTGGAACAGAACTGCTGGTGTTGCTGATTGAGGCATGGGGCGTAACTCACTTTGCACAGTCCAATGGTGACCAAAATAGTCAGTGCAGATGAGAATCTGAGTGGCGCTGCGAGGGCAGGCTGGCGTAGTGAAATAGTGCTCTGACGACAGTGCTCTCTGCTGTGACAAGCACACTGTCTTTTTGCAAGGTTGGTGCCCCCTGACACTGTGGAAGCAAGTAGAATTCTGCGGTAGACAGTGCAGGCTATACAAGTAAAATATCTGGTGTTTATGACAGCCATTTGCGCATGTTCTCCTGGTGGGGTGGCTGCCCGCCTGGGCCTAGGATTCGACTACCAGACAGATATCACATCCCTCACCCCCCTTAAAATGAGTTGTTACTGCCATCTCAAAGACTAGCCGCATACGCGGAGGGAAGCAGGCTACCGCCAATTCTGACTGTCCAGGGAACTGGAACGATCAACAATGCAGTCAGCAAAAGGAAAACATGTGCCCACAAATTGATTAGAAAAATGCAATAACAATACCATACATTCCATACAAATTAAACTGAACAAAAACCTCAGTCATGTATAAGAACACTGGAAAGCACAAACCACTGATTAAAAATGCAAGAGAAAACTAACAAAATTGCTGAGCATTTAGTGTGGGAACTGTGACTTATGATACACAAGAATAGTAGTGAAATTCTGCAAAAGCTTGGTGTCAATGCACTTTGAAAATACTGGGAAATGGTGACACCTCCATCAGAGACAGTGATAAGGATGGGCCGGGCATCAGCAGGGCTTGCTGTGAAACTTGCAACCCATGGTCTGGCAGAACACACGACAGGATCAGTACAAACTCTGAAAGGATGATGGCAGCAGTGAGAGGACCAGCTGTGGCAGTGCCAGCAGTGAACATATCGACAAGGCAGCTGGCATTGGCATCAACGCCAGGAGGGCCTGTCAGAACAGCGGCAGCGGCTAGAAGACTGACAGATGGATGGATGATCTTGCAGATGGGCCAGGTGATGACTTGAGCGATGGTGACAGCATGTGGGCAGGGCCGGCAGTGGATGGATGAACAACACAGTCATCACAAACTGAGTGATGAGTGTGTTGCTAGCACAGCTGAGATGGCTGACTTATTGTGATAATGAGACCAATGTTGTCACAGACAGACTTGGCAACAAAAGGAGGGCTGACCAGGACAGGGTCAGCGACGTCTGAACTGACACATCACAGACAGACTTGGTGACGACACTAGGGCTGCCCATTACATGGATGGTGCCAACAGTAGTGATACTGAGAGAAGGACCAGCCATAACAGGGCTGACACTGATGACAAAAGAGATGGTGTCACAGGCAAGGACTGGGCCGAGGGTGGTGGTGCTGCCACTGTAGAACTCTAAAGCAAGACACGGAGTGCAGTATCACATGATAACGACATTGTAAACAACTTGACGCAAGATGGCCCAGCTTGCCACACACAAGACTTATGGATGCCCTGTGTGAATTCTGTTCATGAACAAGCTCACTCAAACACTGCGAAAAAGGTGTCTAAGGATGGGGCAAGCGGATTGCTCAGTCAGAGGCGACTGACACAACAAAAATGTATATTTAACTGTTGCACCAACAAATCATAGTCTTAAGTTCTCCAAGCCTGAGTCCAGAAAATAATTGACAACACAAATGAAAAATTTCTGCACCCACAATGGCAATAAAATAGGCACTGTGTTGCATACCTTGTATGCTGTAGGCATTAAAGTGCAACTGCAGTTGCTAACAGTACAGGTCCCAGTCCTCTTTCTGACCATCAAACAAACAAAAAAGCACTGCAGATACAGGAGTGGTGTGCTGAGATGTGGCTGTAGCAGTCAAAACCTTAGTGCGGTGAGTTATTGCCTGTAACAACTTCAGAATTTGCTGCCCCTGCAGGCAAATGACTTTATACAAAATGAGACAGATATTATGATACACTTGGACATGTAAACTGTGTAGGAAAACACTGCCAGCAAATGATAAACTTGAATCTTGCAACACGAGACTTAGACCATCAGCATTAATGGTGTGTCATGCTGGTACACACTATAACAACCATGCAGAAAAGACAACGACCAAGAAACTTGCTACGCAGGTGGAAAACAGGCTATCCTCTGAATGGGGAAACAGGACAAGTCGGAAAACATTACCCCAACAAAACTACTATAAGAAACTAGCACATGAGCAATATGGAAACAAAACTGGCTCAGGCAAACTAATACATTACGTAGAGAAACTCTAAAACCACATTGAATCATTAAGCCTGTGAGACACGATGATGTCAAAATGCACTTGTCGCACCAGGAGAGAGAACTCTTTTCTAATGAACTTTGGAAGATACAGAACAACACTCAAAAATTATTTGCCTCCCCGCCAGCAGACAAGAGGAAAGAAGATTACAACAACAACAGTGGACTTCAGCACATGTGGACATTGACTCACCACCAACAATGTATTCCAATACCGAGGAATGATTTATTACACTGTAAAAGAATAACTCTATTAACAAAACAAAACTCAATTGTAATATCCTTAGATGAATGTCCATACAATAGAAATGTCACTCCTGTGACTTTCACTGCGATGTGCCTACACAATGAAGCTCGAGAGTCAAGGTAGGTGGTGGGATGAAGACCTGGGATGATACTGGGCCAGGTCTGCTGGCATGGAGCACTGAGGTGAAACTCCGAGTGCTGGAACTGAACTGCTGGTGCAGCCAGACAGAACTGCTGATACTGCCAACTTGAGGCATAGGGCTTAACTCACTTAAATGCTCTGGTGGTGACCAAAATACTTGGCGCGGATAGATATTCGTATGGCACTGTGAGAGCACATGACCTGACATAGTCAAGTAGTGATGTTAACTCCATGGCAAACATCCCAAGCTATACAAGTAAACTATCTTGCTGTTTATAAGAGCCATTTATGCACATCCTCCTAGTGGAGCGGCTGTCCGCATCACCTGGCTGGTGCACAGGAATCGACTACCAGACAGATGCAACAAAAGTGATGTTCATAACTCTCAGTATTTTATGCTTTAACAACAACTGAGTTTATTCACTGTTTCCTTAACACAGTAGCAGCTAAATAACTGATTATTACTGAGTTAAAGTATGACAGTGCAAGAACTTAAAGCAAACCAGAGCAGTATCTCACATTAAGTATCGTGTAAACCTCCAGTAAAACCTCAGAAGTAAATCAAAGTTCATTCGGCATAAGTTTTGAAGTTCCACAATACCGAAATGGTTCAAAATCACAAGTTCATATCACCTGCACATACTTGTGGTGAAGTTTCAGAGTTCAGACTAGTTCACCTAACACAAATTACCCTGAGTTTACAAGCTGAAATATTTCAAAGTGTTCACTGTTGACACACACGAATAGCAAGAATCCCATTTCAACACAAAAAAATTTCTGGCACTATTGAGACATGTCTTATTCATTGTTCATATATACATGTTGTCTTCTCTAGTTGTCATAGCCAAATGATTATGCGAAAGATGGCTGCTGGTTATTTAAGCACTCATATTACCAAGAGTGAAGTTCATACACTTCATTCTTCCTAAACACATTTAAAAAGTATTAATTTTATACTATATATAGGTTCATAGATTAATTTACATGCAAATTTTCTCAGTTTTTGATTGCAGTTTTTGGTTTCTTTCCTCAGTTATTTTGTTTAATAATAGCGACTTTGCGATCATAAATGCTACATTGGACTATTTTGTTACTAATAAATAAAAACAAAATTCTTTTATAGACATATGCTCATAAATTAAGGGTAATGCTGACACATGGTGAAACAATGCTCTGGTGGGTGGTTTGCGGGTTCAAATTACCTTGGGGTACAACCATGCATTTGACCTGTGATCGTTGCACGGTGGCGCTGGCAGCAGTCCACATACACAAATGTGTGTTGGTGCATGTCAGAGTAAGGTGCAGCAAGTAAGTGTGCAGCCGTTTTCAGACATGCTGATAGTAACTGTGTGTTGAAAATGGCTCAAAGAACACATAATGATGAAGTTATGAGGGGTAGAATACTAGGGTGACTGGAGGCTGGTCAAACACATCAGGTCATAGCACGGGTCCTCCGTGGGCTACAAAGTGTGATCTGTCCAGGCACTACAGTATGGGATGTCCGCAGTGTACAACACCATAAGAAGACCGATCGATATCTCACCATCAGTGCCCGCAGACGGCCACGAAGTACTGCAGGTAGCCTTGCTCGGGACTTTACCGCAGCCACTGGAACAGTTGTCTCCAGACATACAGTTTACAGATGACTGAACAGACATGGTTTATTTGCCCGGAGACCTGCAAGCTGCATTCCAATGACCCCTGGTCACAGGAGAGCCTGTAAAGCCTGGTGTCAGAAACACAGTATATGGTCATTGAAATAGTGGCCCCAGGGTATATTCACAGACAAGTCCAGGTATAGTCTGAACAATGATTCTCACCAGGTTTTCATCTAGCGTGAACCATCCTTCTGATGGATGATAACACATGGTGCCACCGAGCTACCATTGTGGAGGACTACCCTGAAACAGAAGATATCACGCGAATGGAGTGGCCTGCCTGTTCTCGAGACCTAAACCCCATCTCGCACGTCTTGGTTGATGTATCATTGCACATACTCGAACCTCTATGACATTTCAGGAGCTCCAACAGGCACTGGTGCAAGAATGGGAAGCTATCCCCCAGCTGCTGCTCGACCACCTGATCCAGAGTACTCCAACCTGTTGTGCGGTCTGTGTATGTGTGCATGATGATCATATCCCATATTGATGTTGGGGTACATGTTCAGGAAACAGTGGAATTTTGTAGCACATGTGTTTTGGTACAGTTTTCTCAAGTTATCACTATTACTGCAGACTTACATATCTGTGTCGTGTGTGTTCTCTATGTACCTATGCTATTAGCACCAGTTTTGTGTAGTGCAATGTTGTGTGGCACCACATTCTGCATTTATCCTTAATTTATGGACATGAGTTTATATAAATATCTAAGCTTATTTCATAAAGCTGCCATTCCTTTTATAATATTTTATTAATTATTTTGGTGAAAATTTACATTTTATTTACAGAACACATATTCTGAACTTTATTTTAACATGTGTAATGTTTACTACAATTCTGCTATTTCTGTTCTGATAACACTAGTCTGAATTTTTTAATTTTTTTAAATGATGCACTTTGAAGTAATAATATGAACGGGACAAAAATCTGTAAATGTGATGGACATGTACAGACAAACAAATGATTACAATTTCAGAAAAAAAATGTATGATTTATTCTAGAGAAAGAGTTTCACAAATTGAGCAAGTCAGTAACACATTGGTCCACCTCTGACCTTTATGGATGTAGTTATTTGGCTTGACATTGCTTGATGGAGTTGTCCGATGTTCTCTTGGGGGATATCGTGCCAAATTCTGTACAATTGGTGTGTTATATCGTCAAATCCCAAGATGGGTGGATGCAGCCCACAATGCTCCAAATGCTCTCAGTTGAGGAGAGATCCAGCAACCTGGCTGGCCAAGGTAGTTTGGCAAGTACAAAGACAAGCAACCGAAACTCTTGCCATTTGGAGGCAGGCATTATCTTTCTGAAATATAACTCAGGATGACTTGCCATGAAGGGCAACAAAAAGGGCTGTGGAATATCAACAACATACATCTGTGCCATATGGGTGGCACAGATAACAACCAAAGGGCCCCTGCTGTGTAGGTCAATAAAATGGGGAGCAGAATATTGTCAATGTACTGCTGTGCTGTAAGGGTGCTGTGGATGACAACCGAAGGGACCCAGACACCTCTTCAGTCTGGAATCTCATTGACTGGAGTAGAATTGCCTCTAGTGACGAGCCCACTTCAAATTGAGACCCGATAACCAGCAAAGACATATCTGGAGATGCCCCGGACAGTGCTTGCCTGCCGTGCTGTCCAAGAACCAGGAATGATAGTCTGGAGTGCCATTTCTTTTAGTAGCAGGACCCCCTTTTTTTTGTTATCCGGTTGCTGGATGTCCCCCAATTGAGAATGTTTGGAGCATTCTGGTTAGGGCCCTCCAACCAGCTTGGGATTCTGATAATGTAACGCACCAATTGTACAGAGTTTGGCATGACATCCTGCAAGTGGACATTCAACAACTCTGCCAATCAATGCCAAGCTGAATAACTGCTTGCATAAGGGCCAGAGGCATACCAATACATTCTCAGTTTCTCATTTTATAAAACTCTTTCTCTTGAATAAACCATTTCTCAAATTGTAATCATCTGTTTGTCTGTGCATTTACAACACATCTACTGATTTCTGTCCAGTTTGGACGATTTTTTTGTGGGGCATCACTGCTTGTTTGTATGTATGTATGTTTATTTGTTTGTTGTCTTACTCAATGAGAACTATCCATAGACACTTAGGTTGTGAAAATTTCACAAGGCTTTGTCAAGATATTAATTTTTCAATTTCATCATAGATAAAAAGCCACTGACCTTAACACTAGACGTACCATGTGGGTCATTTTTGACCCACGATGATTTTTTGAGGTCCGTAGCCCCCTCCAGTAACTTTTCATCATTTATGGGGTTGTACAACTCACCAAAATTTCATCCCCCTAGCTCACCTAGAAGTATGAAAAAATTACCTGTTATACCAGTAGTGCCATGTGGGTCATTTTTGACCCATACATAGTTTAAAGCGATTTGATATCAGTAACACTGGTTTTCAGACACTAAATAGTTTCTGGGCATGCCTCAATGTTATTCACAAGATGTTAGAGTATATCATGATACTTTGGGCCAAAAAGAACATGAAATACGAAGTATTCGGAGGTCGGATGATACTTTATACCAGTGTGGCTTTCTGTTTTCTATGGATTGGCAACATACGGACCTACGGAGTGACACTGGGAATCCTCCCTGTCCCCTTCTACACTGCTCTCTGGATCACTGCTGACAGTTTTCTTACACAACAGCAGATGTCAGGCACGGCACCCTTACGGAACGTCATGACGGACAACTTCTTCACCTCCGTGAAAGTGGCAGATGAGCAGAAACAAAAATGAACAAGTTTAGTGGGCACTCTTCGGATATCACTCAAGGTGGTCCTTACAGCAGCACGAAGTGGAGACGACACATTGTGCACAACACACTTACAAGTCAGGTGACAATCTTCTCACAGCATACCAAGTGAAAAATAAAAAAAAAATATCTGTATCCTGAGCAACATGCATGCTGGATTTCAGATGAATGAGAATACTGAGAAAAACTTCCAGAAATTGTGAAGTTTTATAAGGAAACTAAGGATGGAGTCGATATAGTTGCCCAAATGGCTAGACACAACCGGGTCCGAGCTGGTACCCATCGATGGCCTGTGCATGTCTTTTACAGTATTCTTGACCTTGAAATGACCAACACTCACATAGTTTTTGAGTTACTTACCTCTAAGACGATTTCACTTTGAGACTTTATCCTCAGAGTAGCAGATGAGCTTGATACGCTCTACAAACTGCAGACAGGCACTCAGTACCAGCGCTGGCCAATATGGAAGAGGCATTGTCAAATTTAGAACTTAATCCTCAGAGAGCTTAATCCTCAGAGAGCATGCTGCCTGTAGATAGAAATCAATTTCTCCTTTGAGACCCTCTATGCTTCAAGTGCAAAAAGTATGTGTGCAAAAGCTGCTAAGCAGAAACTCTTGTTGAATGTCTAAAGCCCAGCTTAGGCAATTCAGTCCAGTCCTTGTTCTTAAATATTTCCAAATATTTATAGCTATAGGCTGAAGTTGTTTGTTCTTCTGTTGTAGTTTCTTGATTGAAATAAGCAAGAAAACACACAGAGCAGTTTAGTCACCTGCTGCATTTTAGAATCTTTCACAAATATTTGGTAATTACCTTATTTTTCTATAAACATAAAAATACTATTAATATTCACATAAACAATATGTTTCAATTCTGTTTCAATCTTTATATAAAGAAAAACATTATGAAATTATTTTACTTACTTGTTTTATCGACGATTGAAGACAGACAGTGCAATTTCTTCTGTAAAATTCCAAACAAAAAAGTTTACTTCCAAAAATTTTTCTTTGACAGTGTATTATTCATCTTAGAGATGTATTGTCAACATGAAGACACTGAAAACACCACCCAAATACAAATAAAATGTTGGTTTTCTTCTATGGGGCAAAAATGACCATCATGGCCCTACTAGGGGTATGGTGAAGTCCAGTATTTCTAGTGCTAAATAAGTTGAGAAATACTTTTGCAATCAAGAGCACATTTTCACCAATACACTTTTCTTATTTTTTCTTTTTAACAATGTTACTGGCTTTTCTGTAACCAGTTGTGTTCAGTTTCTATTGAATTTTGTCTTACTTATTATTTATGCTGATCGCTCAGTTCATGTCCATTATAATTATCTGGACTGTTATGCCGTCGTCGGTTGATGAATTCTGTGTCAATTACCAACGTTTCGTCTCCGACTGTGAGAGACATCTTCAAGGGGGTCCGTAGCTCGATGGAAGGTCCAACACACCCACCGGCTCGCTACTGACTGCCGCTAAATTCTGTGTCCGCACGCTCCCACACCGTGGCATGACATCACATGTTTTGAAAACGTCAGTGCAATGGGCCACTGTCCATCGCCGTCGATTGCCGTTGCCATCGCCCAGTAGTGGATAGGTGGTACACACCTTCTTTAACACCGGCATCCATATACCGTTTAATTTCACGCCCTTCTCCTTTCGGTTGAAATTATTTGGTTGTTTAGCGATTTCCCTTGTGCTCTTCCAAACATTTAGAAACAGTTCTTTTAGTGGTACCCACATAAGCATCTCCACAGCTGCATGGGATCCTATACACTCCAGCTTTTTCCAATGGTTTGTGAGTGTCCTTGGCAGGCTTAAGGAATTCTTGCATCTTCCTGGTGGCCTTGTAAATTACAGTAATATTCCACTTTGTCAAGATCCTCCCTATTCTTTCCATTAAATTTTCAACAAACAGCAAGAAAACCTTAGATTTTGCAGTAGCCTGTATGTCAGTATGATTTCTGTGTTGCCGCCTCAAAGCACATTTTATTTCGGCAGATGAATATCCGTTCATCATTAATGCATTGTGGAGATGTTCCATCTCAGCGTCGAGCAACTTAGGTTCACAAATATTTCTAGCTCTGTCCGCTAACGTCTTGATAACACCCTGCTTCTGTTGTGGGTGGTGGTTCGAATCCCGGTGCAAATAACGAGCCGTGTGCGTGGGTTTGCGGTATTCTGAGTGGCCCAAATACCATTTTCGTTTCTAAAAACCAAGCACATCTAGGAAATGTAATTTGCCGTCTACCTCCTCCTCCATTACAAACTGAATTCTCGAGTTAATACTGTTCAGATGTTCGTGTAACTGGCTTAGTTCCTCCCTACCATATGTCCACAGCACAAACGTGTCATCCACATATCCGAACCATACATTTGGTTTTTTGCTGGCAGTACCTAAGGCCTGTTCTTCGAATTTCTCCATAAAGGAGTTTGCAATTATGAGACTTAGGGGGCTTCCCATAGCCACGCCATTCGTTTGCTCATAAAACTGTTCATTCCACTTGAAGTATGTGGTCGTCAAACAACACTTAAACAGTTCTGAAATATCGGCAGGAAAAATTCGATCCAGCTGTTCCAATACAGCATTAAGTGGAACCATGGTAAACAGCGATACCATATCGAAGCTGACCAATATGTCCTTCGGCTGGACCACTATGCCATTCAATCTGCTGATGAAATGTGTCAAATTCTTTATATAAGAGCCCGAACGGCCCACATGTGGTTTTAACAGCGTAGTCAAAAACTTGGCTAACAAGTAGGTGGGCGAACCAATGGCACTTAGTATCGGTCTTAACGGCACATTTTCTTTATGAATTTTGGGGAATCCATTAAGCCTCGGTGGTAGTGCAGCCGAATTGCAGAGACCTTTCTGTACACTCTCTTCAATGGAGGACTTTTTTTATTAACCGCGACACAGTTCTGAGAACATTGTCAGTGGGGTCCTTATTCAGCTTCCTATATGCTTGCGGATCCAGTAGATCAGTAATTTTACTCTGATAGTTGGCCACATCCATAACCCCGTTGCGCTTCCCTTGTCAGCTGTGAGAATCAAAATACTATCATCGTCATTCAGGAGCTTTAAAGCTCTTCTATCACCCACAGTTATATTACTCTTCGGTGGTTTTGCATTGGCTAATATTCTCACTGTCCCTATACAGATTTTTTCAGCTGTTACAGAATCCACACTGCGAATTCCTGCTTCTACACTGGCTATAATTTCTTCCGTGGGCGCGAAACTCAGACTAACAGCAAAATTACCTCCCTTGGCAAGCACAGATGTCTCATCGTCAGATAACGAACGTTTGGACAAATTGATAACGGTCTGGGAAACGTCTAAATGCCGAACAGTCTGATTAGATAGCAAATTACCAAACTTCTTCTTCTGTCTACTAGATGTTGTTAACATACACTTCCCCATGGTATCATGCAGTAGTCTATCAATTTCAACCCAGTCACCGCTGCACAGTTTATTACTGATCGTAATATGAAGAGACATTATCTTACAGTTTGTGCTTGCCAAGTCCCTTCGGGTCTGCTGAATGCCTCCTCAGTCCGTTTGAAAATGCGTTGTGCCTTTCCCGAGTAGAACAGTCACTTTATCTTCAGAAACTTCGGTATAACGCCAACGGCTCTGCAACGAGACAGGAATCTGAGGGAACACAAAAGCTGCACTCTCTTCTTCTGAAGTCCTTCCAGGTGTCGCACTTCTCTTCACATCTCCTTCCCGTAGAGGCATCAGATAGTAAAATGTAGGCTTTCACGGCTGGAAATATCATGTCCATTATAATTATCCGGGCTTATGCCGTGGTTGGTTGATGAATTCAGTGTCAATTCCGAACGTTTCGTCTCCGACTGCGGGAGACATCTTTAAGGGGGTCCGTAGCTCGAGGGAAGGTCCAACACACCCACTGCCTCCTACTGACTGCCGCTAAATTCTGTGTCCGCATGATCCCACGCCGCGGCATGACGACACGTGTTTTGAAAACGTCAGTGCAATTGGCCGCTGTCCGTCGCTGTACACTCCAGCTTTTTCCAATGGTTTGTGAGCGTCCTTGGCAGATACACTCCAGCTTTTTCCAATGGTTTGCAAGCGACCTTGGCAGGATCGCTGTTACCATCACCCAGTAGTGGATGGGTGGTACACATCTTCTTTAACACCAGCATCCATATATCGTTTAATTTCACACCCTCCTCCTTTCGGTTGAAATTATTTGGGTGTTTGGGGATTTCGATTGCCTCCCTGTAGAGCCTTTCGTAATATCCGCTTGTGGTTGCTAGTACTTGCGTCTCCTCGAAACGAATATTGTGGTTCCCTGGCTGGAAAGCATGTTCCGGAACAGCTGATTATTCCGTTTCTCCTCTTCTAAAATTTCCCTTGTGCTCTTCCAAACGTTTAGAAGCAGTTCTTTTAGTGGTACCCACATAAACATCTCCACAGCTGCATGGGATCCTGTACACTCCAGCTTTTTCCAATGGTTTGCAAGCGTCCTGCCAAGGTCGCTTGCAAACCATTGGAAAAAGCTGGAGTGTATCTGCCAAGGACGCTCACAAACCATTGGAAAAAGCTGGAGTGTACAGCGACGGGCAGCGGCCAATTGCACTGACATTTTCAAAATACATAACGTCACACCGCGGCGTGGGAGTGCACGGACACGGAATTTACCGGCAGTCAGTAGCGAGCCAGTGGGTGTGTTGGACCTTCCATCGAGCTACGGACCCCCTTGAAGATGTCTATGAAACTTTGGGAACTGACACAGAATTCATCAACTGTTCACAGCATAACAGCCCGGATAATTATAATGGACATGATATTTCCGGCCTTGTAAGTCTACATTTTACACTCAGTTAATGGCAGTTTCCCTTTCCAGTTTTTCCGTTGTAGACTCGAGCACCTGGGTTTTCCAGATTGTGCAAGAGCATGTGCTTATCTGATTTCTGTTTTGCCACCATGGTATTTCTCCTACTCACAGAGTCCACCAGTCACTGACTCATAGGTGCTGCTATCTACTGGTGACACCACATCCCTCACATGGGGTTCTCTGAGCTTACTCCAGTGTAGCCTATGGACACCTTGTGAAGTGTCAAAACTTACTCTAATCCAGCCCTGCCTGCTTCCCATGCCCCAACAAGACTCGTGCACATCATTGTGCCTGTTATTTACAGTTCTCAGCCATCCCTGTAAGTTTCTACCCTCACAAGTCCAAGCTCGGCATGGTGGCTGATGAGAGTAACCTTAAATGGAAATATTTGGTTTAAAGCTGTGGACATCAAACTTGTTTGCTCAAGAGTCAACACTGATATTGTGGGGCAACACCTCAGGTCATATATGGATTGATCTTATTATTAATTGGTAACTTACATAAATTAGTATGTTATGGGGCCCCAATAGACTAGCTATGTTCTTGGTTTCAGATTGCTGATATGTTCTTGGTTTCAGGTTGCTGTCGTCCTCAATGACACCTAGTTGTGACTCTGTAGTTCTCTGACAAAGTGTTGTTGTGTTGTCTGTGTGAGCACACAATTAATTGATAAATAACAGTAATTGTTCTTACATTCAAATGCCTTATGCAATATGAGATACTGTCATAAAAATATACCAAATGTTTTGAATGTTGTTTTTCTTCAACACATTGCATAATATAATCACAGCCATTATTTAATTTCATATACCTTGTTAAAAATAGAGCAGTTGGACAAAATTATGGAATCACCATGAGAAATACATGCTTGAACATAAATTCAGATGCTAGCCCAGCTTGCAAGATGTGCTGTTGTATTTCAACACAAACAGCACGTGTGCAATATCTTGAATATGTTGCAAGTATTAATCATGGCCATAACAGTAATCTGTGTGGTTGTGACTGCATTACATTGGAATTTAAGTGAATTTAAATGAGGGTAACTTGTTGGTGTTCGTATGGCCGGTGCTGTTATAACCACAGTACCTGAAGTGTTCGGTGCTTCAGGAGGCACCTTATCACACACACAGGGAGATCAGAAAACATCATCCACTAAGTCACAACACAGACAAAACTAGGTGTTAATGGTCGATTATTGAAGAGGACTGTGTTGAAAAATAAGAAGATGACAGCTACAAAATTCTCTAGAGATCTTGATGTTACACTCATAAACCCTGTCAGCACCAAAACAGCACACACGGACCTCCATCAGCAGGGAATTGCAGGATGAACTGGCATTACCCATAAAAGGAAAACATGGTGCTGAAGCCTTAAAATCTGGGTTAAGGAGCAATGGAAGACTGTCATTTGGTCAGATGACCTTCACTTCACACTGTTTATCACTTCTGACTGAAACAGCACCTAAAGAGTGATGATTTGGGCAGCCATATCATGGTATTCTGTGGGCCGTTTGGATACTCTGCAAGGTTGTTTACTGCCAAGATTATGTGGCCATTTTTGATGATCAGGTCTGTCCCACGATACAATGTTTGTTCCTCAAGGTGATTCTGTGTTCCAAGATGAGCTTGTTCACACAGCTCACATTGTCCAGGACTGGTTTTGTGAGCCTGAGGATGAATTGTTGCATTTCCCTTGCCACCACAGTCACCAGATCTTGGGATAGCCCTGCCATACATGATAAATGTTCAGTGGGGGACTTCATGAATAGTTCCAATGCCAAAGGGTATGGATCGGAAAGTACTGCCTTGGTTACGTGGAGTATATTCCCCTCTCAGAGTCTTCTTTCTTCCTTCCATAGACTTGGTCTCCTGTGCAGTTTGGTGTGTGGTGGAGATGGAAATAATGGTTACCTATGCCTAACAAGCTACCAAATAACAGAAGATGTACACCTTTTGTTTCAACTTATCACCTTTAATACAATCCACATAACATCTGCAATTTTAGTTTTGCCAATTACATTGAGTATTACAAATTTGTAGACAGTTCAGCATAAGCTCTCTATCAGACTTTGGAGCAGAGTGACTGACACTTCTTTCTCAGGATACAGTCCACTGTCATGGTGTGCACTATTCCATGAAGTTCAGCACTGGTCCAAGGCAGGGGCACAGCTGTACGGAGAAATCACCAAACCAATATGTGCCACAAATTGTGACCAAACCTCCAACAATGCACCTTTCTCCAGAAATGCTGTGTCCATTACGCTCATTAACATGCACAAATAATACAAATTCCACACATAATATGTCTATCCAAACTAACAAAACCTACTAAAAAAATTTAACTGTATATTTGACAGTCATTATTCATTGGTAAAATAAACACTGTGCAACATATCACTTGACTGAAGTGGCATAATACACCTCATATCCCTCTCCTTAGATGAATTATATCATCGTAAGCATAACATACTCAAAATACTATTGCTGCAAATTTCTGTAGAATCATGCATCAAATATTAATCCCTTATAAATATAATAAATATTGCAAACTGTATTTTAAGTAACAAATTGAAGTAATGCAAAAAACATAAACTTTTCATAAATGTACGAATTCCAATTGTAATGAAAGTGTTCCATGATCTTACAACAAATGAATTATGTTCAGGATTTAAAGTTATATTTATTTGATATTGAAGGATATAAATATAACTTTGAATCCCAAACATTTGCTGTAAGATCATTGAACACTTTTATTGCAACTGGAATTCTTACTTTTATCAAAAGTTTATGTTTTTGATATTACACCAGTTCATTACTTAAATCGCAGTTTGTAGCAATGATTCATCTGTTTCATGCTATTCCTATATTTTCATACATGTTTGCTTCTCTAACTTCGTAAATCCATCATGAACTTTAAAGTTAAGTCAACCTTTTCATGGTAATAAAGGGCATTTGTACAACATCGTAATCAATAAACTGAACAGTTAAGCTAAACCAATTAGATGGACTAAATTAACCAAACTTCCCCTACAAAATGCTAATAAACATAACCATGTACAGTGTGGGGCAGATAAAAGTGGCAAAAAGAAACACAGCAGAGGAAAGGAAATACAGTAATAATATGACTATAGCAGATGCTGAAGGTGACAACCATTTATTTCTTGGCACTTTTTGGCCCTGGTCAGCAAGCTGCTGAAGGTAGATCAAAGCTGGATCGCTGGAATTGCTGCAGTCTCATCCAAAATGTTCTGCTGCAGTTCTTGAAGACCATAAGTGTTGTTGTTTTACACCTTAGACCTTAGGGCTCCATACACAAAGTAATTGTGCTTTGAGAGATCAGGCAACTTCGGAGGCCAGCTAGGGCTGCAACCAGACTGACCTCTGCTAACAACTCTGTTGGGAGTGAAGAATGTGTAAATGTGCTCCAAGGTTCAGTTGGCTGTACAAGCAGTTGTTGCATTCTGTTAAAAATAACTTTACGTCTTTTCCTCCTCCATTAATGCTGCTACAAATGGTTTCAAAACGTTGCCAATGTAATGTGGCAATGTCAGAACCTGATGAAAGAACATGGGATCAAACACGTGGCCCGCAGACACTGCACACCAAACCCCCAATCTTCCATTCATGCAATGGTGTTTGATGGAAGTTATGCAAATTCTCTGCTGCCTAAAACCTGTGATTCTGTGAGTCGGCACCAGGCTTCATCAGATATAAAAGACAGTTCCATGTCCAAGCCATTCACTGTTATCTCAGCGAACAGCCACTCACAAAAATGGATGCACTACATAGGGATACATGTGCACGTCCAGGAGGAGTATCCATACCACAACTGACATGATGTGCTGGTCTCTTGCGACAGGCATCATGTTGATTTGGTAGAACTCTGAAGCATTTTCTGGTGAGCTGCAGCTACATTTTCTGATGTGTGAGTATGTTTTGAAATGTTTTTGGATTCGTTCAAAACAGATCCTGTCAGATGCCATTTTTACATGGCATTCTCTACTGACAGTTTGATCCCAGTAAACTTCTTAGCAAGCAACTGACCTCGCCATTTCCACAACTTTGTTGTCATGTAACTTTCCACAACGAATTCCTGCTGCTCCACTGTGAGTACTATTGTCCCCTTTGCACTGCTTCACTCATACTGACACAGCCCCCACTATGCTCTGAACTGGTATGGATCACATGGTGGGCATACACGTGGTATGTGCATCACAAGATGTGCTGTATGCATACATTCACATCCAATGGTACCCACTCATCGGGGCCACGTTTACTTGCCTCAGCCTGCAGTTCCACATATTCAAAAAAACTATCAACTTTTTCTGTCTCAAATACTTAACATACAGGCTTATTATTAATTATACAAAAACCACACTAAGCACTAAAAAATTTCAAAGGAACCTTTCTCAGCTATGCTCAAAGACTTGGTCACTCTCTCACTCTCAAAACCAAATTTTTCAGGTTATTTCCATGTACATGACAGCACATAAAGGTAAGTTTGCTATATCTTTATTATAATATGGTTCAACCACTAACTAAAGATTAGTGGTTGAACAACTTGCAACATTTTTGCTATTGAGAGACATTTCATTATTCACTTAATGTTTCTTGCAACATGATTTACTCACAACTCTCAGATACTTCTCATTATTCAACCATCAAAATTGTTTACAGTTTGAACTATAAATTCAATAAGTTTATAAATTTGGAATAAGTTCCAAATTCGATGGTATCCTTCTCCTGCAGGCACCGTCCAATATACCATGTGCCACAGAAAGACAGTTCCCCAATAATAAATCATTTTTACTGCAACACTGTCTCGCCATACATATTCATCTCTATCTTTTGTGCAGGTCATCCTTTTACTGGTACACCCATGGGGATAAATAGCTTGTAAATATTTTTCCCAACTGTGACTCAGTGGACTGTTGTAGTTTGATAAAATGCTCCATTAGAATAGCACCATGTTTAGATAACACTATAATCACCTGCAGAAAATTTGCTTTGTTTCCTGACAGAAAATGCTCTCTGTGGCCACAGAATAGAAGAGTTTGTTCAGCCAAAAATATAGTGACATCTAGGAGCCTTCTTAAAATATCTCTCCATTTTCTATTTCTGTTTTAACTGCTGTCAGATTAACATGACCACTTGTTCTATTGACAGCTAGACTTTTACAAGGTTTTTCCATTTTTCAAAACAAGTCTGATATTTCTCTGAGATTTCATGGTTGTAAACTTTTCGACTAAGTTTCCACCAAGGTTGAAAATAGTAAGACATTTAGATGTGTTGCTCAAACTTGCGCCTGTGCTACAGAGCCTACAAAAATAATAATATAAACTTTGGTTTGTAGTTGATATGCCATCTACACTCCCAGAACTTCCTCACCAATTTGGCTGATGGATATAGAAGTAATCAGAAGTCAAATTTCAACTAGTGCCTTACATCTTATCCTTATCACCTTGTTTGTTAATGGAAACAAATGGTTGATCTTTGTTTTGAAATCCTTCTCCATACTCTAATGATGTCAATGTTGAGATGTTCTGGGCTGGGGAAAGGCCATTGAGAGATATCATAAAACAATAAATGACTGTTCCTTTCAGTGGTTCCTTTTTCATTCACAGCATCTTCATCTGGTGCACTGTTGTCCAATCTATTTTCATTTACATTACAATTATCTCCAAAATTTTCTACATTTTATTTCTTCTCTTTCTTCATGAATGTCCTCTCCATCTAGTTCTTCACTTTTGTTACTTCTGTCAGTTTTACCTTATCTACAAATTCACCCTAGAATTGAGATGATTTGACATCTTCTTCCATGTCTTTTTGACCTGGTGCTTTTTGAATACTTGACACTGCCGTGGAAGGTTTAACAAATTGCAGCTTTGAGCTGATCAGTAACTGCTCTTCCAAAACTTTTTCCCTCTGTTTTTTTCTTTGCTGTGCTCCACTTGGAAGATGTTCTTTCAAGTCTGTGTGTATTTTTTAAATTACATTGAAATAAATTTTATTTAAAAATAAGAACAACTGCTCATTGACAAAAATAAAATAATTATAAAAACTGTTAATTCCATAAATACAAACAGCATTTATTTAGCAACACTTAACAACACTGAAATTATTATGTGCAAAATGAAGGAAATCTAACGTAATATGCAAACAGTTTTTCAGAATTATAGCACAAAATGTTTTGTAACAATAAAATACTTCAGTATGGTGAACACTTTGTACAAGCAACATAGTAAAGCATTTTACACACACTTCCTTTGCAAGTAGCACACTATTGTGAACACTAGTTAACATTTCTGTCAGCAGGTGTGACCACTTTTCATTTTCTGGTATGTTTGCCCAGTTCTGCTTGTGTTTTTGTTGCTCCTCCTACTGCTGCTGAGTTGGTGTTTTTATTCCCTTACCCATGAGAAACAACTTCATTCTCTCTGACATTGTGTAATATATGACTATTACACATATCTTGGAAACATTTTCCATAAGATGTTAGTTTTAAATTCTTTGAGAAATATTCCTCTTTCTCATTTTTACTGGTGTTCATTCAGCAAATGAGACTGGAGTTTGATGCACAGTCATTTAAAAATTAGAACACAAAGGGACAACCTACATATTTTGCTCCCAAAACTATACTTGTTGCATAGGCATTTGCATGTATCTAATCCTCCCTAGAGTGCAGTTTTTGAAAGGTACACTTTTTTACAAACACCTGTATTTCATATATGTTGTCATCACTTTGCATTGCTAAACAGTAATCCTTCCCAGAATGTAAAACATCATGCGCACTTGTCTCATAAAACCAAGCATCTTGAAAATCAACTCAACATCTGTGTGTTTCTTTCACAGGAACCCAGCAATTATTCTACATTTATTGTCTTTAATATTCTCACTAAAGTCAGCTACTGATTGACAAAGATTCTGGCAAGTGGAACATTGGTATGCCAGTGATCAGTGATTATGTTTCTCCACAAGTATTTTATGTAAAAAGCTGTTTACTACCTGAAAGATGATTACACTGCCTCAGTGAAGTGTCAGACTGTTTCCTGCATACACATCAAATGTGTGCAAATAGCAACTACCTTCTGTTCCATTTTTTTTTTCTCTTTACTTTTTCCTGCTTAAACAAGCAGTGCTGCCAAAATGGAATGAGATACTTATTACTCCTTTGCGACTGGTGTGAAATCGGAATTCAGATGCAGAAACACATACACCAACTTTCATTTATGTAGCGCAACTCCTTCTTGGTGTTTGCTTTCCAATCCCTTGGTCACTTACATCAGTATCAGTCATTTTTTCGTCGACGTGACAATTTAATGGAGGAACCAAAGTGCAGTCTTCATATGTATTTTGGCCTTTTCTGTGTCATTATCATTTTCAGTGCCATTATGGTCACAGAGGTGTGAACTGATGGCTTCAATCTGTTCACTGATTCACGCTGTATACACATTCAAGGAAAAACAAAATCTCAGATTTTCCTGTATTTCTTGGTTAAAAAGATACTTTTAAAATACACGTTTTCCATGTTAACTGACAGTGCACTTTTCCTCAGAACTGTAAAACTTATCAATACTTTGAATGGTTAAGGTTTTTGTATACTATGATCCGATCATAAACCATAACATTGGTAAATCCAAAGTGACAAACGATAATCTTATCATAAAAAAGGGAGGAAAAGTTGTTGAATGCCCTCGATGTGTTGCCAATATGTCTAATGACTACTACATTACTACATTAGCAGTGCTCAAAATCTTATCAAGAACCTGGGGAACTCAAAAGGTAAAGTCAAAAGTTTCAGCAAATGAAAAGACAATGTTTTTGTAACCAGTTACGCATTAAGAAGTAAGAAATTCAATTAATAATCTGAAAAATAAAATGTCCTGTGGATGTGATGGTATTCCTGATAATGTCATAAAATATAGTGCAAACAAAATAATAATTGAACTAGTTGACATTATTAATACATCATTTAAAACTGGTTAATTCCCTTCTGCACTTAAAAAATTAATAGTAAAGCCACTTTATAAAAAATAATGTCCATATACCACACAAAATTATAGACCATTGTCACAACTTTCACATTTCGCTACAGTAATTGAGAGGATTATGTATGAGTGACTGTTGAGTTTCCTAAACAAATGCAAAATTCTAACCAATGCACAGATTGCTCTACAGAAACAGCTGTATATCAGTTCTTGGAACAGGTTTTAACTGTAATGGGTAATGAGGACTTAAACTGTGGAATATTTTTAGATCTATCCAAGGCATTTGACCTCATCAGCCATGATATTTTGCTAGAGAAACTGTATTGCTATGGAGTATATGGAAAAGCATACAGCTTGTTTCAATCGTATCTGTGCAACAGATATCAAAGTGTTGAAATAATACATAATGGCACAAAATATTAATCAACATACCTGAAAGTCAACTGTGGTGTACCCCAGGATTCTGTTCTAGGCCCTCTGCTCCTCTTAGTTTTTATTAATGATTTTCCTAACCATCTAACAAGAGCAGAATCAGTACTTTTCACAGATGATACGAGCCTTTTTATTAAGGGAGTTAGTGAAGCTGAAAAAATAGCTTGAACAATGAATGACGCAGATGAATGGTTCACGGACAATTACTTAATTATAAATGACAAAAAAACCACTTGGATGAACTTTAGGCACATAAGGAACAAAGTAAAAAATAACATAACAGTAGAGATTGGGAACTGTCTGATAGAACAAACTTCTTTTACAAAAATTTTAGATGTACGGCTGGACAATAAAAATACTGTTATATATTAAGAAAACTTAAAGAAAACTGCAATTTTGAAACAGTACTATGTGCCTACTACTCTTACATTCATACTAATCGAAGATATGGTATTATAATTTGGGGGAATACAGGTTTCGCAAAAAGTTGTTTTAAGCTCCAAAAGAGAGCTATTTGTATTCTGAAGGGTGTTGCCTACAGAGAACCATGTAGAGGACTCTTTAAGGAGTTGAAAATTTTGACCCTCCCTAGTTTATTCATCTATGAATCAGTATGTTTCCTAAAGTCAAACCAAGAATTCTCTTCTCTAAACAGTGAAGTTCACGACTATCAGACCAGAAACAGGCATGATTTCCATAGAAACATACATTCAAAATCTTTGTACCAAAATATTGTGATGTATCTACCCAAAATAATGTTTAATGCTTTGCCAAAAGAAATAAAAAGCATACAAAACTTGCATATATTTAAAAAAAGAATTAAAGAGGCTACTATTAGATCAGAGTTTCTATAATGTTGATGAATTTCTTTGCTATCTAAACAGATAGTGCTCTTCTTTTGATTTTTCTGCATAATCCTTCGTTTTTTCCCCCCAACTTGCATATAAGAAACAGAATAGAAGCAGTGGTCAAACAGTACTCTTTCAGTTTCACTTTAAACTTTTGTAAATTTTGCATCTGTTTCAAATAAGATGGCACGTGATTGTACAGTATTATGCCAGTATGATACACTCCTCTCTTACAAATGTTTGTACTTATTGTATTGACATGTAAGTAATGCTTCTGCCTAGTATCATGAGGGTGGTAATCACAGTTATATTTGAAGATATTTCCATCTTTTAAAATACTTCCTTTTGTGAAATTTAATATTTCATACATATATAAGCAAGGAAGAGGCAGACTATTGAGATTTTTAAATATTGGTCTACAGGAGTCTCTGTACTTAGCATGGTTTATTATTCTAACAATCTTTTTCTGTAGCCTAAATATTTTGTTTGTACCTACGGAGTTCCCCCAAAAGATAATGCCATACATCAGCAGTGACTGAATACTACCATGGTACATTGTGATCACAGATGCACGGCTTGTATTTTGTACGAGGATTCTTACTGTGTACGTAAGTGTGTGAAGTTTTTTATTTACATGGTTAAGATGTGTCTCCCATTTTAGGTTCTGCTGAATATGTATACCTAAGAATTTTGTGTCGCTCACGGATGAGACAGTTTTTCCATCAATTTTAAAAATTGATCTTGCAGGATGTAGTTTCTGTGAATTGTGGAAATTGACTGTCACTGTTATTTCATTATTTGTTATTAGATTGTTTGTTCTGAACCATTGTGTCAAATTTTGTATTATACCTGTAGCTGTTTTTGTAGGCTTTCCTCATCATGTGATTTGATTAGGATATTTGTGTCATCTGCAAAAAGTACTGTTGTCCCTTTAGTTATTTTTTCTGACAAATCATTAACATAAAGAATGAAAAGAATTGGCCCCAGGACTGATCCTTGAGAAAATCCATATGTAATGTTTTTTGCATTACTGTAAAAGTTACAATTTTTTGAGTTTTTATGTCTTTGTATTTTATTTGAGTGATCTGTTGACGGTCATGAAGGTGGGAATGTATCCACTTGTTTGGCAGGCCTCGTATTCCATAATTACCTAGCTTCTGCAACAAAGTATTATGATCAATTATGTCGAAAGCTTTACTAAGGTCAAGAAATATGCCAGACATATGTTGCTTATTATCTACTGCAGTTAGAATTTCATTTAAGAAGGTATAAATAGCTGACTGTGTTGATCTGCCAGTTCTGAATCAATGTTGCACATCACTTATTATGTTTTCTTTACTTAGAAAGGCTGTCAGCCTTATAAGAATTAGTTATTCAAGAATTTTTCAAAGCCTGACAACACTGATACAGGTCATAGTTTGCAGCTTCATGTTTGTCCCCTTTCTTGTACAGTGGTGCCACTTTTGCCATTTGCAGATTTTTCGGGAATATAACACTCACGAATGATGAATTGAAAATATCCATTAATGGTTCTACGATATATGTTACACTTGCTTTGATGATAATATCTGGTATTTCATCAGTACCTGCTGAATACTTATTGGGTAACCTTTTTATAATGGCAGATAATTCCTCAGGTGTTGTTGGAGACATGAATAGGGTTTGTGTAAGAAGTTTTGTATCTGACTGCAGTGTATTGCTGTCTAGTTGTGAATTGTAATGCTTGGTAATCAGGTGTTGTGCTACATTAGAAAAGTAGTTGTTAAATTTATTAGCCACTACTGTGGGGTTGATTATTTTATTGTTGTTTTCATGAAGTTCTATATTTTTGTGGGCTAATGATGTAGTACTTGTTTCTCTTTTTATGATATTCCAAGTTGCTTTAGTCTTATTCCTGGAATTTTTTTATTTTTTTGTCATTTTCCATTTTCTTTGATTTTGTTATAACTTGTCTAAGTATTTGTTTATATTATATTCAAAGATTCCAAGTCTTACCAAGCGGGAAAGTGCCGGTAGATAGGCACAATGAATAAAACACACAAACACACACACAGAATTTCGAGCTTTCGCAACCGGCGGCTGCTTCGTCAGGAAAGAGGGAAGGAAAAGGAAAGATGAAAGGATGTGGGTTTTAAGGGAGAGGGTAAGGAGTCATTCCAATCCTGGGAGCGGAAAGACTTACCTTAGGGGGAAAAAAGGATAGGTATATACTCGCGCGCGCGCGCACACACACACACACACACACACACACACACACACACACACACACACACACACACACACCATGCATATCCATCCATACATACACAGACACAAGCAGACATATATTTTTCCCATGTGGAAGTTTCTTTCTATTTTATTTGTTTATATTGTTTAAAGTAGTTGATAAATACAGGATTTATGGTTTGCTTTGAGTATTCATATAAGTTCCTTTTATTCTGACATGGTATTTTTATTCCTGTTGTGATCCATTTATTTGGTTTGTGCACAGAATTTATAAGTGACATTTGTTTAGGAAAGGCTATTTCAAAAAAAAAAAAATGTTTGTATGTGGCCATAAATTTATCAAACTTGTCATCTGTGCTGTTAGAACTGTAAACATCAGTCAAGATTTCTCTTCTCAAGAGAGAACAAAAGTAATCTATGTTTTCATTATTAAACTTCCTCACAATAGTTATAGTTTTCTGAGCTTTCGTGTTTCCTGGAATAGCGATTGTTAGTATTTGGGCATTGTGATCACTAAAACCAGTGTTTGCAGTCTGTGTGTTGCAGATATATTTATCTGTGTTTACAAACACCTGATCTATGGTTGTTGCAGAAGTAGTGGTTATACGAGTTGAGTTGGTTATGGTTGGTTTTAGGTTAAAGGACTTCAGTAAGTCTTTGATTTCATCTTTAAATTTACTGGGTTTGGAGAAATCAACACTGAAATCTCCACATATGATAATATTTTTTAAGGGTGCTGAAGTCCTCTAACAGCTCTTCCATATGATTATAAAAAACTTTTTTATCACCATCTGGTGACCTATATACACAGATGATTATAGAACTGCTAGTTGGCAGTTCTACTATTGAGAGTTCTATGTCTCTTTCTTTAGATGAACTGTCAAATTTGGTTATGTTAGTGAAGTCTATATCTTCTCAAACATATATGCACCTACCACCATGCCTGAGTACTTCTCTACAAAATGTGGCAGCTAATTTTAACTGAGGTAGGTATGCTAGTTCTATCATGTCTTTATTTAGCCAGTGCACAGTAAAGCATAAAACAGAAATATCACTCTCTTTTGAGCTCAAAATTCTTCTAAGTGGCTGGTCCTCAAAGTGTTAAGTTTTAAATGAGAATCAAATGCTTTGTGATTTAAGAAATTCATCACACATTCTCAAATGTAATATAATTCATCTTGCATAAAAGGAAATTTCTTTTGCTTTTCGAACAACTAATCATAATTCTTCCCATGACATGTTAGAAATAGATTTTTTGTAGCAGTTGCCAGAGAGTGCCAGAAAACAGGTGTTACTGTATGTGCTCATCTGTGATAACATAGGGAGCCCATATGTTCGTACCTATATAGCATTAAGAGATCTTATATTACTTCATAGAAGAAACAGGACAATAGAGATTACCCCATGAGCATTTGAATTTCATAAACCATACTAAAATGCATAATTTGTTTTGAACTGTATATTTGTATGTCCAGATTCACAATGAAGTAGTCCCCAACTTGACATTAAGCTTTTCAGTGCAGTTTTCAGGATGTAAATCTTTTTGGTGTACCAGTACTGTATTATCTCATGTTTGGTTCTTTATTATGACAGAAGATGAAAATGTGCATTTGAAATTCAGCGAGCACTTGAAACTAGTCAATAGTGTGAACTGAAACATTTCGTTTCAAATAAATTGACTGCCTCTGCGGAAAAGATTAATAAAAGCCAAATTTCTTCAGAAAACTGGTAAAAATGCCTTCATTTTTCTGCAAGATGATTAATACTTGATTGCCAAAAAGTGGCAATAAAATAAGATCAGGAAATTGAGACTAATAACACATTTTAGCCCATCATGTATTTTAATTCATCAGATAGTTCATGGCCACGGAAATTCGTTTTGTTTTCATTTGACGAGAGAACTACAAACAAAGAGGAAACAGCAACATCAATGAACATAAACATGAGTCACATGGAGATTACCTCTCCCCACTACAATTCAGTGCAAATCTGACAGCATGGGTGAGGCAGAAAAATTTTTCTGGCTAGGATCCAGCTGCTTGTTGCTACTGCTGATACAGTTAACAGTCAGAAGCGGGACAAGGTACTGCTAATATATGACTCAACTGCACGTGTGCATCAGCCCACTGGCAAGTGCTCAAACAAACCTAATGTAACTGTTGTGATGTCACGCTCATCAGATTCAGTTTGTTGGATGTGGTGACTTGATGTTAGCAAGAATGCCTTTAGAACAACAAAGATGCCATTATCAGCATCTCATTGAGTTTGAACAAGTTTGTGTAATAGGGCTATCAGAAAATGGACGTTCCTTCTGTGATATTACTGAAAGACTTGTCAGGAATGTAGCTTCTGTACACTACTGCTAGCAGTGGTGGTCACAAGAATGTACAGTTGCAAGAAGACTGTGATCTGGATGGTCACGCGGCATTACCAAGAGGAAAGACCATTGTGCTCAGTGTATGCCTCTGGCACATTGTACTGCATCTACAACAGCAATCCAAGCAGCAGTTGGCACCACAGTGATATAATGAACTGTTACAAATCAGTTACTTGAAGGACAGCTCCAAGCCAGATACCCACTGACACCTAACCAACACCATTTGTGACTTCAGTAGTGTCAAGAGAAAGCTCACTGGAGGACAAGATGGAGGTCTGTAGTGTTTTCTGATAAAAGCTGGTTCTGCCTTGGTGCCAGTGATGGCCGTGTGTTGGTTAGAGAAGGCCAGATGAGTGCATGCAACCAACCTGTCTGCATGCTAGAGGCACTTTACCTACAATGGAGTTATAGTCTGGATGCAATTTCTTATGACAGCAGGACTGCTCATGTTGTTATCCCACCCACCCTGATGGCAAATTTTGTACGTCAGTCTAGTGCTTTGACCTGTTGTGCTGCCATTCATGGAGCATCCCAAGGGCATTTTCCAACAGGATAGTGCTTGCCTGCATACTGCTGTTCTAACCCAACATACTCTACAGATGTTAACATGTTGCCTTGGTCTGTTCAATCAACAGATTTGTCTTCAATTGAGCATGTATGGGCCATCATCGGATGACAACTTCAATGTCATCCACAAACAGCATTAACTGTCCTTGTATTGATCAACCAAGTGCAACAGGCATGGAACTCTATCCCACAAACTGACATCTGGCACCTGTGAAACATAATGGATGCATGCATGGAGCCAATATTCTGGCAGTTACACTGGTTATTAATACACCAATATTTCACATTTGTAATGACATATCTTGCACTTCCATTAATTCGAGATCATGCAATGATAATATGTTACCTAGATAAATGCATTCCCGGACTATCATTACTCTACATTAATTATTTTTTGGTGTTGCAATTTTTTTCTGTCAGTGCACTCTCAATATGTGTAATACATAAATATTTGTGCAAAATATATAATAGTGAAATGTTATTAGCAAAAAGGAAAGTTATATTTATGACCTATGAGCTTATGGTTTGAATACTGCTATAGGATCTGAATTTGAAAAAACTATAAACAAGGCTCAAGATCAGTGAGAGGGGTGAAAGAAAGTAGAAAAATAAAGCAGAAAGGAAGAGTTGAACAGAGAGAAGGGACAG
Organism: Schistocerca gregaria; assembly: GCF_023897955.1. Taxonomy (NCBI): domain Eukaryota; kingdom Metazoa; phylum Arthropoda; class Insecta; order Orthoptera; family Acrididae; genus Schistocerca; species Schistocerca gregaria. Next base: position 169,699,113 of record NC_064927.1, on the reverse strand, counting down.
CGGGAGATGGAGAAACAGGGGGAGCAGAAGATGGGCTGAGGAAGGGGGAGAGAGAGAGGCAAGAGGAAATGGGGAGAGAGGTGGAGGAGAAGATAGACAGTGAAATGGGAGAGGAGGTAATGGAGAGAGAAAGAGGGCACGAGAAGGTTGACAAGTGGTGGTTGACAGTGAGAGAGGGAGGAGGAGATGGACAGAGAAAGGGAAGAGGAGGAGACTGGGACACATGTATACAATTCCCATTCATATTAGAAGTGTGTACTTCTCTTTCCTTTCTTTTCCATTCAACCCGACTGAATCACAGTAATGCATGGCTACTTCCTAATAAAATTAACAACTAGCAGTTTGAAATTATCCCAGTGAAACTACCCAACTTATTCTGGGTCTGTCCACTAGAATGTACACAGCAGTGCCAATGCATATTCAAATACAGAGATATGTAAAAAGGTAGAATATGGCACTGTGGTCAGCTAGAATATGACACTGCAGTCGGCAATGTCTATATAAGACAACAAGTATCTGGCACAGTTGTTAGATCAGTTACTGTGGCTACAATGGCAGGTTATCAAGATGTAAGTGAGTTTGAACATGGTGTTATAGTTGGTGCATGAGAGAGAGATGTGTGGGGTAGCCGCATGGTCAGAGGCACCTTGCCACGGTGGTTCACATGGCTCTCCCAGTTAAAGGTTCAAGTCCTCCATTGGGCATGGGTGTTTGTGTTGTCCTTAGTGTAGGTTAGCTGAAGTTAGATTACATAGTGTGTAAGCCTAGTGACCGATGACTTCTGTAATTAGGTCCCTTAGGAACTTACCACAAATTTCCAAAAAAAATTCTGAGAGAGTGAGACAAGAGGAGATGGAGAGAGAGGAGGAGGAGAAGATAAACATTGAAATGGGGGAGGAAGTAATGGACTGAGAGGGTGGACAGGAGAAGATGGACAGGTGTTGATAGAGAGAGCAGGAGGAGGAGGAGGAGGAGGAGGAGGAGATGGACAGAGAAATGGGAAAGGAGACTAAGACACATACATACAATTCCAATTCATATTAGAAATGTGTGCTTGTCTTTCCTTTCTTTTCCATTCAACCCAACTGAGCCACAGCAATGCATGGCTACTTCCTTAAAAAATTTAATAACTAGTAGTTTGAAATTATCCCAGTGGAACTACCCTGGATTATTCTGGGTCTATCCACTAGACTGTACACAGAAGTGCCAAAGAAACTGGTATAGGTATGCATATTTAAATACAGACATATGTAAACAAGCAGAATACGGTGCTGCAGCCAGCAACGCTTATATAAGACGGCAAGTGTCTGACACAGTTGTTAGATCAGTTACTGCTACTACAATGATAGGTTATCAAGATTTAAGTGAGTTTGAACATGGTGTTACAGTTGGTGCATGAGAAATTGGACACAGCATCTTATAATCTAATAAAAAATAATAAATATTTAGATATATGGAAATAAAGAGATTAATTTTTCAGCATACTGGACAAGCACAATAAGCTGAGCTATGCCTGTAAATGGTAAAGAATCTTTTCATATTAGTTCCACATAAACAAAATGTCCTTTCTCTTGTTGTATATTTATGCTTACCAATCAATAATACTATGTCTGATCGCCATATCCTCCTAGAAAATCTTGACCATGTCCATCATTTCTTTTGTAATCAGATCTTCGTAATAACTCCAAAGTACACAGGTGGGCTTCTTGGATTTTTATATGTTACAGTACTATGAATAACAACTCAGTTTTTTGCTGGTGAAATACCCCTTTATTATTTCTTCTACATACATAAAAAATACAGACATTTTACTTATTCTCACAACCAAAATGGCTACCGCTAATTTTGCTCTAAAATTAATGGGCATCTACCTTCGTTCATTAACAGAGAGTGAGTCTTTTGTCTTACCAAAGGACAGGAAAAAATCATATGTTTTTTAGCACTTGGAACTCAAAAATACATGAGGGAAGGCGCAGCCTCTACATTGGTCTACCACTTCACCTTTTCTCTTTGCCTTTCAAGAAAATGAAAAAATAAAAGCAAGAAATACAAAGGTAGTGATGAAGTGGGGATTTTACCATATGGCCATTTCACGAGTGTACTGTGAATATCAGGAATCCGGTAAAATATCAAATCTCCAACATTGCTACGGTTTGAAAAAGATTCTGCATGAATGGGACTAATGACGAATGAAGAGAATTGTTCAACTTGACAGAAGTACAATTTTTCCGTAAATTGATGCAGATTTCAGAACTGGGCCATTAACAAGTGTCAGCGTCTGAACCATTCAACGAAACAGCATCAATATGGGCTTTCAGAGCCAAAGACCCACTCGTGTACCCTTGATGATTGCATGACACAAAAGCTTTACAAATCTCCTGGGATCATCAACACCGGCAGTGGACTGTTGATGACTGGAAACATGTTGCCTGGTTGGATGAGTCTCGTTTCAAATTGCATCGAGTGGGTGTATGTGTACGGGATGGAGGCAACCTCATGAATCCATTTGCGCTGCATGTCAGCATGGTCCTGTTCAAGCTGGTGGAGGCTGTGTAATGTTGAGGGGCGTGTGCTGTTGGAGTGGTTTGGGACCCCTGATATGTCTAGATATTACTCCAACAGGTGACATGTGCATCCTGTCTGATCACCTGCATCCATTCATGCCCACTGTACATTCCGGCAGACTCGGGCAATTCCAGCAGGACAATGCGACATCCCACAGGTCCAGAATTGTTACAGAGTGACTTCAGGAACACTCTTCCTAGTTTAAACAATTCCGGTGCCCACCAAACTCCACAGACATGAATATAATTGAGCATATCTGGGATGCCTTGCAAGGTGCAATTCAGAAGAGATCTGCACCCCCTTGTACTCTTGTGGATTTATGGACAGCCCCGTGGGAATCGTGGTGTCAATTCCCTCCAGCACTACTTCAGACATTAGTCGAGTTCATGCCACATCGTGTTGCGGCACTGCGTGCTCGCCAGAGCCCTACATGATATTAGGCAGATGTACCAGTTTTTTTGGCTCTTCATTGTATGTAGTGTTAACTTTTGTAGAATGTCTGCCTTCATCGCCATAGCCCCATGACAAATGACATTGTCATTGTCTCATGAGTCTTACTGGGTGTTCGGTGAAGGAGTCACTGACTTCAAATTAATTACCTCAAAAACTAATGATGCAACAAAATTTATTTTGTTGCCTCAGCTATAAGAATTTTATACAGAAGTTTCAAAATAGTTCAGAAAACTGCTAACAGATGACACTGTAAATGAATGCAGCTCATATAATATCAGTATGTGCAATTAAAGTCAAGGAGGTTAAAATTGTAACCTCCTCAATTAAACTCATCCTCTGCAAGCAGTCTTTCCAATCTCTTCACAATCTTTTCCAAATGTTCAGCACTCGTAGTACATAGGTGGCACAAATAAACAATGAAATTTGCCTTCATCTCCTGTTGTGTCTCAATGGAAATGGAATCAGAAGCCTCACAGCTCAACGAGTCGAACTTGCCCAGCATGGTGGGATGGTTCCAGTAGACAGTGTCTTTCAATGTGCCTCACAAAAGGTAGTGACAGGGAGTTAGAACAATCCAGTTCACCCCTGAACCACTAAATTTGCAATAATCAAACATAATTACACTATTCCTGAAGTATTCAACAAGAAAGTGAAATACCTGTTTGGCGCAATGTGGGCTGGCCCCATCTTGCCTAAAACATATGATACCTATTTGATTGGCAACAAATTGTTCCAAAATTGCAATGTAATGTCACTAGTGGTTGTTTCTCACATGGGAAAGAGGCCGATAATGCATACTGAAGCAAAAACAGTAACTTTAGGAGAATACAGTGGTTTCACATCACACAAATGGATATATTTGGAATCCCAAAATTGCCAGTTTTGTTTGTTGATGACTCCTTTCAGATGGAAGTGTGCTTAATCTCTGAACTAGATGGAGCCAACATCAAATCCTTCATTGTCAATCATTGTGCGAATCTGGTTCACAAAGTCAGCCTTCTTGCTACACAGGTATGGATATTGAATGGAAAGATGTGTAAGCTATGTTTAGTATTTTGTGCATGCTTGAAAGTTTCAAACCAGTCCCTGCTGCACCTATTTGGACGAATTTCCTTGTATTTTGCTGAATAATTGCAGAAACTATGGTGACATTTGCAGGAGTAACAACAGTCTGCCTGGTGCTAATATTCCCTACTAAATCATCAGCCACACTGCCTGTTCATTGGGATTTCGTGAAGAGTCTGCAAATGGATTTCACGTCAGGTCCTTTCTGAACATTAAATCATGTTTGAAAACTGTGTCGTGTTGCTGTAGGACTGTGTTCTAAGCCATGGGATTCCAGTACCACATGTTGTTCAATGGATACATGATTTCAACCTCTTTTCATGTTTCAGTGCTGGAACAGACTGCTCTGAGCTGCAGAACACTATTCATAGGCATTACATATTGCGATTCCAGTGCCACCTGTTAGCAGCTTTGAAAGTACTGTATAACTAACTTCTGTATAAAATTCTTACAGCTTTCACAATAAACATACCATTTGTTGCACTCATTCGTCCATCTTAGGTTTAGAGATATTTAATTTTGAAGTAAGGAACACTTTGCAGGACAATCTCCCTGTATTTGCATTGTGGGAACTCACAGGTCACCCCACCCAGAGGTAAATCAACATTTCTCATTCCACTGCATCTTGTGGCTGTGAATATATGACATTGGCGAGTGAGTCTGATATGATCATTTCTACGCCACATCCTCCAACAAATCTCCATCGCGGCATGGTCTGTATTCCACCTAAACACCTGAGCCACCTATTCCCTCAATGAAGTCCACTTTGCTTTCGACCTCCTTAACACCCTAGTACAGGTTTGTCCAACACTGTCCTATAGGATGCAGGCACTCCCACATCCGTCATGCTCCCCAGGCATCTATCCCTTCTATCAGATTTAATGCTTCCCTCCCTATCTCTTTCCAATTTCTGGGTTTCTCACCTTCCCCATTCCTCATCTTTCTTTCCTCGTCTTGGCTTTGGCCTGGCCTTTGTGCTAACTAACTATCTGTATCCCAAATCTCATGTTTTTCCTACCTATGATCCTGCTATACTTATGCTCACAATCCAACCAACCTGAACCCATTACCCCTACACACAGTGTAGCTACCCCAAAGGATTCTCTGTCTCTCTATTACGCATCATCAGTGCAAGTCCCTCTCATCAAGTGGCAGGCAGTGCAGTGTTTTAAATGTCCTACAATTTTTTCCTATGTGCTTCAGTACTGTAAATGTCATGAATGAAAAGTGTCTTTTTATATAGGTTAAAACACATGTGTATACTTCATTGTGTTAAAAAAATGTATCCCATCGTTGTATATTTTAAACTCTTCGGTCTGAAGAGAGGAGTCCTTTTACAATGAGAGCCCACACTCACCCCTCTGAGCAAGGGAGTTAAATTCCAATACAGAAAGAAAGGTTTACATGTTTTATAAATACAGGTAACTGAATATCACCAATTGGAGCCAACCATATCATGAGTGTTACTATGAATCATATGAATTTCTGCCGTACAACACAGGCTTCAAAATCCTAATTACTGCAAAATTAAAGATGACAATGTTTTTATATTTGTTTTCCTCCATAATATAAGTATCAACTCCAGATTCAACTTCACTTTTCAGAGTGATTTCTGCTCCCAAAATAATTATAAGTCCAAAAGTAATGTTCTTGTTCCACATGGGCATAGTCAAAACAAAACAAAACTACACAATCACGTAACTAGGCAAGTGAGTCACAGCTACATTGCAACAAATCACCAAATTCATCACATCAGATTCTTCAGATGATGTGGGAGGTCTGATCGATCACTATGATTTGCCCATACAGTGGAATATACGATTAGGCTAGATTGTACAAAAAGGTGATGGACTGTTATGATCTGTTGATCTTGTATGGCACCTTCAAAGAACATCCAGTTGCAGTGATCAGTGGTTAAGACTCCAATGACACAGACCACAATGAATATGTTGAGTAGCTGTCATTAACTGGCTTGTGTTACACATGCTACATAAACTAGCCATCTTCAGTGTTATTATATTTAGGGTTTGTTTTAGAGTTTATGTTTATGGTAAATAAATGTATCAAATCTTCTGAAGATATTTCTTTATTTTTATGTTCATTATTTACAGGTATGTACCTATAGGCAAACTCTGCAAAATCACTGTGGTGATCACGACAGAGAGGGACTAGCTCGGTACCTTATGTTTGGGTTTCTTCCCATTCCAGTTGTGAATGGGGAATGGGAAGACTGGCTGCTTAAATGCTTCTGTACATGCTGTGATGATTTTACTGGTAATCTTCTTGCACATCCTAGCGAGTTTTGGTATTCAGACCTGTGATGCTAAAGGTTAACAAATGATAAATGTGACAAGTTTCAGCCATTGCATCTTATGGAGCGCTGCACAAAAGAATTTTCACTGCCTGAAACTATTGTCGACTTTACTAGAAGAGAAACTGACGCAGGAACAAATTCATTTCTTACCAAGGTCATGAAACTTGCTCCAACAACAAGCACGCTTCCAAAACAAGAGATCATCTGTGCGATAGAACAGGCTATCAATGGAATTTTACCAAATGCATCTGAACAAAGCCTTTCACCAACATGCCGTGTCCTCACTACTGCTAGACCTCCAAAACCTAACATTACAATAGCAGGGAGGGCAGCCATGAAGGAGCTGCAATAGGGTAAGGTCATAATCATTCTTCCAATTGAAAATGACTGTGCCATGGTGCTTCTCTGATAAGCTGACTACATGGAGAAGAATGCAGCTGTTTTAAATGATGCAGCTTACAGGAAAATTGACAAGGTCCAACATCTGCTTGTCTAAGGAAGATAACAACAATCCTGGGTGCCTCAGGGCTACCGAAAAACATTGCAAATTGGATGAAACCCTGAGCTTAGGCTCCACTTCATCTATACTGTCTCCGTAAAGCGCTAAGGAGAGTGTATTATTAGAGCACATAGTTCCATTAGGTCATCGATGTATGCTCCGACAACAGGCTACTGCACTAGATGCCCACCTGGGACACTGCAGTCACCACATCAAAAATTCAGCTCAATTTGTGAACATCCTAAAGACAGTCAAACTGGACCTACAGGATATATTAGTGAATTTTAACGCCATTTCATTACTCATGAAGGTTCCTCTCCAAGAGACACTATTTTTATGGGAACAATGTTCTGAACCTTGCCTATTAAACTTGTTATGCCTGTTTCACAACAAACTTCCTGCACGATGGAAACTGCTATGAAGAAGTTGATGGGATTATCTCTATTCCGACAGACTTTTAGGTTGAATAATTTGATGAGATTCCACAAAGGACAGTGCCTTGCCCACCAAAGCACTTCTGATGGCACTTAAAGACATGGTGTATACAGGAAACACACCAACATAGACCTGTATCTTCCAATGACTGGCTGCTACCATCCAGGTCAACAATACTTCGCCGGCCGTTGTAGCCGAGCGGTTCTAGGCGCTTAAGTCTGGAACCGCACTGCTCCGACGGTCGCCGGTTAGAATCTTGCCTCAAGCATGGATGTGTGTGATGTCCTTAGGTTAGTTAGGTTTAAGTACTTCTAAGTTCTAGGGGACTGATGACCACAGCAGTTAAGTCCCATAGTGCTCAGAGCCATTTGAACAATACTTCTGTCTGATGACGCTGTTGCACAGAGCAAAGACCACAATCATGTGGTTATGATAGATTACCAAGAAAGTAGTTTTATTTCCAGTGCCTATGGAAATGAAGAAGACATTGGGAACACACAGACACAATGTCAAGGGCAAATAAAGAGGGCAGGATATTGCGTTCCTGCTACACATGGATGCATCTTCCACGAGAATAAACCGAGCTCTTTCTAAGAATGATATCAAGCCCACATGTAGACCACTTGAAAAAAATGAGAAACGTTTTGGGCAAGATAAAATATGACCACAGACTTCACACATCGGCGGTCTATCACATTCTGTGCAAGTGTGGAAAATCTTTATGCTGAACACATACAGTGCTGTCTCTCCCTACATTGCAAGAAACCTATGAGTACTACTCAAAAAGTATCTGGCTGTTATTTATAATGTCAATCTTTACTCAGAAACGATTGTTTGACTACTCGTCACTTTCAGAGTAATCCTCATTAGATTCTACACGCCTCTCCCAACGCTGCTGCCACTGCTAGAACCATTGCTGGAAAGCCTCTTTCAGGGATAGTGTGCAGTGCTCCTTCGAATTCTGTATGTCTTCCCTCTTCCGAAACCTGGTGTCTTCCAGAGCCTCTTTCAGTTTACAAAAAAGCCAGAAGTCAGTCAGTACTAGGTCAGAGGAATAGGGACGCTGACAAACCACAGCCACGTTGTGTTTGGCCAAAACAAACTCTGAATTAATTTAGAACAATGATAAGGCGCGTTATTACGATGAAGGTGCCAACTTTCCGCTGTTCACAAAGGCAATGCAGAACCTCTTATTAGTCTTCTTTATAGATTCCTTTTCTTCCCTGTCAGCAACGTGCTCTGACCTCCAGCTCTTCTCAGTACCTCCTCATTCCTTACGTTATCAGATCAGCTGATCTTTTTTATTCTGCGCCAGGTCCACAACTTACAAGCTCACTGTTGTGTGGCGGCCATTGCGAGACAATGAAAACCCCTCCCGCCGATAGGAGACCCTTTATGACACGTTCCACATCACCTGGCACGTTCCGCATCATTACGAAGTGTCGTATTCATGATCTATGGAACAAGTATTAATCTAATCTAATCTAATCTCTAATCGGTGCTTCGACAGAAGGAGAGCGGTTTTAGGCGCTACACTCTGGGAACCGCGCGACCGCTACGATCGCAGGTTCGAATCCTGCCTCGGGCATAGATGTGTGTGATGTCCTTGGGTTAGTTAGGTTTAAGTAGTTCTAAATTCTAGGAGGCTGATGACCTCAGAAGTTAAGTCCCATAGTGCTCAGTGAGCAGCCTTTTTGAAACGTCGCGCTCGCACAGCAAACTTACGCGGCAAGAAAAACGCCAAGATTTTGTTGCAAATAACCTCGTCACCGATGCAACACCAACCCTGAATTCAAACACTGAAACTGAACTTGTCGCATTCGATACAAAATCTAATGACAAGAGTTACTGCTTTCTAAGCGTCGAATTACGGGAGTGCAAGAAGACGCGCTACTTTGACTGACGTAGGTGACTAAAGCAGTTTGTAATAGTATGCGGTACCGTATTTATCAGTATCCCACCAAAGTACGAAGTAATAATGCAGGATCAACAATGATGAAGAACCTGCTGCTATGCCAACATTTTGGCGTTGTCGATACTGTTCATTGCCTGAGTCTTCCGACTTCAATCCATTGACGTGTGGGAACCTGTGCATCAAAGAAAAGGTATGTGAGTAGCACCTGTATGGACTTTGTTTATCACTAATAAACACATTTGTAGTTTTACTAGTGTCGAAACAATAGTCGCTCGAGTCTGACAACCGTTGCTTCATACTGTTGCCATTTCCAGATGCTATTCGTTAAGAAAATAATCTATGTTGCTCTGTTTGTTCGATGTGTTATTCCCCATTCGAAATGAAATCTATATGCATTCGTACTATCTGGGGCCCTGTCAATATCGCTTAGATAATTCGATGTAATGTAATACTTCATGCATTACCAATATGTCCAATTCGTGCTTTGTAAGGTTTTCTTATCTCTGTTTATAGATTCAGCAACTGGAATTCTGAAACTTTGCGTGCAACAGCCATTAAAGTTACATTAATAAAATTATTACACCAGAATATTTGCAATATTTGACTTATTAGCTTTGTTCTAATAATCTAACATAATTTTCCTACTTTCATTGGAATATCATTCCTTGAAGTCACACAGACTCTAAATTAGACGCCGCAATGTGTAACACCTATTTTCTGTCAGCGTAGGGAAAAGTTTCTCAGGAATGTTGTCACAATTATTAGTTCTTTTGTTTTAAAGTCAAATCTAAAGTATTGTTAGATAATGTAACATCAGACACATAACGCGGTAAGTATCAAATTTCTGTTATTTTCTTAATCGGTTTTCGAAATACTTTCGATTCGGTAAAAGTATGGAGTCAGTGTCGGATATTATTTGTTGATTTTTGTTCATGTGATAGGTGTGTACAACATTGTCTTAGTGATGTAAGAATGTCATGGACCTAATTTTCCTGACAGTATCCACAGTAGTACACTTGCAGGATGAAAACTTATCCAGTTATCTTCTCGATCACTGAATAATCTATGCCCATTGTAAGAAAAGTTTTTATTTCTTACATCACGGACACAGTGTAGCAGAACTGAAGACATCAGGAATAAATGTGGGCATGCCAATCACGTTTCAGTAATCTTTCACACTGTCAAAAAATAACTACGTACTGGAATCTGTACATTTCTAGATGTAAGTTTCCCTTTTTTTTTTATAAATTATCCGTATTGCCCATATAAAATAAAATGTGCTAATACATGTTCGCCTGTGCTCTCATTTTTACACATATCTCGTCTTTCACTGCAGTGCCTGTTGCGTGCCACGTTTTATCTGCAAATAACGGCGATGTTGTATCTTTTCTTTGATGCTATCCTTTGCGCGCTATCATAATAATAAACTTTTCGGTTCGAAGCATCGGCTAACTTTCTGGCAGTTTTGAATTAATGTAGCTTACATAAATTCCTCATGTTACAGCGCATGAATAACCAGCTCTGGGCTATCAAGTTTTGCTGTAGAAGTTTGGCTTCTCCTGTGCTGTAATTTCTGCTTTCCCAAGATCAGAACTGTGACCTCATGAGTAGTTCTGGTATGCGATTTCAGCAACTATGTTTCCTGATATAGTTTTTAATTACTTGTACTCATAAATGGATTGAGTAACTCGTACTTTGTGCTTTACTTCAAGGGTTTTTCCCTGTGAAGTGGCCTTAGGATCCGCATTTGACCCAGTACATGTACTGCTATACGTTGCTAACCAATATGAAGTGCTTAGCAGAGGGTACGTACCACTGTATGAGTTATGAGGCAGGGTTGCCACAAGTGTTGGAAATCAAGTAATTTCAAACGTGTCAGGGTAATTTGAAAAAAAATATATATATTGGGAAAATCTCGTTTTTGCTTCAGTAGATGAAATCGTTTTTTTTTTTTTTACTGAGGTGTCATGCATCGTTGCTGGCTGGGCGCAGCTGACAAGGGAACCTCCCCATCGCACCCCCCTCAGATTTAGTTATAAGTTGGCACAGTGGGTACGCCTTGAAAACCTGAACATAGACCAATCGAGAAAACAGGAAGAAGTTGTGTGGAACTATGAAAAAATAAGCAAAATATACAAACTGAGTAGTCGTCCATGCGTAACAGAGGTAACATCAATAACATCAAGAATAGTGTGAGGTCAGGAGCGCCATGGTCCCATGGTTAGCGAGAGCAGCTGCGGAGTGAGAGGTCCTTGGTTCAAGTCTTCCCTAGAGTGAAAAACTTATTTTTTTATTTTCACACAATTATTATCTGTCCATTCGTCCATCCGTTGCAAGGTAACTGCGCCGTAGTGTGGGGACGCTACTCCTAAACAAATATCGAAACACACTTTTTTGGGAGTGATTATCACATCAACAAGAAAACCTAAATCGGGCAAGGTAGGAGAATCTTTTTGCCCATTCGCCAAGTGTACAAGTTAGGTGGGTCGACAACATATTCCTGTCATGTGACACACATGCCGTCACCAGTGTCGTATAGAATATATCAGACGTGTTTTCCTGTGGAGGAATCGGTTGACCTATGACCTTGAGATCAAATGTTTTCGGTTCCCATTGGAGAGGCACGTTCCTTTCGTCTGTCTACTAATCGCAGGGTCATGCGGTGCGGTCGCAAAACACAGACACTAAACTTATTACAGTGAACAGAGACGTCAGTGAACGAACGGACAGATCATAACCTTGCGAAAATAAACTTTTCACTTGAGGGAAGACTTGAACCAAGGACCTCTCGTTCCGCAGTTGCCCACCCCAACCACGGGACCACAGTGCTCCTGAGCTTACATTAGACTTGATGTTGCATATCTTTCGCATGGACTACTCAGTTTGTATAATGTGCTTATTTTTTTCATAGTTCCACACAACTTCTTCCTGTTTTCTCGATTGATCTGTGCTCAGTTTTTCAAGGCCTATCCACTGTGCCAACTTATAACTAATTCTGAGGGGGGTGCGATGGGAAGGTTCCCTTGTGAGTACATGCGCTGCTACCTTACTCCCTCATTCTTACGGCTTCTTCCCTTTCTACTATTCCCCTCAGCTTGCAGACAGTGCTGCCACTACTTTGTGCCGCTAGCCTAGCAGCTGCCAATGAGAGGCAGGGAGGCATAAGGAGTTGTTTGTTTGGATCTGATTATCAAGACTGTTGACACAGCAATCAGAGGTGGAGGTCACGTGTGCGTGAGTTGTGTCTGAGTGATTGTTTGAATGTATGTGTGTGCTATCATTTTCTGACAAAGGCTGCGGCCAAAAATTTAGTTGTGAGAGCGTTATTGTCTTCTCTATGTGCCTGTCTGTGGCTCAGAAATCATCTTTACAGGGAATTGCCACCTATCCTTATTATTATTGAGTCTCAGAATATTCGCACAAGTTATCTGTTGCCTGGATTGATCACCACAGTCTCATTTCTTCAACATGATGTCTGTGATATGTGAATAGCTGGCCACATGAGTGGACTTCTATAACAGGCCAAAACTGCAGGCCATTTCTGTGGGTATCCCTAACGGATTGGGCCTGCCGATCTGAAGCCCATGGTTTCCCACTAACGTACAGGCCCCGCCCATCGGATGTAGTCTGACTGATCTGCCCACAGGCCATGTCTGCTTGTGTGTGTCATAATAAAGCTCAGATTTTTGTGGTTTATCCATGGACCCAGGACTCCAGTGCCCCTGAGCAGGCCAGAGGCCACGGGCCATGGATTTCAGGAATTGCAACTGTCTCACAACATGTACATTGTGCAGTGTGGTTTTTATAGACATTTTGTTTATTCTAGTACATTTTGAGACTTCAAAAGTAGTTTATATATTAGAAAGTATGGACGATAAGGAGAAGAAAATTGTGGCAGTCGTTGGCAGTGTGTACGCTACGTACTCATGTATTTCTTGAAAGAGAAACAACCATAGACATTACAGTGGATAATAACTGACAATAATGAACATAGTACAATGAACATTTTATTGGTGATAATCTATAGTGTTGGTTTACACAACTTTTCTGTGCCATATACACTTCTTTTGGGAGCCCTACTTTTTTCTGAGGTTATTTTTGAAATCAGTGACAGTATTTTAGACATAATCCATATCACTTCAGGCAGGGGGAGGTACTTTTATAGTCTCAGATGTTATTGAATCTAGCATATGATAAAACTGAGGAGTAAGTAGAAACACTTTGCTTTCTCAAAAAAAAAAATAAAAAATAAATAAATAAATAAATAAATAAATAAAATAAAAAGAAAATAAAAAATAAATAAATAAATAAAATAATAATGTTGTTGTGGTCTTCAGTTCTGAGACTGGTTTGATGCAGCTCTCCATGCTACTCTATCCTGTGCAAGTTTCTTCATCTCCCAGTACTTACTGCAATCTACATCCTTCTGAATCTGCTTAGTGTATTCATCTCTTGGTCTCCCTCTATGATTTTTACCCTCTACCGTGCCATACAATACTAAATTGGTGATCCCTTGATGCCTCAGAACATGTCCTACCAACCGATCCTTTCTTCTGGCCACGTTGTGCCACAAACTTCTCTTCTCCCCAATTCTATTCAATACTTTCTCATTAGTTATGTGATCTACCCATCTAATCTTCAGCATTCTTCTGTAGCACCACATTTCGAAAGCTTCTATTCTCTTCTTGTCCAAACTATTTATTGTCCATGTTTCACTTCCATACATGGCTACACTCCATACAAATACTTTCAGAAAAGACTTCCTGACACTTAAATCTATACTCGATGTTAACAAATTTCTCTTCTTCAGAAATGCTTTCCTTGCCATTGCCAGTCTACATTTTATATCCTCTCTACTTTGAGCATCATCAGTTATTTTGCTCCCCAAATAGCAAAATTCCTTTGCTACTTTAAGTGTCTCATTTCCTAATCTAATTCCCTCAGCATCACCCGACTTAATTCGGCTACATTCCATTATCCTCGTTTTGCTTTTGTTGATGTTCATCTTATATCCTCCTTTCAAGACACTATCCATTTCGTTCAACTGCTCTTCCAAGTCCTCTGCTGTCTCTGACAGAATTACAATGTCATCGGTGAACCTCAAAGTTTTTATTTCTTCTCCATGGATTTTAATACCTACTTCAAATTTTTCTTTTGTTTCCTTTACTGCTTGCTCAATATACATATTGAATAACATCGGGGAGAGACTACAACCCTGTCTCACACACTTCCCAACCACTGCTTCCCTTTCATGTCCTTCGACTCTTACAACTGCCATCTGGTTTCTGTACAAACTGTAAATAGCCTTTCGCCCACTATGTTTTACCCCTGCCACCTTCAGAATTTGAAAGAGAGTATTCCAGTCAACATTGTCAAAAGCTTTCTCTAAGTCTACAATCGCTAGAAATGTAGGTTAGCTCTTCCTTAATCTAGCTTCTAAGATAAGTCGTGGAGTTAGTATTGCCTCATGTGTTACAACATTTCTACAGAATCCAAACTGATCTTCCCCAAGGTCGGCTTCTACTACTTTTTCCATTCGTCTGTAAAGAATTCCCGTTAGTATTTTGCAGCTGTGACTTGTTAAACTGATAGTTCGGTAATTTTCGCACCTGCCTTCTTTGGGATTAGAATTATTATATTTATCTTGAAGTCTGAGGTATTTCGCCTGTCTCATACATCTTGCTCATCAGATGGTAGAGTTTTGTCAGGACTGGCTCTCTCAAGGCCGTCAGTAGTTCCAATGGAATGTTGTCTACTCCGGGGGCCTTGTTTCAACTCAGGTCTTTCAGTGCTCTGTCAAACTCTACACGCAGTTTCGTATCTTCCATTTCGTCTTCATCTACATCCTCTTCCATTTCCATAATATTGTCCTCAAGTACATCACCCTTGTATAGACCCTCTATATACTCCTTCCACCTTTCTGCTTTCCCTTCTTTGCTTAGAAGTGGGTTTCCATCTGAGCTCTTGATGTTCATACAAGTTGTTCTCTTATCTCCAAAGGTCTCTTTAATTTTCCTGTAGGCAGCTACCCAAGGATTTCTACTAGTCTTCATTGTTTTACCTATTTGATCCTCTGCTGCCTTCACTACTTCATCCCTCACAGCTACCCATTCTTCTTCTACTGTATTTCTTTCCCCCATTCCTGTCAATTTTTCCCTTATGCTCTCCCTGAAACTCTGTACAGCCTCTGGTTCTTTTAGTTTATCCATGCCCCATCTCCTTAAATTCCCACATTTTTGCAGTTTCTTCAGTTTTAATCTACAGGTCATAACCAATAGATTGTGGTCAGAGTCCACATCTGCCCCTGGAAATGTCTTACAATTTAAAACCTGGTTCCTAAATCTCTGTCTTATCATTATATAATCATCTGATACCTTTTAGTATCTCCAGGCTTCTTCCATGTATACAGCCTTCTTTTATGATTCTTGAACCAAGTGTTACCTATGATTAAGTTGTGCTCTGTGCAAAATTCTAACAGGCGGCTTCCTCTTTCATTTCTTTGCCCCAGTACATATTCACCTACTACGTTTCCTTCTCTTCCTTTTCCTACTACCGAATTCCAGACACCCATGACTACTAAATTTTCATCTCCCTTCACTATCTGAATAATTTCTTTTGTTTGTTCATACATTTCATCAATTTGTTCATCATCTGCAGAGCTAGTTGGCATATAAACTTGTACTACTGTAGTAGGCATGGGCTTTGTGTCTATGTTGGCCACAATAATGCCTTCACTATGCTGTTGGTAGTAGCTTACCCGCACTCTTTTTTTTTTTATTCATTATTAAACCTACTCCTGCATTACCCCTATTTGATTTTGTGTTTATAACCCTGTACTCACCTGATCAGAAGTCTTGTTCCTCCTGTCACCGAACTTCACTAATTCCCCCTATATCTAACTTTAACCTATCCATTTCCCTTTTTAAATTTTCTAACCTACCTGCCCGATTAAGGGATCTGACATTTCACACTCCGATCCGTAGAACTCGTTTTCTTTTTTCCTGATAACGACATCCTCTTGAGTAGTCCCCACCCAGAGACCCGAATGGGGGACTATTTTACCTCCGGAATATTTTACCCAAGAGGATGCCATCATCATTTAATCATACAGTAAAGCTGCATGCCCTGGGGAAATATTACGGCCATAGTTTCCCCTTGCTTTCTGCCGTTCGCAGTACCAGCACAGCAAGGCCGTTTTGGTTATTGTTACAAGGCCAGATCAGTCAATCATCCAGACTGTTGCCCCTGCAACTACTAAAAAGCCTGCTGCCCCTCTTCAGGAACCACACGTTTGTCTGGCCTCTCAACAGATACCCCTCCTTTGTGGTTGCACCTATAGTACGGCTATCTGTATCGCTGAGGCATACAAGCCTCCCCACCAACGGCAAGGTCCACGGTTCATGGAGGGAGGAAAATAATAATAATAATAATAATAATAATAATAATAATAATAATAATCCTGTCCCAAGATACAGGCCTCCAAAGACACTGCGAACACCATTTTGAAGATTTGAATTATAGAAAAAAATTTTAAATGCTGTTCCTCTTTAACGGTTCTAGATATTTTGTTAGAGTTGTTTTATTTGAAAGATAATTGCTTTATGATAACTATCCCCCTATCCCCCCATGAACCATGGACCTTGCCATTGGTGGGGAGGCTTGCATGCCTCAACGATACAGATAGCCATACCGTAGGTGCAACCACAACGGAGGGGTATCTGTTGAGAGGCCAGACAAACGTGTGGTTCCTGAAGAGGGGCAACAGTCTGGATGATTGACTGATCTGGCCTTGCAGCACTAACCAGAATGGCCTTGCTGTGCTGGTAGTGCAAACGGCTGAAAGCTAGGGGAAAGTACAGCCGTAATTTTTCCCGAGGGCATGCAGCTTTATTGTATGATTAAATGATGATGGCATCCTCTTGGGTAGAATATTCCGGAGGTAAAATAGTCCCCCATTTGGAACTCCGGGCGGGGACTACTCAAGAGGACGTCGTTATCAGCAGAAAGAAAACTGACGTTCCACGGATCGGTGCGTGGAATGCCAGATCCCTTAATCGGGTAGGTAGGTTAGAAAATTTAAAAAGGGAAATGGATAGGTTAAAGTTAGATATAGTGGGAATTAGTGAAGTTCGGTGGCAGGAGGAACAAGACTTTTGGTCAGGTGAATACAGGGATATAAATACAAAATCAAATAGGGATAATGCAGGAGTAGGTTTAATAATGAATAAAAAAAAAAAAAAGGAGTGCGGGTAAGCTACTACAAACAGCATAGTGAAGGCATTATTGTGGCCAACATAGACACAAAGCCCATGCCTACTACAGTAGTACAAGTTTATATGCCAACTAGCTCTGCAGATGATGAAGAAATTGATGACATGTATGATGAGATGACAGAAATTATTCAGGTAGTGAAGGGAGATGAAAATTTAATAGTCACGGGTGACTGGAATTCGATAGTAGGAAAAGGGAGAGAAAGAAACATAGTAGGTGAATATGGATTGGTGGTAAGAAATGACAGAGGAAGAAGCCTGGAGATACTAGAAGGTATCAGACAGATTATATAATGGTAAGACAGAGATTTAGGAACCAGGTTTTAAATTGTAAGACATTTCCAGGGGCAGATGTGCACTCTGACCACAATCTATTGGTTATGAACTGTAGATTAAAACTGAAGAAACTGCAAAAAGGTGGGAATTTAAGGAGATGGGACCTGGATAAACTGACTAAACCAGAGGTTGTACAGAGTTTCAGAGAGAGCATAAGGGAACAATTGACAGGAATGGGGGAAAGAAATACAGTAGAAGAAGAATGGGTAGCTGTGAGGGATGAAGTAGTGAAGGCAGCAGAGGATCAAGTAGGTAAAACGACAAGGGCTAGTAGAAATCCTTGGGTAACAGAAGAAATATTGAATTTAATTGATGAAAGGAGAAAATATAAAAACGCAGTAAATGAAGCAGGGAAAAAGAATACAAACGTCTCAAAAATGAGATCGACAGGAAGTGCAAAATGGCTAAGCAGGGATGGCTAGAGGACAAATGTAAGGCTGTAGAGGCTTCTCTCACCAGGGGTAAGATAGATACTGCCTACAGGAAAATTAAAGAGACCTTTGGAGAAAAGAGAGCCCCTTGCATGAATATCAAGAGCTCAGATGGAAACCCAGTTCTAAGCAAAGAAGGGAAAGCAGAAAGGTGGAAGGAGTATATAGAGGGTCTATACAAGGGTGGTGTACTTGAGGACAATATTGTGGAATGGTGAGCGAGCTGTATGAGACAGGAGAAATACCCTCAGACTTCAAGAAGAATATAATAATTCCAATCCCAAAGAAAGCAGGTGTTGACAGATGAGAAAATTACTGAACTATCAGTTTAATGAGTCACAGCTGCAAAATACTAACGCGAATTCTTTATAGACGAATGGAATAACTGGTAGAAGCCGACATTGGTGAAGATCAGTTTGGATTCCACAGAAATGTTGGAACAAGTGAGGCAAACCTGACCCTACGGCTTATCTTAGAAAATAGATTAAGGAAAGGCAAACCTACGTTTCTAGCATTTGTAGACTTAGAGAAAGCTTTTGACAATGTTGACTGGAATACTCGCTTTCAAATTCTAAAGGTGTCAGGGGAAAAACACAGTGAGCATAAGGCTATTTTCAATTTGTAGAGAAACCAGATGGCAGTTTTAAGAGTCGAGGGCCATGAAAGGGAAGCAGCAGTTGGGAAGGGAGTGAGACATGGTTGTAGCCTGTCCCCGATGTTATGCAATCTGTATATTGAGCAAGCAATAAAGGAAACAAAAGAAAAATTAGGAGTAGGTATTAAAGTCCATGGAGAAGAAATAAAAACGTTGAGGGTCACTGCTGACATTGTAATTCTGTCAGAGACAGCAAAGGACTTGAAAGAGCAGTTGAACGGAATGGACAGTGTCTTGAAAGGAGGATATAAGATGAACATCAACAAAAGCAAAACAAGGATAATGGAATGTAGTCGAATTAAGTCGGGTGATGCTGAGGGAATTAGATTAGGAAATGAGAGACTTAAAGTAGTAAAGGAGTTTTGCTATTTGGGGAGCAAAATAACTGATGATTGTCGGAGTAGAGAGGACATAAGATGTAGACTGGCAATGGCAAGGAAACCGTTTCTGAAGAAGAGACATTTGTTAACATTGAGTATAGATTTAAGTATCAGGAAGTCGTTTCTGAAAGTATTTGTATGGAGTGTAGACCTGTATGGAAGTGAAACATGGACGATAAATAGTATGGACAAGAAGAGAACAGAATAATGCTGAAGATTAGATGGGTAGATCACATAAATAATGAGGAGGTATTGAATAGAATTGGGGAGAAGAGGAGTTTGTAGCACAACTTGACAAGAAGAAGGGACCGGTTGGTAGGACATGTTCTGAGGCATCAAGGGATCACAAATTTAGCATTGGAGGGCAGTGTGGAGGGTAAAAATCATAGAGGGAGACCCAGAGATGAATACACTAAGCAGATTCAGAAGGATGTAGATTGCAGTAAGTACTGGGAGATGAAGAAACTTGCACAGGATAGAGTAGCATGGAGAGCTGCATCAAACCAGTCTCAGGACAGAAGACAACAACAACTTGATTACTATGGTATCCTCAGTTTGGACATAGGCCTATCTGTCAAAGTTGTTGTACTATCGCCTGTTGAATTTTTTTATAATTTAAAAGTAATTTTTTTTAAAAAAATGTCAATCCATAAAAAATAGAATTTTTCTGTTAATTAATACCATGTAGGCTAGTACAATATTTTTCGTAAAGGCGAGCTTTCACTTTTAAGTTGGACAGGTTTGGCGAGCTTTCACTTTTAAGTTGGACAGGTTTGTTTTTAAATAATCAGTTTTTTTAACTTTAAAGGGTAATGTGGGTCTTCACTAAAGGTGTTTCTTACTAATTGATTTGTTAAAATGTTTATTTCTATTACTTTGCTGCAATTATTTCTTATCACCTTCTTTGTTGCAGTTATTTATTTTCACTTTCATTGTTGTAGATATTTTTTACACTTTGTTGTAGTTTCCTGTCAGAGTCTTTTTTGTGATTGTTTATTTCAGATTTCTATATTGTAGCTGATCAATGCTAATTTGTTTACTTAAGAGGCTTCTAGGAAATCTTAGTCCATCCAGTGAGTTTGGTGTTTTCTTGAGGAATTTGCCAGTTGACACAGTTGCCCTTTGTTTTGTGAAAAGAACTGTTTGAACTATCTTCTGACTGGGGCCACAGGACTGAGCGAGGTGGCGCCCTGGCTGGACTCACATTCGGGTGGATGACGGTTCAATCCCGTGTCCGGCCATCCTGATTTAGGTTTCCCATGATTTCCCTAAATTGCTCCAGGCAAATACCGGGATGGTTCCTTTGAAAGGGCACGGCCGACTTCCTTTCCCGTCCTTCCCTAATCCGATGAGACCGATGACCTTGCTGTCTGGTCTCCTCCCCCAAACAACCCAACCCTACTGGGGCCACAGGAGAGTGAAGTGTGCTGACTGCTTGCATACCCATAAAAGAGTGATATGTATATTATAAAAAAAGACTTTCTTACTTTGTTCAGGTTGGGTATAAGTGTTCTCAACAGTGATAGTATCTGAACAAGTGAAGCCTCCTATGGTGCAGATGATGCAATTTTGCATCAATAGAAGAAGAATTAAATACCCTGAATCAGTCAACTACAGAGGTAGGTGTTAGTCCTTTTAAGAAACCACGGTCAGTGACGTCGAGTCATAAGCTCTATACATCAAGAAAGTGCAGAGATTACTAAAGCTTTGGGTGGATACACTACGGCAAAACTCACTTCACTCTTCAAACTAGAAATTCCAGCTTCAGAAGAAAATGAGCCAAAGCACTCTTGCACCTCTTGCCAGGAATTTTTCACAAACATCAATTCAGCTGTTGAATATTGTGCATCCTACAGTGAAAAGGTGGAAGTTTTAACTACACTCCTGGAAATTGAAATAAGAACACCGTGAATTCATTGTCCCAGGAAGGGGAAACTTTATTGACACATTCCTGGGGTCAGATACATCACATGAGCACACTGACAGAACCACAGGCACATAGACACAGGCAACAGAGCATGCACAATGTCAGCACTAGTACAGTGTATATCCACCTTTCGCAGCAATGCAGGCTGCTATTCTCCCATGGAGACAATCATAGAGATGCTGGATGTAGTCCTGTGGAACGGCTTGCCATGCCATTTCCACCTGGCACCTCAGTTGGACCAGCGTTCGTGCTGGACATGCAGACCGCGTGAGACGATGCTTCATTCAGTCCCGAAACATGCTCAATGGGGGACAGATCCGGAGATCTTGCTGGCCAGGGTAGTTGACTTACACCTTCTAGAGCACGTTGGGTGGCACGGGATACATGCGGACGTGCATTGTCCTGTTGGAACAGCAAGTTCCCTTGCCGGTCTAGGAATGGTAGAACGATGGGTTCGATGACGGTTTGGATGTACCGTGCACTATTCAGTGTCCCCTCAACGATCACCAGAGGTGTACGGCCAGTGTAGGAGATCGCTCCCCACACCATGATGCCGGGTGATGGCCCTGTGTGCCTCGGTCGTATGCAGTCCTGATTGTGGCACTCACCTGCACGGCGCCAAACACGCATACGACCATCATTGGCACCAAGGCAGAAGCGACTCTCGTCGCTGAAGACGACACGTCTCCATTCGTCCCTCCATTCACGCCTGTCGCGACACCACTGGAGGCGGGCTGCACTATGTTGGCGTGAGCGGAAGACGGCCTAACGGTGTGCGGGACTGTAGCCCAGCTTCATGGAGACGGTTGCGAATGGTCCTTGCCAATACCCCAGGAGCAACAGTGTCCCTAATTTGCTGGGAAGTGGCGGTGCGGTCCCCTACGGCCCTGCGTAGGATCCTACGGTCTTGGCGTGCATCCGTGCGTCGCTGCGATCCGGTCCCAGGTCGACAGGAACGTGCACCTTTCGCCGACCACTGGCGACAACATCGATGTACTGTGGAGACCTCACGCCCCACGTGTTGAGCAATTCGGTGGTACGTCCACCCGGCCTCCCGCATGCCCACTATATGCCCTCGCTCAAAGTCCGTCAACTGCACATACGGTTCACGTCCACGCTGTCGCGGCATGCTACCAGTGTTAAAGACTGCGATGGAGCTCCATATGCCATGGCAAACTGGCTGACACTGACGGCGGCGGCGCACAAATGCTGCGCAGCTAGCGCCATTCGACGGCCAACACCGCGGTTCCTGGTGTGTCCGCTGTGCCGTGCGTGTGATCATTGCTTGTACAGCCCTCTCGCAGTGTCCGGAGCAAGTATGGTGGGTCTGACACACCGGTGTCAATGTGTTCTTTTTTCCATTTCCAGGAGTGTATTATCCCAGAGGTATTAAAAAAAAAAACAGAAACACTATTTTGAACCACGTTCCGTCTGTATCAGAGTACGTGGTAGACAAATCAAGAAATGTGAGGTCTGCAAAATGAGTCATTGGAAGACCAGATCCCTATTATGGTCACCCTGTAGAAGCAACTCAAGTTGAAATTGTGCTGTCATTTTATATGGAAGACAAATGGGACTGTTCTCGCCATAGTGCCAATAAAAAAAGACACTATAACTCTTAACAGTTGAAGGTCAAAAAGTTGTGACAATGAAGAGGTACATGACTCGCAGTGTTAAAGAAACTTTTTCAGTTTATAAGAACAACTATACAACTTCACATATTGGAAGATGAAAATTTTATGCACTACGACCTAAATGGGTAGTTCCACACCCACCAAGAGATGTCTGTTTATGTGTGTACTGTGTTGCTCATGTGAAGTCATTAGTAGTCTGTGACGTAAAGCGAGAGACGTGTTTGTTTCAAGGATGTAGTGACTGTCCTGGAAAGGGAGGTCTGTCTTTACAGATACATGACCTGGAAGACGTAGCGGATAACTCTGCACAAATTACATATTTGGTGTGGGAGGAAAACAAACTAATTAAGGAAACTATTGCCTTTGACAGTTTGATTGATGGTAAGTGGTCAGTGAAGGCAGTAACACACCAGAATCTGAAGAAATTGCAACAACACATTGCAGACGTGAAAGGGTGTGTGTATTTTGATGAACTATGTTTAGTGCTTCACTGCTGAGAACTGGCCTCTAATTCTCCCACAAGAAGTACAAGGGTATCATTGGAGTAATGACCAGATTTCAATTTTTACAGGAATGACATATTTGCAAAACAAGACCACAAGTGTTGCAGTTAAAAGTGATGACACAGGACATGACGCAGCACATGCTTTGCTTTGCTAAGAATCTACAAAATTCTTCAACTGCAAACAGGGGCAGAGAAGATCATCATTATTTCTGATGGTGCTTCTAGTTATTTTAAAATTGAATAAGTCACTTATGCCAACTAACTGGGTATACAGTGCTACTGGTCATGGGAAGGGGCCTTGTGATGGTGTAGGAGACCTGCTGAAGTACTGTGCTACAAAACATAATCTTTCCAGACCAAATACAGCTGTGAGTCAGAATGCTGAGAATTTTACGAGAGTTGTGATATCTTACACATCCACAGCCCTCATTCTTTTGTTCAAAGAGGAAGTTGAAGAATTCTGCCAGCAGAAAAAAGAAGAATGGTCCAAACAAACTATGCCTGTGAAAGGAATTCAGAAGACACATTTTTAGACTCAACAAGTGCATTGCAGAGATTATAGACACCAGTTATGAGTTACAACGAACTTGTAGTGAACTTTACGCTACAACATGGATCACCTGCTGGATATAGGTTTCCAGCTGAAGGACAACAACAACGCCATCAGTGCTCACTTCCTGTTCAAAATGTTTTGAAGATTGTAAGTGCTCCAGTTCCTATTGGTTCAACGGGAAGGTATCACTCTATATCAAACAAAGATACTGAAGCAGTGGAACACATTTTTAGTTGAAACTTCCTGGCAGACACACACAGCGCACACTCTGCTGCAGAGTGAAAATCTCATTCTGGGGACATTTTTAGTTCATTGACTGGCTGATTTCAGCACAAAATAGAGTGCACAGAAGTTGTATAAACTGAAACCTGTAAGTCTTTGGACCTTTCACTTACATTTTGTAACCATTTAAAATGCTTGAAAAATGGATCTCTTACTCATCTTTCAAAATTAAAATTACATTAAATAGGGCTAGGTTTTGATTTTTATGAGCTTGTTATGTGATTTTGTGATAATAAAACAGGTTTTATGTATGGCAAAAATTTCAATTGCCTGTTCAATGGAAACGTGAAAGCCCTCCTTTTCAGGGAATGTAGAACTATATGGTACTAATAAACAGAAAAAAAAAATAAAAAAAATATAGATTGGATTTTTGAAAAAAATTCCATAAATTATGAAAAAAGTTCAGACTGCTATAGTAAAAGAACTTTTGACAGATAAGTCCAAATGGAGGATTTCCTTGTAATCACAAAACAATTATCTTTCAAATAAAAAAAGACCCCAATAAAATATCTAGGACTGTTCGAGATACAGCATTTTAATTTTTTTTCAAAATTTGCGTTTTCAAAATCATATGCACAGTGTCATTATTGGAGGGCTGTATCTCGGAGCAGAATTTTTTTTGGAGAAAACAATGAAATATGTTTTCCTTACTTAGTTCTTCTCTTTAACATATGCTAAATTCACATCTTGAGACTACGAAGGTAAGATTTTTTTTCCTAGCCTGCCTCAGTTGATATGGACTATGCCTTTAAATCTGTCTTTCAACTCCAATGAAATGTGTGTTTTTATCACCAAATGTGTTGTACACACATACCATTTGGTTCGCTTTCTCCATCTAAAAACAGTTCATTACAAAAGATGTTGATGTTAGTATTTAAGATTATTGACCACACATTTTGAAATACAGAAGTCCTTATATTTTTTTGTCTTCTTATCCTTGAGATCTTAAAATGTGTCAGGAAAAAATGCTAAAACTTGTCTGGAACTCAGGAAATTACACTTTGAAATTTGTAGCAACTCTGTTAGGGCTTTTTTCCATTTCATTCACATGTGGAGTGCTGGAAAAATGATGATTTAACTGCCTGTGTGTACTTTAATTAATCTAATCTTATCCACACAATTGCTGTGGGAGCGATATGTATGCTGTTATAGTATAAATTAAAACTGGGTCTTGAAACTTTCTTTGTAGACTTTCTCGAGACAGTTTAAGTCTGTCTTTGAGAGTCTGTCATTTCAGTAATTTCAACATCTCAGTGACACTCTCTGTATGTTGGACAAATCAGTGACCATTTGTGCTGCCCTTCTGTGCTGCTCTGTATACATTAAATATCCCCTCCTAGTCATATTGGGTATCAGTCCCACACACTTTAGCAATATTCTAGGATGGATCACATGAGTGATTTGTAAGCAATTCCTTAGTAGACTGATCATAATTCCCCAGTATTCTACTAATAAACTGAAGTCTACCAGTTGCTCTACCAATGATTGGGCCTGTTTGATCATTGCATTTCATATCCCTACAAAGTGTTACACCCAGGTATTTGTATGAGCTTACAGATTCCAACTGTGGCTTACCAATATTACATTCGTAGGGCCCATTTGTGAAGTGCAAAGTTTTACATTTTTTAACGTTTAAAGCAAGACACCAATCATTGCACCACTTTGAAACTGTATCAAGTTCTGATTGAAAATCTGTACAGCTTCATTCAGACTCTACTTCATTGTAGATAACTGCATCATCTGTGAAAAGCCTACAGTTTTTAATATTGTCCACAAGATCATTAATATACAACATGAACTGCAAGGGACACAACACACTTCCCCTTGGTACATCCGAAATCAATTTTACATGTGTCTATGACTCTTTATGCGAGATAATGTGCCACATCCTCCCTACCAAGAAATCATCGATCCATGCTGGTTAGTGTGGAGAAAGTTTTTCTGTTCGATATATCTCATTACGTTAGAGCTCAGAATCTGATATAGGATTCTACAACACATGGATATCGAGGATATTGGATGGTAATTCTGTGGATCTCATCTGCTATCTTTCTTGTGGACCGTTGTGACCTATGCTTTCTTCCAGCTAGTGGTCACACCCATCTTTTGTCTGAGGAATATACGACAGATTATAGTAAACAGAGAGGCTAACTCTGCCGCAAATTTTTAGGTATAGAATGTAGTAGGATTCCATCAGGACCTGGGGCTTTGTTTAATTTTAATGATTTGAGCTGTTTCTCAATGTCACTGACACTAATATCAATTTTGCTCATCTCTTTAGTGGTGGAAGAATGAAATTGGGCCCATACTCCTGTGTTTACCTTTGTAAAGGAAACTTTGAGAACAGAGTTAAGCACTTCTGCTTGTGCATCCCCAGTCTTAATAAAATTTTTACAAGAAGTATGGGTAGGTCTTACTACATGAAACTGTGCCAAATTATAGCTCAATAAGTATTGTGGTGAGCCCACCAGCCATCTACATATAGCCTGTACTCTGCAAACCAATGTGAGGGGCAGAGGGTACGTCCCATTGCGTCAGTTATTAGAATTTTTTCCTGGCGGTTCATGCATGAGTGTGAGAAGAATGTTTGAATGCCTCTGTGTATGTGTAATTATTCTATTCTTATCCTCACAACACCTATGTGAGGGATACATAGGGGATTGTAGTATATTCCTAGTGGAGTCATTTTAAGCTGAGTCTTGAAACTCTGTTAATAGGCTTTCTCGGGATAGTTTACATCTTCCTCTGAGAGTCTTCCAGTTCAATTCCTTCAGTATCACTGTGACACACTTTCATGGGTTACCAAACCTGTGACCATTTGTGCTGCCTTTCTCTGTATATGTTCAATAACCCATGTAAGTCCTACGTGGTATGGGTCCCACACATTTAAGCAATATTCTAGAATTGGTTGCACAAGCAATTTGTAAGCAATCTACTTTGTAGATTGATTGCACTTCCCCAGTATTCTACCAGAAAAATGAAGTTTATCACCTGCTTTACCCATGACTGAATCTATGTGATCATACCAAACAGTGGAAAATTCAGGATGAAATGTAACAACATTTATGAAAAGGATACTTGGTATTCACCATATAGCGGAGATGGTGAGTCTCAGATAGACACAACAAAAAGACTGTCACAAAATAAGCTTTCGGCCAACTGACAAGGGCCTTGTTTGCCGAAAGTGTATTTTGTGACAGTCTTTTTGCTATATGGCAAGTAGCAACTAACCTTTTTATAATATTGTTATGTGTTCATTCCATTTCATATCCCTACAAAATGCTACATATACTTACTGGTATAAGTTGGCCAATCCCTATAGTGGCTCACTGATATTGTAGTAATAGGATATTACATTTTCTCATTTTGAACAGTGCAAAATTTTGCATTTCTAAACATTTAAAGCAATTTGCCAATCTCTGTACCACTTTGAAATCTTATCAAGCTCTGGCTGAATGCTTATGCAGATTTTTTCATTTATACTTGAATATAGATAACTGCATCATCCTCAAAAAGCCTGAGGGTACTATTAACATTATCTGCAAGGTCATTAATATGTAACATGAACAGCAAGGGCCCCAAAACACATCCTTGGGGCACACTTGAAGTTTTTTGTACATTGGACATTAACTCTCCATCCAAGATAACATACTGCATCCTCCCTAGCTAAAAGTCTTCAGTCCAGTCACAAATTTCACTTGATTCCCCATATGATACATACTTTTGACAGTAACCATTGTCATGGTACTGAGTTAAATACTTTTTGTAAATCAAGAAATACAGTGTGTACCTAATTGCCTTGATCCAAAGCTTTCAGTATGTCATATGAAAAAATGCAAGTTGAGTTTCACATGGTCAATGTTCTTGAAGTTCCATGCTGGTTCGCATTGAGGAGATCCTTCTGTTCAAGATACCTCATTATATTTGAGCTCAGAATATGTTGTCAGATTCTACAACAAATCAATGTCAAGGATACTGGATGGTAGTTTAGTGGATCACTTCTGTTACTCTTCTTGTATGTGTTGTGACCTGTGCCTTTTTTGGAGAACTGCACTCAGTTCTTTGTTCGAGGGTTCTATGATAGATGGTAGAAGAGGGACTAACTCAGCTGCAAATTCACTATGGAATAACAGGGATTTCATTGGGCCCTGGAGCTTTGTTCATTGTTTTGAGCTGTTTCTCAAACCACTGACATTGATACTTATTTTACTCATCTTTTCAGTGATACGATGATTAAATTGGTGCAATTCTCCTGGGTTTTCCTTTCTTTGTAAAAGAATGTTTGAAAATAGAGTTAAGCATTTCAGCTTTTATTCTGCTATGGTAGTCATAGAAGGCATCATGCGTTGCTCTCTTGACAGAAAAATACGTTTCATTCAGCATTTCTCTATGTACAGCTCTATGTTTCTTTAGAAGTCTGTTTACAGTGACTATACACCATGGAAGTTCCCTCACATTAGTAACTGTTCTACTGGGTACCTATCTATCAGTGCAGGGTCAACTATTCTTGTAAACTTGAGCCAGAGTTCCTCTACATGCTCCTGACCTGTGCTGAAAGTTTCAAGTTCCTCATTGAGATATAACACTACTGATTTTTTGTCTAGTTTACTGATCATATATATCTTTCTGCTTGTTTAAGTTGTCTTTTGTACTTTGGTAATCATTGTTGCCACAACTGTGTCATGGTCGCTGATACCAGTTACGATGTGGACATCCTTGCAAAGAGATCAGACCTATTTGTTGCCATTAGATCCAATGTATTTCCACCCTGAGTGGGGTTCCTAACTACCTGTTCTAGGTAGTTTTCAGAGAAGGCATTTATTTAAGTTTCACTTGATGCCTTATCATGCCCACCAGTAACAAAACTTTAATTTTCCCAGTTAATTGTCGGATGATTAAAGTCTCCACCAGTGGTTACATTATGACTAGGGAACGTACATACAAGTGAGCTGAGGTTTTCTGTAAAGCTTTCAGTTACATAAGGAGATGAGTCTGCTGAGTCTTGCCCAAACAGTCTCACAAGCAGCTTCAGCTTCTCCCTTGGTGAATCTGAGTTGCTTGCCTACTGCAATAAATAAACCACTCCCATTTCCCATTTGCCCGTCCTTTCGACAAACTCATAAATTTTCTCCAAAAATCTCACAGCTATCGATTTCAGGTTTCAACTACCTTTCTGTACCTAGTAGTATGTGAGCTTCACTGCTTTTCTTGAGTACTTAAACTCTGGAACTTTGTTGCGAATGCTTGAGAGTTTATCATTAAGATCTTAATAGTCTGACCTACGAGAGGCACTTCTTTCTATTTTACACACTATGCTTGCTGGATCATTCCATATCATATCACCCAATAAAAAATAAATTTTACACCCATCTCCTTAGATTTTCATGAAACTTGGCTCAAATGGTTCTAATACCATCCTGACAACACCTGCAATTTTTTTTGCTGTATCTCTTGTAGTTTTTTTAATAAATTTTTAAAGTTTTTATGTTTTGTGTTTTCCGAACCTTCGGAAATGGTAAATTTAATTTGTATTCAAAACTTTAAAATTGCTTATCTTAAAAACTCTTTTAGAAAACACCATAAATTTTTGCAGCAAGTTTATTTATTATACATATTTGAAGATAAAAATGATACTATTGAAATATATTAATATTTAATACATAAATAAATATATTAATATAAATAAATAAATAAAGCCTTTACAAATGTCTGCTTGTGTCTGTGTATGTGCGGATGGATATGTGTGTGTGTGCGAGTGTACACCTGTCCTTTTTTCCCCCTAAGGGAAATCTTTCCGCTTCCGGGATTGGAATGACTCCTTACTCTCTCCCTTAAAACCCACATCCTTTCGTCTTTCCCTCTCCTTCCCTCTTTCATGAAGAGCAACCATCGGTTGCGAAAGCTAGTAATTCTGTGTGTGTGTTTGTGTGTTTTGTTCATTGTGCCTGTCTGCCGGCGCTTTCTCGCTTTGTAAGTCTTGGAATCTTTGTTTAAAGATTCCAAGACTTACCAAGCATATATATATATATATATATATATATATATATATATATATATATATATATATATATATATATATATATTTTAAAAACATAGATTCCAAGACTTACCAAGTGGGAAAGTGCCAGCAGACAGGCGCATGAACAAAACACACAAACACACACACAGAATTACTAGCTTTCGCAACCGATGGTTGCTTCTTCAGGAAGGAGAGGGAAAGACGAAAGGATGTGGGTTTTAAGGGAGAGGGTAAGGAGTCATTCCAATCCCGGGAGCGGAAAGACTTCCCTTAGGGGAAAAAAGGACAGGTGTACACTCGCACACACACACACACACACACACACACACACACACACACACATATCCATCCGCACATACACAGACACAAGCAGACATATTTAAAGGCAAAGAGTAAGGGCAGAGATGTCAGTCGAGGCGGAAGTAAAGAGGCAAAGAAGTTGTTGAAAGACAGGTGAGGTATGAGCGGCGGCAACTTGAAATTAGCGGAGGTTGAGGCCTGGCGGATATCGAGAAGAGAGGATATACTGAAGGGCGAGTTCCCATCTCCGGAGTTCGGATAGGTTGGTGTTGGTGGGAAGTATCCAGATAACTCGGACGGTGTAACACTGTGCCAAGATGTGCTGGCCGTGCATCAAGGCATGTTTAGCCACAGGGTGATCCTCATTACCAACAAACACTGTCTGCCTGTGTCTATTCATGCGAATGGACAGTTTGTTGCTGGTCATTCCCACATAGAAAGCGTCACAGTGCAGGCAGGTCAGTTGGTAAATCATGTGGGTGCTTTCACACGTGGCTCTCCCTTTGATCGTGTACACCTTCCAGGTTACAGGACTGCAGTAGGTGGTGGTGGGAGGGTGCATAGGACAGGTTTTACACCGGGGGCGGTTGCAAGGGTAGGAGCCAGAGGGTAGGGAAGGGGGTTTGGGGATTTCATAGGGATGAACCAAGAGGTTAAGAAGGTTAGGTGGACGGCGGGAAGACACTTTTGGTGGAGTGGGGAGGATTTCATGAAGGATGGATCTCATTTCGGGCAGGATTTTAGGAAGTCGTATCCCTGCTGGAGAGCCACATTCAAGGTCTGATCCAGTCCCGGGAAGTATTCTGTCACAAGTGGGGCACTTTTGGGGTTCTTCTGTGAGAGGTTCTGGGTTTGAGGGGATGAGGAAGTGGCTCTGGTTATCTGCTTCTGTACCAGGTTGGGAGGGTAGTTGCGGGATGCGAAAGCTGTTTTCAGGTTGTTGGTGTAATGGTCGAGGGATTCAGGACTGGAGCAGATTCGTTTGCCACGAAGGCCTAGGCTGTAGGGAAGGGACCGTTTGGTACGGAATGGGTGGCAGCTGTCATAATGGAGGTGCTGTTGCTTGTTGGTGGGTTTGATGTGGACGGATGTGTGCAGCTGGCCATTGGACAGATGGAGGTCAACGTCTAGGAAAGTGGCATGGGATTTGGAGTAGGACCAGGTGAATCTGATGGAACCAAAGGAGTTGAGGTTGGAGAGGAAATTCTGGAGTTGTTCTTCACTGTGAGTCCAGATCATGAAGATGTCATCAATAAATCTGTACCAAACTTTGGGTTGGCAGGCTTGGGTAACCAAGAAGGCTTCCTCTAAGCGACCCATAAATAGGTTGGCATACGAGGGGGCCATCCTGGTACCCATGGCTGTTCCCTGTAATTGTTGGTATGTCTGGCCTTCAAAAGTGAAGAAGTTGTGGGTCAGGATGAAGCTGGCTAAGGTGACGAGGAAAGAGGTTTTAGGTAGGGTGGCAGGTGATCGGCGTGAAAGGAAGTGCTCCATTGCAGCGAGGCCCTGGACGTGCGGGATATTCGTGTATAGGGAAGTGGCATCAATGGTTACAAGGATGGTTTCCGGGGGTAACAGACTGGGTACAGATTCCAGGCGTTTGAGAAAGTGGTTGGTGTCTTTGATGAAGGATGGGAGACTGCATGTAATGGGTTGAAGGTGTTGATCTACGTAGACAGAGATACGTTCTGTGGGGGCTTGGTAACCAGCTACAATGGGGCGGCCAGGATGTTTGGGTTTGTGAATTTTAGGAAGTAGGTAGAAAGTAGGAGTGCGAGGTGTCGGTGGGGTGAGGAGTTTGATGGAGTCAGGTGAAAGGTTTTGTAGGGCGCCTAAGGTTCTGAGGATTCCTTGAAGCTCCGCCTGGACATCAGGAATGGGATTACCTTGGCAAACTTTGTATGTAGAGTTGTCTGAAAGCTGACGCAGTCCCTCAGCCACATACTCCTGACGATCAAGTACCACGGTCGTGGAACCCATGTCAGCCGGAAGAATGATGATGGATCGGTCAGCTTTCAGATCACGGATAGCCTGAGCTTCGGCTGTGGTGATGTTGGGAGTAGGATTAAGGTTTTTCAAGAAAGATTGAGAGGCAAGGCTGAAAGTGAGAAATTCCTGGAAGGTTTGGAGAGGGTGATTTTGAGGAAGAGGAGGTGGGTCCCGCTGTGATGGAGGACGGAACTGTTGCAGGCAGGGTTCAATTTGGATAGTGTCTTGGGGAGTTGGATCATTAGGAGTGGGATCAGGATTGTTTTTCTTCGTGGCAAAGTGATATTTCCAGCAGAGACTACGAGTGTAGGACAGTAAATCTTTGACAAGGGCAGTTTGGTTGAACCTGGGAGTGGGGCTGAAGGTGAGGCCTGGTTGAACCTGGGAGTGGGGCTGAAGGTGAGGCCTTTGGATAGGACAGAGGTTTCGGATTGGGAGAGGGGTTTGGAGGAAAGGTTAACTACTGAATTGGGGTGTTGTGGTTCCAGATTGTGTTGACTAGAATTTTGAGGTGTTGGGGGGAGTGGAGCTGGAAGTGGGAGATTGAGTAGGTGGGAGAGACTGGGTCTGTGTGCAATGAGAGGAGGTTGAGGTTTGTTGGAAAGGTTGTGGTGGGTGAGTGAGTTGCCTTTCCGGAGGTGGGAAACCAGGAGATTGGATATTTTTTTGAGGTGGAGGGTGGCATGTTGTTCTAATTTGCGGTTGGCCTGTAGGAGGATGCTATGTACAGCCGGTGTGGATGTGGGAGAGGAAAGATTGACGACTTTGATTTGGGATAGGAGTTGACGGGTGTGTTCATTGGCCGAGTCGATGTATAGGTGAAGGATTAGGCGGGTGAGGGCTATGGATTGTGCTGTTTGGAACTGGTATAAGGACTGATGGAAAGAAGGATTGCAGCCAGAGATGGGAACTTTAAGTGTGAGGCCTTTGGGAGTAATGCCAAATGTCAGACAAGCCTGAGTAAATAAAATATGGGAGCGTAATCTGGCTAGGGTGAAGGCATGTTTGCGGAGGGAATGTAAATAAAATTTAATGGGGTCGTTGTAGGGATGTTGTGAGGTTGACATGGTATTAGTAGGTGGAAAGGGTAATATGAGGTTAAAGTGAAAGTAAAGAGAGATTTATATAGGGAGAGATAAAGGTGTGAAAAAAGTCGAAAAAGTGTTGGTTTGAGATGAGCTATGTTGATCATGTGCTGAACTTAGGTTGGTGAACAACAATGGGTGCAAAGGTTGGGTAGTTATGTTGTCTCCAGATCACGTTAAAGGGTGGGGAAATTAAAGAAAATTTCGAAAAAATTTTTTTCGAAAAAAGTTTCGAAAAAATAAAATGCGAAAAAATAAAATTCGAAAAAAATTTTCGAATAAAATCTCGAAGAATACGTGTGTAAATGTATTCAAAGGACTGGTTATGTACTGGCAGGTTATGATAATGAGGCTAACAATTGTTTGATGAAGAAATAATAACGTGTAAACCTGTGGGAAGCTGCGAAAAAATGATCGGTTATGTGGGAAAAACGGGAATGGAAATAAAACGAAAGTTGTTGGAAAAAACTGAGATGGTTGTGTAATGGGTGAAAGGAACTGAAGCTGTGAAATAGTATTCACGAGTTTACACGAAATGTTTGTAAACTTGGAACAATGGATTTTATAGCAGCGGTTATGTTGAAAGCGTTGAAAATTTTAGGTTATGGTTTGGAAGTAAATTACGTATTATTGAGTATAATTAGGCAGGATAAAATGTATGGTAGATTACGGAAAAATGGAAGATGAATACAAAGTGAAACTTCTTGCACAAACGAAAAGAGAAAGTAAGACAATAGAGAAGATTTCGAAATGCAACAGAGACAATAACAAACGTAATTGTTGGGTTCAAATTAATGATGATGTAAATAAAATAGAAAGAAACTTCCACATGGGAAAAATATATTAAAAACAAAGATTCCAAGACTTACCAAGTGGGAAAGCGCCGGCAGACAGGCACATGAACAAAACACACAAACACACACACAGAATTACTAGCTTTCGCAACCGATGGTTGCTTCTTCAGGAAGGAGAGGGAAAGACGAAAGGATGTGGGTTTTAAGGGAGAGGGTAAGGAGTCATTCCAATCCCGGGAGCGGAAAGACTTCCCTTAGGGGAAAAAAGGACAGGTGTACACACACACACACACACACACACACACATCCATCCGCACATACACAGACACAAGCAGACATATTTAAAGGCAAAGAGTAAGGGCAGAGATGTCAGTCGAGGCGGAAGTACAGAGGCAAAGAAGTTGTTGAAAGACAGGTGAGGTATGAGCGGCGGCAACTTGAAATTAGCGGAGGTTGAGGCCTGGCGGATATCGAGAAGAGAGGATATACTGAAGGGCGAGTTCCCATCTCCGGAGTTCGGATAGGTTGGTGTTGGTGGGATGTATCCAGATAACTCGGACGGTGTAACACTGTGCCAAGATGTGCTGGCCGTGCATCAAGGCATGTTTAGCCACAGGGTGATCCTCATTACCAACAAACACTGTCTGCCTGTGTCCATTCATGCGAATGGACAGTTTGTTGCTAGTCATTCCCACATAGAAAGCGTCACAGTGCAGGCAGGTCAGTTGGTAAATCACATGGGTGCTTTCACACGTGGCTCTCCCTTTGATCGTGTACACCTTCCAGGTTACAGGACTGGCGTAGGTGGTGGTGGGAGGTTGCATAGGACAGGTTTTACACCGGGGGCGGTTGCAAGGGTAGGAGCCAGAGGGTAGGGAAGGTGGTTTGGGGATTTCATAGGGATGAACCAAGAGGTTACGAAGGTTAGGTGGACGGCGGGAAGACACTCTTGGTGGAGTGGGGAGGATTTCATGAAGGATGGATCTCATTTCGGGGCAGGATTTTAGGAAGTCGTGTCCCTGCTGGAGAGCCACATTCAAGGTCTGATCCAGTCCTGGGAAGTATTCTGTCACAAGTGGGGCACTTTTGGGGTTCTTCTGTGAGAGGTTCTGGGTTTGAGGGGATGAGGAAGTGGCTCTGGTTATCTGCTTCTGTACCAGGTTGGGAGGGTAGTTGCGGGATGCGAAAGCTGTTTTCAGGTTGTTGGTGTAATGGTCGAGGGATTCAGGACTGGAGCAGATTCGTTTGCCACGAAGGCCTAGGCTGTAGGGAAGGGACCGTTTGGTACGGAATGGGTGGCAGCTGTCATAATGGAGGTACTGTTGCTTGTTGGTGGGTTTGATGTGGACGGATGTGTGCAGCTGGCCATTGGACAGATGGAGGTCAACGTCTAGGAAAGTGGCATGGGATTTGGAGTAGGACCAGGTGCATCTGATGGAGCCAAAGGAGTTGAGGTTGGAGAGGAAATTCTGGAGTTGTTCTTCACTGTGAGTCCAGATCATGAAGATGTCATCAATAAATCTGTACCAACTTTGGGTTGGCAGGCTTGGGTAACCAAGAAGGCTTCCTCTAAGCGACCCATAAAGAGGTTGGCATACGAGGGAGCCATCCTGGTACCCATGGCTGTTCCCTGTAATTGTTGGTATGTCTGGCCTTCAAAAGTGAAGAAGTTGTGGGTCAGGATGAAGCTGGCTAAGGTGACGAGGAAAGAGGTTTTAGGTAGGGTGGCAGGTGATCGGCGTGAAAGGAAGTGCTCCATTGCAGCGAGGCCCTGGACGTGCGGGATATTCGTGTATAGGGAAGTGGCATCGATGGTTACAAGGATGGTTTCCGGGGGTAACAGACTGGGTACGGATTCCAGGCGTTTGAGAAAGTGGTTGGTGTCTTTGATGAAGGATGGGAGACTGCATGTAATGGGTTGAAGGTGTTGATCTACGTAGACAGAGATACGTTCTGTGGGGGCTTGGTAACCAGCTACAATGGGGCGGCCAGGATGTTTGGGTTTGTGAATTTTAGGAAGTAGGTAGAAAGTAGGAGTGCGAGGTGTCGGTGGGGTGAGGAGTTTGATGGAGTCAGGTGAAAGGTTTTGTAGGGCGCCTAAGGTTCTGAGGATTCCTTGAAGCTCCGCCTGGACATCAGGAATGGGATTACCTTGGCAAACTTTGTATGTAGAGTTGTCTGAAAGCTGACGCAGTCCCTCAGCCACATACTCCTGACGATCAAGTACCACGGTCGTGGAACCCATGTCAGCCGGAAGAATGATGATGGATCGGTCAGCTTTCAGATCACGGATAGCCTGGGCTTCGGCTGTGGTGATGTTGGGAGTAGGATTAACGTTTTCCAAGAAAGATTGAGAGGCAAGGCTGGAAGTGAGAAATTCCTGGAAGGTTTGGAGAGGGTGATTTTGAGGAAGAGGAGGTGGGTCCCGCTGTGATGGAGGACGGAACTGTTGCAGGCAGGGTTCAATTTGGATAGTGTCTTGGGGAGTTGGATCATTAGGAGTGGGATCAGGATTGTTTTTCTTCGTGGCAAAGTGATATTTCCAGCAGAGAGTACGAGTGTAGGACAGTAAATCTTTGACAAGGACAGTTTGGTTGAACCTGGGAGTGGGGCTGAAGGTGAGGCCTTTGGATAAGACAGAGGTTTCGGTTTGGGAGAGGGGTTTGGAGGAAAGGTTAACTACTGAATTGGGGTGTTGTGGTTCCAGATTGTGTTGACTAGAATTTTGAGGTGTTGGGGGGAGTGGAGCTGGAAGTGGGAGATTGAGTAGGTGGGAGAGACTGGGTCTGTGTGCAATGAGAGGAGGTTGAGGTTTGTTGGAAAGGTTGTGGTGGGTGAGTGAGTTGCCTTTCCGGAGGTGGGAAACCAGGAGATTGGATAGTTTTTTGAGGTGGAGGGTGGCATGTTGTTCTAATTTGCGGTTGGCCTGTAGGAGGATGCTATGTACAGCCGGTGTGGATGTGGGAGAGGAAAGATTGACGACTTTGAATTGGGATAGGAGTTGACGGGTGTGTTCATTGGCCGAGTCGATGTATAGGTGAAGGATTAGGCGGGTGAGGGCTATGGATTGTGTGCTGTTTGGAACTGGTATAAGGACTGATGGAAAGAAGGATTGCAGCCAGAAATGGGAACTTTAAGTGTGAGGCCTTTGGGAGTAATGCCAAATGTCAGACAAGCCTGAGTAAATAAAATATGGGAGCGTAATCTGGCTAGGGTGAAGGCATGTTTGCGGAGGGAATGTAAATAAAATTTAATGGGGTCGTTGTAGGGATGATGTGAGGTTGACATGGTATTAGTAGGTGGAAAGGGTAATATGAGGTTAAAGTGAAAGTAAAGAGAGATTTATATAGGGAGAGATAAAGGTGTGAAAAAAGTCGAAAAAGTGTTGGTTTGAGATGAGCTATGTTGATCATGTGCTGAACTTAGGTTGGTGAACAACAATGGGTGCAAAGGTTGGGTAGTTATGTTGTCTCCAGATCACGTTAAAGGGTGGGGAAATTAAAGAAAATTTCGAAAAAATTTTTTTCGAAAAAAGTTTCGAAAAAATAATATGCGAAAAAATAAAATTCGAAAAAAATTTTCGAATAAAATCTCGAAGAATACGTGTGTAAATGTATTCAAAGGACTGGTTATGTACTGGCAGGTTATGATAATGAGGCTAACAATTGTTTGATGAAGAAATAATAACGTGTAAACCTGTGGGAAGCTGCGAAAAAATGATCGGTTATGTGGGAAAAACGGGAATGGAAATAAAACGAAAGTTGTTGGAAAAAACTGAGATGGTTGTGTAATGGGTGAAAGGAACTGAAGCTGTGAAATAGTATTCACGAGTTTACACGAAATGTTTGTAAACTTGGAACAATGGATTTTATAGCAGCGGTTATGTTGAAAGCGTTGAAAATTTTAGGTTATGGTTTGGAAGTAAATTACGTATTATTGAGTATAATTAGGCAGGATAAAATGTATGGTAGATTACGGAAAAATGGAAGATGAATACAAAGTGAAACTTCTTGCACAAACGAAAAGAGAAAGTAAGACAATAGAGAAGATTTCGAAATGCAACAGAGACAATAACAAACGTAATTGTTGGGTTCAAATTAATGATGATGTAAATAAAATAGAAAGAAACTTTCACATGGGAAAAATATATTAAAAACAAAGATTCCAAGACTTACCAAGTGGGAAAGCGCCGGCAGACAGGCACATGAACAAAACACACAAACACACACACAGAATTACTAGCTTTCGCAACCGATGGTTGCTTCTTCAGGAAGGAGAGGGAAAGACGAAAGGATGTGGGTTTTAAGGGAGAGGGTAAGGAGTCATTCCAATCCCGGGAGCGGAAAGACTTCCCTTAGGGGAAAAAAGGACAGGTGTACACACACACACACACACACACACACACACACACACACACACACACACACACAACATCCATCCGCACATACACAGACACAAGCAGACATATTTAAAGGCAAAGAGTAAGGGCAGAGATGTCAGTCGAGGCGGAAGTACAGAGGCAAAGAAGTTGTTGAAAGACAGGTGAGGTATGAGCGGCGGCAACTTGAAATTAGCGGAGGTTGAGGCCTGGCGGATATCGAGAAGAGAGGATATACTGAAGGGCGAGTTCCCATCTCCGGAGTTCGGATAGGTTGGTGTTGGTGGGAAGTATCCAGATAACTCGGACGGTGTAACACTGCGCGAAAATGTGCTGGCCGTGCATCAAGGCATGTTTAGCCACAGGGTGATCCTCATTACCAACAAACACTGTCTGCCTGTATCCATTCATGCGAATGGACAGTTTGTTGCTGGTCATTCCCACATAGAAAGCGTCACAGTGCAGGCAGGTCAGTTGGTAAATCACGTGGGTGCTTTCACACGTGGCTCTCCCTTTGATCGTGTACACCTTCCGGGTTACAGGACTGGAGTAGGTGGTGGTGGGAGGGTGCATAGGACAGGTTTTACACCGGGGGCGGTTGCAAGGGTAGGAGCCAGAGGGTAGGGAAGGTGGTTTGGGGATTTCATAGGGATGAACCAAGAGGTTAAGAAGGTTAGGTGGACGGCGGGAAGACACTCTTGGTGGAGTGGGGAGGATTTCATGAAGGATGGATCTCATTTCGGGGCAGGATTTTAGGAAGTCGTGTTCCTGCTGGAGAGCCACATTCAAGGTCTGATCCAGTCCCGGGAAGTATTCTGTCACAAGTGGGGCACTTTTGGGGTTCTTCTGTGAGAGGTTCTGGGTTTGAGGGATGAGGAAGAGGCTCTGGTTATCTGCTTCTGTACCAGGTTGGGAGGGTAGTTGCGGGATGCGAAAGCTGTTTTCAGGTTGTTGGTGTAATGGTCGAGGGATTCAGGACTGGAGCAGATTCGCCAAGAAGGCTTCCTCTAAGCGACCCATAAATAGGTAGGCATACGAGGGAGCCATCCTGGTACCCATGGCTGTTCCCTGTAATTGTTGGTATGTCTGGCCTTCAAAAGTGAAGAAGTTGTGGGTCAGGATGAAGCTGGCTAAGGTGACGAGGAAAGAGGTTTTAGGTAGGGTGGCAGGTGATCGGCGTGAAAGGAAGTGCTCCATTGCAGCGAGGCCCTGGATGTGCGGGATATTTGTGTATAGGGAAGTGGCATCAATGGTTACAAGGATGGTTTCCGGGGTAACAGACTGGGTACGGATTCCAGGCGTTTGAGAAAGTGGTTGGTGTCTTTGATGAAGGATGGGAGACTGCATGTAATGGGTTGAAGGTGTTGATATACGTAGGCAGAGATACGTTCTGTGGGGGCTTGGTAACCAGCTACAATGGGGTGGCCAGGATGTTTGGGTTTGTGAATTTTAGGAATTAGGTAGAAGGTAGGAGTGTGAGGTGTCGGTGGGGTGAGGAGTTTGATGGAGTCAGGAGAAAGGTTTTGTAGGGCCTAAGGTCCATATCAAACGGTCCCTTCCCTACAGCCTAGGCCTTCATGGCAAACAAATCTGCTCCAGTCCTGAATCCCTCGACCATTACACCAACAACCTGAAAATAGCTTTCGCATCCCGCAACTACCCTCCCAACCTGGTACAGAAGCAGATAACCAGAGCCACTTCCTCATCCCCTCAAACCCAGAACCTCTCACAGAAGAACCCCAAAAGTGCCCCACTTGTGACAGAATACTTCCCGGGACTGGATCAGACCTTGAATGTGACTCTCCAGCAGGGATACGACTTCCTAAAATCCTGCCCCGAAATGAGATCCATCCTTCATGAAATCCTCCCCACTCCACCAAGAGTGTCTTCCCGCCGTCCACCTAACCTTCGTAACCTCTTGGTTCATCCCTATGAAATCCCCAAACCACCTTCCCTACCCTCTGGCTCCTACCCTTGCAACCGCCCCTGGTGTAAAACCTGTCCTATGCACCCTCCCACCACCAAATACTGCAGTCCTGTAACCTGGAAGGTGTACACGATCAAAGGGAGAGCCGCGTGTGAAAGCACCCACATGATTTACCAACTGACCTGCCTGCACTGTGACGCTTTCTATGTGGGAATGACCAGCAACAAACTGTCCATTCGCATGAATGGACACAGGCAGACAGTGTTTGTTGGTAATGAGGATCACCCTGTGGCTAAACATGCCTTGATGCACGGCCAGCACATCTTGGCACAGTGTTACACCGTCCGAGTTATCTGGATACTTCCCACTAACACCAACCTATCCGAACTCCGGAGATGGGAACTCGCCCTTCAGTATATCCTCTCTTCTCGATATCCGCCAGGCCTCAACCTCCGCTAATTTCAAGTTGCCGCCGCTCATACCTCACCTGTCTTTCAACAACTTCTTTGCCTCTGTACTTCCGCCTCAACTGACATCTCTGCCCTTACTCTTTGCCTTTCAATATGTCTGCTTGTGTCTGTGTATGTGCGGATGGATATGTGTGTGTGATGTGTGTGTGTGTGTGTGTGCGAGTGTACACCTGTCCTTTTTTCCCCTAAGGGAAGTCTTTCCGCTCCCGGGATTGGAATGACTCCTTACCCTCTCCCTTGAAGCCCACATCCTTTCGTCTTTCCCTCTCCTTCCTGAAGAAGCAACCATCGGTTGCGAAAGCTAGTATTTCTGTGTGTGCGTTTGTGTGTTTTGTTCATGTGCCTGTCTGCCGGCGCTTTCCCGCTTGGTCTTTTTAACATGTCATGTTTATTAATTATAGTAGATTAAATTAGAATTATGTACAAAGTTGTGTACTTATGACACTTATGTATAACCCAACTGATTGCTTGAAACATTGAATTTTTTGAGTAATTTTGTCTTTTTAATAAAAATTAATGCTGATTCAAACTGTTTTTCCACTTCATCCAAGAGCTTTCAGTTCTTTTGATACAGTCTTTCTTGAAGTGATACATTCTTCCAGTGCTGATTGATTGAGGTGCGTCTACTACACAGACTATGTACTCCAAAGGCACTATGCAAGAATCTTCTCTTTCAGGCCAATAAAATGATGCAGCTGGTCTTGAAAGATGTAGAAATAGAATTTCTGCATCTTCTTCATCATTGAATATTGTTTTTACCAGTCCAAACTACCAGTTACCATCATAATTTGCAGTCACATAGCTATTTATGGATGGTTCAACACGAACCCAATCAGAAGAGGAATGGAAAGAAAAGAGTAAGGAGGGTTTTGCACTATCTGTAGTCTTTCTAATTTCAAGGTTGTTTGTTTGAAGTTATGAAAACTTCTTGTTCCAGGAATGGTTCGGGTTGCTGAAAAACGTTTTCCTAGTTTTAACCGTAGCAATCAGTTTTTGTTTTTTTTTCCAATAAAGTGAACATGAATGTTTTCAATATTTTTTCACAAAACTTGTGCACATCGATTGCTGTCATTATTTGTTCTTCGTCTGAAAGCTGTAGACTGGCTTTCCTTAAAATTCTTTTAATAGTTCCTCCTAGGCCATCAGAAATTGACTTCTCATGACTTGTTGCAAAAAAAGAGTGTTGGGCCTTTGAATTGAAGTCTCAAGTGTTCAGTCAAATTTTTAAGACTGTTTCTATTTTTGTACTGCCCAGCACAACCATCTGTAAAGTAGTGAACTGAGTCAATGTCAGTATGATGTAATGACAGCCACTTTGTAATTTCTTTTTGTACAAAGTTAACAAAACCAGTGTCATGTTCTTGGTCATCACTAATAAAACAGTGGTTGGAAACAAAAACATTGTTTTCCTCATTTCTTAGAAAAACTCCAACTGGGTGTAGAGTACAACCACCTCCATTCCAGTGGTAACTTTGGATCTCTTTTTGTATAACAAAGCAATAATTTTCACTGAAATCCATCACAATAATTGCTGTTTTGGGTGGTGGGTCTTCTTTCAATCTTTTAAAGGCTGCTGATTGGGATTTTGCTATAAACGAGTGCGGGGTGAGCTTTTCTTTTCCAATGACCTAACCAATAAAGAAATGTAGTCTTCAACACTGATAGACTGTTTGATTATTTCTTCCCTGTCTGTGTTAACCCACTGACTGGTTACAGTTTCTTCTACTAAATCATAATCTTCACTTAGTTTTTCAGTTAAGTACTCAGTTAGTGCAGTATTTGCAGGACATCTGTCGCAATGATGTAGCATGCAGTTTTGGTTTTCCGTGTTGCACACAAGCATCTTAATTAGGTCTTTATAAGATTCTTCAATTTTCACAGCATCCAGTAACAGTTTAACATTCTGGTGGATACTGCATGCACATACAGTGTGTGTGCCTGCAGCACCAGCAAGGATACACCATTTAGGTCTCAAGAAACAAAATTTTGAAAATCCTACTTCTACCTCAGGATTCTCCCATTTGAAAGAATTAAGAGTACTCACAAGTTACACAAAATGAGTCTTTTTTGCATGTACACATTTTTTTGAACACTTACTTTGTCTTTTGTTCCAGGTAGCACTCTGGAACTTTCATCCTTTTCATAAAAATCTGTTACAAGTCTTACTGTATTTTCAGAAAGAGTTTTACCTTTTTTTGGACCAGCAGTTTCCAAAATACCCTTTTCAGATTTTAGTTTCCTAGCTTGTCGCACCATGTACTCACTTACATTAAATTCTTTCATCACTTTATTTCGACTCCAAGAATCTGGAGCCAAGGTCAGAATCTGGATTTTTCTAGACCTCCCAACAGATGAAATCTTCCCTTTCATAAGAGAAATCATTACAACAAAATCCTTTGCTTTCTCAACCACACTTGTATCTTCTTCGTCATCATCAGAACTGGTGCATCTTATTTTAATGCTTTTGAAACCACCTTTTTGCAGTCTCTTCAATACTGCTAACCTTCCTTTTAAAATAAGACCCTTTACTTTGTTCTGACAAGCCGTGAAGCTTTATCGGTGTTAAACCTAAATTATCAAGAGCAATGTTTGTTTGTATGAGGGATTCATTTCTTGATTCCAATGATTCTAATTCAATCATGACTTCATCATCTGTTTCACTTTCATTGACTTCAACTCTTAATTTTTCCTCACAAAAGTTACAGTATGTTGAGCAAAGCTTTTGTCCAGGTTTTATGCTATTATTTTTTGTCAGTAATTGTTTAGGAAGATCCAAGCCTACACTTCTCAACGATTTTTTGATGAGCTTTTTGTGTTTTTTTTAGTGGGTCTACACATGTTGTTTGATACTTTTCAGAAACACTTAAAAAGTAGTAGCTGTGGTGTGAACATATATTCTTAAATCCACACAGATTAATTCCAGATTGTAAGTGGATCAAATCTTTTTCTTCCTCACTCATTTCAGTTACCGGTTGCAACTTTTTTGAAGGTGTGTAGGTTGTTTGGAAACAGTCAGATTTTTTAAATAACCCTATGCTACAGGTTTGAATATCTGACATACTGATTTCACGTTTGGTCTGATTACTGTTCTGGTTACTTTTATAGGATG
Organism: Schistocerca gregaria; assembly: GCF_023897955.1. NCBI lineage: Eukaryota > Metazoa > Arthropoda > Insecta > Orthoptera > Acrididae > Schistocerca > Schistocerca gregaria. The sequence continues at coordinate 169,654,820 of NC_064927.1, read as the reverse complement.
TTGGAAAAGAATCTCTGTAAACTAAGTAACAGTACTTACTGAAAGTTCGGATAAACTTAATAAAATACTATGCAAGCACTATTTAACACTGTAATAATTTTTTACTTCAAAACACAGAAGTAACAAAACAAAATCCAACCGTACATTGTTACTCCAAGAAGACAAAAACTTATTTTCGGTGTCTAAGTCACTTGGTACTTTTTATTTTTAAAATATAATTAATATTATTTTAAAAATTAGATAACTATTAAACAGGTTAAAAAGCCAACATAATTTTTCTTTTATCTAATAGCCTATACAATTAAGAGTGTTTTAAAACAAATTTGAGTTTTCTATCTGCTCTGAGACTCTAGACATTGCAGTTTTTGTAAAACTAAACATCTGTTAGCTAAAAAAAAAAAAATAATAAATAAATAAATAAAATAAAATAAAAATAAAAAATAACTTGTAAATTTTTTTGCATTTGGAAGATTTTAGTATATTTTTATGGTAATTTTTTTAACATTTAGATATAATACACAAACTTATTCCATAATTTCATACTGATATCTTGAGTATTCTTTAATATACAAATTTTTTTAGTTGTGAGGACACGTTTAATTTACGATTTCCGACTGCTGAAGCAACGCCAAATCTAAAAACTTTAAAAATTTATTAAAAAAAACTATAAGAGATAGAGCAAAAAAATTTTACAAGTGCTTTCAGGATGTTAAAGGAAGTAATTGTACCAAGTTTCATCAAAATCTGACATGGTTGGTGTCAAGGCCTGGGTGACTTGACATGGAATGACCCTGCTGTGTCTCCTCCATACAATTACTATTCACAATTACTATTCGCAGAACACAAGCTAAGTATCATCTTCCTAACACTCAATACTAATGCTCTTGTAGTCTGTGACTGAACTGGGCTGACCAACAGTGGGCGGCTGGTTAAATCAGCATTGGCAGGGAGTGCTGAACTCTGTCTTCCTAGAGGTGTGGTGCTGCTCGCTGTTTCCATAGGTGCGTGGATCAGCGTCTTCTGGATGGCATTGCACTGGTTGGTGTGCAGTCGATGATTAAGATGATAAAATCCTGAAACATGTGTAGTTCAGTGTAGGAGGAGTAATCGTGGCCGAAGCATTGAATATAAGATTTGTAACATAACATCATATTAGGAGCGCCCTCTGTCTCTTATGGCCACATGGCCACAAGGAGCTGAGCTCCAAGGTGTTCTAGCCTACTGCATAATTAATGCAAAACAAAGCTATGGGCTATAGAGAGAGAGATGCCGAATAAAATGTTTTGGCTGTCAAGAGGCTGATGCCTGAAGCCTCGATGGCTACAGTAGCAGACTCTTATCGAAAGACCTGTCACAGGACACCTGGGTGTGTATCATGGAGATCAGATAGGTTTTGTGTTTCTGAACTCCAAAAAGCATTTAACTTGGTACTCCACCAACATTTAATAATGAAATTATGGTTATATGGGACATCAGACAAAAATTGTTACTGGGTTGAGGATTTATTCATAGACAGGAGGCAGCATATTATCTCAGACTGAGAATCATCGATGAAAGTAGAAGTAACTTTGGGCATGCTCCGGGGAAATGTGTTTGGAGCCTTGTTCATGTTTGTAAAATAAAAGAAAGGCCATTATTCACCTATAGCTGATTGATGTGTGGTGCACAGAAACACACAACAGAAAACTATTAAGCTTTCGAGCATTTACTGTTTCTCTACAAGAAGAACACACAACCACCCAAATGCACATGCCTGTGGCCACAGTGAGACTGACTTTTGGTTATTGTTTGCAGTTGTGTGGGAATATTGTGGAATGATGCAAGGGGGGAGGGGTTAGGGAAGGACACGTGAGGTAAGGAAAGGATAGTGGGATGATATAAAGCAGGTCTTTCCACAGATGACCCAGAAATTGCATGGCAAGATGTAAGGATTATCTTCTTATTGTGAAGCCATTGAGTCATCTGTGGAAAGGCCTGCCTCCTGCTCTCCCACTACCCCTCCTTGCATCATGCATCCTTACTATTGCCCTTCCTACCTCCATACCTGCACAACTGCTATCGATAATCAACAGTCAGTCTCGCTGTGACCACCAGTGTGTGTATTTGGGTTGTGTGTGTGAATATGTGTACTTCCACTAGAGAAAGAGTGAAGACTTGAAAGCTAATATAAATCATTTTCTGTTGCATATTTGTATGTGCCACATATTAGTCAGCTGTAGGGGTGTTGTTTACCTTTCCTTTATTTTATGTATTATTCCACCGAGGTACTTCTGTTGTTATTGTTCATTTATTTATTTACTTATTTAGCACCTTTGAATGTACATATATGGATCAGATGTAAGTGAAGTGGAGACATGTGGTATCACTGCTTACATTCATTAATATTCAGTGAACTGGCTATATTGCCGTGCCCACACACTATGTTCAAGGAGAGGCTTGGTGACGGGAATGACTAGAGCAGTTTTGGTTGTGACACATTTATTCTTCACAAGTCTTACACTAAATTACAGATACAGTTCAGCACTAATGCCTGTCCGTAACAGGCACGTTGCACTAGCAGTACAGCTCGATCACCGATCCTGGAGGGTATACATTCCAGTGATGAGCCATGGCGCGACCATGTGTACCAAGTGAGACAAAAGCCATGTCACCGAATGTTCAGCTCCTGGCACATCTGGAGGCACCATGATATCCACAAAAGAGAGAAAGGCACTGCCAAATGGAAGGGTGCACACCTCGAAATGGCGACTGCGTTTAAGACTGCACATACGCGTTTGCGGGGCAGTTGAGGTAACTCGACGCACGTGGTCACCGGCAGGAGAAGTTGGAAACGTGTGTTGCGTCGTGTTGACCAGCCCGCACTGTCTGCCTGCTTTGTCCCGTGCAGTCTGGTGCGCAATGCATTGTTGCCAAAATTCGGCTTAACGGTGTAGCTGCATTTGTGAATGACTGGTGTCAATTACTTGTGTCGGCTTTGCCGTAGTTCAGTCCTTCGTGCATTTGAATGGTGTGGCCACCACATAAGTACATATCTGCGGGGCTTGTCTTACAGAATAACAATGATAAGTACTATTTAATTGTCATAGGAATATTACTTTTAAATACAACAGCACCACACATAATGACATATGTTGTATCTATTATACAATCTTATTTGAGGAGTAGTAGTATATCATATTGTCATGTGCCAAACTATCTGAAACAGATACAAAATTTACTAAGTTTAAAGTGAAACTAAGAGAGGACTTGCTTGACCTCTGCCTCTGTTCTGTTTCTGAGTTTTTGGAACACCAAGAAAATATAATGTAATTTATCACATAATTATTTTTAACTATACTTTTTCTTAAATCATGTCATTGTTTTTATAGTCATGTTAACAATACTTAACATGTATCAAATACTGTTTTCTAAAACACAGTATGTATAAATTTGTATGTACTATATCAAACCTGATTTATCCTACACTGAAGAGCAAAAGAAACTGGTACTTCTGCCTAGTATCGTGTAGTGCTCTTGCGAGCATGCAGAAGTGTCGAAACATGACGTGGCATTGACTCAACGAATGTCTGAAGTAGTGCTGGAGGGAATTGACAGCAGGGCTGTCCATCAATCCAAAAGAGTATGAGGGGCTGGAGATCTCTTCTAAACAGCACGTTGTAAGGCATCCGAGATATGATCAGTAATGTTCATGTGTGTGGAGTTTTGTGGTCAACAGAAGTGTTTAATCTCAGAAGAGTTTCCGGAGCCACTCTGTAGCAATTCTGGACATGTGAGGTGTCGTATTGTCCTTCTGGAATTGCCTAAGTCCATTGGAATGTACAGTGGACATGAATGGATGCAGCTGATCAGACAGGATGCTTACATATGTGTCACCTGTCACAGTCATATCTAGACATATCAGGGATCCCATATCACTCCAACTTCATACACCTCCACCAGCTTGAAAAGTCCCCTGCTGTCATGAAGGTCCATGGATTCATTAAGTTGTCTTGATGCCTGTACACCCATGTGCTCAATACAATTTGAAACGAGACTCGTTCGACCAGGCGACATGTCTCCAGTCATCGACAGTCCCGTGCCAGTGTTGACGGGTTCGGCTGAGGCATAAAGCTTATGATGTTTTGTTGAATAGTTCACATGCTGAAGTTTATTGATGGCCAATCATTGAAATCTGCAGCAATTTGTGCAAGGATTGCACTTCTGTCATGTTGAATGATTCTCTTTTGTCATTGTTGGTCCCATCCTTGCAGGATCTTTTTCCGGACTCCGCACTATATGAGATTTGATGTTTTACAAGATTCCTGATATTCGTGGCGCAATTGTGAAATGGTCGTATGAAATCTCGATTTCTCACTACCTCAGAGATGCTGTATCTCATCGCTCATATGCCGACAATAACAACACGTTCAAACTCGCTTACATCTTGATAACCTGCCATTGTAGCAGCAGTAACCGATCTAACAACTGTGCCAGACACTTGTTGTCTTATATAGGCATTGCTGAGCACAGTGCCATATTCTGCTTGTTTAGATATCTCTGTATTTGAATATGCATGCCCATATCAGTTTCTTTGGAGCTTCACTGTATATTGTTTGGACAAACTATGTACTTAATCACGATTTACAGGATGAATAAAGAAATACAAATACAATTACATATTCCTCTAGAAAGCAGTTAAAACTGCACGAGTCACCACAAAGCCATTCTATTTATTAATAAATAACTAACTAACCATACACTACAGACAATAACAAACTTACAAGTAAATAGTGTTTTCCTTGTTTTCAATAGTAAAAAAAGGTCTCTTCAGTCCTTTGCATATAATAACCGTGTTATTCGGTTACTGCTGCTACAATGGCAGGTTATCAAGATGTAAGCGAGTTTGAACGTGTTGTTATTGTCGGCATATGAGCGATGAGATACAGCATCTCTGAGGTAGTGAGAAATCGAGATTTCATACGACTATTTCACAATTGCGCCACGAATATCAGGAATCTTGTAAAACATCAAATCTCATATAGTAACCTTGTTACTGTGTTTAATTGAGAAAAATTTCCCCATAGATGCCTATAACATCAACATAAGCCAAATTATTGGTTTTTCTTCTGTCTGAATGTTTGTTTGCACAGGCACCACAAGAAAACTATTAAACCAAAATTGAACTATTCATTGCTTCAAGGTTAATTTAAGAAACATTGTTTAATCAAATTTTTATGGCTGCAATCTGAGATCTAAAATGAGTGGCACATGTGAAATGCATTCAGTTTAAAGAGGGTTTCATATAACAAAATATCATGAATTCTCATGCAAACACAGTTTATCCCATCTCTCGCCCTCCCCCTCCCCCCTCCCCTCCCAAAATTTTGGCAATCTTCTTCAAAATTACCAAAAACAATAAACAAAAAGTGAAAGTACAATCCCTTAATGTTACAAGAACACTGTGAGATCAATCTTTACACTGACCTTGTTCCGTATTTACGCTTGATTGGCTGAGAGGGATGGAGGGAGATTCCACTAATGTTTTGTGACTGTGGTTAAAGCTAAACAACACAGATAGATTATCATGAAACAGAGGAAACATTTACCACCATATAAAGTAGTTTTTGAAGTCTCCACAACGTCCAGAACTGGTTTATTAATCCCAAAGGATTGAGAAAATGGATTGGTAGTAGATGGTTAAGTTTTAATATATATTTTTCAGTGCCACTCCTCTTCTCTTTTACTTTTCATTATATGATTTTGAAGGACTGATAATTTCTTTTTCTTGTCTTCATTGCATACTTTCAGTGAACAGTAACAAACCACAATTCAATTACACTTATTTCAGGTTTAGTCAGTCCTGCGGTGACTGTATTTACATGGAGGATGCATGGTACAACTTTATCCTTTCACCACTTTTGCTGAATAATACCATCTGATTGTTGTGGCTGACTGTCAAAGCTCTGCATATTGTAAACACGCGAAATGGGTTTCCATGCAGCTCCAGTATTGGAACCATTCATAACCTTTCAGAACCCCTCATACTGATTGCTCATAAGCTCATGATGGCATTAGCTTTTATTCTACTCATTACATTAGGGCCTACAACAGCTTTCATTCAATTTAATATTCCTTGTTACAAGGAACATCATTTGAGGGTGACTGTATCAATTCATCAGTCATCCTTAGCACATGCAATTCATTGGTTCTAACATGCATAATCACAAAACAATGTTACTGCTCTGTGAAATTTATAGCACAGCAACTAATCAGTGCCAAGTGTATAAATCTGTGATTTATCAGCAGTGAAAGACAAACAGGAAAGCATTCCCAACAAATGGATTATCATCTTCTCATATCACTCACTGGAAGAAATGGGAAATGAATTCTTGCCACAACCCTGAACTCCCACCAATTTCAATTTTCTCCTTATTGCACCTAACTAAATCATAGTGACAACCACAGCTAATTTTTCTGATGATATGAAGCATGATGTATACCATAAGGACTGTGACATAATAATATTAAAAAAAAAGGAAAAAAAAAACAGGCATCAAAATATTGGGTTCTTTCATGTGTCAGTATAGGTGGTGCAAGAGATGATGTCCATTTACACTGGGAAGAGCTCGGGTGAAGGGAGTAACTAGATGGGCACCTGTGACCTATAACTAAAGACGTGTATGAGAAAGTGGTGATATTATCCAGACTCAGCACTATCAACCCACATTAGCGCACTGCTTGATGCCAAGTGCATCTTATGCCAGTCGACCGCTGTGGTATAGATTTCACATGGAAGTAACATAAATTTGTGAACTCATATCACAGAGATGTATTTAGTCAGATACGGTACTCATTAGTAGCAAGAAACACAACACTACACAACAGTGTTACAATTAGCGTTGCCACCGATGTACTGTGCAACTGGTAGGTCCCTGGCATTGGCAGCAATGAGAAAAAAAAGAGGACAATTGACACGAAATGGTCAGTAAGGAACTGATATGTGATGAAACCAAACTAAAGGCCCATTGGACAACTATTCTCGCACATCGGCACCCACATTTACATAGATACTATGCAAGCCACGATCTAGTGCATGGCAGAGTGTACTCTGTACCACTACTAGTCATTTCCTTTCCTGTTCCTGTTTCAAATAGAGCAATGGAAAAATGGCTGTCTATATGTCTCCATATGAGTCCTAATTTCTCATATGATTCTTACACACATTATATGTTAGCGGTAGTAGAATCATGTGGCAGTCACCTTCAGATCTCTAGAGGCTCGCCTCTGACTTGCTTTGATGTTTTCCTCTAATCCGACCTGGTACGGATCCCAAGCACTTGGACAGTACACAAGAATAGGTTGACCAGCGTCCTACACAGTCTCCTTTAAAGTGAACTATTCTTTTCCAAAACGCTCTCAATAAGCCGAAGTCAACCATTTGTCTTCCCTATCTCAGTTCTCACATGCTCATTCCATTTCATGTTGCTTCGCAACATTATGCCCAGATATTAAAATGACTTGACTGTGTCAACCAGGACACTAGTAATATTGTACAGGTTTGTTGTTCTTACTCATCTGCGTTAACTTACATTTTCCCACATTTAGAGGTAGCTGCTGTTCATCACACTGACTGTAAATTTTGTCTAAGTCGTCTTATATCTTCCTACAATCACTAAACTTTGAGACCTTACCGTACACCACAGCATCAGCAACAACCACAGACTACTGCCCACTCTGTCCACCAAATCATTTGTGTTTACAGAGAACAACAGTGGTCCTATCACTCTTCCCTGCGGCACTCCTGACAATACCCTAGTCCCTGATGAACACTCACCATCAAGGAAAACATACTGGGTTTTATTACTTAAGAAGTTGCTGAGACACTCACATATCTATGAACTTGTTCCATATGCTTGTGCCTTTGTTAATAGCCTGCAGTGGGGCACTGCGTCAAATGCTTTTCGAAAATTGAGAATTATGGATTCTGCCTGTTGCCCTTCATCCATAGTTTGCAGTAAGGAAACGAAAAGCTGATTTTCACATGAGTGATGCTTTCCAAAACCATGCCAGTTTGTGGACATAAGCTTCTCAGTCTCATGAAAGTTTAATACATCTGAAGTGAGAATATGTTCAAGGATTCTGGAGCAAACTGAAGTTGGGGATATTAGTCTAATTTTGCAGGTCTGTTCTTTTACCATTTTTATATACTGGAGTCACTTGGGACTTTTTGGTGGGCAAGAGTTTCAAAAACAAAATTATTGTGCCAACTATACCTGGGTATTGACTTATTGCATTTTTCTCAACTTCATATCATATACATAAGTAGTGATTGATTACATCCCTACATGAATTATGCCGTTTCCAAATATTTTGTTTCATTAAAAAGCTGCTGACAGTTTTACCGAGCCACAGTTGGGCCTATGTGCGCCTGTGTGCGCTGCATGCTCCTACCGGTAATCATCTGTAGGGCTATGGCGAGACGTGGCCATAGGTATGTTTACAAAATTGAATTGTGGACACATGAAGCAGCTGCATACAGCACACAGAAACTGCCCGGGATCATGTCTCTTAATTTGGATACCGTACATGTACATTTGTACATTATGTGTCCTTCTGTGTATGACAGTTTTATAATTTCAAAATATTTTGATGAACACATGGAAATGAATTTTTTGACACATCACTGCAAACACAGTTCATTTGTTTTGTTTTCATTACTAACAGAAAATTGGCAACTTACCCAGCCAGTGTCGTGTTTGTTAACTGGTTGTATATAAATGTATATATTACACATAAAGGGGAATTTTGCAAAGTTTTCGATGTTTATATGACACTATAATACACATTCGGACAGACATAGGCTACATATTTCCTTAATTCTTTAATATATGAGGTGTATAAATACATATATAATCCATATAATGGAAACATTGTTAGCAAAAATCTCGAGGAGTTCTTGGCCAGTATAGTTCATATTTTTACTCAATACTCTAATAAATGTTCGGACGAACGTAAGCTGTGTGTGTGTGTGTGTGCGTGCGTGAAATGTAGTTATCAAAAATCTTGAATATTTATTAACCATTTTTCTTAATAATTTTTTCATGATACTGACTTTCAGATGAATATAGATTATATACTTCTTTAAACAACAATGTACAGATTTTCTATAGAATCAACTGGGGATAAGAAAACGTGTGTGATGTGCTATGCTGTTTAGTTTTATCAAGGGAGATTCAGTAGGTATTGCAACACTTTTTTTTTCTCGCCCAATTTTGGGTGAAATTACATATAATTTATTTTGGGAAACCATGGAATATTTCCACTTCAACCCCATAGTTTCTATAGGTGGCAGCACTATGCGTAGCCTTCAAAATTATGTCTGTAATGGAGGCACATTCCAAGCAGAAAGCTGTCACTAAGTTTCTTTTGTCAGAAAACCAGAACATCACATTCATTCATAGGCACTTCCAGGATTGCTACAGAGCCCTGGCAGTGAACATAATCATGACGTTTTTGGGCAAGGCTTGTGTCATCATCACAATAAACTGATTCGCAAACTTGTCTGATCTCCCATGTGCTGGCTGGCCACACACACCTCAGAGTTCTGCAACATTGGAACATTCAGACACTTATTCGAGGTGATTAGTGGGTCACAATCAAACTCCCTGCTGCTCGACGGGATGTCTATGTTGATAGTGCTGACACATTCTTCCACCAGCTAGGGTACCCAAATGTGTGCGCTTGCTGGGCATGTTACAAGGCTGATTGAGACAATTTTTTTTGTTGAAGATCACCACAGGTGATGAAACATGTCAGAAACAAAATGGCAGACTATGGAGTGGCGCTACACCACATCTCCTCCATCCTCCAAAGAAAGAGTTCAGAGTTGCACCCTCAGCTGGTAAAGTCTTCTGCGACTCTGAAGTGGTTATTATGTTTGCTGTCCTCCCTTGTGGTGCAAAGATCAGCTCTGAAGTGTATTGTGCTGCTTTCAGGAAATTGAAGGGATGGCTTCAGCCTATTTGTCACCACAAACATGCAAACGTACTTCTCCTTCTCCGTGACAGTACAAGGCCTCACACAAGTCTGTGCATTTGAGGAGGGGAGGTTACAAAACCTCATTGGACTGTTTTTCCTCGTCCACCCTATAGCCTGGATCTCGCATCTTCCATCTTTCATCGATTTGGCTCAAGTCACCCAGTGTGGCATCGACTGAAACAAGACTTGCACTTGGTGGCCTAACCTGAATGGGGCCTCCCGATCAACAATGCCATATGGTCATTTCATTTCATTTCAGTGATTCATGAACTCCACGGAAAGCATTACATGTGTGTTGGGAGGTTATTGATACAGCAAGACGTTGGCTCGTGTCAACCAATAGAGAGGTACCATGCTGGCATACAGGCCCTCCCAGTAAGGTGGCATAAGGCCATCACATTGAATGGAGATTATGTTGAAAAACAGTGTTTTGTAGCCAAAAGATTGAGGAATAATGTGGTGTATGGTGCATTGGAATAAAACCAACCTGATTTCAGAAAAAGTGTGTTGCATTACTCACTGAACACCCATTGTATTTTGCAGTTAGTTTTAACTATGAGAGTAGAGCAGTTAAACCATTAGACAAATAGCTTCTCACATGTATATTCTTTCTGCTTACTATAATTTAAAGCAGAGATTGTATACACATAATGTGCTACTTTGTTTTCCTCCATGCAGTCAGAACAGAAGGCATATCAGCTTATGATTAGAATACTACTGCGGAATCTGAATCATCCGAAACTTTGTAATCCTACCCAGTCACAGATTAAAATTATGAAAAACACTACTGCCATTGTAGCTAATATCTTCACAAATTCAACTGCTAGAAAGGTCTATCTCATTCCCTGTATACCAATAATCCCATCCAATTTACCTACTCATTATAAACGAATTGATTTTAATACTCAATCCAAGTTTTATGTACAACAATAATAACCAAGGCTCAACGTCAGGCAGAGGGGGAAAGAGATCGATAGAGAGGGTGTGGAAGGGGAGGAGAAATTGATTTAGAGATGGAGAAAGAGGAGACGGACAGAGAGAAGTGACAAGAGGGATATAACAAGAGAGGGTGGGGGAAGGGGATATGGACCTGACAAGAGGAAGGAGGTTATGGCCAGAGAGACGGAAGAGGAGAACGTGGCCAAAGTTAGGGGGGAGGGAGACGAGATACTGGCAGAAGTAAAGCTGTGAGTACTGGGCGTGAGTCGTGCTTCGGTAGCTCAGATGGAAGAGCACTTGCCCGCAAAAGGCAAAGGTCACGAGTTCGAGTCTCAGTCGGTCACACAGTTTTAATCTGCCAGGAAGTTTCATATCAGCGCACGCTCCGCTGCAGAGTGAAAATCTCATTCTGGAAACATCCCCCAGGCTGTGGCTAAGCCATTTCTCCGCAATATCCTTTCTGTCAGGAGTGCTAGTTCTGCAAGGTTCGCAGGAGAGCTTCTGTAAAGTTTGGAAGGTTGGAGACGAGATACTGGCAGAAGTAAACCTGTGAGTACCGGGCGTGAGTCGTGCTTCGGTAGCTCAGGTGGTAAAGCACTTGCCCGCGAAAGGCAAAGGTCACGAGTTCGAGTCTCGGTCGGTCACACAGTTTTAATCTGCCAGATAGTTTCATATCAGCGCACACTCCGCTGCAGAGTGGAAATCTCATTCTGGAAACATCCCCCAGGCTGTGGCTAAGCCATGTCTCCGCAATATCTTTTCTGTCAGGAGTGCTAGTTCTGCAAGGTTCTCAGGAGAGCTTCTGTAAAGTTTGGAAGGTAGGAGACGAGATACTGGCAGAAGTAAAGCTGTGAGTACCGGACATGAGTCGTGCTTCGGTAGCTCAGATGGTAGAGCACTTGCCCGCGAAAGGCAAAGGTCCTGAGTTTGAGTCTCGGTCGGTCACACAGTTTTAATCTGCCAGGAAGTTTCATATCAGCGCACACTCTGCTGCAGAGTGAAAATCTCATTCTGGAAACATCCCCCAGGCTGTGGCTAAGCCATGTCTCCGCAATATCATTTCTGTCAGGAGTGCTAATTCTGCAAGGTTCGCAGGAGAGCTTCTGTAAAGTTTGGAAGGTTGGAGACGAGATACTGGCAGAAGTAAAGCTGTGAGTACTGGGCGTGAGTCGTGCTTCGGTAGCTCCGATGGTAGAGCACTTGCCCGCGAAAGGCAAAGGTCCCGAGTTCTAGTCTCGGTCGGTCACACAGTTTTAATCTGCCAGGAAGTTTCATATCAGTGCACACTCTGCTGCAGAGTGAAAATCTCATTCTGGAAACATCCCCCAGGCTGTGGCTAAGCTATGTCTCCGCAATATCCTTTCTGTCAGGAGTGCTAGTTCTGCAAGGTTCGCAGGAGAGCTTCTGTAAAGTTTGGAAGGTTGGAGACGAGATACTGGCAGAAGTAAAGCTGTGAGTACCGGGCGTGAGTCGTGCTTCGGTAGCTCAGATGGTAGAGCACTTGCCCGCGAAAGGCAAAGGTCCCGAGTTCGAGTCTCGGTCGGTCACACAGTTTTAATCTGCCAGGAAGTTTCATATCAGCGCACACTCCGCTGCAGAGTGATAATCTCATTCTGGAAACATCCCCATGGCTGTGGCTAAGCCATGTCTCTGCAATATCTTTTCTGTCAGGAGTGCTAGTTCTGCAAGGTTCGCAGGAGAGCTTCTGTAAAGTTTGGAAGGTTGGAGACGAGATACTGGCAGAAGTAAAGCTGTGAGTACCGGGCGTGAGTCGTGCTTCAGTAGCTCAGATGGTAGAGCACTTGCCCGCGACAGGCAAAGGTCACGAGTTCGAATCTCGGTCGGTCACACAGTTTTAATCTGCCAGGAAGTTTCTTATCAGCGCACACTCCGCTGCAGAGTGAAAATCTCATTCTGGAAACATCCCCCAGGCTGTGGCTAAGCCATGTCTCCGCAATATCTTTTCTGTCCAGGAGTGCTAGTTCTGCAAAGTTTGCAGGAGAGCTTTTGTAAAGTTTGGAAGGTAGGAGACGAGATACTGGCAGAAGGAAAGCTGTGAGTACCGGGCGTGAGTCGTGCTTCGGTAGCTCAGATGGAAGAGCACTTGCCCGCAAAATGCAAAGGTCCCGAGTTCAAGTCTCAGTCGGTCACACAGTTTTAATCTGCCAGGAAGTTTCATATCAGCGCACACTCTGCTGCAGAGTGAAAATCTCATTCTGGAAACATCCCCCAGGCTGTGGCTAAGCCATGTCTCCGCAATATCCTTTCTGTCAGGAGTGCTAGTTCTGCAAGGTTCGCAGGAGAGCTTCTGTAAAGTTTGGAAGGTTGGAGACGAGATACTGGCAGAAGTAAAGCTGTGAGTACCGGGCGTGAGTCGTGCTTCGGTAGCTCAGGTGGTAAAGCACTTGCCCGCGACAGGCAAAGGTCACGAGTTCGAGTCTCGGTCGGTCACACAGTTTTAATCTGCCAGGTAGTTTCATATCAGCGCAGACTCCGCTGCAGAGTGAAAATCTCATTCTGGAAACATCCACCAGGCTGTGGCTAAGCCATGTCTCCACAATATCTTTTCTGTCAGGAGTGCTAGTTCTGCAAGGTTCGCAGGAGAGCTTCTGTAAAGTTTGGAAGGTAGGAGACGAGATACTGGCAGAAGTAAAGCTGTGAGTACCGGACGTGAGTCGTGCTTCGGTAACTCAGATGATAGAGCACTTGCCCGCGAAAGGCAAAGGTCCCGAGTTCGAGTCTCAGTCGGTCACACAGTTTTAATCCACCAGGTAGTTTCATATCAGCGCACACTCCGCTGCAGAGTGAAAATCTCATTCTGGAAACATCCCCCAGGCTGTGGCTAAGCCATGTCTCCGCAATATCTTTTCTGTCAGGAGTGCTAGTTCTGCAAGGTTCGCAGGAGAGCTTCTGTAAAGTTTGGAAGGTAGGAGACGAGATACTGGCAGAAGTAAAGCTGTGAGTACCGGGCATTAGTCGTGCTTCGGTAGCTCAGATGGTAGAGCATTTGCCCGCGAAAGGCAAAGGTCCCGAGTTCGAGTCTCGGTCGGTCACACAGTTTTAATCTGCCAGGAAGTTTCATATCAGCGCACACTCTGCTGCAGAGTGAAAATCTCATTCTGGAAACATCCCCCAGGCTGTGGCTAAGCTATGTCTCCGCAATATCCTTTCTGTCAGGAGTGCTAGTTCTGCAAGGTTCGCAGGAGAGCTTCTGTAAAGTTTGGAAGGTTGGAGACGAGATACTGGCAGAAGTAAAGCTGTGAGTACCGGGCGTGAGTCGTGCTTCGGTAGCTCAGATGGTAGAGCACTTGCCCGCGAAAGGCAAAGGTCCCGAGTTCGAGTCTCGGTCGGTCACACAGTTTTAATCTGCCAGGAAGTTTCATATCAGCGTACACTCCGCTGCAGAGTGAAAATCTCATTCTATTTAAGAGATGATAATTTTCTGTCTCATAAAATGATCAGAAGATCAAAGCCAATTGCAGAATCATTTATTCAACATATCTGTATGATCTGAAAAGAGACAGTTGACTCTAAATAATAAAGTGTGCGGAAGTCTACATGAATTCTAATAGAAACCTGTTAAATTTTGTTTACATGACTTATCACACAGATAAAAAGGCTGTAAATTCAACTAAATACCTATGGATAACAATTGCAAACAACTTTAATTGGAACAATCACAAGGAAATGTTTGTTGGGAAGGCAATGCAAAGACAGTGTTTTATTGACAGAGCACTAAGAAGATGCACCAAATGTACTCAAGAGACTGCCTACATCATGCTTGCCCATTCCCTGCTGGAGTATTGCTGTGCAATATGGGGTCTGTACCAGATAGGAATGATGAAGAACATCAAAAAAGTAGAAAGAAGGGCAACTTTATTTTCTGCTATTGAGGAATAGAAGAGAGAGTATTGCTCATATGATACATGAGTTGGGGTGGCAGTCATTAAAACAAAGGCATTATTGATGCAGCAAGATCTAACTTTCTCCTCTAAATGCAGAAATATTTTGTTAATGTTCACCTACATTGGGGGGAATGATCATTACATAGGGAGAAATGATCATTGTAATTAAAAAGAAAAGAGAAATCAGTGTTCGATTGGAGATATTTAAATGTTCTTCTTCCCACGCACTGTTCAAAAGTGGAACAGTGGAGAAATTGCGTGAAGAGGTTCAGCGAACCTCTGCCAAACACTTAAATGTGAGTTACAGAGTAGTCAACAGTGTGGGAAAATACAGATTGCTACTTACTGTAAAGAAGACACATCATGTACGAGACAGGCACAATTAAAAGATAACCACATAAAGCTTTCAGCCACGGCCTTTGCTAGTAAGAGAAACACACATGCACACCACTCTGATGGACACATTCACAGAAATAGTCAGTCCAATGAGAACTACACAAACCTGATAACTGGTTCAAATATATAAAAGAAGGCTATGTACTTACTAGATTTCTTGGCCAGAGGAACATTCCATTATCCACAGTTTATATGTAGTGATCATAAGAACTTACGGCAACAACTCTTCCATATTACATGGCCTATCACTTTGCTTTACTACAATCTCATTCAGTTTCTGAGTGTTGATTACAGTCCTCACACTTTAATTCTTCTTTGCGCTCACAACCAGTGCGTTATTATAGCTGCTCTGATACTGATCTTTGAATTCTCATTATAACTTTTATTGTGTCTCATTCCTCATTGCTGTCTACTTAATCACTGGTATTGGATGTGGCCATACAAAGAGGCTGGTGTTCTTTCACATCCAGTAGACACTTAAAATTTCTCACACAACCATGTTTATCTGAGAAACCTACTTCATTTTTAAATAATATACCTCTCATTTCTGCCCTCTGGCTGTCATCCAAGCTATCAATTATATATCTCTCCCAACAATCTCACTTTTACCCTTTTATATGTCTCTCCCAACAATCTCACTTTTACCCTTTTATACCAATGACATTATTTGACTTCCTACTTCTCCCCCTTCATTGCATGCCAAGTGCCGTACATGATACTCAAATCCCTCGGAATCCTTGACCGTGCCTACAAATGGCAGCTCTTGCTTTATTGCCCATTATTGCATTCCAGGACTCCAGATGAAAATTAAATTTTTCCTTTTGCCTTGTTAAACCAGTGTGTCCATAACATTCACTGTTAGTCCAGGAATGACCAAAAACTGATGTTCCATAGTGTGTCCTTATAAGCTAAAGGGTAAGAGCACTTCCCACTTGGACAGGCTTAGTCAGTCTCCCTATAGCCCTTACTATCTTCAGTCCACTTCCAGGCATAGTGGCTAGTTTCATATTACAATTTATGACCTCATATTTCTCCAGTGACAGGCCACGCATCTTATTCCCACTTGCTAGTAAAGGTTTCATTCATCTACTCCTTACTTCTGTTTCAATAATCGGACCTCCATAGTAACTGGGCCCGCTATAGCCAATAATTTGGAATCCATTAGGTTATGGTCATATTGCTGGTCATATCCTTTATTACTCTGCTCCAGCACTGTGGCCATAGGTCTCACATGTTCAAGTCTTCTTACTACGATTAGGTTCCATTTTTCCCTTGCTTATTACTGTTGTAGAATATTTTCTACCATCTCCTGCTTTTTGGTGCTCGGTTATTGTCACTAAATTCCCATCATCGTCAAATATAAAATCAGATAACTCCTTTTAGATGTCAATTTGTACTATTTCCATCATTATTTTTCTCCACTTGTAACCAAAGTTGCATGCAGTTAATCTTCCTATTATCCTCATTGCATCTACCTCAGTTTGAGATCTAACTGAGACACACCTCAGTTTCCCAGTTGCTGTTGGCTACTGTGGCCATATCCTTTGATTGCCACTGTCATTATTTCTATGTTGGGCTCTCACATTACCATTACTTTCCCTCTAATTTAATAGCTCAGGGCTATTCAGCATTACTCTTCTTGCCCCATGACAGTTGTTAATATTTGTAAATCCATGACTGACTTCAGTATCATGCCCTTCAGGCACTCCATACGTTTGTTGCGCCTTTTCCAAAAGGAATAAAAACTTATCCATCTTTTCTCTGGGTGCTGTCACAAGTATTGCATATCATGTCATGAGAGCTTATTTGCCCATCCCCAAATTAACGTTTCAGTATTCAAAGTGCAATCCAAATGCTTTAGTTTGCAACTCCCTACCTTTATTTTTTGGTACCCTAGAACTCACTAAGTGTGACCCACTGACTTTCCTATTGAGGGTTAAACAACTGGACAAGAGCTTTTTCATGTGTTCCATTTTCTGTGATGTGACTGGATTATCTTCGTCATTGATCAAATTTTGTTTAGTTAAAAAAGAAGTTTAGTTTTTCTCTACTTCAATAATGTTTGTAGTTTTTTTCTCTCAGTACATATATGACAGTTTTACAAGACTTCAACATTGATTATGCACCCAGGCGAGCTAATAAACAAAATAGATAATTGCATTAGTGGCAATTAGCAGATCTAAAACTCACGCTTGTAGCAAAGACAAGACATTTGCTGATAATCGACTAAGTAAGTTTTGTGCGATGCATTTGGAAAGCATTAATTAATGCCGAGGTGTTGTCATGAATTTCACAGAAGAGGAAATGTGTTCTCTCAACAACAGTGAGCTGATTAGTCAAATATGCAAATCTGATGGAGAAGACACAACACTGAGACACTAAATAGAGTGAATTACACTTCCTGGTTATATCAAATGACAATGGCTGCTAAAAGATTTTGATTTGTGGACTGTAATGGAGTGTGGCACCTGGTTAAGGAGTATCGGTTGCTGATAAAAAGGCATATATATCATACCATGGTGAGGGGCTAGCAAAAGTTGTACTTTCCATAAGTGACAACCAGCAAATGCATATAAAAAATTTGAAAAAACATAAAAAAAGGTATTGTGTTGGGGAAGGGGGTGTGAGGGAGGGGGAGAACTTCAAAACTGATAAACCCTGGATAGCAACTGTGCAACTGAGATAGAAATTATATTCACTAGAAAATATTGACTCTGTGGATTCTGTTGGTCTGATCTTGGCACCCAGAGGCAGTTGTCATTTGTGTGTGAGCTGCATTTGCGTGAATGTGTGTGTGTATGTTGTCTATTTCAGAAAATGGCATTCTGACCCAAAGCTTATGTGTTCAATAGTCTTTTTGTTGTGCCTGTCTGTGACTCATAATCTCCATTATATGGTGAGGGCACTCTATCTTTTTCAAAATATTGTCATTATTATTCCATCATGGGTTTTCCATTGTTTGAATCTGTGGAAGATTATTGAGGACTGATGAACAGAACTGTAGCAGATATAGTGAACACTGGTGATGAAATTGAAGATGGAAATACAGCAATGATTATTCTGCATGGAATTCCACATGAATGGGATGCGGTTGTTACAGCTTTGTGAAATTTGCCAAATAATGATTTTAAGTGTGCTTCACTTGAAAAGCATTTACTTGTTGAAGAAGCTAGATGTCAGAGTATAATGAAGATAAACATTCTGCAATTTCCTTGAAAGCTAATACTGGTAATCAAAGGCACAGAAAAACACCACTAATGGAACAACAGGACAAAGGACAGGAACAAACGAGGACAGGAACAACATGAAAAAGTGCTTTTGTTACAACTGTCACAAAGTCAGTCACATATGCAGAAATTGTGCTGAAAAGGAGAAATTCTTTTTTAAAAATAGTACAAGAAATGAGGTGCTGTTATATGAGTGCTTCTTATTGAACAGCTTTGTTGAACAGTGAAAACTGGGTAGTAGATTCCAGGGTAACTCATCACATGGTTCCAAATGAAAATAAGTTTTCAGCGGTTGATAAAAAGCTGAAATCATGAATTTAGTCAATGGGAGAAAAACAGAAGCTATGGGGAAAGAATCAAGATAATTAACAACAAAGGGTTGGCTGAAGAATTTGTAGCTAGAAATACGACATGCAATTTTATCGGCGAAGCAGCTCACAGTGATTTTTTATGGATGGCACCAGGGAAATCACCTCGTCATTATCTGGATCCAACATGATCAAGAAACTAGTCAGAGATGTAAGTTCACAATCAACAAGTAACAGAAGACTGTACAAGCAAAGTGAACAAACTGATATATTGCTACAGAGGAATCTAGACCTACTCCTTTGTGAGGATGATTCATTATTATTTGTACATATAAATATCAGGTCATTAAGAAACAAAACTGATGACCTGAGTTTTTTGTTAGGAGTATATATTATGTATCAATGAACACTGGTTAAGTGAAGACCAACTGCAGTTCTATGTACCCTCAGGCTTTGATTTAGTAATAGGTTATTGTAGACCAACACACAACTATGGGGGAGTCTCTATATATGTTAGTAGTGATATAGACTTGGATTACAGTGCTCTTAGTGTTAATGATTACTGTATAGAAAATGTATTGGAAATAGCAGTAGTGTTACTGCCCATGGTAAAATTCATAATTGTGCCTGTATACTGCACACCTGATAATGATGTTGAAGTATTTGCATGGGCCTTACAGAAACTGATACTACACCTCGATAAGTGGCCTAAACATAGGATTTTAATTTTTGGTGACATAAATATTGATATAAGGCTGAACACACCTAAACAACTTAATCTTCTGAATATGCTAAGATCACATGACCTGCACTGCATTAATGAAAACCCAAAAAGACAGTCTGCCTGCCTTGATAATGTAATCACAAATGTTGAGACAAATCGGTATGAACTAGGGCTATTCAATCCTCATTTTTCATCAGACCATAAAGGTATTTGGTTAAAATTGATAACAAAAGAGCCAGCATCTGTCTCCAATAAAATTGAGTACATTAGGCTCTGAATGAAGAGAACATTGACAACTACAGAACACAAATAAAGATGACAAATTGGAATTACATTCTGCTGGAAAGTAATCATATTGAAAAAGCGTTTACATTATTCATTAGTGCATTGTCAGATACATTTAAAACTTACTGTCCTAAATTAATGTGAAAAAATAAGGGAACTATGAGGAAACATGATCTCACATCAGTGCATAACTGGTTCACACCTGACCTACAAAGGCTCAGAACTCTGTTAATGATTTCCTATGACAAATAAAAAAATAGTGAAGCCGAAAAGGCAAACTACATAAGTTTGAGGAACAAATACAAGACAGAAATTAGGTTAAGCAAGTGCAAGGCAAATGATGATTATATTAATAAGTCCCAAAATAAGTGCAAAGCAGCCTGGACTATTATCAAGACTCATCTGGGTAGAAATAAAGATATTAATAAAAATAACTCATATGATGCTTTTATCACACCGGATGATTTCAACACCTTCTTCTTTAGTGCTGCCATTATGAATAACAGTGCTGCAAATGAACATATGCATAAATGTGACAACAACCATATCTCAAATAATAGAAATTCATTTCTACAAAATTTTGAGGATATGGTTCCTGTGTTTAAATGGAAAGAAGTAAAAGATATATTAAAACTAGAATAGCTTAAAAAAAAAAAAAATCAGTCTACTGACTGGTTTCATGTGGCCCACCACGAATTCCTTTCCTGTGCTAACCTCTTCATCTCAGAGTAGCACTTGCAACCTACGTCCTCAATTATTTGCTTGGCGTATTCCCATCTCTGTCTTCCTCTACAGTTTTTGCCCTCTACAGCTCCCTCTAGTACCATGGAAATCATTCCCTCATGTCTTAGCAGATGTCCTATAATCCTGTCCCTTCTCCTTATCAGTGTTTTCCACATATTCCTTTCCTCTCCGATTCTGCGTAGAACCTCCTCATTCCTTACCTTATCAGTCCACCTAATTTTCAACATTCGTCTATAGCACTACATCTCAGATGCTTCAGTTCTCTTCTGTTCCGGTTTTCCCACAGTCCATGTTTCACTACCATACAATGCTGTACTCCAGGCGTACATCCTCAGAAATTTCTTCCTCAAATTAATGCTGGTATTTGATATTAGTAGACTTCTCTTGGCCAGAAATGCCTTTTTTGCCATAGCGAGTCTGCTTTTGAAATCCTCCTTGCTCCGTCCGTCATTGGTTATTTTATTGCCTAGGTAGCAAAATTCCTTAACTTCATTGACTTCATGACCATCAATCCTTATGTTAAGTTTCTTGCTGTTCTCATTTCTACTACTTCTCATTAACCTTCGTCTTTCTCCGATTTACTCTCAAACCATACTGTGTGCTCATTAGACTGCTCATTCCGTTCAGTAGATCATTTAATTCTTCTTCACTTTCACTCAGGGTAGCAATGTCATCAGCGAATCGTATCATTGATATCCTTTCACCTTGTATTTTAATTCCACTCCTGAACCTTTCTTTTATTTCGATCATTGCTTTCTCAATGTACAGATTGAAGAGTAGGGCCGAAAGGCTACAGCCTTGTCTTGCTCCCTTCTTAATACGAGCACTTCGTTCTTGATCGCCCACTCTTATTATTCCCTCTTGGTTGTTGTACATATTGTATATGACCCGTCTCTCCCTATAGCTTATCCCTACTTTTTTCAGAATCTTGAACAGCTTGCACCATTTTATACTGTTGAACGCTTTTTCCAGGTCGACAAATCCTATGAATGTGTCTTGATTTTTCTTTAGCCTTGTTTCCATTATTAGCCATAACGTCAGAATTGCCTCTCTCATGCCTTTACTTTTCCTAAAGCCAAACTGATCGTCACCTAGCGCATTCTCAATTTTCTTTTCCATTCTTCTGTATATTATTCTTGTAAGCAGCTTCGAAGCATGAGCTGTTAAGCTGATTTTGCGATAATTCTCGCACTTGTCAGCTCTTGCTGTCTTCGGAATTGTGTGGATGATGCTTTTCCGAAAGTCAGATGGTATGTCGCCAGACTCATATATTCTACACACCAACGTGAATAGTCGTTTTGTTGCCACTTCCCCTAATGATTTTAGAAATTCTGATGGAATGTTATATATCCCTTCTGCCTTATTTGACCGTAAGTCCTCCAAAGCTCTTTTAAATTCCGATTCTAATACTGGATCCCCTATCTCTTCTAAATCTACTCCTGTTTCTTCTTCTATCACGTCAGACAAATCTTCACCCTCATAGAGGCTTTCAATGTATTCTTTCCACCTATCTGCTCTCTCCTCTGCATTTAACAGTGGAATTCCCATTGCACTCTTAATGTTACCTCCGTTGCTTTTAATGTCATCAAAGGTTGTTTTGACTTTCCTGTATGATGAGTCTGTCCTTCTGACAATCATATCTTTTTCGATGTCTTCACATTTTTCCTGCAGCCATTTCGTCTTAGCTTCCCTGCACTTCCTATTTATTTCGTTCCTCAGCGACTTGTGTTTCTGTATTCCTGATTTTCCCGGAACATGTTTGTACTTCCTCCTTTCATCAATCAACTGAAGTATTTCTTCTGTTACCCATGGTTTCTTCGCAGCTACCTTCTTTGTACGTATGTTTTCCTTCCCAACTTCTGTGATGGCCCTTTTTAGAGATGTACATTCCTCTTCAACTGTGTTGCCTACTGTGCTATTCCTTATTGCTGTATCTGTAGCGTTAGAGAACTTCAAACGTATCTCGTCATTCCTTAGAACTTCCGTATCCCACTTCTTTGGGTATTGATTCTTCCTGACTAATGTCTTGAACTTCAGCCTACTCTTCATCACTACTATGTTGTGATCTGAGTCTATACCTGCTCCTGGGTACGCCTTACAATCCAGTATCTGATTTCGGAATCTCTGTCTGACCATGATGTAATCTAATTGAAATCTTCTCGTATCTCCTGGCCTTTTCCAAGTATACCTCCTCCTCTTGTGATTCTTGAACAGGGTATTCGCTATTACTAGCTGAAACTTGTTACAGAACTCAATTAGTCTTTCTCCTCTTTCATTCCTTGTCCCAAGCCCATATTCTCCTGTAACCTTTTCTTCTACTCCTTCCCCTACAACTACATTCCAGTCGCCCATGACTATTAGATTTTCGTCCCCCTTTACATACTGCATTTTCCTTTCAATATCCTCATACACTTTCTCTATCTGTTCATCTTCAGCTTTCGAAGTCGGCATGTATACCTGAACTATCGTTGTCGATGTTGGTGTGCTGTCGATTCTGATTAGAACAACCTGGTCACTGAACTGTTCACAGTAACACACTCTCTGCCCTACCTTCCTATTCATAACGAATCCTACACCTGTTATACCATTTTCTGCTGCTGTTGATATTACCCAATACTCATCTGACCAGAAATCCTTGTCTTCCTTCCACTTCACTTCACTGACCCCTACTGTATCTAGATTGAGCCTTTGCATTTCCCTTTTCAGATTTTCTAGTTTCCCTACCACGTTCAAGCTTCTGACATTCCATGCCCCGACTCGCAGAACATTATCCTTTCGTTGATTATTCAATCTTTTTCTCATGGTAACCTCCCCCTTGGCAGTCCCCTCCCGGAGATCTGAATGGGGGACTATTCCGGAATCTTTCGCCAATGAAGAGATCATCATGACACTTCTTCAACTACAGGCCACATGTCCTGTGGATACTCGTTGTGTGTCTTTAATGCAGTGGTTTCCATGCCTTCTGCATCCTCATGTCGTTGATCATTGCTGATTCTTCCGCCTTTAGGGGCAATTTCCCACCCCTAGGACAAGCGAGTGCCCTGAACCTCTATCCGCTCCTCCGCAAAATTAAGTTACCCAAAATCAGAAGACATTTAGGGTCTCTCCAGTTTTGTAATAAAAAAATAGCAGATGTAATAGCACATCCACTCTGTTCTCTTATGAACCGGATGTTTGTCAGTGGCTGTTTTCCCTTCATCCTTAAAAATGGCACTCGTTACTCCACTGCACAAAAAGGTGACAAGTCGTGTCCTAATAATTACTGTCCAATCTCCTTTGTACCCATCATATCAAAAGTAATGGAATATTGCATACAGCTCCAAATCAGTCAACATCTGTCTGTGAATAACATTCTTAGTGACTCTCAGTATGGCTTCAAGTCGCCTGTCAACGGCAAAAGCAGTTGAAGATGTTGTTTCATATATATTGTTATCATTTGAATCAGAATTATCAGTTAATGCCACTCTTGTGGACCTCAGCGAGGCATTTGACTTTGTCACTCACAGGATACTACTAGAAAAATTGCACTGCTATGGTATTAGAGGCTCAGAACTATCTCTGATCAGACCCTATCTGAGCGACAGAAAACAAATTGTGCATTTTAACGATATGAGGTCAAATGTCTTGGATATCATGTAGGGTGTACCACAAGGCTCTGTGTTTGGACCTTTACTTTTTATAATACACTCCTGGAAATTGAAATAACAACACCGTGAATTCATTGTCCCAGGAAGGGGAAACTTTATTGACACATACCTGGGGTCAGATACATCACATGATCACACTGACAGAACCACAGGCACATAGACACAGGCAACAGAGCATGCACAATGTCAGCACTAGTACAGTGTATATCCACCTTTCGCAGCAATGCAGGCTGTTATTCTCCCATGGAGACGATTGTAGAGATGCTGGATGTAGTCCTGTGGAACGGCTTGCCATGCCATTTCCACCTGGCGCCTCAGTTGGACCAGCGTTCGTGCTGGACGTGCAGACCGCGTGAGACGACACTTCATCCAGTCCCAAACATGCTCAATGGGGGACAGATCCGGAGATCTTGCTGGCCAGGGTAGTTGACTTAAATCTTCTAGAGCACATTGGGTGGCACGGGATACATGCGGACGTGCATTGTCCTGTTGGAACAGCAAGTTCCCTTGCTGGTCTAGGAATGGTAGAACGATGGGTTCGATGACGGTTTGGATGTACTGTGCACTATTCAGTGTCCCCTCAACGATCACCAGAGGTGTACGGCCAGTGTAGGAGATCGCTCCCCACACCATGATGCCGGGTGTTGGCCCTGTGTGCCTCGGTCGTATGCAGTCCTGATTGTGGCGCTCACCTGCACGGCGCCAAACACGCATACGACCATCATTGGCACCAAGGCAGAAGCGACTCTCATCGCTGAAGACGACACGTCTCCATTCGTCCCTCTATTCACGCCTGCCGCGACACCACTGGAGGCGGGCTGCACGATGTTGGGGCGTGAGCGGAAGACGGCCTAATCGTGTGCGGGACCGTAGCCCAGCTTCATGGAGATGGTGGCGAATGGTCCTTGCTGATACCCCAGGAGCAACAGTGTCCCTAATTTGCTGGGAAGTGGCAGTGCGGTCCCCTACGGCACTGCGTAGGATCCTACGGTCTTGGCGTACATCCGTGCGTCACTGCGGTCCAGTCCCAGGTCGACGGGCACGTGCACCTTCCGCCGACCACTGTACTGTGGAGACGATGTACTGTGTTGAGCAATTCGGTGGTACGTCCACCCGGCCTCCCGCATGCCCACTATACGCTCTCGCTCAAAGTCCGTCAACTGCATATTCGGTTCACGTCCACGCTGTCGCGGCATGCTACCAGTGTTAAAGACTGCGATGGAGCTCCGTATGCCATGGCAAACTGGCTGACACTGACGGCGGCGGTGCACAAATGCTGTGCAGCTAGCGCCATTCGACGGCCAACACCGCGGTTCCTGGTGTGTCCTCTGTGCCGTGTGTGTGATCATTGCTTGTACAGCCCTCTCGCAGTGTCCGGAGCAAGTATGGTGGGTCTGACACACCGGTGTCAATGTGTTCTTTTTTCCATTTCCAGGAGTGTATATGTAAATGACTTGCCCAGCACTATGTTATGTAAATCCACACTCTATGCAGATGATACAACTTTTGTTGCAGCAGGAGAAGATTTAGGAAAATTAAACCAGGAAAGTGAGGCTCATCTGAGAGCAGCCATCAAGTGGTTCCAACTCAATGACTTGCATATAAATCATGATAAAACTGTAAATATTGTCTTTAGCTTGTGTGTTAAGAGTGATAAGATTGATTGTGTCTCAGATAAACTACGTGGAATCTATCTTGACTCATAATTAACATGGAAGAGTCATACTGATTATATTTGTACTTAGTTAGCATGTGTGATATATTTGTTAGGTAAACCAAGGTCATGTGTTAGTGGTAAGTTATTACTCAATGCATGCAGTCATATGCATCTATGGAGTCAGAAATAATGAACCTTGTAGACCATATTTCAAAAATTTAAAAGTACTAACAGTTGCAGCACTCTTTATTCTAAGTTGTCTAATACACACAAAAGAAAACCAACACAGTCACATACTACGACAATCTGTCCATCACCATGACACACGTATAAAACAGCAAATTGACGTCCCAGTTGCTAGGCTAAAGAAAACTCAAGATAGTTACAGATACAGGGTAGTAAAACTATTTAACATGTTGCTAATAGAGGCACATAATGTGTCACTGAATGAGTTTAAAAGTGTCACAAAGAAATGGCTTAGAGGAAATGCTTTTTATACAATAGAAGAGTTTATAATGTGCACTAAAGTTGATCTTAAGTACCGGTACTAATACAGTTTCACTTAGATTAAACTTATACATGTAGATATAATATAATGCAAATACCTTGTGCAGCATCAAGGACAAATTTTTGTATCTTATTAGACAATAATGATCTACAATATATTACACCATTTCTGTTTTTTATGTAGACTGTATATGTACACAAATGACGACATCAATTGCATTTTAATGCCTAAAGATGGATAATATATATCTCCAGAATTTCCTCTCCAACCTCAACTCCTTTGGTTCCATCAGATTCACCTGGTCCTACTCCAAATCCCATGCCACTTTCCTTGACGTTGACCTCCATCTGTCCAGTGGCCAGCTTCACACATCCGTCCACATCAAACCCACCAACAAGCAACAGTACCTCCATTATGACAGCTGCCACCCATTCTATATCAAATGGTCCCTTCCCTACAGCCTAGACCTTCGTGGCAAACGAGTCTGCTCCAGTCCTGAATCATTACACCAACAACCTGAGCTTTCGCATCCCGCAACTACCCTCCCGACCTGGTACGAAAGCAAATAACGAGAACCACTTCCTCATCCCCTCAAACCCAGAACCTCTCACAGAAGAACCCCAAAAGTGCCCCCACTTGTGACAGGATACTTCCCGGAACTGGATCAGACTCTGAATCAGACTCTGAATGTGGCTCTCCAGCAGGGATACGACTTCCTAAAATCCTGCCCCGAAATGAGATCCATCCTTCATGAAATCCTCCCCACTCCACCAAGAGTGTCTTTCCGCCGTCCACCTAACCTTCGTAACCTCTTGGTTCATCCCTATGAAATCCCCAAACCACCTTCCCTACCCTCTGGCTCCTACCCTTGCAACCGCCCCTGGTGTAAAACCTGTCCTATGCACCCTCCCACCACCAAATACTGCAGTCCTGTAACCTGGAAGGTGTACACGATCAAAGGGAGAGCCGCGTGTGAAAGCACCCACGTGATTTACCAACTGACCTGCCTGCACTGTGACGTTTTCTATGTGGATATGACCAGCAACAAACTGTCCATTCACATGAATGGACACAGGCAGACAGTGTTTGTTGGTAATGAGGATCACCCTGTGGCTAAACATGCCTTGGTGCACGGCCAGCACGTCTTGGCACAGTGTTACACCGTCCGGGTTATCTGGATACTTCCCACCAACACCAAACTATCCGAACTCCGGAGATGGGTACTTGCCCTTCAATATATCCTCTCTTCTCGTTATCCACCAGGCCTCAATCTCCGCTAATTTCAAGTTGCCGCCACTCATACCTCACCTGTCATTCAACATCATCTTTGCCTCTGCACTTCCGCCTCGACTGACATCTCTGCCCAAACTCTTTGCCTTTAAATATGTCTGCTTGTGTCTGTATATGTATGGATGGATATGTGTGTGTGTGTGTGTGTGTGTGTGTGTGTGTGTGTGTGTGTGTGTGTGTGTGTGTGTGTCTGTGTGTGCGAGTATATACCTATCCTTCTTTCCCCCTAAGGTAAGTCTTTTTTTTGCTCCCGGGATTGGAATGGCTCCTTACCCACTCCCTTACAACCCACATCCTTTCATCTTTCCTTCTCCTTCCCTCTTTCCTGATGAAGCAACCGCCGGTTGCGAAAGCTCGTAATTTTGTGTGTTATTTTATTGTGCCTGTCTACCGGCGCTTTCCCACTTGGTAAGTCTTGGAATCAATAAATAAGTGATGAGAATCAGAAAGAATTGTCAGTGGCCTAGAATTTTGTTTGTGCATTTGGATACAGTTTTGTGAATCTGAAGGAATTTGTTATGAACTAAATAGGACGTAAGCACCACAGCAAAATGAACAGCTGAACACTTCAGTAGAACATTAATGTATATGGTAAAGTCAAAGTTGCTAGGAAGCAATTTACCAGATTGTTGTTGGTATGAATTGATGTATACTGCAGCATACATAAGAAATTGTGTTACAAATAACAACAACAATAAAAAAATCATATGAATTATGAACAGGTAAATAGCTTAGTGTGCACATTTACGTGTGATAGGATGTGAAATTTTATGTCACATAACCAAACAAATGGACATGGTGTCACATATTTTAGGAGTGAAATTTTAAAACAGCAAAGATGGAACAAATAGTATTTCTCAGTGGGAGTATATTGATCAACTACTAGGACTTCAAAATGCTGAGGAAACCAAAACCCCAATGGAAATGAAATCAAATTTCGTCAATGGGAAGTGTGATGGTGAAGTTAAAAATCTTCCATAGCTTTCTCACTGACAAAAGTTGTCACAGTATTGTTCAAAATTTAGTATGAACCATTGTGATGCAGCAAAAAGGGTACTAAGGTATGTGAAGGAAGAAACACATTATAAACTCACGTATTACCCTACTGATCAAATACTTAAAGAATTTTCTGATGCTGAATGGACTACTTGTTATAAAAAATCAAACAAACAAGTGAAATTAAACAATATAAAAATATAAACTTACGTTATGAAGGACAAATGATTTCTTGCCCAACAAAAATTGAAGCGACCGTCAACAAATATTTTGCAAATGTAAGTGAACAGTTGGTGAGTGAGTGGACTGGAAGAACACAACAAAATATCACCTCCATCATCCAATAGCATGAGAAATGTGTCTACATTATTGTTCCTTTCACCCACAAATACTGGAGAAATTTTATCTGTTGAAATCAGGGTACTCATGTGGTATTGATGGAATACCAGATGCAATTATTAAAAAGTGCTGTCTTGCCTTAGCTGAATTCTTGACTCACTTGTGCAACAGCTCACTGGCATCAGGAACCTTCTCTTTATGCTTAAAAACAGCAAAGCTGAAACCACTGCTCAAAAAAGTAAATCCAAAATGTGTTTCAAATTGACCAATAGGCCTATTGCCTGTATTTTCAAAAATTTTAGAATTTTTTTATAAGAGATTGTCTGATGTATTAAATAAAAATAACATTCTCTCTATCTCACAGCATTGCTTCAGGAAAGGCTATTCAACTGAAAGTGCAATATTTGAATTTCTTAATGAAATCTATACTAAACTGGATGCAAGTGAATTTGTGACGGGCATAAGTCTTGATTTATCTAAAGCTTTTTACGTCATTGGCCATAATTCCCTGCTGCAAAAGCTTGACCAATGAGGAATTAGAGGTATATCAAATGAGTGGCTCAGGACATACCTACGTGGCTGCAAACAAGTTGTTGAAGTGCAATGTACTGACCATAACAGAATCAGCTACTTCTATTCAGGATATGAAAATGTGAAATATGGCGTCCCTCAAGGATCTGTATTAGGACCCATTCAGTTTCTCCTCTAAGGCAATGATCTTATGTACAACAAATATTGCCAAAGTACCCTCCAATTTTAAGACGATACAAGCTTCCTTATTAGTGGTAAAAGAGAAGAAAAACTAAAAGACTCCTCTATCCAAACAATGAACCGTGTAGAACAGTGGTTCAGCTATAACAAGCAAATTGTTAACAAAGAAAAGACAGTAGCACTGACCTTCTATAATGTAAAAGGAAGACATCACCCAACATAAAAATAGAACTTAGCGACAGAGTTCTTGAAATTGTTGACAGCACAAGATTTCTAGGACTCTGGCTCCAGACCAACAGAAAATGGGAGCTATACATTGAATATTTGCAAAGAAAACTAAGCAAAACCTGCTACAGGATAAGGATCTTAAAAACGTGGTGCATCAAAGCCAGCCTGTTAAATGTATACTACTCCTATGTGCATTCTGTAATTAAATATGACATTATCTTCTGGGGCAATACAACAACAAATATTAAACTTTTCAGGATGCAAAAGAGAATATTGAGAATTATTGAAGGTGTAAACAATATGAAATCATGCAGACCCATATTCAAAAAACTGTCAGTTCTTTCTCTTTGTTGCATTTTTATCTACAAAACACTAGTTTTCATCAAACAACATATTGACAGACACCCAGATATCTTATTAAAAATGAAGATATACATACATACAATACAAAGCAAAAATCTAATCCTCATATAAAACAGGAGAGAACATCATTGTGCCAAAAAGGCACACTACATACTGGGATAAAGATTTACGATAATCTGCCTAACCATATTAAATCAGCAGGTAAACTCCGTAGTTTTAAGGCTGAACTAAAGGCATATTTAATTGATCATTTTCTTTACTGTCTGACAGTACCTAGAAGAGAAACAACAAAAATAAAGATGCATTATGAATATTCTACTCTGTATGATGCCTCTAATGTTTATTGTATGTGTGATTCTTTGCTAAATTACTTCAATATCTAGTCCTTAGGATTGCAATACAAACTGTATTTTATCTTGTAAATGCCTAACCATGTCCAATATTCTTGTATATATTATATACATGTAGGATTTGAAGGACTAAATAAATAAATAAATAAAGTTGATTGCAAAAATATTACCAGATATGTGATGATAATGGTTGAGTCTCTTGGTGTTCTGGAAGAATATAAAACAAACTGCAGTTGCATTGAGCACAATGGAAGCATAGTATCTGTCATGGTAGCCCGCACAAGAGAGGTGGGGGTGTGGATGAAAGAGTTGCTTAGGAGTCTTGATCTTATAGAACTGACTGGAGACTTAACACCTGTGTAGTGTGATGATCAAGCAGCAGTTATACACTCCACGAATGATGTAGATAAACCAAGAAGAAAACATAATTTCATAAAACATCTTTTCATCAGGGAGAAAGTAATGGATGGAATGGCTGATATTTGATACACTTTTGGTGGACTAAAATCAAGCAAACTTGTTAACTAAACCACTGAATCAAAATATCTGTGAACAGCATTGTAAGAAAATGTTACATTTAAAATGATATACTTTGTTACTTTTAGACATCTTTTCAGAAGGGGAGAGGGGGGCAGAGTGTTAAGACTTAAATAAGTCTACAAGAGCTCCTTTATTTATTCCATTTCTGTGATGTGACTGGATTACTTTTGACATTTTTAAAAAGACAAGAAAAAATAAGTTCAGTTTTTCTCTGCTTTGATGGTCTACACAGGTTTTTCTCTGCTTTAGTACTATATACAGGTTTTTCAATCAATCTGTATAAATGTGTGTGATATGAACATTTGATTCCACTATAACAATTTCTTCAACCAATAATATGAGAGAAATCTAGCTTATGTCTCCTTAACTGTTTGATAGGCATTTGCAGCTACTGCTAGCCATGTAAAACCTTTGCCACTCAGATGTTCTTAATTGATAGTATTTCTCCTTTTCATTCTGATAACTGGGTAAAACTTCTCTGAAATCTTTCAAAAAATATACAGGACAAATTTACTCTGCTTGATCAAACCTGCAAAAATTCTGACATGTAGCTACAACTTTCCCCACACATAACATGCTAACACGCCACTGCGGCTCATGTATGTCTTCCAGCCATTCAGTGACTTGTAGACCATCATGCTCTCCCACACATCATACCTGCACCTTAATTAACCAATTTTTTGTGGGGTGTAGGACATCAAATGGCCCGACTTGGAGCACAAGAGGCATCACAGGACATTTTAATTTCCACTGTCTATATTTTTACAAATAAATTCATAAGACTTTGTCAGCATGATGAGGAAGGATTTAGGATTCACACTCATAGCAGTGGAAGTTCAAAAACATAACAAAATAATTTTTTTACATGTGAAATTTCATTGTTTTTTTCATTTACTATTGGCTGCATTTGTTGCCGTAGTTAAACTTTTCTTCATAAGTAAGAGAGATTCTACATGAATTTTGCACAGCTCACAAACCATACTTACAGTGAAACCCCAGAATTTTCCAAATCTATTAAAAACTGAAACAATTAAAAATTGAAACAATTAATCATAAAATTTGCATTTTTTCTAAACACAAAGTTTAAAATGTAATAGTTCATTCATTTTTCATAAATTAAATAAATTGTAGAGCTATTGTGAATTGTGATTTATTCATCTCATTACGTACATTTGCAATCCATTTCGTTTGCATACAGGAGACATGTAAAAAATTTCAATGATTTTTACTATAATAAATAATAGCACTACAATAAAATAATAACACTATTAGGATAGTTCTTGGAATATGTAACACTTTGTATTGTGCTCAAATTTCCAGTTTGTCCTGCATGAATTCATCCACTGAGTAATACCACTTCAGTCTCGGCACCTCATATAGCTTTTTTTCAAGTGAACCTAAATTCATCTGCATCAACTTGTTTCCTTTTAATTTATTACAAATTTTCAGTCTCATGTTTTGAGGTCCCCTGGCATACAGTCTGAAACGGTGGGTGGGGAGAATAAAATTTTCTTTATTTCTAGTATCATGTAAATGGACAAAATAGCTTCCCTCAAATTATTAATGTCTGATGTACAGAAATATATGTATAATGATGGCAGAATTAATATTTTACGTTTTGTAAATAATGGTTGTCATGGTTGTTTGTTATTTGTATTGGACGTATTTTTAATGATTTCTTTCTGTATTTTTAGTGTCCGCTCAATGTTTGTCGTGTTGCCCCAAAAAACAATACCATACCTAATAATGGATTCGAAGTAGCTCGTATATGCTTCTTTTCGTGTGTCCATGTGAGTTGCAGTTGCTAATATTTGCATTGCAAATGCAAAGCTGCTCAGTTTGTTTGCTAGGTATTCAATATGTGCATACCCTAATTTAAAATAACCAATCTTAGAGTAAGAGAATCTGTATTTTTTTACTTCTTCAGATTACTCTCACTTCAGGTACAATTTCCATACAAATGTATTTTAGTTCAGTTATTTTAAGCAATAATAATTTACAGAACATAAGAATGTAAGTGAAAACAAACTGGTTGTTGCTATTGCTACAACCATAGAGATAACAACATACAGCAATTACAGACAATACATTATAAAGAGCAAAATCTAACACCTGATGTCAGGGGGCTGGTTTGAATAAGATTACTAAAATTTACATAATTCAGACTACTGTAATTTACTGTTCATGCCCCATTGTTATCAAGAATGAACAACTGTGAACATCACAGCAGGTGTTGCAGTGCATCAAGGTGTCCAGCTCTGGTGCGTTTCAATGCCCCCTCATTCTGGGGTCAGAGTGACCTACTGTTACATTCTAATCTTCCTTGACAGGGCTAATAGTTTCAAAAGCTAGTAGAATTATTGTTTTCACCTTTCAATGTGTCTATCTGCCTCCTGGAGGTAAGTAATGGCCACTTTTGCCAACTGAATTTTGCTGTCCATACAATATTCATCTAATTACTATTGTATGTTTGTCTTCTGTGCATTTATATGTATTTCTAATTTTCAGGGGGAAAATCTTTGTGAAAATGAAGTTACTTTTATGGCTGAGAAATGCAAATTAATATGGATTCTGACAATAGCTTCAGTCTGTAAAATTTTTGTACGAAAGAATTTCACTGTAATGAGTGAAAAGGGACACATCTCCCATCAAACTACTGATAAGTTAATATAAAGAAATAAACAAGTCAAATCGGCATTAAGCTTCTTAGAGTTTGTTACCAAAATGGTAGCAACACAAGATGATTCAGGAAATGAACATTCTAACAAGGATTACATATCCTCAGAGTCCAAGAAGAGAGCCAATGCTGCAGTCCATGCCTCACAGATAACTCCATCTACAAATATCAGCAAGGAGGACCAGAAAGTAATTATACCTGTACCGGATCATACAGGCAGTTACAATGATCCCCAAGATCTGAAAGGAAGTTCTTGGGATGATAGTGAAATGAAATCATATCTTAGTACTCAACAACATCTTTATTCAGCAATAGGTGCAGAAGTAAGTAGAGAACAGAAATTTGACAGTGATAAGGTGAATGTAGATTCTCTGTTCTTTGCAGATCGAAAGAGAGATAAAGTAATTGTTCCAGTGCCCTACAAAGTGCTGGAAGATAGGAAAGCTAATGATTGGGATGAGAAAATAATTATACCCACATCTGCCCATGGAAGTGAGAGTACAGACCCTCGTCTCAGAGCAGAACAACACAGAGAGGTAAAGCAAGGGATACAAAAGTTAATTATGCCAATAAATTATAGTAATGTGAGTGATAAAGATCTTCAGTCTGCTGTTCAAGCGAAAAGTGAGACATTAGGAAAATACGATGAAAAATCAAAAAGTACAGCCCAAGCCATACATGGAGTCTTGACCGAGAACGGAGTAGCTCAAGAAATTTCTCCTTCTGATAGGAAAAAGCTGTTTGGTGATCCTCGCATGACAGTACTCAGTCTGAGTGAGATTGAACAGCAAACGGAAAACATAAAAAAATATTTAGATGAACAAAAACATGAAGAAATGCTTCCCAAAGATAAAGTTGATACTGTTGTCCAATCAAAAAGTGAGACAATTGAAAAGCATGATGACGAATCAAAAAGTCCGGCACAGGCCATACATGGAGTTTTGAAAGATAGTGGAAAACCTCAAGAAATTTCTGTGTCTGATAGGAAACAGCTGTTTGGCGATCCTCGCTTGACAGTACTCACTTCAGATGAAATTGAGCAGCAAACTGGAGATATTAAAAACTATTTGAATGAACAAAAACATGAAGAAATGCCTTCGAAATCTTCTGCTTTAGCAAGTGGACCTCATCTGTCAGAGAAACAAACAAAGAAACAAAAAATAGTAACTGACGCTAAACCACAGCAACCTACAGACAATGAAGGGATGCAACAATCTGATGGCCTAAAATCATTGAAGAAAGGAGCGAAGAGTGTGAAAAAAATTGTTTCTTCACTAGTAGGTGATAAGTTTAAGGACAGCCATGATGTTAAAAAGGAAGCTTTTGATAAAAGTACTGAGCAGGCAAGTAATTTGAAAGAAAATGTCCAGAAAACTTCTGTAACACAATTTATTTATGACAAGAAATACAAAGCTGCTGAGAAGCCTACAAATAATGAAACACAGGATTTGGACCTTTCTAATAAAGAATTGGCTGATAAGGCTTCTCTGCTACATTCAAAACAAGCACACAGTATTTCAGCTGTGGACAAAAGCAATATTGAGATAAAGACAGTAAAACCTTTGGAATCCTTGGAGAAGAAGGAGAAAGGAAAAGCTTCAGTTAAGAAAGATGATAGTGTAAAGTATGTAGTTTCAGAAGGAAAACTGGATAGTGAAATTCAAAGAAAATTGCTTGAAAATAGTGTAAAAAGGAAAGTAACTAGTCAGGTTAAACCCAAAAGTAAGATTTCTGATATTAAAAGAATATACAGAGATGAGGGTTCTTTCGATAAAGAGCAACAAGGAAAAATGATGGATGACAATGTCAGTGCAATAGAGAAGTACCTTCAACAAGAAATCAGTAAAGTTTCCCCTGAAAAAGTTAAAGGGAATATCACAGAACCAAAGAAAGCCGGAGATTCTCACACTGGAAAGAATTCAAAAATCCTTGCAAAGACTGAAGCAGATCTAAAGATAATACCAAGTAAACATTCTAGAGAGCAGAAAGTTGACAAATTGAAAAACATACATCAAAAGAAGTATGATAATAAGCAGCCAGATACCAGCTCAAATGCAACAGACATTCCCACGAAACAACAAGAAATGAAAGAAGCCAAAGATGCAGTATCAAAACCAATTAAAGAAGGTTCAGTAAGAGATCAGCAGAAGAAACCCCCCAAAGAAACAAGTTCTGGTAAGTTAGCAAAACCAGACAAGCAGTCATCATTTGACAAATATTCTACAGTAAAAAATGAACCAGACATGCATTCTTCATTTGACAAATATTCCATTGGAGAAAATGATCCAAACATGCATTCACCACTTGACAAAAATTCCACAGGAGAAAATGAGCCAAACACAAATTTATCATATGACAAATATTCTAGAGGGAAAAATGAGCCAAATACACATTCATCATCTGACAAATATTCTACAGGAAAAAATGAAAGCACAGAGGTACTTCATGAAACACATAATACATACTTTAAAGGTGGAAGTGCAAGAACATCACACTCACAAAATCCGGACCATACTAATCTAACGGATTTTGTTTCTCACTACTCAGTTACTGACACAAAATTAGACCATCACAAATTTCATAACCAGTCTTCAAAAACAATTTCACAAAGCCAGGAAGCTAACTTGACAGAGACCAATACCAGGCAAAGTATTACATCTCCGTCAATCACCTTGCTGGACTCACCTCCCAGGTACATGCTGAGAGACATAAAAGAAAGTGAAGTGACAAAACCAGGAAATGATAGATTGAACACTGGTATAACACAAAATACTCCGTGGCCTGTACATCAGCTGTCAACAGTAAACAGCAAGTGTCTTGGCAAACCTATGCGTCCATCATCGTGGGGTGATTCAGGGACATTCCTTCCATGGGTGTCATATGTTGCTCAGAAGAAAAATAATAAAAACAATCTTGACGCAGAGAAATCTGAAAGACATGGAAATCTTCATGTAAATGGATACGGACCTGAAAATCCATTTTGGCAATACCTTGGGCGACAGTATGCTTGGTTCAAAGATAACTTCAATAATCACACAAATCATGGAAGGGCTAATGTGAGTTTGATATTGGAACATTTTTCTTCTTATTGTTATCATATTAATCATTGTTTTGTATTCTAGCATAGCCCACTCTGTAACTTACATTTTTTTTAAAATCCCTTTTTGTTTTTGTACAGAGCTGTTGCAACATTAGTTTTGTTTATTAGTACTTCTTTCAGCATACTTTTAAAATAGTATGTTGAAAATTATGTCCTTTTTATCATAAAATATGGAATGTGAATATAACAATGAAAATAATCACTTTTTGACAGTATAGTGTAATTGGATTGATAAAAAATCTACTCATCAAGTGGCAACAGGAGAACACACATAGGAAAAAAAGGTTTTATGTATACAAGGTTTCAGAGCCAGTGGCTCTTTATTTCAGCAGAAGTGTTGAAGGGGCAGGAAGAAGGGTGAAGGAAAAGGACTGGAGAGGTTTAGGAAGAGGGTTGGAAAAGTCACCCAGAACTCCTAGTCACAGGGGACTTATAGAGGGGATGAAAAGGAAAGACTGATTGTTGGAGACTACATGAGACAAGATTTGAAAACATGAGGGCTTCAGGGTGAAAGACAGGGCACTTTGTATGACAGTGATTACTGCTACAACATTGTGCACAGGTTAATAAGAGTGAAAAGCTAAGAGCATTGTATGTAACAGAGGTATGAGAATCTAGTGTCTGGGGGAAGAACCCAGATGGAGTGTGTGGTGAAACTGGCACCAAGGTCATGACTGTCCATGTTGTAGAGAATGCTCCACAGTTTATGTTGCTGGTACACATGTTCTGCCTATGCCCATTCATCCTAACTGATTTAGCTTGTGTTGTTTCACAGGTGGCTCTCTCTTTGGTAGTATATGTTTTGTCAGTTACAGGTGTTGGTAGGAGGGAGCATAGGGCAAGTCTTGCAGCAGGGTATTGCATTGAGGGTATGAGCCCTAGGGTAAGGAGGTGGGTGCAGAAGGGGCATAGGGTCTGACAAGGATTTTTTGGAGATTGGTAGGGCAATGATAAGCTATTCTAGGTGTGGTTGGTAAAATCTCATTTCAAGGCATGATTTTAGGAAGTCACGGCCTTGTCTAAGTAGCTCATTAATACATTCAAGACCAGGATAATACTGAGTGACAAGTGACATGTTCCAAAGTTTTTTTGAGAGATCAGCAGCACCAGCATTGTATGTGATTGCCCAGGAAATCTGCTTTTGAAATAGATTGGTGGGGTAATTACATTCAGTGAAGGCTGAGGTGAGAATGATGGTGAATTACTGTAAAGAGTCTGCATCCAAACAAACATGTTTGCCTCAAATGCCGAGGCCGTATGGGAGGGAATGTTTGACATGGAAAAGGTGGCAACTGTTAAAATGTGAGTAGAGTCTACTGTTGTTTGTTAGTAGATCTAATGTGGACAGAAGTGGGCAGCTGACCTTCAGTGAGGATGAGATCAACAACAAGGAAAATGGCATGGTATTTTGAATAGGACCATGTGAAATTTCATTGGGAGTAGGTACTTGGAGATTTTAGAAATTTTAACTGGTCAACCTCACAATGAGTCCACGTGGCAAAGATGTCATCAATGTACATAAATGAAACCAGGGGCAGAAGGCTTATGGATCCCAGGAGAGCCACTTCCAAGTGCCCCATGAATGAAAAGGTTGGCATAGGAAGGAGCCATCCTGGTTCCCATGGCTGTACCCCTGATCTGTTTGTATTTCTGCCTCTCAAAGGTGAAGTAGTTGTTGGTACAATTAAATTTGATTAAAGTGAGCAGGAAGGATGTTATAGGTCTGGAATCAGGTGGGTGCTGACTAAGGAAATGTTCAGCAGCAAACAGACCATGTACATGGAGGATGCTGGCATTGAGGGAGGTGGCATCAGTGGTGACAAGCAAGGTGTGTGATGGGAGTGGGACAGGTACGAATTTCAGATGATCTAGGAAATGGTTGGTGTCTTTAATATAGGAGGGAAGTCTTTGTACTGTGGGTTGCAGGAGATGATCGACTAAGGCAGATATACAGTTGATGAGTGCTTAGAAGCTGGCTACTATAGAACGCTCAGGATAATTGGCTTTGTGGATTGTACGAAAAAGGTAAAAGTAGGGACGTGTGATTTGCGTGGGGTAAGAAGTATGGATTGTGGTCCTAGTCCTTATGAGGGGCCTGAGGTTTTAAGGAGGGGCTGCAGGTCAGTTTGAATCACAGGGATGGGATCTTGATGGTACATGCCATACGCAGAGGTGCCAGACAGCTGGCATAGACCTTCACAAATGTACTCCTGTCAGTCTATCCTTTGTCTGTTGAGAGGATAATTACAGCTTTTAGGGAACGCAGAGCCTGGAGTTCTGCAGAGGACAGGTTAAGGTCATGTTGTAGGGACCGGAGGAGCACTTATGAAGCAATGCTGGATGTGATGACTCCTTGGAAGGCTTGTAAGGGATGATTTTGAGATAGTTTGGTGGATGAATTTAGGACTGTGATTGGAACTGTTCAAGGTAGAGTTCAATGACAGGTTTGCTGTTGGAAAGTTTTTCGGAGTTGGATGCAGAGTGATATTTCTGTTTGATGTCATGTGTGAAGGAAAGCAGCATGATTAAATGCACGTTTAGATCTGGAAGTGAGACCCTTGGATAATACAGATAATTCAGGAGGGGGGAGTGCTTTAGAAGATAGGCTGATTATTACGCTTTGTTAGTGGTATGTGAGGTGGTGAAGGCTGTGGGATGTTAGGGAGATAGGCCAAGCTTGGTTCGTAAGAGAGGAGAGTTGGTTGATGGTATGGCTGTTTAGGGAGCTACAGAAGGACAGAAGGTAGTTTAGGAGAAAGTGGGACAGATTTTTGAGGTGAAGTCTGGTATGTTGCTGCAGTTTGAAGTTGGCTTGGCAGATGATACCATCCAAGGGAACATGAGGGGCAGGTAAATGCAGGATTTTAGAGGAGGAGAGAAGAGCAATGGAGTGGAAATTGGTAGATTAGACATATAGGTCACATATTAGCCAGGTAAGGGCAAAAGATTGCTTTCTCTGAAACTGTAAAAGAGCCTGGTATATAATAGGATTAGGTCCAAAAACAGGGACTTCCAGTGTTAGGCCTTTGGGAGCAACTACAAGGAACAAGCAGGTTTCAAGAAACACAATGTGGGACCTTAGTTTTGATAGTGGGAAAGCATGTTTTTAAAAAGAATGAATGTAATATGTGATGGGATTTATCATAGCAAGAGAAGACGATTTGGAGTGTTCGCGATAGTGAGAGTGGCAAAAAGGAGAAGCAGATTGAGGGGGGAAAAATCAGAAAAATCAGAAAAATTCATGTGAAAATTACAAGAACAGACAATGGTTAACAGAGGTAATGAAGGCGTGAGAATTTGTAACCAGAAAAGTGATCTACACGCATAAAAGAAGTTTTGCATCATTCTGGTTCCCAGAACTCTTGAAGATAGACATTGACTGTGGGTATTGTATCACAACCACAGTCACTTTGACTGTTCAGAGATGTAAACAACAATGCAAGAGCAGCGCCTATTAGACGGAGGGGTCTGACAGCTGATCAGTTCCAGTCATTCCAACAGGAAGGAGATTATATGGCTCATGTTGTCTGTAGTTCAACCATGCCTATATGGTCAAAAGTGCAGTTCAATCATGTATGCATTGTTACTTTGTGCCAGGAAGGGCTCTCAATAAGGGGAGTGTCCAGGTATCTCGGAGTGAACCAAAGCGATGTTGTTCGGACATGTATCTACAGAGAGACAGGAATTGTCCATGACTTGCCTCTCTCAGGCCACCCAAGGGCTACTACTGCATTGGATAACCACTACCTACAGAACACGGCTTGGAGGAATGGTGACAGCAATGCCACCGTGTTGAATAAAGCTTTTCGTGCAGCCACAGGACGTTGTGTTATGACTCAAGCTGTGCACAATAGGCTGCTTGATGTGCAGCTTCACTCCTGACGTCCACGGCAAGGTCCATCTTTGCAACCACAACACCATGCAGTGCAGTACAGATGGCCCCAACAACATGCCAAATGGACCGCTCAGGATTGGAATCATGTTCTCTTCACCTATGAGTGTCGCATATGCCTTCAACCAGACTACCATCAGAGACGTGTTTGCAGGCAACTTGGTCAGGCTGAA
Source organism: Schistocerca gregaria (assembly GCF_023897955.1). Lineage (NCBI taxonomy): Eukaryota > Metazoa > Arthropoda > Insecta > Orthoptera > Acrididae > Schistocerca > Schistocerca gregaria. Next base: position 169,613,804 of record NC_064927.1, on the reverse strand, counting down.
TACCTTAGACACACTGTCCATCGAGTGCAGTAAGGTGGAGGTTCCCTGCTATTTTGGGGTGGAATTATGTTGGCCCGATGTATGCCGCTGGTGGTCATATAAGGCACCATGACGGCTGCACGATACGTGAATGCCATCCTCCGACCGAGAGTGCAACCATATCGGAGAGGCGTTTGTCTTCATGGATGACAATTTGTGCCCCCATCATGCACATCTTGTGAATGGCTTTCTTCAGAGTGGCCATTATGTTCTCAAGACATGAACCCTATTAAACATGCCTGGGAAAGATTGAAAAGGGCTGTTTATGGATGATGTGACCCATCAACCACTCTGAGGGATCTATGTCAAATTGCTGTTGAGGTGTGGGACAATCTGGGCCAACAGTGCCTTGATGCACTTGTGGATAGTATGCCACAACAAATACAGGCGTGCATCAGTGCAAGACGACATGCTACTGGGTATTAGAGGTACTGGTGTGTACAGCAATGTGGACCACCGCCTCTGAAGTTCTCGCTGTGTGGTGTTATAACATGCAATGTGTGCTTTTCATGAGCAATAAAAAGGGCATAAATGATGTTTATGTCGATCTCTATTCCAATTTTCCGTAGAGTTTCAGAACTCTCGGAACCAAGGTGATGCAAAACGTTTTTCGATGTATGTATATGACACGAAAAATGATTGAAGAAGAAAAAATTGATAGGGAAAGTTATGAAAAGAGACAAAATTTTGAAAACTGCGCAGACAGAAATAAAAAGGCACAGGAGAAAATGTTAAATACTTTGCTTGGCAAATGAAGTAATGTAGGAGATGACAGCAAAAGTCGATCAGAGCGATTTGACAAAAAAAAGTTACATACAAAAACGTGAAAGAATTAGTATGAAGAAGGTAAGTGGAGGTTCGGAGAGAAACCAGCTGTCAAATTTGCAAAAAAACTGGCAAAAGATGATTGAGAGAAGGCCCTGCAGTGCAGTGAACTGTAAACAAATTGTTATAGGCAAAAGATGATTGAGAGAAGGCCCTGCAGTGCAGTGAACTGTAAACAAATTGTTATAGGCAAATTCGTAAATAACAGTGGAATTGCTATATGCAAATTCATAAATAATATTGGATCCATCTACGTGCATGGAAATCAATACTAGGAAAGATGTAGGGGCAAAGTGTTGATTAATCTGGATGGTGCAGATAAATAAACAAATGGACTAACACATAAGCTAGAAAACAGATGACAGTTTGAGCAAGACAGACAACAACAAAGACTGATCAGAGGGTTACATAAGAAGGAATGGTGAACACTGGGCTCATATAATCTCAACCATCACTGTACATAATTGCCCCATGAGCCTAATTCAAAAGTAGCTTTCCTGGGCTATCACATCCAGTTCCTGATACTGCTGATCACTCCAAAAAGCAACTTCAAAAAATGGTTCAAATGGCTCTGAGCACTATGGGAACATCTGTGGTCATCAGTCCCCTAGAACTTAGAACTACTTAACCCTAACTAACCTAAGGACATCACACACATCCATGCCGGAGGCAGGATTCGAACCTGCGACCATAGCAGTCCCACTGTTCCGGAATGAGCGCATAGACCGCGAGAAAGCAACTTCAGAACACATCATTATCCTGTTCTTGAATGTATTAATCAGCTACATTGACAAGCTTATACTCCTTGAAATGAGATCCATTCTGTCTTAGATTTTGCCCACCATGCCTAGAATAGCTTTTTGTCACCCTCCCAATCTCCAAAATATCCTTGTCAAACCCTTTGCTCCTTCTGCACCCACCTCCTTGCGCTATGGCTCCTACCATGTGACTGTCCCCACACCAAGACTTTCCTTATGCTCCCTCCTATGACCACCTATACAGGTCCTGTAACTGGCAAAACATATGCTATCAAACACAGAGCCACCTGTGAAACAACACGTCTTATGCCAGCTATGATGTAAACACTGTCCGGCCTTTTACATAGGAATTACTACTGCCAAGTTATCAGGATGAATGGGGATAGGCAGAAAGTGTATACCAGCAACACACAGTACCCTGTATCCCGTTGTGGAGCATGCTCTACAACATGGACAGTCGTGACCTTGGTGCCAGTTTCATTACACATGCCATCTGGATTATTCCCCCAGACACAAGTTTCTCAGAACTCCACTGGTGGGAACTAGTGCTACAACAGGTCCTTGGTTCTCACCACCACCTGGCATTAATTTACATCAATTTCTTACATCGCAGCATTTCTCGACAGTAACTCCTCCTTTCTTCGCTCCATTTTAGTTTTCTATGTCTTTCATTTTCTGACCTCTCTGTTTGTCGCTGCCCCCCTCCCACCTCTGTTAAATACAATGCACTTAGCTTTTCACTCTTATTAATTGGTGCAATCTCCAGCAATCAGTCTTTCCTTCTCATCCCCTTCAGTAAGTCTCACCTGACGTGGAGTTCTGGGTGACTTTTCCAAACTCTACCTCTTTTTCCTAAACTCTCCAGTCCTTTCCCTTCACCCCTCTTTCTTCCCCTTCAACACTTCTGCTGAAAGAAGGAGCCATTGACTCTGAAAGCTTGCATACATAAAATCTTTTTTAATACTGTTTTCTCCTGCCACCACTTGGTGAATAGATGTTTTTATCCGTCCAATTACATTATGAAGTATAAATAGTGACTTATTGTGTAGTTAAGGTGATGAGCATTTGATGGACGACACATAACCAGATTGAAAATGCTGCTAAGCTTTTGAACAATATATTTCTTCAGAGATAACTCGGACAAGACGCATATTCACAGTGTGTAATAAATAATATGGAAGAATTTCATGTCATGTCAGACTGTCTTGCATGGTATGAGTACCTCCTAAAAATACATGTTGCACTGTGGCAGCATCAGCATTAAGTAGATAGTGCAGCCTTGTGCTCTAGAGTGATAATTAAATCTTTATTTCTGCCTTTTATTTCTGTCTCTTATCCTAGAGCTACTTAAGCAGGGTGCCTGCCGGGTGAAATGCCAGGTTATGTGGCAGAATGCTTTCATCTAACTCGCAACTTCAAATGGAACAGACACAATGGAGCACCACCCACACACTGACATGACGCAACAGTCACATGGCAAGCCAAATGAATGTGGAGTGCTTCACTTTCACCACACATCAAATCTGTGCTACTGACACTATACGAAAGTGTCTGCTCTGATTGTGAGATTGCCTCTGAACCCAGGAAAATGAGTATCAATCCTGAGTCCAATATTTATTTTATTGGTCTTGTGGAGAAGTAATGATACATTTACAGCCAAAGTAGTGCAAATTACAGCAACAGGAACCATCAAGATAAAACAAATTTCATCTTTAATAGAAAGATGCAGGGATTGAAATTTATTTAAATTATTTGCAGAAGAGAAAAAAGACAGAGAATTAAATAGAAATACATTAAGATGGTTTTCTATAAAATAAGACTGTGGCTTTTTTATACTGATTTGCTGGATCTTAATGTAATATCAGATCCATTTCGTATGTAGATTGTAATTTTGTTCTGCCAGAAAAGTGCTTCACTTTGGCTAAAAAAGGAACTGCAGAGACGATTTATCAATTACACTGTATTGTTTGTAGGTTGCTGTTGGTTTTCTGGGTTTAATGTGCATTCTTAACAGAATGTGTATAATTTCATACCTTTTCATAACTAATTACCTAAATTAGAGTGAGGTACATAAGGTAGTTTTCTGTAAAATAAGACTTGACTTCTTCTTACTGATTTGCTGGATCTTAATGTAATAGCAGATCCATTCCATATGTAGATCTGTACAAATTTTGTTCTGCCAGGAAAGAGCATGACTTGGGAGACAGGTGCTTACTCATTGTCCCTATTTGGTTTCTTCTTCATTGTATGCAGATTGCAATATGCAGTGAATCTTTGAAGTAATGTGTGAGAGTATGTCAGCACTGCAGTAATTAAAGTTTAGAATAGTAGTATGCCACCTGATCTTTTTTATTACTTCAATCTAAAAATCAGGAAACAATATGTTATAATGAACATTTTCCTAGAGCCAGTCTAATATCAATTTTTGCATCAAAGGTTATGGAATCTAATTATCACTTCCCGAGCATAATAATAATATATAAGAACTGTCATGAGACAAGTTTGTTGACATAAAGAAAATGCACATAAATATTCCAAAAGCAGTTTTAAGTAACAATTCACTTTTATGCTAAGTTTTATAACGTCCTCTGTGCACACGTATTGCCTCTTGGAAATCTAGTTGCTGATTGTGTAGTGAGCTAGCCTATTATTTCAGTGCTTGCTCATGGTTGACTGGTTCACTCCACCAATGATATACAACATTAAATAAAATCTTTAACTAAGATTTGAGTGTGAAATTACAGTTGTTGAAATCATAATTACAAAGCTTTCAGTGTTGATGATGTCATCAGCAGAGTTGGAACTCTGCACAAACAGTAAATATAAATAATCAAAATTGTGTGCTTGGCACCATTGTCAACAGGCGAGTCACAACTTTCTATGTGTGCCTCAGCACGGTTGAGCTTCAGTCTCACAATCTCCAGCAATCTGTTGTTTTGGGGTGGAGTATTCTAATAATCTAGCCAGCTTGCTAACTTGCGATATTGTGAGCCGTCATACACTGGCACCATAATAAAATATGACAAAACATAGTCTGAAATGCAGCATCAATGTCACAAGTGGCCTTCATTTTTCTGAACACATGACTTAGTATATAAATCACTATGAATATGTACAAATTTATGAAACAAACAACTAACTTCAACTATCATACTGACTTCATTTGTGCCACAATTTATTGGTGCATCCAACACTTGGATCACTATCACTAACATATTAAAAGAAAATTCCTTAGACCTTCACCCCCTGGATAATATGTAATTAAGTATATACCTTTTATTAGTCAGTTCTAAGAGTATATGTTCTCATTACATGTTTTTTGAGAGGAAAAGCTTCTTCCAGAAAAGTAATAAGAACATCAGCAGTCTTCTGCCCATGATGTAGGCTCCAGAATTGGTACTGTGCCTTCAAACAACTACTTACTGGAAAGAACTTTCATTTAATATATTCCCACCAATGTTTGCAGTCTTAGTCCTCATTGTCAGTTGGTGAAAATAACCCATCTGCATCTGTAACAGCTACAAAGACTATGGACTGTAATTATACAATATTGATCCAGTTTTAGCAGGAGCTTAAACTCTTACATGCTTTCGGTCAAAGCTACAAATATAGCTTGGTGAATTCCGTAGTTCCTAGTACTGATCAGCTATTTTCTTCCCAATTTATTGAGTTGGTGTTTGTAAATGTTCAGGCTGCATGTGGTCCACTACTGCCATTGACATTCCAGCCACAATTCTTTCAATGTTAGTGTCTTCATGCAAACAATAAAAGGAAAGCAGGATGCATATTCAAGTCTTTAAACACTGTAAAAGCACCATGGTGGTTCACATTAAGGATGTACCCATTAACACTCTCAGTTTCAGCCCTATTCTGTGTACCCGGCTTCAGAAACCAGACAATTTTTCAGTATTTGGAGACCTGCTGTGGTGGCATTTGTTAATATATTTTGACAAGTAGCCCACCATTTCAATTCTGCTTCCTTCTACTTTCAAATTATGGTGAGATGTATATGTTGTATTTAATAGGGTATGAAGGTAATCACATAACTGCCATGTTTTTGTAAAATTAAAAAAGTCACATTTTCAAATAAAATAAAAGTTTTATAAAGTGAAAATATTATATTTATATCCACTCTTTATATTCCTCAACTCAATTCTCACACAGAATGATAATGTTTCTTTGTGTGGTATATTTTGAAACAAGGTTCCATACACCATGAAACACCACACTGCTCACATTGGTACCACGTCTCTTTGTGGGAAGCTTTTCCAGTTCCTTTCTTGCTTCTGGAGCTCCATACATGGCACACACATGTAGCATACTTCCTGGACGTTGCTAAAGAAAGTGACTTTGTGATAATCTGCCTACAGTTCCACTTTGAATACTTGTGGCAGCGACATTGCACTTCCTCCTGAGTGAACTCAGCTGTGAGTGTTACAAAAAAGGCAGTGATTGTCATTTTCTTCTGGTGCACTGAATTGGATCAACAAGAATTAACTTGACACTCCCATATGTCGCAGGTGAAAATACAGTTTCCTCCACCATTTTACTGTCCTCTGCCGAAATACATTGTACTGTAAGTGTTGGTCTGCAAGAACCACCATAGCCCTGTTGCATTTGTAATCTAGACCTTGAAGTGGCTTCAGCACAAAGTACCATTCCTTTTTGTGTGTGTACCAGATGATGCCATATGTCTAGTTGGTAATGAATACACATCCCTCATGTTAAAAATGGTTCAAATGGCTCGAACCACTATGGGACTTAACTTCTGAGGCCATCAGTCCCCTAGAACTTAGAACTACACAAACCTAACTAACCTAAGGACATCACACACATCCATGCCCAAGGCAGGATTCGAACCTGCGACCGTAGCGGTCACACGGTTCCAGACTCTAGCGCCTAGAACTGCTCGGCCACACCAGCCGGCATATCCCTCTTGTCCTTCAATTTCATTGCCAACACATTACCTCTACGTCTGTATGTCATTTCTCCCTTCTGTAGTTTAGTTGCTACTAAATCTTGGGGCATCGATCTCCTTGACTTGCTCACAGTGTCTATAGCACCAGTTCCTGCTTTGAACCAACTGCTGAAGCAGATTGGGACTCGAATAAAATCTAAGTACACAGTGTCGCCTTTATGCAACAGATTGCCTTCAGATAGGATCCTCAAGACAACTGCTTTCCAGCATACACTTCAAAATTGAGGACATAACCATTGCTTGCCTCTGCAACAGTGTACAGCTTCAAGCCGTATTTGTGAGGTTTGTTCTGTGTGTATACTCTAAAACTTACATAACCTTGAAATGGGCATTTACCTTCATCTGTTGTAAGTTTTTCTCATGGACGATATGCTTGAATACAATGTTCCCTCAGCCTGTTGTAGTAAGGAAGGATTTTGAAGAGTGGATGAAATCCTTCTCCTGGCTTTTTTTGCTTACGAGTAAGTCACTTCTTTCCCAATCGGATAGTACTCTACATGCCATTTCGAACAAAATTCACACCCTACAATTTGCCGTGTGCTGGTGTTTGGGCGAATAAAGCAGTGCGTGCCACCATTACTGTGAAGATATATTACTCCTCAAACATCACTGAGAGAAAGATACTTCCCATGCCATCTGTGAACACAAGCCTGAAGTAAAATCCCAGGAAGGCCATACCATTGTCCAAAGCTGTCAAAATAGCGTCAAAAAGATGATATTCGAAGAATTACTGTAGCCCATAAATTCTACGGGCTTGGCAATTTTTGAAAGTCCAGCGGCTCGTAAATTTTACGAGCTTGGTGTGGAGAGTGTTAACATCTTGTAGACTTTTGTTGATTAATACTAATTAAATTGACTAAAGCCAGCACACCTTTGCCATGCAAAGAAGCCATGGCACCACATCACTAATGCTGCATCACTTCTATTGGCATCTAGTCACACACGTGCCACGCCACTGCCATGTATCTGCTGTGCCACATATCAAGCCACCTGCCATACCTCATCAGTAAGTGCACTGCCTGAGACTGTGTGCATTGTTACCTACAGCTGCAAGCTATATGGAAGCCTTATGCCACATCAAGCAATAGATCACTTGCCTCGTCTCTCCGGTGGCCACCCTGCCCTACGCAGCAAAAAATTATGTGAATAAAGAAAGGGCAATATAATTGTGGTTGAATATGTCACTGATGTAGAAGCATTTCCAAGTAACAGAACAGAAAATGGAATTCAACTTGTTGGCCACACTGAAACAATACACAAATTTATATGTTTATAAAATGACAAGTAAAAGAATATACTTGGAACAAGTGCAAACTGAAACAGATAAAAGGATGTAAATACAATAATGGAAAGTCCTGAATGGGATAAAAATAACAGAATGAATAAAGATTAGTTACTGACCAATATTGAGGTTTACAGTTGTAAAAGTTTTTAATCTGCTGTGCAGATTTGGCATTACACCATTGTCAAGCATCTAGAAACATATAATACATTGTATCAGAAAAACGTCATGGAGACATAAATTCTGGAATCTTCTAACATGGAAGTATGTAAAAATATTGAAATATTTCTTGCCATTTCACAGCACAGATATGAGTTATAAGTGATGGTACAATTCCAGTGATGTGTGACACTTTATAGCCTGTTAACAGGTCATAGCTACATCTGTTACATATAATGCCATAGGTTCAAAGTGCATTCTTGTGTTTGCTTCCATTTTTGTATATCACTATGACTTTGTACTCTTGGAGCTTTAGTGCCCATCTCAACAGACAACCTTTTTCTTCGCGCTTGTCATCCAATGTAGACAATGTTGTTCAATCACAACAATAAATTGGTTGCTAAATAAGTGTGACTGGAACTATTTGATGGCTGAAACAACTGCAAGGGTACTCACCATCCTGAATTTATTCTAGAACTGCAACTATCTCATAACCATTGACATTGGTGTTGGCAGTCTAATCATACAATGTTAGGACTGAAGAAGATGTTAGCACCTCATTAAGGACAAGGAAAGATCTCTGGATCAGTGCAGACTCCATAGTCATTAACTAAGTGCTCCTAAATTTTTATTTTTGTTTTGGTCACAAGAGGCCCTTTTTTGGATTCAGGCAGAGGCGTGGGGTCTGAACACCCTTCAAGATAGTTGTAAGACTGCTTAGATGTCCTTCAAAATCTCATCTAAATAACAAAGACTCATTGTCTATTTAAGATATCAAAGTAGGTTGTCTGTCATACATTTGAAGGTAGCTGGAGCATTAGGCCAAATGGCATAACTTTAAACTCATAAAGGCTGTCAAGTGTTATGAAGGCAGTGTATTCCTGGTCAGTCTCATCAACCTCGATTTGTCAGTGCCCTGTCTGCCTGTCCTTAATTGAGAAATATGTTTCTTCTTTCAAACAATCTAGGGTGTCATAAATCCATGGCAACAGGCAGACATCTTATTTCATGATATTGTTCAGTCATCAGTAGTTGACAAAGGAACGGCATTCTCCACAAGGGACACAGTATAGGACCAAGGGATCCCTGAATGTCTATTTATTCATGAGCTAAACATGACTTTACAAAGACGTAAAAGCTTGTGGTCTGGATCCCAAACTCTGATGATGACATGCTGCTCTTTGAGTTATTCTATCCTTTGCTTCTTCATCTTTGCATAGCTATGGCAATTTCTATCCATTTGAAACTGCTTACTGTGTTCATCTCTTGGTTTCCCTCTACCACTATTACTCCAAAAACTTTTTTCAACAACCAAACTGCCCATTCCTTTATGCTACAGAAGGTGTCCTAACAGTGTTCAGAGTGATTGTCACTCATTAGTGGTAACAACAAACATGTATAGAGACACAGGATTTAAATACATCAGCTGCCTGTGAGCATTGATTTATATCAATGGAGCAACTTGAAAATTTGTGCCACACTACAATTTGAACCTGGATGTCATGCTTACTAGGCAGATATGCTGACCATACAGCATTTGGACATAGTGGTTACCGCAATTGCATGTTACTCCTAGCATCTTGCCATTTTTCGTAAGACAGCCAATGACACCTTCAGTGCAGATGCACACCGAGCTCAGACTCTTATGGGAATCAGCGAGATGCCACAAGTAATGGGCAGGGGCACTACATCAATAGTGTGTGGTATAAGATGAGAATTTGGGTCTCACAGGAGGCCTGCTAGGGAAGCCTGTGCAGTTGTGTCAGCATATCTGCCCAGTAATTGGGAGATCCAAGTTCATGATTTGGTGTGGCACAAATTTTCAACTTGCCTCATTGATGTAAATTAGTGACCACTGGCAGCTAATGTCTTTGATACCTGTGTGTCCTGATTCGTGCTGATCAAAATTATGTCCGTCATTTCTGACGTGTCCGAAAGAATAGACACCACAAGGTATGACAATGATTGACAACGATCCTTTCAACACAAATGCGCACCAAGCTTGAACTCTTGTGAGAATTGGTGACATTCTGCGACTAGTGAGTCTAATGATAAGGGACACTACACCAGTAGTGTGTGGTATAAGACGACAGTTGGGTCCAATGCGAGGCGTGTTGGAGTAATCCATGTGGTTGTAGTGACCAATGTGTCTGGATATTTGTATTGAAATACACCATTGGTCAGAATGATGTCAAATTGCAACAGAATATTATCGGAGAAGGGGGAAAATCTATGGTAGAAGAAAAATAAATAGTTACAAAATGTAGCAATAGATGGCACTGTAAGCATCATAATTTAATAGTGGATGACTACAAATGACAAATGAATCATACAACATTGTATAAGTTGTACGTTTGACATTAAACAAACTGTACTACTCAGTGTGTCCCGAGGCCAAAAACTGCATAAAAAGCATCAGTCAAAATCAAATCGAATTATTCATTTCTGTGTGACTGGGGTAAAACATGTTCAATATGCTGTCCACCATTTTCTGCATCAAGTTGAAATCGAGAAAGAGCATGTTACACAACTGATCGAAGTGTTTCCAGGGTCATGTTAAGAACGTATTGTGCAATGTGTGCCTTCAGTGCAGCTAAGTTTCCAATCAGAACACTGAACATAACATCTTTCAGGTAGCCCCACAGCCAGAAGTCACACATATTAAGATTAGGTGATTGGGATGGCCAGGCTGTAGGGAAATGGTGGCTGATAATTGTAGTATACGAGCTGGCACTTCAGCAGCTGCTTAACTGGATTTGAAATGTGCAGAGGTGCGCCATCTTGCATAAAAATGATCCCATCCATACATCCACGCTGCTGGAGAACTGGAATGATGTAGTTGCGCAAAAGACACCAGTGATGGTATAGGTAACAGGACCTGAAGCACCTGTCTCTTTGAAAAAATCCCTATCATACATGATGCCATAAATCAGCACCACACAGTGACCTTTTCAGGATGAAGTGGTATTGGTTGATTTTTGTGTGGATTTTCCGTTGCCTATATTCGACAATTCTGTGTATTGGCATATCCTGTGAGATGGAAGCGGGCTTTGTCTGTCCACAAAATCTTCCACGGCCAGTCATTGTCCACTTCGATGCAAGCAAGAAATTCTGAAGCAGAGGTCACTCTTGCTGGCAGGTCAACAGGAAGCAATTTGTGCACGTGGGAAATTATGAATGGATAGCAAAAGAAGGATGTTTTGTAGGATTTTGCACACCATGCTCACAGGTATGTCCAGTGTTTGGGCAATTCTCTGTGCACTACACATTTGCAGACCACCACTCATCTCTTTCTCCATTGCTGTGGCTACTGCTTCCACTAATGTGTCGAATCAGTTTTGTTTCCTCCCTGTACCAGCTTCCACACCAAAAGAACACATCTTTTCGAATTTCCAAATCAGTTTTTCCTGACCCACAGTGGTCATCAGACCAATGCCTTTTTTTTCAAACCCTTCAGTGTCTGGAACTTCTGGAGAGTGACATGTGCCGTCATCATTCTTGTAATACAGCTTTACAAGCAGAGCGTGTTCCTGCATTCAGAGAGTCATGGCAAACATTTCAGACGTGAAAGGAGGAAAAGCCCTGTTTTGGTGTGTTTATTCCAACTTCAATGGGTCATGCACATGATAGGTGTTTTCATTTACGTATTCTGACACATACAGTGCCATCTATTGATCAGTTTTCACACTACTTTTTTTTCTTCTTCTATATGTTTTCCCCCTTCTCCGATAATATTACATTGCAATTTGATGTCATTCTAACCAGTGGTGTTATTTCTACAGTGTTTTGAAAGTTTAACGTTAATTGTAATCATCCTGTATATTTCTTACACATCTGTACTGCAGTGGATTTAATTTAGCAAGCCTCTCTGGCTTTATGTTGTAAAATGTTTACTTAATCTATTCTATATAATATAAGTGCTCTGTAAATGAGTAAGCAAGGTAGCCTTCCCACCCTACTCTCCTTCCTCTCGCATCTCACCCTCCACGTCTCCATCACACACCGTAAACTCAGCAGAGATCAAATAACATAAGGGTCCTCAATATAAACAACACTGATTGGACATCAGTTTTGAACTTAGTCCAGAGAATGAAACCAGCTATCTGTTTCTACCAATCATGCTAATATTTTCAAATATCTTCAATTTGGTTTTGATAAATGCCAAAAGTGCTGTGCGAAATATGTGCTAGCTTTGCAGTGGTCTTTTCCAGAGAATAAAAACAATAATTTGAGTTTTCTAGTTGTTTCTAACACATCATAGTTAAATATTTTGAACTGAGTACTTAAGATAATTGCTAGTAAATTATAGAACTTCATATAAGGAGATTTGTCTTTCCTAATGAGATTTTAAAATGCAGTGTTATAATGTTAAACAGCTCTTCCTTTGTGAATGGTATCAGAAAAAAATGGTTGGCTTCACAGTAACACTGAGTAAACAATACTGGGTTTGTTACTTGCCGGTGGTGGTGATGTAATTCGTTTAACCAGATAGTTCTTTTGTTTCCAGTATTATTGATGTTCCTGTTTCTAAGCATTTCAACCTTTCTTCATATTTAAGTTATATAGTGGCCTTTTTATTTTCTCCCATTTTACTGTGTTCTATACTTTCTTATTTCTCTGTTTGTCAGATTGAAACTTTTTCTAATGTTCGGTTTTCACTGTATTCTATTTATGCCAACCATGTTCATGCTGCAGCTCTCAGATAAGTTTGACTCCATGAAAGAGGCCAACTGCATTTATTAATTAAACTACATTGGAAGCGAGTATTGATTCAATATTTCTCACTGTTTCCTCAATGATTCCACAGCATTTGGCCTAGAAACTTCACATGCTTTCTGTTTACTGTTATTACTTACACTTCTCAGTATTAAGTACCATATTTGTGGAAAAGTAATCACACTCATAAGAATCAGAATATACTTTCTAGCTAGTATATAATGAGAAGTAGGCAAAACTCAAAGTTAATCTACGTCAGTTACTTCTTTGTTAATTGTTTATCATTGCACCAGAACCATCATTGAGTACAACTGAATTATTGTCTTCTGCAGTGGTCATCAATTCACCTCTAATCTAGCTGTTAACAAGAGTTCCTTCTGAAACATGACCTGAGGCAAAGTCCCATAAATGGAGTTGGCAACTGTCTAATATAATTGCACCAGTTCCAACTTTTTATTTGAATATCAGGCGGCTTCAACACCAAAAATCAGCTGATTTGTGAGGTTCTTGCTTAATTTTGAGTGACACTGCCTGTAAATACAAATCAGAATGAGAAGCTGAATTTCCCATAGTGAAAAGTAGACCAATTAAATAGTGCACAATCACAACTATAGTGGCCAGTACGAAAATAGGGCTTCAAGATCATCTAGCCATCTTACAGCATCGCAGTTTTTTTGTATAGTGATAATTTCAAATGTTCACAAAAATTTTAAAAAATATTGGCCAAATCTATTTTTAGTCTAAAATATGATGGAGTACTTTCCCAAAGGAAATTCTCATTAGCTGCTAGGAAAAAAAATGAAAACTAAAGTTACAAGAAATTTTGGAGGAAAATAATTTTTTACTTCAACCTGTGGTAGTAACAGAATCAGTATAATGTAATTGGACTGTAAAAAAAAGAACATCCTCAAAGTTTACAGATGCATATGCTGCATCTTTTATTTTGGAAACATAAAAGTATACTAAACTGAAAATGGAGATGAGCATTTGGCGTCATTGGCTGGGAGGACCCTTACGGGGCAGGTCCGGCCGCTTTGGTGCAGGTCTTATTACATTCGATGCCACATTGGGTGACCTGCACCCCGGATGGGGGTGAAATGATGATGAAGAGAACACAGCACCCAGTTCCTGAGCGGAGAAAATCCCCGACCCAGCCAGGAATCAAACCCGGGTTCCTTAGGACAGCAGTCCGTCACGCTGACCATTCAGCTGTCGGGGCGGACATACTAAGATAAAAAATAAAGTATTATAAGAGGTGTGAAACTGTACCGACTGCGTAGCAAAAACTGTAGTCACTGATGAATTTTCATTCTGTAGGACTGCGAAGAAACTTCCCATGATAAAGTTGTTAAGAAAACTACAAAATTATTTTTGGTAACATTTCAGACATCTTTATTGTATCATATCATTTACAGAGGCAAATTACTTCCGCGCTATTCCATGCGCAGCAGCGCTCCGGTCATTGTAGGTCGTTGCCAAGAGTTTTGTTTGGATGGCTCACTTTAATATGACCAAGAATATTCCCTACTTCCCAGAGATATTTTACTGGCTGCTAATACATATCCTTCGTCATTGCATACATCACTCAAAATGGCAATATATGCTACTTAAAAGTAATTGTAGTTATCTTGAAGCCAATATTTTCACTGAAGTCGAGCAAAATATTTGTTCTAAAGATTTTGTGAAACCTAAGTTTCATCTAAATTTGCTGTAAGCCTATTATTCTCAGCACGCAATACGTGCTTCGTACACAAAAACCTCGTTCTTACTACTGCAATGTCCTGTCTTGTGTTAAAATTTTGTCCATCATGACAGTTTCTATATTGAAAACCAAGTGGGTGGAGAAGACAGTGCATTGAAGTGACTGGCCAGAATAATCAATTTTATCACGGACATTTCCCTGTATTTCTCTAGCCATCAGCTACTATCCTCTGTCATACTAAAGTAATAAATTCAACATTCTAGCTTTTTGTAAAAGTCATCAAATATCATAGATTTATATGATGTTACTGCACTGTTTATATATATATAGGTGATAAGAGAAGCACCACAACATTTTGTCATTTTATGAATTACATTGCCCTTACTACGAAACAGCCAGTAAATTCTTCTATGAAGAAAAGGAGTTAAATTTCAAATATACAAGTAAACCGAATGCAGTAAGATTATATCCAAATTTAAAGACATTTGATACAGGTTTTTAGGAAAAACTGTTGTTAATTAATGCGGAATTGACAATCCTATTTTAATTGACAGTTACTGTCAAGTAAACTAATCACCGCCACTTGTGATAAATTTATCAGATGTCTAATGTAAGGGCAAAACATTTGCCGTATGTCCTCTATAACTGAAATGAATAGACAAACATTTAAATCAAGTCAGCTTTTTACATAGACAGCACTTACCTGAACTGAAGGATCTGCTGGCTCAGTGTCTTCAGATTCACTGTCGCTTGTTTCAGCCAGGTGTATCATCACAGATTTCACTAGGGTGTCCCTTAAACACTGGTTCAAGAAATCAGTTTCTTGCAATGCTTCTGCATGCTTTACACACCTCTCCCAGTCCTGCTGAGTAACATTGTCAAGAGATTTGTGTGTTAGCTTCTCAACATCAGCAAGTTTGAAAGTAATATTTCTTTTTGCTACTTCTCTCTTTACTTGGGCCCATATCAATTCAGTGGTATTATACTGGCAGTGATATGGTGGTAGACGCACCACTTGGTGTCCCATTTCATTTGCCAGTTGATCTAATTCGTAAGTCTTTTTGGCACCTACAATTTCTTCCTTAGACAGGAGTTCAGCCTTCGTTTCTTTAACCACTCCATAATATTTGCCTTGCACCAATTGAACATGGCAGCTTTTCTATCTGAATGGAGTGGTAGCTGGCATTATCTATCATGATAATTGACCCTTCCCCCAGCACAGACAACAGTCAAATAAACTAATTCTTAAAAACTTCTCCATTCATTTCTGAATGGTATTCGGATTGGCAAGAACATTCCTCACCACAAAAAACAAGTTTGGCCTATGGTATGAAGCCTGTGGTTAATGAATCAGTGTGGGCAATGACAAGCGGCCACCTCTACTAGTAGGTACTTTCAAACCATCGTTTCCTTTGGATTCATGCCATATATACTTACTGGTGTGCTTCTGTGAAACCCAATTTTCATCCAAGTATGCTACAGGCCTGGTGTCTTCAGCACAGAAGAAGTTCATTGTATGCAAAAACTTCGCTCTTGCTGCTGCAATGTCTCTGCGTTCGATTAAGAATTTCCATCTGTAATTACACTTCTTGAATCGGAAACCAAGGGAGAGGAGAAGGCAAAGAACAGAGGTCTCTGAGCCCGAGTAATTAATTTTTTCACGGCAGTCAGCCTGTATTTGTTTAGACATTGGATACTCTCCTCTGTCGTAATATCCAAGTATAGTTCTATGCACGAGCTCTTTTTTAAAATCGTCAAAGTTGGTTGATTTCTGTTCATGTTCATGTCCCTTTCTTGGAGAATCGAAACACTCATTCATGTCTGGAGATTCTGCTAATGACACAGATTTGCTAATACGGCCTACAGTTGACTTGGATACACCACACACTTCAGCAGTAAGTTTATGAATTTGCACAAAATTTAAGTTATTCCTCACTTCTTCATTGCCAAGTAGATCAGTAAAAAACTTGAGTACATTCGATATCATAATTTTCAGTTGTTTAAGAATGTCTTTCCACCCTTTACGCACACCTACTGGATGAGTACTACAAGTAGGCCATTGCTCCTGCATTGTTGTTCACCAACGAATACACATCAAAGCACCTTTCTGAAGAATGTAAGACCCTGAGATCAGACGTGAACACTCAATGTAGCACGGTAACTCTGAGCTTTTTAGCTGCTCTGACCTGCTCCACTGCCAATGGTACTTATATGGCAACAAAGCCAAGAGGTGGGTGAATCACAGCCCGCAGCCCCTGCTGGTGGCAGGCAATAGCCTTGACCTTAAGGACTCTACTTTCGTGCTGGCCACTATAGTGTTTTACCAGTTGTGTGGTATTAAATTAAATTTGCTGAATTTTATGTATTGTCTAATTAGTGCTGCAGTGAAAGCTTGCTTATCAGTATTCATTCTGGAGTTCAGAATAAGTTTCCACTCTGCAGCAAAAAGTGCTCTCATATGAAACTTCCCCCTTTATTTATTTATTTATTTATTTTTATTATTCCAGTCATCGGTCTTCTGATTGATTTGATGCAACCTGCCATGAATTCCGCTCTTGTACCAATCTCTTCATTTCAGAGTAGCACTTGCACTCTGCATAGTCAAGTATTTTCTGAATGTATTCCAATCTCTGTCTTCCTCCACAGTTGTTTTTACTCTCTACAGCTTCTTCTAGTACCAAGGAAGTTATTCCCTGATGTATTAAAAGATATCCCAGCATCATGTCCCTTCTTTTGGCCAATGTCTTCCAGATATTCCTTTCCTCTCTGATTCTGTGCAGAATCTCCTCATTCCTTAACTTATCAGTCCACCTAATTTTTGACATTCGTCCCTAGTACCACATCTCAAATGCTTTGATTCTCTTCTACTGTGCCTTTCCCACAGTCCATGTTTCACTGCCATACGGTGTTGTGCTCTAGACATACATGCTCAGAAATTTCTTCTTCAAATTAAGGCTTATGTTTGGTTTTAGTAGATTTCTCTTGGTCAGGAATACTGTTCTTGCCAGTGCTAGTCTGCTTTTTATGTCCTCCTTGTGCTGTCCGTCATGGGTTATTTTGCTGTCTAGGTAGCAGAATTCCTTAACGCCATTTACTTTGTGGCCATCAATCCTGATGTTCAGTTTCTCACTGTTCTCATTTCTGCAACTTCTTGTTACTTCTGCCTTTCTTCAATTTATTGACAATCTATATTCTGTACTCATTAGTCTCTTGTCATTCTTCTTGATTTTCATTGAGGATAGCAATGTCATCAGAAGATCTTATCATTGATATCCTTTCACCTTGAACTTCAGTTCCACTCTTGAACCATTCATTTATTTTCATTGTTGCTTCTTTTCTGTATAGATTAAACATATAGACAAAAGATAACATTCCTGTCTTACACCCTTTTTAATCTGAGCTCTTCATTCTTGGTCTTCCAGTCTTGTTATTCCCTCTTGGCTCTTCCACGTATATTACTCACCTCTCCATATAGCTTACACTTATATTCCTCAGAATTTCGAACATCTTGCATTACTTGACATTGTCGAATGCCTTTTCTTTAGTCTTGCTTCCACTATCAACTGCAATGTTAGGACTGCTTCTCTGCTGCTCGTACCTTTCCTAAAGCCAAACTGATTGTTATCGTCAATTTTCTTTTCCATACTTTTCTGTATATTATCGTTGTTAGCAATTTGGAAGCATGAGCTGTTAAGCTGGGGGTGATGTTTTTCTTAAAGTCAGATAGTATATCACCAGTCTCATACATTGTGCATACTAGTGTGAGTAGTCATTTTGATACCTCTTCCCCCAATGATTTTACAAATTATGATGTAATGTTATCTATCCATTGTGCCTATTTGATTTTAAATCTTCTGATTTAATACTAGATCCCTCTCACTTCTACACTCCTGGAAATGGAAAAAAGAACACATTGACACCGGTGTGTCAGACCCACCATACTTGCTCCGGACACTGCAAGAGGGCTGTACAAGCAATGATCACACGCACGGCACAGCGGACATACCAGGAACCGCGGTGTTGGCCGTCGAATGGCGCTAGCTGCGCAGCATTTGTGCACCGCCGCCGTCAGTGTCAGTCATTTTGCCATGGCATACGGAGCTCCATCGCAGTCTTTAACACTGGTAGCATGCCGCGACAGTGTGGACGTGAACCGTATGTGCAGTTGACGGACTTTGAGCGAGGGCATATAGAGGGCATGCGGGAGGCCGGGTGGACGTACCGCCAAATTGCTCAACACGTGGGGCGTGAGGTCTCCACAGTACATCGATGTTGTCGCCAGTGGTCGGCAGAAGGTGCACGTGCCCGTCGACCTGGGACCGGACCGCAGCGACGCACGGATGCAAGCCAAGACCGTAGGATCCTACGCAGTGCCGTAGGGGACCACACCGCCACTTCCCAGCAAATTAGGGACACTGTTGCTCCTGGGGTATCGGCGAGGACCATTTGCAACCATCTCCATGAAGCTGGGCTACGGTCCCGCACACCGTTAGGCCGTCTTCCACTCATGCCCCAACATCGACAGGCGTGAATGGAGGGACGAATGGAGACGTGTCGTCTTCAGCGATGAGAGTCGCTTCTGCCTTGGTGCCAATGATGGTCGTATGCGTGTTTGGCGCCGTGCAGGTGAGCGCCACAATCAGGACTGCATACGACCGAGGCACACAGGGCCAACACCCGGCATCATGGTGTGGGAGCGATCTCCTACACTGGCTGCACACCTCTGGTGATCGTTGAGGGGACACTGAATAGTGCACGGTACATCCAAACCGTCATTGAACCCATCATTCTACCATTCCTAGACCGGCAAGGGAACTTGCTGTTCCAACAGGACAATGCACATCCGCATGTATCCCGTGCCACCCAACGTGCTCTAGAAGGTGTAAGTCAACTACCCTGGCCAGCAAGATCTCCGGATCTGTCCCCCATTGAGCATGTTTGGGACTGGATGAAGCGTCGTCTCACGCAGTCTGCACGTCCAGCACGAACGCTGGTCCAACTGAGGCGCCAGGTGGAAATGGCATGGCAAGCCATTCCACAGGACTACATCCAGCATCTCTACGATCGTCTCCATGGGAGAATAGCAGCCTGCATTGCTGCGAAAGGTGGATATACATTGTACTAGTGCCGACATTGTGCATGCTCTGTAGCCTGTGTCTATATGCCTGTGGTTCTGTCAGTGTGATCATGTGATGTATCTGACACCAGGAATGTGTCAATAAAGTTTCCCCTTCCTGGGACAATGAATTCACGGTGTTCTTATTTCAATTTCCAGGAGTGTATATTGAGTGTTTCTTCTCCTACCAAATCAGACAGGTCTTCCCTCTCCTACAGGCCTTCATTGTACTCTTTCCACCTATCTACTGTCCCTTCTGCATTTAACAATGGAATTTCTATTCCAGTTTTAATGTTACCACCCTTCCTTTTCATTTCACAAAAGGCTGCTTTGACTTTTCTGTATGCTGAGTCAGCCCTTCCAACAACATCTCTTTTTCGATTTCTTCACACTTTCCATGCAGTCATTTCACCTTTGATTCCCTACACTTCCTGTTCATTTCATTCCTAATTGGTTCGTATTTCTGTATTTCTGAATTTCCCTGAAAATTTTTTCACTTCCTACTTTCATCAATCAACTGAGTATTTCTTCTGTTACCCATGAATTCTTTGCTTTACCTTCTTTGTACCTATGGTTTTCTTTCCAATTTTGTGACTGCTGTTTTTAGAGATGTCCATTCCTCTGTAGCTGAATGACTTCTGAGCTATTCCTTATTGCAGTATATATCACCTTGCTGGCAACTTAAAACTGTGTGCCAGACTGGTACTTGAACTCGGACCATTGTTTTCCAAGGGTGGCAACCAACTGAACTGCATGAGCACAACTGTCCTTACAGCTTTACTTCCACAAGTACCTCATCTCCCACCTTCCCAACTTCAGAAGTTCTCCTGCATGACTAGTGGGACTAGAAGTCTTGTATGAAAGGATGTAGTAGAGACGTGGCTTAGCCACAGCCTGGTTTCCAGAATGAATTTTCACTCTGCAGTGGAGTGTGCCCTGATATGTACACTATGTGATCAAAAGTATCCAGACACCTGGCTGAAAATGAGTTATTTGTTCTTGGTATCCTCCATCGGTAATGCTGGAATTCAATATGGTATTGGCCCACCCTTATCCTTGATGACAGTTTCCACTCTTGCAGGCATACATTCAATCAGGTGCTGGAAGGTTTCTTGGGGAATGGCAGCCCATTCTTCACAGAGTGCTGCACTGAGGAGGGGTGCCGATGTCGATCGGTGAGCCTGGCATGAAGTCGGCGTTCCAAAATGTCCCAAAGGTGTTCTGTAGGTTTCATGTCAGGACTCTGTGCAGGCCAGTCCATTACAGGGATGTTATTGTCATGTAACCACAATGCCACAGACCGTGAATTATGAATAGGTGCTCGATCATGTTGAAAGATGCAATCGCCATTCCTGAATTGCTCTTCAACAGTGGGAAGCAAGAAGGTGCTGTGATAGTGCCATGCAAAACAACAAGGGTTGCAAGCTCCCTCCATGAAAAACCCAATGACACCATAACACCACCACCTCTGAATTTTATTGTTGGCACTACGCATGCTGGCAGATGACATTCACCGGGCATTCGCCCTACCCACACCATGCCTTCAGATCACCACATTGTGTACCGTGATTCGTCACTCCACTGTTCAGTCATCCAATGTTTACATTCCTTACATCAAGCAAGGCATCATTTGGCATTTACCATCATGATGTGTGGCTTATGAGCAGCCACTTGGCCATTAAATTGAAGTTTTCTCACCTCCAGTGTAACTGTCATAGTACTTGCAGTGGATCCTGATGCAGTTTGGAACTCCTTTGTGATGGTCTGGATAGATGTCTGCCTATTACACATTATGACCTTCTTCAACTGTCGGCGGTCTCTGTCAGTCAGCAGATGAGGTCGGCATGTACGCTTTTGTGCTGTACGTGTCCCTTCAAGTTTCCCCTTCATTATCACATTGTAAACAGTGGACCTAGGGATGTTTAGGAGTCTGCAAATCTCACATACAGACATATGACACAAGTGACACCCAATCACCTGACCACATTTGAAGTCTGTGAGTTCTGCAGAGAGCCCCATTCTGCTCTCTCAGGATGTCTAATGACTACTGAGGTCACAGATATGGAGTACCTGGCAGTAGGCGACAGCACAATGCACCTAATAGAAAAACATATGTTTTTGGAGGTGTCCGGATACCGTTGACCACATAGTGTAGCTTCTAGGTAGATTAAAACTGTGTATTGAACCAGGACTTAAACCTGGGACCATTGCCTTGCCCAGGCAGATGCTCTATGAAGTGAGCTACCCAAGCACAACTTGTGACCTATCCTCACAGCTTTACTTCTGCCAGTGCCTCATCTCCTACCTTCCAGATTTCACAGAATTTCCCCTGCAAGACTAATAGGACTAGCACTTGTGGAAGAAAGGAAGTTGAGTCTGCCAGGAAGTTTTGTATTAGTGCACATTCCACTGCACAGTGAAAACTCATTCTGGAAATCATCCTGCAGGCTAAGCCATGTCTCCAAAATATCCTTTCTCACAGCAGTGCTAATACCACTAGTTATGCATGATGATTTCTGTGGAGTTTGGAAGGTAGGATTTGAGGTACTGGTGGATGTAAAGGTGTAAGGATGGTTTGTAAGTTGTGCTCGGCTAGCTCACTTGGTAGACCAATTGCCCATGAAAGGCAAACATTGTTGGTTTAAGTCTCAGTCTGGTAAACAGTTTTAATCTGCCAGGAAGTTTCATTTATCCTGGAGATGTTATTACCAGAAATAACTGTTCTTCCATTTCATTGAATAATGTTAGATACCTTAATTTTAGGCAAGACATTTACAGGACCTCTGTTCTTTATTTATTTTGTGCAGTAATATCATTTCTGAAAGTTGAATGTTGTACACTCATCCAGGAGCTTCCAGTGGTGTTGTAAGTTGATAAAGATTAAAATTAAGTGAAGCTATCATTATCCTTCATGTGTCCGTGTATTATCTTTCACATCTGTGTTACAGGATTTTTTATTGAGAATATTTTGAATACTATTTTCCTGACAGTTTTGTTGTCCATTTCTCAGAAATCTGACAACCTCCAAGGAATCCTGTGGTGTTTGCAGAGGTTTTACTTAATCCACTAAATTAGCATGCTCTAAATTATTATCGCATCATTGCATTGCAAGCTGACAGAATTGTTAGAATTGTTGTGCCAAATATTGATAGAAGAGATAGAGAAGATCCAACAGAGAGCAGCATGCTTCGTTACAGGATCATTTAGTAATCACGAAAGTGTTACGGAGATGATAGATAAACTCCGGGGTAAGACTCTGCAGGAGAGACGCTCAGTAGCTTGGTACGGGCTTTTGTTAAAGTTTCGAGAACATACCTTCACCGAAGAGTCAAGCAGTATATTGCTCCCTCCTACGTATATCTTGCGAAGTGACCATGAGGATAAAATCAGAGAGATTAGAGCCCACACACAAGCATACCGACAATCCTTCTTTCCACGTACAATACGAGACTGAAATAGAAGGGAGAACCGATAGAGGTACTCAGGGTACCCTCCGCCACACTCCGTCAGGTGGCTTGCGGAGTATGGATGTAGATGTAGATGTAGAAATGAAATTGCATCACCGTAGCAATCTGGGAACAAGGTAATGAGGTAGAGGGACAGGAGAACTAGTGAATGGCAGGACTAAACACGTTCTCTCTTTGCAGCGTCTTACTGGAATTATTTGTGGTCTCAGGTATTTTGTTACATTTTCATTTTCTTGCTTTAATGTCATGTCTACTTCTACAGAATACACTCATCTTTTGATGTTGTGTTGTATATTTTTCTTCAGACATTTATCTCATTGTCTTGCCAAATTCCCAATACCAATAAGTTCTCTTCTAGTTCCTTTTGCCCTTTGTTATGCCACCTCTGTGGATAACCTGTCAGCCTGTTGTCTTGATACACACAGGATGCTCTACTTGCAGTATCCCAGCTGTTGGGCAGAAAAATTGATTGCTTCATTTGAAGTGTATCTATTTTAAAACCCGGGAGTCTCTCAAGTAAATTGGGGAGACTTAGCAGGATACAGGTTTAGTGCACATGCAATTACCAAATTAGGATCAGGTCAATGTTGCCAGTCTTCTGTGTGTGTGCATCAGTTGGTATTATAGTGAAATGATGTGTATTGGTTAAGGAGTATCTTGGTTTAACAAGCCAGCTTACAAACATAGTGGGCAAACCTCTACAAGAAAAAGCTCCATACCAAGGTTCTGAAAGAAATGGGAAGGCAACCACTGAGGCACCCACCAGACCCTAGTTCATTGGACTTGTCCACAGTAGGCACGATCGATTGTTATTTCCGTAGCTGCCAGTGGAATGAAGATAGATAGTTCTGAACTCTGTTCTTTAACATACAAGTGAGGTGGGTGCTACGAATGGGCATTAATACCCAAACAAATGAGAGCTTGGGAGACCAAGCATCAGTTATAAAGAGTAATGAAGCTGGTTATGTAATTCAGGACATATTTTTATTAATTACAGGAGATGAGGGAACTTCAGAAGAGCTCCTTTGCAAGGCTCTCTCCATCAGATACATTATGTGCCCATTGCACCGATGTTTGAAGCACACCCATAGTTTGTGATGTGTGGTGGCAGCTATGTCTGTATGTGTGGGTTTACAGTAAACGGAATGTCCCAATGATTCGTCCACCTTCCGATTGATCAAGACATCCATTCTGTGCCACTTCCATCATAAATTGGATATTGTCACTGATTGAATGCAGGTGGAGCAGAAAGTGTGACAGTTCTTTTTCGTCATGGGACCACACTACGAAAGTATCATCTAATATTACTAGAAGATTTTTTGATTTAAGTTGAAGTGAATCAAGTGCCATCTCCTCAAAGTCATCGATAAAAAAGTTTGCTACCAGAGGGAACAGAGGACTACCCATCTCGACCCTGTCAATTTGCTCAAAATAGTCACTGTTAAAAAAAGAATGGTTGACAAAAAGATTCATTGCCACTCATCAGCAGTAAGTTTGAAGCCATTATAACAGCACTGTTTCATCACACTCTTTCATCAGCTAACTTTTTATTCAACAGTGAATATTTTCAGCAAATTGACCATGTTGCTATGGTCCTCTCTTGTGCAAAACTTTTAATGGGAGGCGTTTTAGGAGAGGGCACTTGATTCACCAGAACTTGAACTAAAAGTTTTCTGGTGGTATGCACATGATACTTTTGTAGTGTGGACCAATGGTGAAAAAAAATTGTCGTTGCATTGTGCAGCACCTGATTTCCATCCATGCGAATATGAAATTTACGATGGAAGTGGAGAAGGGTGGTCATCTGCCATTTCTAGGTGTCGTGGTGAGTCAGTAAGTGGATAGGTCATTGGGGCATTCCATTTATTGTAAGCGCACACATAGACATCTATTTGCTGACCACCCATTTGCCACCACCCATCACAAACTGTGGGAACCCTTCAAACATTGGTGCATTGGGCACATGTTGTATCTGATGGAAACAGCCTTGCAAAAAGTTGCTGGAACACCTACAATCTGTGTTCAAAGATAATGGATATATTTCCGTTTTAGTTGTTCTTGCAGATTTGGAGCTACAAATTTTAGGCCTACCTTTGCAGTGCTTTGCACTGTTTATTTTGTCCTTTGATTTATCACACAAGCCAATAATTAATAAGAAAATTTTTCATCCTTATGGCCAGCAGAATAATATATGTCTGGTAATGACGTAATTATTAGAGTAGATGCACCAGATAACTGATTATCTTTATTGATGGTTGACTTCTTTGGTTTTATTGCCATTTTCAAGTACGTCTAGATAGATATGACATCCATATTACATCGTTAGTGGACTGTATTGTATCTATCACTGTTTTAATAAGATGGTAAATGATGTCAGTATGTTGGAAATGAAATGTTAATTATGATGTGACAGCAGTTTGACAGTTATACTCATACGATGCTATATGTAAGCATATAGTGTCCTGCTCTTACAAAGCTGTATGTAACCATATAGCGTCATAAGAGTGGATCTGCCAAACTACTGTCACATTGAAATTAATAGTTCATTTTCAACATATTGACATCACTTAACGATCTTATTAAAACAGTGACAGGCACAAGACAATCCACTAACAATGTAATATGGATGTCAAATGAGTCTAGACATGCTTGAAAATGCTGACAAAGTCAAAACAGTATGTCATAAATAAAGATCACTTATTATAAGCAGCTGTTTGGTGTATCTACTGTAATAAGAACAATTTAAAGTCTACAAAATGTCATTGACCACATTCGTGTTTGATCTCTTATTTATCTGTTTCCATAAAATTTATTGTCCCACATTTTTCACACTAACCTTTTTCTTTTCACATGGTACACAACAACTGCATAATGCATCTCTATAATCTGTTATAAAAGTAATTGAAGGAAGTTGTGCATCAAAATTACATTGCTTTTACAGTTTTCTTGATTTTTAACTATTCTTTTGTGACTTCTGTCCACTTGTCCAAAATGAATAAACTGTCATTTGGAAATTTTAACGTGTCCATTTCACATTTTTCCTCGCGTAGTTTTGAAATATCCATTTTCAGAGTATCAATTATAAACTATAAATTAGTAATGGTTTCACTTATCTCAGTAATTTGATCCTTACAGTTATCTCATGTTATTCTTTTGATACAAGCTTCACATTTTTATGGAGATTTTACCTTAGTTGGTATACTGAAATGCATTCTAAATACGTAGTTATATATTGTTGTATAAATATATTGGATTAAATTGAGATTTTTTAAAACACTTTTGGCTGAGCCTGTTTCTTAAATAAGTTTAATCATTCAAAATTTTTGTTAGGTCCAAACTAAATTATTCAGGACTGTTGAAGTTTCAGTGGTTTATTTTAGGTTCCTAAGAAAAAATTAAAAACTTTTATTTGTTAGGAAAATGGAAAATAATAAAGGAAAAAAAACTGCATTCATTTTATTTTCACTGGTTTATTTTTTACAAAGTAAAATAAAAAATGTAAGTATACACTTTATTCCTGCCTAGATAGTTTTACTTTAAGATATGATACATTTTTCTACATTCCTTATGCTACAGTGTATAATCATCATCATCATCACCACCACCACCCATTTCTACCATTATGTGATGCTCTTCCACAAGTCTTTGTTCCACCAGTCTGACGGTCTCCCTCATGGTCTGTTTCTGTCTCTTGGACCCCATTCCAGAACTGCCTTTACCTAGCGACCATGATTTCTTCTGGCAGCATGGCTGGCCCAATGCCATTTCATAGTGACTATTCTGTGTAGGGCATGTAACCCCCAAATTTTGTATTGTTTGGATGATAAATAAAAAATTTATTTTATTATCAATATGCTAGCAAATGTCATGTGTGCAATCATAATGTTAAAAAAAAAAGACATGGCTTTCAAAATTTGAAATATCATAAATTACAACATCAAGAGATTAAATCCTAAAAGGTGGTATGGTTACTTATGTCCTTAGGGAGAACACATAAGCCAGGTTTCATCCAAATCTGAGGTTGTTGGTGAGAAAATGCTTTTATGTGATTGACTTGGATCATTCCATTTCAATTTAATCTGCATTTTTTTCTATTTTATTATTCCATGTAGTTATTTGTTCCCCATGATTGTTTCATTTTAAAAATTTGCCAAGCATAAGAATCCACTGTCCTATGTCACCTCCACATCAGTCACACCAAATTAACGAGTAGTTTTGTCTCATGTAATGAGCCATCCCAACATTTTGGTTGCAGAATCTTGTGGACAGTAACACACATTCTACTGAAATGCCCCACCAATCTGGATCTCCACGTCAAGCATAGTCATCTGAATTCTTTGCCTCGAATGTTGGAAGTTCTTCATTTCTTCCAATAAAGTGATTTTTATTCTCAGTTCTAATGATTTAAACTTTCTCAGTATGGGATTAGGGTGATTGATGTTGTGACATTTCGCACCACATTCTGGACCTGAGGACAGCTCGGCTCTGTCTACTCTGCCACCTCACTTGGTCATTCCTTTTTTACTCTGTTTTTAGTTACTCTAAGATCAAGTAGCTCTTTTTTCCATTATACCCTGTTTTACTTTTTTGGTAGAGCTCTTCATATGCCATTCCATTGAAGGAGAGATCTTAAATGATTCCATACCTTTTATTCTTAAAAGGTTCCATACCTTTTATTGCAGCTGATGATGAAAGAACAGTTGAATGGGTTTTTATACCTCCTATGAGAGAATGAGTTCTGTTCCCTTCTTTAATATTTTGACTATAATCGATTGGAATGTGACAATTGTGGGAGGGATGCTTCCTGTCACATGCTGAGCCTTGGGGGAGAGGGAGAAGGAAGTGTGTCATCTGCAATGTGGCTACAGCTCTGCCCAATCCTTGTACCCCCTTGTTCAGTTATTTCTCATCTATGGCATCAATATTGCTTTCAATGTCTCAATTTTGCTGCTCTTACTTTCTGTCATAATTGATCAAAATTCTGGATAATGCCACTAACTTCAGGTGGAGTACCTCATGAACAAGGAACTTAGTCCCTTGTCTGCCTAATGATCCACAGTTCTCTTACATTTATTATTTTCACCAGGAACTGGATGTCCTCTCAAGCACTCGTCCCTTCTCTCATGCACTTGAAACCTAGCTTTACCAATTAGCTACCTGAGGTCATCATATCTGTAATGTTGAGCAGTCCACCTCCAAACATAACAATGGTCTCACTGAGGCCTTCAATGAATAAAATTAGCATACCAACCTTATACAGAAACAGGTCTCCTGTGCATTGTCCTTCCAGTCACCTACCACCTCCCACATACCCACCATCTGGCTACAGAGGTTCACATCTGTCTACATGAATGGCCACCGACAAGCTGTGGCCAAGAATCTGCTGGACCACCCACTTGCTGAACATGCTGCCCAACACAGTGTGATTCACTACAGTGACTGTTTTATAGCCTGTGCCATCTGGATCCTTCCTACCAACTCCAGCTTTTCTGAACTGTGCAGGTGGAAACATTCCCTTTGCATATATCCTACATTCCTGTAACTTTCTGTCTCAGTGTTTGCTAGTTCTTCTCCTCCACCTACCTGTCCCATTCCCTGCTCCCTTTGTTGTAATACACAGCTCTTAAATAATCCCACAAGCAGCACTACACCATCCCTGCTATTCCTCCGCCTTCTCATACCATGTCTCTTCCTTACCCCACTGCTCAAGCCAGATTGCTGCTCCAATCAGACAGAGATGTTTTCCGCATCTTGCCACAGCGCCAGAGACAGTAGTGATGTGTGTGTGAGATGTGGATATGTGTGAGTTTTCTACTTTGGAAGAAGACCTTTTGGCCAAAAGCTTAAATGTATAGCAGTCTTTTCATTGTGCCTGTATCTGAGTCAGTGTTTCCTCCATATGGTGAGTTGTTGTCTATTGCTTTCATAATGTTGTTCCATCCTGGATTATTGATTTTTTGACTTCATCCACATTGTAATCGTGACAGTACAGACGAAAGCCTTTGTACAAAAGTTCCTCCTGCAGTTGGAGAACTCCAGCGTCTGCCCTGTGTTGTCTATTTACAGTTGTTGAGCAGCCCTAGTGACACTTTGATAATCACTGCAGAGACAGTTTTTGTATGTAGCCTTTCACCTGTATTGTCACACTTACAATACTGATGGTTTGAAAATGGACATAGGTGTCCTAAACTAGACACCATCTTAACTGAATAAGTTGTTAGCTGAGAACTGATGCAGCTATGCCATTTAATGTTTTGAGTGGGTCATTACAGTGGGACAACACCTGTCCATGGCAACAGAGTGATATAATGAAAGTTTATTATTTTTTAGTTAAACATTACTGTAGCTCATATAATGTAAGTTTAATTTAGCATCACTTCATTAGACTGAAATTAAACTGTGATTTTTCTCATACATGTTTATCTTGGTAACACAATGACAGCTGTTCTGTACATGTATACAAAGTACGTCGTGTACCTACTCATGTTATAGAAAACAGCATGACTGCTCGAGGGTTAATTTGATTATACATACATGATCTGCAAAAATCATTTAAAAAAATCTTTATCTTGTGAGATTCCAGTGGGTGGTCATTGCAAACAATATGGAGATCAAGATAAAATATTGTGTTCCAACAGATCTTATTACTTGACAGTCAGCAGTGCCTGTTGCTATGTCATAGTCATAGAGCTGATCTATTGTGCTTTTTATCATTCAGGTAATATACAAATGATGATCTTCTTTGCTGGCTATTCCTTGATATTTTTACTTTTGCATGAGGTTATTTAGGATCTCATGCTTTACAAAATCTAAAGCATCATTAACTTGGTCAAAAATATTGCCAATGGTAAAAATTTCTAAGTTGTGTGCTGTATTATTGCAAATTTAGGAAACACTTTAACCATCAGCATGGGGAAAAGGAATGCATTTTGTACACTCCAGCTGTCTGTACAATCTTACCTAGTTTACTACAGACTTGATGTAGTATGAGGTTCATTCAAATGAAACCTGATCAATGTGTCTACCTTTGCCTTACACATAAGGTGGAAACATGTAACTGTGGGTATGGTGGCGCCATCTATTGGTAGAGAGACTGATGTGTGTGAACCATTTCATGTTGCATAGCACTAGTTTGGATTCACGCCGAAGAGAAGGTGGTCATGCAAGTTATTGTCCACTACCAAACATGCAGGCGAGTAAGCAGGAATGACAAGGAGTAATTTGATTTTTGGTGGTGGAGGGAGTTTGAGGCCTTGAAATGTTTCAGTGAATGAAGTCTGTGTACAGTGAGTACTGTCTGAGTCATTCAAGTATTGTAGAATGGTGCAAATGATTCCTTGAGGGGCACAATTCACTGGAAGATGATGCTTGTCCTGGACAGGCTCATCGTGTCATCACAGCAGAAACACATGTGCGGATGGATATGTGTGTGTGTGTGTGTGTGTGTGTGTGTGTGTGTGTGTGTGTGTGTGTGTGTGTGTGTGTGCGCGCGCGCGAGTGTACACCTGTCCTTTTTTTCCCCCTAAGGGAAGTCTTTCCGCTCCCAGGATTGGAATGACTCCTTACCCTCTCCCTTAAAACCCACATCCTTTCGTCTTTCCCTCTCCTTCCTGAAGAAGCAAACATCAGTTGCGAAAGCTAGTAATTCTGTGTGTGTGTTTGTGTGTTTTGTTCATTGTGCCTGTCTGCCGGCGCTTTCCCGCTTGGTAAGTCTTGGAATCTTTGTTTTCAAATATATTTTGATTTGTGTATTCCTACTAATGTTTCTGGACTTAAACATATTCTGCAAGCAGTAATGGCATTGATTTTCGTTTACTGTATTGAAACTCTTTCCTCTTTGATATTCCTTCGCACTTATTTTTATTGAAGTTCCTTATCTACACCCTACTTCTTGTTATGTATAATTATCCTTCAAAGTTTTGACATTCCATGCAATTAATGCTGTATCATCTGTGTAAGCCACCACCTGGACTAGCACTTCACTATTGTTCCCCTCTGGTGTGTTAGCATTTGCCAAATTACCTTCTCTAGTGCAAAATTAAAAGATTAGTGCAGAGATCACATCTCCCTCCTCTACATGGAACTCCCCTGACAACTCTGGTTTTGTTCTGAACTTGAAATCTGTTGTTATCATTAGCCTTTATCATATGATGATGGTGGCCAGGTGGACCACAGAAATATCATGTGCAGATGACAGTTTGATTCGGCTCAAGACCGGACAAGAATTTGATCTGTTAATGGACTGGGAAAGTCTGCATAATTACATGTTGTTTTCATTGTTATTTCTGTCATCCTCACTAGTGGTGAGATTCTAAAATATTTCATGATTTGTAGAATCTTAACTCGTATCCAGACTGTCATATACTAGTTTAAAATCGATGTTGAGCTGTTGCAGTTCCTTGTCATATTCATAAAATTTCTCTAGCACTTGTGCCCATAAAAAAGTGTCTGGTCCATTGAGGATCTGATTCTCCTAAATACCTCCTGATAGTTCCCAGTAGTCTTTTCATCCAGCATTCTATTCAAGAGACTAAAATTATACTATACACGTCATACATTGTCTCCAAGAGAGTAACTCCATGGTAACTTCTGCACTTTGATTTATCATCTTCATTAGGTAATGAGCAGATTATTCCCATGCTACAATCCTTAAGCATTTCTGCCTTTGTCCATATTAGCTTTCTAAATTCAGTAACAGCCATTACCATCTTCTTTCCCCACGAATTTTAGTAATTTTTCTATGCTGTCTTCTTCTTCTGCTCCTTTTTAATTGCATCCTTCTCTTCCTGTAAGTCTGGTGGTTCGACTTCCTGGTTCTCCACTTCTAATTCCAGTTGAAAGTACAGTTCCTCCTCCTCACGCAAGGTTTTCTCACTGTTATCTCCCCCTTTCCAGTGGGTAACTCAGCAAAGTTCTCTTGCCATCTTCCCAACCCTTTGCTTTTATCTCCAGTTAGTTTTCCATCTTTATCCTTGTAGAAGACTGTTCTCCTCTAGATCTTTACATCTCTTTACTGCCCCTCATTTCATCCAACTGCTCTACTTTCAGTCTTTCATACAACCTTTTCTTCACCCTGCATAATTTATCTACTCTCTTCCTTTTCTCAGTGTACTTTTCTGACAGTTACATTGTTTCCCTTTGCAACATTCTTTGCCTTGCTTCATTTCTGTCTTGTATTTACCAGTGAACACTCATTGTTGAACCGTTTAACTGTTCTTTTGTGCTCAAATCTCCTGAGTACTTCCTCCACAGCTAGACTTACGGCTGTTTTCAGTGTCTCCTATGTACTTTCCACATCCCTTTCCTTCCACGTGTGTTTTCTTGTCATAAGAATCTCTTCTGATTTATTCTAATAGAAGATTCAGGCCAGAATAATGGCAATATTATGATAAGGAAAGATTACCACTCACCATATAGCAGAGGTGCTGAGTCTCAGATAGGCACAACAGAAAGACTCTCAAACAAGTTTAGCTTTCGGCCAAAAAGGCCTTCATCAGAACACACACACACACACACACACACACACACACACACACACAGAGAGAGAGAGAGAGAGAGAGAGAGAGACATACGTGTGTGGATGCCAAATCGTGTTGCGGATGGGTCAATGAAAACTGTCTCAGTCTTTTCTTCTGGTAGCCAGTTTCTGTGTGAGTATTCAAGCAGAGAACTTGCTCACAGCAGCCAGACTGGCCTCAGCAGTCAGAGACAGTTTTTTGTGTGTGTTTGTGTGTGTGTGTGTGTGTGTGTGTGTGTGTGTGTGTGTGTGCGTGTTCTGTTTAACTGCGACCAAGGCCTTTTTGCCCAAAACTAACTTATTTGGCAGTGTTTTTGTTGTGCTTATCTGCGACTCAACATCTCTGCAGTATGCAGGTAATTAATTAATCCTTTTCATAATATTGTCATTCTTTTAATTTCTTCTTGTGTTCTCCCTGCTATTTGTTAATTTGAATATGTTCTCTATTGTGTTCTTGCTTTTCCTCTACTCTTTTTGTTTCTTGCCAATCTATCTTCTGCTTATATCTGTTTCATGCCAAGTACCGATCTGTGTCATGTCCACCTCTCTGCAGCTACTAAATGCCATATTGTCTGATGTGCACCTTATCAGAAATTTTATGGTCTATTTGGTTTCATGTAGCTCTGTCGCCCAAGTGCACGTCTCAATATCTTTCCTTGGATGCCATACGCTTCTTATTATCATCATCTCACTGGTGAAATCTGTTAGCCTTAGCCAGTATCATTACTAGCTTCATAGAGGCCTTCT
Organism: Schistocerca gregaria; assembly: GCF_023897955.1. NCBI lineage: Eukaryota > Metazoa > Arthropoda > Insecta > Orthoptera > Acrididae > Schistocerca > Schistocerca gregaria. Next base: position 169,580,498 of record NC_064927.1, on the reverse strand, counting down.
TTTCATATTATGTTTATTCTTTGCCTGTTTTTGCGTTCAGACCCCCAAGAATCATTTTCACATCATGTCTTTGAGCTTTGATGGTTTCCTCGTCCAGTTTGGAATAAAATAAATTGTTCACATCTTCATGTGCATCCTCTGTTGGAGCATGGTCAAATGTCATAGCAGGTTAAAAAAAGTTTGTCCTAAAAAGTAGATGTAGATATCTCAAAGAACACAACCTATTTTCTTTGAAACTAATTACATTTGTTTTTATTTACCTACATATGAGAAAGCTGGTACAATGATGGCCTATATCCCATCCACTGCACATCAGCATATGTTTCCCTGATGTTATATCATTCCTGCACTTTCCACCATATTTCTTATGATGCCACTATTTTCACTCTATACTTATCCATTTCTTCTCTGATTTCTGACAATTTTCCAGATCTCGTAAGTGTCTGCACATGCTAGGTGGATATTGTAATATTCATTTTCCTTGTTACCAAAGCAACACAACATAGATCAAATTTGAGTAATATTTATTTGATAGTGACTTTTTCTTCAAGTATCTGGTGGAATATCTGAACACTATAAATCAAAGCCCAAGTTCATTTATTACATATAGAGTATGAACACCAAGTAAATGATTGGCACAGATGGTCAAGTAAAAACAATTATCAAACAAAAGAACAATTATACTTTTCAAAATTACTGGCTGACAGGACCTTGATGATTCATTACACAGTTATAAAAATATCCATTTCTGTTGAATGACCTTTAGCAGTTGGAGAGTTAGCTCTGAGTAAGATAAGCCACAATCATGATGGTCACTTGAACCTTGAGAATACACCATCCCATCATGAAACTGTAGCACACAAATGTCTGCAGTGTCTTGTCATTAGTTAAATGTTTATTAAGTAATGAATATGTTATATCAGTTAAAGCTGTACTAAATATTTATGTGCATGAAGTAGCTATCATCTAGATATCATTCACTATCTGCCATAATGACAAAGATATTTGGTAACAACAGTTTAATTGTTGAGAAAATACATTTCACCCATCGTTCCACCCTACTCAACATCAAATAGGTAATGCAGATAACAAGTATTGACTGTTTTATCTATTCTACTGTTGTTTCATATATCAAAGTACTGTAACATTTCAGTAGAATACTTCAATAATATGTTTGAATAAATTAATTACAGCTTATTATTAGCTGTAGGTAATTAATATTACTATTTTGTAACTGATAGATAATGTTGACAATGAAAAAATATATAATGCTTTTAAAATTAAAACACATCATCTTTATATTTATTATTAATGACTGTATTTATTACTAACGACTGTTGATAAATTATATAGTAGGCATTGGAAAACATATTCCATGTATTATTGTATGAGTTGCCAGTTATTTTTAATTAACATTATTCTAATTGACAGGAAAATACTGCAGAGTGTGCGCTGATATGAAGACTCCTGGCAGATTAAAACTGTGTGCTGGACCGAGACTCGAACTCGGGACCTTTGCCTTTCGCGAGGAAGTGCTCTACCAACTGAGCTACCCAAGCACGACTCACGCTCTATCCTCACAGCTTTACTTCTGCCAGTGCCTCATCTCCTACCTTCCAAACTTTACAGAAGGAGAACTTCTGTAAAGTTTGGAAGGTAGGAGATGAGGTACTGGCAGAAGTAAAGCTGTGAGGAGGGGTGTGAGTTGTGCTTGGGCAGCTCAGTTGGTAGAGCACTTGTCCGCGAAAGGCAAAGGTCCCGAGTTCAAGTTTCGGTCCGGCACACAGTTTAATCTGTCAGGAAGTTTCAGGAAAATACTAATCTGTAATCTGTATACTATACAAGGCATGGAAATAAAAAACTTGTTATTGAAAAAACTTACACAAATGAAATGTGCCCTTCAGTGGCCAATCCCTGCACTGCTCCATGTCAATTTTTGACTGTTGGAAGCAGTGCTGCAAGTCTTTTTCTGCTACACTGTTGAGGAATCTCATCGCTTTTTCTTTCACTGTATCCATGAACTTGAACCCAGTTCCTTTGAGTGCAGACATTAGTTCTGAGAAGAGAAAGGAGTCACATGGCGCTATGTCAGGTTAATACAATGGATGTGCTATTGATGAATGTCATTTCTTGCCAAAAACCGCCTCACAAACTTCACATTATGGGCTGGCATGTTGTCCTGATGAAGAATTCATAAGCGGTTCTTTCACAGATCTGGTCTCCTCCATCACACAGGTTCACAGAGGGTCTTCAGAACAGTTATATAATAAGCTTGATTGACAGTCTGACCTTCAGATACCCAAACAATGTAGATAAACCCTTGGACATCGAAGAAGATAATCATCATGGCTTTGAATTTTGATTTTCTCATGTGCGCTTTCTTCTTCCTAGGGGATTGACGGCTCTTCCAATGCATGGATTGTCGCTTAGTCTCTGGATTATATTGGAATATCCATGTTTCATCACATGTAATTACATTGCTGAGATAATCAGGATTATTTTCAATGTTTTCAAGAGTGTCAGCACATCAGTCCACTTGCTGTTGCTTTCACTCATTTGTGAGGATTCTTGGCGACTTTTTTAGTACAAACCTTTGTCATGCCCAGATCATCGTGTAAAATCTATCTAATGGCTTCCTTATTGATGAAGGCAAGTTCTGTAATTGCTTGAATTCTCAGGTGGTGGTCTTCTGGCCTTCTCCAACCTGTCTTCAGGTTTTGGAGTGGAAGGATGGCCTGATTTCAGATCGTCTTTGACATCTTCCCTGCCATACTTGAACCTCTTAACCCATTTGAAAACTTGCATATGAGATAGATGCTGATTACCATAAACTTGTTTCAGCAGATCGTAAGTTGTTGTGGCGGATTTTCCAAGTTTGATGAGGAATTTGATCGTAACACATTGTCCCACTTTAGAGCGTAGTGTAATTCCAATGGAGCTCAGACACGTGGCCCATTTCTGTGAAGGCTCACAGCCAGACTAACCATCACACTGGTGTGAAATTTTGTATGCATTTCAGGGAGAGTCCCAAGGTTATTCACCCTTTTTTCTCTTTACCATTGGCAAAGCCAGAAATGCACACAATGACCAATCAGGTTTCTTATTGCTACATCTCGTGTATGTAAGTACATTTTCCGTAGGTGGTTTCATAGGGATAAGCTTTAGGAGTGCCATAATACATGGTACCATGTGATCCAAACATGCTGGAAAAAGTGGCAGATGCTATATATGTAATAGGCATGAAAAATCTTGAGTAATAGAAACCCAAAAACTATTATCCCTTCTGGCGGAGAAGCTAACATGAACACCAGCGGACAACTGAACAATTTCTGCACCACAGAATGTTCGTAACAGTTCTCTCTTCAGTGAAATGTGCCTCTAGTTCATTCACATACTGATTTCTGAGAGGTACTGTATTAAATGGCTATGTATAGTTAACATAAGAAAGCAATAATGCTTTGTATCAAAACCCACAATGGAAGTCTAATTCACATTTCGTGGAAACCACTCATGAACAGATACTAGAGGACTTACCGTAAAGATAACACATTGAGTTGCCTGAATGAAAACACTGTTACATATGACCGCTATCTCCAGCCACTTTAGCCAGACTGCAGTTGTAGCATTGACCAAAAGCAACAATATAGAATTGGGGCAAGGAAGGGAGAGGGATAGCAGGGTACAGTCAGGGTAGAGACGAGCACTGTCTCTGGTGGAGCTTGCAGGGAATACTGTAAAACGTGCCAGGAAAGACTTGGGCAGCTTAGGAAGGCTGTGAGTGAAGTGGGGAGGGGCAGGGGGGTGGAGAAGAAGAGCAGCAAAGGAGTGGAGCAGAGAGGGGAAAAGAGTGGTAGGTACGTAGGGCGTGAGTGAGCACTGTGAGGGTAAGAGGACATGAATTGGGAGGAGGTTGTTGGACAGGGGTGGGGGTGGGGCGGGGGGGAGGCAGAACTGTTAGATGGAGGGTGTGGGGACAGGAAGTTACTGTAGGCTGAGTCCAGATAATTTTGGAAGTGGAGAATTGTAAGGATAACTCCTATCTCCACAGTTCAGAAAAGCTGATTGTGGAGAGGAAAATCCACATGGCCTGGGTTGTGAAGCACCCATTATGATCAAGCACGTTATGTTCAGGTGCATGATGTGCCACAGGGTGTTCCACTTTGTTTTTGTCCCCAGTTTGGTGGTGGCCATTCATCCTGATAGACAGCTGGTTGGTAGCGCAATACCAATATAAAAAGCTGTGTAGTGACTGCAGTAGAGCTGGTATATAACATGGCTGCTTTCACAGGTGGCCTGACCTGTGATGGGGTAACTGAACATAACATGCTTGATTTTAATGGCTGCTTCACAGCCTGGGCCATCTGGATCCTCCACCTCACCACCATCTTTCCTGAAATGCGCAGACAGGAGTTATACTTAAAAGCAGATTCTTTGGTCCTGAAATTATTATTTTTTCCCCTTTATTGTAATTTTGACACCTGTCCAAACAACAGGTAGGCTGGCAGCAGCATTCTACGCCACTCTTCAGCCTGAGAGTAGACAACAAGAAAAACGGAAAGAATACTCATAATTGACATAATGGCGGGTAAAAAAAAAGTAGACATAGAATACAAAACATGGAGCCGTTCACGCTCAAAGATAATCCACACTACAAACTGTTGACACAGTGCACAAACACTGATGATATCGATGGCACACGTGAATGATGGAGCGTGACGGTGAACACTAAACACAAAACACGACGGCACACACAAGAAACGGATGACGATGATCTCCGGCTCGCGAATGTCCACTTAACGTGTGCGAGTCCAAGGACCTGCCAAAGAGGGGAAGAAGAGTGAGGGGGAGGGAGAGGGGAGAGCAAAGATGGCAGTGGCAGAGGAGATGAAAGGGGGTGTGGAGGAAGGGGGGTAGGAGAAGTCCGGGGGAGGAGTGGGGAGAAAGGGAGGAGGGAGGGAAGGGGGAGAGAAGGGACAGCTGGTGCCCAAAGGAACAAACACAGGAAGGGGGAGGGAGGATCAAAGTTGGTAGGAGGGATAGATGGAGGGGAGGAGGGCATCGTCAGGGTGGGGGAGCTGGCAGAAGCCACCTTGGGAGAGAGTGTGGAGAGTGGAGCAATGGATAGCAGGTGGGACATGGAAGTACAGGCGCGGCAGCGGACGGGGGCGGGAGAGGATGGGAGAGACCAGCGCGTGAGTTGAAATTATCTCGGTGTCAACCCACGTTAATGTACAATCCCCAAGCCCTCCACCCAACAACTTCTGCCCCCTCTGTCCTATAGCCTACTCCCTATCCACATACCCTCCCCCTCATTGTGCTTGCTCTCTGCCAACACACTCACCAGACTTTTCCTGTCTATGCTCCCTTTATTTTTCAGTTTTCGCCTCCCCCCCCTCCCCACCTGTACACTGCTGTCCCTCCCCATTCCATACCCCACTTCAGATTCCTGGTTTTGTTCAGTGCAACAGTTGCAGTCCAGCTAGAGTGGCCAGAGATAGTGGACATGTATGCCTGCTTGTGTAAATGGGTGTGTATTTTTCTTTCTTTTCTGAAGAAGACTTTGGTCAAAAGCTGAGCACAAAACAATCTCAGACTTCTTTCCACATCAGTTCAGTATAAAACATCGAGCTTTTGGCAATTTCCACCATCGTCATTGTCAGGAGCAACTGACTGTCAAAATCGATGCTGTGACGGCCTGATGTAGCCCAAAGACAAATTCTGATTACCGAGCAGTTAAGTCATGCTGTTACAGATGGTGTCAATGTCTGTGCTGGTGGCACCACTACTTCCGTCATGGTATAAACACTGCGACAAATATCTATGGCTCTTCTCCGCATCGAGAGCTTTCTTCCATATACCACTAAGATTATATCTACTGTCACAGATAAAGGTTTTCTCATACATTCTTATGTTTACAGGCTCTTTTTAATTATAAGAGTCCCAGTAGTTTGTCAAAATGTATTTTATGTTTGTTTGTGAGGTGTGAACAGCAACTGCGGATTTCTCCAGCTCACGATTTTTAATAGCATTTCATGTTCTGCTCACCAGTTGGAAAAGATGCGAATGGAATGGCTGATGTTATTGTTTCCACATTCACATGGGACATTGTAAATTCCAGGAGTCCTGAGGCTGAGATTGCTCTTAGCAGGGCTTAGCATCTGCGTTATCTTCTTAGGAGGTCAGATAACAGAGCTGATACCTCATCTTTCAAGGACTTCCTATTTTGCTGGATGTAGCATTGCAGAAGGGAGGGAATGCAATCAGTGGCTCATCACATGAATATTCAACATTTTCACATTTCCTTTTCTTGGTGAATGCTGACTTGTTGTCATGTGACCCTTAGCCATTCTTCTGGAACACATACTTCATATGATCGATTTTGGAATCCCAGTGGTCTTTATAAGTAATGATTTTTCTTCTGTGTACCAGTGTATTTACAGCTGCTCTCTTCTGTACTGGATGGTGAAAACTTAGGGCATCAGGTATAAATCAATGTTTGTCAGCTTTCGGTACACTGAGTGGCCGAGACTTCCATCTGACATTTGTTGTACCAGAACATCTAAAAACAGCAGCCTCCCCTCGTTCTCTGTCTTGACAGTTCAAGATGGTTCAAATGTCTCTGAGCACTATGGGACTTAACATCTGTGGTCATCAGTCCCCTAGAACTTAGAACTACTTAAACCTAACTGACCTAAGGACATCACACACATCCATGCCCAAGGCAGGATTCGAACCTGCGACCATAGCGGTCACGCGGTTCCAGACTGTAGCGCCTAGAACCACACAGCCACACCGGCCGGCTGTCTTGACAGTGAAGAGGATGTTTGGGTGCATGCTGCTCAAGTGTTCCTAGAAGTGCTCAAGAGCTTCTCTACCACGTGGCTAGACCATAAACGTATCATCAGCATAACTATAAAATAAAGATGGATGAAGGGGAGCAAAATTTAATGCACATTCTTCAAAATTTTCCATAAAAAAGTTGGCTATTACTGGAGACAATGGAGAACCCGTAACCATTTCATCCATCATTTCATAAAATTTACTTCCATACCAGCGCAGCTGTTGGCACCATCTATGACAGCATGATGTAACTACCGACCAATCAGCAGCTGTCTTTGTGCTATATAAGGCCACCACAGCATCGATGTTGACAGTCCGCTGCTCCTAATGCTGACAGTGGTGGAAATTGGTAAAAACTCAAGGTTTGGCCCTGAACTGATGTGGCAAGAAGTCCGAAAATGTTTTATACAACAGTGCTGTCACAAAAAAGTTCATTCTCTTAACACTATGTCATCTTTATGGTGAGTAACAGTCCATCCTTTTCATAATTGTTGATGTTTCAATGTGGATTTTCAATTTTTTGCTAGAAGACTTAATTTGTTACAGACTTTCTACCTGCTCTTAACAGTTATATGTGAATTTCCTTGTTCATGCTTGGGAAGGAAAGACCTAATGAACAGGAATGGAATGCCTGTTAATAAATGGTAATATTATTACCTTTTTGGTTTGTTAAGCTGGTTGGTATTACGAGAGGAGAAATATGTGACTTTCTAATTTAATATGGTAGTGGGTAGTCCTAATTTCTGTGGAGGGTGTTGTGGAAAGGTTATCAAATCTTAGTGAAGTTGCAATAAAAAGAGTTAATCACTTTTCAGGATTGAGAGAACTGATCTGAACAATCCATTCTGTAGGTTATGCCCTCGTATCATCTGTGTATGCATTGTCTGTTACTTCTTTGACATCAGTGTTGTCTTCAAGATCTGTTCTCCTTTCCATGCACTTCTATTGAGAAACTGATTAAAATGCACATACTTTCCCCTATATTTTCAAAATGGAGACCATTTCCTGCTTTCATTTCATTATACCCACTCAACTTTGTGAACACTGTAGATAATGCGACTCCTATAAGCTTCCCCTCCTAAAGATAACTTTTGTTTTAGGAATAATTATTTTCTGATCAGATTGGAAAGTGTATAAATATAAAATTAATTGTTATTAATTAAAAATAATTTTCATGCAATCTAAGGGTATAATGATTAGTACTTAATGTGAAACTGTGTGTATTAATTTCAGTAGCATTATCATTATCATCAATCAATGTCATTTAGTGTTTCTAACAGTATGTTCCACAATAAGATAATACCATTTACTTGATTATTTTTTGGTGGTGGGGGGGGGGGGGGGGGGGGGAGTGAAATGTTTTCTCAACAGCTAATGCTGTTATCAGCCAGTCTCTAAATCTCTGAAAAATTCCAGATAACAAGTGACATCTGTGGTGTAATTATGCCATGTAGGAGGATGTTTACTAGAGATTTAATTGATAAGAAATATTAATTATATAGTATGTATTTATGTAATGATGAAGAGAGTAATGTGTGCTTATTTGTCGTACTTATTTATGACAGTCATGTATTTTCAAAGTTTTCATTTTACTGACAATAGCCCCTATCTACTTAATTGCAGCCATAGCTGGAAGGAGCAGTGGTCAGTCATCACATTATGAAAAGTGTTGTTGGTCTTTTATATTCTTCTTCTTTTTCTTTTCTGAAAATTGTTTGCACATGAATTTATTTGTCATTTACTTATATGATATCTAGATTCTTTATAACTGATTCATCTGTCACTTCTTTGTAGAAAAATTCATAATTATAAATGAAAAACACAAAATTATGACTGTTTTACAGTGATGTAGAAGTCTACAATTCTGTTCTTTTAATTTACAATGTAAGTTGCATTCTGCTTATTTTATACTAACTGTTGCAGCTGCACTCACATATCAATAGTTTTTATGATTAGTAAGTAAGTTACGAGTAATAATGTCAGCTACCCTCACATGTCTGCCTCTTTGCAGTGGAAGGACATGGGCAGAGTTGTGCTTGGATGCCTCAGGCTATTGATGTACCTTTACATTATCCAACAAGTTTAATTATTTTTAATATGGTTTATGTTCACTGATGTAACAAGAGATGTTCTGTTTCCTACTTCACCCTCTTAGGGGTCATTTTTTTAAAAAGTAGTTTATGTTCTTCCAGAGTTCAAGCTCTCTCCATACCCAATTTCACCAAAATCATTTCAGCAATTTAATGGTGAGGACGTAACAGGCTGAGTTATTTTCACATTTATAATATTAGTACGAATATCTGAATAGCAGATATTATGAGAAATTTGGGTGTATGAGATTTGTGAGAAAAGTAATTGATCCTGACAGCACTGCGAGTGATCTGGCAACACTACATTGGTTTTCATGTGTAGACTGGAGCGTTCATCCCTTCTGGACGCTCAGTCCAAGTTTCAGCTCTGTATAAACATCATGGGAATTTTTTAGGATGCCATCAGTAACCGATGTTTAACAGTAATGGTAATGGGTGACCTGTTAAATGTTTTCACCTTGCATCAAATTTTGACTGAAGGTTTGCACATTCGAAAGGTCTGTGCCAAAATGTTGCCACAGCTTAGAGAAAGACAATCAATAAAGGTGAACCTGAGACAAAGCAGCAAAGTGAGGAGTGGCACAGTGAGACATCACCTTAGCCTAAAAAACTCGAATGAGCAAATTAAAGATCAAAACAATGCTGATTTGCTTTTTTGACAGTAGGGGTATCATGCATAGAGAATTCGCTGCTCCAGGACAAACTATCAACCAAGTGTTGTACAAAGATGTCCTTGAGGGTCTGAGGGAAAGGGTGAATTGAGTGAGACTGGACACTGCAGACAAACGGGTGCTGCATCATGACAGCACCCCATTTCACAACGTCTTTTCCATCATGGAATATATGACCTCAAAAGACATTCCAGTTGTTCCACAGCCCTCCTATTCATTTATCTGAGTCTTTGTGATGTTTTTCTTTTCCTGACATTGAAAAATGTCTTAAAAGGATGCAATTTTGAGGGTCTGGAAAACATTCAAAAGAATGTGACCAGTATGTTAAAGTTTCACCATTTGAAGCCTCTCAGCACATCTTCCAAGACAGGGAACAATGATTCCACTAGCATTAGCTGCCAAAGGTAACTACTTTGAAGGGGACAATGTTCTTGTTTGAAAAAATAAAAACTTTGTTAGATAAAAAATTAGTCTCGCTTTTCTCACACACCTCATGTATTATGTTTCTCTGACACCAAGTTCTATAAAGCTGACATTTTCCAGGAGGCGATACTTCATACTGGTATGTTTCAATTTTTACAATGTGGAATCATGTTATTGACATTGCACATTTAATGTATACCTTTGGCAGTAAAGATCCCTGGCTGAAGCTAGTACCGAAGAATGATGTAATAAACAAGACAAAGTTTTACTATCAGTAGTGATAGATTCAGTTAAGTGTTCCATCGACTTAATATAAATACTTTTTAATATCAAATACTGTGTAGTAATATAAAAAAGTGTCATAAGTTTCTGAAATCTGTAGGAAATGAGTACATAGCTGGGTACAACGGTGGTCTAATGTGATGCGCTTACCCCTGTGATGGTAACTTAGGGTTACTGCTGTTTAGTTGCTTTTCCTAACAGCATCCCATACAAGCAAACCAGTTTTGTTTTTACCTGTGGTTGCTCATACTTTGGGTGCTTGGACTATACAAGGCTCTGTTTAAAAAGAACTGATTGATGTAGTCACAGGGTCGATCCACACACGTCTGCTTTCATGGCCCATAGCTAATTTGCTGCAAATAATAACCTGTAGCTACGATCCTGCAGTCTAATAGTGTAAGTATTGGCTAGAATTGTGAATTAAAAAATGCACAGAACTATTAAATAAAAAATAAATGAATAACTAAATCAAATGTGTTCTCTTCTAACATCTGTAATTGATGACAGAGAATTATGCTGAACAATGTGTATCCAGTAGAGGATATCTCAAATAAATGGGAAGTTATCATGCAGTATTCAGTTAAAATACAGGCAAAGAATACTCTTATGAAGTGCAGTAAAGTTACATTGAGAGCACCACGAGAATAGTAGCAATATCTCCAAGCTAAATAGTCATCGAAGATACACAACAACTAAATAAATTTCATAATCACAATACACAACATTCACTAGCTCAAATCATTTCAGAGTTCAACATGAGTCAAAAATTATCACATATGATACAAATAAAAGTAACCTGTACTCTCTCTGTCCTCCGGCCTGTAATATAAGTGGAAAAAATTAGAGTTCTCATGAGCTAGAGCTCCTTCAAAAGTTAAAGAGTATTCTAGCAACTATTTACAGTCACCTACATGGCTGAATCATACACATTACCATAGGCGGGTCTGTCTCCTTGCAACACTCTGCACAGAAAGTTGAAACTAGCTCCCTAGAGCTCTTCACTTGAAAGGTTCCAGTCTCCTCTTGATTCCCATAGTGTTCTGCTCCTGTCCACTTGTCCATTGGCTGAAGGCCATCCCCACCAAACACACATGGTTCCTACCTGATACAAATATCATTTCACTCATCTTTGCCACTTCACCACACTAAACTTAATATACACTAAAGAGCCAAAGAAACTGGTACACCTGCCTAATATCATGTAGGGCCCCCACAAGCACATAGAGGTGCTGCAACACAATTTGCCATGTACTCGACTAATGACTTAAGTAGTGCTGCAGGTGTTAACAACATGAACCCTGCAGGGCTGTCCATAAATCCGTAAGAGTACGAGGGGGCAGAGACCTCTTCATAACAGCACGTTGCAAGGCAGCCCAGATAAGCTCAATAATGTTCATGTCTGGGAAGTGTGGTGGCCAATGGAAGTATTTAAACTCAGAAGAATGTTCCTGGAGCAACTTTGTAGAAATTCTGGATGTAAGAGGTGTTGCATTGTCATGCTGCAATTGCCCAAGTCCGTCAGAATTTACACTGGACATGAATGGATGCAGATGATCGGACACGATGCTTATGTATGTGTCACCTGTCAGAGTCATATCTAGATGTATCAAGGGTCCCATATCACTCCAGCTGTGCACACCCCACACAATTACGAGCCTCCACCAGGTTGAACAATCGCCTGCTGACAAGCAGGGTGCATGGATTCATGAGGCTGTCTCCATATCCATACGTTCTATCTGCTCGATACAATTAGAAAAGAGACTTGTCAGACCAGGCAACATGTTTCCAGTCGTCAACAATCCAGTGTCCGTTTGAAGGGCCCAGGTAAGGTGTAAAGCTTTGTGTCATGCAGTCATCAAGGGTTCACAGGTGGGCCTTCGGCTACAAAAGCCCTTATCAATGATGTTTCATTGAATGAGTCACACGCTGACACTTGTTGATGGCTCAGCATTGAAATCTGTAGCAATTTGTGGAAAGGTTGCACTTGTGTCATATTGAATGAGTCTCTTCTGTTGCCGTTAGTCCTGTTCTTGCAGGATCTTTTTCCAGCTGCAGTGATTTGATGTTTTACCGGTATCCTGATATTCGCGGTACACTCTAGAAACAGTTACATGGGAAAATCCCCCTCTTCATTGCTACCTCAGAGATGCTGTGCCCCATTGCTCATGTGCTGACTATAACACCACATTCAAACTCACTTAAACCTTGATAACCTGCCATTGTAGCAGTAGTAACCAGTATAAAAACTGCACCAGACACTTGTTGTCTTACATAGGCTTTGCTGACCACAGTGCTGTATTGTGCCTGTTTACATATCTTTGTATTGGAACATGCATGCCTACACCAGTTTCTTTTGCACTTCAATGTATTACAACAATATTTAAATATAGGGTTGTTATAAATCTTGTGCCACACTCAGACCATTTACAATAACTGTAAATGAAGGATTGCCCATAAATAAATAAGTTAGTACTCTTGCACGAGTGCACTCATGATAAATGAGAACAGATTATCATTAAATATTATTTAAACAATTATTTACATCTCCTTCATAGAAATGTCTTTTGATTCTTTTTTCAGTTGTGGTGTCTGATAACACATGCAGCTGACCACTTTTAAATTAGCACAGTTTTTTTAATAACACTTGCAATCAACATTTGAATATAGTTACTGGCAAAATAGTAAACTGTTCAATTAAATAAAATGCATGTATGACAAAATATGAGGTGTTGATGCTTTGTTCATTTGCTGTGTAAAAGCAGAGAATACGATGTTTTGACAAACATTTGTGTGATAGAATGCTGCAAAAGGTGTAATGAATCAAGAAATAAAATAGAGACATATACATAGCTTTCAAAGGCAATACTATAATGCAATACTATCATGTGAGATATCATTTGTTGAAACTGCTTGAAGCAATTAAAAGTTATTTATTCAGAGGTTCATTGTGAAAATGTTTATTTGCTGTGAGAGATTAAATTCTCTGGTTTTAAAAATATTTAGATATTGTTGTGTCGCTGGATGCGCATCACTTTTTTGAGATTGTGTATGTACTCAGATTTGTATTAATATTTGGCTCTAAATTATAACAGACACTCAAAGAGCTTCATCAAGAACCTCTCTTTCAGTTTGTCTCAAAGCCCGCCATTGCTGGGAGCATAGCTGAACCTCTTAAGTGATTGATGCAGTGTTCAAATTCCCCACACTGGGATTTTCCCAACGTCTAGTCGTTTGCTCCTCTCTGTACCTGGCTTGCATGGAGAGGCAGTGGCATGCTCTGAACTCTTGGGCCTGTTAGTGTACAGCTGTGTGACAGATTCATTTACATCACACCAAAATGGGTGGCTGATTAGCTTGCCTAAATATGCTTAACTGTAAGCCCAATATAACTTTAATCAATAACAATGGTATATGAGACCAATTAAAATAGGTACAATCATTTCACTACAGTCTCCTTTACACCAGAAATCTTTCACTTCATTTTTTCCCTGCATAACCCAATCTCAGGTTTAGATTAAGGCTCTGACATGAAATGATTGAACTTTTGGTTCAGTTCATCTGCACTCAGTAGCTGAAATGTGCTTTTATCCTCAGTGATTTATTCAAGGGAGAGTTCCTTTGTGATCAAATTGCATAAAGATATATCTGTCTGAGCTGCATTTCAATCCACTATTGCCTTAGGAGTTTAACCAAATTGGAAAAGACTGTGTTCACGAAACTTCTTACCTTCTCCTTGCTGCATAACTCTCCATTAAAATAGGAGAAAACAATACCTCTCTCTATTTTATTCCAGTTTTAATTGGAATAAATTAATTTACTGCTATGCAATGTCTGATGCTTTCGTAAGACACAACTTGAAATGAAATTGTTACAAATAAAAGCTTTTCTCACACTTCCCACAGTATTCTATCACTACTAACGTATTCCCTGTCAACTAACTTCCATATATTATAAAACAGTTACTTTATTTTGTACACTCCTGAAATCACTGTGACCCTTCTGTGTTTCAAATTCCATCTTCTCAGTGAATTGTGCAACATAAAAGAAGAGAGTGATTAATGACAGCACTTATGTTACCACCTTTGTCTATTAGTTATTATATGCATGGCAAAGCTCACAGTCAAAGTTAACACCCATGTCTAAAGTGTTTGAACAAACTGACCCCAGTGTCATGCTGCTGAACATGCAGTGAAATTTAATTGTTAGCTTGAGCTTGTTTCACTGTTCTGACATTTGGGTCTCTTCTCTCTTTCAAAATTGATTCCAAACATATTTACCATCTTTCCCCTGCTCTCTTTTTTTCTGTTTCAACTCCATCTATGTACATTAATCTTTGTCTTTTCTTGTTTACTGCTTTCCTATTAAATAACATATTTGAGTTTGATGACAAAAATGAAAGTAACAGCTAAACTGTGGCATAACACAAACTCGATCCAGTTGCCAACCATACTGCGCATCACAATGCTAATGACTTCTAGAGCTGCTTCACTACATGGACCAGTTGTATACTCCCTTCAAGCACAAGTTTCTGTGAACTCTGAGGGGAAGGGGTGGGGGCAATTCTCTCTCCAGCATATCTTATGCTCTCACAATCCATGTGGCCTAAACCTCCAGCAACTTGTTGCTCACTACCCACCTTACCTTTGCCCTTCTCACTTCTGTTCTCACCACTCCTTCTCCATCATCTCTCTCATCACTCTTCTTCACCCCCCCCCCCCTTCCATCCAGGCATTCTCATTCTCCTCTCTCCCTCCCCCTCCCCTTCCTCCTAGACCTCTCCCATGTCCTTGTCGTCCCCCTCCCTGTCTGTTTCCCTCTCTCCCACTACCCCCTTTTTTTCTCTTTGCTGAGGCACCTCTCAAAAGTTGTACCACCTCCCATTGACTCATGCACAGGCACCTGCTTTCAATAATCAGTCTTGCCTGTACTGTGTGAATGTATGTTTATTTGTCAAGTGTGTAATGAGTTCAGTCTTGCAATTATAGTACACCTTCTCAGGACAAAATATGGCAACATGCTGGCCTGTGAATTCTTAAAGTTAATGCCCCCCCCCCTCAACCTCTCCCCCATCCATGCATTGAGTTGTTTACACTCTCCTCCTTTGAATGTTTCTTTAGTACTCTCTTAAACATACACACATACCATAATTTGTGGAAATTTCTGATGGAATATAAATACTTAAAAAATAAATTGCTAGCTTTCACAGTAACCTTTTTTATTTAGGGTACATACACACAGAGAAAACATACACACCCACACATATGCACACCTGTGCACCTACATGATGCCAGTTGGATGTACATTGCCAATACTGCAATTCAGCAGGTGTACCAGGTGTGGTGGGGGTTATGTCAGGTGCAGTGGGTGGTGGTAGGAAGAGGCACCAGGAATGGAGAAGGATTAGGGCAGGTGGCTAGTGGCTTGGTGGGAGGTGGCCAGCTTGCTGGCTAGGAATGTGTTAGGGAGGGTTGCAAGTACACAGGCTGGGCATATGATGCATGGCTGTCAGAGCCAGTGGGGAGTGGCAGATGCTGAAGGTGATGTGGGGGACTGAATTGGGAGGGACTGATACGCTGGTAAAATTGGAATCTGTTGGGTGAAGGGTGTGAGGGCAGTGGGTTACTAGGGACTGAGGCTAGAAGGCTAGAATAGTTACGCAGGCAGAGGATGTGTTTCGAGAATAACTCCAATCTTCATCATTCAGAGAGGCTTGTGTGTGTGTGTGTGGGGGGGGGGGGGGGGGGGGGAATTATCCAGATGGCCTTGGTGGTGAAGCAGCCATTGAAATTGAGCATCTTATGCTCAGCTGCATGTTGTGCCATCAGGTTGTCAGCCTTGTTCTTAGCAACAGTTTGGTGGTGGCCATTCATCCGGCTGGACCACTGATTGGCAGTCATACCGACATAAAAAGCTGAGCAGTGTTTGCAGCAGAGTTGGTGTATGACATGGCTGCTTTCACAGGTGTTCTGGTCTCTGATGGGGTAGTACAAACCTATGACAGGACTGAAATAGGAATTACTAGTTATGATCCCTTTGGCAAGGGGTTCGACATGGGAGTGGTATAGGGATGGACTAGGATTGGGTGCTTGGGTGGGTGATGGAACACAATTTTAGGAGGGCTGAGAAGGATCCTGGGTTGGATGTTCAGTTGTTCAAGTTCAGGGTGATATTGGGTGATGAGGTGGTGCCCCTTTGTAGTGGATTCTAATGGGTGGCAGGGGAATTGGGGATGTATGAGGATATGGTATGAAAAATCTGTTTGAGGATTTTGTCTGGGGATTAGTGCATGTTAGTGAAGGGCTTTCATGAAACTCTCAGTGTACTCGACAAGGAAGTTCTCGCCACTGCAGTTACATCATCCACAGATGGCCAGGTTGTATGAGGAGATTTTGGGGTGGAACAAATGACAGCTGTTAAGATACAGCTAAGGTTGACAGTTAGTGGATTTAATAAGTTTTTTTGTGGAAAATGGCATCAGAGAGATGTAGTTCAACATCAGTGAAGGGGGAGCAGGTGAAGCAAATGGAACAGAAGAAGTTGAGCCTGTGAAGGAATGAGGATTAGGGTGCCTTGGCTCTTCAGTCCAGATTGTGTAGATATCATCAATCAATTTGAACCAAACTAGGGGTTGCATGTTTTGTGAGGTGTGGAGGGTTTCCTCTAGATGTCTAATAAACAGGTTGATACAGCACAGTGCCATTTAGTTGCTCATGGCTGTGCCATGGATATTTTAGCATACCTTCCCTTCAGGGAAAAGTTCATGCACAAAAAAAAGTTTTGCATCACTCTAGTTCCTAGAACTCCTGAAGCTGGACGTTGACTGTGGATATTGTGTCACAGACACAGTCCCTTTGGCTATTCAGAGATATCACTAAACCCACACTCAGATGTAATCAACCATGCATGAGCAGCACCTATTACACAGAGTGGTCTGACAGCTAATCATTTCCAGTCAGTCCACCAGGAAGGAGGTACATGGCTCATGTTGTCCTTAGTTCAACCATTCCTAGACAGTCAATACCATGGTTCCATTGAGTCCGCATTGTTCTCAACAAGGAAAGTGTCCAGGTGTCTCAGAGTGAACCAAAGAGATGTTGTTTGGACATGGAGGAGATCCAGATTGACAGGAACTGTTGATGGCATGCCTCCTTCAGGCTGCCCAAGGTCTACTACTGCAGTGGATGACCGCTGCCTATGGACTGTGGCTCGGAGGAACCCTGACAAGCCACACCACCATGTTGAATAATGATTTATTAGGACGTTGTGTTATAACTCAAACTGTGCAAAATATGCTGCATGATGCACAGCTTCACCCCCAGTGTCTATGGGGAGGTCCTTCTTTGCAACCACAACACAATGCAGCGCAGTGCAGATGGGCCCAACAATATGCCAAATGGACTGCTCAGGTTTGAAATCTTGTTCTCTTCACCAATGAGTGTCGCATATGCCTTCAACCAGACAATCATCAGAGACATGCTTGTAGGCAGCCCAGTGAGGCTGAATACCTTAGACACACTGTCCATCGAGTGCAGCAATGTGGAGGTTCCCTGCTGTTTTGAGTGGAATTATGTGGGCCCGGCGTATGGTGCTGGTGGTCATGTAAGGCACCATAATGGCTGTATGATACATGAATGCCATCCTCTGACTGGTAGTGCAACCATATCAGCAGCATATTGGCGAGGCAAAGTCTTTGTGGATGACAATACTTCCTTCAGGATAACGACGTCGCTCGACTAGAGTGGCCAACATGTTCTCCAGATGTGAACCCTATCAAACATGCCTGGTGTGGAATGAAAAGTGCTGTTAATGGATGACGGGACCAACCAACTCCCTGAGGGATCTGTGTTGAATCGCCGTTGAGGAGGGGGACAGTTTGGACCAACAGTGCCCTGATGGGCTTTATGCCACAACAAATACAGGCATGCATCAATGTAAGAGGACATGCTACTGGGTATTAAGGTATTAGCATGTACAGCAATCTGGACCACCACCTCTGAAGGTCTCACTATATGGTGCTACAACATGCGATCTGTGATTTTTATGAGCAATAAAAAGGGCAGAAATGATATTTATGCTGATCTCTATTACAGTTTTTTGTACAGGTTCCAGAACTCTTTTTGATGTGTGTAGATATGTGATAGTATTTAATGGGTAATGTGTATAACGAATGAGGTTGTGGGTTTTGAGACTGAAGGGCATGGGGAGAGGAGATGTTCAACTGTAGCAAGACAATGGCATGTGGGATGTTGGTGAATGGGTACATGGTATCAACAATGATGAATAGGAACCTAGGAAACAAATCGATGGAGACAGTGGACAGTGGGTGAAGGATGTGGTTAATAAGGTTGAAATGGGAGACTAGGTTTTGGACAGTTCCTTTGAGGTACTGGTCAACAAGATTGGAAATTCTTTCAATCGGAGCACAATACTCAGCTGTGATGGGGTATCCACAATTGTTGGGCTGTGGATTTAGTTGTGCATATCAAACGTGTATGTGTTTGGTAACGATGGAGTGAGAAAAAAGGTAGACTCAAGGGAGAGATTCTGGAAAGGGCCTGTGGATTTTAGTTGGGACTGGAGGTTATTTTGGACTTTTGGGACGGTATCATTATTGCAGAGCTTGTAGGTGGAGGAGCCATACAATTGGTGAAGACCTTTTGCCAGGTAGTGATTGCGGCCTGTCATGACAATGGTGGAGTCTTTGTCTGCAGTGAGCATCATTAGGTCAGGCTTTGCTTTAATATTGTGTATGTCTGGATGTTGTGCCTCCACCTCTCTGATGTCTCTGTGCACACCTCTGTCCACATTAAACCAACTAGCCATCAACAGTACCCACATTTTGACAGCAGCCGTCTCTTCCACACCAAAAATCCCTCCCATTACAATCTAGCCACCTATGAATGACATATTTAATGATGAGAACTCCATTTCCCAGTATGCTGAAGGTTTCATGAAGGCATTCACAGGGAGGCACCATCTCCCAGACTTAGTCCATAAACAGATTTCCCATACCACATCCTCACACATTCCGAATCTTTCCACCATGCCCAAGATTTAGCTATAAAGGAGCACCTCCTCATCACACAATATCACACTGGACTGGAACAACTGTGCTGTTTCCTTTGGCTGGGCTTTTATCATCTATCGTCGTGCCCTTAAATAGGAACATTCTATATCCAAGATCCTTTCCACCCCTCCTAAATTAGTGTCCACCCAAACTACACAACATCCTAGATAATTTCTTTGCCACTCCTACGCCTGACTACTTGCCACACAGGTCGTAGCCCTGTGGAATACCCATGTGGAAGACCTACCTAGTGTTCCATCACTTCCTACACCAGCCATGTTACAGGCCTATCCTCTTCTAACCCATCAGAGGCTGGGTCATGTGTGAATGCAGCCATGTAATACAGTAACTCTGCTGCAAACATTGCACAGAATTTTATGTTGGTATTATTATAATTAGCCATTTACCAGGAAGATTGTCCACTGTTGAACTGTTGCCAAGAATGAAGTTGACCTGCCAGTGGCGCAACACACAGCTGAGCCTTTAATACATTGTGCCATAGGCTGCTTCACAACACAGGCCTTCTGGATTCTACCCTCCAGCACCCGCTTCTCTGAACTACGCAGCTGGTAATTATGGTTGCAACACATCTTCTGCTCCCATAACTGTCCTAGCCTCAATCTCTAATAACCCATTGACTTGACACCCTCACCAAAGAGTATCCTCCTGCTCCAACGTGTCTCCCCCTCCCAGTTCACTTCCTCATGTTACCTCAACCTCAACCCCAACTCCGTCTATATAATCCCCACCACACATTGTCCTCCTGCTGGCACCATGTAAAGACCTGTGTATATCTGTGCTTGTATGAGATGTAACACTGGCATTGTATGTCCAGATGGTACCATGTAATGGCATATGCGAGTTTTCTGTATGTATTTGTCCTAGTTCCTGAATGGATTACTCTGAAAGCTAGATGTTTCCTTTTTTTGTGTGTACCTGTTGACTGAACACTTCTATTTGTTGGTGTGTGGTCTCCTTTAGTCCTAATGCACTTATGCACAAATCATAGTACTGCACATTTGGAAATTCTTCTGTGGAGTACAAGGACTTGTGAAGCAGGTATTATTTCAGTTCATATTTGGTGTTAATTTTATTATCAATTAGATTATTTTATATTTATGAGTAGGCTGTGTGATGGATAACATAAATCATTTCTCATTCTAGTATTATGTTTTTAAACTATGATTCAATTTTGACAGTGAATTTTAAAAGGGAGGAAATATACTGTTAAGCTCTGTCAGTGTGCCCCACTGTCTGTGACAAGCTGTAGAGTGGACACATGATGTTATCCTCAGTACACACTTCTGTGCAACAAACAGTTTCTTCATCTGTGTCAAATGACTGAATAACATCATGTGATAAGACATTAGTGAGGAAAAATAAGTCAACTTTTTGACATTTTCATATCCAAACTGTTATTACCTGAATTCTAATGTTGCAGAGCTAAAACCTTTGAGCAGACCTGCAACATGTGACTTCCTGTTCAGATTGCTTCTCACTACAAACATCTAAGAATGTAGAATATTCTGCTGAACTTACTGATTTACTCTCTTGAATTATTTTTAATGGCATGGTCAGGCCTTGAATAGTACTGAATTGCAAGTATAGTGTTTCATCTGAATTTTGAGGTTGTCCATTTGCAGAACACTCCTTATGGTTTCAAGTGTTGAAATTACCTCATTATGCTGAATTATAATACTTGTACAAGTGAAAGATTAAATAGGAGTGGATGCTTGCCTGAGAGAACAATCTAGCCTCTTAACTGTCTGTGTTTAGTGTTACCCCTTGTGCAAGTGTGCAAATATTTTCTAAATGTTTCTGGATTGCATAATGGAGGGAGGACATGGATACCTTTCCATTAGTCACGTAGGCAGATGGAGGGAACCACCTAAAACACAAATCCAGGCTGGCTGGAACACCAACACTCATTGTTAATCCACTGTACAGATTTGGTTCTAGACTGGTGCATCTCCCTGAATCCCAGAAGTGGTGTGCTAACATGCGAGTCTATCTGAGCTGGTCTATTCATATAAGCAATGCCAATGTTTATTTCAAGTCATACCATAAGTGTTGAGTTCTCAGTCATTGTCATTGGGCTAGTCATCTTTCACAACAAAATTTGTGGTTGTTCATTTATTGCAATACTATTTTCTGTAGATCCATTATTGTGTGATAGTGTGTGGATGTTATTACATCAAAACATTGAATTCATTATTCATGTAATTTACAATGATCTACAGAGGTTAACAATACAAATTAACAGTAAAAAATATGATCAATAAATACTAATTAACACTCATGTACAGATTTTTAGAAATGCATGCTCAGATTTTAGAAATGCATGTTTCAGATATTGTCTGAACACAGTTTAGTTTCTAGAAGACAACATTTTCGTACTTTACAGAACAAAAACATTGTCTCTCTCTCTCTCTCTCTCTCTCTCTCTCTCTCTCTCTCTCTCTGTGTGTGTGTGTGTGTGTGTGTGTGTGTGTGTGTGTGTGTGTGTGTGTGTGTGTGTGTGTGTAATTGAAGCAGGAAGAGACAGTGGAAAGGGAAAACACAGAAATACATGGGAAATAGCCTTAGCAGTAATGATTAGTAGCTTTTTTCAACCAAAAATTCCATTCACTGACTTTTATTTTACAATTTTTTGCACCAGACATATTCGTCAGGTCACAGTGCCTCTCACATTTCCTTCCTGTGCTGTGAAGTGTTATGACTCATTGTTTCATATTGAGATGGGTTATGAAACTTGAATGTCATGATCGTAAAGACATATCATGAGGTAGAGGTTAATGTTCCTACTTGCTTATAGAAATTGTAACATGACTTTTGGAGCCACTCCACAACCAGCACTGGCAACCATTTTTCCAAATGGTAAGGATTTTATTTTGTTTGTGTTGTTGTTGTGGTCTTCAGTCTAAAGACTGGTTTGATGCAGCTCTCCATGCTACTCTATCCTGTGCAAGCTTCTTCATCTCCCAGTACCTACTGCAACCTACATCCTTCTGAATCTGCTTAGTATATTCATCTCTTGGTCTCCCTCTATGATTTTTACCCTCCACACTGCCCCCCAATACTAAATTGGTGATCCGTTGATGCCTCAGAACATGTCCTACCAACCGATCCCTTCTTCTAGTCAAGCTGTCCCACAAATTTCGTTTCTCCCCATTCTATTCAATACCTCCTCATTAGGTATGAGACCTATCCACCTAATCTTCAGCATTCTTCTGTAGTGCCACATTTCGAAAGCTTCTCTTCTCTTCTTGTCCAAACTATTTATCGTCCACATTTCACGTCCATACATTGCCACACTCCATACAGATACTTTCAGAAGTGACTTCCTGATGCCTAAATCTGTACTCGATATTAACAAATTGTTGAATTGCCTCAGAAAATTATTCAGTGGCACATCTGCAAATGGAAGTATTCAAAATAGGCAGACTTTGAGGCATTGATGTCTCCATTTTTATATGTTATCTGGATGGCTAATGTTTCTGAGCTAAGCCTTTCCTGAGTTTGGAGGATGTGGTGTTCCCAGTTAAACCTGTTATTTATGTAAATTTTTAAGAATTTCAAACAGTTTACCCTTTGTATTTATCCCTCACAAACCTTATGCCTAACTGAGATGGGATGAATTTCATGCTTCAGTGATACATGTAGCTACATTTTGTTTAACCACAATGGAGGGGTATTTGTGGAGAGGCCAGACAAACATATGGTTTCTGAAGAGGAGCTGCAGCCTTTTAGATAGTTTCAACATCAAGTTTGAATTATTAACTGATGTGGCCTTTTAACATCAGCCAGCATGGTCTTACTGTGCTGAGGCCTTTGTTATTGTGTGATTAAATGATGATGGCATCCTCACGCTTAAAATATTCTGAAGATAAAAGAGATCCAATGATAAAATCTTCTTGAGTGATCATCTGAGTGGCATGTGTCACCTTCAGGTAATATATTGACGAGTTTTGTACCCATCATCTTCAGGCAAAGACATAACACCACCACTCAATTGGTCACCCAAGGAAATTTACGTGATCACAAACATTTGATAAATATTGTATATGTCATTTTTCTTCTACAAACTACATTGTAATACAATAGCTTTCATTACTTTAATGTACATTGCTACACTTACATACTGCATTAAAAGATCCATATTACTTCTGTGTAAAAATTTATACCACAGAAAATTCTGGAATGACGTGTAACTTACCCTGCTGCCACCAAGATACACAACCAGCTTTACTTAGCTCCCAGCTGAACTCACCTACAACAATTAAAATTTAGCACATCTTTAAATATTCTGTCACTAAGTGTTTTTGTTCGTTTTTGAGCAGGAACACTTCATGCTTAAGAAGCTTTTTGAAGTCTGCGTTTAGTTAACTTTTTTTGAAGTCCGTGTTTAGTTGCTAGATCCATATTATCATAAAATATAGCTCAGAACTGCAGGCTGCATGCAGTGTGCAGGCCACAGATGATGACCATTGGGTAAGAAATTTGGAAAAGGAAATGGATGAGTTGAAGTTAGATATAGTGAGAATTAATGAAGTTCGATGGCAAGGTGAACAAGATTTCTGGTCAGGTGAGTCAAAATCACTGTCAGCCATTTCTGTCACTAAATGATGTAGCCTCTCCAACTTCTTCTTCCATGAGCAATGATTTTGGGCAACATTCAGTGAGTGAACATCAGCAATTATTCACAGTCCTTTCTACTGTCAGTGTGGTGGCCTTCCTTGTGGTCTCTCTCTGTCTAGTGAACACCATTCCAGCACCACCTTTGTCCATCATTTCTTCTGGTAACATGGCTGGTTGATTGCCATATTTCATAGTGTCTGTTCTCTCCAGGACATCTCTGATGGGGGAAATTGATCTTATGTCATCTGCCCTTTTTTTGCCTTTCATTGTAAATCCCAACACAGATTTTTCCTTGCATTTCTGTGTAATTTTGAATTTTCATTTTGTATATTCATATATTGTCCAGATCTGAGTTCTGTAGCTCAATGCTGGGAGGACAAACAGTCAAAAGCTATTTTTTCCCAGTTTCACTGCCATGTTTGACCAGGATATAGTTAAATATCTGCAAAATGCTTGCCAGCTTAGGTTGATGCTTGAAAATCTGGGGATTGGTAAGCACCACCAATCTGTCACCATAAGCTTTGGGCACGCTTCAGCGACCATCATGTGTTGTAGTTGTGGAACGTTGTGTGTCACAGGGTACAGAAATCTTGGGTTAACTGCACAAATTTCAAAGATGGTAAAAACGTCAGTGAAAGGAAACCTCATTCTTAAGATGAGCCACATGTCAATGAGATGCATGGCTAATGAGGCAGAACAGTCCTTAGCAGGCGACCTATGGGGAACCACTTGAACCTCAGCAGTGTTAGGCTTACCCAGACATGTAGGACTCTGTCTGGGTGGACCTTTATGTCCCTGGCTACTCATAGGAACACCAGGTGAATCAACCCAATACTTCAACTTCCAAAGCGATGCATGTACTGTCTGGGAGTACTCACACCTGCTCATCCATATCAATAGGGGAGGCTAGCACTCAAGATACTCAGACTGTGTCATAGCACATCAAAATGCAATAATTCATGGATTTGTAACCCTCTATCTCACATTTTCAAACAACTTTGCACATTTGCTTATATTTATAACATAGGAACTTCTGCAAAACCTTTTTGGTCTCAGACAACAACTTTATTTTATATCGGATTTTAAAATTTAGTGATATTCTGATATCTGGTCTCTGCAAGAACGTCAATGCAAAATGGTACTTATTTACATAAATGCCCATAACCCAGGTGTTTATGAAGATTTTGCTCTGGAATTTTTTGCGAAGTTTGGAAATTTTTGAGAAGTTCAGTAAGGCACGTAGTTAACAGATATCCAGTTATTGAGGCAGTAAAGTTACGAAGAAAATTTTTAAAAAATATTAATGTACGCCAATTTTTGAGTTCAGAAAAATTGCAAGAATGTGGAAAAATGCTTATATCACATTTCCCCAACCTGCTGAGAACCTGATTTTGGTCTTAAATAATCTCCTAGATTGTAAACTTCCAATAAAATAAAAAATTTGTGGGTCTTCCGCTAATTTACACACATGTCTGAAATCAAAATATGTTTTGCTGTGATCCAAAAGGGCCATTTTAAGTATGTTCATCCACTCACTGTCTTGCTGCCTTGGGTTCAAGGGTATCAAATTAGCTTATGTAAGTATAACTCATTCTAGGCAGGCGAGTTAACTTTAAGTGCAAAGTTTTATTTCCTTTAATTTGAGTGAACCAGTAATTTTTTTAAGACTATAATATAAATGATTTATATCTTCAGCCAATCACCTGTTCACAGTGATAAAAAAGTGTTCTTAAACAGCAGCAGCTTGTTTGAAACCTTTATAGGCATGAAAACAATGCAACACTTGCTGAAATTCATTGTTGAGAATAACTAGCACACAATAGATAGTCTGTTTGTGGTGTAGCCCTATCATTCCACTTGTATAAAGTGTGTTTTAAGTGAATTAGTGCTTAGTTATTTGCAGTAGAAAATCACTAAAAACACCATATCTTAGTAAAAACTCTACAAAAAATAGAAGAGCTGAGTGAAGACCAATGAGATTTGATATTGCTGTGATCCAATACAGGTTTTGTAACAATACGAGTCAAAATAGGTGTAAAGGAACTTGAATTGCGTATTTGCCTCTATTGGTTATGGTAGAGAGATGAATCTTTCAATCCTGTCTGTATATTTATATATAATGTTGCATGAATATAGTAGGCTGGGTGAGTATAAAGCTATCGTTGAAAACGCACGCTGCACGATTTGTTAGGATTTGGTCAGTCATAATAATAATAATAATAACATGCATTTAAATACAATCACAAATATAGCGGCGATACCTGTTTAGTGTTATTGGAAATAATATGTAGTAAATGAATGAGTAAGGTAGCCGATCCATTAAGAAGAGATAAAATTGGGCATATTGAGGTGTTTTGCTTTATATCAATGAAGCTGATGATAAGGTGTCATTTTTTCGTTTACTGTTAGAAATAAACATATAAAGAAGTGCTAATTGTGCATTGTGAAAAAATATAGGGGTGAGTTTTAAATAACTATGGTATACAATCAGAGTAACAAAAGATCAATTACTTACACGAAATTGCGGATAGCGAAGTGTGACTCGGTATTGAGACCTTTCCCCCCCTCCCCGAAGAGAAAAGTGTGTAACTGTCTTACACCTAACAAATATTTGTGTAGAATGGTGGCTAAACTAGAAGAGTCAATTACAAAATACTGTATGATTATCACTGACTGTTGGTGTTGAGCAACCAAAACTGTTCATCGAAGGGTTTGGATGGAACTTGGAAGTTGGGGTTCAGGCACACGCATATAGTCCATATCATAGTGTGAATTAAAACTGTGAACAAAGTTACATTAAATAAAACAGAAGGAACAAGACAGTTTGGTCATACCTGTTATTATTCCATAAACTGTAACTTTAATTATCGTTGTATAAAGCCTTTGTAGACGAACTTTATGACAATTTGCTTTGAAGGGATCTCGTTACGATTTAAGTTTTGGGGACCTGGTCAAGAGGAGGTATTTTGTAGATCCTAACTACTGCAGTTAGTCTGGAATCAGGTTCTACCGTGACTGTGACCGTTGTGTGTTGTCAACGACTTAAGGTTACCACATCTCATGCTCTAAGATTGACGCGCCTTACCACTTGGTATAACGGTGCCTCACAGCAATAAGGAAGGGAGATACGGTAGAAGTGGCGCAACAACGTGCGGCTAGATCGAGGAGGATTGCTGCATTGAGTCGAGTGTCATCCGGATTCACGAGCCCTAGAGTTGGAGAATATTCTAGCAGCCCGTGAATCTGTCCAATGAGAGAGGTGTTCTTCAATAATCGCTAAAAGTGAGTGATACTACCAGGTATGATTAAAATAACAGTATAATTATGAAAAAAGGAAGTTGAGACCTGTGATTTTGGTAGATAAATATATATAAATACATAGTGAAAATAAATGTATGTCTTGGTAGTGAATAATCATGTCAAAACGAACCAAAAGAATACATGATAATGTGCTGTTGAGTAGAGGGAGGGAGGGGGGGGGGGGGGAAGTGAGGAGAATATGGATGATACATCCCATGAGCTCAATGTGGGACAGGAGACATGTACAGATAATAATACAGTTACTGATTTAGAGCCGTTAGGAGAATCAAATACAATGATATGTAAGGTAAGCAGCGTGGGAGAACATAAAGATCTTGAGGTTTTGGAAGTAGATCAGCAAGTTGATCCTCAAAATGGAAATAATGTTTGATATGCTGGTATCAATAAATACTCAAATGGGTGTAATGAATGGAAGACTTGGTTTAGTAGAAAAAGATAATATGCAATTAAAAGAGGAAAATCAAAAGTTAATGAAAAATTTGAGGCCAAATTTGGTTCATTAGAATTTAAAATTGATTCTTTGGAAAGCAAACTGAACACCTTTGATCATAAACTGGAAAATACTAAGAAAGAATTGAAGGCAGACTGGGAGACTCAATTAAATGCGAAATTTGCACAACTAGATGTAGAGTTTTCTAACACCTTAGAAAGGCAACATAATAATTTAATGGGAAAACTTCGTGACGTATAAAAGAAATATGAGGTAGTTTCGAAGAGCTATGATGACCTGTCCAATAGAATGGTTAAGTGTGAACGTAGCTGTTTCAATGCTAGTGCACAGATAGAAGAGCTTTCGAAACAAATAGTCGAGTTTGAGTCCGATGCTCGT
This sequence comes from Schistocerca gregaria, assembly GCF_023897955.1. Lineage (NCBI taxonomy): Eukaryota > Metazoa > Arthropoda > Insecta > Orthoptera > Acrididae > Schistocerca > Schistocerca gregaria. The sequence goes on along the minus strand of NC_064927.1, from coordinate 169,552,337 downwards.
AAGGGAATTGACAAGTATTTGGTAGATCAGACTAAAAGACTTGACAAAAATCTATATGAATGCATAGAAATAAAAGGAAACGAAATTGTAGACAAGGTTAAGACTACTATTGGATCCCAGCCATATGAAAATATCAATAACCACGTTAGTAGAAATGATGAATTAATTAAGCTCTTCACTAGCGAAATTCAGAAAATAAAAACAGTATAGTTGATAAGTTCCCTAAATGGCAAAAAGAAACCAATCATAAATTGGTGGAGTTAGAACGAAAGTCATCACAAAATTTGTTGACTGAGGACAAACGTTCGGAGAATAGGTATAAAAACAACCAAACATGTGAAAATACAAAGTACAATTGCGGTTAAAATTTGCATTGGAAAATTGATGATTTGGTTGGTAAAGATGATCATTTCTTTGGTCAGTGAGGATATTTTTCTTCTTTAAAGGTGGAGATAGCATTTTTAAAAGTAGACAATTCCCAACATTCTCCACTGAAAAGAACAACCTGCGATACTTCACATAGCTGGTCTGAACATGACGACTTCAATTTATAGTATCCAAAAGTACCAGAGAAGCCACATTATGGGCCGCCGAAGAAAGTGAAAGTTGCCATATTTGTGCTGAGTGTGAACAACCTTTTTTGGCTATATACTGGTCGAAAAGTAAACAAGATAAATTAAGAAAAGAGGTTTATCAACCTGAGTATTTTAACAGTAAAAGGAGAATTTAAAGCCAATATTTTGAAAAGTACATAAATAAGGCACGTTATTGGAGTGATCCAATTTCTCACAAGCAAGTGATCAGAATTTTGAAGGAAGATTGCCCATAAATATACGTGAAAAGTTAATAAATGTTCCTGACCAAAATGTAGAACAATTGTTGTCTGTGATTGTCTCTGTAGATATGATTGTGGAAGATGCAAGACAAATGAGTAGTAATCAAATGTCGACTCACACTCATAGTAATATGAATAATTATAATAATAATTTAACTTACGATAATAATAATACTGAAAACCAGGTCAAACTTGCATCACAGGAGCGTGGACAATCTTCGTCCTATTGTTACAATAAAATAATGATTATAATAAATATAGAAGAGATACTTACTGTGCTAGAGGTAATTATGGGGGTAATGTCAACCCAATAAATCAGATTAATGCTGTACATCAACATGGTGACGCAAATGTGCATAGTAGTGATATTAATAAGAGTAACATGTACCCAGGTGATGAATTCAATTGTATTCGACCTTGGGAAGATTATTTGAAGCATAATGTTCATCATAAGGATGGAAGAAATGCCTTGAGTCCTTATCCAGCACAGGAAGTTATACCAATGGGCAAAGGGGCCTCCAATGTGTGACGGGGTGAATACCATAACTCGGATCATACTGTACGGATTGTGGAAGTTCATGAACCCCCACCAATGACTCAGCGAGATAGATTAAATTAATACCAGTCACCAAATGCCTTCCTAGGATCTGGAAGGGACAAGGAAGGCAGGCATCAATTTGAACTGGGAGTATTAAGGTACAATAATGATCAGGATATAAGGAATGAATTAATTGAAGAAAAACCTGAAGTTTCTAATAAATGCGGACAAATCTTACAGGCAATAATTCCAACAAGTATAAATAATGTTGATGTTGAAATATTAATTGATACTGGAGCAACTATTAAGTGTCATGACGCTGGACTGTTTAAAACAGATAAGCCGAGGGGTAAAAATGCCCACTTTCCCTATCACAGGATGTACCATGCCTGGCGCGTCGAGCGCAAAAATGCAAAGAGTTGTGAAACAGGTATGTGTTGACGTTACAATACGGGGGGCTCAAACAGAAAGTACATTCATGGTTGTTCCAAAAATGACAGTACCATGTATCTGGGGTTTGGTTTTTATTTGAAACTGGTGCAATCATTAATTTAGAGAAAGGTGAATGTATATTTAATGTTTTGACAGACACCATGAGAAAGGGCCAAGTAATTCCTAATCAACTGTGTATGAATCTAATGATAAAATATGTTAGTATTGATGATGAAAATGTGTATGATATCTGCCTTATTGAATGTTCTGAAAAAATTGATGGATAAAATGTCATTGCAGGAAAAGGTGTTAGAATCAGAATATTTATCTGTTATTCATAGGGACGAATTGTACTACTTGTTGGAAGCATATCAGTCAATTTTTAGTAAATGTCCTGGTATAAAAACAGACTATGAATACCATATAAAGATGTACGCCCATGAACCCTTTTGCCGTACTTCCTATTCTATCCTATGGACAAAGAAAGAAGTAGTCAGAAAAGAAATCAATAAAATGTTAGAATGGTGTATTATTGAGCCCTCATATTCCGAATATTGTAACCCTCTTGTGGCGATAATTAAACCCAATGGTGACATCAGATTGGTGTTGGATGCCAGTGAGATCAATGGTCATTATACCTGCACAAACGCAACCGAAGAACCTAGAAGAGTTAGTACAAAAGTTTTACGGTGCCTGCTTCTTAACTTCTTTGGATACACGTAGTTCCTATTGGCAAACTAGAATATTGAAAGAATCTTGAAAATATACTGCATTCGTTTTTCTAGGCCGAAGTTACCAGTTTACCGTCATCCCATTTGGGCTGAAAATAAACAGTGGTGGATACCGTACTGGGCAGAGACCTTTTGAATGAAGTTACTTTATATGTGGATGATTTTTTAATTGATTCTGAAACTTGTGAGGAATTTTTGGATTACGTAGTTACTGTAAATTTGAGAAAATCCAATGTTTACTCATAACCAATTGAATTTTCTTGGACATATAATTACTCCTGAAGGGTTAAAACCAAATCCTAAAAAGATGGATGCAATTAACAGATGTTCTTATCCAAAGAACAGAATGGAATTAAAGTCATTTATCGGCTTAGTTCCTTCTTTTTGACGATTTTTACCCAATCAGTTAGGAAACCAAGACTGTTTGTTATGGCTGTTAAGAAAAAAATGTCATGTGGGAGTGGAATACCAAATGCATACAAGCTTTTGATAACATCCACAATGCTTTGACTAATGCTCCACTGTTACATCACCCGAGACTTGATCAAGTTTTTTGTATTGCTGCGGATGCTTCTGAAACAGGATTGGGTGCCACTCTTTTCCAGCTGGACAATCCAGAAGATATCAGTACTACCAAACTAATTGGGTTTGCCAGCAGAACACTCTCTAGCTGTGAACGTGCGAATTGTACTACTGAATTGGAAGTACTGGCCGTGGTCTGGTCCTTTAGAAAGTTTTGCTATTTTGTATATGGAAAGAAGATCATTGTATTCTGCGACCACAAAGCTTTATCTTTTATTTTAATGGGAAGGATGTCCCATTCACATTTAATCCGGTGGGCCTTGCTACTGCAAGAATAAGACATTACGCTCAAATACATCAGAGGGAAAGACAACATCATGGCTAATGCTCTTTCAAGGCTACCGAAAAGACAGAATAACGATGAGTGTGAAGAGCAGACTATTGACTTTAAAGTCATGAATTTATCAAGGCAATATTGTGAGAGGCAGATTTCACACCTATGTCCAAGTCTCCCACAACTGCAAGAAGATGATAAGTTGTGGAAAGCCATTAGACATGCTCTTGAAAGCAAAACGCTAAGTCACTCTCAAGAACAGTATCAATTAAAAACTGGAATAATGTATCGAAGGAAGGTTGAAGAAGATGTTTGGGAAGTTTGTGTTCCGAATAAATATTAAGTATCACTAGTATGGTACACTCACTTGAATTGGGGTCATTTTGGTGCCAAAATAGCACAATACTGCTATCATCCAAATTTTGGACGTCTAGCTACAGATATTCTTAAGAAGTGCAAAATATGTCAGAAGACAAAACCCATAAACTATTGTCGGAAGGTAGAATTACATCCGATCATCCCACAACAACCTTTAATGCTGGGTCATGTGATGTCTGTGGGCCATGTCCCATGACACATGGACGGTTCAAATATGTTTTGGCTTTCTATGATCTCTTTTCAAAATATGTGAAATTATATCCTTCGATGAATCTCCATGTCCGACCCATGTTACACGAATTTAGCAACAACTATATAACTGAGCTTGGCAAACCTATAATGATTTTGAGAGACAACGCTGCTTATTATACAAACAAAGTACGGAGAGACACAATGAAAGAATAAGGCATCCAGCATATTTACATCTCAAGATTTTACCCTTGTGGGAATCCGGTTGAGAGAATCTTCCAAGAGTAGAACCGATTTTTACAGATGTACATACCCAAACAACATTATAAATGGATTGATTGGGTTTATGGATTCGATAAAGTGTATAATGACTTACCGCACTTATCGACAGGTGGTGCAAAGAAGGGCAGCTCGTTTTGTATTATCGCGTTATAGGGGAGAGAGTGTGGCAGATATGATACACGAGTTGGGATGGAAGTCATTACAGCATAGACGTTTTTCGTCGCGGCGAGACCTTTTTACGAAATTTCAGTCACCAACTTTCTCTTCCGAATGCGAAAATATTTTGTTGAGCCCAACCTACATAGGTAGGAATGATCATCAAAATAAAATAAGAGAAATCAGAGCTCGAACAGAAAGGTTTAGGTGTTCGTTTTTCCCGCTCGCTGTTCGGGAGTGGAATAGTAGAGAGATAGTATGATTGTGGTTCGATGAACCCTCTGCCAAGCACTTAAATGTGAATTGCAGAGTAGTCATGTAGATGTAGATGTAGATGTTATTCACCTAACCAAATAGTATTTGATGAAAGTATTGTGCCAGAATGAATGGAGAAATTACCTGCGATAGAGCAAAAGGTTATCAAGAAAGAAGATATGGTGAAGAAGGTCTACAAAAACCTGAAGCATCAAGCACAATTGAGAAAAATCCGGATTGATAAAAACATGAAGAAAATAGTCACATATCTCCTGGCAGATTGTGATACTGATGTAATTAAAGGTTTGTTCCCTCACATAGACCTGAAGAAGTATTATCAATAATGAGCAATATATAGATTCAAGAAACACTGAATGATACCAAGACTACACTCAGCATGGACAAAATAAAAGTACTCATGGATAAATGCAGAGTTATACTAATTTACAAAGAAAATTAAAGAAAGTACTGAAGGTTTCCATGAGATACCTTCTTGGTATCAGCGACAATGACGATGCTGAAATACGATTTATCCTCTCACCGAACAGCGAGGATGGATGATTTAAAAGTGGAATTAAGAGGAAAAGAAGAGGACCAGATCCTCTCTGGTTAAACAAGTGGCCTGATAAGGGTCATGACCTAGAATGACAATCATCGAACTCGGCTGTGATCCATGCCTTGCACAGTCGGTGGAAGAGCTGAGGGATTCGACCAAGAAAAAATGTGGTGTGAATATGAAGTGATCAGTGCGAAGTGTTTCTAAGACGACCTCTAAACAAATGTGGAACTTAGTTAAGGGCATTTTATCTAGGCCCATTAACTCAGCTTAAATACTGTAGAATGTATATACTGACTTGTAGAGTGAATCAGAGAGTGAGTGGATTCACCGTAACAGGTACCCTCTTCTGTCACAGTACATAACAAATAAGCCTGTTCTGTCTGGAACCCTCTTCAAGGCATCACAGTCTGGGGAACCACATAATAATATGAGTCAAGATGTAACGGAACTTGAATAGCGTATTTCCCTCTATTGCTTACAGTAGAGAGATTGATCTTTTGGTCCTGTCTGTATATTTATATATAACATTGCATGAATAAAGGCTGGGTGAGTGCAAAGCTATTGTTAAAAGAGCACGCTGCATGATTTGTTATGATTTGGTCAGTCATAATAATAATAATAATAATAACATGCTTTTGAATACAATTAAAAATGTAGAGGCGATACCTGTTTAGTGTTAATGGAAATAATATGTAGTAAATTAATGAGTAAGGTAGCCGATCCTATAAGAAGAGGTAAAATTGGGCATATTGAGGTGCTATGCTTTATATCGACGAAGCCAATCATGCAGCATCATTTTTTCGTTTACACTAGAAATAAACAAGTAAAGAAGTGCTAATTGTGCGCTGTGAAAACATATATAGGGGCTAGTTTTAAATAACTGCGGTATACGATCAGAGTAACAAAAGGACAATTAGTTACATGAAATCGCAGATAGCGGAGTGTGATCATTAAATTGAGTACGCCTACAAGGCGGTCAATTCTGGGGTAAATCTATTCACATCTCACGATTGACGTAGTATTGAGACCTTTTTCTTTTTCCCCCCGCAGAGAGCTGGCTCCAATTTATGAAAAGGAGAAAAATGTTAACTTTTACACGAACCCTTAATAATTTCATATCGCAGAGAGCTGGCTCCAATTTATGAAAAGGAGAAAAACATTAACTTTTATACGAACACTTAATAATAGCAGACCGGAGAGAAAAGTGTGTAATTGTCTTACGCCTAACAAACATTCGTGTAGGGCGGCGGCTAAACTAGAAGAGTCAATTACAAAATTCTGTATGATTATCATTGACTGTTGGTGTCGAGCAACCAAAACTGTTCATCAAAGGGTTTCGATAAAACTTGGGAGTTAGGGTTCAGGCACTCGCATATACTCCATATCATAGTGTGAATGAGTGGTGAATGCGAAGTAAAACTGCAAACAAAGTTACATTAAAGAAAACAGAAGAAACAAGACAGTTGGTCATATCTGTTATTATTCCATAAACTGTAATAACATTTCTTATCATTGTATGAAGCCTTTACAGACGATCTTTATGACAATTTCCTTCAAAAGGATCTCGTTATGAGTTAAGTTTTGGGGACCTGGTCAAGAGGAGGTATTTTGTAGATCCTAACTACTGCAGTTATTCTGGAATCAGGTGCTACTGTGACCATGACCGTTAAGTGTTGTCAATGACTTAAGATTACCATATCTCATGCTCTAAGATTGATGCGCCTTTCTATTTGGTATAATGGTGCCTCATGGCAGCAACGACAACGCCGACGACGAAGGAAGATACGGTAGAGTTTTCCACAAGATCATTAAGTGTTACTAAATGTGGACATCACAGGTACTATTACTCAGAAAGTTTTTGAAAGTCGTCAAAGAATTTTTGTGATCCTTCCAAAAAATACAGATAAACAGTTAAAAAATCTTTTAAACTACTGGCCATTAAAACTGCTACACCAAGAAGAAATGCAGATGATAAACAGGTATTCATTGGACAAATATATTATACTAGAACTGACATGTGATTACATTTTCACGCAATATGGGTGCATAGATCCTAAGAAATCAGTACCCAGAACTACCACCTCTTTCCGTAATATTGGCCTTGATATGCCTGGGCATTGAGTCAGACAGAGCTTGGATGGCATGTACAGATACAGCTGCCCATGCAGCTTCAACACGATATCACAGTTCATCATGAGTAGTGATTGGCGTATTGTGACGAGCCAGTTGTTCGGCGACCATTGGCCAGACGTTTTCAGTTGGTGAGAGATCTGGAGAATGTGCTGGCCAGGGCAGCAATCAGTTATTTTCTGTATCCAGAAAGGCCCATACAGGATCTGCAATATTCGGTCGTGCATTATCCTGCTGAAATGTAGGGTTTCGCGGGGATTGAATGAAGGGTAGAGCCGTGGGTCGTAACACATCTGAAATGTAAAATCCACTGTTCAAAGTGCTGTCAATGCGAACAAGAGGTGACTCAGACGTGTAACCAATAGCACCCCATACCATCACGCCGGGTGATATGCCAGTATGGCTATGACAAATACACGCATACAATGTGCGTTCACTGTGATGTCGACAAACACGGATGCGACCATCATGATACTCTAAACAGAAACTGGTTTCATCTGAAAAAATGACGATTTCCCATTCGTGCACCCAGATTCGTCATTCGGTACACCATCGCAGGCACTCCTGTCTGTGATGCAGCATCAAGGGTAACCGCTGCCATGGTCTCCGAGCTGATTGTCCATGCTGCTGCAAACATCTTCGAACTGTTTGTGCAGATGGTTGCTGTCTTGCAAACATCCCCATATGTTGACTCAGGGATTGAGACGTGGCTGCTCGATCCGTTACAGCCACGCAGATAAGATGCCTGTCACCACGACTGCTAGTGATACGAGGCCATTGGGATCCAGCACGGCGTTCCGTATTACCCTCCTGAACCCATCGATTCCATATTCTGCTAACAGTCATTGGATCTCAACCAACGCGAGCAGCAATGTCATGATACGATAAACCGCAATCACGATAGGCTACAATGCGATTTTTATCAAAGTCGGAAATGTGATGATATGCATTTCTTCTCCTTACGCGAGGCATCGTAACGACGTTTCACCAGCCAACACTGGTCAACTGCTGTTTGTGTATGAGAAATCGGTTGGAAACTTTTCTCATGGCAGCACATTGTAGGTGTCACCACTGGCACTAACCTTGTGTGAATGCTCTGAAAAGCTAATCATTTGCATATCACTGCATCTTCGCGTCTGTAGTAAGTCATCTCCGTGGTGTAGCAGTTTTAATGGCCAGTAGTGTAGGTCAGTTTGCTTGTCTTTGTCAAAAACATTAAGTGCTTAAGGAATCTGTAAAATCTCTGGCAACTGCTAAAATGAACCTGTTTGTAACAGTGTCGGAAAAGTATTGAGGATGGTTGTTACTTTCAAAATAAATTTCCTTTTTACACAACATTAATTATGTTACATGTGAGAATGTGAGATGAATTTCTTGCATCACAGAGTGTTTAACTCGTTTAAAACTTGAGGACCAGCCACTTAGAAGAATTTCGAGCCCAGGAGAGCAGACATTTGTGTCATTATTTTAAATTTACTGGCACATTTGTTTGATGTATCTTAAAGTATAACGCATGCAAAAAAGACCAATATTACACATGAAAGCTTAGCTTCTCTCGTAACTTATTAATCTTAAAAACCAATATTATATGATAAAGCTTGGCCTTACACTGTATACATTAATGTAAACCATTAACTTTTCCTCTTTCTGTGTTTGCACTGCTTAACAGTGATGTTGCTCTGGGATACCCGGGAAAAATCCGGGAAATTTTTTTCTTTGCCCACGTATACACCCTGAACAACTGCATCTGGTGTCTACAATTTCTGCAAAGCTAATATTGAAAAATGTTTGTTTTCGTTTCTTAGAGAAAGTCAGTGTTGATTTTCTACACAAGAACCTCAAGAAGAGATTTTCGACAACCCGCACAATACCTGTTACCATGAATTTTTGCCATTACAAAACACTTTCTTGTAATTTTTTTAGAGATTAGAAGAGTAACTTCTTCTAGAAAGCCACAAAAAGGGGTAAATTGTGCTGCCACAAAAGTCTTTGGTCACCTACCAAACAGCATCAAAAACCTGACAGATAGTCAACCAACATTTAAAAATAAATTAAAAGAATTTCTAGATGACAAAAAAATCTAGCTTAAACATTAGTGTCATGCAATATTTTGTGTAATGCAAATATCTAGTACAGACATCTTTTATTAACCTGACACGTTCCACATCATTACGAAGTGTCGTATTCATGATCTATGGAACAAGTATTAATCTAATCTAATCTAATCTTCCCTGATTTTTTCATTCAATGAAAATTCCCCACAATGGACATGCACTCATTCTCAACAAACATTTTTTGTAGCAGCTGTATATAATGACAGACGGTACTTTGACTTTGTCATAAATGTCTGCGATAAGGAAGGAGATGTTTTACTTTTTCTCCACCCACCTGGACCAGCGATGACATTCTTTTGGCCTGAGAAGGAATACTCTTGTTTTGTGCCTATGGAAAACATTTTTATGTGCTGTTGATGTACCTAAATCAAAATCATTAGGCAGAATATAACTTTAATGAGAAAGACATGCTTCTTCGAAGACTTTAACGGATTACAGGAATTTATTAAGCTACTTCTCTATTCTTGAAAAAATTTGTACACGGTGACAGCATGCAGTCATAGTTTTCAGAGTCACATACAAGACTGCATTGTTTCTTGTATGCTTCTTCAATGTGTTCCGCACCCAATTTAGAAAGACCAATGTTAATGTCTGCATTCACGCATTTGAAAGAAGAGTATAGTTCTCTTAAGTTGTAAAGGATGAGTCCTTTTTGCATGTACACATTCTTCTGAATGCTGACTTTGTCTTTAGCTACTGGTGACATTCGCGTAGAGCCATCATCTTGGTAAAAATCAGTGACAATCTTTACCACTTCATCAGCAACAACTTCCCCCTTTTTGGTTTAGGAATTGGTGAAATATCTTCTTCTGTTTTCAGTTTTCTTGCTTGTCGAACCACATGCTCTCTGACATTGAATTCTGACATCTTTTCTTTTGACCAGGAGGCTGGAGCTTATTTCAGGTACTCTTTGACTCCAGCCACTTTTTCTTTCATTAAAAATATCATGGCATCAGAATCTTTGGCTTTCTTAACAACTTCATCAGCAAATTTTTCTTCTCTAGAGCCAGATTCTTCAATACTCAATGTAATGTCCGGCACACTTTTCTTTCCCAAACGTGCTGCACTTTTTCTGGTTTCTTTTTGCCACATGTAACCTCGCTGTGATTCAGAATACAGTGAAGATTTAAGGGAGAGCACCCCAAATCATGTAAAGTTTCATTTCCATCTTCAATAATTTGATTTTTTAGTGCTGATTTGTGAAATGTCACCTCTGGGTCATCACCATCACTTTCATTTCTATCACTGGTGTCAATTCTGACATGATGTGCACAGTTTTTGGTCTGATTTTACAGATTCATTTAGCACTTAATGTTTTTGACAAAGACAAGCACACTGACCTACATTACTGGCCATTAAAATTGATACACTACGAAGATGATGTGCTACAGATGCGAAATTTAACCGGCAGGAAGAAGATGCTGTGATATGCAGATGATTAGCTTTTCAGAGCATTCACACAAGGTTGGTGCTGGTGGCGACACCTACAACGTGCTGCCATGAGAAAATTTTCCAACTGATTTCTCATAAACAAACAGCAGTTGACCAGTGTTGCCTCGTGAAATGTCGTTATAATGCCTCGTGTAAGGAGGAGAAATGCGTACCATCACGTTTCCAACTTTGATAAACGTTGAATTGTAGCCTATTGCAATTGCGGTTTATCGTATCATGACATTGCTGCTCGCGTTGGTTGAGATCCAATGACTGTTAGCAGAATATGTAATGTTTCCCTCTATTATATTCATATCATTAATTTGAATCCAACAATTACGTTTGTTATTATCACTGTTGCATTTTGAAATCTTTTCTGTCATTTTAATTTCTCTTTGTTTTAGCCAGTAGTTTCACTTTGTATTCACCTTCTCCTTTTTACCGTAATCTACTATACAATTTTATCCCGCCTATATATACCCAATAATATGTAACCCACTTCTTCCCTCTTTCCTGACGCAGCAACCGCCGGTTGCGAAAGCTCGAATTTTGTGTGTATGTTTGTGTTTGTTTGTGTGTCTATCGACCTGCCAGTGCTTTTGTTTGGTAAGTCATCTAAAGATTCCAAGACTTACCAAGCGGGAAAGCACCGGTAGATAGGCACAATAAAAAAACACACAAACACACACACAAAATTTTGAGCTTTCGCAACCGGCTTCGTCAGGAAAGAGGGAAGGAGAAGGAAAGATGAAAGGATGTGGGTTTTAAGGGAGAGGGTAAGGAGTCATTCCAACCGAGGGAGCGGAAAGACTTACCTTAGGGGGAAAAAAGGATAGGTATATACTCGCACACACACACACGCACACACACACATACCCATCCATACATATACAGACACAAGCTTGTTGAATAAGGGTCTGCATTGCGTCTGTGGATGAATGTGTGCTATAATATTTGGATAGCCCTCTTCTGTAACAGAAGGATTTGTGTTAGGCGGCAAATGGTGGCACACCAACATATTTCCATATGTTGCAAGAGACTGTAAATAGCCAAAATATGCCATTCTGGCACCCGCTGCAGCACAAACATTTGCAAGAATTCTAAGAGCAAAACAAGCTGAGTGGCTCTTTCAGTAAAAAGAATCTTAAGCAGTGTTTCTAATTTATCAATGAATATGTCTGTCCACCCATTAGGTGGACTGTATATTGCTATTACTATGATTTTTCCTCGTATTTCATACAACTGCATAGCTGCTGCTTCAAAATGATTTTCCACACTCAATAATTCAGCTTCACACCTTGTTTTGTACCTGATACTTGATTTAGTAAAGATACATACACCTCCATTTTTGGCATTTTTTCTACAATACTGACTTGCCAACTTATAGGAATGAATATTAATGATACTTAGTTCAAAAGTTCTGCACCAATTCTCCATGAAGCACATGCAGTCAATTTTTGCACCATTCATTGCTATCTCAAGTTCTAGGGATATTTAGACTTAAAATCTGCAGGTGACTAGGGTGAAAACTGGTTACTGTTTTATTTACGTTTTGTGCTGTCATATTCACTCCCATGTCCTGGTGAGATACCAGAAATCCTTCAGAAGGACAGGTTTTGTACACCTCTTGGGATGTACCTGTACACTGGACTGTGGTGAGCTGCTTGTTACTGCAATTGTTATTGCCGCATTAGTATTACACGTGCAAACAAGTTGACACTTGGCATGTTGGCTGATGGGAGTGACTGTAAAGGCATTTCCCATTTACAGTCACTCCCATATACCACCCGCCAAGTGTTAACTGTGTTTGCATGAGTAACACTTAATACTGCCATTTCTGTTGTTGTTGTTGATGATGGTGGTGCTGTTTCTGACACTTCAAATGTTGGTCCTGCCACTACTGCTGTGTTTTCTTGTGAACTTGGAGTCTTCTTGTTTTTCTTGTTTTCGTCTAAAACAATATTCCATTGATCATGAATGGTAGTTCTTTTGTTGTTGAAATCACTGTCCACTGTTCTTTCTGTTGACACTTTGTCTTTTTTTACATGCTTTGCTGGTGATGAAGGTTGTTCTAATGCTTTTACCTTTTTTTTGAAGTGTTTTCATTATGGAGTCAGGTGATGGCGATGCAATTATCATTTTGCTTTTGAATTTATTTTGGTGGATTTTTATTTCCTTGATTATTGGGTTTGCCAGATATTCTTTCCCCAAGCCATTCAAGTGAAGTCCATGTTAGTGGAATCTACGTCTAATATTGCTTATATCAACACATTTCAAATTTTTAAATTGTCTGCAGCTTTTTGCAAACTGATTGTCAGCACTTTTTATTTCCTTATTAACGCATAACCATCTTACAAGATCATAGCAATGCGGAATATTGACCATTACTATGTTTGTGTGAGTGAGGTTTCTCAGACTGTTTAAGATAGCACATTGCACTTGCTGTTTCAGTATTGTAGACATTGTTTGCACCTCCCAGAAATACAACAAAGTCTTTATCGTGCAGATTTTTTACCTATGTGGATGCAGTCATTTTTTTTTAATTTCGCTAAGTGGGGCTCCTGGTTTCACTATACCACTCAAATATGTTTTAGTTGTTTCTTTTAGATTACTCACAAGTCCATGACCAAGGCTGTCTGAAAGCACAAACAGTTTGCTGTTATTGGAGTTCACAATGTGGGAATTGTTTTGTATTGTCTTACTAAACACTTCAGCACAATTTTTGGTTGGCACATTTACGTTGACTTCATTCACGCATGTCTGCCTCAATAAATTTTCTTCTCCTACCTTATTCACAATGCCTTTTTGCTTTTCCCATTGATTGTTCATGTGAACTGTATGTTGCATTTCCACTATTGTCGGTTGAAAGTACTTGAAACGTGTTTTCGTGCACAAAGCTTGTGCATAGCTTTCACAGGTTTTCCGATTTTACACTTTTGTCTTCCTGTTATTGCATATGACATTTGACCACTTTTCCGTAATGGACAAACTATCTTGCACAAATTTTAGCTCACTATTTTCTCGCTGTATTTTCGAAATTTCCATTTTCACGCTGCTGATTATGAACTGTAAGCTCATTAAGTGTACATTCAGTTTTGTAATTTCATCTTTACGTTTACACATGATTTCTTTTTTACAGCAAAATTTATGGTTTTCTGAAAGGACACTTACTTAACTTTTAGACTAGCTGCCATCTTGAAACCCCAGCCATACAAGCACTTTCAAAAAAGACTTCCTGACACTTAAATCTATATTCGGTGTTAACAAATTTCTCTTCTTCAGAAATGCCTTTCTTGCCGTTACCAGCCTACATTTTATATCCTCTTTACGTAAGCCATCATCATTTGCCCAAATAGCAAAATTTGTCTACTACTTCAAGTATCTGATTATCTCATCTAATTCCCTTAGTGCTCCCAGATTGAATTCAAGTACATTCCATTATTCCAGTTTTGCTTTTGTTTATGTTCATCTCTCCCAAGTCCTTTGCTTTCTCTGACAGACTTACAATGTAACTGGCAAATCTCAAAGTTTTATTTGTTCTCCCCAGACTTAATTCCTATTCCATATTTTTCTTTTGTTTCCTTTACTGCATGCTCAGTGTATAGACTGAATAACACCAGGGATAGGTTACAACCCTGTCTCACACCCTCACTCCCTTCTCAACCACTGCTCCTCTTTCATGTACCACAACTTTTATAACTGCTGTCTGGTTTCAGTGCTCTGTCAAATTCTTCCCACAGTATCATATCCCACCCCATCTTCATTTAGGTCCTCTTCCATTTCCATAATGTTGCCCTCAAGTACATATCCCTTGTATAGACCTTCTATATACTCCTTCCACCTTACAGCTTCTCCTCTTTTCTCCAAAGGTCTCTTTAATTTTCCTTTATGTAGTATCTATCTTTCCCCTAGTGATATAAACTTCTGAATTCTTACATTTGTATCTAGCCATTCCTGCTTAGGCATTTTGCACTTTCTGTCAATCTCATTTTTTAGTCACTTTTATTTCCTTTCACCTGCTTCATTAACTGCATTTTTAATTTTTTTCAAATCATCAGTTAAATTTAATGTCTCTTGTGTTATCCATGGATTTCTACTAGGCTTTGTATTGTTACCTATTTAATCCTCTGCAGTCTTCACTCTCAAAACTCTCCATTCGTGTACAGTATTTCTTCCCCTTTTCTTGTCAATCATTGCCCAGTACTCCCTCAGAAACCCTCACCAACCTCTGGTTCTTTCAATTTAGATCCTTCTATTCTTTTTCCTACTGTAAAATTCCAGTCCCCCACCATCACTATTAAATTTCCATCTTCCTTCATTGTCAGCATAATTTCTTTTATCTCTACATACATTTTTCAATCTTTTTATCATCTGTGGAGCTAGTTGGCATATAAATTTGTGCTTCTGTGGTGATTGTGGGCTTTATGTCTATCTTGGCTACAATAATGTGTTCACTATGCTGTTCATTGTAGCTTATATGCAATCCTATTTTTCTTATTCATTATAACACTGCATTCTTCTGACCAGAAGTCCTGTTCGTCCTGCTACCTACCTTCACTAACTCCCTCTATAATCTAACTTTAACCTATCCATTTCCCTTTTTTATATTTTCTAACCTACCTGCCCAATTAAGGGATCTGACATTCCATGCTCCAATCTGTGAAGGGCAGTTTTGTTTCTCAAAAATCAAACAATGAAAACTCAAGATAAGAACATCAACAGTGTAGGAAAAGACAGATCGCTGCTTACCGTAAAGAAGACAGATCAAATTGCAGACAGGCACAATTAAAAGACACTCACATATAGCACAGTTGTATGTGCATGAGGTGTGTGTGTGTGTGTGTGTGTGTGTGTGTGTGTGTGTGTGTGTTGCCTGTTCGCAGCTTGATATAGTTTTGTTTCTCTCAATAACAATGTCTTCCTGAGTAGTCCCCACCCATAGATCTGAATGTGGGACTATTTTACCTCTGGAATATTTTACCCGAGATGGTATCATCATTTAACCTTACAGTAGAGCTGCATGCCCTTGGGATAAATTATGGCTGTTGTTTCACATTGCTTTCAGTCAGTCTCAATACTGGCACACCAAGGCCATTTTTGATGATGTTACAAGGTCAGATCAGTCAGTCATCCAGACTGTTTGCACCCTGCAGCTACTGCCAAGACTGCTGCCCCTCCAGGAACCTCATATTTGGCTGGCCACTCAACTGATTTTTACCCCTCCATTGCCATTGCACCTACAGGCACACATGCCTCCTGATAAATGGCAAGGTCCATGGTTCATGAGGAGTGGTACCAGAAAGAAAATTACCAAATTTAAAAAACAGTGTGAAACCATATATTTATTTGCCATTCCTTCTGCAGTTTGTCATAATAATACGTGGTCTTAAAAATTTTAATTCTACTTGACTCAACTTTGTTGGCATAAAGTCAAAATACCCAGACTTGTGACCAGGGGTTGACAAGAGGTTCATGAACTGATACCACATATTGCCCGAACCACCTGTTTCTGAGCCAAAAATATCCTTTTAGAATGGGAAGAATTACCCCAAAATATACTACTGTATGACATAATCAAATAAAAATAAGCAAAGTAAACTAATTTTTGTGTCAAACGATCACTCACTTTAGATACCATTTGAATAGTAAAAATGGCAGCATTAAGTCTTTGAACAAGATCCTGAATATGGGCTTTTCGCAACAGTTTACTATCTATCTGAACACCTAGAAATTTGAACTGTATGGTTTCACTAATCATATGCCCATTCCGTGACATTAAGACATCTGGGTTTTTGAATTGTGTGTTAGAAACTGTCAAAACTGAGTCTTACTGTGATTTAGTATTACTTTATTTTCTACAAGCCATGAACTTAGGCCATGAACTGCACTACTTGAAACCAAGCCAGTGTTGCACACAACATCCCATACTACCAAGTTAGTGTCATCAGCAAACATAAATATTTTATAGTTACCTGTAATACTAGAGTGCATATAATTTATATAAATAAGGCACAGGAGTGACCCCAACACTGATCCCTTGGGCACCCCCCACTTGACGGTACCCCACACAGACCCCACATCACAGCTATTCTCAACAGTGTGAATAATGACCTCTTGCTGTCTGTTGCTAAGGTAAAAGATGAACCAATTGTGAGCTGCTTCCCGTATTCCATAATGGTCCAACTTCTGGAGCAATATTTTCTGATGAACACAATTAAACACCTTAGTTAAATAAAAAAAATATGCCTAGTGTTCGAAATCTTTTGTTTAACCCATCCAGTACCTCACAGAGAAATGAGAATATAGCATTTTCAGTTGTTAAATGATTTCTAAAGCTGAACTGTACATTTGATGCCAAATCATATGATATAAAATGATCAATTATCCTTACATATACAGCCTTTTCAATAGCTTGAGCAAACACTGATAGCAAATAAATAGGTCTAAAACAGTCAACATTATCCTTTTCTCCCTTTTTATAAAGCTGCTTTACTAATGAGTGGTTTAATCATTCAGGAAACTGACTATTTCTGAAGGAAAAATTACAAATATGGCTAAATACATGGCTAACATGTGCAGTGCAGTGCTTTAATGTTCTACTAGGCACTCCATCATATCCATGAGAGTCCTTAGTCTTCAGTGATTTAATTATTGACTCAATTTCCCCCTTGTCTGTATCACAGAGTAGTATTTCTGACATCAATCTCAGAAAGGCATTTGCCAAGAAATTTATATGATTCCCTCCAAAAACTAAATTTTTATTTAATTCACCAGCAATGCTCAGAAGATGATTTGTTAAATAACATACATATATCTGATTTATCAGTAACAGAAATATTTTTACTATGAACTAACATAATATAGTCAACCTTATGCTGCTGACCAGACACGTCCTTCACAACTGACAATATGGCTTTAATTTTATCCTTTGAGTTAGCTATTCTGTTTGCATACCACATACTCTTTGCCTTCTTAATAAAATTTTTAGGCACCTTCCACTACTGTTAGCTTGACTGTGACTACTTCTGCCATTTTGATGTAATTCCCACTTTGTTCTTCATGATATCCTTATCCCACTCGTCAGCCACCCAGGCTGCCTATTACTACTAGTGCACTGTTGAGAACATTCTAATGGAAAGCAACTCTCAAAGAGCATGAGAAAAGTGTTAAGGAAAGCATTATATTTATTATCTCATGAGAAAACTGTTAAGGAAAGCATTATATTTGTCATCTATGTTATCGGCACTATAAACATCCTGCCACTCCTGTTCCTTGACAAGGTTTCAAAAACTCTCTATTGCTGTTAGATTAACTTTCCTACATAGTTTGTAATTATATATGACATTTGTTTGAGTACAAAAGCCTTTTAGTGTTAAATTTTGTGCATCATTGTTTGAAAGGCTATTTACCCTTTTACTAACTGAATGCCCATCTAGTAATGAAAATGAATAAAAATATTGTCTATGGCTGTGCTACTGTTCCCTTGTACCCTAGTTGGAAAAAACACAGTCTGCATTAGATCATATGAATTTAGGAGGTCTACTAACATCCTTTTTCTTGCACCATCACATACAAAATCTATATAGAAGTCACCACATATAACTAATGTATGGTACTTCTTAGAAAGTGAATCAAGAACCTTCTCTAGCATGAGCAGAAATGCTATGAAGTCAGAGTTAGGGGGCCTATAAGCAACAGCAATTAGAAAAGTTTCACAAAATTCAACTGTCCCTGCACAGCATTCAAATATCTGTTCAGTGCTGTGCCATAATACATCTATGGACTCAAATGGAATACTGTTTTTTTACATACATAGCCACACCCCATCCCACAAGGAACTCCTTGAGAAACAACTAGCATAAGCAGTTCATTAACTTTATCTCTGATACCTCATATATTTTGATGTAATATGCTAATTCCTTCTCTAGTTGGAAACATGACGTACTCTGAAGGGGAGCCCTTTGTTAGAGAGACTTCCTTTAAGCAGGTATACCTATCAACTGACTTCAGTTTAAAAAAGCAGCTCTAACACCAAGGAATATTTCCAAATGTGACCACACCACCACCCTCTACACTGTCACCAATAAGCTTTGCCCGCTTTCCCCAAAACCTATTAAGGTGCAGGCCATGCTAGTGAACCCTGATCTACTGATAGACCCAACTGGTACCACTTAAATATGACCCATGTCCTCTGCCATCAGTGTTCTCTCCAGCCCCATGTTAATGTGTCTAACAGCCACACCAAGATGAGGCCACTCATGATGCTGAAACAGTTTCACAAAATGCAAATTAGTGCCATCAATTTGAGTAGCATCTCTACCAGGTCACTATCTACATCGTATTCCTCGTCCCTATCAAGACTGTTCCTTGCTCCACCCACTATCACTACCTGATCCTCCTTCATAAAATTCCTACATAACTTCCCTATGCTGCAGACACCTGACCCAACTCTGCACTAGGCTTCACAATACTGGTGACCTGATACTCACTCCCCAACACTTCCTGCAGCTGCTGGCCCACACATCTACTGTGCGAACTGCCTAGCAGCAGAACCTTCTTCTTTCTGTTTGCACTCCCCCCCCCACACAGTGAAAATACTTTGAACAAATCCCACACCATAACCCACTACTCACAAACCTATGACAGAGCTCACACTTCTCACTCATGGTAAAATTTACAGTTATGTAATGTGGATGTATAGGTTTTCTATATTACCTAAGATCAGTAACACCAGTAGAATCATTTACAGAACTAATGGTAGCGGTCTCGAAATTATCCATCTACTAAGAAAGCAACTACTTCTATTAATTCTACTACACCACAGCTAATACCAGTACCGACAGAACTCCACAAAATTATTAGCTAAAACCAAAAATTCAAGCAGTCACTGGAACACCCAACAAAGTTGAAACACTGAATGGAAATTCTATTGAAATATATTACTAGAAACAATGAGAAACCTGAGTTGAAAACTAAAATACAAAATTTATTGAATGACTTCAACACATAGAAAACTCTAACAAACACAGCAACCGAACATTTCCAAAAGTTTATTAAATCGTTATTTTGCCGCAAACAGTACATAGCACTGCTGAGAATGATTAAATTTAATAACTAAAACAGTGCAAAAATAACTTTGTCAGTATTTAGCTTTATAACCACTACAGCTGCAACTGCACACCACAAAATGTAAACACAGTACCGAGGCGTGAGGCTTGGATGAGTGATGTAAGCTCGTTCGGGAGTGACAGACCACTCGAGTCAATAACACAGGATGAAAGACTGAGATTAATGAAAATCTTCTAATAAGTTACTTTTACAGCAAATATTAACACAAATAAACTTTAAAATTAGCATCTGAAGAGATGTGAGATGTGCCGTCACCCCTCTTGTCTGAAAATAATGGTGTGGACAGAGTTGCACTCTTAAAAAGTTGGAATCACATGTTGCACAAAGAGGTCATTATAAAGTGTGGATCTCACTGTACACCCATTACCCCCACAAGGTGTCATTTAACACCCCCACTACCCCCCCCCCCCCCCCCCCCCCCCGCTGCACCCTCCCCCATACACACACACACAAAAATAGACCAAGAGTGAAGGAACTTTTAAAACTATACCACACTGTCACATGAGTTGAGTGCAGTGGATATTCCTGCACAAGACGTGGCAGAGAAGAACCCCATATGTGAGAGTTTTGCGCATTCATGGCACCATGCAGAGTAAAATGTGCCTTGTCTATCCTAAAAATATTCCCTGTACAAGAGCCATCAATACCTATGCATGACAAAAAACAAAGGGCAGAGCCAGTGTTGTAGCCTATCTTTGGGCTTCATCTGGTCTACATTCTGGATCTTGTAAGGATACAAGTGTAAAATGGGCTGCAAAATCTTTTGAATTGTTTACCAGAGGGGAGACAATTCCCCTGACACAGCTTGAGCACTGGTTGCAGAATTTGAGGCACATGCTGCACAGTTAGCCATTGCCACAATAACTTCATCAATAACTGCCATGGACTGGGCTGTCTCCATCTTTCTGCTGCACCACCATATTCACCTGTTTATTCAAATTTCTTGACAATACTTTTGAGCCCATTCATGACATGGGGCCTCTTTGCAGATGTTTCTGTTGGTGATATTCCCACAACATGGTGCTGCTACTGCTGCTGTTCTGATACAAAACATTTACCAGTAGTGTGTGTGGCTGTTTTTTTTTCTTTATTTTTTTCCATTTTTTCTTTTTTTCCTGATAGACATTGTTTTTCATATGGAAAATTGCAACCTTCTTAACCATTTACACCGGCAGTGACTGCACAAAGCAGATCAACACCTTTTGCCAAGTAATCAACAGCATACTGATGTCAAAACAGGAATAGATTTGCATTCTGACTGCTGACAGTGGCATATTTTCATCTGGTGGCAGAAAGTGAAGTGAAACTATTATTTTTTTCAGCATACTCTGGGAGCACAAAGATTCATGAACATACCTATTATGTTTCAGCATTGTCAGTTCAATTGTCACCACCCGGTACAAATCTCATACAGATTATGTTCTTTCAGTTTAGTACACTATATGTACTAGTTACCTATTAAGATGTGGTAGTGTCAGTATTTTTGTTGAAAGATACGGTAGTAATTAATAAAGCCAGTTTTTAAATAATTTTGAGCTTATTTTGTAAGAAATTATACCTGTCTCCTCCACTCCATCCCCTTCTTTGAAACTAATATGTCTCTGTCCCTCCTTCCCTTCCAGCTCGTATCCTGGTACACTCTTGTCCATACAAATGGTCAGAGGGGCAGATAATGTCAGCTAGTTTTAATGATCCTTAATTTGTCAATGCAGATAAGTAGTTCGCTACTTCTCACAATCAATCCTTGATAATTCTCATGCATCAGGGTTATCTGACATATTACATTGAGGATGTTCTGAACTGATTCACTGTGAAATTTCTAGGAATACACTTTAACTAAACCAAGTACACTAATTTCTGTTCTGATCACAAAAATGCACAAAAGTTTAATATTGCACATGGGAGACACAGATAAAGAGGGTGTTTTTGTTGATGTGGTTTTCTGTCCAGAGTCTGATTTGATACAGCTCTCTACAGTAGTCTTAACATGTGCAAGCTTCTTTATTTTTGAATTACTACTGCAGTTCTTCTGTAAGTAATTTGTGTCAGTATTTTGCAAGCATGACTTTCCACATATCAACTTTCTCTGCTTTGCTGAGTACTGGTTTTTCATTGAGCACTTAATATTCATGCAGTTGCTTTTCTTTCCCCAATGAGCTCTCTAATTTTCCTATAGGTGGTGTCTATAATTCAACTACCAGTACACACTCCTACAGACTTGTGTTTGTCATCTAGTTTTAGCTTACCCATTTTGCACTTTCTGTCAGTCTCATATTTGTTGTATTTTTATGTTTTATCCATTTATTGGATTAATTCAAAACATTTTGTAATATTCAACATTATCTACCAGGCCTTGTCATTTTATCTATTTGATCCTCCTACTCCAGCACAACATCTATCTGATTTCATATTTATAACCATGTACTCACCTAACCATACTTCATGAACTTTGAGCTTGAAGATAATGAAGCTCAATAACCACACCTATTACTTTGATGGACTGTCAATTAGGAATCTGGAAGAAAAGATACCTTTAGGCCTCAAAACCTATTACCCTTGAAGTTGGAAAAAGCCAGAGTTGGCCAAGGGAGGCCGAGAGGAAAGTGGATAGAAGGAGTTATCAAGGGAACCAACTAAAGACTTTCCAATTCAGAGAGGAGTGAAATGACTCTATTCCATTTCTCCCAAGCTATTCTTTGCTATTCAGGAAATGGCAGTGTCAAAATTAAAGAATTAGAATCAATGGGAAGAGACTTAATGACTTGGCATTTGTAGATGGCAAATGATTTTGAAGAGCTATGTAAGTTGGCATTGGAGTTACCTCAATATGTCAGGCAATGGGACTAAACATAAACATTTTCAAGATAAAAGTTATTTCTAATAAATGTTCAACTCAAAACTACACTATTGGACACTGGCATAGAATGCATCTGTGTTTGCCACCATCTAAATATATGTCTGGAGACATAAGATCTGAAATCTATCAGTGATGATGATGATACAGATTATGTTTTAGGGCACTAAATGGTGAGATATAAACTCCCTTGCATAAAATAAAGTGAGAGGTAGGTTGTGAAAATCTATGGAAAAATTAACAATAAGTTTTAAAACTGAGTTGTATCAACATACAAGAATTGAAAATGCAACCTGATATTGTGACATCCATACAGGACCAACCACAGAAGTCAGACAAACCAGAATAACAAACTAGAACAAGCAGATAAAATCAAGCATTAAATACCATTACATACACTGTTAAAAAAGAGACAGATTACTGTGGCTTTGTGACTACTTAGAAATAATGGGTGGCTGAGTCACTTTGTGCCACATTAAAATCTGACACCCTGTGCTTTGGAAAGAAGTACTGACATCACACAAAAAACTTAAAACATGGACCACACGAGCCACTATCAATTAAAATAGAGGACAGATCATGTGGGTAACACAGGTCTTTCATCAGATCATCAGCTAAAGCACACGCAGTTAACTTACTGTCATATCAACAACTGTGTTCCTCATCTTTGACACACCGGTGGCTGCTCGTGATGTAAAAGAAAGCCATGTGTGAGTGGGCATGGTCCCACTCTAGGCTTTGTAAGGGCTACTTCTTCAGCTAGTCATGGTGAGAAAGAGGTGTGCCAGGGTTGCACTAAAGGTTTCACTGACTGCAGCTTATTATTCCTTTCTTCCAGCTGCTGAATCTCCTACCAACACAGGGTCTTCCAGGTCAGATATGGAGTAACAGCCTGAGGGAGACTGAACAGCAAGCAGGTGGGAGAGAGCAAGTTTCCATGGTATCTGCATCAGTGAATTTATTTCCCAGGATCCCTAAGTGCCCAGGAACCCAGCAGAAAATTATTTCCTTATCCTGCCTTTGCAAGAGAAGGAGAACATCCTACACTAATATTACTATCCAGACTGCTGGGTAAATTTCACCAATAAGAAGAAGAGCACTCTGGGAATCTGAGAAGATTAAGATTTCGTGTAATAATGCTGCCTCATCAGCCCCAGTGCCATTAGAACAGAAAAAAAATCATTATAATAAAGTGAAAACTGCCCTGGGAGCCCTATCCCAAGGACAATGTCAGGGTACATGTAGAGCAGCTGATAATATCCCCCTGCTTAAACACATCTGTGTAAACACGAATAAAAACCAAGATAATAATATAAAATCTCGTTAAATTTAATTTCAAAACTATAATGTTGGGGCAGGTTCTCCTGTATTGAGCCTATTCAAAAAGTAAACTGGGCATCTTTAATAGATAGGAGAATCTTCTGCTCCACCACTAGCTTTGGACACGAATGCCCTCCACCTGTAATAACTCAGGGTTCTCTGTCAAAAAATCACAAATGGTTTCATTTCCTGAGGATGGTTATGGAACAAAGTTCCCGTGGCAGTTGTGCAGTGGAGATGAGTACTGGTGATTTTTGAATACACAGAGTCCTGTATGCTTGGCACACCACAAGAAGGAGACATTGAATGGATGGTGGAAGCTCACCAGTCTTGGCATACAAGCTAGCAACTGGTCTCCGGCAATAAGCACCTGTTGACAGCCTAATACCTTCGTAGTGAAACATGACCAGCATTTTGAGGTATGAAGATCTTGGTGATCCATAAACCTGACATCTATATTCAAGTTCAGGTCACACAAAGGCTTTATAAAATTGGAGCAGATGTGCCCTGTGGATCCCCAAGAGCTAGGACTGACATATTTATGGACATTTAAAGCATTGAGACATTTCAAATTTAGTTCTTTTAGGTATGGCAGCCACGTTAGGCTTTCATTAAATTTCAGGCCCAGATATTTCACCTTTTCCTTATAAGTGAGGACAATATCCACCAGTTTTTAAACAGATAAATTAAAAACAAAATTTAAAATCCATGGTGCCTGTCATTCCTCCAATCTCCTAATTGTCAGATGCAATTGCCAAACAGACACAGTTAAGTTGGAGGAGGCACAGATGATGGAGAAGTCATCCACAAATAAGGAATGCTGTACGGAACTCCTTACTGTGGACATATAACTGTTGATCGCAGTGGCAAATGCCATTATATTTAAAACAGTCCCATGAGGGACACTGTTCTCCTGCTTAAAATGGTCATACAGGACACTCCCGACTGAAAATCCCTTTCTGATAGGAAGGACTGTATGAATGTGGGGAGATGTGCATGGAAACCCATTTCATAGAGCTGCAACAAACTATGCGGAGGATGCTGTAGTATACAGAGAAGTTGCAGCGTTAGAAAATTGTAGCGAAATGCAGGAAGATCTGCAGCGGATAGGCACGTGGTGCAGGGATTGGCAACTGACCCTTTACATAGACGAATGTAATGTATTGTGAATACATAGAAAGAAGGATCCTTTATTGTATGATTATATGATAGCGGAACAAACACTGGTAGCAGTTACTTCTGTAAAATATCTGGGAGTATGCATGCGGAACGATTTGAAGTGGAATGATCATATAAAATTAATTGTTGGTAAGGCGGGTACCAGGTTGAGATTCATTGGGAGAGTCCTTAGAAAATGTAGTCCATCAACAAAGGAGGTGGCTTACAAAACACTCGTTTGACCTATACTAGAGTATTGCTCATCAGTGTGGGATCCGTACCAGGTCGGGTTAACGGAGGAGATAGAGAAGATCCAAAGAAGAGCGGCGCATTTCTTCACAGGGTTATTTGGTAACCGTGATAGCGTTACGGAGATGTTTAGCAAACTCAAGTGGCAGACTCTGCAAGAGAGGCACTCTGCATCATGGTGTAGCTTGATCACCAGGTTTCAAGAGGGTGCGTTTCTGGATGAGGTATCGAATATATTGCTTCCCCTACTTATACCTCCCAAGGAGATCACGAATGTAAAATTAGAGAGATTCGAGCACGCACGGAGGCTTTCTGGCAGTCGTTCTTCCCGCGAACCATACGCGACTGGAACAGAAAAGGGAGGTAATGACAGTGGCACGTAAAATGCTCTCTGCCACACACCGTTGGGTGGTTTGCGG
This sequence comes from Schistocerca gregaria, assembly GCF_023897955.1. NCBI lineage: Eukaryota > Metazoa > Arthropoda > Insecta > Orthoptera > Acrididae > Schistocerca > Schistocerca gregaria. Next base: position 169,526,322 of record NC_064927.1, on the reverse strand, counting down.
AGTATAAATGTAGATGTAGATGTAGATGTATTATGCCTCCAGATAGTATTGTACGCCTTTTCCAAATTGAAGAAGACACCAACAAGATGTTTCTCATTGTGCAAAGCTTGCTCAGTTGCTGCTTTGAGTAGGTTCAAGTTACTAAGTTTTAAGTGATAGCTCCTGAACTCAAACTGGGAGCGACTGAGTAAGTGGTCTGATGCTTCCCTGCTTGTAAATTTGCAATTAAAATACATAGGGAAAGCCTGCTGTCATCCAAATTTCAGTAAACATCAGAAGGAAGAGCTCTTTTGACTGTGGGTCAACTGTTTCGATATGCTGTGTATTATATGGACATGACTGGGTACAGTTTCATGAGCTGCTGACAATACAGAATCCAACTCCTACATATAGAAAAGTTAACTGCATTCCTGCAAGTTGGTGGAGTGGAAAACAAAACCAACTCTCTTGTGTGTCTTTTGATAATGACAAAAAGCTGGATTCTGGCTAGAATTGGTCGTAACGATCTTATAAATTCAGCCAGTATCTGGAATGTCTGCAGCAACATTAGGTGGCAGCCCTCCTCTCATACAGCTGCTACTGACGGTCATGAGTTCCACCTGGTAATCCTTCTAATGACTTCCCATAGTTTTCTTCCATATGTGGACCTACTGATGACTCCAGGAACTCTTTCGAAGACTTCTGCCTACCATCTTGAATTTTTCCCATCACCTTTGCCCTCGCCATTCAGAAGACTTCAAGATTCACTTCTGTAGGGCAAGGACAGGATCTTCACACAGTTTGCCATCCTGTCACTGATTCTAGAATGACGCTCATCATTCAGGATGGAACAGGCTGTCTTGCAGGTGTTCCTTTTAACCTAAGGATGATGCATCAGTGGGTTGGTGATTCACAGCTGTAATGTGATGCGCCCAGTCCTGGACACCTTCACACTGCTTGCAAACAGCTAACTGCTTGTAAAGCATTCAGTTATCCTTCCTTTTATGACTGCTCCCATGTGTCAGGTGGATCCAGATAGGCTAGTGGTCACTTCCATAAAGGTTTTATCCATTTCCCAATGAGCAATGTCTGCAAGGGCTAGTAAGGGAAGGAGAGTTTTATGGCTGTAGACAAACCTGTAGTGGTGCGGAAATGCATAGTTTGACCCATATTCATTAATATTATGTCTGTACTTTCTGTGAGAGCCTCAAGTATTTGAATCCTGAGGCAAAGGTGTTGGATATCCATAGTGCACTGTGTGCATAAAAGTTTGTAAGAGGAAAAAGGGACAGGGCATTTCAGCAATAAGCTGTGTGAGGATCTCACTGTCAGTGGGCTCATGGGAGAGTAGGAACACAGAGGACAATGTTACACTAACATGCACCATTATCCTAACAGCAACTACTTGTACGGTTGTGGTTAAGGGTACAGATCAGGAATGGAATGTGTCCTGGATAAACACCACTACCCCACCTTTCACTCTGTCACATGGAAGGTCATCTTTCCTGTGGAGGTTCTGACCATCCCAGCCCTCTTGTTGCCAAGTGTTGAACTTAATGATGTTTGGAGTAAGTAATCTGGGCAGCTGATCACATTTTCACAACACTTGTTCTACTGAGATAGTGACACACTACAATGAGTGACAATAAAAGTCAAATTTTAATAACCAGTCCTGTTAATAATAAAAGTATTCATCTTTTTTGTTGCTCTTCTTTGTTGTGTGTCGATGGCTCATTGTTTCCTCCCTTTTTGTGCATCATCTTTCTATAATTGTCTAGAGGATGATTGGGTTACTACTTCAATAACAATGGTGGACTTTTTGCAGAATTAGACATATATTTTCATTCATTTCCTTTCACAATACAAATCAATAAAACATACATAACTTGTTCTCTATCCTCACACTTCCGACTCATATAACCAGCTTTCCAAAAGAACAAAGATTTACATCTAACAACATGTAGCAAAGAATTTACTATCATACTTTGATCTATTTATGCAAACGTAATCTCTGAAACATACATTTCATAAATAAAATACAATTAATTGGCTATGTTTTTGAGAAGACCATAATCATCATTGTAATTATATTAGGTATTTATAAACATTGACATTTAAACATTTTCATATATCTTTGTAGTAGTGGATTGATTTTTACGTCTTCACCGCAGTATTGTGTACTTCATATTATCCAAAATTTTGGTAGTACATTTACCTCACTGTAACCAGTTTTCTTGCAATAGCTTTTCCAAAAAATTTGAAAAGGTAAATGCAAGAAATATTTTGATACAAAGTAATAAAACCGGTTATTCCAACAAGGTTTGGAGTGTAAGTAATCAATATTCAACAGATCTTCATTACATGATATCCAGCTTTTTGACTTCTTTAGCACCTCCACTTCATTCAAATGAGGACAAGAACTAAATCTCGTTTTACTGAGTTCTTTCCTCACAAATTTTCAAAAGCAATTTCAAAGTCTGACTTTTCACCTATTCTAACAATATTATGAGAAGGAAAGTTGCTACTCACCGTATAGTGGAAATGCTGAGTCACAGATAGGCACAACAAAAACTTGTGGTTTCAGTTGCCTGACACTGCAGTCGTATGTGTGACTTGCATTTGCATGAGTGTGTGTGTGTGTGTGTGTGTGTGTGTGTGTGTGTGTGTGTGTGTGTGTCTAGTGTGGAAAAAGGTCTTAATGGCCAAAAGCTTAAAAAAAGTCTTTTTGTTGTGCCTATGTGCCACTCAGCATTTCCACTATATGGTGAGTAGCAACTTTCCTTCTCTTAATAATGTTTCATTCCATCCTGGATTTTCCATTGTTTGATTTTTGCCCGATGTCTTTTCTTTGATTTTAATCCGGCGCTGTTTTCCTTTGATACTATTTTCTTTTGCATCACTATACCCAATGTCCGTCCCTTCTCTTCTTTCCTGTGTTTCTCTTGTCATCTTATAAACTGCACCCAACACTCTACTTACAAGCCACACTGTATCAACTGTCTGTCACACACAACAGACGTCCAAATGGCCATGCTGAATGTTGGTACACTATCTTATGTCCCACAATACTCCCGCTGATGTGTCTTTTTCTTATGCCTACCTGCAACTCAGCATTTCCACTATATGGTGAGTAGCAACTTTCCTTCTCATATTAGTGTTACATTCCATCCAGCATTTTCCATTGTTTGACTTTTACCTGTTCTGCCGTTCTCAGACTGTTACCAAATATTATGTAACATATATGGGATAAGCAAAAGGATAGTACAGATAACTGTTATCATATAAGCAGGACAGTAGTACTTGATTTTGAGGGGACTGTCTGTATACCAATATTTATAAAACTGTCTTTAATAGGTGAAATATCGTTGATTAGTAATGTCATATGATCAAAAGAAAATATCTTAGGCCCTATAGAGTTATGTGTTTATAAACAAAATATAGTAACATTTTTTAGATCACAGGACAGAATTGATTTTGTACTTATTTAGGAACTCATCCTTTTTCTCATAATACCAATGGAAATGCCTTTGTAACAACATTTGATAACGTCTTCTAAAGAGTTAGAATAGAGAGCACAAGAAATTAAGAATGGACACACCAATGTCAGGAGACCCCCTACCTATTCCATGTACATCATTATCAGTTTTATAACTAATTTAGTCCTTTAGTCTCTAGTTGTTACAAACATTTTGCGTTCATTAATATTCATGCCATGTGATAGATTATACAATAACACATGAAAATTTACTTTTCAAGTCTTTTGAGTTACATCTCAGGATGAGACAGTTACCTCTTTCCTACATGTTTTCTTGAAAACTGAATTATATGTAAAAACATTGGCAGTAAATTATGCCAGAAATGTTAACAATATTGTAATCTGCTTTAAAGTGCTATTCATTAACTATATGCCACTTTTATATTTTAAATCCTTCTTTTACATCTACATAAAGAATGCTGATTCAGTGGGATCATATGAAAGTTCAAGACATATACAAAATCATGTAAAATGTAAAAGATATCTCTCATAGGAAAGACAAGTAAATCATAGGCAGAACAAGATATTTCAGCTATTTTGTGAGAAATAATTTGCTGCCTTCCGCCCAAATTCCCAGAACTAGTGCACAAAAAATGTCAAAGTTTCATTGAATGACAAATAATTCTAGACAGCAAAAGGAGATGCTCTAATGGTCATTTTTCAGCTTACAGAGTCTTTTTTACACAAGTATCATGGCTAAAAATAACATAGAAATGACACAAGCAATAATTCATAATGTACCCGAAAGAAAGTTATATTAAGAACTGAGTAAATGCTCAGGAATTACTTGACTTTCACTCAAAGCTCACTCTAAAGATTGACATATAACAATTTAAAAACATTAACTAATTGCTTCTCATGAAAGAACAAAATAAAATACAAATCATGACTTATTCACAGCATGTAGAAGAGTAACACAACACAAGCAAAAAAATAATTTACCACATTTAAATTGTTTGCACAAAAATGAATGAAAATCTGTAGCTACATAGTTCTTTACATATGGTAGAAAATATTTTTTTTTGACAACATTCCAGTGGGAATCCTTTTAATCAGTTATCTTTGCTTTTTTGTTTGTATGGTGTCAATGAAGTAGCACTTCTTAGCGCTATAAACTTTATATATTTAGGATACAGCAATCGGTAAGCATTTAGATGCCAGCTCTCAATGATCTCAAATGGACCCATATAGATATCAAAAAACTTTTTTTATCTCAGATGTTAACATTCTAAATTTTTCATGTGACTTAACGAGAACATAGTCTCCAATGTTGAACTTAGTAAATTTGACTTTATTATCATGTCTTTTCTTTTATGTTTTTTTTTTTTTTTTTATAATTTCTCTCACAACTGCTTCACATTCTTGAGCAGACATGGTAGTATGTGTTGGACAATCTACTTCAGGTATGAGATTTGCTTCAAAAGGTGAAAATCCTGTGGAACTGTGTTGCAAAAACTATTCATTATATCTTCAAAATCACTGATATATTCATACCATGTAGGATGTTTGTGGCTACAGTATGTGCGACATAGACGATTGATTTCATACATATATCTCTCTGCTCGGTTGGATGAAGGATTATAAACTGAAATTAAAATGTGTCTAATGTTTGATTTTCTATGGATGACTTTCAACACTTGATACAAACTGTGACCTATTGTCTGACAGGATTAATTTAGGTTTTCCTATTTTTTTAAAGTAGTCTTTTTCAATTTTGACAGTAATCTCCTCACTTTTAGGTTTTCTGACAGGATATAATTTCATGTATTTGAAGAAAACATCAACCATAACACAAATATAACAGTGACCATTTTTACTTTCTGGTAAACTTCCATAACAGTCCACAGCAACTAAATGCATAGATTTCTCAGAAATTTTGCATTTCACCTTGGCGAGTTCTGTTTTTTACCTCGACTCTCTGACACCTGTCACAAGTAGATAGTTCTTTCATAACTGTTTTAGCCATATTATAGAAATAAACATTTTATTGTAGCATTTGTGTACATTTTCGAATACCACAGTGTCCATATCTCTCATGTATGTACGTAATCAACATTCCAGCTTCTTCCTCTGGCCAACATAACTTCCAATCATCCAAATCCACATCTGTTCTCCTGAAAAGTGTTCCTTTGTATATGTTATAATATCTGTCCAACTTTTCATAACCTCTTTTTTCTAAACAACTCTTTACTAAACTCCAATTGGAATCATGGTTTTGGCTCCTTCTAATATGGTTACACATTGCCCTGATAATTTTCTCAGCATGTGTACCCTTCACATATCTGATTTTAAACTCTTTTCCTCATTTTGATCAATTTCATTAGCTCCACCCAATGGCATCCTTGACAAAGCATCTACAACAACATTGCCTGCACCTTTATTATATTTAATTTCACAATCAAATTGTTGAAAATACATTCCCCACTTCGTAAGTCTATTATGATACAGTGTGCATTCCTGTAAGTAACAGTCCAAATAAACAGTTGCTTTATATTGCAGCAAATTGGTTCTGAATTTAATTAATGCCCAGTAAACAGCCAATATTTCCTTCTCTGTAACTGTGTACAATTTCTCTTGTTTTAACAGCATTCTACTTGCAAAGGCAATGAAGTCATGTATAATTTCCCCTTTAACTTCTTTTCCCTGGAATAGTTCTGTTCCCAAACCATAATAACTAATATCTGTGTGTAAACAAAATGGTATGTTAATACTGGGTCTATGTAACAAATATTGATTATTCACTTCTTTCCTAATATTTTCAAATGTTTGTTGACATTCTTGGGTCCAAACCCAATTAATATTCTTTTGAAGTAAATTGCTTGAACAGGATGCATTGAAACTTTGATCACTCACAAATTTTCAATAAAATTCACATGAAACATAAAAATAGCTTCAATTGCTTTCTACTACACAGTGCTGGAAAATATGAGATTGCTTTAAATTTATTAGGATCTGCCAAGATTCCTTTGCCAGTAATTACACGACCTAAGAATTTTAGTTCAGAGACAGCAAATATACATTTTTTGATTTGCAGAGTCACACCTCCTTGCTAAATTTTTCACATACTTGCTTCAACAACTCCAAATGCTCTTCTCAGCATTGTCCAGTTACCAAAATGTGATCCACATAAACAGTAAGTTTTTCTACCAGATCTTGGACAAGTATATAATCTAATGCTCTTACAAACTGAGCTGCTGATGAGACCAGACCAAAAGGTACTACACAGTATTGGTAACATCAACCATTGTAAAGAAAGGCAGTATATTTATGTGATTATGTATTTGAAGGTACCTGATGAAATCCAGAGGTTAAATTCAAACTAGACTTTATCTGAATATTTTTAAATTTATGTAAAACTTCGCCAATGTTTTCAGGGCTGATCTGTTTATACAAATACTTGTGCAAATGCCTAGAATTGAGAACCAATCTCACTGCTCCATTTCCTTTGCAAACAATGACTAATGGGTTAACACTTCTCTGAATGATATCACACACTTCTGTCTTATACAACTCTTTCTTGACTGCAGCTCTCATAGCTATATGTACACAGTAAGGCTTTATGAGAAATGATTGATGTTGTTTTAGTTGCAAAGTACACTGATATACTCGCACTCTATCTGGAATACTACTAAACACACACTATATTCCCACAACAAGGATTCCAATGCCTGTTCCTGATTATTAGTTAACACCTTTGCTTCCGAAATCTCATTATCTACAAGGCACTTGTGTGGTACAGTGTCAAAAGCCTTTTGGAAATCCAGAAATATGGAATCGATCTGAAATCCTTTGTCAATAGCACTCAACACTTCATGTGAATAAAGAGCTAGTTGTGTTTCACAGGAACGATGTTTTCTAAACCCATGTTGACTGTGTGCCAATATACCGTTTTCTTCGAGGTAATTCATGATGTTCGAACACAATATATGTTCTAAAATCCTGCTGCATATTGATATTAATGATATGGGCCTGTAATTTAGTGGATTACTCCTACTACTTTTCTTGAGTATTGGTGAGACCTGTGCAACTTTCCAGTCTTTCATCGAGCAAATGGTTGTATATGATTGTTAAATATGGAGCTAATGCATCAGCATACTCCAAAAGAAACCTTATTGGAATACAGTCTGGACCAGAAGACTAGATTTTATTAAGTGGTTTAAGTTGCTTTCACTACTCCGAGAATATTTACTTCTTCGTCACTCATGTCGGGAGCTGTTCTTGATTCAAATTCTGGAATATTTACTTTGTCTTCTTTTGTGAAGTCATTTTGGATTGCTGTGTTTAGTAACTCTGCTTTGGCAGAGCTGTCTTCTATAGTATCTCCATTGCTATCCCACAGAGAAGGCATTGATTGTTTCTTGCCGCTGTCATACTTCACATATGACCAGAATCTCTTTGGATTTTCTGCCAGGTTTTCAGACAAAGTTTCATTGTGGAAACTGTTATACGCATCTCGCATTGAAGTCTGCGCTAAATTTCGAGCTTCTGTAAAAGATTGCCAATCTTGAGGATTTTGCATCTGTTTAAATTTGGCATGTTCATATCGTTGTTTCTGCAACAGTGTTCTAACCCATTTTGTATACCAAGGAGGATCAGCTCCATTGTTTCTTAATTTATTTGGTATAAATCTCTCAATTGCTGCCAATACTATTTCTTTGGATTTAAGCCACACCTGGTCTACACTTATATTATTAATTTGGAATGAGTGGAGATTGTCTCTTAGAAAAGCACGAAGTGAATTTTTATCTGCTTTTTTAAATAAGTATATTTTTCACTTATTTTTTGATGATTTGGGGATTACAATATTCAATCTCGCTACGACAACTCTGTCTTCGCTAATCCCTGAATTGGTTTTAATGCTTGTTATTAACTCAGGATTGTTTGTTGCTAAGAGTTCAAGTGTGTTTTCACAACCATTTACTATTCGCGTGGGCTCATGAACTAACTGCTCAAAATAATTTTTAGAGAATGCATTTAGCGCGATTTCAGATTATATTGTGTGCGTACCTCCAGAATTAACATGCATTTTTACCAACATACCAAGGGTAAATTAAAGTCACCACCAACTATTATCATATGAGTCGGGTACATGTTTGAAATCAAGCACAAGTTTTCGTTGAACCTTTCAGCAACGGAACCATCTGAGTTGAGAGATTGGTAAATGGATCCAATTATTATTCTATTCTGGTTGCCAACAATGATCTCTGCCCATACTAACTCACGGGAAGTATCTACTTCAATTTTGCAACAAGGTAAACTATCTCTGACAGCAACAAACACGCCACTGCCAACCATGTTTAGCCTATCCTTTTGGAACACCGTTAGGTTCTTTGCAAAAATTTCAGCTGAGCTTATATCCAGCTTTAGCTAGCTTTCAGTGCCTATAACGATTTCAGCATCAGTGCTTTCTATCAGCACTTGGAGCTCTGGTACTTTCCCAACACAGCTATGACACTTTACAACTGTTATACCAGTGGTTCCTGTATCTACGTTCTTCCTGCATTCAGCCCGCACCCTTTGTGACTGAAGCCCTTCTTGTGTTTTCCCGAGACCCTCTAACCTACAAAACTGCCAAGTCCATGCCACACAGCCCCTGCTACCTGTGTAACCACCTCCTGTGTATAGTGGACACCTGACCTATTCAGTGAAACCTAAACCCAACCACCCTTTGGCGAAAGTCAAGGAATCTGCAGCCTACATGGTCACAGAACTATCTGAGCCTCTGATTCAGACCCTCCACTTGGCTCTGTACCAGTGGTCTGCAATCACTCCTGACGACAATTCTGCAAATGGTCAGCTCTGCTTTCATCTTGCAAGCAAGACGGCAGTCTTTACCACTTCTGTTAGCCACTCCAAGCCAGAGAGAATCTCTTCTGATCCAAAGTGACTCACATCGTTGGCACCAACGTGAGCAACTACCTGCAGTTGGCTGCACCCTGTGCTCTTCATGGCATCCGGAAGGACCCTTTCCACTTCTGGAACAACTCCACATGGTTTGCACATGGAGTGCACATTGTAATGCCATAAAAATCATCAATATCATCACACAAATTACCCACATCATCATTCCCTACTTCATTACTATTTAACTACACAGTTTCATTTAAGTTGCTGTTCATTAACTCAGTATTCACTTTTTTCTTACCTGGTTCTTCCAATAGTTTCTGAATTCCAAAATCATCACAAAAATCAGTCACTTCAGTAGTTGACAAATAACACATCTCTACACACTTACAGAGCTCTGATAAACTAATTTCTACTGTATCCTCTTTTCCCATTTCTGTTAGCTCACTTACCTTATTTGTGTATTTTGCCTTACCTGGAGAACATATTTATTTCTCAACAGATATGATACCAACAGGATGGTAAATACCTTTAAGATAGCTACTGATCGCTTCATTTGAATGTTTTCTTGCAAGTCAATATTTATGTGATTTCTGGTCCATTTGTGATTTGTTTCATGAGCCCCTAACTTGCGGACTGACAATGGGGCCCAAGCTAGCTTTTTGTTTCCTGAATTAATGTCCCATCCTGCTTCCTTGTGTTTCTGTTATCATCTCTATTCCAGTTTCTGTTCCAACTATTACCATGTTGCTTTCCACAATGAAAGTTAGTGCCATTTACTCTATTATGTTCCTTCTGATGATAATTGTTACAATTACTATGTTCTCTCCTTTTGTGATTATTGCTGTGCCAGTTTTTATTACTATCTCTTTCAAAATGTGTATGTGTCTATTGTAGTTGTATTTCCCTGTCTTTTTTCCCAAAACTCTATCTAATTTATTTAAATATTTCAAAAACTGCTCTACTGTGGCATCTGGCTCATAAACTAGGTCCCACTATACCTCAGCTGTAAAGCATCAATCTGGATGAGTTCATCAAAAGGTTTGCTCAACTGCGCTAATTTTTTAAACTGGTTTTTGCAAAACTGTTTCATGCTAATTCACCCTTACCTGTAATTTGGTCCATTGAGAAATTTACTTTTTATTCTAGCTTGTTCAGTGTCTGACCAAACTTTGTTTAAAAATCCTTTCTCAAAATTACATAGGTTGTGTCATCATTAGTATATTGATTTGCCCGGCCTAATCCTTCACCTTCCAGAAACTTCTTAATAATGTTTATTTTCACAATATCAGTCATATTAGACACAAAGTTATCTCAGCAATACTGAAGAAAATCTACAGGATGTAAACTATCTTCACCTGAAAAGTAGAATGTTGCAAAACACAGTACAAAATTGCTAACAAGATTTCTGTTTACTATATCATTAGAGAATTCTTCAGCTTTCTTACACACAACTGAAACACTAATTTGAAGGTCGCAAGTTTTGTTGTTTCTTAATTTTATATTTTCTGTGTATTTGCTGTCTATTGTTTTCACTTGTTCAACAAAATGCTTTCAACAAGTGCTGATTGGGTATCAACATTAATTTCCAAAGTTTAAATTTAACTATTTACGTTTTTGTCAGCAGTTCTTATTTCCTCATGCACTTTTTCAAAAGCAATTTTATTTTTTTCCCTAACCACAGTGATCTCATCTTTGACATTTTAACTTTATTATTAAAATCAAATTAAATTTCTTTCATTTTGAACTCCACAGACTCTATTCGACAATCTTTGTGAGATCTTCCAAATACTGTGCAGTGGAATTCCCATCATTAAATATATGTCATTCATGGGTGGCCAGCTTGTATGGGGGGGGGGGGGGGGATTTTTGGTGTGGAAGGGATGGCAGCTGTCAAAATGTGGGAGCTGTTGATGGCTAGTTGGGTTAATGTGGACAGAGGTGTTCACAGAGTCATCAGAGAGGTGGAGGGACAACATCCACACACACGCAGTGTTAAAACGGATCCTTACTTAATGATGCTCCCTGTAGGCAAATACTCCACCACTGTTATGATGGGTCACAATGACTGCCTGGCAGAAGGTCTTCACCAACTGTCTGGCTCTCTACCAACAAGCTCTGCAATAGTAAACCATCCCAAAGGTCCAACATAACCTTCAATCCCTACTAAAATCCACAGGCCCTTTCCAGAATTTCTCCCTTGAGTCCACCTTCTTTCTCAGCCCAGTCTAACACACTGATTTCAAGGCGGGTAGGCATGCCGGTCCCTGGCATGAATCCGCCCAGTGATTTGTATTGAGGTCCAGTGTGCCAGCCAGCCTGTGGGTGGTACTTAAGGTTTTCCATCTGCTGCCGTGAATGCAGGCTGGTTCCCCTTATTCCGCCTCAGTTACACTATGTCAGCGATTACTGAGAAAACACTTTCTCGAAGTATGCGTACACCATAATTACTCTATCACACAAACATTGTGGTTACACTCATCTGGTGTGAGACGTTCCTGGAGGGGGTCCACTGGGGCCGAATGGCACAATAACCCTGGGTTCAGTGTGGGGCAGCCGTGGGGTGAGTGGACTGCTGTAGCCTGTAGTGCAGTTGTGAACCACTGAGGGCTACAGCATGGACAAAGCCTCTTTGTCATTTCTAAGTCCTCAGTTCCATACAGTGCAATACAATACCCCATACACCCACCTTTGATGTGCTCACCAAAATCAACAGCCCAACAATTGTGGCTGCTCCCTTGTAGCTGGCTATTGCACTCTCATTGAAAGAATGTCCACTCTTGTTGACCAGTACCTCAAAGCAACTGCCCAAAACCTAGTATCCCACATCTAAGATACTAACTGCATCCTTTAACAACTATCCACCATCTCCACACTTTTTCCTCCTGGATCCCTACTCATTACTGTTGACGCTATGTCACTATACATCAACATACCACATGCCCATTGCCTTACTGCTGCCAAACACCTCCTCTCCCCATGTCCTTCAGTCAGAAACCAACAGCCTCATATGTACTATCACACAACCACTTTCCCTCTGAAGGGAAAGTATGCAAAATCCATGGCACAGCCATGAGCATGCTCTCGTGCCAACCTGTTTATTAGGCATCTGTCCTCACAAAACTCTGCATCTCTGAAAGAACAGTTTGCTATGTTCAGCAGTGGTGTTATTAGCTCTTCACACACCAGCTTTATTACATGATTTGATGTTTCATCATCACCAGCTGATTTCTTAGACTTCAGTTTCTGTATAGTTTTCCGCAATTCATCTTCCATGACTGGTCTTAGGAACATAGTACTGCATGATCTTTTCGGTGCCTTAATACCATTCTGTTTTTTACTATTTCTTTCCAATTTTAAGTTTTCCACTACACTGATATAGTTATTATTCAGTATGTTTGCTATTTCCATATCACCTGTGACTACTGTGTTGTCTATTTTAATTGACCTAATACCTTCTTCTTTGTTTGACCCATCTTTTTACTTTCTTTCAGCATTGATTGCATTCCAAGCTGCCTTTGCCTTGTTTTTTTGAGGTCGCTGTCCCTCCCCCCATGAACCATGGACCTTGCCGTTGGTGGGGAGGCTTGCATGCCTCAACGATACAGATAGCCGTACCGTAGGTGCAACCACAATGGGGTAGGGGTGGGGGGTAGGGGGGTGGGGGGTATCTGTTGAGAGGCCAGACAACCGTGTGGTTCCTGAAGAGGGGTTGCAGCCTTTTCAGTAGTTGCAGGAGCAACAGTCTGGATGATTGACTGATCTGGCCTTGTAACATTAACCAAAATGGCCGTGCTGTTCTGGTACTGCAAACGGCTGAAAGCAAGGGGAAACTACAGCCGTAATTTTTCCCGAGGGCATGCAGCTTTACTGTATGATTAAATGATGATGGTGTCCTCTTGGGTAAAATATTCCGGAGGTAAAATAATCCCCCATTCGGATCTCCGGGCGGGGACTACTCAAGAGGACGTTGTTACCAGGAGAAAGAAAACTGGCATTCTACGGATCGGAGCGTGGAATGTCAGATCTCTTAATCGGGCAGGTAGGTTAGAAAATTTAAAAAGGGAAATGGATAGGTTAAAATTAGATATAGTGGAAATTAGTGAAGTTCGGTGGCAGGAGGAACAAGACTGTTGGTCAGATGAATACAGGGTCATAAATACAAAATCAAATAGGGGTAATGCAGGAGTGGGTTTAATAATGAATAAAAAATAGGTGTACGGGTAAGCTACTACAAACAGCATAGTGAACGCATTATTGTGGCCAAGATAGACACGAAGCCCACACCTACTACAGTAGTAGAAGTTTGTATGCCAACTAGCTCTGCAGATAATGAAGAAATTGATGAAATGTATGATGACATAAGAGAAATTATTCAGATAGTGAAGGGAGACGAAAATTTAATAGTCATAGGTGACTGGAATTCATCAGTAGAAAAAGGGAGAGTAGGAAACATAGTAGGTGAATATGGATTGGGGCTAAGAAATGAAAGAGGAATCCACCTGGTAGAATTTTGTGCAGATCATAACTTAATTATAGCTAATACTTGGTTTAAGAATCATAAAAGAAGGTTGTATACATGGAAGAATCCTGGAGATACTAATTTCCAGGGACAGATGTGGACTCTGACCACAATCTATTGGTTATGAACTGTAGATTAAAACTGAAGAAACTGCAAAAAGGTGGGAATTTAAGGAGATGGGACTGGATAAACTGACTAAACCAGAGATTGTACAGAGTTTCAGGGAGGGCATAAGTGAACAATTGACAGGAATGGGGGAAAGAAATACAGTAGAAGAAGAATGGATAGCTCTGAGGGATGAAGTAGTGAAGGCAGCAGAAGATCAAGTAGGTAAAAAGACGAGGGCTAGAAGAAAACCTTGGGTAACAGAAGAAATATTGAATTTAATTGATGAAAGGAGAAAATATAAAAATGCAGTAAATGAAGCAGGCAAAAAGGAATACAAATGTCTCAAAAATGAGATCGACAGGAAGTGCAAAATTGCTAAGCAGGTTTGGTTAGAGGACAATTTTAAGAATACAGAGGCTTATCTCACTAGGGGTAAGATAGATACTGCCTTGTATGAATATCAACAGCTCAGATGGAAACCCAGTTCTCAGCAAAGAAGGGAAAGCAGAAAGGCGGAAGGAATATATAGAGGGTCTATACAAGGGTATTATGGAAATGGAAGAGGATGTAGATGAAGATTAAATGGGAGATACGATATTGCTGAAGAGTTTGACAGAGCACTGAAAGACCTGAGTCGAAACAAGGCCCCGGGAGTAGACCACATTCCACTGGAACTACTGACGGCCTTGGGAGAGCCAGTCCTGACAAAACTCTATCATCTGGTGAGCAAGATGTATGAGACAGGTGAAATACCCTCAGACTTCAAGCAGAATATAATCATCCCAATCCCATAGAAAGCAGGTGTTGACAGATGTTAAAATTACTGAACTATCAGTTTAATAAGTCACAGCTGCAAAATACTAACGTGAATTCTTTACAGACGAATGGAAAAACTGATAGAAGCCGACCTCGGAGAAGATCAGTTTGGATTCCGTAGAAATGTTGGAACACGTGAGGCAATACTGACCCTACGACTTGTTGATTGGAATACTCTCTTTCAAATTCTGAAGGTGACAGGGGTAAAATACAGAGAGCGGAAGGCTATTTATAATTTGTAGAGAAACCAGATGGCAGTTATAAGAGTCAAGGGGTATGAAAGGAAAGCAGTTGTTGGGTAGGGAGTGAGACAGGGTTGTAGCCTGTCCCCAATTTTATTCAATCTGTATACTGAGCAAGCAATAAAGGAAACAAAAGAAAAGTTCGAAGTAGGTATTAAAATCCATGGAGAAGAAATAAAAAACTTGAGGTTCGCCGGAATGGACAGTGTCTTGAAAGGAGGGTATAAGATGAACATCAACAAAAGCAAAACGAGGATAATGGAATGTAGTCAAATTAAGTCGGGTGATGCTGAGCGAATTAGATTAGGAAATGAGACACTTAAAGTAGTAAAGGAGTTTTGCTATTTGGGGAGCAAAATAACTGATGACGGTCGAAGTAGAGAGGATATAAAATGTACTGGCAATGGCAAGGAAAGTGTTTCTGAAGAAGAGAAATTTGTTAACACTGAGTATAGATTTAAGTGTCAGGAAGTCTTTTCTGAAAGTATTTGTATGGAGTGTAGCCATTTATGGAAGTGAAACATGGATGATAAATAGTTTAGACAATAAGAGAATAGAAGCTTTCGAAATGTGGTGCTACACACATAACTAATGAGGAAGTATTGAATAGGATTGGGGAGAAGAGAAGTTTGTGGCACAACTTGACCAGAAGAAGGGGTCGGATGGTAGGACATGTTCTGAGGCATCAAGGGATCACCAATTTAGTATTGGAGGGCATCCTGGTGGGTAAAAATCGTCGAGGGAGACCAAGATATGAATACACTAAACAGATTCAGAAGGATGTAGGTTGCAGTAGGTACTGGGAGATGAAGAAGCTTGCACAGGATACAGTAGCATGGAGAGCTGCATCAAACCAGTCTCAGGACTGAAGACCAACATGTTGGTGTCAATTGCTCTTACTTTGGCTTCTGTTATTGTTTTTCTATACTTCTTTTTTAACATTTAATAGTTTTTAGCTTTGCCTATCCGTCTCACATCCTGAAGCTTCCTTCGCTGTTCTAGCATTTCACTGGTAATCCACTGTGTTTGATATTGCTGCCTTTCTTGTCTCTTTATTTTGGGAAATGCTACACTAAAATGGTACTTAATTGTTGAAATAAATGCATCGTTCTTTTCATTTACACTCTGGGCCTATAGGGTTTCATTCCAGGTTTCCTTACTTAACATTGTTCTAAAGATGTTGATATTTTGTTCACTGATGATTCTAATTTCTGTGGTTGTGTGATTTTGTTCTGATACTGTGTAATTACTTCTGCAAAAGCTGATTAGTTGTCCATAATGATCAGATATTTCTGTACAAACTACATGTGACTGATACAGGGTGTTTCAAAAATGACCAGTATATTTGAAACGGCAATACAAACTAAATGAGCACCGATAGAAAAACACCGTTTGTTGCAATATTCTTGGGACAACAGTACATTTTCAGGCAGACAAACTTTCGAAATTACAGTAGTTACAATTGTCAACAACAGATGGCGCTGCAGTCTGGGAAACTCTATAGTACGATATTCTCCACATACCCACCATGCGTAGCAATAATATGGCGTAGTCTCTGAATTAAAATTACCCGAAACCTTTGACAACGTGTCTGGCGGAATGGCTTCACATGCAGATGGGATGTACTGCTTCAGCTGTTCAATTGTTTCTGGATTCTGGTGGTACACCTGGTCTTTCAAGTGTCCCCACAGAAAGAAGTCACAGGGGTTCATGTCTGGCGAATAGGGAGGCCAATCCACGCCGCCTCCTGTATGTTTCAGATAGCCCAAAGCAATCGCACGATCATCGAAATATTCATTCAGGAAATGAAAGACGTCGGCCGTGCGATGTGGCCGGGCACCATCTTGCATAAACCACGAGGTGTTTTCAGTGTCGTCTAAGGCAGTTTGTAGAGGTGTAAACTCTGGCGCATGAGACGATACGTGGACGTTGGCGTCATTTGGACCGCAGCTGCAACACAGCGAACGGAAACCCGAGGCCGCTGTTGGATCACCTGCTGCACTAGCTGCGCGTTGCCCTCTGTGGTTGTCGTACGCGGTCACCCTACCTTTCCAGCACGTTCATCCGTCACGTTGCCAGTCCGTTGAAATTTTTCAAACAGATCCTTTATTGTATCGCTTTTCGGTCCTTTGTTTACATGAAACCTCCGTTGAAAACTTCGTCTTGTTGCAACAACACTGTGTTCTAGGCGGTGGAATTCCAACACCAGAAAAATCCTCTGTTCTAAGGAATAAACCATGTTGTCCACAGCACACTTGCACGTTGTGAACAGCACACGCTTACAGCAGAAAGACGACGTACAGAATGGCGCACCCACAGACTGCATTGTCTTCTATATCTTTCACATCACTTGCAGCGCCATCTGTTGTTGAAAATTGTAACTACTGTAATTTCGAAAGTTTGTCCGCCTGAAAATGTACTGTTGTCCCAAGCATATTGCAACAAACGGTGTATTTCTATCGCTGCTCGTTTAGTTTTTATTGCCGTTTCAAATATACCGGTCATTTTTGAAACACCCTGTAGTTACACATATTAGTAATTATGTTTTCAATAACTGTCTCACTTTGTGAAGTCACTCTTGTTGGTGCCGTTATTGTTGTATTCATGTTATGCTGTATTAACAATTCTTCAAAATCATGTCTTATTTTTATGTCTTTTCCCATGTCAATGTTGAAGTCTCCACATATAATAAGATTTCTCTTCATATTCATTCTCAATAAGCCAGCAATTTTTTTCAGAAAGATGCTAATATTGCCACATTGTGACCTGTACACACAAATCACTCTAAATCCTCTGCCACTATACCAGTAACTTCAAAGTCTTTTTCTCTAGCTATGGTCAATGTAGCAGCTTCACTGTTGACATTCTTTGGTAGAGTACCTGTTTTAATATATATACAAACGCCACCACCCTTATATTTAGATCTGCAGAAGTAACTAGCTAGTTTATGGTCCTTTACTGCAACGTTATGTAGTTTACTTTCAGTTAGTCCATGTTCACTTATGCATAATATGTCTGGTCTTTTTTCACTCAGGAGTACTTCCGCTTCCAGTTTTCTGTTACCAAAGTATTGAATATTTTGATGAAGTACTTTTATGTAATTTTTCTTTTGTTGATTTACATGTTGTGAGATGTATTCTGGGGCAAATTCTTTAGTATCGTCTTTTTTTGTATGGTGCTTATATTTTTCTTTTCCAGCTAGAGTGTATGATTTTCACCCCCTTCAGGCCATATTAGTTTCCCTTGCTTCTAATGATTTTACAGACATCTGTAAACATTCTGCTGAACATTACAGACCCCAGCCTATTGAAATGCAAGCCATCCTTCGCTAGTGAGTTTTCACATAGGAATTTGTTTGGGTCTATAAAAATTGCCCCAAGACGATCACATTGTTCTTTAAGAGCACAGTTTATTTTGGCGATATATTTTTCACTCACCGACCTTCTGTTTATGATTCCGCGAAGTTTCAGCCGAGATCCTGCATACATATTTCTTGCAGAAGGAATCATGTTTCTTGTTTCGTTCGTCATTTCTTCCTCACTACTGCTCCTTTACGAATTCGTTCCAACATGTATAAACACCCCTTTATAGTTATGTCTGGTTTCAGAATCTGGTTCTGTAGTATCCTGTCTTGCATTTACCATATTTTTAAAATGTTTACCGAGCTGTTGAGTTCTAATTCCAGGTCGTACGTCGATCTTGCAATTGGGGACAGCAATATTCTTCAGCAGGGAATCGCCAATTATTAAAAAGTCATTTTCCTTTTGTTGCGATCAGTCGCCTTGTTTTTCCTTTTGCTGTGTGTCACCACCTTCCATTTATATTTATCTTCCGGTTTTTACTGAGTTTACCGAGACATCAACGGAAACACTTGAAATGTTGTTTTTAAAATCCGATCGGTCACTCGTATTTTCGCGATCTTCTTGCTTTTTCGTTTGATGGCTTTTACACACACAGGACTTCTTTTCTTGTATTAATGTATCGTTTTCTTTCTTGATGGTCGAAAGTTAGGTTTTTAATGCCTCAATGTCACTTCGTAGTATCTTTATAATTTCGTTTTTTGTATCAACTGCACTTACAAGATCGGCCGTATCGTCACGTAAACAACCGTGACATGTCCACAGAAAATCATAGCTGACGAACTTTAGATTCACTTTCGCGCACCTTTCGTGTAACAAGAAGTTGCATTTGACACCCAGAATACCCCTAATCACACGCTTTCACATTCTCTACACGAAGAATTGTTCATTTTTTTGCCTTTTTAGCGCGAGAGAAGCGTCACTACACTTTCCTATCGGCGCCATCTTGCCAGAATTCTCATCTGTATAGTTGAGGGAAACTTGTGCTAGGAAGGAATATGCAAATGGACCATGTAGCGAAGCAGCTTTAGAAGTTGTTAGTGTTTTGGTGTGCATCGTGGTTGGCAGCTGGATGGCCAAGTTCGCATTTTGCCACGTGTTTGAGGTATTTCCATTTTTCTTATCAAAATAATTCAAATATGTAAATTAAAATGAAAGCAGTAAACAAGAGAAAAGAGTAAGTCAGATAGGGAAATAGTTACTGAAAGATTATCAGATTTAAATCACAGAAAAAAAAGAGCAGGGGAAAGATGGAAAATATCTATGTTTAGAATCAGTTTCAAAAGAGAGAGAAGATACAAATGTCAGAACAGTGAAACAAGCAAAAGCTTTCAATTAAATTTCCCTCCATGTTCAACACCTGGGTTTGGTTTGTGCAAACATTTTATATGTGGGTGTTAACTTTGACGATGAGCTTTGCCTACATATAATGGCTGATAAGCAAAACTTGTAACATAAGTGCTGTCGCTATTCACTCTCTCCTTTTATATTCCTCATTTCACTAAGAGATGGAATTTGGAACACTGTAGTGTCACAGTGATTTCAACAGTGTACAAAATGAGATAGCAGTTCTATAAGATACGGAAGTTAGTTGATGGAGAATACATTATTAGTGAAAGAATACTGTGGGAATTATCAGAGAAGCTTTTATTTGTAACAATTGCATTTCAAGTTGTGTTTTATGAAATCATCAGATGTTACACAGAAGCAAATTAATTTATTCCAATTCAGACTGGAATAAAATAGAAAGAGGTATTCTTTTCTCCTATTTTAATGGAGAGTTATGCAGCAAGGAGAAGCTAAGAAGTTTCTTGAACACAGTCTTCCAGTTTGGTTGTACTCACGAGGCAATAGTGGATCGAACTGAAGCACAGACAGATATATCTTTCTGTAATTTGATCACAATGGAACTTTGCCCTGAACAGATCACTGAAGATAAAGACACATTTCTTCTACTGAGTGTGGATGGAACTGAACCAGAAGTTCAGTCATTTCATGTCAGAACCATAGTCTCAACCTGAGATTTGGTTATACAGGAAAAAAATGAACGATTTCGTGTTGTAAAGGAGACTGCAGGGAAATGATTGAATCTATTTTAATTGGTCTCATATACTTCTGTTATTAATTAAACAATGGAATGTGACAATATTATGGAAAGGAAAGGTGCTACTCACCATATAGTGGAGATGCTGAGTCACTAATGGGCACAACAAAAAGACTTTCACAAATAAAGCTTTCCGCCTGTAAGACCTTCATCAAAAATAGACACAACACACACACACACACACACACACACACACACACACACACACACACACACACACACACACACACACACACACACAAATGCAACTCACATGCATGACTGCAGTCTCAGGCAACTGTAGGCACACTGCATGCAGCACTAGTGCATGATGGGTGTGGCAACATGGTGGTGGTAAGGAGGAGGCTGGGGTGGTGAGGGGTAGGGACAGTAGGGTAGGGGTGGCGGACAGTGTAGTGAGCAGGGACGAGGAGGAGAGGCTAGTGCAGCTATGTGAAGTCAGGAGGTTTGAGAGCAGGCGGGGAAGCGGGGAGGGGGTTGCAGAAAAGGAGA
Organism: Schistocerca gregaria; assembly: GCF_023897955.1. NCBI lineage: Eukaryota > Metazoa > Arthropoda > Insecta > Orthoptera > Acrididae > Schistocerca > Schistocerca gregaria. The sequence continues at coordinate 169,505,321 of NC_064927.1, read as the reverse complement.
GAAGTAAAAAGACTGCATGTGTTGGTGGAATGAGGGCTGTGTAGTTTTGGAACTGGAACAGTGAAGGGGCTGGATGGGTGAGGACAATGACTAAAAAGGCTCAGACCAGGAGGGTTACAGGAATGTATGGTATATTGCAGAGAGAGAGTTCCCACCTGATCAGTTCAGAAAAGCTGGTGTTGGTGGGAAGGATCCATATGGCGCAGGTTGTGAAACACTCATTGAAATGAAGGATGTCACATTGGGCAGCATTCTCAGCAACGGGGTGGTCCACCTGTTTCTTGGCCACAGTTTGTTGGTGGCCATTCATGCGGACAGACAGCTTGTTAGTTGTCATGCCCAGTGGTTGCAGCCCAGTTGTAGATCACAACTGGGTTCACAGGTAGCCCTGCCTTCGATGGGATAGGTGATGTTTGTCATCAGGCAGAGTAGGAGGTGATGGGAGGATCTATGGGATAGGTCTTGCAGCTAGGTCTATTACAGGGATATGAGCCGCGAGGTAAGGAGTTGGGAGCAGGGGTTGTGTAGGGGTGGATGGGTATGTTGTGAAGGTTCAGTGGACTGTGGAATACCACTGTGGGAAGCATGGGAAGGATAGTTGGCAGGTTCTTTCTGATTTCAGTGTATGACGAGAGGTAGTTGAAACCCTTGCAGAGAATGTAATTCAGTTGTTCCAGCATGGGTGGTACTAAGTTGTGAGGGGAACGCTCCTTTGTGGTCAGACGGTGAGACTATGCAAGGTGGTCGGAGACTGGAAAAATAAGGAATGGGAGATTTGTTTTTGTACTCAGTTGGGAGGATAATTACGATCTGTGAATGCTTCAGTGAGACCCTCAGTATATTTCGAGAGGGAATGCCCGTCACTGCAGATGCGACGACCTGTCACTGCAGATGCGGCGACCCCATCTTTGAGGTGGAGGTCAACATCTAGGAAGGTGGCTTGTTTGGTTGAATAGGATCAGATGAAGCAAATGGGGAGAAAAGCTGTTGAGCTTTTGGAGGAATGTGGATAGGGTGTCCTCACCCCGATCCAGGTAGCAGAGATGTCATCAATGAATCTGAACCAGGTGAAGGGTTTAGGATTCTAGGTGTTTAGGAATGGTTCCTGTAGATCGCTAATGAATATGCTGACACAGGATGGTGCTATGCAGGTGCCCATAGCCATACCCCAGGTTTGTTTGTAGGCAATGCCTTCAAATTAGAAGTAATCATTAGATGTAATCATACAATTGATCCTGGTGACTGTTGGTTTGGAATCTGTCGGGCATTGGGTAAGTTAGTTTTCAATAGTGGTGAGGCCAAGGGCATTACGGATTTTAGTGTAAGGGGTAGTGAATCATTAATGATTAACAGGGCACCACATGGTAAAGGGACAGAAACATTGGAGAGTCGGTGGAAGAAAACCTATCTGTGACTGAGGATCACCACTATTTGGTGAGTAGCAACTTTCGTTTTCATAATATTGTTCTTAATTAAAGTTATATGGGTTGTAAAGTTACACATATTTGGGTGAGCTAATTAGCTGCCCATTTTGGTCTGATGTAATATGAATCTGTTGTACATCTGTATGTTAGTGGGCCCAGTGGCTGAGTGCATGCAACGGTTTCTCCATGCAAGCCAGGTGCAGAGAGGAGCAAAGTACCAGATGTTGGGAAAAATTCTGGTGTGGGGAATTTGGACAATGCTTCGATCACTTAAGAGGTTCAGCTGTGCTCCCAGCAATGGATGGTGTTGAGACGAACTGAATGATGGCTTCTTAGTCCTCTTTGAGAGTTTATGATAATTTATAGCCAAATATTACTGCAAATCTGAGTATATCTGCAGTCTTAGAAAAATGAGGCACATCCTGTGACACAACAGTCTCTCAATATCTGTAAAACTACAGAAGTTAACATCTCACAGCGATTAAACGTTTTCAGAATCAACCTCTGAATAAACAACTTTTAGTTGCTTCATGCAATTTAAACGACTGATATCTCAGATGATAGCATTATGTTACATTATCCGCTCTGAAAGTGGTGTATCTGTTTCTATTTTATTTCTTGATTTGTTATGTTTGTTATATCATTCTATCACATAAATGTTTGTCAGAACATCATATTCTCCACATTTACGCAGCAAATGAACAAAGCATCAATAGCTGTTATTTGGTCTTACTTGTGTTTTATTTAATTAACAGTGTACGATTTTGTCAATAACTTTATTTAAATGTTGATGGTAAGTGTGCTAATATAAAAGGGGTATGTCCCATGTGTTAGCAGACACCACAATTGAAAAGAGAACCAAAAGACATTCTGTCAAAAAGATATAAATTATTGTTTAAATAACATTTAATGACACTCTGTTCTCATTTATCATGAGCTCACTTGCACAAGAATTCTGGCTTATTTATTTATGATTATTGTAAATGATCTGAGTGTGACAGAATATTTAAAACATATCTTTATTTAAATATTGCTGTAATGCATTATTTAGTGTGGTAAAGTGGTCAGGATGAGTCAAAAGCATGCCTCTAGCATGTAAGAACAATGTGTGTTTGGGGGGGATGGCCTTTGGCCAATTGACAAGCAGACATTAGCTGAACACTATGGGAATCAAGTAGAGACTGGGACCTTTCAAGTGAAGCGCTCGAGGGAGCTAGTCTGAGCTCTCTATGCATAGTGCTGGAAGGCAGGAGACCTGCCTATGGTAATGTGCGTCATTCAGACATACAGGTGACTGATTCAGGGGAGTGAATGGCCATTAGAATACTCTTAGCTTTTGAAGGGGCTCTAACTCATGGCAGCGTTGACTGTGCCTCAGAATAGGAGTCTATTTTTTTTTTTTTTTTTTTTTTAAATTTTTTTTATCACAGAACTGAGGACAGACAGAGTATAGGTTACTGTTCTTTGCATTGTGTGTGCCAATTTTTGAATCATATTGAATTCAAAACTGTTTTGAGCTGTAGAATGTCATGTATTGTGATTATGAAATGGACTGTTTTCACATGTCTTCGATGACTTTTTAGTTTGGGGATTTTGCTACTATTCTCATAATGCTCTCAGTGTAACTTTACTGCATTTGATAAGGGTATTTTATGTCTGTATTTCAGCTGAATATTATAACACCACTTCCCATTTATTTGAGATGTCCTTTATTGAATAAACATTGTTCAACATATTTCTTTGTTACCTACATCAACTATAGGTGTTAGAATGGAACCCTTTTGATTTAGTTATTCATTTACTTTTTAGTTCTGTGTGTTTTATTAATTCACAGTTCTAGCCACGGCTTAGACTATTTGACTGTAGATACAGGTTATTATTTGCAGCAAATCAGCTGTGGGTATGAAGTAAAGCCTGTGCGGTTAGGTGTTATGACTACATCAAGCTATTGTTTTTAAACAGACCCATACATAGCCCAAGTACATACAGTACGAGTAACAACAGGTAAAGCTGCAACTGGTTTGCTCATATGGAATGCTGTTAGAAAGAGCAACTAAACAGCAATAACCCTAAGGTACCGTCACAGCAGCAAGGTATCACATTAGGTAGTTCACCTGTGTACCCAGCTATGTACTCATTTCCTAGAAATTTTAGAAACTTATATTTTTTTTTATATTAGTACACAGTATTTGGTACCAGACAGTATTCACGTTAAGTCGGTGGAACACTTAACTGTATCTGTCTCTACTGATGGTAAAACTTTATCTTGTTTACTATATTATCCTTTAGTACTAGCTACAGCTGGGGGCTTTTACTGCAAAAGTATATTAAATGTGCAATGGCAATAAAAAATTATTCCAAATTGTAAATATCAAAACACATCTGGATGAAATATCTCCTTCTGGAAAATGCGAGCTTTATAGAACTTGTTATCAGAGGAATATAATATATGAGGTGTAAAAGAAAAGGAATAAGACTGATTTTTTACCTACCAAAGATTCAAAGACAAACTGCTCTTGATATATTTGCTACTTGTTAATACCTGTTACATGTTCTGGCTTTCTCCAAACTGAAACTGAAATGATGTGACTGATTGTGTGGTGTGATAAAATGCCAGTTTTGTTTACAGAATTCCCCCCCCCCCTTTTCCCGACACACACATACATACATGCTTGGCAGAGAGAAAGGAAAGGGGAACTGCTATTCTTCCTTGCCCCTTTTTGAGTATGTCCATTTGCATAAATATATTACAAGATTCAGGTTTGAACTTTTGTCAGCATATCTCAAGAAAGCAAAATATAAACTTTCATCAGAAATTGCCATGCATTTAAGAATATCGATATTAAAAAATTGTTCTTAGAGGGCATTTATAAGCATGTCCAATTGAAGTTTTATAGAGCTTGTTGATGATATTAACATGTGTTTTCTTAAAAACTGCCCCAGTAATAGATTATTCCAGTCAGTAATACTATCATTCAGTTTAATTGGTACTGCAAACTTTCCAAATTAGTGTGGTTACCAACTTGAAAAAAGCCATTAAGGATACAAGAGGCATTCAATAAGTAATGCAGCACTTTTTTTTTCTAAAAGCAGATTGGTTTTATTCAGCATTTCAGTACACAATATTATTCTCCACTCTTTGGTCTACAAAAATACATTTTTCAATATAGTCTCCATTCACTGTAACAACCTTTGCCACCTAACTGGGAGGCACTGTATGCTCATATAGTACTACTGCGCTACTGGTCGGTTTCAGAGCCAATATAGTGCTGCATCAATAGCTTCCTCATCATCCACATATTGCTTCCCATGGAGAGCATACTTCATTGAGCCAGCCAGATGGAACTGAGAAGGTTCAGGATCAGGGCTATGGAGTGGATGAGGATGAGTAGTCTAGTGAAGTTTTGTGAGCTCCTCTCAGGTGCACAGACTTGTGTGAGGCCTTGCATTCTCATTTACAAGGAGAAGTTCATTTGCATTTTATTTTTGTTGCAATAAACATGCTGAAATCATTTCTTCAGTTTCCTGAGGTAGCACAGACATGCGGCTAGTTGGCATAAGGGAGACCAGACAGGTTTGCGCGACCTTGTTCAATGATAACTGATGCCTCTTCCAATGACTCACCAGGACTGTTCACTGCCAGGTCTCCAGAGACATTATGCAAGTACCTATAAATGTCTGGGTTACTCCTAAAGAAGCTCAATGACAGCTCTCTGCTTGGATCGCGTGTCTGTTGCAGACATCTGTTTGAAGGCTATATATAGTTCTGCTGCCCATTGGAGCATCATGAAATTATAGGGGCTGAAGCAGGAATATTCCACGAGTACTACAACAAAGTCTGCATGTTTTCAACTGAAAGTTGTTGAGAAAAAAAATGTGTTGCATTACTTATTGAATGTATATCATGTTGCATTACTTGTAGAATGCACATCTTATCTTCACAGGTAATACTAATGAATAAGATCACATTACAAAATCAATGCTCAATATTTCTAGAGGCCCATAAGATTGTTAATAACAGTGTTCACACAGTTATTTCCTCCATGACTGTCTTTAATTGCAGCACTCACTCTCTTTCCTCTTGAGTCTGCATCAGTGGGTGAGCTACATGTTTTTGCAACTTTTCTAGCTTCATCTAATTCCAGAAGCTTTTTCTTCAAATTAGAATCCTGATTCTGCCCACCAGTCACATTCATTTCTATTTGCTGATCTTATCCCTGGTCTTCACATTTAAATCTATTAATGTTTCATTTGGAGTCATTTAACTTTTGAATGTGAGCCTCAGATTTTGATTTAATTTTCTGAATTCCTTCCCCTATTTACTTGACTTTCTTCTTTCATTTATGCACTATTGCAATTTATAATCTCATTGTTCTTTTATGGCTCATTTTTGACGATCAGTGAAATGCTTTTTTTTCTGGTTCAATTGTTTGGTATTATTCAACTGCTATCACATACGCAGTATTGTAACCAGCCAGACTCCTTGTGAAAGAATAATTAATAATAATTACAAAATATAATATCACATAGAATTATTACGGGGTTAGTACTATAATTCTCTCTAGCAAGCATTTGCTTTTTGTAACTCTTAAAATAGGGTTACATGCTAAGGATATGCTGCTGTGGAATATCTGAGACCATCATTCACTAGTATCTTTAGTAACATGGATATTACACTCATTACACAAAAAACCATGTCCACCATTACATATTTAAAATTCAAAAAGTTTTGTGTTTTACATTTTTCTTTCAACTTTTCATTTATTATCAATAACCTGATGTCTGAAATTAGCTGATGTTGAGTTTCTTTATAAAGAAAGGAGTAAAAAACACCACCAAACTTCTGTCCACACAATTTGATTTAGTTTTTATTCCCAATGAAAACAGTTGTCCACTATGAGCTCTACATTTTTCAAATTTATTTACAATTTTGACTTCTTAATCATTATCAGACAACCCATAAACAAACCAAAACACAGATAGAATAAAGTGTGCAATGTATATAAAATAATATCAAACTCCATTGTTGTCAGTTTAGCATAGGATACAGCCTAGTTCTTATATTCAGATAACCTTTATGTAACTTGTCACAACTGATGTAACACACAAATCAATCCACCAGCACACTTGAGGAGCCAAGTATAAACAATAGGTACAGAATATTTGTAATGTATTATGAGTCAAGGAACAAGGATCCACTTGGGTATCTTTGTCTACAGCACTTTGGATTGGCTGAACAGAACAAGCTTTGTTTTGCAAGATCTCCTTGTAGAGGAGACTTTTGTTCTTCAAAAATATTATAATGCATGAGTATAAAAGGTGCCATGATTTTGTTACAGTCTGACAGTAGCGATATAGTCTAATTATGTGCATTTGTCCAATGAACCTTTAAAATAGGAATGCCCTGCACTTTGTTTTCAATCACTTGTACCCATTGTTACCTAAACAAGCTACAGTAAACTGCTGCAGAAAGGAGGGCAAATTCTTTCACATAATGTCTACAAAATCTCTCAGGTGTCTCATCCTGTCCAGATGCCTCTCCACTGTTGAGTAATTTTAATTGATTTTGTATTCTGTGATCACTTATGTCAATATTGACTATTTTGACATTTGTGTGACTATTGAACAGAGGAATCATATTACTATCTTCCTTGGCAAAACAATATTGGAAGTTTAAATTCATTATTTTGGCCTTCTCACTGAGTAGCTCAGTAGATGATTTTGATTTGCTTACTGACTTTTTGTAGGACCAAAATCTCTTAGGATTTTTTGTAAGATTAATTGGCAAGTCTACATTTGATTTCATTGAACATTTTTCATACTGTTCTTTTTACACTCATTTTGACTTGTTCAGATATTGTTTGTTAGTGAAACTTTGACTTCACTTTAATCTGTGATGAAGTTGTCTTTTCTTTTGTAGAAACTTTCTGCCATGGCTATTTAACTATGGTAGGTCCTTCCCATCGATTACAGCTTTTCATCACGCATACAGATCTAAGATATATTGAAACAATGTTTTTGAATTTTATCCATTTTTTCCTCCACATCCTTCTCAGAGCTGAACATGTAAGGTTGACTTCTCAGATACTCTGAATTCGTTCTTGCTAAGCAAAAATATATCCTTACCTTTCTTAGCATTCCTTATAACACCCAGAGTCATTGATGCTGCCAAAACTTTATGATTACATATGCTCTGGTATAAGTTAACTTATTTGAAAAATTGTGGATCTTTTGGTTGGTAGTAGCTGTAAGATGTTTCCCTCAAGAGTTTCTTCTCTATCTGCCTGAAGAAATACTCCTACAAGACATTCAGAACAATCTCACTCAAATCACTGTCCCTGGCACCAGTTGTAATCAGTCCGCTACCCCATTCTGTAGCTGCCAAATTGCAGTCTCACCACCCACCCTCTTCCTCCTGCCCCCACCCCCACCCCTCCCCTGCCTCTCTGCCCATTACAGTACCATTATAAAGAAATTTATTCAGAATATGCTGTAAACTTTCTTTGAAGTGCTTTGATACTACAGCTCCTGTAGCAGGTTGTCTATAAAAATAATCCAGTTCATACGTTTGACCTACCTCTAATGCTTATATTCATTTAGATTCTGTTACAAAGCAATTTGATGTTAATGAGTTCTTTGTGGCAATAAATATGCTACCATGATTTGCATCTAACCCATACTTATGATATATATTCCAATCTGAATTATTTCCCTGCTGTCCATTTCAGCTTGCAAACCAGCTTCTGTTTCTTGCATAATGTGGACATTATTACCTTTAATAGGTTTAGCTGATTCTAGATTCTTTTGATGTATGCGAGCACTTTACTCATACCACATGCATATTTTCTCTTTTCTGAGCTATGAGGATGTATGTTCTCCTCTGAGAGTAGTGTCAATGACGTCCCTCTATTTATGGTAGGTATATCATCAATGAACCTACAGTGACAGTGTGCACACCACATGTACTCTGTTAGCTGAGAAGGCGATTCATTTGAGCAACAAGCATCTGACCTATTAAGGGGGCTCCTGTTATAGCCTCTCGAGGTGTTATAGCATTGTTTATAGTAATAAATAGCCTGCCACCGTTGGTGTCTTGCCTAACGTTGTGGTATATGTTCCATGAACACACTCCACTACCTGTTTCAGCCACCTTCCTCCTCTTAGTACCACTTGGACAGAATTATTAACTACTACTGCATTAACATTTTCTCATGCTTGATCTGCTCTTTTCTCCAGTTACAGCACGCAATTAATCATCAAGCCTATGGAGTGGTACCTCTAGCATGAAAATCCATGTGTGGTGCAGATCTGTCTATTGATGAGCTCCATAGATTCCCAGTGTAATGGTGTAGGTCAAGAAATCTACATCCTAGATTGACACAGATGTTGTAGCTGCTTCTTTAGATATTCAACATTGCTCCAAATTAGACAGCCATGACAGACTTTGAGTATGATCCTGCAAACAAGAGCTATGCTTCCACCTCATGTGCAAGGGTAGCTGTGTTCACTGGTTCAGCCAACCATCTAAGGAAACCAATAATGGCCTCTGAACACAAACAGCAAGTGTCAGTCATAGTAACATGTGCTATCCCATGGTTTCAGTAGCCACCTGCAGAGCTGTTTCTGTTGTGGTTGGCAGGAGAGCCAACCCGTATGCCTAAAGGAGACCGAAATGCACGCGTTTTAGCTCATGCAGGCTCATGAGGTCTGGAAGATGACAAGGGAATTAGAATTGAGAAAAAAGGACGTAGCTGGTGGAATACTTAACTTTAATCCATTAATGGAGAACATCGCTCTTTAGGGTACATGATTCACAATATCTATAGTATGGATACTGGCGCCTTGCTAGGTCTTAGCAAATGACGTAGCTGAAGGCTATGCTAACTATCATCTCGGCAAATGAGAGCGTAGAAGTCAGTGAACCATCGCTAGCAAAGTCGGCTGTACAACTGGGGCGAGTGCTAGGAAGTCTCCCTAGACCTGCTGTGTGGCGGTGCTCGGACTGCAATCACTTATAGTGGCGACTCGCGGGTGCGACGTATACTACCGGACCGCGGCCGATTTAAAGGCTACCACCTAGGAAGTGTGGTGTCTGGCGGTGACACCACATTCCTCCCCCGCAAATCGGCATACGGTTGTGGCATATGGCTTCCGCCTGCCGTTGGGAGGACCACATGTTGACGTATGCGACGAGGTGGGGAGCCTAACAACAGGCGAGGCTGTACCACCCGCACCCTGCCATTCGGACTGCGGGGAGCTAGGAAACGCCTGAAAACATGCTCCAGGGTGCATGCCAACACGTGGTGTATGCACCCGTCAAGAGACAGGAGGGGCCGAAGGGTCGACCTCCATCGGGCCGGGGCACCCGACGGGCGAAGACGACATATGGTCCAGAGCGGGCAAGAGTTCCATGTCTGGTCACGGGAAGCGATCGGCGGCGTGTGACCCAGGGAGGCGCCTGGCGGTTGCAGCGGTCGTCCACTGCGGGCATCGCCGGCGGGAGAACAGGTGGCGGTGGCGGCGGCGCGGCGCCATTGGCCAAAATGGAAGGCAGCGTCGGTAACACCTGGGGCTGAGGCGGCCCAGTAGATGGGTCCCCAGGGTGCTGACCGGACGGCACCGTCGCTGAAAGCAGACAGCGAGCGGCAGATCCCGTGCGACGACAGAGGCGCAGCTGATTGAGATGCTGACGCACTTCACCAGAGGCCTCCAAAACCATATATATAGCGCATCCGAGGCAGCGAAGAATGGGCCCTTCGATCCAACGCTGTGAACCTCGGTAGTGGCGATAGTAGACAAAGTCACCTGGAGCAAAAGCAGGTGACTGCCGCTGCACAGGAACCTGATGTAACGGATGTAGCAAAGACATCAAGGTTCGATGAGGGTGACCGTGGAGCAACTCAGCCAGCGAGCGACCATCTCAAGGCTGAGAGCAATACGAGGACAAAAAGAGCAATAACGCGTCCTCCCGAGAATGCGACTCTTTTAACTTCAACATCTGTGACTTGAAAGTCCTGCCCAATTGTTCAGCGGCACCGTTTGACTGTGGCGAAAACAGCGCGGACGTCAGATGTTCAATACCATTGGCCCTTCAGAATGACTGAAATTCTGCTGACATGAATTGTGGGCCATTGTCGGAAACAATAGTCTGTGGAAGACCTTCAATGCAAAAGATAGCAGATAATGCTTGGATGGTGGCAAATGACGTCGTGGAAGACATCCGGACAACAAAAGGAAAATTACTGAATGAATCTACCACAACCAACCATCGAGCATTCCAGAATGGACCAGCAAAATCGATGTGTAAGCGTTGCCAAGGGGAAGTGGCTTTTGGCCATGGAAAGAATTTCCGCGGTGGTGCTGATCGTTGTTCGGCACACACCATGCAAGAAGAGCACATATTCGTAATCGCGGCATCGATTCCGAACCAAGTACAGTGCTGACAAGCAAGTTGTTTCGTACTCACTATACCCCAATGTCCTTGGCGGAGAATCTGTAAGACAGAGGACAGGAATGAATGTGGTACCACGACCCTGGACTGATCATTATCAGAACGCAACAACAAAACACCACGTCGTACAAAAAGTCTCTCCCCGTGAGCAAAAAATTGGCGTACCAGCGGGTCCCCGATCGGTGACTTTGACTAGGGCCATTGCGTAGCAACAAAACGCAGAACGGGAGCAAGGACAGGGTCGGCAGCTGTGGCTGTAGCTACACGACGAAAATCAATCGGAAACGATTCGACGACGTCATCGGTTTCCGCATCAATGAACATACAAGCAAGTTCGGAGGAATCGAATGCCCTATCCTCAGCAGCAAGCAAGTGGGACAACGCATCGGCGTTTCCGTGCTTAGCAGTGGACCGATACAAGATATCGTAGCAGTACTGCGAGAGGAAAATAGACCAGCGAATGAATTTCTGCGCTGTACGTGGAGGTACAGGCTTGGTCGGATGAAAAAGCGATGTCAAAGGTTTGTGGTCTGTGATAATGGTAAAGTGACGACCATAAAAGAAATCATGAAACTTTGTAACACCAAATACGAGAGCCAATGCTTCTTTCTCGATCTGTGAATAATTTCTTTGAGCAGGCGAGAGCAATTTGGATGCAAAGGCAATAGGGCGATCGTGCGATCCATCTTTGTGCGCAGGCACAGAACGGATCTTGAAATCCGATGCATCCATCATCAACAATAGGGGCTCCTGGGGATCGAATGGCGTAAGGCAAGTATTGGAAAGCAACGCCGATTTCAACTGGCGAAAGGCGCGTTCGCATTCCATCGTCCAGATGAACGGAACACCTTTACGGTGTAAGCGATGAAGCAGAGCTGAAATGGAAGAGGCATGCCGAACATATCTATTATAATACGTAATTTTTCCCAGCACACTCTGTAGCTGCTTCAAATTCTGCGGCGACGGCAAGTCTTGTATGGCACGAAGGTGCGTGGGACTGGGATGTATGCCTTGGGCATTGATTACATGTCCCAAGTATGGCAAGTCCCGAGCAAAAAACACACATTTGTCCTTCCACAAGCGAAGACCATTTTGTCGCAAGATTTGAAATAATGTTCTGAGATTGGCCAAATGTTTTTCTTCTGTCTTTCCAGAGATCACAATATCGTCCAGATAATTTGCTGCAGTAGGGAGCGACGCACAAACAGTTTGTAGATATTGCTGAAACAATGCAGGGGCGGATGCACACCCGAATGGCAGTCGTTTGAATCGACAAACCAAGATGCGTGTCAACCACCAAAACGTGCTGGGATTCTTTGTCCACCGGTATTTGCAAGTACGCATCTGCGAGATCCAACTTCGAAAAATATTTACCCGGGCACAGTTTGTCAAAAAGATCTTCCGGGCGGGGTAAAGGAAAAGTTGCAATCACTAGTTGTGGATCCACTGTTGCCTTGAAGTCCACACAAAGTCTCAACTTTCCGGAAGGTTTTTGCAAAATTACTAAGGGTGATGCCCAGAGAGGAGACTGCACACGTTCAATTACACCTTGTGATTCCAAATCGTGTAATTTTTTTGCGACTTCATCACGCAATGCGTGGGGAACATTGTGCGCTATGAAATATTTCGATTGCGCGTTTCCTTTCAGTTCCAAATGTGCTTTATAGTTCTTAGCGCAACCGAGGCCCGGTGCAAAAATGTCTGCAAATTCTTCACATATACGAGAAACACTGTCTGACGGCACAGTCTGGTTCACTGATAGGACCTGATGTACTATAGATAAGTTAAACAACTGAAATAAATCGAAACCAAGCAAGTTCACTCCAGAAGAAGAACGAAGGACGTAAAATGACACAAGTTTTGTTTGTCCTTTGTATGTTGCAAGAAGGCTGCACTGTCCTAACACAGGGATACCTTGACCAGAATAACTACTTAATTTAACATTTGCGTCACGCAACAGAGGTGTGCCCAGCAGTTTGTAAGTGTCTTGATTGATCAGTGAAACTGCAGCACCGGTATCGAGCTGGAATGGTATCACTTTGCCGATCACTTTGCCGTTAATGTCCAAGTCCACAAAAAGTTTATTGTTCTGCTGACAACAAGAGCGACTGTCTCGTGCAACGTGAACTGACACTGGTACAGAATCACTTGCGACTTGACGGGAGTTCCGGCGATGTCGACGCACACTATTTTTGGGACGAACACAGTCACTGTTAGAGAGTGTGGCACTGAGCAGAGTGGTATGAACTACATGAATTTCCATGGGCGAATTTTCGTGAGCCTGAGTATCCTTGGTTCGGTTCCGATTCCGGCGCGAAGCAAAGGGCCTGGAACGGTTTTGAGCTTCTGATCGGAGCTTTTTCTGGCAAACACTCTGAACATGTCCTTTTTTATTACAATAAAAGCAAATAACTTGGCGTGACAGGCAATTATCACGCGAATGTTTAGTAGCACACCGCGGGCATGATTTGATCACTATATTTGCTTGCCTGCGCGGCACACGTGGCTGAGAGCCTGGCGGCAGCGGCGCACCTGGGCGCGAGGGCTGTTTACTGCTCCGTGCAGCTCGCCCGGCGGGCCGCTTAACCTGACACACTGCTGGCGAAGTTTCAAATGATTCCTGAGCAAAGTCAAGTGTGTCCTGCCGATCCAATATGTCCATCACTTGTTGAAGGGAGGAATTGACTAGTTTCAAAATCTGTTCCCTCATACGACCATCAGAAACGTTCTGTGCAATTGCATCACGTACCATAGTATCTGAATAAGGGAGTCCACATTGACACTCAAAAGCACAATCCCTATTAAGGCCTTGCAAGGTTGCAACTCACTCCCGACTAGTCTGACCTGCCGTACGTTTTCTACGAAAGAAGGTATACCGTTTGGCAACTACATTGACTGATTCTTTGAAATATGTATCTAATGCAGACAAAATTTCTTCGTAGGACAGAGTTGCTACGTCGCTTCGGGGAAATAATTTGACCATCACACGGTACGTGGTCACCTCTACTGACGATAACAAAAAAGGCTGCCGCTCGTTACCTTGAATTCTGTAGGCGGCGAGATGGAATCCAAATTGGCGTGACCACTCCGTCCAGCTTTCCAGTGCCGCATCAAAAGGTCGAAAAGTTGGTGCAACAGCGTGTTGTGGCTGTGTTAGCGGTGAAGCGGCTGCTGCCGCATCGTTTGGCATCGCACGTTGACCCTGGACGAGCTGTCCAAGGGCATCCAGTAAGGCCTGCGTCTGCTGATTCTGTAAGCGATAAAATTCGGACAGTACATCTGGAGATTGTGGCGAAGCCATTACACAAGTAAATCAGAGCAATATCAATAAGAACGCGGTTTTGTCTCGTAGCCAATGTTGTGATTGGCAGGAGAGCCAACCCGTATACCTAAAGGAGGCCGAAATTCACGCGTTTTAGCTCACGCACGCTGGGGTAAGGTCTGGAAAATGACAAGGGAATTAGAATTGGGAAAAACGGACGTAGCTGGTGGAATACTTAACTTTAATCCATTAATCCATTAATGGAGAACGTCGCTCTTTATGGTACATGATTCACAATATCTGTAGTACGGATACTGGCGCTTTGCTAGGTCGTAGTAAATGACGTAGCTGAAGGCTATGCTAACTATCGTCTCGGCAAATGAGAGCGTAGAAGTCAGTGACCCATCGCTAGCAACGTCAGCTGTACAACTGGGGTGAGTGCTAGGAAGTCTCTGTAGACCTGCCGTGTGGCGGCGCTCGGTCTGCAATCACTGATAGTGGCGATCGCGGGTCCGACGTATACTACCGGATCGCGGCCGATTTAAAGGCTACCACCTAGCAAGTGTGGTGTCTGGCGGTGACACCACAGTTTCCAAATCTTGGATGAGACTTCCCAGCAAGCATACAGAGTGTACACTAGTCTTCCTTTGCAACCTTTCAACTATTTATGAGAGGTTCTCCACTATCACCTAATGCTGGAGCAACTAATAATCAGTATGTTCACACCCCTGCACTTGTCCAGCTTTGAGAGAAAAATCAGACATTATCTCAATGATTGAGGTGTCCTGTGCTGACTCAGATGTGTAACCAACAGTAGGCTGTGCCTTGCACCTGTTACTAATGCATGAGGGGGCATCCCTGTGGCTAAGTTCTACATTCATCTTCCTCCTAGAGATACATGACTCCACCATTTCTCATCATGAATATTCAGGTGAGAACAAACCAATGAGATGTTGCATATTAGAATACACAGAGATTTTGGGATTTCCAGGGGATTTCAATAGCACCAGAGGTGTCACAATTTTCACCACTGGCGCTCTGATATCACTGCAGCCTGAAGGAGAATCCAGAAGCCTATCAGCATGTCCACTACAGTGTCCAGCTGCTTCTGGACAGCATCCAATTCACGTTGTGTCTGCACACACCAATCACAGATGCTATCCACATCTAAGTGCTAATTTCATCAGCCCTTAAGCAGCATATATTTTCCTGTAGCTCAGGGAATAAACTAAATTTGCTGTCCCATGTGCTTTCTGTACATTACTTGATTTTGTTTCTGCATGTTCACAGTAGGCAACAGCATCTGCTTGAAGGAACATAATTATTTACCGCAGTGTGTTCATGTCTTTGATGACTAAATTGTATTATGTTTCTTTTTAGTAATTTTTATTAGAATATGTTTAGAATATTCTGTAATATGCTAATATTACCCAGCTGTATCAAATAAGTGATTGTTTATTTAATCACAATAGTCATCATCATCATCATCATCGTCATCATTTATTGTAAATAAACAAGCTAATTACGTCTATGGCAGGAGGCAAAATATACAAATACATAAACATGATACAATGATATGACCAACACATCTAGTGCATGAATTGATACTTAATAGAACTGTAACATTACAAAGATTGATTACATATGTTGGCCAATTTAATTCTGTCTCAGGCACCCTCAGTTCTGGCCTTTGGATCTGCTTCTTCCAGTGCCACTAAAGTTCTGCCTTTCCACATCATTCACAGATGACCACTTTTGACCCCTGCCAGTTGGCTGATGTTCTCATACTTTGTTAGCAAGAGTACTTCTGTCCAGAGAACATACCCTGCCCACTGTAGTCTTCTTCTTTCTATCAGCTTTCGTAAACTGTCAATACAGGTCTTCATTATACCTTATTTCCCATCTTACAGTTTCTCTATTGTACACTGGACCATTAACTTTCCTTAAAATGCAGCAATATATTTGTTCTGATGTAAAACTTGGTCTACATTCAGCACCAACATATACTTCTGTGGCATTGTTTTTGTAACCTTTAGCTGTGTGACACTGAATTGTCTGAAAATTGTACGTATTTCAGTTATTTTCTGACATAAATAGCATTAATTCTGAACATGTTCTGAAATTTTGATGACTCCCACAATCATTTCTTTTTTAAATTAAGTATTTTAGTCTTATTTTGTTCCAGAACAACGCATTGACCATCAATATAAAGCTTTCATTGACAAAGCTCAGGACGGAGGAGGCTAAGCGAGAAAAATGAAAACCTATATGTGATGGATTTTAGATACATTGAGTGCAATTCATGCTGATGCTTAAATGACATTGTCCAGTCAGAAAGTATGAATGGATATGTAGGCATTTAGTCGCTCCAGTACCACGTTTTGGTGCTTTGGCTGGATGGGTTACTCATTTAGTTAATACATTTAATGTAGAATTTAAGTATGGGAGTACATCTTTGGATATTTATCTTACTAATTTTCCTAGGCTTGACAAATATAACATTAATGATGAAATGGTAATTTCTTAAGAACATGTACAACAGAGTAAGAAGATTCCTAGCTGCATTCATTATAAGCAGGTATCTAAAACTATTTAAGTGTGGTTAAAATATAGGTACACAGCCATTGAATTTTTGATTTATATATCCCTGATCACAAAGGGGGCATATTTGTGTGAGAGAAATCATGTATCCCTTATGGAAATTATAGAACTGCTCAAGAGTTGATTGAAGACTACACAGGCAGAACATATCTTAAAGGGAAGAAATGTCCAAATGTGGTAAAGAATGGTAAACTTCAGTCCAGCTGTGGATTCAAGATGGAACTTAACATTTATTGAATTGTATTTGCAGCACAAGTGAATCTCTGCGTAAGAAAATTGTGGACAAAGTGCTTTGAGCTGAGTGGATATTTTATCAAAAACTGATGGGGTTGTACAGTCAGTGACAAAAGATTTCTATTCTCTGATTTTTCAAACCATATAGCGAATGCTTGCAGCTCTTTGATGATGGTCCCTCTGGATGAGAGAAGGATACTATTCATGCGCTAAAATAATATTTGACTTAAATCTGTTTTGTAATGAATAACTTTTCTTTCAAGATTTATAACTGTCACATTGCAGATGACATTCTACAATGTACTTATCATGTATCTGGGGCTCCTGGTTTTATTAGATAAATTTTTTGAGTTATATTCTAAGTGCATCAATGTTTTTCAACCTTTCCCGTATTTCATTTCATTAATTTCAAGAAAAATTATATTACTGTGAAAATCAAATGAACTAAATATCATATTTATGCTAAACGTATGGTATGAATTAAATATTAAAAAATGAAAACTAAGAATATTGTTTAAAAAACTTTTTGCAAGTGTTCATTCATTTGTTCATCAATCCTATTCCACAAATCTGAACATGTAGGAGAGCCTTCAGGTATTTTGAAGAAAATATACTATGCAGATATTTCTGTATATGAAGTGATGTTTGCTTGGTAGATATTCTGCAGCTTTTTATTTATGTATTATTGTCTTAATATCCAGTCATTCTGTCTCTTTGTAATCTTATAATATCAATTAAAGTAATGTTATCAGTAGTTTTGTACTAATAAAATGACATTAATTTTCTTTGGCAGGTGGCAAAGGCTACATTGCTGGCTGTAGGACTCTTTGCCATGTGGCAGATATTTAAACCCAAGAGTCATCATCAGCTTATCTACCAAAAATGTTCTGAATGTGGCTCAGTTACCCCCATGGATAACAAACGTTAATATTTTAAGCATTTGCACATGAAATGTGAAATGTGCCGAACTTATTATATGTACTACAGTTTTTGTTACAAAATGTGAATTGTTTTATTTAGTTTTTGTACTTAGTATACATACAGTATCCAAAAATTACAATACTTGCAACAAAAAACTGTGCCCAATGATTGGATAAAAGTATAAGTTACTCCCAACTATAGGAAGCGTAATGGAAGTGATTCACAATAGCACTGGCTGATGCCCTTGGCATCCATATTTTGTAGAATTCTAGAACATACTCTAGAGTTAAAATAATGACGTATCACAAACCAAATGACCTTTTCCATTCCATTTACTCTTAGCATGAATTCAGAGACAAACAATCATGCAAAATTCACCTCGGGTTTTGCTCACACGACATTCTGAAAGCTGCATATCAAGAAAATGAGGTGGATGCAGTATTTATTGACTTCTGTAAAACACCCTGCTCAGTATCACAATTGCTAAACTGAGCATGATTATTAAACAAAATTTGTGATTATATTGAGGACTTCTTGGTAGGCTGGATGCACCATGACAGCTTTTGATGAATATACAAGAGTGTACCCCAGGGAAGTGTGTTGGGAGCCTTGTTCATGTTGTCTATCACTGTGGTGCATATGTCCAATGCAGTGAGCAACTGTTAACGTCTTGTGTGTGTGTGTGTGTGTGTGTGTGTGTGTGTGTGTGTGTGTGTGTGTGTGTGTGTGTGTGTTTCAGTCAGTCCTGATCCTGCCAATGCATACAACCCACTTTTTTTTTTGGTGTTTTCCGTCAGTCCTGAGCCTGCAAATGAGACACTTCTTATCAGTGCAGTGCCTGTGTGCATTTGCATCCTCAGACATGATAGATAACTCCAAAGAAGTGCCATTAACAGCTGTCCACTGTAGCCGAGCGTGGTAATGCGCTGCTTCCTGGACTCGGGTAGGCGCGCCAGCCCCGGATCAAATCCGCCAGGCGGATTAACGATGAGGGACGATGTGCTGGTCAGCGTGGATGTGGTTTTTAGGCAGTTTTTCACATCCCACTAGGTGAATATCGGGCTGGTCCCCATGTTCTGCCTCCGTTACGTGGCTCGCAGATATCTGAACACTTTCACACTATTCCATGGATTACACTCTACACAGACAGTTGGGGTACACTAATTCCATCCTGGGGGGTTCGGGGTGGTGGCAGGAAGGGCATCCGACCACCTCTTAAACATTAACATGCCAAATCCGATTAATGATGGCTGACCCTGCATAACTGCGAGACAAGGCTCAAGCGATAGGGGGGGGGGAAAAAAAAAAAAAAAAAAAAAAAAAAAAAACCTGTGGTGGACATATGCCACAAAGAGATATTAATGACCTGGCAGATGATATTAATGGCAAACTTAGATTTTTACAAATGATGCAATTATCTGTAGTAAAATACTGTCAGAAAAAAAGCTGCAGAACTATTGAATCAGATCTGATAAGATTTTCAAGTGGTGCAAAAATTTGCATCTTGCTTCAAATGTCCAGAAATTTAAAATTATGCACTTCACAAAATATAAATAAAATATTAGTCTGTGATTATACAATTTAACCAGTCAGATTATACAAATACCTCGGTGTAACAGTTTGTAGGGATATGAAATGGCATGATCACATAGGCTTGATTCTAGGTAAGGCAGATGACAAACTTCTATTCATTGGCAGGAAACTGGGGAAATACAGTCAGTCTGCAAAGGAAATTTCCTTTAGGACAGTTTGCAACCCATTTCAGAATACTGTTCAAGTGTGTGGGTTCCGTACTAAATAAGACTAACAGGAAATATTGAACATATACAAAGAAGGACAGCATGAATGACAACAGGTTTGTTTGACTTATGAGAGTGCATCACGGAAATTTGGAAAACTTAGTTGGTAAATTCTTTAAGGAAGAAGTAGGTGATCCTGTGGAAACTAATTTTAAAATTTCAAGAACCCGTATTAAGTGAAGAATCTAGAGACATTCTTCAGCCCCGTATGCATCTCTCCCTTTGGCACCATGCAGAACTAATTAGATTAGTTAGCATGCACTGAGGCCTTTAGACAATCATTCTATTCTTACTCTAGAAACAGCTGGAATGGGAAGAAACCATGCTAAGTACCTTCTGCCATGCACGCTACAGTTGTATGCTTGCAGAGGATGTATGTAGAGGTAAACTGCCAGTGTGAAAGTTGTTACTTAGGAGAAAAAGGACCATAAAATGTATTTTAGCTCTACATTTAAAGCCATAAAAACTATAATTTGGAATAATTTATTATTGTATTTGTTTAATCCACTATTCAAATATGATAATAAACCAGAGTGAAAAATGCTGCTGTTGTAGCACAAAGAAAGGCAAGTATATCCTGGGCAGAGTTAGGGATGAAAAAGAAGGGAACTAGTTTTTCAACTTATCTGGCAGCTTCAAAGACATTTTAATAATTATATCTTGACATATCCACTCTTTTTTATTTGTTAGCGTTACTATCCACATCACATAATCTATCATGTCAAGTAAACATGATACATGATGGCATATATAACATGACATCATGTTATTCAACATGACATTTGTCATGTTGTGCAATATGATGCAACATGTTATTAAAGTTTAGGATGCATGTATCCCAACTCTGGGATACTTTCTATTAGTAGATGCACCCCCACTCTTGGGTACTTTCAATTGTAGGTGCAGCCCACTTTCTAGAAGCACACAAAATGTGTGTCTTATTTGTTCACTGTACAAGTAACAGGGGTAGGTTTTGTGGAGAAATGGTCCCCTTGGGGAAAGAAGTTAACCCTCGCCACCCAGAAATCAAAAAAATTGTTTTAGTGTTCGCCCAGGAATAAATCCATCCCCAGAAATTTTATACCTTCAGCCATTGATATTATTTGTAGTTTACCATGGCTGACATCTTCTGAATTTTTGACGCAAGATCAAAGACTTTAGCTAATAAATTCGAAGAACCATACGTGCCAACACATTGTAGCTAAGATAGCTTGCTGCATTGAGAAGATGGGTTAACTTGTAAAAAAACTGCGTATGTCAAGACATTTTGATTTAAGTTTCTTTGAAGCTGCCGGATAAGTGAAAAAGCTAGTTCCCTTCTTTTACACCCCTGATTCTGCCCAGGACATAGTCATCCTTTTTTGTGCTGTGACAGAAGCAGTTTTCATTCTGGTTGCAAACTTTTACTCTACTATAATTTTGACTTTAGACTGTTATAACTTTGCAACTGATGTAGATTATTGTTGACCTGGGTGATGACTGATACAGTATAGGTTTTTTTATTGCCTTTTGAACCATGTTGCTTGAATTAGCCTGGCTCCTCTATGGTTACCGGCCTGGTATGATTGAATCTGCCCAGTATTGCCTACTATGTCCTCAGTGCACACTAGCGTCACCACCATACCAAGATCACATGCTCATGGGTGATTTTCTGTTTTATTTATTCATTTATTTTTGTTAATTTTTTCATATTTTTATTACTTTGTTGTATGGTTTTTAATTCTGTGTAACTTTTTAAACTTTTTGTTTAAGGTTGCACACATTGTGTTCACATACACATAGACTGCATACGCCAACATATGAGACGTAGTCATAAATTCCTAGTACAATGGGCAAAATAACAGGAAACATAAATACTATACCAACAAAATATTAAATACTGTTTGAAATTTATGACAATAATGTATGAAAATAATTTATATTGGGTAGATAAACTTATGATATGACTATATTATGAAGATAAGCTTATGATGCAATCAAAACTGTAGAATATTTGTGCAAAAAAAAAAAAAAAAAAAAAAAAAAATGTTTATATGGTTCAAATAAAATAGAAAGAAACTTCCACATGGGAAAAATATATTAAAAACAAAGATTCCAAGACTTACCAAGCGGGAAAGCGCCGGCAGACAGGCACATGAACAAAACACACAAACACACACACGCAGAATTACTAGCTTTCGCAACCGATGGTTGCTTCTTCAGGAAGGAGAGGGAAGGACGAAAGGATGTGGGTTTTAAGGGAGAGGGTAAGGAGTCATTCCAATCCCGGGAGCGGAAAGACTTCCCTTAGGGGAAAAAATGGACAGGTGTACACTCGTGCACACACACACACACACACACACACACACACACACACACACACACACATACATATCCATCCGCACATACACAGACACAAGCAGACATATTTAAAGGCAAAGAGTAAGGGCAGAGATGTCAGTCGAGGCGGAAGTACAGAGGCAAAGAAGTTGTTGAAAGACAGGTGAGGTATGAGCGGCGGCAACTTGAAATTAGCGGAGATTGAGGCCTGGCGGATATCGAGAAGAGAGGATATACTGAAGGGCGAGTTCCCATCTCCGGAGTTCGGATAGGTTGGTGTTGGTGGGAAGTATCCAGATAACTCGGACGGTGTAACACTGTGCCAAGATGTGCTGGCCGTGCATCAAGGCATGTTTAGCCACAGGGTGATCCTCATTACCAACAAACACTGTCTGCCTGTGTCCATTCATGCGAATGGACAGTTTGTTGCTGGTCATTCCCACATAGAAAGCGTCACAGTGGAGGCAGGTCAGTTGGTAAATCACGTGGGTGCTTTCACACGTGGCTCTCCCTTTGATCGTGTATACCTTCCGGGTTACAGGACTGGAGTAGGTGGTGGTGGGAGGGTGCATAGGACAGGTTTTACACCGGGGGCGGTTGCAAGGGTAGGAGCCAGAGGGTAGGGAAGGTGGTTTGGGGATTTCATAGGGATCATGAAATCATCCCCACTCCACCAAGAGTGTCTTTCCGCCGTCCACCTAACCTTCATCCCTATGAAATCCCCAAACCACCTTCCCTACCCTCTGGCTCCTACCCTTGCAACCGCCCCCGGTGTAAAACCTGTCCTATGCACCCTCCCACCACCACCTACTCCAGTCCTGTAACCCGGAAGGTGTACACGATCAAAGGGAGAGCCACGTGTGAAAGCACCCACGTGATTTACCAACTGACCTGCCTGCACTGTGACACTTTCTATGTGGGAATGACCAGCAACAAACTGTCCATTCGCATGAATGGACACAGGCAGACAGTGTTTGTTGGTAATGAGGATCACCCTGTGGCTAAACATGCCTTGATGCAAGGCCAGCACATCTTGGCACAGTGTTACACCGTCCGAGTTATCTGGATACTTCCCACCAACACCAACCTATCCGAACTCCGGAGATGGGAACTCGCCCTTCAGTATATCCTCTCTTCTCGATATCCGCCAGGCCTCAACCTCCGCTAATTTCAAGTTGGCGCCGCACATACCTCACCTGTCTTTCAAACTTCTTTGCCTCTGTACTTCCGCCTCGACTGACATCTCTGCCCTTACTCTTTGCCTTTAAATATGTCTGCTTGTGTCTGTGTTTGTGCGGATGGATATGTATGTGTGTGTGTGTGTGTGTGTGTGTGTGTGTGTGTGTGTGTGTGTGTGTGTGTGTGTACACCTGTCCATTTTTTCCCCTAAGGGAAGTCTTTCCGCTCCCGGGATTGGAATGACTCCTTACCCTCTCCCTTAAAACCCACATCCTTTCGTCCTTCCCTCTCCTTCCTGAAGAAGCAACCATCGGTTGCGAAAGCTAATACTTCTGTGTGTGTGTGTTTGTGTGTTTTGTTCATGTGCCTGTCTGCCGGCGCTTTCCCGCTTGGTAAGTCTTGGAATCTTTGTTTTTAATATGTTTATATGGTTCATGTGAAACAGGAGCTTAGAAACTTATGTGCATATCTTTGCATGTCTACATACAGCTGTTAAAAAAGGTTTTTGAATGAAGCTAGATTTTTTTAAGCATTTTTAAATTTTATCACAATAATTTAATTTACATAAAAACAAATTTTACATGCTGCATGAGGCGTGTTATTATTGATAAGGATGGAAATATACTAATGGACAAGCAAAGAAATTTGGACAGGCTGAGGGAATATTTTGAGCAGGCGTCGTATGCTGAAGATTCTGAAAATGTATTCCCAGAAGGAAGAGTTGTGAAAGATGTAGAGGAAGAAGAAATTGAAGTAACTTATTAGGATGTAGAGAGAATAATTAAGAAACTGAAGAATAAAAAGACACCAGGAGGAATATGGAAAAGGAGGAGGTCAAAAGAGTGTAAGTCATCCCACTGTGTAAAAAGAACAGTAAAAGTAACTGTAGTAATTATAGAAGCAATGCTTGATTTGTTATGGTATACACCTGTACACTGTGACCATACCTCTGATGGAAAGAAAAATCAGAACCACAAATTTTTAGAGGTGGTATTATAGAACTTTTGCTGCAGCTGAAGTTATGTAAAATAAATGTATTCACACTTTTAAAATGCTCAGAAAAGCATTAAAATAATGTTTAAACAAGTTTATATTTCAAAAACATTCCCTGGGAGATCATAGTATCAAAAACTCATTTTTTTAAAAAGAAGCAGTATGTAGAGTTATTTCTCTACTAAGTGTACCATACAAAGCATTATTAATAATAATTCTTGAAAAGCTGGAGCCTTTTGCTGAAGATGTCGATGGACAGTACCAGATAGATTTTTGGGCAGGAAGGTCAACCATGGATCAAATTTTCACTATGAGACAAATGTGGAAGGATTGCTTCAAATTGAACATTTCACAACTGGTAACATTTGTAGATTTTTCAAAGGGCTGTGATATTATACACAGATTAAGTATATACAACATCCTGAGGGAGCTTTGCATACCAGAGAAATTAATTAAATTGCTGAAGATGTGTGCAACAGAAACAAAAGCCAAGGTGAAATACCAGGGGCAGTTTATCCTAGGAATTTAACATCAGGACAGGCGGGAGACAAAGTGAGGCCATTGCACCACTGCTTTTTAATTTGATCCTGGAGAAGAGGAAATGAATAGAGAAGGTAAAGGGATGAAACTGAATGGAGAAGGACAGCTGTTGGGATATGTGGGCAACACAGCAACCATAGCCAACTCGGGGGAAGAGAGGGAAGAAACTGTAGAGGACTTAGAAAATTATGCTGGCAAGACTGAACTGAGGATTAATATGGAAAAGTTTGAAATGATAGGAGTGTCCAGGGAGGTTGTGATATGGAACATAATGAGAATGGAAAATTTTAAATACCTTAGCACCTGGTTCACATGCATAATAACTTAAAAAAGACATAATCATTGGTGTTATATGGGACAGAAGCAACAAGCATTACAAGAAAATGATGAAGAGAACATGCTGATCCTTGAACAGAAAATCATAAGAAAGTTCTTTGAATCTATCCAAGACACTTGGAGACATAGAAACAACCCAGAACTGTACAATCTAATGAAACAGTCGAACATTGTGCAGAAAATTTAAGTGTGGAGAATATGCCTGGCAAGTCCAGAGGGCCAAAAATGTGCCAAGCTGGTCTGTGCTTATGGAAAAACCTGAAGGGACTTCTCCAATTGGAAGACCAAGGAAGCCTTGGGAGGCTGAACTGCAGAAGGACCTTCAGCACTTATGTTTCCATGACAACTGGATCCAAAGTGCACAAGATTGTCATCTATGGAGGAACATTGTCAGGTCAGCTCATGATTTTCAGGGTCTGCAATCACTGATATGTATGTACCTTTAGCTCTCAACTTTAAACCATCATATCTCAAGAATAGAAAAAGATTATTGGATTAAAGAAAATTATTTTTGACTTTTTGCATTTATGTACCTTTGGTAAAGTTTGAACTATTTCATAAGTATAGAAGGGACATGCTTTTTTTTCCAAGTAAAAACCAAGCAAAGTAAGATTTTTAAAACACTGTTAAAACTTATTATATGATAAAAAGTATTGTTTGACTTTATCCATTTATCTACCTTCATTAAAAGTTTGATTAAATTTGTACAAGTTAAAAGTATAGAAATGGCACACTTCAAAAAATATGTGTTCTTTGCATGTAAAATCAAAATGAAGCAAGATTTTTCCAAATGGTTAAAACTTGTCGTAGACTGAGATCTGATTCACTGCTGGACCAAATTTGACCATAAGTCTTGCTCGAGTCCATATTTATTTAAGAGTGGCTGTTTTTGCACATAAAATCTGAACAGTACACATACAGATGGCACCATTAGCATTAGCACAGGAAGCAAGTACCATTCATTTGGCAAACTGCTCTCAGTATGACAGGGGACTAGGGAGGACATGTACACACAAACATTTGCTGTGGGATTCTGTGATGACAGAGGGAGCTGAGCTAATCACTGCATGTGCCGAATTATGCACTATTGAAGATTTGGTTGTCATTCAAAACAGCTTCCAGTCATCTTCGAATGGATTAATACACGGCCTCTGTGGTTTTCAAGCGGAATCTTATACCATGATGCTTGCAAAATAGTGGCAGTTGGGTACGATGGTGTAGTGGACAGCAATGTGCACCCTTCTCTCAAAAGTAGACCACAAAGACTCAATATTACTGAGATATGGTGACTGTGGTGGCCACAGGGGAGATACAACAATTTGTCCTTGTGCTTACAAAATCAGTCCTGTGTGTTGTAAGTTATGTAAACAGGGGCTCTGTTGTCTTGGAACACAGCATCACCATCAGGGAACAGAGTGAACCATAGGACCTGATCAGCTGAAATGGTCACATAATCCTTGGCAATAATACAGCTCTGCAGACTAACCATGGGTCCCATGAAATATTTTTATGTGGTTGTGCAAATAATCACTAAACTCCTGCCACATTTCACTGTTGGCAGCAATCTTGGACAGTGTATGCCATAGGTACACTTGAGAAGAAATAGGAAACAGCGTAAAACAAGATTCATCCAACCAAATGACTTTCTTCTATTGCTCCATAGTTAAGGTTTTATAACTTTGGCACTATGTTTTCCTGTTACAGGCATTTACATGACAGATGTGTGGGTTTGAAATTTCAGCTGACTGTGCAATTCCCTGCTACTGTAGTAATCTTTATTGTTTTTTTTGTGATGACAGGTAACATAAGTGTGACATTTCAGTTCTGCTGTGACTTTCCCAGCTTTTGTTCTGTTATTTTTCTCCACAATGCTCTTCACTGACCATCTGTCATGATCATTCAACATTCACTTTGTTCACGTAGTGATCTGGTGGTTGTTGTTCTGACTTTCTTCTATGTTTTACATATCTTTCATATAATGCTTCTTGAAACACCAAATGCATTGGGTCCAGTGGTTATGGGAGCACTCACCTTATGAGAACCAATAATTTGCCCACTTACAAATTCATTTAGCTCCAACATAACACCCTCACAGCTACACAGAACACTGGTCTGACCATGATTGCCATTTGCAACATATTGAGGGCACTGCACAGCACTACCTGCAGGCATGGCTAACATCTGCATTTATGTTCAGACATGCATTTCTCATGGCGTGTCTGTATTTTTGTTCACTGCCTGTATTTATCCTACACATGCCTTGTGTAGTCATATGTTGTCTTAAGTGATAATATCATCACCTGACTCATAGATGTAAAGAACTATTTAAGCATCTCTGTCTGTCTTCTCTGCAGATTTCCACAGAGTGATGCAGCACAATGGTTAAGTAACTGCATTTACATTTGGGAGAAGCCAGATATAAATCGCTATCCAGATTTAGATTTTCTTTGGTTTCCCTAAATTACTTTAGGTGAGGGAGAGACATTTTTTGATGAACTGCATCTTGGTGGCTCAGTTGAAAAATGCCAGAGTCAAATCCAAATGTCATGGGTATGATTCTTGGTCAGCACTAGGCTTTTAATCAGTCACTTATCACTTCTGTCATCTCTGTCACTGTTTGATAATGTGAAAAATGCTGAGGGACACCATGAGTCAGAGTCCACACTAAACTGTGGATTTCATTGTAACTGCTTGGGTTAGTCTTATCAAAAGTCCAGTGGGAGGCAACGACATACCACATGTGGTGTTTAAACCATCTTTTGGGTTGATGACAGGTTTATCTATTTTTTTTATATACTTTTAAATGAATGACAGTGTAATTAACTGAGAAGAACATGGCTAATTTCATATTCCATTTTTGTTCAACCTGAATTTGTTCCGAGTCTTAAACTACAATGCTAGATGTTAAATGCATTTATTATTATTATTATCGTTAATTCCCCATTGAGGAGAGCGTTAAAACACAATCAATATTCACAATGACAATATGGTACATAAATTGGTACATTTCCAGTTCATGGCACTTTTTTTCCTGTCTATTTCTTTTCTCTTCCCAAAAACCTCTCATAAATTCACTGTGCATCTTCTTCCTCTCTTCTGTCCACTTCCTTCCGACTTTCTCCTCTTTTGGTGTTTCATCGAATTTCTGTTTGTTGATTCTTTCTCTGTATTTACCTCTGTTTGATATTTCTTCTGTAGAGATGTTAAGATTTTTAAGGTCTTCCATGGTTCCTTTACCCAGTTAGTTTTCACCTTATTCGTCACCACTATGTTAAAAATCTTCTTGGTCAGCCTATTTTCATTCATCCTATGAATGTGCCCATAGAATTTTGCCCTTCTTTTTCTGATATTGTCTATAATTGTCTCTGCCTGTTTGTACAATTCCTTTGTTGGTCTCTTTATCCAGATCCCCTGTCTCTGAACTGGCCCATAGATCTTTCTCAGAATTTTCCTCTCTTGCTTTTCCATTTCTTTGATTTTAGTTCTTCCTCTGATTACTGTTGTTTCTGAGGCATACAAGGCCTCAGGTAAGACTACTGTTTTGTAATGTCTTAATTTGGCATTGATGGAAATATTTCTTTTATTGTAATGGTTCCATGTAAGTCTGTATGTTTTTTGTAGTTTTGTAGCCCTTTCTTCATTGGCTGTTGAATTCAGTCCTGTTTTCTGTATAATCTCTCCCAGGTATTTGAAACTTTCTACTTGTGTTATTTTTCTGTACTTTGTTATCAATGGGCTTCTGTCTGCAGATTTTGTGTCTACGTACTGTGTTTTTTCATATGATATTTGTAGTCCTGCTCTGGCTGCGATTTCATGCAATATCTCTAGGGCTTCTCTGGCTTATTTTCTGTCATTTGTAATGATGGCTATATCGTCAGCAAAGGCCAGACATTTTATGTTGACGGTTCTATTTTTCTCTCTCCCCATCTTTACCCCATTGACTCCTTTGTCCCACGTCCTGATTATTTTCTCTAAAACCGTGTTAAATAAAATGGGTGACAGGCCATCTCCCTGTCTCACTCCTGTCTTGATTTCGAAAGATTCTGAGATCTCGCCCATGAACTTCACTTTTGACTTTGTATTTGTTAATGTTTCCTGAATTAGTTTTCTGGTCTTATTGTCTACCTTCATTTCTTCTAGTGTATTAAAAAGTGTTTCTCTGTCTATGGAATCGTAAGCCTTCTTGAAATCAACAAATGTTACTGTGGTGTTTCTGGACTTTATCGTTGTTAATAATGTTCTCAGACACCAGATCTGCTCACTGCATGATCTTCCCTTCCTGAACCCTCCTTGGTATTCTCCGATCTGTGGATCTATCTGAGGTTCTAGGCGATTTAACAGAGCTTTTGATAGAATTTTGTATGCCACCGGCAGTAACGAAATTCTTCCATAGTTATTTGGGTCTGTTTTGTCTCCTTTCTTGTGGAGGGGGTGTATTAGGGCTGACTTCCATTCTTCTGGTATCTTTTCTGTTTCCCAGATGTTTTTGATTATACTATGAATTTTGGGTGTAATGTTTTCATCGTCTAATTTCCAGATTTCTGCAATCAGTCCATCTTCACCTGGTGCTCTGTTATTTTTCAATGATTTTATTATTTTCATGATTTCTTCATATGTTGGGGGTTCGGTGTCCCAGTTGTGTTCTAGTTTTGTAAACTGTAATCTCTGTTTTGGTTTATCACAGTTAAGTAACGTTTCAAAGTATCTGGCTAATATTTCACAGTTTTTCTTCAGATTTGTCTCCAGTGTTCCATCTTGTCTTTTGAAGCATAAGCTTGGTGGCTGATATCCTGTCATATTTTCACGGAATACTCTGTAAAAATTTCGTGTGTTGTTTCTGGTGAAGTCTTCTTCTATCTCCTTCAACCTGCTGTTTTCGTAACCTCTTTTTTCTCTTTGGATTATTTTTGAAGTGTTTTTCTGTATCCTGTTGAAGTCCTCCCATTTTTCTTGTGTTTTATGGCTGTTAAATTTCTTCCAGGCTTGTATTCTCTCTTCTATGGTCCTGTCGCATGTCATGTTCCACTATCGGTGTTTCCTTTTTCTCGGTGGCTACCCCAATTTTATCAGTTCTTTTATTTTTTCTGACAGTTCTGTCCAGTTGTTGCTATTGATTTTCGTAACTTCTTCTATTATTTCTTTCTTGTTTATTTGTAGGTACTCTTGATCTATTGTGAAAGGTCTGTTGGTTCTCTTGATTGTCTATTGGGTATAAATTTTACTTTAATTTGGAGAAGGTGATGATCAGATTCGAAAACTCCTTTCCTTGTTCTTATGTTCATTATTTCTCTGGTGTTTTTTGCAGATATTGCTACGTGGTCTATCTGAAATTCTCCTAGAGCATGGTTGGGGGATTTCCAAGTTACAAGTTTTCTGTGTGGTTTCTGGAACTGCGTTGACATGATTTTCGGATCAAAATTTCTGCATGAGTTTATCAAGTTCTCTCCATTTTTGTTTGTTCTCACGTGGGCCGTGTGTTTTCCTGTCGTATCTCGGAATTTTCTTTCCTTGCCTAATCGGGCATTGAAGTCTCCTAGTAAAACTTTTATGTGCTTCTTGGGGATTTTGCTGGTAGTTTCTTCCAGATCTTTCCAGAATTCCTCTATCATCTCTGGGTTCTTCTTGTTATAATTGTTTGTGGGGGCATGTCCATTGATTAATGTATAGGCTTTGTTTCCAGATCTTGACATTTTTTCTGATTTTGATGTGAAATCTATTACGGAGTCCAGTATCGATTTATGTACTACAAAACCAGTTCCGAAGAGTTTGAGATTTCTTCCTGGGATGGTTATGGCTGGTTTCCCCTTATATATTCTGTAATTTTCGGAATCAAAGTGGTTCTCATCTGCAAATCGTGTTTCCTGTATTGCCATAACTTTGATGTTGTATTTATCCATGGCGTTTGTTAATTGTTTCAGTTTACCTTGCCTCAGTAGTGTGTTGGTGTTGAGTGTTCCCATGTAAAATACTTTCTTCATCTTGAGGATTTTTGAGAGGCTCCGATTATTCTCTTCATGACATGCCTGATCCCCTGGAATCCAATGATCAGGTCTATTACCCAGTCTTACTGACTGGGGCCCAGGGTAGTGGATTCTTTCCCGTTGTTCTGTCATGATTATTGGTTTGTGTTGAAGAATTGGTGGTGAAATCACGAAGGATCTCACATAATTTCGACTGGAGTTTTGAGTTCCAGAAGATTAACTTACAGCCGAGCTCACAGAGCCAGCAGATGCTGACCAGAGTACCGGTGGCTGCCACGCAGACGTGTCTGGATTTTGGGGCTTCGCATGTAACCCTATGCAGGGGCCCTCACAGGGTGCTACCATCCGGAGCCAGATGGACCCAGGTTTTTTTTAATGAGATGTTACTCCTCCCCCTCCTCCTTCCTCATCACTTGCGAGATGAGGCCCCGGGCTTGGGACCGGCAGTGACGGAGTTTAAATGCATTTATTATCATCATTATTATTATTATTTTATTTCTCCAACTCAAACAACCTTCTTAAATGTTAAATGCTAATTTTCCTTTTTTTACTACAGACGTAGGGAAAGATTGATGTCCTCTCCATAGCCAGATGCTGCTTCCATCAGAGGCATTCCTTTTATAGATATTTGAGAGTTATGGCTTTTTTCCAGATCTGAAACTCTTTCCTATAACTTGAAAAATAAATTAGTACTCATTCATAAGGAAAGTTGCCTGCTGAAATAAAGAGCTGTCAGTCTTTTTATAACATTTGTTAAACAGAAATATTTTTCTATCCTTGTTAAGATTTATTACTAGACCAGTAAGTGAATATGATACAACACTATGTTCACTGATTCTTTTCTCGGCATTCACAAACATTTTGGCTCACAAGATCTTACAAGGCATTTCAGCAGTATGAGCCATATTTGGGTGAAACTCATCTGTCACGCTAATTTTCATCTGGTGAATATCGTGATGAAGTTCCCCCTGTTAAGGAAGTGCCTAGTTTTCGAGCAATGTGGCCATATATTTATGAGCTATATGCCTGTTTTGCAGGCAAATGACAGTGTTATTCCCCAAAGAAACTCCACAGTATACTTTATTGGTAGTAATGGGAAAGTCTGTTTAAGTACATACAAACAAATTTATTTCCATTGTTTACAAAGTGTGTACGACCCGGGATAATTGGGGGATCCTGGAAAAACCCGGAAATTTTTTCATCCGAGATAAAACTGGGAAAATCCCAGGAATATTTTAGAATTCCGGATCTTTTTTTTCCAGTTAAATTTTTGTAATTTTGCCTGGTAAGAAACAATACTCTAATAAAGCATATTACTGTAACCCGCTACTGCAGAATAATACTGAAGCAATAAAGCATGGAGAAAAAAAAAAAAAAAACTAAAATGAAGCTTAAGTTGCAAAGGAAATGTGCAAATGCGCCATATAAAACAACAAAACAAAGTGCTCATACAAGCGTCTGCCAACAGCAAAATGAGTCTATGCAATGCTTCATAACAACAAATTGCCTATGATGAGCGTGACATCACATCTGTTTACATTAGATTCGTTTGAGCAGTTATGAGCAGGCTCATGCGTATGCGCAGTTGAGTCGTGGATGTGTAGCACCTTCTCCAGCTTCTGGCTACAGAACTGTGGCTGTTAGCTGTATAAGCAGTAGCAGCAAGATGCTACCTGGAAAAATTTTACTGGCGTGCGCAAGCTGCCAGATTCACTGGAGACAAACCCTTGGCAGCAATTACAGGGGGGAGGCCGCCAAATTTATATTCTTGAGGGGAAAAGAAAAAACTTGTCTCACAAAGCATTTACTATCCAGTGCGCATTGGTTTATCAATCATTCATACGATTTTGAAATGCATCCCTGCTGGTTTTTGAACATCTTTAAACATATTCTAAGTTTATTTCTGAATGAATCATAAGTTGATTTTTGAATGCGTGCATGTCTGTGCCAGGGGAATCCCTGTCGCATCTAGAGATAAACTTTCCTGCAGACAGAAGGGGGTGGGGCTATATGAGCTCATGGAATAAAACCGAATGGGTGAATGCCAATCGCTGCTTGTTTGTGTGTTGACTGGGTTTGCGAATGATCAGCATTGTAATAATTACCCGCGAACTCCATAGATTCAGACAATCAGTGTGGGAATAAATGACTAACAGGAATAACAGGTAAGAAAGATAACATATTATTTTCTCAGTGTATCAAAGAAAATGAAATGTTGACAGAAAATTTTTGGCCAGACTGCTACACTTGTAAGGGCCAGTTGTACAGACACCTGCACAGCAGCAAATCGTCACCAACCTAAACCTCTTCTCCAATGTTCTATCTACCGATGAATGTTCCTTCTCAAACAAAGGACAGGTAAATACGAGGAACATGCATTATTGGCCCCGAGCCAACTCACAATGTCTTAGACAGGTGGAACATCAGCGTCAATAGTGAGTTAATGTATGGTGTGGGGTGCTTGGCATTACAATTATTGGCCCTTATTTCATCAGTGGTAGTCTAAACAGCACAGCGTATGCCAACTTCCTCAGACAAATTCTTCCTCCTCTTCTGGATGAAGTGCCGCTAAGAACCAGAATGCTTATGTGGTATCAGCACATAATGCCTTGCGTGCATGTCATGTTCAGAACCATTGGTATCCTGCCATATGGATTGGTCAAGGAGGAACAGTTACTTGGCCTGCTAGGTCTTCTGATTTAAATCCTGTGGACTGTTTTCTGTGGGGATGCGTTAAAGACGCTGTCTATTGCAATTTTCCAGCAACTCCAGAGGACATGCAGGAATGTATTGTGTTTGCTTGCAATTCTCTTCAGCAGGCAACACTGGAAGCAGTGAACAATTTTTTCATTCAATGAGTGCACCAGTATATCGGTGTCCAGGATCACCACTTTGAGCAGCTTTAAATGTTCTACTCCTGGGCAATGGTACAGGAGAGCCAAAGTCAAATTTTGTTATGTTTTTACTTGGTTTTCATTTGTTTTCTGACAACTCCAGCAGGTGGACGAGTTTGTGATCCCGCCTCAAAGTCGATGTTGTGTTATGTAATTAATAACATTGTGTTTCAGTGAATGGTACACTGTGATGCATTTTTGAACAGGTCTTTAGGAGAGGAAATGAATTGATGATGATGATGATGATGGTGAGGTCCCACACTCCGAGGAGCGTAGGGGACGATGCGGGAGAGCCGTACTGCTGTACTAGGCAAGGTCCTAGTGGAGGTGGTTTGCCATTGCCTTCCTCCGACCATAATGGGGATGAATGATGATGATGAAGATGACACAACAACACTCAGTCATCTCGAGGCAGGAAAAATCCCTGACGCCGTCGGGAATCGAACCTGGGACCCCGTGCACGGGAAGCGAGAACGCTACCGCAAGACCACAGGCTACGGACTAAACATAAATGCAGCATGCCATTTAAAAAAGTTATATCACTGTTCAAATCTTTGTATAAAAAAAGCTACAACAAAGGAAATCATGCTGATGTCCCCCTGATGGCGAAAGAACACTTGCTTCAAACATATTGTATTTGCATTTGGACAAACAGTTATTTAGGGTGGTCAAGATAAATGGGACACCCTGTATACTACTACAGCAATTGCAGCTACTCATGAAAGAGTTCATCCACTGACAGCTGGTAGAAGGCATCATTGAACCCTGTGGTAAGGCCTATGGGGCATCCGTAGCCCTGTTCTTAAAAAAAATTAACAGGGGGCACCAAGAAATATTGCTTTGGTTGCAGCTGTAAATATATGAATGTTAAAACCACCAACAATGCACATCTGATACCTAGTAACACAGACATGCTTGATAACTTAGGCAGATGCAGATATTTCTCCACAA
This sequence comes from Schistocerca gregaria, assembly GCF_023897955.1. NCBI lineage: Eukaryota > Metazoa > Arthropoda > Insecta > Orthoptera > Acrididae > Schistocerca > Schistocerca gregaria. Next base: position 169,470,436 of record NC_064927.1, on the reverse strand, counting down.
TAGATTTGCAGAGCAGTTACCACCGGATGCAGGTAGTGCCTGAGGACAGATCTAAAACTGTAAGGTGTGGTTTTACATAGCCTAGAACCTAGAAAATGCATGGTATATCTCAATTATGATACAGTCTTTTCAAAACATATGAAAACATGTTAAACATACGGCAAATTTACTCAGTAGGCTAAGGGTAGTGCGTCTTATGGTAAGTACTGAAAAATTTAATTTTACACAGACTCAAGTGAAGCATTTGGGCCATATTATTAGGGAACAGAGTATACAAACTGATCTCTATTTAGTGACTGCAGTTTCTGAATTTTCAACCCCTCAAACAACAAAATAGTTACTAACTGGTGTTTCCTTATTTTGAAAAAGAATTCATTCCTGCTAACAGGTCAGTACGAAGCAACTCCTGAACATGGGTGATTTTGTATGGATAGCAGTGCAAGGCATCTTGTAAGATTTTGTGCACTGTGCTGACAGGCATATCCAATGTTCGGGCGATTCTGTGTGGACTGCATGTTACCACACAATTGCTTGACCCCTCCTGCAATGTTGTGACCTTATCTTTAATAGATGTTGGATGAACTGCTTTTCCCCCTCTGCCACACTGCATTTCAAAAGAACCTGTCTTTTTGAATTTTGTAATCATTTTCTTCAGACCCTTAGCAGACATCAGACCGCTGCCTTTTTTCATACTCGTGAGTGTCCAAAACTTCTCCTGGGCTCTTGGCACACAGTCGCAATAGTTGTAATGGAGCTTTACCAGCAGCACACAGTCCTTCAAGGAGACAGTGATGTTGAGTTTCTCGTATGAAAACTGAGTAACAGCTGTGTGATGCACATCTATTGGTGTGTTCTGACCCTTAATAGTACCATCTATTGGCAAAATTTTCATAAATTTTTATTTGGTAAATGATCTTTTCCCTTGCATCAATTATATGTGTTTTGACATCATTCTGAGCCGTGCTTCTCTTCTTCAGTGTTTTGAAACTGGAACTGTAATTATGGATATCCTGTGCACCACACATTTCCTCCTTTAAGTTTACAAACTGTCCCATCTCTAACTGGATTTGGCAGTCCCCAGAACACATCTTAGCAGAATCCGCCTGTCATATGCATATGGCAAGGAAGGAGGGGGAGAGGTGTGAGGAATCAGACTGGAAACTATGATTTATTACTACAGAGTGGATGATGTGTCTGAATCTGAGGAAGACTAAGTGTATAAAATGCAAACAAACAGTATTTACAATGTGCACTGCTGAACTCATTGCCAATCACTTCTGCATGATGTAAACTATTGGATAGCTTACAGAACAATTGCTGTGTTGTGTCTTACATTGTTCTGCAGTTTGTCTTCTGGGACAGTAAGTTGACTAGTGTGCAAGTAAATCTTCTATAAATTCAGTCTGGGAAAGTATTATAAATTATGATCTGTTTGTCTAACATGTTAATTATTTACCTATAAACAATGTGGAAATTGTTTACACAGGCTTCTCACAAATACAATATAAGTATTATACATAAGTTTTATATTAAAGTTGGAGAAACATATTTCTTTCAGGCTAGGATCATGTTCTCCACAATACCATCAAATACAAATTTGCCAATTTAAGAGTGGTTCCCATGAAACACAGGTCTTACGAAAAACACTGAAATGTATTGAACAGACATAAACTATTACTTGTTACAGGAATTACTGTTTTAAATTCAATTAGTGTGTTACATGAGCCAAAGGAAAAAGAAAGCTGCAAGTGGTTGAGACAATAAAAAATCAAAAGAATGAATGCAAAGTGGAGTATTTGGTGTAACAGTTGCCATAAAGGAAGGACAACCCACTATGCAAAAAGGAACAAATCACTGCATATGTGTAAACTAGGCTTACAAAATACTTTTAACCCTACATACTGATATAAGGTTCAATATAGGAATTGCAGTCAGTTTAATGTATCTAAATGTAGCAGCACTTTTAATGTTAATAACACCAGTTCTTCCTGATCTGAATCCACAGAGCATATGTTTCAAGATCTTTGGGAAATTTACGGTGGGTAATACTACTGTGTTTAGTCTTCTGATTAGTTTTCACATGCAGCCACAGCATAGTTTGGCATTATTAATGTCAAACAGAAAGAATAAATTTGACAGAACACACAAATAAACAGTAACAATACAAAACTTATTCACTTCAACATGTAAGAGTGTGTGCAAACTGATTGGAATTTCTCAAGTCTGACATATTGTGGAGAACAGTATAAAAATCTCAGTTCTGTGCCCACTTGGCATGCAGTATGTTCCCTCAGGTAACAAATGTAGTCTGATTGGTCATGGTCAGATAGTTGTATAAAACGTGGGTCGATTAACTCGCTAGGCAGTTGAAGCACTTCAACGTACACAATATCTGCTGATGAATAACCCATATCCAGTTTGTATGTGATGTGAGGATCAAGCAAGACCATTGGTAAGGCAGTTGTCCAACTAGTGTCTTGGTACATCATTGCAACCTTTAAATTATTATGTCAACATTTGATCATGCCATTGCTTGCTGTGTTGTAGCTGGTTGTCCAATGATGGAGAGTGCCACAGAATTTACTAAGTTCAGTGAATAACTCTGACTGGAAATGCCAGCTGTGATGCATGGTGATGTGCAATGGACAACTGAAATGCACAACTCAATTTGACACAAAGGTAAAGGCTTGGGGTTTTGTTGATTAAATGTTATCGACTGGCATAGGTTCTGGCCAATGAGTGAACCATCAGTTGCAGTTAATGAATAGCACTGATCATTTGAAATGGAAGTGGACTTACTATGTTGATGTGACATGTTTGAAGCATTTTTCATCTCTGGAAAACCACCAGCTGGCATACGCACATAACGGGATATCATACCGTGCTGACAATGAAGGCACACAAGAGCACATCTATGACAATCCTTTTGCATACCAGCCCAGACAAAGCATTTTGAAACCAGATGAGCTGATGATAAGACAGCAGGATGGCAGGGGCTGTTGAAAACACATCTGTGAAATGCAAGTGGCAGAAAAGCATGAAAACTTCCACTTGGAATGTTGCACTGTAACGTCACATCTCAACAACAAACGTTGATCAGTTGCTGTTGTACAGTGGACGATGGATCGTTCAGTAGTTTCTGGAGTTTGTAATCTAATTCTTGTGCCTTTGCAAGTTGGACAAAATGAATAAAATTTGTTGTATTGCTAAATACAGACAGTGTTGGTGGCCAATACCTGAAATATGGTGGGTGTCAGTATGAACTGTGCAATAAATTCCAGATGGTTATGCTTTTGTGGGGAACATTTTTTGTTATTATGTCTGAAGACACAAACATGTTGCTTGTGATCTGTAAATCTTGTCAACTCCCTGGCATTCAATTGGAGGTGAGAGTACTTGATTAATTCATAGACAGCAAGAAGCTCACTATCATAAACACTCTATTTTTGTTGTAAAAGAGAGATCTTGTGTGAGAAGAAAGTGAGTGGTTGCTAAGCAGCATCAACTTGCTGTTGCATTGCTGCACCAATAGTCTGGCTAGCATTGACCACCAATACAAGAGGTGCATTGAATGTAGGGTGTGCCAGGAGTGCAGTATTTGCTACAGTTTGCTTTGCTGCCTCAAAAGCTGAGCTCTTCATATCCGTCAATTGGACTAGTGAATTCCCTTTAGTTTTAAGTCCAGGAAATGCTGCAGTCAGCAGTTCTTACAACTCAGTTCAGCAGGGCAGATGACACTGGAAAACATTCAGCATTCCCAAGAAATGGTTTCAGGCCATGTGATCTTCATGATGGCTTCTACTATCTGTGGTAGTGGCCCTGCCGACAAAATTAGATAACGTAGAAGATAATCTGTGGTTCACTATAATCACACTTGCAGTATTCAAAGCTGTACCATGCTGCTCTAAGCATTTCGAAACTTCCACCAATTGTTACTGGAGCTATTTTGCAGCAACATTATACCCTCGAACTCATATGTATAATTGCTGGCTACCAGCTTTGTTCTTCCTTGATGCTATGAACAACTCATCGATAGTCAAGTATGGTACAGAATGAGTTGAGCTGGACTTGCTGCAATGAGTCTTCGTTTGGAATCTTACAGTTACTGATCTCACAGAGCAATAATAAGAACTGACCTCCTGTCATGCTACCACTTTCTACCTGATGTGGCAAATAAGAGGCTTGTTGGCAGCATCATTAGACTTTTGACTGTTGGAATCTGATGCAGCTCAGTGATACACAGCACCAAGGTCATGCAGGTGTTAGTAAGCAAGTACACCGAGTTGCCTGACAAGTTTTCAGCCATAAAGTGACCACAAGGCACCCTGATGGAGGAGCATCACAACACTGTGCATTACATCAAAATGAGCAGTGGTCAACCAGTTTCATGCCATCATAGGCATTTGACTCTTGATCACCTTGCTATGACAAGGGCACAATTTGACTCAATGAGTAGGGAAGGTATTATTCACAATTCTAACAGTTACTGCTCGTCATCTCTCCATCTAATACCCGAGAAGAGTGTCATTGGCAACCTTTTGGTGATAATTGTGCAGTTAATGCTCGAATAATCCCAGAAAGATATCCATTTCCCCTGTTAAGAAATCACAACTACTCTCTACATGATGCAACTGTTTTTTGTGGGCTCAACTGTAACTGTGGTGCCATGTTCCAGACAGTCTTTTCCTAATATGGTTGACGAAAAATGATTCTTCAATTCACGAACAAGTGTCTTTTGTATTCGTACTTTCGATGATTTCTTAATCATCAACGAAGACTTTATTGGCTTATACGAGACCACCAACACTGACTCACAATTTCTGTTTAGTATTTTAAAAGATGTTTTTGGTCATCTTCATTTGTCAATGGATAACTTGAGAGGACAGTGTTATGATGGTACCTCGAATATGAGAGGTAAGTTCAAAGGACTAAAAAAAGTTAGCTTTGGATATACAACCAAAAGCATGTTATGTGCACTGCACTGCTCACAGTTTAGACTTGGCAATTGTAGACAGTCTCCAGCATATTATGTCTATGAGGGATATTATGGCTTTATCCAAGGACTTAATAAACACTGTAAGGGAATCCAACAAAAGGATGGAACTTTTCAGAAGCGTACGCTATGAGAGCACCAATGACCAAGCTGATCTATGACCTTTTTGCCTCACTTGATGGACTATGCGAGCTTCTAGTATCTTGAGAATATTTAAAACCTTTGAAGAACTTCTAGAGTTTTTTGAAACATTTTCTGCAGAGGACAAAACAGAGGCAGGTTACAAATGTGCAGGCTACCTTGAGCCAATTTTACAATTCAAGACTTATTTCTTTTCATGTCTGTATTGCCATGCAATGAACCCAGTAGAGGATGTCAATGGAAAAATTCAATGCCCTCATCTAAGTGTTGCTGATCTGGAAAAAAATATATGAGGGCTTGATTTGTATATTGAATGGAAGGCATGATAGTTTTGAAGAATTTTGGGAGTTGTGTTTAAAAGGAAAACCGTCACAAGTTGATGATCCTTCACTTCCTCAGAATCAAAGTTTACCAAAAAGTATGAAAACAACGAAGCCAGCTCACCACACACTCTCAAAACCCCAGAAGAATACTACAAAGCTATTTACATAGAAGTTTGTGATATGATGTTATCTTCCATTACTGAGTGGTTTGGTTCAACTGGACTCATGTGGGTCATTGCAGTTGAACAAGAGTGCTTGCTTTTATTAAACAGAGGTGAAACAAATTTGAAAAAATCAACTGAGTGTTTCAAAAATGACCTAGACATTGAGAGACTGCGCTTAAACTTGAATATGTTACCCAATGTCGCTAATAAAGAACAACTGGTATTAAAAAATGTGCATGATGTAAGGAAGTACATTACACAAGAGCCTGCAGTTGGAGAAATGTTATGTGAAGTAGTGAAATGCATTAAGCTTCTCCAAGTAGTTCAAATCACAACAGCAACAGCAGAATGGTCATTTAGTGCCCTTAGATATTTGAAGTCATATCTCCAATCAACAATAGGGCAGAAGCAATTGAACATCGTGGTTGTTCTTCATACTCATTTATCCAGCCGGATGGTTGAAATTTGCACCTTTCTAAAGAGGCTCTAGCCCTTATAATGACATTTGGAGCACTATTAAAAATCTTTATAAAATAGAGAATTAAATACATACATAATGTTAAATTTTCAGTTTCAAAATGTTAGTACTAGTCTAATGCTGTATTACTATAATACTGTATTAGTTATTTTCAAATATTTAAAAATTTTTAGGATTGAAGACTCAACTAAAACCTATTTACACATATTTTTCACTGAAAGTATTATGCGTACTGTATTAACTTTATTAACTGTATTAAAGCATTACCTTCATGATGTTTTTATTTACTGAACCCTGAGTCTTATTGAAAGTAAGCTTAAATTAGCTGTTTCAGTGCAGCAGCAGTGCAGTAGTGAGTCGCATATTTCACTTTCATATTTGTTTTGTAGTTTGATTCTCAATTTCTTTCTGAGTGTTTGTGTGCTTGCATATTTAATTACATAAAATCTTTGCATATTCTCGCATTTGAGAGGAGTAATATTGCTTGTTGATAGCCATATAGTATAAATTTGCGGAGTCGTTAGTCATTAGCAGTAGGATGAATGGGGTGTGTGCGTGCTGTGTACGGGTGCAGTAGGAACTGGCCGCTGTTCGTGAGCAGCTGAGCATGTTGTTGGCCATGGTCAGCTGCCTTCAAGCTACTGCCTCGAGGTGCAGTGATGGTGGAGGGTCCGGTGTGTGCTTGAGACAGCCCAGGTGTCGCTTACTGTGTCTATTGACTCAGCTGCTGAGTGATGAGTGGTGGACAGCAACGTGTTCGTGTCGCTCGAGGCAGAGGACCAATGTGGAGGCTGGCCAGCTGGCCTCGCCCGTTCATCCTGTCAGTGGGCAGGTGGCCGCTCCTTCAGCAGGGCCTGAGCAGGCACATGGGGGCAAAGGCTTGTTGGTTATTGGGAGTTCCAACGTTAGGCGGGTGATGGGGCCCCTTAGGGAAATAGCGTACAGGGCTGGAAAGAAATCCAATGTGCACTCGGTTTGTCTGTCGGGGGGCCTCATCTGAGATGTGCAGGTGGCCTTGCCTGCAGCTATCGAGCATATGAGGTGCAGTCGTCTGCAAGCAGTTGCTCACGTTGACACCAATGATGCCTGTCACTTGGGTTCTGAGGTGATCCTCAGTTCGTACAGGCGGCTGGCAGATTTGGTGAAGACCGCTGGCCTCGCACACGGGGTGCAAGCAGAGCTCTCTATTTGCAGCATCGTTCCCAGAGTCGATCAGGGTCCTTTGGTTTGGAGTCGAGTGGAGGGTCTCAACCAGAGGCTTTGTCGACTCTGTGACGGTCTTGGCTGCAGATTTCTAGACTTGCATTATTGGGTGGGGAATTGTAGGATGCCCCTAGATAGGTCAAGGGTGCACTACACAAAGGAAGTGGCTACTCGGGTAGCAGGGTACTTGTGGCGTACACATGGGGGATTTTTAGGCTAGGCAATAGTGCGAGGTGTCCTGATGAACAGTCACCAGTCGACGTGCAGGCAGGGAAATCAGGACGCGCTCAGTGTAAAGACACTTCAGCTATTAAGGTATTAGCAGTAAATTTTCAGAGTGTTTGGAATAAAGTTCCTGAATTTACTGCCCTCCAGGAAGTGTGTGGCACGCAAATTATTCTCGGGACTGAGACCTGGCGGAACCCTGAGATAGGAAGTTCTGAAATATTTAGTGAGGGTTGGAATGTGTATCAGAAAGACAGATTACACACCGTAGGAGGTGGTGTCTTCATTGCAGTTGACAAAAATATTGTGTCTACCGAGGTCGAAGTAGAGTGTGATTGTGAAGTTATCTGGACACGTTTAACAGGGCTAGGAGAAATAAAGTTAATTGTTGGGTGTTATTACTGGCCACCAGGTTCCACCGTGACAGTTCTAGAATCATTCAAAGAGAGTCTACACTCTGTGTCACAGAAGTACCCGGATCATGCTATGTTAGTCGGAGGCGGCTTCAACCTACGTAGTATAGACTGGGATGTTTATGGATTAATTACAGGTGGTACAGACAAGCTGTCATGTGAATTACTTTTAAACACATTATCCGAAAACTGTCTTGAGCAGCTAAATCGACAGCCAATGCGTAATGGAAATATTTTAGATCTGGTAGCCACGAACAGACCAGACCTCATCGACGGTGTCAGTGTCGAGACAGGGATTATTGATCATGATGTTGTCATTATGACTATGGTTACAAAACTTAAAAAGTCGGTCAAGAAGGCTAGGAGGGTATTCTTACTAGAAAGAGCGGATAAGCAGTTGTTAGCATCCCACTTAGTAAATAAATTGATTTCATTTACTTCCGGTATGATGGACGTGGAAGAATTATGGGCAAATTTTAAACACATTGTAAATCATGCATTGGACAAGTATGTGCCGAAAAAGTGGGTTATGGACAGAAAAGACCCACCGTGGTTTCACAGCGCAATTCGGAGAATGCTCAGGAAGCAAAGGTAGGTGCATTCGTGGTACAAGAAAGATCGGGAGAATAAGGACAGGCAAAAGTAAGTAGAGATTCGTGCTGCTGTAAAAAGAGTTAAGTGCGAAGCATTCAACCACTACCATTGTCATACCTTAGCAAAAGATCTTGCTGAAAACCCAAGTAAATTCTGGTCTTACGTAAAATCGGTAACCAGGTCGAAGGCTTCCATCTAGTCACTCACTGATCAGTCTAGCCTGGCAATGGAAGACAGGAAAATGAAAGCTGAAATTTTAAATTTAGCATTTGAGAAATCTTTCACGCAGGAGGATCGTAGAAACATATCGCCGTTTGAGTCTCATACAGATTCCCGTATGGAGGACATAGTGGTAGACATTCCTGGGGTTGTGAAGCAGCTGAATGGGGTGAAAATAAATAAATCACCAGGTCCTGGTGGGATTCCATTTCAGTTTCACAGAGAGTGCTCTTCTGCATTGGCCCCTTACTTAGCTTGCATTTACCGCAAATCTCTTGCCCAATGAAAAGTCTTGAGTGACTGGAGAAAAGCGCAGGTGACACCTGTATATAAGAAGGGTAGAAGGACGGATCCTCAAAATTACAGAGCAATATCCTTAACATCAGTTTGTTGCAGGATTCTTGAACATATTCTCTGTTTGAATATAATGAATTTCGTTGAGACAGAGAAGTTGCTGTCCATGCATCAGCACGGCCTTAGAAAGCATCACTCCTGCGAAACGCAACTCACCCTTTTTCAACATGATATCTTTTGAACCAAGGATGAAGGGTATCAGACGGATGCCACATTCCTTGATTTCCGGAAAGCATTTGACTCTGTGCCCCACTGCAGACTTCTAACTAAGGTATGAGCATATGGGATTGGTTCCCAAGTATGTGAGTGGCTCAAAGACTTCTTAAGTAATAGAACCCAGTACGATGTCCTCAATGGTCAGTGTTCATCGGAGGTGAGGGTATCATATGGAGTGCCCCAGGGAAGTGTCGTAGGTCCGTTGTGGTTTTCTATCTACATAAATGATCTTTTGGATAGGGTGGATAGCAATGTGTGGCTGTTTGCTGATGATGCTGTGGTGTACGGGTAGCTGTCATCGTTGAGTGACTGTAGGAGGATACAAGATGACTTGGACAGGATTTGTGATTGGTGTAAAGAATGGCAGCTAACTCTAAATATAGATAAATGTAAATTAATGCAGATGAATAGGAAAAAGAATCCTCCATTAGTAGTGTAGCGCTTGACACAGTCACGTAAATTAAATATTTGGTCGTAACATTGCAGAGTGATATGAAGTGGGACAAGCATGTAATGGCAGTTGTGGGGAAGGCGGATAGTCATCTTCGGTTCGTTGGTAGAATTTTGGGAAAAATGTGGTTCATCTGAGACCGCTTATAAAACACTAATACGACCTATTCTTGAGTACTGCTCGAGCATTTGGGATCCCTATCAGGGCTAATTGAGGTTGGACATAGAAGCAATTCAGAGGTGGGTTGCTAGATTTGTTACTGGTAGGTTGGATCATCACGCGAGTGTTACGGAAATGCTTCAGGAACTCGGGTGGGTGTCTCTAGAAGAAAGGAGGTGTAATTTTTGTGAATCGGTTTTGAGGAAATTTAGAGAACCAGCATTTCAGGCTGACTGCAGTACAATTTTACTGCCGCCAACTTACATTTTGCGGAAAGACCACAAAGATAAGATAAGAGAGATTAGGGCTCGTACAGATGCATATAGGCAGTCATTTTTCCCTCGTTCTGTTTGGGAGTGGAACAGGTAGAGAAAATGCTAGTTGTGGTACGAGGTACCCTCCGCCATGCACTGTATGGTGGATTGCGGAGTATGTATGTAGATGTAGATATATTTTATTCTTTTAATGATAGTTGGGATTTATTTAAGTATAATTTCAGTCTTTTCAGAGCTATACACTCACTGCGCTGTAATAGTTTGTACGCATGATTGTTACTGTAAATTAAATTAGCTTTTTGCGAAAATACCGTGCATTTTTGATTTGTTCCTTTTTTCAAATCCAAAAAATGTGTCAGGTTTGTCGAGTTTCCCAGAGTGTCGAGTTATCGAGAGTTCAGTTTTTGTGGTTCTAATATTGATCATATGACTCTAAAATGCTTAAGAAAACTTTAAAATTCGCTATTCTTCATCTAAAATGTAGAAAATTTCTGAGGTAAGACACCCAGTATGTCCGCCCCCCACCCTCACCAATACTTTTTATAAGTCGCTGCCCCTGATGGATGGAGGTTGTGGAGGACATACAGGAGACATAAGGAAGCCCAAGCCTGTGTCCACAAGGATAAGCCAGGAGGAGCCGAGGAACGGCCCCTTGAAATCCAAGTGCAAATAAGGCCCAGGAGAAGGAGCAGGAGGCCACGAGAGTAGGCGGTGAGGGGCTGCCAACTTGTGCTGTTGACAAGAGGTACATGAGGCCACCATGTGGGTGATGGCGGCGTCGACCACCGCTCCAGAAGAAATGCTAATGGGCATGGCGTTTCGTCAGTACAATCCCCCAATGACCAACGTGCAGGAGCTCCAAGGCCTGCTGGTGGAAGGAGGGCTACAGCACCAGCCACCAATGATCATTATCTCCCAAGTTCAGGAGGACCCCATCTCTGACAGCCAGGTCCTGGCAGTGGTGCCAGTAGGCCTGGACATCTGGTTGCAGCAGCTGATGATTGTCTGATGCCCACCCATGCTGAACGTGGTGTATCAGCACCCAGAGGGTTCAATTGTTGGCCGTGTGATGTGCGAGTAGCTTGGCATCCAGTGGCAAATCAGCAACTACCTTGGTAGCTCCATCATCCAGGTGGAAACAGGCAACTGGGTCAGCATCGAACTCTGAGTTAGTGCCCACTAGGAGATGAGAGAGAAGATCCACATTAGCATGAAGAGCTGTGGCCCAAAAATTGATGTCATAGGAATATTCCATTAGGAACAATGCCCAGTGCTGGAAGCAGCAAGCAGTCCTCATGGGCATGGTAGCTATAGTGCTAAACAATGAGATCAGAGACTTGTGATCCGTGTATAAGGTGATGCAATGGTCGTAGATGAAATTGTGGAATTTCTTAAGCCCAAAAATGATGGCCAAGTGCTCCTTCTCAATTTGGCTGTAGTTATGCTGACCTGGGGATAGTGTTTTGCACATAAAGACCACCTGGCACTCGACTCTGTCAATGATGTGAGACAAGACAGCCCCCACATCGTAATCTGATGTATCGGCAGCCTAGGTGAGATGTTTGGCGGGGTCATATTGGACAAGGCATGCTGGCATCAAGAGAGAAGACTTCAGACTGCAGAATGCCCTATAACAAAGCCTGCGACAAGTCCCAGGTAACATTGTTATGGATAAGGCAGTGAAGAGGTTCCGTCAGAGCCGTGGCATGTGGGATAAAACAGTAGTAGTAATTGAGTTGACTCAGGACTGACTTGAGCTGGGAGATGCCCTTCAGGGGTGGCAGCTGCTGAATAGCCTTGACATACTGGGGCGTTGGTCGAATGCCATTAGCACTCAAAACATGACTGAGGTACATCACCTGAAGAACAAAACAGACATTTCTCCTTGTCGCAACGTAAGCTGGCATCCTGAAGAAGCTGGAAGAGGTGCCAGAGGTTCTGAGCCAAGCCCAGGGTGGAGTTGCCAGTGACTAAGATGTCATCAAGGTAGTTAGCTGTTCCCAGAATATTTACAAATCATGCTGGAAGACAGCTGGGGCATTGGTGACTCCAAATGGGAGGTGGTTGTAATGGACGAGCCCAAAAGAGGTATTGACTACCAAGATGGTTTTTGACGACTTGTCCAAAGGCAACTGGAGGAAGGCATACTGAAAGTCAACTTTGGCTAAAACCTTGCCGCCAACCAACTGGGACAGTGTGTCATACATCTTGGGGATGGAATAGGAGTCGATAATAGACTCGGCATTGACAGTGGCCTTAAAATCGCCACAAATCCAAAGAGATCCATTCGGCTTTTCAAGGACCATGATGGATGTAACCCAGTGACTGCAGTGGACTAGGGTCAGGATGCCCTCAGCCCTCCAGGCAACAAAGCTCCTGCTGTAGTTTTCATAGAGGGCGAATAGTACTGAGTGAGCCTTGTGGAATTTTGGGACCGCCAAGGAGAGAAGTTCGATATGGGCTTCAAACCTGGAGATACCCTCACAGATATGGCAGAGAACATGTAGGGGAAGTCATGCAGATGCTGCTGCTAGTGATTGCCTGCTGATAATGACTGGACGCCAGGCCCAAGTCATGTATCTTGAGGCCCAATAAGGGGAAAAGATCCATTCCCAATAAGTTGGTTGCCTTGGGGGTGATGAGGACCAAAAGCTGGGCTGTGACATTGTGAATGAGATACTGGACCCAAGCCAAGAATCACCCCTGTAGCCAGATGACATCATTGCAGTAGCTCTTCAGGGAAGTATGGAATGGACGAAGCGGCAGTGAACCTAAGTGATGGTGGGAATCCCCATTAATGATGGTGGCGGAGGACCCTGTATCCACTTGAAAAGGAAAAACCGACTGCACAAAGGAAATGGCGGCAATGGGTCTGTCTCATTCACCGTGAATTCAGAGGTGTCCACAGCAGTGTGGTCCACAGCCATCAACGATGCTGACCGACAGACCTCAGCTTCGTGACCCTGCTTCCCACAGGACGAATGGGTCACTCCCCGGAAATGGTAATCTTCCCTCTGATGTGTGACAAAGCATTGACTACAGGAGGGCAACCGTTGTCTCTTCTGCTGCTGCCACTGTGGCCACCATTGTCACAGGTGGGGACTCGTGAACTGGTCCAGGAGGGCTGGTGCAGCCTCAGGAGGCCCCCCTCCCCACTGTTGTGGCGGCTGCAGAGATGTGAACTGGTGTTGAGGAGGGTGGGCAGTGAAGACCTGCTCCAGGGACAGCAGCATGGACGCAGAGCAGAAAGACTGCTCACGAAAGCAGTTAATGGATAAATGGGTGTCTGAAATTCTGTCCTTAAGGTATCATCCGGGACATGGACAAGAATCATATCATGAATGAGTGCCGAACCGTAAGACTGCTTCCAATTGGGATTGCCACAGAAAAAAATGACAGTCATGGGAGAGACCTTGCAGCGTAGCAAACCATTCCCTGTTGAGTGCATGGGAAGCTTCTGACAACAGAAGAACTTGTGATGTGCCACCGCCACATGGACCTGAGAGTCAAAATAATCCAATAGACTAGAAGTCAATGTCTCATAGGAGAGAGAATGAGGGTCTGTATCAGTATGCAACTGTTGCAGAAGGTGATAAACTTCTGGGCCCAACTAGGAGAGAAAAAATGTGCAACACTGGATGTCGCCAGTGACATGAGGAATAAAATGTTGCTCCAGATGAGCCACGTAATTGCTCCAAGGTTCAACAGATATGTCAAACGAGGGAAATGCAAGGGGTGCGGCACAGAGTTCCAGAAGCAGGGAATCTAGGTGAGACCCTGCATAGGCACCTCAAGGAAGTGGGGGGTGGACATCATCTGTAAATGCTGAATAATGAGCCTGTTCGTTTGTAGAATACATTCCAGCAGCACCATGACTCATGCTGAGGGTACATCAATACTTAGAATACCATCTGCCACAGTGGACAACTACCGAGCAAACACAGGAAACTTGTAAACCAACTCATTGCCACTGAAATATCTGCACCAGCAGAATAGAAATGCAAAAAAACATAAGACTGAAAATAATTTATTGGACTTGCCAAAACGAGATAATAATACAATCTCCAAAAGTACAACGGACTCGATCCCAACTGCGGAACGACACAAATATAAAATAACAAATAATAATAATAGAAATGACCTGACTCTTCATGGGGAGCAAACACAATAAACAGTTCTATTATGTTAAGAGATTCGTCAACTATATCATGTCCATCTACAAGACATCGGCCAGCTAGAAGAGGCGTCTTGTCATTGCTGCCTGGGCGGCAGCTCTGTATATTTCCTAGCAGTGTGTCAAACTGACTTTTGCCAGCTGCGCACTGCCTTATAAAGCCTGTTGGCAGTGCTATCTGATGGAACTATTTGTGATCACGTGATTGGCATATCAAAGTAGTTCCTGGGCTAGCTGCGACCTCTGGTGAAGCTGTTTTGCAGATTTCGCTAATGGGTAGTGCTCTCTGGCAGCCATTAGTGATGACCTGGTGTTGTGTTGCGTTGTGTTGTGGCGGCCTGTAAGTATTTGTTTTGACAGTGCAAACGATGTAGGACTTATTGGTGAATATACGCCCTGTGTGGCAGGCATCCCGTGTTGGTTGGATGTGAAGGAAGATGACAATTCAGTAGGTACTACAATGGATGAAGTGGGTGGCCACAGCAGTTAGAAAGCCTTTGGATATCCTCCATACAGTCCTTATCTCTCCCCATGCAATTTCCATGCTATAGCTGTTAATACATAGATCCCACTGTGAAACAAGATGGGCAATGCCTTCATGGAAAAATGTTTGCAGTTGCCTAAGGAAACTTGATTGTATTGAGGCCTTCACCTCTCTGTCCAAAGCAACTCGACAATCATAAACGTCTTTCTTCAGGGGTACAAAAATACAGAAATTGCTTGGGGAGAGATTGGAGCTGTATGGAGAATCTGTAAGGGCTTTCTAATGGAAGCCTCTGCACCATAGTTGAAACAATAGGTACACTAGCTTCAGGAAAGTCATGATGACTTTTTTCAGTACCATAGGCAACGACAAACACTTTTCCATGGAGGCATTGACCATCTTGTTAACAGTCAAATATATTAACAGTTAGGGCAAATACTTTTACAATAATAAACAGATTACTTGCTGTTAAGTGTGTCACATTTCCATTTAACTGCCCTTTATAGCAACCAAAAGGAAGTTATGTCTACTCTTCTGATCACTAATTTAAAGACATTGAGATACCATTTGGCAATCGGATGCGTCTGGTGTTTGGATGGGTGATGTACGCTTGCGCACCTGATCTCCAAACTTTCGGTGATATGACTATGCCCTCTGCTGCAATAATGTCCTCAGTCATTCTTGGAGCTGCAGTGAGTTAGCAGTTCACTTATCTGTTTAGCTAGAGTGTCAACCTTATTACAACACTTCTGACTCAAATGAAAACTAGAAAGCATACATTAATAAAGTTACCACCACTTTTGAAAATTGTGGGACAACAAGGAGACTGTATCTACTGTCTAAGAACAGTTCTGATGTTAGAATTGTAATGCATTACAAAGAATGCAGCAAAATATTGAAGCAAGTAATCCAGAAACTGAAGCAGCTTTATTATGAGAAAAAGATAATTACATCAGGCAACAAAATAAATATAGTGAAGACTGAATATTCCATAGAGAGTGACCTGGTGAAGATAGCATCAGCAACAAAGCATACGAGTGTGGGATTTGTGTCTGTGTTGAGACGCCATGATCGGCCTCATTTGAACTCTTCCGTCAGGAGGCTGAACTTGGAGTAGCTGCTTAGGACGGATATAGGGTCCCATATTGGTTTGATTCCTGTGGATGCTATCGATAGGTGGGACTACACTGGGCATGGCCTTCACCTCAATAGGAAAGGGAAGGGAAAACTGTCTGGGTTGATTACAGAAAACGTAAGGGGGGCACTGTCACAAGTGGTAAAATACCAGTGGTCACAGGTGTCAGAGGAGTGGCTTTTTTAGGATAGGGAAGGGGGAAAGAAAACGAGTTTTAAGAGAGATTGGCGGACACACTCAGTTTGAGAAAACAGATGAACAGGCGTCAGATTTTAGCATACAGATTCCATTTAAACAATGTCTAACAGAAAGTTATCAGAAACTGCCAGTTCATCTTCGCCAAAGCAGTTATAATCCCATTAGTATGCAGTATCAGTTAACTTCATTACACCAGAACATTCCAGGACTCTGAAATAAAACTGATGAACTACTCATTTGTATTGATGAAATGAATTCATCTAACCAAATTGACATTATCTGCCTCTCTGAACATCAAGTGACCAATGGCATTGATATGTTAGACATTTCAGGATTTAAGCTAGCTTCCTACTTCTGCAGAGTAGATATGCCATAAATTCAAGAACATTGACATTAATAAATTCTGTTTAGACCAGCATCTAGAAGCATGTGTAACAGAAGTTGAGTTCCATAACAGATCCTATATAATAGTAACTAGTAACCGAGCACCTGCAGGAAATTATAATCTATTCATAAATCATCTAGAAGCTCTTTTGGGTTATTTAACAGGAAGAAACAAAGAAATTTTGATTGCTGGTGACTTGAATACAGATTTTCTAATGCAATTTTCCAGTAAACATTTACTGCAGTTAGTAATGTTGTCTTTCAATCTAACTCACACTGTAAACTTTCCAACTAGGATCACTAAATCCTCAAGGACAGCCATTGATAACATTTTTATAGGCAAATCAAAGGAGCAAAATCATATCATAAAACCTGTAATAAATGGACTATCAGATCATGACATGCAGCTCCTTGTTTTAGATATAAATTCTGAGCAGATTATTAAGACTGCTAAGTCTGAGTACAGGAGAGTAGTCAGTCAACCAAAAATTGAGTGTTTTAGAAAACTGCTCAAAGATATGACCTGGAAAGATGTTTATAGTGCCCATGAAATGAATGAAAAATATAATACATTCATGAACACTGTCAGTACCATGTTTGAAAACTGTTTTCCTCTAAAAGTTACTCAAATTAAACAGAAGTCTATAATAAAACCATGGATTACACAAGGAATAAAGATTTCCTGTAAGACAAAAAAGAAAATGTATCTGTCAACCAAGAATAGCTCCAATACTGATGCTTTAGCTAAATACAAGGAATACTGTAAAATATTAAAAAAAGTAATTCAGACATCTAAACAAATGCACTACGAGAAGAAGATAGCAATGACAGGGAACAAAATAAAAACAATATGGAATATAGTGAAAGAGGAGACTGGTAGAACCAGAAAGGAACTGGAGCAAATAGCATTAAGGGTAGATGACACATTAGTAACCGATGGGCATAGTGTGGCAAATCTATTTAACAAGTACTTTATATCCATTACTGATAGAATGGGATTGTCAGGATCAGTAAATAATGCCCTTGAATATCTGAAACTAGCCTTTACAAATAGCTTCCGCTACATGAATATGTCACTCACTTCACCAAAAGAAATAACTTCCATAATAAAATCTTTGAAAACAAATCATTCTAGTGGTTACAATGAAATATCAACAAAGTTAAAGTTAATTAAGGCATGTTCTTGTGACTTTAGTACAATTCTAAGTTACTTGTGTAGCCAATCAATTATAACTTGGACATTTCCTGACTGGCTAAAATATGCAGATGTTAATCCTCTATTCAAGAAAGGGGATAAAGAGATACCATCAAAGTACAGACCGATTTCACTTTTGCCAGCATTCTCAAAAATTTGGAAAATGTAATGTACAGGCAGCTTCTCAACCATCTGACCACAAATAACATATTATCAAGAACACAGTTTGGATTTCTGAAGGGTTCTGATATCTAGAAGGCTATTTACACCTACAGTGAAAATGTACTTAATTCATTAAATAACAAATTACAAGCAGTAGGTATTTTCTGTGATTTGTCAAAGGCATTTGATAAATAAATTAGAATTCTATGGTGTCACAGGCAGTGCTGCAAAATGGTTCAAGTCATACCTAGCTAACAGGAAACAAAGGGTGCCAGTACAAGGGACTAGCGAATTAAGTCATCATCAGAATGGGAAGAAATAACATGTGGTGTCCCACAAGGATCCATCTTAGGGCCATTGCTTTTCCTTGTGTGCATTAATGATCTCTCATCAGTTACACTGCCAGAAGCACAGTTCGTTTTGTTTGCAGATGACACAAGTTTTGCAATAAAAAATATGTCGAGTGTAGTTCTAGAAAGATCTGCTAATGATATTTTCATGGATATTAATAAATGGTTTAAAGCCAACTTATTGACATTAAACTTTGAGAAGACTCACTACATGCAATTCAGAACCTGTAAGAGGTTTCCACCCAGCATATGCATAAAGTATGAAGAAGATCAGATGGAAGAGGTTGACAGTCTTAAATTCCTGGGATTACAACTTGATAATAAATTCAGTTGGGAGGAGTACATCACAGAACTGCAGAAACGCCTTAACAACTCTGTATTTGCAATTCGAGTGTAAGCAGAAGTAGGTGACATAAAAATGAAAAAGCTTGCATACTTTGCCTACTTTCATTCCATAATGTCATATGGTATAATATTTTAGGGTAACTCTTCAAGTCAAACAAAGGTTTTCAGAGTACAAAAGTGTGTAATACATATTATTTGTGGAGTAAATTCACAGACGTCATGTAGAAACCCCTTCAAAGAACTGGGTATACTAACCACTGCCTCTCAGTATATTTACTCCTTAATGAAAATTGTCCTCAATAATATATCTCTTTTTCCAACAAACAGCTCAGTTCATACATACAATACCAGGAACAAAAATTATCTGCACAAAGACTTAAAAGCACTTACTTTAGTTCAAAACGGGTGCACTACTCAGGAACACTCATCTTCAATAATTTGCCAGCAAACATAAAAAATTTAGTTACAAATAAAGATCAATTTAAAAGGAACCTGAAAGACTTACTAGTGGCCAACTCCTTCTACTCCATTGATGAATTTCTTAATAGAAACAAATGACGTACATATTCATACTATTAGTATTGTTATTTCAGCTAAAAAAAAAACTAATCTAATCTAATCTAACAGAGACTGGTAGGGTCCAAAAGGAAGAGGAACAATATCGCCAAAAATAAATGAGACTCTGGTAACAAGTGCATGTCATGTTGCTTACCTCTTAAACAAGCAATTCATTTCTGTTACTTACAGCTTGGGGTTGTCAGGTTCGGTGAATAGTGCAATGGAGTATCTGAGACCAGTCTTTAAAAATAGCTTCAGTAAAATGGAAATGACACTGACATCTGCCAAAGAAGTAGCAGCCATCATAAAATCCTTAAAATCTAAGGGTTCCTGTGGATATAATAACATATCAACAAAGTTAATCAAAGAGTTCTCATTCAAGTTGAGTTCTATCTTAAGTTATTTGTGTAATCAGTCTCTTATCAGCGGAACATTTCCAGACTGGCTAAAATATGCTGAAGTTAAGCCTCTTTACAAGAAGGGTGATATAGAGATATCATTAAACTATCGACCAATTTCTTTTTTGTTGACTTTCTCAAAAATATTTGATAAGGTTCTGTTCAAGCATCTCCTTAATCTTCTGACTGCAAATAATATATTGTCCAAGTCACAGTATGGATTCCTTAAGGGTATTGACATAGAGAAAGCTATTTACACTTACAGTGAGAGTGTATTTAATTCATTAGATAATAAATTATAGGCTACTGGCATTTTCTGTGACCTCTCAAAGTCTTTTGTCATTAAAAATATATTACTTTTTCAAACCAACAGCTCAATTCATAGAATCAATACTAGAAATAAGAATAATATTCACAAGAATTTAAAGTCACTTAGTCTTGTACAAAAAGGTGTGCATTATTCAGGAACACACATTTTCAATAACTTGCCAGCAGCCATAAAAAGTTTAACAACCAATGAATTCAGTTTAAGAGAAGCCTAAAGGATTTATTGGTGGCCTATTCCTTCTATTCCATTGATTAAAAACAAAGATTCCAAGACTTACCAAGTGGGAAAGCGCCGGTAGACAGGCACAATAAAATAACACACAAACACACACACACACACAAAATTTCGAGCTTTCACAACCGGCGGCTGCTTCGTCAGGAAAGAGGGAAGGAAAAGAAAAGATGAAAGGATGTGGGTTTTTTATACATAACTTCTGCATTTCAGTGCAGTAATTTGTTCATTGTAAATGTGTGTGTGTGTGTGTGTGTGTGTGTGTGTGTGTGTGTGTGTTTGTGTGAGTGAGAGAGAGAGAGAGAGAGAGAGAGAGAGAGAGAGAGAGAGTGTACAATCTAACTTCTGCACCATTTCAGTGCAGTAATGTATTCATTGTAAATAACTATTACAGTAGTTGTATTACACGTTTATCACCTTATAAATAGATAATAACCTTTTTTATTTTAAATTCAGTGACTTAGTATTTGTAAAATGACTCTTTCATATAGTGTTCATTGAAAAATGACGATCATTCCACTTGGGACCGGTGAAATGGTACATTAGCTTTTTTGTTTGAGTTGTAAATATTTGTCATGTATTGTTGTTTTTCTGACATGTTCTACGTCCTGGAGGACCTCCTCATTACAGATCAATTGGAATGAAAGTAAATCTAATCTTTGACTGTGTGAACCACAACATTCTCTTAAGTAAATTAGAATATTCTAGTGTTACTGGCAATGCTGTGAAGTGGTTTGAGTCTTATCTGCCTAACAGAAAACAAAGGATGTCGTTGCAAAATACCTGTGCAGTAAACAGTTAGTCTTTGTCTGACTCAGAATCAATTACATGTGGTGTTACTCAAGGTTCCATCTTGTGTACATTAATGACCTCATCTGTTACATTGACAGATGCTAAGGTTGTTTAGTTTGCATATGATACAAACCTTGCAATAACTAGGAAATCAAGTACAGACTTAGAAATAGATGCTAATAAAATTTTCATTGACATTAATAAGTGATTTAAAGTTACTTTACTGGCGTCACTGTCATAAAAAACTTGCATACTTTTATTCTATTATGTCATATGGGATCATATACTGGGGCAAATCACCAAACTGAACAAATGTTTTTAGGATGCAACAGTGTGTGATAAGAATTATTTGTGGTGTAAATTCAAGAATATCATGTAGAAACCTCTTAAAGGAACTTTGTGTTCCAGCCACTGCTTCTCAGTATATTTATTCCTTTATGAAATTTGTTGCAAGTAATACATCTCTTTTTCCAATCAATAGCTCAATACATAGTATCAATACTAGGAATAAGAACAATTTACATAAATACCTAAAATCACTTACTTTGGTCCAAAAAGGGGTCCAATATCCAGGAACATACATTGTCAATAAATTGCCAGCAACCAATAAAAAAAAAAAAGATAAAGCACGGTTTAAACAGAGTTTGAAAGACTTTTTGATCTTAACAGAGACTGTTAGCCAGCTTAAGTAAAAATGTTTATTAGATTTCAGTTTTCACAGAATTTGGTCACAACAGTCAAGATTAGGTAATCTGTGTACGATAAATTTATTAATAGTGCATAACAATGTTTCATTTTGACAGTATGTTAATTCTGTAAATATTAGTTGTTCTATTTTATTGCATTGTATTTTGACAATCTCCTGACGAATGATCAGGATAGTAAGTATTATATTCAAATGTTTTATGTTCTACTTTGTGACATGTTCCACAAAAATCATCTCATTTTTTGTCTATGGAACAAAAACAGAATCTAATATAATCAAATCTGAGAGGCATTCATAATCTGTACACATCACTGTCAATGACAAAGCATTGTTTCACAGTACTGTTGCTGTGTTGACTTATTGAAGCAGCATTGCAGCTTGAATTCTGTCAGCCAGATCTGTGATGGCAACTAATGGTATTTCCATCTGAGGTGCTCTTACAGCTTTAACCTGGGCTGTAACATGGCTACTCCAAAGCATATGTAGGAAGATGTCAGTATGGTTCCTATATCAATTGCTGTGTAGTTGTCTCAGATTTGTGATAGCTTTCTATTTCCGACATCTCTCTATTTTAGAATTCAATGGACAGATACTCCTTCCGAGGCAGCAAACTCTGTAATACAATTCTGTCTTGAGTTTCTGTTAGGAATCTTGTGCAGGAGGAACAATAATTATGTCTTGAGCTTTAGTTGTCCAGTGCTGGTTGAACTTGCTGACCACTGGAGCCAATGTGGTTGAATTCGTAGGTACATCTGCATAATGGAAGCTTGCTTCTACCTGTACAAAACAAAGAGCTGGTTTGTGAGGTGAGAATGGATGCAATATCACAGCAAGTCTTGACATTGATGGTCCTTCAATGGGCACTGAGTTTTGTATTTTCGTGAAAAAATTCTTTTTTCACTCTTGAGAGTTTGCACTACTTCTTTTGGTCTTTGTAGGCTGTGCACATTGGATGAAATCATGTTGGGGTCACCAATGTCATCATAGCTAATTGTTAAATGTCTGTATTGATTATGTTTTTGTGTCTGAGGAACTCAATCAAAATGAACCCTAAATATGAACACTCATTAACCATGAGTGGAAAACTTTTCTTAATGTAAACAGAACACAGAAGAAACTATCCTGTAAGCACTTGGGCTAGTTATCCATGTTAGACTAGTGCTAATCAAGATTTGCAAGGAAATTCTCAAAGACTACCACTTTCTACTAACGTTGCAGATGTGCCTACTCACATATATTCATAAATGTGTTATCACAGAAAGAAATTGTATATTAACCATGATTTTGAACAGGACTTCTAGAAATATGAGATAAATTGATATGTTTCTATCCCTGTAGCATTCATTCACAAGAATTTAGAGATTTCCTAAGATCATGAGAGTGCTCCTGTTGTCATACGAAAACACACCCCACACAATTCCCAGTGTATGTCCAGTGTGTCTAGCATGCAGAGAGGTTGGTTGCAGGTGCTCAACTGGCCTCATTGTAACCAACCCACTACCATCACTGCTTTCATCGGAAAATGCAACAGACTTCCACTTTGCCCTCCAATGAGCACTCACTTGACACTACTGAAGTCATAAATGACGATAGCTTGGTGTCAGCGGAATGCATTCTACAGTTAATCTAGTTTGACACTGTCCTTGAAGTAAATGATTTGCAACATTTTGTTGTGTGACCATGATGCCAACTGTTGCTCAATTTCTTGCTGCAGATTCCGTATGATGTACCAAAGCTGTACATAATGGTCTTCCCTCTTCATGGCGCAATATGGCCATCTGGAGTCCAGTGTCCTTGTGACCATACATTCTTGTATCCACTGCTGCCAGCAGTCATGTACAGTGGCTACATTCCTGCCAAGTCTTTCTGCAATATTGCAAAAGGAACATCCGGCTTCTTGTAGCCCCATATCATCACCTTTTTAAAAGTCAGTGATGTGTTGATATGGCATCTTTGTTACCTTAAAGGCATTCTTGACTAACATCAACTTATTATGTCCAATCTCAGAGGTAAATAGCATTAATAACCATTACAGCATGTGTTGAAAGCAAGCCTGACTTGCATCTTTATAGTGGTGCTATTAGCACCCCTCTAACCTAACTGCCACAAAATTTGAATAACATCATATCTAAGATGTAGAAACTGCTTCGTGGTGTTGCTATTTTTTTCTCATCAGTGTGCATGTGACCCACATCTGCACATGCAAACTTGTCAAAGAAATATTTTCTGGTGATTTTATTCAAAAATTGTTTTCTGGATGCTTAAACTTGGTTGATTGTACTTGGATCCACTCACTGTAATGTCTAGATTAGTTCTGACAATGGTGGCATAATTGTTGAGTGATTTCACACATGCTGGTAGGGAAGCCAGGAAGATGTGAAACTCACCTCAGTAATACTTCTTCATGCTGTCATTATTACATGTACATGTCCAGTTTCAACTGTTTGGGATGAGTATAGACTTTTGAAGTCATATTGAGTTCTGACAAGTGGGAGAAACCATAGTGGATTTCATGCTTTTAGATGAAGCTTGTATCTGATAGATTTTAAATTACAGTGTATGTCCTATGAATATATGTTGCTTTAAATATTGAGAATCTCTCAAAAAGTGTCATTATTGGTATGATATGTTATACCAAAATTTAAGGTAAAGACATATCAGTGGTTAAACTCTCTGGAATTTCTAAGTATGAAACAGATGCTTCAATTGTTACTATTCATGATTGTGTAGTTGGCATGGATAGTGGGTTACAAAGGGAAATATAGTTGGTGCACTGGTTCACATCCTGCTACTTCTAATATTTCTTTTCTTAGTGTTCATTTTTCTGAAAGATAAAAGTGTGTTCTGTAATGTTGCGTATTTCTAAAAGCACTCTCCCAGGATATGAGTGTTTGTCTTCTCATTTGTTGTCCTTGGTGTCGATGTACTGTGCTATGATACTAGCTGTAAAATGGGGTGTGGAAGTACAACACTGACTACTTTAAATAATGTAGCCAATAAATGCACAGTTGCACATCACAGTAATTTACTTTCACTGTTCAGAACCCACCAATAATACATGCCCAGGGAACAGGAACTTAAGTTGTGAGGAGAACTATCAATGAGAGAACACAGGCCTTCAAATTTGACATTTTGCCAGGTGCAGCCTCAATGTTCTCTTTGAATGGAACTTCTTGCAAATATCATAAGCACTCATAAGCTGTCGAAGTTGGAGCTCTAGATTGATGAGAGGTGAAACAATAGAGTGACTGAGGTTCTTGCAGAAAATGTACGATGGTCACCATCACACAGCAAGATGCCTGTAGTTACTGGTATCAGACGGGCACCTTAGGTTAGAGTCATGAATGAGACATGCTCCACAAAATGGTTAAGAATGTTCAGAAAAGTAAGGTTAGTTATCTCATCAGAATATCTGAGGTGAATAATAAGGTACAAGAGCTTCTTGCCTGTTTGAAAGATTTAGGGAGCTCTGAAAAGATAGTCATCCTGTGCCTCTGAGGATGGTAAGAGAAGATTAAATCCTACCATCTTGCTCATATAGGGGCTGTGCCTCTGAGGATGGTAAGAGAAGATTAAATCCTACCATCTTGCTCATATAGAATTCATATGGGAAATGAAGGAGTTGTTACATATATTGTGAGAGAACACAAGTTCTAAAATATTAAAACAAGTGTATTTTTAGTGATCCATACAACACAGTGTGTGTTCGTGAATTAATACTGAAAAATAATTAACTTTTAATTGTAATTGTGTATAGATTCCCACAAGGAAATTTACACTGTTCATAAGGCATATGGATTCCTTACAATGCTATCTGTCAAGACAGCTGCAAGCAATTAATAGTCTGTTGTTATTTTAATGTAGATTTTCTAAAGCAGTCTGGCAGGAAAAGTGATCTAGAAATCTAGTTTGGATTGTGCAATGTGAGTTCAGTAATTAAATTTCCACTATAGGTGAACAAACACAGTAGGACTCTAAGTGATAATGTTTCCTGGTAAAGCTGAAAGCAATAAAATAATGGTGCACTCAGTCATAAATGCTATATCTGATGATGATGATGATGATGATGATGATGATGATGCACAGTTAAATCAGGTAAATAAGATGGTGCCTGACAGTAAAGATGTTCAAATGGTTCAAATGGCTCTGAGCACTATGGGACTTAACATCTATGGTCATCAGTCCCCTAGAACTTAGAACTACTTAAACCTAACTAACCTAAGGACAACACACAACACCCAGCCATCATGAGGCAGAGAAAATCTCTGACCCCGCCGGCAATCGAACCTGAGAACCTGGGAAAGATGTTTCTCATTGCAAATAAGTTAGAATAATTAATAACTTCAGGATAAATGTTTTTAAGAGTAGTTTACAAAACATGACCTGGGATGAAATTAGAAGGAACCAAATGCTGACATGAACTTCAGCCTATTCCATGATAAGTTCATATCATAATTTGTAAATAGTTTTCCGCATTAACTAATCAGGGAGGACATTAAACTGCCTTGTAAATAGTAATAGATTACTAAATTAGAATATTTTGTGGATGGAACAGGAACATGTATCATTTTGCAAGAACAAACAAAGGTCCTGCAGTAGTCCAAATGCTGACTTAAAATTCTGATCTATTCTATGATCAATTCATATCATTATTTGTAAAGAGCTTTCTGCATAAGCTAATCAATAAAGACATTAAACAGCCATGTAAATAGCCGTGGATTAATAGATTAAAGTATCTTGCAATAGGAAAAGGAACATTTATCAGTTATCAAAATCATGTAAAGATCCTGTCATTGTTGTACGCTACAAGAAATACTCAAAATTACTAGGTTATTAAAAAAATATAGGAAATGCACATTGTGACAGAAATCAGTAATTCTGACAACAGAATTAAGTCTCTATCTAATTTATTGAAATGAGAGATAGGGCAACAAGCCACAGAATTAGGATAACATTGCTATTAATTGAAACAGAAAGGCTATAAATGATCAGACACAGGTAGCAGGTAGGTTTGTTTATCATTTCTTAAGCATGGTAGAAGATATAGACTCAAAAAGTTAACTAAAAAAGTCAAAGCAGTATGCTGAAAAAGAAACTCACATAAAATTCAATCATATGAATATCTCACCAACTTCTCCTTCTGAAACTGAGACAATTATATATTCCTTCAAAAATGAAAGCTCATATGTATTTGATGGTGATATCAACAAGGCACTAAAGAGTTGTTTCCATATAACATTCACTGTCTTTCCTGAAATATGTAATGCAACATAAACTCAGGGCATTGTCCCAGAGATTAAAATACACAATTACTAAACCCCTCTATAAGAGAGGTGATAGGAGAGAGGTTAATAACTACTGACCCATTTCACTGAAGATATGGTTTCCGGAGATAGGATCACACATGAGCAACAATAATATCAATAAATTGCAGTTTGGATTTCAGAATAGTTGGTCACCTGAGAATGGCATTTACATTCACTCACAATATTTTACAAGCATTAACTAACAACCCCCCCCCCCCCCCCCCCCTGAACCATGGACCTTGCCGTTGGTGGGGAGGCTTGTGTGCCTCAATGATACAGATACCTGTACCATAGGTGCAACCACAACGGGAGGGGGGGGGGGGGGGTATCTGTTGAGAAGCCAGACAAACATGTGGTTCCTGAAGAGGAGCAGCAACCTTTTCAGTAGTCGCAAGGGCAACAGCCTGGATGATTGACTGATCTGGCGTTGTAACACTAACCAAAATTACCTTGCTGTGCTGGTACTGTGAACGGCTGAAATCGAGGGGAAACTACAGCTGTAAGTTTTCCTGAGGGCATGCAGCTTTACTGTATGATTAAATGATGATGGCGTCCTCTTGGGTAAAATATTCCTGGGGTGAAATAGTCCCCCATTTGGATCTCCAGGTGGGGACTACTCAAGAGGAAGCCGTTATCAGGAGAAAGAAAACAGTCATTCTACGGATCAGAGTGTGGAATGTCAGATCCCTTAATTGGTCTGGTAGGTTAGAAAATTTAAAAAAGGAAATGGATAGGTTAAAGTTAGAAATAGTGGGAATTAGTGAAATTCGGTGGCAGGAGGAACAAGACTTTGGTCAACTGAATACAGGGTTATAAATACAAAATCAAATAGGGGTATTGCAAGAGTAGGTTTAATAATGAATAAAAAAAATAGGAATGCAGGTAAGCTACTACAAACAGCATAGTGAATGCATTATTGTGGCCAAGATAGACACAAAGCACACACCTACTACAGTAGTACAAGTTTATATGCCAACCAGCTCTGCAGATGATGAAGAAATTGATGACATGTATGATGAGATGACAGAAATTATTCAGGTAGTGAAGGGAGATGAAAATTTAATAGTCACGGGTGACTGGAATTCGATAGTAGGAAAAGGGAGAGAAGGAAACATAGGTGAATATGGATTGGTGGTAAGAAATGACAGAGGAAGAAGCCTGGAGATACTAGAAGGTATCAGACAGATTATATAATGGTAAGACAGAGATTTAGGAACCAGGTTTTAAATTGTAAGACATTTCCAGGGGCACATGTGCACTCTGACCACAATCTATTGGTTATGAACTGTAGATTAAAACTGAAGAAACTGCAAAAAGGTGGGAATTTAAGGAGATGGGACCTGTATAAACTGACTAAACCAGAGGTTGTACAGAGTTTCAGAGAGAGCATAAGGGAACAATTGACAGGAATGGGGGAAAGAAATACAGTAGAAGAAGAATGGGTAGCTGTGAGGGATGAAGTAGTGAAGGCAGCAGAGGATCAAGTAGGTAAAAAGACGAGGGCTAGTAGAAATCATTGGGTAACAGAAGAAATATTGAATTTCATTGATGAAAGGAGAAAATATAAAAATGCAGTAAATGAAGCAGGCAAAAAGGAATACAGACGTCTCAAAAATGAGATCAACAGGAAGTGCAAAATGGCTAAGCAGGGATGGCTAGAGGACAAATGTAAGGATGTAGAGGCTTATCTCACCAGGGGTAAGATAGATACTGCCTACAGGAAAATTAAAGAAACCTTTGGAGAAAAGAGTACAACTTGTATGAATATCAAGAGCTCAGATGGAAACCCAGTTCTAAGCAGAGGAGGGTAAACAGAAAGGTGGAAGGAGTATATAGAAGGTCTATAGGAGGGCTATGTACTTGAGGACAATATTATTGAAATGGAAGAGGATGTAGATGAAGATGAAATGGGAGATATGATATTGCATGACAGAGCACTGATCGACCTCAGTCGAAACAAGGCCCCCGGGACTAAACAACATTCCATTAGAACAACAGACGGCCATGGGAGAGACAGTCCTGACAAAACTCTACCATCTGGTGAGCAAGATGTATGAGACAGTCGAAATTCCCCCAGACTTCAAGAAGAATATAATATTTTCAATCCCAAAGAAAGCAGGTGTGACAGATGTGAAAATTACCAAACTATTAGTTTAATAAGTAAGAGCTCCAATATATTAACATGAATTCTTTACTGACGAATGGAAAAACTGGTAGAAGCCGACCTTGGTGAAGATCAGTTTGGATTCTGTAGAAATGTTGGAACACACGAGGCAATACTGGCCCTTCAACTTACCTTAGAAGAAAGATTACGTTTCTAGCATTTGTACACTTAGAGAAAGCTTTTGGCAGTGTTGACTGGAATACTCTCTTTCAAATTCTAAAGGTGGCAGGTGTAAAATACAGGGAGTGAAACGCTATTTACAATTTGTACAGAAACCAGATGGCAGTTATAAGAGTCGAGGGGCATGAATGGGAAGCAGTGGTTGGGAAGGGAGTGAGACAGGGTTGCAGCCTCTCCCCGATGTTATTCAACATGTATATTGAGCAAGCAGCAAAGGAAACAAAAGAAAAAGTTGGAGTAGTTACTAAAGACCATGGAGAAGAAATAAAACCTTTGAGGTTCGCTAATGACATTGTGATTCTCTCAGGTACAGCAAAGGACTTGGAAGAGCAGTTCAGGGGAATGGACAGTGTCTTGAAAGGAGGATATAAGATGAACACCAACAAAAGCAAAATGAGGATAATGGGATGTAGTCAAATTCAGTTGGGTGATGCTTAGGGAATTAGATGAGACACTTAAAGTAGTGAAGGGGTTTTACTATTTGGGGAGCAAAATAACTGATGCTGGTCAAGGTAGAGAGGATATAAAATGTAGACTGGCAATGGCAAGGAAAGCATTTCTGAAGAAGAAATTTGTTAACATCGAGTATAGATTTAAGTGTCTGGAAGTCATTTCTGCATGTATTTGTATGGAGTGTAGCCAAGTATGGAAGTGAAACATGGACGATAAATAGTTTGGACAAGAAGAGAATAGAAGCTTTCGAAATGTGGTGCCACAGAAGAATGCTGAAGATTAGATGGGTAGATCACATAACTAATGAGGAGGTATTGAATAGAATTAGGGAGGAGTTTGTAGCACAAATTGACTAGAAGAAGGGACCGGTTGGTAGGACGTGTTCTGAGACATCAAGGATCACCAATTTAGTATTGGAGGGCAGCATGGAGGTTAAAAATCGTAGAGGGAGACCAAGAGATGAATACACGAAGCAGATTCAGAAGAATGTAGGTTGCAGTAATTACTGGGAGATGAAAAAGCTTGCACAGGATAGAGTAGCATGGAGAGCTTCATCAAACCAGTCTCAGGACTGAAGACCACAACAACAACAAAAACAACTAACAAAAAAGCACTTCTTGATATTTACTGTTTCCTATCTAAGGCATGTGGCTGTGGATCATGATAGTCTCCTAAATAAACTGAAGTCTTATGGAATTGATGCTATAGTGAACCAATGGATGATGTCTAACCTAACTGCAAGAATGCAAAAAGTTGCACTGTACTACTACATCCTCCTTGCCTCATGTGTCCTTCCCTACAACTCTGACCAGGCAAAAAAATTAGCAAGAGCTTGAAAGGTAGTGTCTATACTGTTCTGATGGATGCATACAGGCATCACAATCGACCTACTATGGGTGATTGATTGCCTTTCCCTTATTCTACAGACAGCTGTAGTTAATAATTCTATCAATGTAGGCAGGGAGATTCACGTGGAGAAATAACTTACAGGATTCCACAAGGCTCAACCTTAGGTCCGCTATTCTTACTCATATATGTAAATGATCTTTGGTCTCATTTACAAGAAGCATAATTATTTATTTTTGTAGATGACACTAGCATTGTAATCATTTCAGACACACATACAGCAAGAGAAGAAATGGTAAATATATTCTTAAAAGTATTATTGAGCGATTATTTGTTAATGGGGTCATTCTCAGTTTCAGAAAGGACAAACATATTCAGTTCCGCACATCTAGAAGTACTATTACAATGATCGGTGTAAAAAATGGTGAGGAAATAACAACTACAGTGGGAACTTCAAAAATTTTAGGTTCTTTATTGATGGGAATTTAAATAGGAGATAAATGCATTTTGGAACTAGTAGTATTAGTAGTAGTTTTATTCATCCGTAGATCTCTTTTTACAAGGATATAGGACATGTCAAAGTATTTACAAGCTTAGATCAATTTACAATAAGGTAATTCGTATACACATATATTTACAGACTTCTAGTTAGAGACAATCATTAGATTTTACTCCTGGTATACAATAATTTATTTACAAATAACTCATTAAATAATGTAATGCCACACTATTCACTCATATTTCACTATCAGTCACTGCACACACTATACACACATTGTTTCATAACACTTCACTCACTACATACACACACACACACACACACACACACACACACACACACACACACACACACACACACACACACACACTTAAGACAATTCAATTCAACCACTCAATGTTGCCCATACAATTGTTTGTAGAGAGGGCCATGGAAGGGGACAAACCTTGGGGTAAGGAGTATTTTTTATATTTGTAGGTAGTCATAAATAGTTCCAGTTCTGACTCTGTTAAAACCAGTGTAGTGCTGACTTTTAAATAATTTTTTGAAAGAAAAACGTCTGACTACACTTCATTTGTGTCTCTTTCCCTGAGTGTTGTGAAAGGGGGGGTGGGTTGTGACTCCCATTACTCCATGGTATGGGCACCCTCACAACCACATTTGCACTTTGAATCATTGCAAATTTTGGGGAGAAACAAATCAGTAATTTAGCAATTTTGCATATTTTCATTCATTGCCATACCATTATGTGGATTAGTCTTCTGAGGTAACTCATTTTTAAGAAAGAAAGTTGCCAGTGCTAAAGAGCATTCTGTGAGAAAGATATGTGGTGTTCACCCCACAATCTTGTGGACATTTGTTTAAGGAGTTACTAATTTCGATTATTGGTTTACACAATATTTATTCCCTCATGAAATGCAATTCAATATGAACAGTACTTACTTCACATATGACAAGCTTCTGGTCGTTTTTCCATTTGTGGCTGATGTTTATCTTAGCTGTGCCCTCCTGGATGATATTCCACCACCCTAATTCTGGCTCTTTCTCTTTCCATCTATTGTCCTGCAGAATGCTATTCTAGGAAGTATTTTCCCTGTCATTCTTTCTATATGGCCAACCCAGTTCAACCTTATGTTCCTGAACACTCCAATGATGTTACGGTGTATGTACTAGCTCCTGTGATTCGTCATCTTTCGTTGTCCTCCATTCCATGTCATTTTCATCACATACACATCCAAAAATTTTCCTTTGTATCTTTCATTTGAATATTAATACTTTTTTATCACCTTTCTTTCTAAATATTAAAGCTTCTCATAGATATAATGTTACTAGTATAATAGCTGACTGATGAAATAGAATTTTGAGGTTAGTACTGTATGGTCTGTTTCTTGTGATACTGATAAAACTAAAAAGCATTTCATTCTCTGTAGCTAGATGGGAATCTATTTATAAACTGTTTAATATTATTTTTACTAAAAAGTCTCCCTAAATACGTGATATGGTCAATTGTCTAGGAATCAAGTCCATTAATAGCCAAGGGAGGATCACTTTGGTTTTCTTGCTAACAACCGGATATTCTGTCTTTTTTTCATTAAAACATAATACTATTTTATCAGCAATTTTGTGATAATTTTGCATAATTCTGATTAATTCTCCTTTGGAACCAATTATTAATCCTATGTCATTTGCACAGGTAATTCAAGTAATGTTCAGCATTTGGAGTTGGATCCTTTGTGGATTCTCTATCAATAGATGAAATGGTGTCCCCTTGTCTTAGTCCAGTGTATGAGGCATGATTGGTAAGTTAAGAACAGGCTTGTAATTGTACAATGGTGGTACTAACAAGCTACTGTGGTGCATCTCCTTCAAAATAGTCCCCTTCTAACTGGTCAGAATGACTCCAATGGTGTTTTCACTTTTGTAAACATTCGTGGAATTTTTTTTCCTGAAGTGTTTTAAGGGTGCTCTCTGTATTTGCCAGGATGTCTACAGTCGAGTCAAATCGCTTCCCTTTCAGTGAAAATTTCAGATTAGGATACAGGTAGAAGTCCACAGGAGCGAAATCAGGGGAATATAGCTATTGTGGAAGCACAGGAATTCTGAATTTGGTCAAAGATTCAACAATGGAGAAGGCACAATAAGCTGGAGCATCTCATGGTGTAGCACCCAACAACTATGTTTCCACAATGCAAGCCTTTTCTTCCTCTCCTTTTCGCACAAACGCTCAAGGACACATTTGTAGTATTCCTGGTTAATTGTCTGTCCTTTAGGGGTACAGTCTTGATGCACAATACCGGTAGAATCGAAAAAAGTCACCAACATTATCTTCACCTTTGATCGACTTTGCCATGCTTTTTTGGGTTGTGGTGAACCTGGAGTCTTCCACTGCAAAGACTGCACTTTGGTTTCATGATTGTATCCATACACCCATGATTCGCGACCTGTAATTACCCTATTTAACAAATCTGGGTTATTTTTAGTCTGATTAGTTAGTTCTTGGTCACAATTCAATTTGGTATTGTTTCTGGTCACTTGGACTGAATTTTGTGCACACTCGACACATGTTCAGATTTTCAGTTAAAATTGACTGAACTGTATAGAAACTTAAATTAAGTTGATCAGCAATCTCCCTAATTGTAAGTCTACAATCAGAATGCACTAAGTCATGTACTTTCACAACATTTTCATTCGTTTCTCAGGTGGAAGGATCGCCGGACTGTAGTTCATCTTCAAATGGTCCGCGGCCATTTTTAAATCTGTTGAACCAGACCAAAAACTTTTGACTGGCTCATACTATTATCTCCAAAAGCTGTTTTTAATAGTTCATAAGTCCCAGATGCTTATTTCTCAATTTTAAAACAAAGTTTCACACAAACTCATTGCTCCATTTTTATGTCCATTTTCATACAGACGGAATTTGGCAACTAGCCCTAACTGACCTACACTCAACCAGCTGCCACAATGAACTGAATAAAGGAAATGCAGTTTCCTGTTGGAGGGCATTCAAGGACAAGGCAATGACTCACTCCCCATCCTTCATGTACCTGCCCACTAAACCAGTAAGAAGTAGTGGAGCTATTCTTAAAACTTTACAATCACACCTTGTATACTTTAAAATTTTCAGTTTATTATATAGATGGCCTTATGTGATGAAATATCATCTGTACACATTTTGACATAACTTTGAGGGTATTTCAAATTCTATCATTATATTTAGGAGTGTCTGTGGGTGTAAGCTACCATAGACATTTTTTAAATCTAGGAATAATATGTGGACATCAACACTGAATTCCCATGCCTTCTCTGTTATTTTCCTATGAGTGACTAAACGATCTACTGTTGATCTATTTCTGCAGAAAAATGGTAGTCCTCAATAGGTTCTTCACTTACAGGAAACACTGCTATGTCAGTGAGTAGCCAGATATCAGGACATGCATTGGAACACAGGAGAGAAAGTGATGAAGCCACAAGGCAGAGGACCACCTGAGGAAGAGAACACAATGCCAGTCAGTAGTTGAACTTAACATGGCTGACTGATAGTGGACATGACAGCCTACACAGTGACAAGGTGCAAAGTAGAAAGATTCACTACAAGGATGGCAACATGTCAAGAAGAAAGAGAGACATGATCCAAAATGTGAGTAGAGAGAAGAACTAAGTTTCAAGTGAGGTTGTCCATAGTACAATGATGATAGTAACTGACAATATCAGCTGCGAGTGCTGAACTATCTGACCATTCACTGGATGACTGAATTATACGGCCACAAGTAACACTATTGTTTGGTGTATTCACATGACAAGGTGGGTGGCACACTCACTATACGAGTGTAACATTGGGTGTTACTGTGCCCTCAAGCAGGCATCTCAGTCCATTACCATGGCAGGCACAAAACTACCCTGGAACCCAAAATGAGATCCCTGTCACCCCCCCCCCCCCCCAAAAAAAAGGTGGTATATAAACAATGCCCTGGACAGCACCTTGTGGGTGTAACAAAGGCACGGGCAAAGACCCAGTCCCTTTGACTGCCAGCTGTGGGTAGCCACCTAAACCTCAGTACTCCTGTAGAAGCAGTCCCACACAGCTGCATCAGCCACATAACACTGGGAGGGATGGGAGGAGGGATTTGAAGGGAGTGGCATCAGAAGATGAAGTACGGTCAATGGTTGCCACCTGTGGAATAACTCAGCAGGGCTTTGCCTGTTAAGTGGTATGGTTTGATAAGAACTCAAAA
Source organism: Schistocerca gregaria (assembly GCF_023897955.1). Classification (NCBI taxonomy): domain Eukaryota; kingdom Metazoa; phylum Arthropoda; class Insecta; order Orthoptera; family Acrididae; genus Schistocerca; species Schistocerca gregaria. The sequence goes on along the minus strand of NC_064927.1, from coordinate 169,435,108 downwards.
CCAGGGTGAAGACTGATGTCATGCCAGAGGATTAGACAGATTTTTTCATTTTCTGCATAAAATTCCAAAATTGATGTACCACCATTTAAGAATGGATGGAACAGAGGGCTGCGAATATGTTTCGTGACATTGGCCTCACAGGAATCTTTAAAAAAGATGCCATGAACTGCAGCCTATTATCGGAGACCAACAGACAAGGCAGCCTTTCGATTGCCAAAACCAGGTCCAAAGCAGAGAAGATGGTGTCGGCCATGGTGGATGCCATGCTGCAACATTTGAGTACTTTGAGCAAGCATATGCAGTGAGCAACTATGTCAATCCCAAAAACAAGTTTGCAAAGACTGTTATGCTCCCAGGGAGTCTGGAGCTGGGATAGGCCAGGGGATAAAGATTGTAGGGATGCTGCCATGATGGGTGCATGCTGTGCAGCCACAGGCCGTTCTTTTGATGCTGTAACTAATCCCCGGCCAGTACACATGACAATGAGCTAACACCTTAATGTGAGAAATTCTGCCATGTCCCCAGTGCAGCAAGCTCAACACCCGTTTATGTACATCTGCTGGAATGACCAACTGATGTGCAGAATGACATGCTGTGACCAAAAGCCTGAAAGAAATGTGTTTCCACAAGTTAAGCCCTGTCACCAGGTGGTGGATGAGGTATGTTTGGCAGCCATGGGTCACATAGCAAAGGACTTGCCCGCAAGATGGGGAACTGGAACATGGTGGTGGTGACATGAGTGGCCATAATGGGGAAACAGTCCAACACACATTGCTGCTCTGTACTGATGCAGAAGTAGAGGACCTCCTATTGAGCGAAATCAGTGTTTGGGCAGCAAGGAGACATGACAATGCATCAGTACTGTAATGGTGAGCCATGCACTTATACGGGATATTATAATTGTATAACTCAGAAACAGTGTTCAGCACTGGAAGTGGGCTTTCTGCTATGGGAAGCAAGAGTGTGACCCAAACAGTGCCACCAAAGGTTTGTGATCCATAGTTAGAAAGCTCTTCATTCCAAAAATGTAGACTCGAATTTTTTTAATGGCAAAAACTATCACAAACGCCCCCCTTTTAATCTGGCAATAGTTTCACTGATCAGGGTTCAATGTCTTGAATGCTATAGGCTGTTTGAAGCCATTCTCATTCCTGTGTGCAAAGACTGCCATGATGCTTTAGGCAGATGCATTGGACACCAAAATCAGTGGGTGACTGGGAGAGAATGGAAAGAGCCAAGGGGTGGATTTCAGCATTGTTTCCAACTGGCTAAAAACCTGCTTGCAGGCAGAGCTCCAGTTGTAAGGCACTCACCCTTTACAAAATTGATTGTCGATTGAACAATATGGACTGCATAGGGTAAGAACTTGGAACAAGAGTTGATTTTGCACCAAAACACCTACAATTCAGTTAAATTCTTCAGGCAGGGCAAGGAATCTATTGTGACAACATTCTGATCAATGTTCTGATTCCCTCTTTGTTTGCCCAGTGCTCCAAATATTCCACTTCTGACCAAAAAGTCCTGCACTTCCCCAAATGAAAATGCAGGCCTGCATCCCATAGGGTCATAAAAAGGATACAGAGGTTTTGTAAATGTTCCTGGCAGGAAGGACCTCTAACAATGTATTCATCCAAATAATTTGTCCAAACTGGATATGTTGTGTTAGTTGTTCCAGTAACCTTTGGAAAATTGCAGGGGTATGGCAATGTCAAATGGGAGGTGCTTGCAATTATATAATTTAAAAGATGTATTAATGGCAATAAACGCTCTTGGATTCCTCATCTAAGGGTAATTGGAGGTAAGCATCAACAAGGTTGATCTTGGAGCAGCAAGTTTAGTGAGGCTTTCTCCCTGGAGAACAGGATGAATTTTGACCTGAGATTGGGCATTGATTGCCTTGAAACCTCTATCCAATCAGAAAGAACCACTGGGCTTTCTGACAATGACTTGTAGAGTGGCCCATGTACTAGGTTTCTCCAGCTCAATACACCTGGACATCATGTAGCTCCAGCTTCACAGCAGCCTATAAAGTAGCTGGAATTGGTCTGGTGTGTAAAAACAAGGGTCATGTCCAGTTGAAGTGTGATGTGTGCCTGAAAGTCTGAGGCATACCCCAAATCCAGCTGAAACACAGATGAAATTGCAGTGCAGAGATCATCCAGTCCCAAGGTAGAGGCAGCAATTGATAAGAGATTAACTTCATCAGAAATAGAAAACCCAAAAAATGTAAAGGTGATGAAGCCAAAAATTTGGTAGCAGATGGATGGTCAGCAAAAATAACGCAATGAGCTGCATAATTCCATTTGTAGGCTGCAGTGATTGAGTGCTGCCCAAGAGGAGGAATAAAACCACCCCCTTAGATCACAAAGTGCTTGCAAGTGTGGGTACAACTAAGGGGAGCCCATTCCTACATATGTCACCATCTTTATCAGAGAAATAATGACCCCAATGTCTACATGGAAACAGGTATTCTGATGAGAAATGTGAAAAACAGTTTCCACATGGAGAGGTTGCCCAAAGGAACTATCAGCTGCCCTGTTAACAGTGCCCTGGCGCACTCATGGGGTGTGATGGGAGCTGCTTGTGCTTTGACACACTGAATGGATTTGCCCCTTTTTGCCACAGCACATGCACGACCCCAGCAATCTGGAGAGCTGCCTCAGCAGTTACCAAAAGTATTGTGAGAATGAGCAATTACCAAAAGTATTGTGAGAATGAGGAGAGTGGCCACAGTAGCTGTTGATGAGGAACAACCTGAGGCTTGGACACTGCAGAGGAGCCAGACAATGATGAATCACATTGTTGCTGCAACCTGGGAGTCATCCAGTGGCTGCAATGCAGGTGAGGAAGGCATGGTGCAGCATTAACTGCCACAACTTGTGGCCTCACCAAGAGTTGTTTACTTACAACCTGCATAATTTGAAATGAGTGCATGATGTGCAGGATATCCCCCAGCGATGTGTCACCCAGTTTCAGCACCACTGTAAATATCTCCAGATTGAGCACCAGCTCTGCGATGGCATCAGATATCAAGGAGTCTGTGTATGCAACTTTGCAGTCTCAATTGATGCAAGGGAAATTGCATGTGCTGCTGAGACCTTGCAAGTCAGTGACTCACGATCAGTATGATTGTTCAGGCTGCTTATCGTGTTGGTCAAACTCAAGCCTGGAGGCAACCACTTGATATCTCAGAGAATAACAATTAGTCAAGAGAATGCATATCTCCTGAAAGGTGAATGCAGTGCGGTCAGTCAGAGCAGCTAATTTTTGGAGCAGAAAAAACACATCTGATGATGCCCATGACAGAAATAACAATCACTGCTTTCAATAACCTGAGACTTGAAACACCATGAAATTTCGGTAACATCAAGATGGCACTGGGTAGGATTGTGTGGTGATAGGATTCCCCAAAATCAGTTGAAATTAAATGGTTCTTTGTGCAGAAAGTGTAAAAACGTGTAGTCAAAGGAATTCAATGCATTAAGTGCAACTTTTGGTTACATGAGAAGTGCGAAAACGTGTATCTGAAATTTATAAACGACATTATTCAGTGGACATGCCTCGACTGTACTAGTGACAAAAATGTGGGACTAATATCTGCACTAAATTGTAAGGATGAAATTATTTGTCTACTTCAAAGTGACTTTGATGCTCTGAAAGCAGAACTGATGTTACTAATGGAAGAAAATAATGCACTGAAGTGTGAAAAGTGTTGTGCTGTGAAAAACCTTCACTATTAGGTGTACCTACTTCGGCAAATACGCAGAGTGATACAACTGACAAACAATGAAAAAATTCAGTCGCCTACAAAAGAAAAAGAAACTGAAGATACTGAAGAACCAAACAAACATAAGTGGACCAGTGTAACTTACAAAAAAGACAGAAAGAAGCATTATAATAAGACAGAAAGTGACTTCTTTATGATAGGTGACTCATTGTTGAAAAACATAGTCGTACCAAACTTTGAAATCAACATTCGACCTGGAATGAGGATGCATCAATTGCACACACACCTAGACAACATCTTAAAATCAAGAGAGAATGCAGCAGATAAGCATAGCAGTTATCTGAAAGGTGTTATAATCCATGTGGGAACAAATTCGCTTCAAAACAAGAGTGAGGAAGAAATTGTAAACCACACAAAAAACCTCATCCGACAGGCCAGAAGACTCTACCCAAATTCCAGAATAATAATAAGTGGCACTGTGTACAGAAGATCGGTGAGTGACAACTATGTGTAGAGAATAAACGGCAATGTTAAAGAACAGTGGAATAAAGTAGCAGTCGTTTTCATTGATCCCAAAAAATTTCAAAGTGCAAAGTGTCTTGCCAAAGATGGTCTACATCTGAATAGGTTGGGCTCTAAAACATTCAGTAAGATGTTCATAGATACTTGTCAGATCATAAAAAATAAGGGAAGCTTGTAAGTAGTGATGGGGGTGAAAGAACTTGTGTAGCATCAAGAAAGACAGAACCCATTCATTATCTGGCAGGAAATGTAAGTGATAGTCAAAGTAGATATGTTATCCACTGGAATATAAATGGCTTGAACACTTCTAACAATAAAAGCTCCAAAATAAATGAATTGGGAATCATTCTGTCAGAATGTGCAAATATTAAAGTTGTTTGTTTAAATGAGCACTGGTTTACTGAAGACACAATTAAAATTCTAAACAAAATAGGGAACTTAAGATTAGCAAGTAGGTTTTGCAGAAGAAACAAGTCACATGGAGGCTCATGTATACTTCCACATTGTGATATACATTATGAGGCCAGAAACTGTTTTAATTAACTTAAATGTGTGTTATTTAAATGTGTGTTTGAGAGCTGTTGTGTAGAAATAGTGGACTCACTAGCAAATGTTGTAATAATCTCAATATGCAGAATTCCAGGGATGTCAACAATAGAACTATTCTTATCTAAGCTTCAAATTATGCTAGAAGATCTTTGCAGACAAAAAAGAAAAAAAGTTGTAATAGCTACTGCCGGCCGGAGTGACCATGCGGTTCTAGGCACTACAGTCTGGAACCAAGCAACCGCTATTGTCGCAGGTTTAAATCCTGCCTTGGGCATGGATGTGTGTGATGTCCTTAGGTTAGTTAGGTTTAATTATTTCTAAGTTCTAGGAGACTGATGACCTCAGAAGTTAAGTTGCATAGTGCTCAGAGCCATTTGAACCATTTTTGTAATAGCTGCTGATTTTAATATTGATATAACATGTGATAGTAGCCATGCTTCAAGTTTCACTGACTTAGTAAAGAAATATGGTTTCAAATTGAATTTTTTTTAATCTACCAGAGACAATGGGCAATCAGCAACATACATTGACAATGTTCTAACTAATTATGTATATGAAGATGTGTATAAATTTTGTCTAGATCTAGGTATTTCAGATCACTGTGCATTGTTCATTGAGTTGCCACAGACAGAGAGAAACATTTCGTGTATGAGAAACCATATGAGCAGGAACTTTAGCAAACAAAACTTGCTAACATTTAGTGAGAAGCTAAGAGATAAAACATGACCTTTTGATTAATGTAACTGAAGTGACAAAAAATTTGAGAAATTCCTAAATAGTTTTCTTGGGGACTTTAATGAAACATTTCGACCTAGACTCTGCAGCAGTAAAATAACAAATACAGTAAAGTGGATTACCAAGGGCATAAAAATTTCCAGTGTAAGGAAAAGGCAACTGTACAGAGAACTAAAATATAATAAAGATATTGATTTCATTAAATAAGTTAAATTCTATAAAACTATATCTAAAAGAGTTGTCAAGGCAGCAAACCGACTGGCGAATAACAGGCTAATTTGAAATCTTAAAAATAAGACAAAGGTCATCCCCGTTTTCAAGAAGGGATGTCGAACAGACGTGCAGAACTATAGACCTATATCTCTGACGTCGATCAGTTGTAGAATTTTGGAACACGTATTATGTTCGAGTATAATGTCTTTTCTGTAGACTAGAAATCTACTCTGTAGGAATTAGCATGGGTTTCGAAAAAGACGGTCGTGTGAAACCCAGCTCGCGCCATTCGTCCACGAGACTCAGAGGGCCTTAGACACGGGTTCACAGGTAGATGCCACGCTTCTTGACTTCCGCAAGGCGTTTGACACAGTTCACCACAGTTGCTTAATGAACAAAGTAAGAGCATACGGACTATCAGATCAATTGTGTGATTGGATTCAGGAGTTCCTAGATAACAGAACGCAGCATGTCATTCTCAATGGAGAGAAGGCTTCCGAAGTAAGAGTGATTTCAGGTGTGCCGCAGGGGAGTGTCATAGGACCGTTGCTATTCACAATATACATAAATGACCTGGTGGATGACATCGGAAGTTCATTGAGGCTTTTTGCAGATGATGCTGTGGTGTATCGAGAGGTTGTAACAATGGAAAATTATACTGAAATGCAGGAGGATCTGCAGCGAATTGACGCATGGTGCACGGAATGGCAATTGACTCTCAGTGTAGACAAGTGTAATGTGATGCGAATACATAGAAAGATAGGTCCCTTATCCCTTAGCTACAAAATAGCAGGTCAGCAACTGGAAGCAGTTAATTCCATAAATTATCTGGGAGTACGCATTAGGAGTGATTTAAAATGGAATGATCATATAAAGCTGATCATCGGTAAAGCAGATGCCAGACTGAGATTCATTGGAAGAATCCTAAGGAAATGCAATCCAACAACAAAGGAAGTAGGTTACAGTACGCTTGTTCGTCCACTGCTTAAATACTGCTCAGCACTGTGGGTCCGCACCAGATAGGGTTGATAGAAGAGATAGAGACGATCCAACGGAGAGCAGCGCACTTCGTTACAGGCTCATTTAGTAATCGCGAAAGCGTTACTGAGATGATAGATAAACTCCAGTGGAAGACTCTGCAGGAGAGACGCTCAGTAGCTCGGTACGGGCTTTTGTTAAAGTTTCGAGAACATACCTTCACCGAAGAGTCAAGCAGTATATTGGTCCCTCCTACGTATATCTCGTGAAGAGACCATGAGGATAAAATCAGAGAGATTAGAGCCCACACAGAAGCATACCGACAATCCTTCTTTCCACATACAATACGAGACTGGAATAGAAGGGAGAACCAATAGAGGTACTCAGGGTACCCTCTGCCACACACCGTCAGGTGGCATGCGGAGTATGGATGTAGATGTAGTGTGGTCTGTCATTAAATCTGAGTTAGGTGTTAAAGCCTGTAACCAAGAAATTCCAAAAGTTGACATTGAAGGAAATACTATTATAAATCCAACTCAAATACCAGAGTACTTTAATGAATTCTTTATAAATGTAGCAAAGTCTGATGTAGATGTAGCAGATTATCACAACAAAGTAAATCCGTTTGACCTAGGTGAAAACTCTGAAAACTTTACAAAATTCTCAAACGTTTCTGTGGAGGATGTAGAAAATGCTATTGTAGCATTAAGAAACAAAAAGTCTGCAAGTTGGGATGGAATACCCACCTTAAAGTGGTACACAACAGAATTGCAAACCTACTAGCTCAGATAATAAATCAATGTTTTGAAGAGGGCTGTTTTCCAGAGCTACTGAAATATGCTGAAGTAAAATCCAAGAAGGGATAAAGAGAGATCATGGGAAGTTGTCATCCTATCTCAATTCTCCAATTCTCCTAGTCCTATCTAAAATATCTGAAAAACTAGGCTGTTGCACAAATCCAAACCTTCATTGCAAAATATTCTTTTATTCTAAACAGTCAATTTGGTTTTCAGTGGGGTAAAAGCACCATTGATGCAGTAAACAGTTTCATTATTTTTCTAACTGAAAAAAATATCTCAGGGTGTTCCACAAGGCTCCATATTAGGCCCAGTCCTATTTCTCTTTTATGTTAATGACTTACCATTAAATATCAGGTCCCCATCAGTTCTGTTTGCAGATGATACTTTTGTCTTAGTTGAAGATCAGGACTCAGAAAAAAATTCCCAAATCTGTGATCTGTGCCCACAGCGCCTTAGAAACTTGGTTTCAGCTAAATGGGTTGGATCTAAACATATCTAAGACTCGCGTGATGTGCAGTTCAAAACCAAACAGTCAAAATTTGAGCAGATTAAGAGTGTACACAACAACCAAGGTATAGAAGAATTTGACTCTGACAAATTTCTAGGTTTAAATGTAAATAAAAATTTGAGCTGGCAGGCACACATTGAATAAGTGGCAAACAAACTGAGCAGCTTTGCATTTGCAATGCAAATATTGTCAACTGCAGCTGATATGGACACATGAAAAGTAGCATATACAAGCTACTTTGAATCCATTATTAGGTATGGTATCGTTTTTTGGGGTAACTCAACAAACATAGTGCGGATACTAATAATACAGAAAAAAATCATATGAAATATGTGCTCTGTAAATCACAAAGAGCCATGTCAACCATTATTTAAAAACCTTAAAATATTAACTCTGCCATCCTTATGCATATATGAGATTATTATACTTTTGTACACGAGACATGAATTATTTGAGGGAAACCATTTTTGTCCATTCACATGATATCAGAAACAAAGATAATTTTATGCTCCCCACCCACTGCCTCAGACTGTATGCCCAGAGATCTCAATACATGGGAATGAAAATTTGTAATAAATTAAAAGGGAACATACTAACACAGATGAATTTAGGTTCACTTAAAAGAAAACTATATGAGGTACTGACACTGAAGTGTTATTACTCAGTGGATGAATTCATGTGGGACAAACTGAAAATTTGAGCTGGGAACAATGTGTTATCCTTATAGTGTCATTATTTATTATAGTGCAATTATTTATTAATGTAAAATGACTGTAATTGTTTTATAAATTTTTGATATGTCTCCTGTAAGCAAACCCAATGGATTGCAAAAGTACATCATGAGATGAATAAAACTCAATTCACAATTCAAAATGTTGCTTCAGTCAATGCAAATATGTGTTCCAGTCCTCCATAGCATCATTGAATGGTGGAAACACCAGAGGACATATGGGAGCATCAAATTTAGGTGCACTGAGGCCTACAGCAAAGAGGTCTTGTCCATTCAGAGGTTGTCCACCTGAAGCTGAAGTAACTTTTGTAACAAGTCTATCTGTATTTGCTGCTATTGTATTAGCTGCTGTTGTTATGTTAGCAGGCAGACCAATTTAGCATCTGTTCTACTTAAGAGTGTCTTATTTTCCTTGTTACCTATGCTGTGCCCACAAATAGCCAGATATCAGTGGACATCAGAAGCCAGCAGACAAATGGCTGAAATCATAAGGGGAGAAAAGTCACCTCCTGAAGAGAACACAATACTAAGCAGTAGTAAAACTAAACATGGTTGACTGACAGCAGACAAGACACAGATAAGAACAAGTCCAAAACTACCTTTGCAGGGCCAAGGTACAAAAAGGAAACCTTTGCTCGATGTCACCAGACCATGGCCATAGAGAGACATACTACAAAAGAACCAAGTGCCAAGGAAGGTTTTTATTGAATAGTCAGTAATACAGCAATGGTAGTAACAAACAGTATCAGACACGAGTATTGAAATGACTGACCATTTGCTGGGTGACTTTATTTACACCAGCTGCAAGGAACGTTTTTGGCAAGTGTATTCACGTAGCAGAAGGGTGACACAATTGTTATGCAAGCCCAGTTTTGCAGCAATACTATGTCCTCTAACAGTTATCTAGGTCCAGTTTTACTATTGGGCATTCAACTTCTGTGGAGCCCAGTCAGTATTATTTTATAAGTAACATCCAGTAAAGCAATCCCTCTGTAGTTATCTCACTCTAGGGGATCATTCTTCTTAAATATGGAACATATAATTGTGGTTTTCGCATTAGCATGTATGGTTTCTGTTTCCCAAATTGTTTATATTAAAGAGCGTAATTCCAGTTGTGGGTCTCTATTTATTTAATAACTCAATGTATATCTGGTCTTCACCACATGCCTTGTTATTCTTTAATTTCTTTATTGCTTGCTGTACTTCATTTGGGGCAGTGTCTTGTACATCATATCAGATTATTCACATTTAAAGTAAGATTGTGGATCATTGCAATTTAGCAATTGTGAAAAGTATATCTGCCACATTTTTTGTATGTCACTCTCATTGGACAGTATTTTACCACACTGTTCTTTTATAAACTGTTCCTTTTAATGAATTTACCAACGGACTTTTTTTTGTACTTTGATACATCTATCTTGCCCTGTGGTGCTTGAAATCATCCTCTACTTCTCTTATCATATTACTGTACTACTCCCTTTTTTCATCTTATGATTCACTGTGTTTAATGGTGGGTTTTGTAAAATATTTCCTTCAGTGTAATATTATTTCTTTCTTGAATTCATTATTTCCTCTTATTTCTTCACTCCAGCACTTTTTCTTGGCATTTTTTGCTAAACCAAATTTTGTTAGATCATTTTCTGTTTCCTATAAGTTTGAAAGTTACTTCTTGAATACTGTTCTTCAGGTGTCTGCATCTACTTTCCATATCTTGCTGTTACCTATGAAGCAGTGCCATTTTCGCAGTGTTACTTTCCAGGCAGCAGTAGCTGGCCGAGACACAAACAGCAACAGGAAAGTAACTGATATTGTGATTTTTACAAGTTCCTAACCAGGAGTGAATTTTATAATATCATCTGTATGCTTCAATAGTCTAGTTTCTGCATGTTTATTTAATTTATAATAGCCACAGTTCTTGTGTTTTCATTTGCGTCAGAAAGTAAACCAATTTTGTGACATATTACCAGTTCCTAATCAGGGGTGAATTATTTAGTTTCACCTGAGTACTTCGATAGATAGGTTTTTGAATCTACACATATTAATCTAATTTATTAGATACAGTTCGTGCATTTTTGTCAGGGTCTACAGTAGAGTTGCACAGCACATGCTAATAGTCCATTTATTTGCATAGTTTAGTTTTCCATGGTCTTTAGTATGGATAGAGACTGTGATTGCTGTGTGCAGATGCAAGCCAAGTTGGTGACACTTCGCTCTTGGCTTCAGACTGTGATGGCTTCAGTTACACAGCATTAGGCTGCATTGGATGGGCACCACTGTTGTGGGCCAGCCATGGTGATCCAACGGATGTCCAGCACGTTCGAGTCCTCTGATCAATCCTCGCCGATGGCCAGCCCAGTTACTGCTCACATTGAGGTTGACCCCTCACCTGTGATTGAGTAGGAGGTCACTTTAGGGCATAGCAGGCAGTGAATGACTTCCCAGGCAGCCACATGTAAGGCCTCCCCAGTTTGTCTGTCAAACAGGTTCCAGGTGCTGTCTGTGGCTGACACTGTTGCTGAACCAGATGTTGTCTCCTGTCATGTTTCAGAGGAATTCTCTCAGCCTGCAAGATCCATACAATCACAGAGGGTTGGATTACTGATAATTGAGAGTTACAGTGTTAGGCAGATTATGGAGTCCCTTCGGGACTTGGCTGCCAAAAATGGAAAGAAAACCAATGTGCACTGCGTGTGCATACTGGCCAGAGTCATTGCAGATGTGGAATGGGTCCTCCCAGATGCCATGAAGAGCACAGGGTGCAGCCAACTGCAGTTATTTGCTCACATCGGTACCAATGATGTGTATCACTGTGGATCAGAAGAGATTCTCCCTGGTTTCACGTGGCTAACAGAAGTAGTAAAGGCTTCCAGTCTTGCTTGTAGGATGAAAGCAGACCGACCATTTGCATCATAGCCAACAGAACTGATTGCAGACCTCTGGTTCAGAGCCAAGTGGAGTATCTGAATCAGATGCTCAGATGGTTCTGCGAGCATGTAGGCTGTAGATTCCTTGACTGGTGCCAAATGGTGGTTGGGTTTCGGGTTCCGCTGAACATGTCAGGTGTCCAGTGTATGCGGGAGGTGGCTACATGGGTAGCAGGGGCTGTGTGGCATGGACTGGGCAGTTTTTTAAGTTGGATAGTCTCGGGAAAACACAAAAAGAGCTTCAGTCACAAAGGGCACAGGCCAAACACAGGAAGAACATAGATACAGGGACCATTGGTATAACAGTTGTAAATTGTCATAGCTGTGTTGGGAAGTACCAGAGCTCAAAGTGCTAATAGAAAGCACTGATGCTCAAATTGTAATATGCACTGAAAGCTGGCTAGAGCTGGATATAAGCTCAGTGAAAATTTTTGAGAAGAACCTAATGGTGTTCCAAAAGGATAGGCTAAACATGATTGGTGGTGGCACGTTTGTTGCTCTTAGAAGTAGTTTGTCATGAAATTTAAATAGATAGATCCTGTGAGTTAGTTTGATCAGAGGTCTGTTACCAACTGGAATAAAATAATAGTTGGATGCTTTTACTGACCTCCCAATTCAGATGATACAGTTGCTGAAAGTTTCAAAGGATGGGGCATGAGTCGTCCTTGGGTAGCTCAGATGGTAGAGTGCTTGCCTGCGAATGACAAAGGTCCCGAGGTTGTCTCGGTCCGGCACACAGTTTTCATCTGCCAGGAAGTTTCATATCATTAATACTGTTTTGGAATATTTTTTGGATAGCTACATGGGCAGTGTGAGTCACTAATTCTCCATCTGGTGATATCAATGTCCTTAAATGATTGTGCTTGTATTGCACTTTTGGGCTGTCTGGTATGAGATCACTTGTCATTACAAAGTTTATAAGTTGAACCCCATCATCTGAACTTTCCTCATGCCAGTAGAAATTGCCAATGGTTGGTTTCTAAATTTCTTCTACCAGAAGAGAAAATTGTGTTACTCAACATTAAGATTGTCTCTATAATCTGATTCATTGAACGATAACAGTTTGTACAGGCTGAAGCATTGACATGGTTTCCATTGTTGCCAGTTTCAAGCAACTCACTATGATCACATATACACCTTGCATTGGGTATGACATTCACAGAAAAGCACCCAGAACACTAGTGAATGCCCACTGACTGTCGAAGAATACATAATGTAAGTAGGCAGAACAAGTGTAAAGTCACCTGCCATCAATCATAATTTTAACTATAGCACAAAAAGGGAAGCGCTGTGTAACCACCAAAATTTGTTATCACCTACTCAATGGTATAATATATCTGACAGGCAACAAAGTAAACTTTGGAAATAAACTAAAGAAGTTTCTCTTTAACAACTCCTTCTATTCTATAAAAGAATTTCTTTTCTATTTTTGTATTGTATAAAAGAAGAAGGGGAGAGAGAGAGAGAGAGAGAGAGAGAGAGAGAGAGAGAGAGAGAGAGAGAGAGAGAGAGAGCATGTAAGAGATCAGCACCTATCCATATTTACATATGAATGTGCAAACCAATGTGAAATGACTTCTTTGTGGATTATTCATTATTATGATTAATCGTACAAATGATTCATGGAACATAAGACTAACTTACTCCAACAAGTCACACAACAATGGTTTCTCTGCTTGGTTGTCTATCACTGAAAATACATTCATCAAATCTTAGCAAATGAAGTGAGCTCTAGTGGCATTAAAGAACCTAACTGAGTGGGAAAAAAGTCACTCACAAGAAATCTATGTGCTAACAATGAGCATAACCGTTACAACTGGACAAAGAGAGCTCAAGATATGTACATAGAAACAGCTCAAGCCAGTTCAGGAAGATGAGCCCAATGCTATCTGTCAACAGAGAATTCTAATTTACTATCAATAACTTCTGTCCACCTGTGTAGTTGAGTGGTCAGCGTAGATAGTTGTCATGTCAGCCTTGTGAAACCAACTGTGGAGCTCTTTGAATGAGAAGTAGTGTTTGCAAGGTCTGGTAAGTTGGCAAAATGGCTAGCAGAGCCATGTTCTGACAATATGCCATTCCAAACTGTGTGACATGTGGTGGCAGAGGATGACACAGGTCCCAGTCAACATGCCTTGGGCCTTCAAGGCCTGGACAAGGAGCCCATTATTGTTGATAACTACTCATTTGAGGAATTTGCTATTGAGCTGTGAATAGATTTTACTCACTGAGGACAAATGTCTGTAGTTGTTGTACATTTTCAGAATTTTGGGAGCATTCAAGTCTGGAGAGAAGACAACCACACCATATAGTTGAATGTGAAGCACCATTTCAGCACTTGGGATCATTCCCCCATCAGTGTGCCTTCATATGAGGGCTCTAAATAAATGACGGATAATTTACAACCAAGTGAAAAAGATGCTACAAGATATCACTTAGCTGTCTGAATGTCCTTGGTCCTCCTCCGGGGGGAGGAAGAAATACGGCTCATAGCATTTCTGCATTGGTTACCAATGGCCAAACAAAAACACCACAAAAGATTTTCACTCTTTGTCATTAGTTAATGATACCTCACCCTGTCTGTATCATACAGACAAGCAGACCCTCATCACCCTCACAAATAAATAAATAAATAAATATACTGCTTGACAGCTGCTAAGCAACAACTGACACTTGATAAGTAACAACTGGTGACTGATATAGAACAACTGGCAATTGCTATGGAACACCTGACATTGATATTAAAAGTAAATGTAGAGGAAGAGACATGATAACTGCAACAAAACTTTTGCATGGATGCACTGTGTGCATTTGAGAGTTCATGCAGTAGTTTGTGTGGTGAAGGTTGTTGTAGAATCAATTAGTGTGGCATTCATTATAGTATGGCAACATGTCTGCAAGACCCCATTTGAGTGCTTACAATTGAGGATGAGCAATTGGACGTCTCAGAGTTCATCATAGTGTGACTACCGTGCCCACAGTAATAGGTGTGTTCAAAAGTGACATCTCACAATTAAAAACCAGTGAATGGCAAAATGCTATGCGAAATCATGTTGGTGGTTATATATGGACCACCCCACTGCAAGAGCATTGATGTGTAACCCTTGTGGCAAAAGGACCAGACACCTCACTTCGAGGCAGATTGCTATAAACCTTGCAACAGCTGTTGGTCCCTGTGTCTCTGCCAGAACCATTTTGCAGTGATTATACCAGGCTGGTTTGTATGCTCAGATGCCTGTTAAATGCAATCCACTTCAACCATGCCACCATCAAGGAAGAGTTCATTGGTGTAGGGAGCATGGAGGGTGGGGTCAGCAAGAGAGGTCCAGACTGATTTTCTCTGAGGAATCCCAATTCACTGTGGCAAGTAATTATGCCCACCAGTTAGTGTGGAGAGAGAGAGAGGAAACACTTTATACATCACAGAATATTCATGAATGTCATTGGTAATTGTTATGGCCTAAGCGTTATAGTGTGGGCAGACATTATGCACAAAAGGCGAAATTTCATAACTTTGTGCAAGGTACTGTTACAGCAAAGCAGTATAGGAGGGAGATTACTCTGGACTGTGTCCATCTGTTATGGGTGCGGTAAGTCCCAACCTTTTGTTTATGGATGACACACTGGACTGGTGAGGTTATGGACATACTGGAAAATTGCTGAATTTATGAAATGCCCTGCATTCTTCCTGGACCTTAACCCTGTAGACCATGCCTGGGATGCTCTTGGCTGATGTGTTTCTCAACAAACATACCCTCCTCAAACCATGCAAGAATTGAAAACATTTGCGGCATGCAACAGCGGTGTGCCAAGCAGTTTGTAAGTGTCTTGATTGATCAGTGAAACTGCTGCTGCGGTATCGAGCTGTAATGGTATCACTTTGCTGTTAATGTCCAAGTCTACAAAAAGTTTATTGTCCTGCTGACAACAAGAGCGACTGTCAGGTGCAACGTGAACTGACACTGGTACATATTCACTCGCGACTTGATGGGAGTTCTGGCGATGTCGACGCACACTATTTTTGGGATGAACACAGTCACTGTTAGAGAAAGAGTGGCACTGCGCAGAGTGGAATGAACTACATGAACTTCCATGGGTGAAGTTTCGCGAGCCTGAGTATTCTTGGTTCGATTCCAATTCTGGCGTGAAGCAAAGGGCCTGGAACGGTTTTGAACTTCTGATCTGAGCTTTTTCTGGCAAACACTCTGAACATGTCCTTTTTTATTACAATAAAAGCAAATAGCTTGGCGTGACGGTCAATTATCACGTAAATATTTAGTAGCACACCGCGGGCATGATTGGATCACTGCATTTGCATGCCGGCGCACACGTGGCTGAGAGCCTGGTGGCCGCAGCACGGCTGGGCGCGAGGGCTGTTTACTGCTCCGTGCAGCATGCCCGGTTGGCCGGTTAACCTGACACACTGCTGGCGAAGTATCAAATGATTCCTGAGCAAAGTCAAGCGTGTCCTGCCGATCCAATATGTCCAACACTTGTTGAAGGGAAGGATTTACAAGTTTCAAAATCTGTTCCCTTATACGAACATCAGAAATGTTCTGTGCAATTGCATCATGTACCATAGTGTCAGAATAAGGGAGTCCACATTGACACTCAAAAGCACAATCCCTAGTAAGGCCTTCCAAGGTTGCAACCCACTCCCGATTAGTCTGACCTGCCATACGTTTTGTATGAAAGAAGGCATATCATTTCGCAACTACATTGACTGATTCTTTGAAATATGCATCTAATTCAGACAAAATTTCTTCGTAGGACAGAGTTGCTACGTCGCGTCGGGGAAATAATTTGACTATCACATGGTACGTAGTCACACCGACTGATGATAACAAAAAAGGCTGCCGCTCGTTACCTTGAATTCTGTAGGTAGCGAGATGGAATCCAAATTGGCACGACAAGTCCTTCCAGCTTTCCAGTGCAGCATCAAAAGGTCAAAAAGTTGGTGCAACAGCGTGTTGTGGCTGTGTTAGTGGTGCAGCAGCTGCTGCCGCATCGTTTTGCATCACACGTTGACCCTGGATGAGCTGTCCAAGGGCATCCAGTAAGGCCTGCGTCTGCTGATTCTGTAAGCGATAAAATTCGGACAGTACATCTGGAGATTGTGGCGAAGCCATTACACAAGTAAATCAGGAAAATATAGATAAGAACACTTTTACTCTCATCGCCAGTGTTGTGGTTGGCAGGAGAGCCAACACCGTGTTACTAAAGGAGGCTGAAATGCACACGTTTTAGTTTACACAGGCTGGCGTGAGGTCTGGAACATGACAAGGGATTTAGAATTGAGAAAAACGGACTTAGCTGGTGGAATACTTTAATCCATTAATGACGAACATTGCTCTTGACATTACATGATTCACAATATCAAGAATAACTGATAATGGCGCCTTGCTAGGTCATAGCAAATGACGTAGCTGAAGGCTATGCCAACTATTGTCTCGGCAAATGAGAGCGTAGTGCGACGGGTCAGGCTCTTATCGCGCAGTTTCCTTTCCCTGAAAGAAAAATCCACCTACCTCGTTTCTTAGGTAGTTGCTGCACTCGCCTCTCCTGATAGCAGCTACTGGAAAAATTGCAGAAAAGCAGTGTTGAAGAAACTGCAATTTAATAGCCGCTCACCGGAGGCCGCGATACATGTTTGCTGAAATACAATCTATGAGCAATCTTCCTAAATAAATTGAGTTATTGGAATGGTAGTAATTGTTTACTCAAACGAGAACGCAAAGTTGGTAATTCTATTTAAGCTCTTTATTGTCTTTAAGCCTGATCATCAGCCCGCTAATCTACGTTTGAAGAAAGTTCAGTTCACAATTCTATCCACACTCAAACCCCGCCAGAATTAGCTTTCAAAGTTACGGAATTTACTTAACTGCAACACAGACGATTTTCTAACATACACGTTTGCAGTCGATGTTCAATAATAGTTCGTTTTTTAACGTTAATGCTCGCCATAAGCACTTAGTAAAAGTTTACGAAGTACCGCCACGCTTTTAATTATTAAAAGTTACTCGCGTCTTTCGCGGAACGAAAAGTCACAACTCGCTCAAACTCACACTACGCGTTACTGGACTCTTCCAGTCTCAAATCGCACAGTACCGAATCGATGAAGCCGTTTTATGACTTCATTTTACACATTATTCGCGAGGACACATCAAGCATGTCTCTTCTCGATCACAGTTCCTTCGCGACTCCTCATCCACTCGCGACTCACTCTCCTAGTCTGCTAACCGTCCTCGCATCTCATTGGCCCACACATCACACAGCCAATCAGAATTAACTCTTTGGGTGCGCCTCGCGCCAAAATCTAGCACGCACCAGTCATGACTTCTGAATCATTTACGTCATGATTTCTTGTTACACAAAATTTACTGTATAATTTAACAAACCGAAAGGAAAACTAGACTTTACTTTATTTCCAGAATTTATTTAAATACTCGCGAACGTTCTGGCTGCTTGTACAATACCATACACTCTTGGACATCCGACATTCACTAAGATGGGGAACCACTGGCGACTCTGTTCCCACGGTTACATCGTCTGAACACTTGCGAGTTCCAACCTAGATTTTATACACTTGCAAAGAATGGCGAATGTCCCTCTTTCATTCACTCAGGCACACTCATTCACTCTCACCTACTCATATAAAATAACTGTTCACAAAAATTCAAAACATTTATGGTTTTAACAAAGTTATAGGTGAATTTCTAAAAGTAAAATTCTCAAAATAAATACAAAAGCACGGAAGGTGATTTTGTTTCATAGTTGGATGGTCACTGAAGGTGATCTATACATAATGGTATTTATTTAGACTCGAAAATTGTAGAAATTTGCGTTTTCTGTAAGATTTTTCTAATTTCCAAAATATGCAGGTTTCAAAACTCAAATTTGGATGACTTATTTTTATTCATAACAGAAACTAGTATATTAACTTTTAATTTCCTCAGGTTCCTCAGTTAGAAGTTATTAAAGATGAAAGTTCCACGTTATACACGCGGCTAGTTAGCGCACAGGTCTTACATTCTCACGGTACAGACATGCCATATGGTCGTGACGTCAGACGAACGGACACCGGTAATCTGCCCGCGACAGCACATATGCTAATCTGATGGCTACTTTACAGTCTGTCTACATTTCACAGTAAATATTTGATAGAAAACTGTGCGCTCGCACTAGTTGCGACGCCACACACCTCCTGAGGAAACTAAATTTTTTCATTCATGACAAACTTTTAGTTTTCTAAAAAAATTTCTATTAAAGATTTACTCAAACAGCTATTTAACATTTATAGTTCCTGTACATCAATCATCCACTTATACCTAGGGCTGACGACCTACAAAACATCTTATATCTAAACATGCACTTTTATCATCATTCAAAAAAAATTTTTCAGATTACAAAATTCTATTTACAAATTCCTGAAAAAGAAAACAAACCTAAATACTATCTTGATGTACGTCACACGCACACTAACACTACTATCGCTATGGTGAGCGTCACTTTTTTACCACTTACACTTAAGATTTTGATAGCACTCGTAGTTCGACCGGGTCCTGCTTGGGAGGTCCATTTCAAGTCTCGTGCTACCACCTCTGTTTACTTCGGCGCACCTGAAACATCAGCTGGCCTCAGTTCCCTTTCTAACTGCTACGTCTTAACCTACAGCAGCGATAAATGGCGCTATCTGCTTGACTCTAAAGTCTCATATTTTTGATAAAATTTACTTTACAGTATGTACAATTTTCAAATTTTTTTTTTTTTTTTTTTTTTTTTTTTTTTTTTTTTTTTTTTTTTTTAAGTGAATTGACTTTCCTAATGCAGTACCGAAGTGGCACATTTACTCTTTAATTACTTCTTCATCTCATAATCAAACAAGTTATGGTTACATAAGAAATACTAAGAAAAACAATTCCTACAAATAGTCCACAAATACATAATAAATCTCCGCCAGCACTGGTGACTCTCCAGTTCCTGTACAATACACAACAATATAAAATATACACAAAATTATCAATATTACAATTCTGTCTCCAGGCAATCTCCTGTAGTCCTGTATCATAAGTTAAACACTGAAAAATACATATTTACTTATTCATTTATCAACACTACAATCCTTATACTAATCTCTACGACAAACTTGGGGAGCTTTGTGTGTCTCTGGTCAAAATGGAATCGATGTCATGGGTACTTTCCTCATCTCACATATCTGGAGTTACTTCAATTTCTTGTCAACATCAGGTTTTCTCTAGTCACATTCGGGTTTAATTTACAACTCTCATACTCATACTTCACACACTCAGGTTAGTATTTGTTAAAGCGTTTCCTACTAATCTGCGAAACCTCGTTACCCATACTTTCTAACATACATCCACCTCCTGAGTTACCAACGTCGCCTCAGCTCTGTTTACATTCGTAGCCTCACTTCCTTTTGTTTACAAACATCTCCTCTGTTTACCAACAAACGCCACCTCTGGTTACCAACATTAAGCTTTTTATTTACTCACCTTCGTAGCCTCACTTTTTCCTAATATCGAGCTAGCCAAACACTATGCTCATTCTTTCTCCTTTTCTCACATATTTCTCTTCATTTGACAGTCAGTCCTGCTGCACTGTCCCTTTAACTTAACTTCCTTTACCCCTTTGACAGTCAACCTTGTTGCACTGTACCTTCACTCATTTTACCACTAAATCACCTCCTGAGGCTCTGACTTCATTGAACAGACAGTTTTGCTGTACTGCTCCATTTCCTTTCCTAAACATTAGCTTAATGCTACGTCTTAACATATCGTTCTGTTACTTAACAAACAGCTTCAATGTTCGTCACCATATTTTCTGAGGCTCTTACATTTCTTAGTTATTTTACCTTTCTAAGGGCATTACTCACACCTTAGGCCAAACATTTACTTTACTGAGACTTATTACTTATCTGAGGTATCTTAATCCTTTTTGATTTTCTCTTACACTCATTCCTTACGCTTAACCTATACTGCACTGAGGTTCTTTCCTACTCATTACTTAAACACTTTATCACTTAAAAACTACGATAGAGAAGAAGGAAAGACGATAGAATTTTAGTTCTGAATGAAAGAAGAGGTAGGTTGACAATACGGAAAAGAAAGTGGAAGAAATATTGTCAAACGACTCGAGACCTAGTGCTCGTCACGCACTTAGCTCTGCAAAGAGTGCAAAGCTCTCTGAGGTATCGTTTTTCCTTGCTTCATCAATATCAATTAATTCTAGTAATTTCTCCTCGATCCTATTTCTGACACTCACAAGCTCAGACGGATCCTCTACTTTTTTGCCACCGTACTCATTATAGCCCTCCAAGAATTTCTCTGTTTTACAAATACATATAGGAAAATCATTCTGCTCAGGATCCTCACATAGCTGCTTACCGATGAAAGGTATAGTAATTAGTTTACCCTTAATTTTTACCATAACATCATTGGTAGAAAAATTCACCCATCCTTCATATTTATTCAAAAAGTCAGCCCCCACCAATATGTCTACACTCAGTCCATTTATAACTAAGAAGTTCTGTCTTATTTCTACTTCCTTAAATGCTATGGGTAGAAACACTTCCTGTTTTACTGTCTTCTTAGTCTTACCGGTTGCTACTACAATGTTCAAGCCACTTACTGGCATCTTAACAATCTGTTTACTGTTAGGGAGTTCATTTACCAAGTTCTGGGATACTACACAGACTTCCGATCCAGTATCTATCAAACATTTAACTGGTTCATTTAATACTCTTAGCTCTACTATCGGTTGCCCTAAGTACTCTTTATTTATTTTGGGTTCTGCTTCCTCCAATAAATCTTGCACAATTTCTCTCCTTTCGAAGCCTGTCTTTTGGGTGGCAATCACATTCACACTTACAGGGTTTATTTCATGCTTATTATCACCCTCAATTCTAGTGGCAGCTCCTATTAGCCTATCCACTATTGCTAAGTCAAAACATTTTTCCAATGTTTCCCCCTCTTTCTCATTAACCTCCTTTTCTACGACCCTATCCAAGGCGTCGTCATTAACCTCTACCTCCTCCTCTAATCTATCCTCTTCTTCGTAACTATCTACAACATCAATTATCTTATCAAGCATAGTCACAACCCTGCCATTATTACTGTTCTCACCCCTATCCGACAGCTCTTCATTAGTTTTACTGTGCATAATGTCTTTCTGATTATTACCCTTATAACTAGTACTTAGTTCTTCAATAAGTGGCTTCTTATGATTATTCTTACAGTTAATTGGTTCATTAACCTCCACTTGACTTAAAGCTACTATCTCTGTCTGTTTTACGTTATCCTCCCTAAATTTTGTAGCAACAACATTTATGTTAGGTGGTCGTTCAGGCTGCTTTCTTATGAATGGTTTTGCCAGCGGATTTAACTTTAAACGCTGTTGCCTACGATCGCCAGCACACTCGTAGACAATTAATGGTTTTCCGAGCGCGGTGCGTCATCACTATGCCTCCAGCTGACCGCCTCACCTCCTGACATCTGTCGGCCGCTGTCATACTGCTCGCGTTCATTGAACCTGTTAACATATGTTCTTCCTCTACCACGTGAACTGCCACGGTATCCGCCGCCTCTCTGAACACCCATCCTATTAATGTTTACATCCGCGCGATTGTCATTCTGCCTAGCAGGCGGGCGATGCTCCCTCCTCATGTTTTCTTCTTCTTTTTGGACGGATTCAACCCTTTCTAAATACTGTACGAACTTGTCAATGTTATCTCGGGGCGCAGATATGATCTTAGTTTTCCAGTTCCACGGTAGCTTATTTTCTACCCCTAATATGATCTGTTCTGTTTCTAACTTATTACTAAGGTAGGACAGAGTTGTTACCCACCTTTGAACAAATCGTTTGATGCCCTCTCTCTTGGGGTCATACTTCTCTCCCGACCAGAACCGATTAAGAACATCCATCTGCTTTCTCTTTCCCCAGTATTCCTCAAAGAACGCTAATTTAAATTCTGACAATTTCGCGTATTTTTCAGAGGCTAAATTCCCCCATACTCTGGCCTCTCCCATCAAATTTGAAGTGATAAAGCCTATCTTTTGTTTATCGCTCCATACTTTCGGCAAAACGTCTTCAAAATCGTTCCAAAATTCTCTGGGGTGCATGTTCTTACTTGGGTCAAATTTTAAAAACTGTCTGTGGGTAACATACGCAACCTCGGTAGATTCAATTATTCCACTGGAAATTATACTACCACTATGGTTAGAAACACACTGTTCTACTTTGGTTAGTCTGCATTCATGCCCACAAAGTTGCTCATTCACACTTTCACTGAAATGGCTTATGTGAGTCTCTAAATTATTGACCTTATTTACAACTTGCTCTCCAAGTTTCTCACACCGAATTTTGGTATCATTTACTTTACATTCTAAGGCGGCATGATTAATTTCATTGGAATTCTCTACCACTTTTATGTGCTCACATACTTTATCTAATTCTGCATCAACATGGGATTTAAATTGCTGTTGATCCTCAGTAACCTGTTCGATTCGTGTCGTCAATTCACTTTGCACTTGAACAATATTTTCTGTACATTCTAGTTTAACCTGCTGTATTTCAACATTTACTTTACTACTGAGCACTGCTAAATCTTGCTTCCAACAGTCTCTGAGATCGGATATTTTGGAATCTAAATCAGCGCCCATTTTAGTCATCTCATTACTTAAATCAGATCCTAATTTAGACATTTTTGAATCCATTTGTGACATATTAGTTTCCAATTTTGATATACTGGAATCCATTTTTGACATACTGGAATCCATCTTACTTGACATATTGGAATCCAACACGTTCATCTTAGTTAATAGATTCATCAGCATACTGGCGACATTATCCTTCGCCCCCTCATTTGCTGATACAATGTCCCTATTAACATTAACTACCGGCATGGGTAACTGTAACTCACTGGGCACTGACATATTTGGATCTGACTCCAAACTATAATTAACATAGGATGAATCAGTCAAACTACTACTGAAATTGGGTTGAGACACGTCTAAACTAAAATTCATGGGGTCATTTTCCCCTGTCTCCATCCCACTATCACAACTTAGTTCCGCCTTTTTGTCACTTGGTTGAAACTCAGCCATTTTTCTCAGTTTGACTCCACAAACACACAAAGTTTTCAAAAGCACTGTACTTAACTTTGTGCTTCGGCGTGCTGCGTTGCTGCTAGATGAAACTGCGGGTCCGTTCACCATACACTGCAATGCTGTACCAGTTTCCGGGCCCCCGCTCGAATCAGCGCTGCCAACTGCCACTGCTGTCGTCGCCTCTGCGTAGTCTCCGTAGCTCGTCGTCTGCCAGACGCCGTCGTAGACTGCTATTCCAATCGGCGCGTAGTCACCGAAAAATTCTTCCGTTCCGTACAACACATTACAGTTCACGGACACTTTCACTGTCCTTCCTATTCACGTGGCGATATCAATTTGTACGCTACACAGTTCCTACACATAGCGAGCACTTCTGTATTGTCCGGTAATTGTCACTACTGCTTTTTTTGTAATTCACTGGAATTTACTATTTTTAATTTCCCGGCCGATGCACCACTTGCGACGGGTCAGGCTCTTATCGCGCAGTTTCCTTTCCCTGAAAGAAAAATCCACCTACCTCGTTTCTTAGGTAGTTGCTGCACTCGCCTCTCCTGATAGCAGCTACTGGAAAAATTGCAGAAAAGCAGTGTTGAAGAAACTGCAATTTAATAGCCGCTCACCGGAGGCCGCGATACATGTTTGCTGAAATACAATCTATGAGCAATCTTCCTAAATAAATTGAGTTATTGGAATGGTAGTAATTGTTTACTCAAACGAGAACGCGAAGTTGGTAATTCTATTTAAGCTCTTTATTGTCTTTAAGCCTGATCATCAGCCCGCTAATCTACGTTTGAAGAAAGTTCAGTTCACAATTCTATCCACACTCAAACCCCGCCAGAATTAGCTTTCAAAGTTACGGAATTTACTTAACTGCAACACAGACGATTTTCTAACATACACGTTTGCAGTCGATGTTCAATAATAGTTCGTTTTTTAACGTTAATGCTCGCCATAAGCACTTAGTAAAAGTTTACGAAGTACCGCCACGCTTTTAATTATTAAAAGTTACTCGCGCGTCTTTCGCGGAACGAAAAGTCACAACTCGCTCAAACTCACACTACGCGTTACTGGACTCCTCCAGTCTCAAATCGCACAGTACCGAATCGATGAAGCCGTTTTATGACTTCATTTTACACATTATTCGCGAGGACACATCAAGCATGTCTCTTCTCGATCACAGTTCCTTCGCGACTCCTCATCCACTCGCGACTCACTCTCCTAGTCTGCTAACCGTCCTCGCATCTCATTGGCCCACACATCACACAGCCAATCAGAATTAACTCTTTGGGGGCGCCTCGCGCCAAAATCTAGCACGCACCAGTCATGACTTCTGAATCATTTACGTCATGATTTCTTGTTACACAAAATTTACTGTATAATTTAACAAACCGAAAGGAAAACTAGACTTTACTTTATTTCCAGAATTTATTTAAATACTCGCGAACGTTCTGGCTGCTTGTACAATACCATACACTCTTGGACATCCGACATTCACTAAGATGGGGAACCACTGGCGACTCTGTTCCCACGGTTACATCGTCTGAACACTTGCGAGTTCCAACCTAGATTTTATACACTTGCAAAGAATGGCGAATGTCCCTCTTTCATTCACTCAGGCACACTCATTCACTCTCACCTACTCATATAAAATAACTGTTCACAAAAATTCAAAACATTTATGGTTTTAACAAAGTTATAGGTGAATTTCTAAAAGTAAAATTCTCAAAATAAATACAAAAGCACGGAAGGTGATTTTGTTTCATAGTTGGATGGTCACTGAAGGTGATCTATACATAATGGTATTTATTTAGACTCGAAAATTGTAGAAATTTGCGTTTTCTGTAAGATTTTTCTAATTTCCAAAATATGCAGGTTTCAAAACTCAAATTTGGATGACTTATTTTTATTCATAACAGAAACTAGTATATTAACTTTTAATTTCCTCAGGTTCCTCAGTTAGAAGTTATTAAAGATGAAAGTTCCACGTTATACACGCGGCTAGTTAGCGCACAGGTCTTACATTCTCACGGTACAGACATGCCATATGGTCGTGACGTCAGACGAACGGACACCGGTAATCTGCCCGCGACAGCACATATGCTAATCTGATGGCTACTTTACAGTCTGTCTACATTTCACAGTAAATATTTGATAGAAAACTGTGCGCTCGCACTAGTTGCGACGCCACAGTAGAAGTCAGTGAACCATCGCTAGCAAAGGCGGCTGTACAACTGGGGCGAGTGCTAGGAAGTCTGTCTAGACCTGCTGTGAGGCGGCGCTCTGTCTGCAATCACTGATAGTGGCGACACGCGGGTCCGACGTATACTAACAGACCACGGCCAATTTAAAGGCTACCACCTAGCAAGTGTGGTGTCTGGCGGTGACACCACAGTTCTCGCCATATACATTTATGAAATTATAATCTTCCTACACAGCAGACAAAAAATATTTGAGGAGAATCATTTTAAAAATACATGTAACACAAGAAATAAAAATAATTGTATTCTACACACAACCAGTTGAAATTATATGCATGGACTCCACAGTATATGGGGATGACACTATAAAAACAATCAAACATGAAGCCGGAAATTTTAAAAATGAGACTACAGAAGATTCTGTGGGAGAAATGCTACTATTCAATAGAAGAATTCATAGAGAATGAAATGATCGTTTGAGCAAGCAGTGACAAAAAAGCTGGGATAATTTTACTTTCCCTCTAGTTTTGCCATCAGCCTCCATAAAATTCATTTTTTCACTTTTTAACTAATTACATACATGAGTATAATCCGTATTTTCATAAAAGAGAAAAGTTAGCTCTCAGTTTTAAAGAATATAATACCACATCTAATTTTGTGCATATTTACATGTATGTCATTGATTTTATAATTTATTTTGACTATTCCTAGTTAATACTTTCATTATGGAGTGAAATCAGTAATTGTTTCATAACTTAAATTCTATTGTTGACTTATAAGCAAATAGAAATTCTGTATTAATTATAAGCATTTGGAAGACAAAATACTGGTATTTTTAAAGTGTCTATTTGGCTCTCTTTGAAAACATGTTAGGAGAACAAGCCATTCATTAATTCCAAAGTAATTTTCAGTTTCATCAAAAGTGTTGTTTGCATAACGATATCTGTTAATTTCAACATTTAAACAAATAATCCAGTCTAATTCTAGTAGAAGGAGAAACTGTTAAAAAGAACTAATTTTTTGATGTATTCAGTTAATTTCATGAGTTAAGTTTTAATTACAATTTCTGTAAATTTAACTTCGGCCAATATGTAGTTTCAGTACCTATTGTTGTGAGGATATATAAAGGCCTGATATTTGATCACGAGACAGTCAGTCGATGGCCGAGTTTCAGACAAGGAACCAGTATACGTTACATCAACAACAGTCCATCCGTGTAATAAGTGTATCACAATTAGGCCTTGTGTTAAAACAATGACAGTTTCTGCACCATACGTATCTTTCTATTCTTCAAGAACTGTGAACTTTGTGGTTAGGTTTTTACTGCTTGTAGATGTTCAATAATAAACTATTGTAGGAGTATGTGGAGGTTTGCCTGCAAACTATTAATGAGGCTTATGGAAAGTTAAAACAAATAGTGCACTGGCCATATATACTGTGTATTATTGGGGGGCTGTGAACAGTGAAAGTAAACTACTGTGAAACGCAACTATGCACCTGTCGGCTACATTACTTAAAGTAGTCAGTGTTGTACTTCCACACCCCATTTTTCAGCCAGTATCACAACACAGTATATCGAGACTGAGAATAACAAACAAAGAAATAAAGAAGGTGAACTGTCACGTATGGTGTAGCGGGTGAGGACTATTGTATGTGGGCACAATAAACTAGAACTCACAAACTTTGAACAGTGGACTTGAGTGGTTTACATTGTGGTATTAATGAAGAAGGTGCTGCAGCCAATCAGCACTTTGATATCATGGCCACAGTATAACAGCAGCCAATTAGTGAGTGGGTTCTATGGAAGATAAACAAGACAAGACCCCTCACCGAGAGAATTATGATTTGCAACTGACATGTGGATTACGAGTCGAGATGACAACAGCAGCGACAGGAGACAAGTGATTAAAAATGAGGTAATTTCATAGCAAAATCTATTTTTTATTAAGTAATAAATAATGAGTGGCCTTAAAGAACAAGACAGTGTGATGGGAGACAAGGCACAACAGGGGCCTGTATCAATAGACAATAGTAATTATAAATCCAACATAAATTTAGCTTTGAATGGTGTGGACGAAAGTCCTATTGTAGATGGAATGAAAAAATTGTCATCTACATTGTGTGTTGATGTGAGCGAATTGGACAAAAGCAGTACTAAAGTGGGTGAAATAATTAAGGTTAAGGAGGGGGAATCTAGTAGCAAAAATCAGCAAGGGCAAAGGGTTATGGCAAATGGAAAAGTGGAAGTGATGTTAAGGCAAATTATGAGTATTTTGATTAATATAGGTACGAAAGAAGACATTAATAGTTTGAAAGAAGACATTAGGAGGTGGGCAAATAGTATAAAGTAAGTAGTACTTAATACTAATGAGTAAGCAGCATTGAGTAGTAAATGTGTAGAAGAGAGAGAGAAACTTTGTGATGACAATAGTAGGAAGGTGGAGGTTTTTGAGAAACATTGTGCTGAAATTAGGGTTAATCTTGAGAACCAGATTGATTAGATCAAAAATGATTTTGAAATGGAGTTATAAACCAAGTGTGCAGGAGTGGTAGAGGAAAAACTAAAAAAATTAAATGAAAATATAGATTCAAAATTGGCTAAAATAGAAAAAAAACGTGGAAGAGGTATAAAAGCTAAAGCATAGAGAAAGCAGCAGTGGGTTTGATAATCATTTTGGTAAGCAGAAAGATAGCTTTTCCAGGGAAAAGATTAATGAGGATTTGTTGTATGCAGATCACATGGTGAAAAGGAAGTGTGGTACCCTTTAATAACAGCAAGTGTACAAGGTATACATGTTAAACATTACTGTCAATGGTGGTGCCTTGAATGGCATTTCACAGGCATTTTTTGAATCTATTAAGAACACAAAGGGTATAGTAGTGCTGCAGGTGTCTGGAATAAAAATTATTGGTACCACCAGTAAGCTATCAAAGAGTGTGAAACAAGGTGTACTATTAACTGTGTAATGTGTAGGACAGCTGTTGGAGTGCAATTTGTTGGTGATCCAAAATCTCAGCATTGATGTAGTATTTGGAACTAATTTCTTGTGCAATTAGAAACTAGTTGGTACAACATTCTGTGTTGGATTCATTATGTAGCGATAATGCTTATCCCAGCTGTCTGCCTCATTGTTTGTGTTTCCTGAAGCAGTCAAACTCTTCTCCTATCCTATCTGTACTTTATAAGTGAATCAGAAACATTCCATCTTTGACTTTCATGTGATTTTGCTTAAGATTAGTTTTTTCAAGTCTGACTAATTACTATTAACATATGTGAGAATAATCTGCATTTTCATAAAAGAGGAAGGTTGACCCTCAGTTTTAAAGAATATAATACCAGCTGCAAAATACTAACGTGAATTCTTTACAGGTGAATGGGAAAACTGGTAGAAGTCGACATTGGGGAAGATCAGTTTGGATTCCATAGAAATGTTGGAACACGTGAGGCAATACTGACCTTACGACTTATCTTAGAAGAAAGATTAAGGAAAGGCAAACCTACGTTTCTAGCATTTGTAGACTTAGAAAAAGCTTTTGACAATGTTGACTGGAATACTCTTTTTCAAATTCTGAAGGTGGAAGGGGTAAAATACAGGGAACGAAAGGCTATTTACAATTTGTACAGAAAGCAGATGACAGTTATAAGAGTCGAGGGATATGAAAGGGAAGCAGTGGTTGGGAAGTAAGTGAGACAGGGTTGTAGCCTCTCTCCGATGCTATTCAATCTGTATATTGAGCAAGCAGTAA
Organism: Schistocerca gregaria; assembly: GCF_023897955.1. Lineage (NCBI taxonomy): Eukaryota > Metazoa > Arthropoda > Insecta > Orthoptera > Acrididae > Schistocerca > Schistocerca gregaria. Next base: position 169,405,352 of record NC_064927.1, on the reverse strand, counting down.
AGGAAACAAAATAAAAGTTTGGAGTAGGTATTAAAATCCATGGAGAAGGAATAAAAACTTTGAGGTTCGCCGATGACATTGTAATTCTGTCAGAGACAGCAAAGGACTTGGAAGAGCAGTTGAACGGAATGGACAGTGTCTTGAAAGGAGGGCATAAGATGAACATCAACAAAAGCAAAACGAGGATAATGGAATGTAGTCGAATTAAGTCGGGTAATGCTGAGGGAATTAGATTAGGAAATGAGACACTTAAAGTAGTAAAGGAGTTTTGCTATTTGGGGAGCAAAATAACTGCTGATGGTCAAAGTAGAGTGGATATAAAATATAGACAGGCAATGGCAAGGAAAGCATTTCTGAAGAAGAGAAATTTGTTAACATTGAGTATAGATTTAAGTGTCAGGAAGTCGTTTCTGCGTGTATGGAGTGTAGCCAAGTATGGAAGTGAAACATGGACGATAAATAGTTTGGACAAGAAGAGAATAGAAGCTTTTGAAATGTGGTGCTACAGAACAATGCTGAAGATTAAATGGGTAGATCACATAACTAATGAGGAAGTATTGAATAGAATTGGAGAGAAGAGGAGTTTGTGGCACAACTTGACTAGAAGAAGGGATTGGTTGGTAGGACATGTTCTGCGGCATCAAGGGATCACCAGTTTAGTATTGGAGGGCAGTGTGGAGGGTAAAAATCGTAGAGAGATGAATACACTAAGCAGATTCAGTACCTACTGCAGCCTACATCCTTGCACAGGATAGAGTAGCATGGAGAGCTGCATCAAACCAGTCTCAGGATTGAAGACCATAACAACAACAACAACAACAATACCAGATCTAATTTTGTGCTTAGTTTTTGTAGGTGATTGATTTTCTAATTTATTTTGACTATTTCTAGTCAATCCTTTCATTATAGAGTGAAATCAGTAATTGTTTCATAACTTAAATTTTATTGTTGACTTATAAACAAATATAAATTCTGCAGTGATTATAAACATTTGGGGGACAAAATACTAGTATTCTTAAAGTATCTATTTGGCTCTCTTTGAAAACGTGTTAGGAGAACCAGCTCTCCATTAATTCCAAAGTAATTTTCACTTTCATCAAAAGTATTTTTTGCATAATGATATCTGTTAATTTCATCATTTAAGCAAATAATTCGGCCTAACTCTTGTAGTAGAAGAAACTGTTAAAAAGAACCAATTTTTTCATTTATTCAGTTAATTTAATGAGTTAAGTTTTAATTACAATTTCTGTAAATTTAACTTCGAACAATGTGTAGTTTCAGTACCAATTATTGTGAGGATATATAAGGGCCTGATTTTTGGTCACGAGACAGTCAGTCCGTGGCTGAGTTTCAGATGAGGAATCTGTATTGGTTAGATCAGTAACAATCCATCCATGAAATAAGTGTATCACAATTAGGCCTTGTGTTAAAACAATGACAGTGTCTGCTTCATATGTTCCTTTCTATTCTTCAGGAACTGTGACTGCTCATAGATGTTCAATCGTAAACCATTGTAGCAGTATGTCAGGGTTCGCCTGCAACTATTAATGAGGCTTATGGAAAGTTAAAACAATAGTGCACTGCCCATATGTAACTGAATATTATTGGGGGAGGCTATGGACGGTGAAAGTTAACTACTGTGAAGCGCAAGTGTGCAACTGTCGGCTACGTTACTTGAAGTAGTCAGTGTTGTACTTCCACACCCCATTTTTCAGCCAACACGCTAGACCCTCGCTAATCTGGCCATTCCTGGTGCATATGTGTGGCATATTCACAGAAGTGCCAGATTACAGAGTGTCTGAAATTTATTTTATTCATTTATTTAGTTTTTTATTTATTTTGGAAACATAGGGGATATATTTTACTGTACTTCATTAAACCAAAGGATACAATTTTAAAACATAGAGGATATACTTTATTAAATCCAAAAATACATTAATTTTCAAAGAAAACTTAGTGCTTGAGTGTATAGTGTATGTAATTATACAGTCGTATCACTCACTATGAAACATGTCCCTAATTTTTAACTGTAACTGTCACAGTGATGATACATGATATACTTTATCATGCAACCGCTTTACAAGCATTACTTTGGTACTGCATGGATCTGGTTGTTGCAAATGTACTCCAGGAAGATGTCGGCGGCGTGAGCACCAGCAGTGTTAGAAATTTTCATGCTCTCTCCTCCTGTGCCCTCGTCTTCATCACTTTCATCATCACTTTCTTGCACACTGTTGATTATTTCTTCATCTGTTAAATTTTGGTCCGTATCACACTTTTCCTCATTCAACCACTTTGTAACATCTTCATCATTAATTTCTTCTCCTCATGGAAGGTTGTGGAACATGTCAGTGTACAAAGTAATTGATAATTCTGAACTGACTGGCTCATCGCTGTCACTCAGTACTGGATTCAATTTGGCATCAATGGATGGCTGCAGTTTTCTCCAGCTCTTCATTATGGTAGCACTCTCCACTTTATCCCATGCTTTGGCTGCTTGGAAAACAACATCTCGTATGTTAATTGCTTTCCATACCTTCACCATAATCTCGATAGAGTTGTTTTCACTTTTGTACATAAAGGAGAAGAGAAGTGAATGTTGATAATGTCGTTTAAATGATTCCAAAATTCCCTGGTCCATGGGCTGAATTAGGGCTGTCACATTGGGTGAGAGATAGAGTGCTCATGTACCATCGAACTTCAGAGAAACATCTGAAGGATGACTGGGAGCACTGTCAATTATAAGGATAGCTTTAAGTGGAAGCTTTTTCTTCTTTAGCTCTTTTCTCACTGCTTGTACAACCGTTTCATGAAACCATGGAGAGAATATGTGCCTGTCCATCTCTACTTTCTTCTGAGTGCAATACTGCACTGGTAGAGTATTTACGTCAGTGAGTTGAAAACAGCATGGATGTTTCAGTCCCATTTGCATTAAAACATGCCATTAATGCTACACGCTGTTTCTGTTGCTTGTAACCAGAGCTTCCTTCTTGTTCAAGGCAGCTAATGTTTTTGAAGGAAGCATCTTGTAAAAGAGTCCTCTCTGATTAGCATTATACAAGGCATCAGCAGTTAAATGTTCTTCCTCTATTATCTTCCATATCTTGCTTACAAACTCATCAGCATCCTTATTGCTAACTGAGCAACTTTCTCCAGTGAATGTCAGCTGCTGAATGCCATGTCATATTTTCCAGTTTGGTAGCCAACCTTCATTCACTGCAATCAAGTTACTACCTACAAGTTGTTTGTTAAATGCACCTGCTTTTTCCTTTATAACCAGACCACTGACTGGGATTCCTTTACTGGTTGTTGTATGAACCATCTATAAACAGCTACGTCCAGTTCTTCATTCTCACTCTTTCAAATAACATCTTATTTCTTTTTGATGTCATTAATAGTTGCTCGTCCAACATTGAACTCAGCAGCAATGCCTTTCTATGAAGAACCTTCATTTAACCTATCTAAAATATCGAGTTTATGTTTGAAGTCTAGTGTAACGTGTTTCCTTTTAGAAGACATGAACTGTCAAGAAAGCTACAATTTCAAATACAATATGTAAAGCATTGTTTAACTATGCTTTTTTTTTTCTTGATAATTCATTGTGCATGGATGTGTGCTGGATTACTGAGAGGCTGAACTACTGAGGGCTGGATTAGCGAGAGTGTAGCATATGACAATGCACTAAGAAGGTGAACCATGGCAGAGGGATAATTAAGTGTTAGATTTTATTGTATGTATGCATAATGAAATTAAACAATGGAAAATCCAGGATGGAATGTACAGGATGGAATGTAATAATATTATGAGAAGGATAGTTGCTACTCACCATATAGCAGAGATGCTGAGTCGCAGATAGGCACAACAAAAAGACTCTCACAATTATAGCTTTCAACCATCAGCCATTATGGTCTTCGTCAATGACAGACGGATATATGCACGCACGAGCACACACATGCAAGCACACACACACACACACACACACACACACACACACACACACACACACACACACACACACACACGCAAGCGCGCGAGCGCGTGCACGCTCACGTGACTACGGTATTAGACAACTGAAACCACACTGTGAGCAGCAGCACCAGTGCATGAAGGGTGTTGCGACTGGGAGGGGGTAAGGAAGAGTCCACAGTGGGAAAGGGAGGGATAGTATGACGGTGGTGGTGGACAGTGAACTGCTGCAGGTTAGACTGTGGGCGGCGGGGGGGGGGGGGGGGGGGAGGGGGGGGGGGGGGCTGGGAAGTAGTGGTGAGAGGAATAAAAAGACTGGGTGAGGAGGTGGAATGATGGCAGTGTAATGCTGGAATGGGAACAGGGAAGGGGCTGGAGGGTGAGGACAGTGACTAACAAAGGTTGAGGCCAGGAGAGTTACAGGAACATAGGATGTATTGCAGTGGACATTCCCAACTGCACAGTTCAGAAAAGTTGGTGTTGGTGGGAAGGATCCATATGGCACAGGCTGTGAAGCAGGCATTGAAATGAAGAATATTGTGTTTGGCAGTGTGTTCAGCAACTGGGTGTCCGCATGTTCCTTGGCCACAGTTTGTCATTGGCCATTCATGTGGACAGATAGCTTGTTGATTGTCATACCTACATAGAATGCAGCAGAGTGGTTGCAGCTTAGCTTGTAGACCACATGACTGGTTTCACAGGTAGCCCTTCCTTTGATGGGATAGTCGACATTAGTGACCAGACTGGAGTAGGTGGAGTTTTGAAGGGTGTGGTAAGTGTAATAGGTCTGTGAGACAGATTTCGTCAGCTATGAGGGGATGTGAGGAGGTTTGGAGGCTGTCGTGGAGGTGGTAGATGACGGTACTCCAAGGGGGAATAGCAAGTGAGCAGGATGGAGAACTTTTTGAGGTGGCGTTTTGCATGTTGCTCAAGTTGCTGCACGGCAAGAATTTCAATGTGTGTTATGGGTTCCAGGAATTTGGGATTGCGTAGCAGGATAATTTTTCAGATGGAGAGAAGGTACTGCAAGGAGGTTTGAGCTTCATTGATATAGTTTTGCAGGACTATGTTGGTGAGGGCTCTGGATTGGCAGAAGCTGTGAAAGGAGGGGTGGGAGCCAGAGATGCGTAATTTGATGGGAAGACCATTAGGGGGCATTCCATGAGCCAAGCAACAATTTAAGAACAGTATGTGGGACTGGGATCTGGCTAGGGAAAAATGAAACTTTTCTGTATTGGTGAGGATGGAAGAAGCAAGCATTCATGGTGATGGAAAAATGCGAAAAATGACGTAAATAATGTAGAATTACGTTCGAAAAATTTTGCAAAAATATATGCAAATTCATGTGAAAATTCACGAAAAAGATGAAATGGATGCAAAAGTGGGAAACAAGTTGAAATCTGAGGGCTCAACAATAGCAAAAGGCGAAAATACATAAAATTGGTAACAAATCACAAGGATCAAAGTAAAGAATAACTAAAAAAATATATATATTGTCAGAGGATGGATAAAAATGCGAAGAAGGGGGATGACTGATGTGACTGGATGGTGGAATTAGTGGTGAAAGTGTCAGCAAGGGAAGGACGGGGGGGGGGGGGGGGGGGCAGGTTTATGGGATTGTGTGTAGCACAAGAAAAGTGCAGGAGTTAACATGCAAAAATGTGGGAAGTGAAACAGTGAGGGTGACCAATTGTAAAGTATAGGATTAATTATGTCAGTGGGACTAATGTGGGACATAAGATGTTGCCCCAACTATCAGTGTGGTCTTGTAGCCATCTGTTGTGCGCGGCTGAGATGGTTGATACAGTGTGGGTCATAAGTAGACCATGCAGTGCACTTTTTAAGGCAACAAGAGAAACACAGGAAAGAAGAGAATGAAGAACAGACATTGAGTAAAGTAATGTGAAAGAAAATAGTAAAAAATGAAATGGCACTTGGTTGGGACCAAAGAAAAGCTGTCAGGCAAAAATCAAACAATGGAAAATCCAAGATGGAATGTAACAATATTATGAGAAGGAAAGTTGCTACTCACCACATAGCAGATATGCTGAATCGCAGATAGGCGCAACTAAAAGTCTCTTGCAATTATAGCTTTTGGCACTAAGATCTACATCAACAATAGACAACTGAAAACACATTTTGAGCAGCAGCATCAGTGCATGATGGAAGTGGAGACTGGGTGGGGTAAGGAGAGGGCTGGAGTGGGGAGGTGGAGGGATAGTATGGTGGGGGTGGCGGACAGAGAAGTGCTGCAGGTTAGACTTCGGGCAGGGGAGAGGTGAAGAGGGGAGGGAGGAGAAGTAGCAGAAAAGGAGAGAAATAAAAAGATTGGGTGTAGTGGTGGAATGACAGCTGTGTAGTGCTGGAATGAGAAATGTCCTGCCCACTATCCTTCCCACCTCTCCCACTGCAGTCTTCCACTGTGCATCAAACCTACACAATATACTCGTCGATCCTTACACAGCCCCTTATCCCAGTCCCTCACCTCATGGCTCGTACCCTGTAATAGACCTAGATGCAAGACCTGTCCCGTACATCCTCCCACCACCTCACCATCATTCCCCAAATCTGTCAACAGGCCAACTAACCTCACATCCACAGAAAGAACCATGGTCCACCATCTAAAAACTGATCCTGACCTTATAATCCTACCTGCGGCCGAAGGCTCCACTACTGCAAGGATTACCTGGCAGAAAGACTCTGCCAGCTGTCAGATACGTCCACTTACAAACCTTGCCACAGTGACCCCATTCCAGAAATCCAGCAGGGTCTCCGGTCACTACTCAGATCCTTAGGACCATCCCATAACCTCTCCCCAGTGTCCATCTCTCTGCTCATCCCTACCACTCCCCACACTCCTATCTTTTCATGCCTACTTAAGTCCATAAACCTAATGACTAGGATGTTCCATTGTGGCCAGTTACTGTGCCCCCACTTAGAGAATCTCTGCTCTCATAGACCAACACCTTCAATCTATTACCTATATGAAAGATACTGCAAATCTGAACACAGCCAAAACCTCTCAGACAAACAGAAGCTAAATGATGTCAAAGTTAGCATAAGGAAGGCTATGCGTGAAGTGTTCAGTGAATTTGAAAGTAAAATTCTATGTACAAACTTGACAGAAAATCCTAGGAAGTTCTGGTGTTACATTAAATCAGTAAATGGATTAAAACAGCATATCCAGACACTCTGGGATGATAATGACATTGAAACAGAGGATGACACGCGTAAAGCTGAAATTCTATATACCTTTTTGCAAAGCTGTTTCACAGAGGAAGAACACACTGCAGTTCATTCTCTAGATCCTTGCACGAATGAAAAAATGGCTGACATCGAAATAAGTATCCAAAGAATAGAAAAGCAACTGAAATCACTCGACAGAGGAAAGTCAACTGAACCTGACAGTATACCAATTTGATTCTACACAGAGTCTGTGAAAGAACTTGTCCCCTTCTAACAGCCATGTACCACAAGTCTCTAGAGGAATGGAAGGTTCCAAATGATTGAAAAAGAGCATAGGTGGTTCCAGTTTTCAAAAACGGTCGTCGAACACATGCGCAAAACTATCTGACATCGATTTGTTGTAGAATTTTAGAACATGTTTTTTGCTCACGTACCATGTCATTTCTGGAAACCCAGAATCTACTCTGTAGGAATCAACATGGATTCTAGAAACAGCGATCATGTGAGACCCAACTCACTTTATTTGTTCATGAAACCCAGAAAATTTTAGCTACAGGCTCCCAGGTAGATGCCATTTTCCTTGAATTCCGGAAGGCATTCAATACAGTTCTGCACTGTCGCCTGATAAACAAAGTAAGAGCCCACGGAATATCAGACCAGCTCAGTGGCTGGATTGAAGAGTTTTTAGCAAAACGGAACACAGCATGTTGTTCTCAATGGAGAGACATCTACAGACGTTAAAGTAACCTCTGGTGTGCCACAGGGCAGTGTTATGGGACCACTGCTTTTCACAATATATATAAATGACCTAGTAGATATTGTCGGAAATTCCATGCGGCTTTTTTGCGGATGATGCTGTAATATACATAGAAGTTGCAGCATTAGAAAATTGCAGCGAAATGCAAGAAGATCTGCAGCGGATAGGCACTTGGTGCAGGGAGTGGCAACTGACCCTTAACATAGACAAATGTAATTTATTGCGAATATGTAGAAAGAAGGATACCTTATTGTATATTATATGATAGTGGAACAAACACTGGTAGCAGTTACTTCTGTAAAATATGTGGGAGTATCCATATGGAATGATATGAAGTGGGGTGATCATATAAAATTAATTGTTAGTAAGGCACGTGCCAGGTTGAGATTCATTGGGAGAATCCATAGAAAATGTAGTCCATCAACAAAGGAGGTGACTTACAAAACACCAATTCAACCTATACTTGAATATTGCTCATCAGTGTGGGATCTGTACCATGCCAGGTTGACAGAGGAGATAGAGAAGACCCAAAGAAGAGTGGCGTGATTTGTCACAGGGTTATTTGGTAAGCGTGATAGTGTTACGGAGATGTTTAGCAGACTCAAGTGGCAGACTCTGCAAGAGAGGTGCTCTGCATCGAGGTGTAGGTTTCCAGCAGTGGTTCATCCTGCAAACCATATGCGACTGGAACAGGAAAGGGAGGTAATGACAGTGGCACATAAAGTGCTCTCTGCCACACATCGTTGGGAGGCTTACGGAGTATAATTGTAGATGTAGATGTAAATACCAACCATTTCCTCCACTGACTCTCCACAGTTCCTGTCCCTTTCCCACATGGTGCCCTGCTCACCATTGTTGATGCCAGCTCCCTGTACACTAACATCCCTAATTCCCATGGTCTTACCACTATTGAACACTACCTTTCCCAACATCCAATGGTATCCAAACCAAGAACCTCCCTCCTAGTCGCCATGACCAACTTTATCCTCACTCACACTTACTTCTCCTTTGAAGGCATTACCGACAAACAAATCCGGGGTATGGCTATGTGCACTATGGAACCATCCTATGCCAACCTGTTCATGTGCCATCTTGAGGAATCGTTCCTAAAAACCCAGAATCCTAAACCCCTTGCCTGGTTCAGATTCATTGATGACATCTTTGTGATTGTGTAGGTACATGGTCCCTTGGGGTCACAGGATATCATAAAGTTAATATTTATTAAAAACAAAAATGAAACAACAATCAACCATAAGCACTAATACTATCTTCAAACTCTTCCATTTGGCCCATGTTTGCATAGAAAAACAGTAATTTGAGAAATTGAGTCTGCCTTGATGCAAAACACCTTGTTATTCATTTATTTCTTTTTTTTCCCAAACTAGTTTCGGTAACAAATATCACCATCATCAGTGGGGTTTTTTAATCTAAAACATGTAGAAAATGGTATGGTTGTACAAACACAGTAAAACATTATTACATTTTTACAAATCATCTTTTGAAATATATTTTTATATTGATTCTTTCATACTACCTTATTTATTGTATGCTACAGCATGTTTTAAGCAATTATTGGCACTGTTTGTGACATATTTTCTGTGCTCTTTTTTCTGTTGTCATCTTTTTACTTAGCGAACCAAGAAAGGCTATGAAAAACTGTAGCGCAAATTACGACAACTTCTGTACATTATTTATGTTTCTGTGTGTGATGGGGGAAGTGGTTCTTTTGTGTGTGTGTGCTTTGTGTTCTGTGTCCTTGGTCAATTCTCTCAGAGCAGTAAATAGTGTGTTGTGTTTTCATTTATTACATTTTTCCCTTCGACTATAGTCTTTTGTATGTGGTAATTTTCTCCTATTGTTAGTTGTCGGTATGGACTGTTGCTGTTTCTCAGAATGCGTAGATAGCTTTCTATATTAGTGGGGTTATGGTTTTTGTTCATTAGATGTTCTGCAAAAGTTGAATGTATGCTGTCACTTCTTAGAGCTCTCATGTGCCCTGTATACCTCGTTCAGAAATTTCTGCTTGTTTGTCCTATGTAGCGGGCCTGACAAGAGTTGCAAGTTAGATGATATATTCCAGCATTGCTGAATTTGTCTGAGGTTTTTGTGACTGGTCTTAGTCCTTTCTGAACTGTATTTTTTGTTCTGAATGTCACTGGGATCCCTTGCTTTTTTAAAGATGTTTCCTACTCTATGTGATAGTTTGTTATTGTATGTTAGTGTGTATCATCTCTCTCTTTTTTCTGAAGTGGTGTGGTCTGCTGTGTTGTCTGTGTGTGCTGCATGTTTCCGTTTTACCTTTTTGTTGAGTTTGTTTATGACGTCTATTTTGTAGTCGTTTTCAACAGCAATTTGTTTGATTATGTTTAGTTCCTGTGTGTAGTTTGTTGATTTAAGAGGTGTTCTGTTTATCCTGTGGAGCATGTGTGTTAAACTGGCATATTTATGCACTGTCAGGTGGTTGGATGAGCTTTGAATAACAGTTCTTGTGGATGTGGGTTTTCTGTTGGTGGTGGTTTCTTGTGATTGTAAGATCCAAGAAATTTAGTTTCTTGTTGTTTTCCATTTCCATTGTGAAGTGGATTTGTGGGTGTACTGTGTTGATGATACTGTGGAGCACCTCTATCCTGCTATGTGTTTCATGTACAAGACATATTATGTCATCCACATATCGGTCATCATCATCAGTTATCTGCTATTTTAGCAGGTCCTTTGCGTCTCCATTTTCTGTGATCCATTGCTTCCTTCTTAAGGCTGCTGTATGTTGTACTGTCCATCACGTCATCCAGTATCTGGAATCTCTTCCTTCCTCACTTCCTTTTCCCTTCTACATAACCTTCTAAAACTGTTTTTATCAGTCCGTCATTCTTTCTTAATATGTGCCCAATCCCATTTCTTTTTCTTCTCTTTATTACATCTAGTAACTGTCTTTTCTCTCCCACTCTTCTCAGTAGCTCTTCATTTTTTACTCTGTCTATCCAACTTATTCTTTCCATCTTCCGCCACATCCAGATCTCAAAAGCCTCCAGCCTTTCTCTGTCTTTTTCCCTCATAGTCCATGTTTCAGTGCCATATAGAAGAACACTCCATACAAGACATTTTATGAGTCTCTTTCTGAGTTCTCTGTCCAGACTGCTGCAGAAGATTCTCCTTTTTCTTATAAAATGCCTCTTTTGCCATTGCTATCCTTGTTTTAATTTCTATGGTGCACTTCCAGTTGGTGTCTATTCTGCTACCAAGCTACTTAAAATTTTGCACCTGTTCTAGTGTTTCTCCATTCAGCATAATTTTTATTTCCTTATTTCCTACTGGTGCCAATACATTTGTTTTATTTGTGTTAATTTTCATTCCATATTTTTTTCCGTTAGTTGCAATGGTGTCCACCAAATCCTGTAACTCCTTTTCCCCTGTGGCTAGAAGGACCATGTCATCAGCAAATCTCAAACACCCTACTCTTCTTCCTCCAATTTCTACTCCTTTGTCATCTAATGAGCATTGGTCAATCATATTTTCCAAGTAGAGGTTGAAAAGAGTAGGTGATAAACAGCATTTTTGTCTTACTCCTTTTCCTAGTCTGATCCAGTTTGTACTTTCTCCTCTCACTTTAACTGAAACTTTTTGATTAAGATATAATGAGTTTATAAGTCTCCTGGTTTTCCAGTCCACTCTCTTTTCCCTCATTATAGTCGCCAGCTAGTCCCAAACCACATTGTCAAATGCCTTTTCTAGATCGATGAAGCACATACATAGGTCTCTTCCTTTTTCAATAAACCCTTCTCCCAAGATTCGTAGGAGCCCTATTGCATCTCTGGTGCCCGTATTCCATCTAAAGCCAAACTGGTCCTCGCCAAGATTCTCCTTCATTACTTTTATTAATTATTCTTAACATCACTTTGGCTGCATGTGAAACGAGGCTGATTGTCCTGTGCTCGCTGCATTTCTTGGTTTCTTGTTTTTTCGGTAATGGAATCATTACTGTTGTCAGAAAGTCCTCAGGCCATTGCCCACTGTCATATATTTTATTACATAACCTCAATATTTCTCTTATTCCATCATGGTTCAAGCATTTTAGTATTTCTCCCGGTATTGTATCTGTACCTACTGCTTTGCCACTTTTCATTGCAGCTATAGCAGACTTTACTTCTTCCATTATGATGGTTGGTCCTTTCTCATCATCACTTACACTGTTGTGTGATTCAAGTCCCAGAGTTCCTGGTTTGCTGTTTGTGTCATATTGCTCTTTTATATATTCTTCCCATCTTTGGAGGACATCGTCACGATCTTCGTACACTACCTCTTCGTCTTTACTCAAAATTTCCTTAGTAGCACCTCCTGCTCTGTTTTGTTACCATGTCATAGTCTTTACTCTGTTGTATAGTATGTCATATCTTCCCTTCCTGTCCAGTTCTTCAATTTCACCACATTCCTCTTTTAGCCATTTTTTCCTATCGTGCTCTGTTTCTCTTCGCAGTTCATTATTTAACCTTCGGTATATCCTTCTTGCATCTTCAGTGTTCTTGTTTTTCAATTTCCTTCTCTCCTCCATTGTGGAAATCATTTCTTGTGTAACCCATGGTTTTTTTGACCTTTTCCCTTTTAAATAACCTATATTTTGTCGTCCTGCTTTAATGATTCCTTCTTTCAGCATATTCCAGTACTCGTTGGCATTATCAGGTACTTCTTTGTCTCGTAATGTGTTTAGAAAGTCCCAAGACAGCATTTCTGTAATTTGTTCTTTGTTGGATCTTATCTTCTCTAAATCCCACTTCTTCACCATGGTTGCCTTCTTCAGTTTTTTCATTCTTATTTCTATTTCTGCCATAAGTAAGTTGTGGTCACTATTAATATCTGCACCTGGTAATGTGTGCACCTTCTTGTTTCCATTCCTATATCTTTCTTCTACTAGTATAAAATCGATTTGGTTTCTGTATTTATCTCCTGGTGATTTCCAAGTGTAGAGCCTCCTCTTGTGGTTCTCGAACCATGTGTTTGCCACTATCAGTTGCCTTTCCCTGCAGAAGTCAATTAACCATTCACCTCTGTCATTTCTCTTTCCAAGACCATGACTGCTTACTATGTTTCCCTCTTTTCCTTTTCCCACAATGGCGTTCCAGTCTCCCATTACTATTTTGCAGCATTTTTTATTTTCGCCCATTATTCTCTCTATTACATTGTACAATTTGGTCATCATGTTCTGAAGTTGGCATATACACCTGGACAATCAGTAAATCTTTTTGTGCTCCTTTCAGCCTTACACCAATAACCCGGTCATTTGCATAGTCTACATATTCCACACATTTAGCCCATTCCTTTGTCATAATCATTCCTACTCCATTAATTCCTTTTACTTCTCCTCCTGAGTAGTAGAATACATATTAATCTGACTGCAACTCTCCATGTCCATTCCATCTTACCTCAACAACTCCTACAAGGTCCATATGATTCTTTTCCATCTCCCTTTTAAGGTTTTCTAGTTTTCCTGTTTGTAGCAGAGTTCTGACATTGCAGGTACCAATTCTTGTTTTGATTTTTTGCCTCCTTTCAAGTTGTCCCCCGCCCCCGGAGATCCGGATAGGGGACTAATTTACCTCCGGACACTAATTTAACATGATAGGAAGCCATTTTTTGTGCATAAAATGAAGACTGCGTTATGCAGGGAAGATAATCTGCAGTGGTATTCCGTTGCCTTCCACAGTTCTGGAGGCCACCCCTAACATGGGATACAGACGCCATTTGCAGCCACCCGCTCTGGGTCTGATGCTGCATGAGAAGTATAGGTTGGAAAATGAGAGACCCCTAGCCCTCGAAACCTAATAGCATCAGGGTCAGAAAAGAACAAGAGCTGGCTGAGGCTGGCCAGATAGGAAAGATAAAAGTGAGGAGCCTGGCATAAGTAAGTGGAAGCATTGCCAGGAATCAGCTCAGGGCCCCGTGGTCGCCAGCCACGTATCACTAGGTGTGACTCCCTGAGTCCCACATATTGGTACCAGTAGATTATTTTGTACCCTCCTTGTTTTACAATGTTATTGCATATTGTGTTCTCTATATAGTCCAAGAAAATGTTGGCTAAGATTCCACAGATGGTGGACCCCATGAGAAGCCCCGCTTGTTGCAAGTAGATGTTGTTGTTGAAAGTGAAGTAGTTTTGTTCTGTGATTAGCCTAAGGATAGATGAGATTTCATTTATATGTGCATCTGGGAATTTCTTGCATTTTAGCTGTTGTTCTATAATGTTTATAGTCTCTTCTCTGGGTATGTTTGTGTACATGGATGTTATGTCAAAAGGTACCAGTTTTGCTGTTGGGGGGGGGATGTTGACATTTCTAATTTTCACTATCATGTCTCCTGTGTTTTTGAGGCTTCTATTGTTTGTGTATGTGTATGTCTTCTGTAGGAATGTGTGTCTCCTAGTAAGTAAGGTGGGGCTTTTCTGAAGTCAACCACTGGACCTTTGGCAGGCTTGTTAAGAGTGGAGCTTTAGGGTTCTTTTGTGTCATTCTTTTTGTCTGGTTCTGTGTCAAGGTGTGTGTGATGTTTTTTAAGAGAGTTTTTACATTTCTTTGGTATTTTTGTAATGGGTCACTGGTTAGCTTGCTTATTTCATTCTCTGCCAGAAATTTTTCTGTTTTCTCAATGTATTCTGCCTCTGTCATTAAGACTAGAGCATTCCCTTTGTCTGCCTTGGTGATGAGAGTATTGCATTGTTTTAGTTTTCTGTGTATAATGTTTATGATTTCCTCATCAGATGTTTTTTTTTATTTGTGTTTATGGATGGTTTGTTCTTTCTGATGATTTGTTTCATTTCCTCTGTCACTAGTTCTCTTGTTAGGCCTGGGTTGAAATCTAGAGTGTTAGTTTTTTCATGTTGTCTATGATGTATTCAGTCTCTTAAAAAAGCAAGGGATCCCAGTAACATTCAGAACAAAAAATACAGTTCAGGAAAGACAAAGACCAGTCACAAAAACCTCAGACAAATTCAGCAACACTGGAATGTATCAACTCACTTGCAACTCTTGTCAGGCCCACTACATAGGACAAACAAGTAGAAATTTCTGAACGATGTATACAGGGCACATGAGAGCTCTATGAACTGACAGCAAACATTCAACTTTTGTAGAACATCTAATGAACAAAAACCATAACCCCACTAATATCGAAAACGATCTACCCATTCTGAGAAACAGCAACAGTCTTTAGTGACAACTAACAATAGGAGAAAATTACCACATACAAAAGGCTATAGTCGAAGGGAAAAATGTAATAAATGAAAACACAACACTCTGCAACAACACACTATTTACCGCTCTGAGAGAACTGGCCAAGGACACAGAACACAAAGCACACACACACAAAAGAACCATTTCCCAATCACACACAGAGACATAGATAATGAACAGAAGTCATTGTAATTAGTGCTACAGTTTTTCATAGCCTTTCTCGCCACTTGCAATACACCTCTCGCGACACACACAAACAGCAAGATGACATAATATTCTGGACCAGAAACAAAGTGCAAATGTTTTGTTTTTCTGTGTAAAAAGCAGCCACACACCATCCAATGAATGTGAGTACACGAACAGCTAAGCAACACCTAAATACACACAAAAATAACTGGTTTCCACAACACTACCACAACAAGTTCATCTTTGAGTATTTTTTTACTGACAGTCACTCACATGGTTGCAGATGACATGATGTTCACTAAGTAAAAAGACGGCAACAGAAAAAAGAGCACAGAAAATATGTCACAAACAGTGCCAATAATTGCTTAAAACATGCTGTAGCATTCAATAAATAAGGTAGTATGAAAGAGTCAATATAAAAATATATTTCAAAAGATGATTTGTAAAAATGTAATAATGTTTTACTGTGTTTGTACAACCATACCATTTTCTGTGTGTTTTAGGTTAAAAAACCCCACTGATGGTGGTGATATTTGTCACTGAAACTAGTTTGGGATAATAAAGAAATAAACGAATAACAATGTGTTTTGCATCAAGGTGGACTCAATTTCTGTTGTTACTGATCAACCATAAGCATTGGAATAGACATTAATCATAAATGTGTAGTAAGGTGTGGACAAATAAAAAAAAAATCATCATTAATTTTTCTTTGTACATTATTTTGTTACTCACTCTCTCATATATAGTAGTTCTGTTAAGATGTTCTGCTTGGATTATGATGGATTATGAGTGTCTTGTATCATATATGTCTCGAAATGAGAGAAGACTTGATATCACTATTAAGTATTTTTTATTGAAGTGAAGTGGAACCATGTAACGAGGATTTTTTTTATTTTTTGTCATGGTGTCCTTGAAGTCTGCTGCCTGCATCTACAATTGAAATGGAAGAGAGGAAGTCTGATTAGCCAAAAATCATACAAGCACAACATTTCTAATAACACAATTGTACTATACTTCTAAATTTTTCTTTCCATTCATACATATATGTATTTACTTTTTATATATTAAAAACAAAGATTCCAAGACTTACCAAGCGGAAAAGCATCAGTAGACAGGCACAATAAATAAAACACACAAACACACACACAAAATTTCTAGCTTTCGCAACCGATGGTTGCTTCTTCAGGAAAGAGGGAAGGAGAGGGAAAGACGAAAGGATGTGGGTTTTAAGGGAGAGGGTAAGGAGTCATTCCAATCCCAGGCCAGGAGCGGAAAGACTTACCTCAGGGGGAAAAAAGGACAGGTGTACACTCGCGCGCACACACACACACACACACACACACACATATCCATCCGCACATAAAGTAGAATGCCTAAAATTAAGCAACATATGCTACTAATAAAGCTTACTCATTCTACAGATAATAAATTGCAAAATAGTTTTTGTAAATCCCTTTCATAGATTAATGCTCAAGTCACATAAATATTCTTATTGAAATAATTCACACAAAAACAATAAAAACCTCTATAAATGTTGGTGTATGCACTCATATCCAACACAGACTGTGTTCAAGGCTTAAATTTCCATGAATATGGTCATTACTATTTAAGTACCTTTCAAAGTTAGGTTTCCAAGCATGACGTAATTTGGTACGCTACAATGTCCAAAATCTTCTTCCACAGTATTAGTTAATTTATTCAAAATATCCTGTAGTACACTTGTGGTGATGCATGCCATTCATGGAATGGCATGTATCATGTATGCCAGACATAGAGGTCAGGGGAAAGATGTGCATGATCATAATTTGTTTGAAAACTTCGGGTCACATATTGTGGGAAAGTATTACTTGATAGATGTGGAGTCTACCTGCTGGAGAGCATTTTTAATCTCCATGGATCAAGGAGGGATGAAGGAGTTCTGGTACCATGATAGATCTCTGGCACCAAGAAAGACAAATAAGATGTATATAAGCAATTGTTGTTTTATACTATTCATAGGCAGGTTACTGAGAGGTCTTTGAGAAAGTAATTTTAGTTCATTCTGTAGGTAGTAACTTCCTATGTGGAGTGTAGCTGTTTATGAAAGTTCGTGACACTATACAGAGTCTACACTTTATTTAAGTAGAGAAGAAGTGTTTTGTTTTATAGCCACTTCACTTATAGATATCTGCATGGAAGAATGAAGTTTGATAGTGAGGAAGAACAAGGTACAGTGTAGTTGGACACTGATATAAATAACAAGAGTTACAACACTGAATCTCTACACCAATCTAATAAGGGAGTGTTAAGGTGTTGGTGTTCGGAGTAGTGACACGGAGTAATAGGTCTAGAATATATGTTTCTTAAGCAGTCAAAACATCACCACACAAGCTAAATACAGCAGTCATCAGCCATTAAAAAACACACCATGTGGTGACCGTATTGTTATATGTGGGAAGTGACAGATAAAAATGAGATTGAAAGGGAAAAAGTATTGTAATAAATCAGCAAAGATAAGAGATGTTGGCAACGGCAATAGGGATCATAAACAAAGATGTCAATGTGCTTGAGCTAAGAGCATCCATCAACTAATGAAAAACGCAGCCAGAGACAACCCAACAAGAGACATCCAACCAGCATGCAGCTGCCACTGATTGATCCATTGCACAGAGTGCAGTCTACACCACCAGGATGCCAGCACGCAGTATACACCACTGCGTCATCAGGCATTCATCAACAACCTGACCATTGTCAGCACACAGTAAGTTACACTAGCATTTCACTAAAATTGTTTTTGTGGGTGTAGTGCAGTGATTGAGTATTATTTGTGAGTCTGTTTATGCTGGAGATAACAACGAAAATATAGGAAAATGTTAACTTGAAAGTGTTATTTAAAGAATTGTAAGACATACAGAGACAGTGAAATGAAAAGTTTTCACAATGATATAACAATCCAATGAAAGCTTTTTGAAGATATATAAGAGATTCATACAAGTAATAGACAGTTATAGTAAATTTCAAGAGAGTGTTAGTAATAACTTCATGCAAATACATCAAGACTTAGGAAATCAGATTAAAGACACTCATGGGTAAGTAATGGAAAACCAAAACAGATGCGACAATAATTATAAACTCAGATTAAAGACACTCATGAAGCATTAGAGTTGTATTTAGGACATAAGTTAGATCAAAGACTCAGTGTGCTGAGAGAAGAAATACACACTGAAGCTCTGAAACAATGTGACTTAGTTCAGGAAGAGGTACATGAACATATTAATGATTTGCATATGGACATAGATAGTTCATGTAACTTTGCAGAAACAGAATGAAAGTTGGTAAAAGATGAGATGTCAATGCACAAATGCACATAAAAAGTCTAGAACAGAGAAGTGACAATGGAAATTCTATGTATTTGCACAAGATGCACTCAGGTTTGGAGGGGAAAAAAAGCATTGTTAGGGCAGAAATTTCAGGAGATGTCACAAATTTTAGGATATGGGCAGCTTTCCATGGAGGAAGTCACTAATAATACCAATGAATTCAAAAGACTATGGGACTAGAAGGAAATTAACACAGAGTCAAGGTAAAGGTAAATCTTTTGATACAACAATACTATTAGAGAAAGTACAATTGGGAAGCGGAATGAAGTTTTATAATCATTTTTCACACTTTATACCAGATGGTTTAAACCAGATGAGAAAGTAAATCCAGCGCACTTAATGAGAATTTTCCTCATCATTACCACAAAAGTGGGAAGTTTCTAGAAAGGCAGATTTTGTTTTTGAGTTATTTGTAGGGGATGCTGCTGGGTGAGAAAGCACCAACTTGGAAGAGATTACCTTGTGAGACCATTTTCAGGAGGAATTCAAGTGTAAATATTGGCCTACAACAATACAGGAGAAATTGAAATTGACTAGACCTGAAACATTTTAACAATTCATGGAGTAGTTTCAAAAAGTATATAGGATGGCACTTAAAAGTTCTAGGTGTTTAGATAAGCCAACAAAGAAAGTACATCTATCAGAGGTATTCGTATGGCATCTACTGTACAATGTAAGAAAGGAAATTTTATATAGAAGTTGGTGTACCATGAATGAATTCATGTTGTTTGTTAAAAATCTAGATACAATGGATGATGAGTACAATAGTCCCAGTCACAAAGATATGTGCCATGAAGGAGATAAATTTAACCCTGAATACCAGAAAAAATGAGGTTAATTATTTTTGGAGAAAAAAAAGTCAGGATAGGAAATCTAAACATCAATAACTAGGAGAGTGAAGCATCGATACACAAAAGTGGCATAAAGGAAGGTACTATAATAGTGCAGCCTTTACCAAGAAACTAAATAACAATAGTAATGGAAAACGATTGATGTACTGGTCAAGGGGTCATGATTCAATGTGTCCAACTAAGCATAGGCCCATATGAAAAAAATTTTGTTGCATTTAGTGAGATAACACCACTACAAAATTGGTTACTTGCTGAAGAAGATAAAGAAACATTTATCAAGTTTACTAAACCAATAGTTTTGGGAATGATTGATGGTGAGGAAGTGAGTGTGTGCATAGATTCCAGGAGTGAAATTTCTATTGTGTCCGAGTCTTTGTTTGAAGTACTAACATATAAGAGAGTGTATCCAATACTACTGTTTACTGGGGTATACATAGTAGGAATAACTGGAAACAAGGCAAGACAAATTAAGTATGAAGTGTGGTCACAAACAGCATTATACAATTTTACACTTATGCAGTCATGTTTAGTAGTGCCCAATGCATATTTGCTGTTGCTACTACCTGTTGATCAACTGATAAGATTTAAAGTAATATTAGATTTTTTAGCACAGATATTACATATAATTATTAAGACCAAGTACACATATCAAATAAAGTTTTGCATCACCTCATTTCTGAGAGTTCCAGAACCCATACAGAAAATTGGAATAGAGATCAACATAAACATTATTTCTGCCCTTTTTATTGCTGATGAAAACCACACCATACAGTGAGACCTTCAGAGGCGGTGGTCCAGATTGCTACACACACCAGTACCTCTAATACCCAGTAGCACATCCTCTTGAATTGATGCATGCCTGTATTCATTGGGGCATACTGTCCCTAAGTTCATCAAGGCACTGTTGGTCCAAATTGCCCCACTCCTCAACAGTGATTTGACATGGATCCATCAAAGTAGTTGGTGCCTGAAGGAAGGCATTCACAAGATGTGCACAATGGGGGCACAAATTGTCATCCATGAAGACGAATGCCTCATCAATATGCTGCTGCTATGATTGCGTTATTAGTCAGAGGATGACATTCATGTATCATACAGCCATTATGGCACCTTCCATGACCACCAGTAATATATGTTGGCCCCAAATAATGCCACACCAAAAACAGCAGAGAACCTGCACCGTGTTGCACTCGCTGGACAGTGTGTCTAAGATGTACAGCCTGTCTGGGTTGCCTCCAAACACATCTCCAACAATTATCTGGTTGAAGGCATATGCGACACTCATCGGTGAAGAGAACATGATGCCAATCATGAGCGGCCCATTCGGCATGTTGTTGAGCCTATCTGTACCATGCTGCATGGTGTCATGGTTGCAAAGATGGACATCACCATGGATGTAGAGAGTAAAGTTGTGCATCACACAGCCTATTGTGCACAGTGTGAGTCATAACACAATGTCCTGTGGCTGCATGTAAAGTGTTATTCAATATGGTGGCATTGCTGTCAGGATTCCTCTGAGCCATAATCTATAAGCAGTGATCATCCACTGCAGTTGTAACACTTGGGTGGGCTGAGCGAGGCATGTAATTGACAATTCCTGTCTCTCTGTATCTCCTCCATATCCGAACAACATCACCTTGGTTCACTCCAAGATACCTGGACACTTCCCTTGTTGAGAGCCCCTCCTGGCACAAAGTAACAACGCAGATGTGATAAAACCTTGGTATTGACCATCTAGGTGTGGTTGAACTACAGACAACACAAGTCATGTACCTCCTTCCTGGTGGAATGACTAGAATTGATCAGCTGTCGGACCCCCATCTGTCTAGTAGGTGCTGCTCGTGCATGGTTGTTTACCTCTTTGGATGAGTTTAGTGGCATCTCTGAACAGTCAAAGAGACCGTGTTTGTGATGTAATATCCACCATCAACATCTATCTTCAAGAGGTGTGGGAACTGGGTTGATGCAAAACTTCTTTTGGTGTGTGTATTTGTCTTTCCATTTAGTTGGAAAATTACTAGTAATACCGAGACATATAACACCCACCTTATAGAAGCAAGCACAATGACAGATTTAGAGAACACTTTGGCTACACAGAGTATGGTGTAAGACCTAAATTGAAAAAAAAGTTTATGAATTTGATCTGTTAACTGAGGTACAGAAAAACTGATCTATACCATAGATTGATAAAGTGCGGTTAAGTTTTCTCAGCTAAACCTGGAGTACTGGGTAACTTTGTATCTAGTTTGGAGATCAAAGATGAATCGCCTTTTTTTTCTGTGAACCCTATTCAGCACCATTAAGTGTTCAACCAGCTGTACAAGAGTAGATTATTAAAATGTTGGATGGAAGAAAACTAGAAAGGACTTTTCATGTACACAATAACTCATTATTAGTAGAGCATAAAGCAACAGCATTTGCAGCACATACTCTAAGTAAGCACATTGAACCTGAAAGAGATCAGCCAGTCAGTATAGACAGAATATTGATGAAGTTTGAGCAAGCAAAGTATTTTATTTTTGTGGATCTCAAGTATGGGTACTGTCAAATCAAACTTGATGAGACCTGAAAGAAAATTACTGCTTTTTTTGTGTAAGGGTAATTCATACCAATTTAGATAGTTACCCTTCGGATTAAATATCTCAGTGTTGGTATTCATAAAAGCCTTGGCTACAGTGCTGGATAAGAATTTATTGAAAGAAATAATCCATGTAGATGACATACCGCTAGTGTCCAAGACATGGAAAGAACATTGTGATTTACTAGTTAGAACATTAGAAAGGTTTTACATTAAAGGAATCACTATAAGCTGTCAAAGTCAATTTTTAGAAGAGAAGAACTTAAGTTTCTTGGCCACTTGCCACACATAAATGGAATAAAAGCAGATCCACACAGGATAAGAGCCGTAACAGAATGTCCAGAGCCTAAAAGAATTAAACAATTGAAAGCATTTCTGAAACTAGCAGGATTCTATAAGAAATATATTTGTTATGAATATTATGAATACTCTTAAGTTATTAAACTTATTGAGGAGAAAACTAAATGGATTTAGGGTAACAAAGAGCGTACATCCTTTAATGAGGTTAAATTAGCTCTAGAAGAGGCACCCATTTTAAAATGCCCACAGATGGATAAACCTTTTAAGTTAAGTTCTGACACCTGAGAGAACTGCATAGCATATGAGTTGTTTCATGGAGATTAGGATATTACCATCAGAGAACATAATACACTAGCTTTTGTGATCAGGGTGCTAACCAAACATGAGTTGAACTACACAGCAACAGAGAAAGAGTTACTTGCTATAGCGTAGAGTATAAAACATTTCAAACTCTAATTTAGGGACCTAAAACAATACTGTATACTGATCACCAAGCACCAGCTTTCCTTATGGAAAGTCAACTACTATATAGCAGGTTAATATTGTTGTGATAGTGCCACGACATTTAACAGTGCTGCCACGACAGTACGCACAAACGGCGATAGAGGCGCTCCGCAAATCGGCTGAGCGCGGGAGCGCCACCTAGCTATGAACGGCGCTGGCCGCATGTCACGGCACGGCAGTCGAATATGAGAGACTGAGTTGTAATCATGTGATCAGCTATTGTTCTAAGAGAAAGTGTGAATATCCACGCAATTATTGTGATTAAAGGTTATAACACTTTTTGGGGACGAGGATGGGATATTTTCACTGCGTTGTGGATTTGCGTGTTCGTGACGGGGCAGACATGGAACAGCTTATGCAAGCGCTCATTGAACAACAAACACAGCTGACGGCTACTATTCAGGCTCAACAAACACAGCTGACGGCAGCAATTCAGGCGTTGTCGACGTCGCTTACTCATCGTCTGTCTTCCTCTTCTCCGCCTCCATTCCCTCCTTACGACGAGGCCGCTGAAGACTGGGAGGATTATGAGAAGTGTTTGCGGCAACACTACTTGGCTTTCGGCGTTGTCGACGCTCCTATGTGTAAGTCGTTATTTCTATCTTGGATTTCCCCTCGAGTCTATCAGCTGCTATCTCAGTTAGCCCCTCTGCGGGAACCCGCCTCCCTGTCCTTCCAAGAAATGTGTGACTTATTGTCTGCCTATTATCGAAAAAACACCCACGTTGTTGCTGCCCGCGTGGCGTTCTACCGGTGTCGTAAACAGTCCCATCAATCTTACCAGGCTTGGGCGGCGGAACTACACGGTCTGAGTAGGAAATGTCAGTTTGTCACGGACACCCATCACGAGTCTTATGCTGATTCGATGGTTAGGGATGCTATTCTATGGCTTGCTCCTGATAAAGAAGTTCGGCAACGGGCCCACCAACTGCCAAACCCGTCGTTGTCGGAAGTTCTAAGCATCGCTCAATCCTTTGAAGTGTCTCACGCTGCTGGCGCACAAATCGACGCGTGGTGTGATGTAGGCGCTGTACAGTCAACTCTCGACACGGGCAATTTGCCTGTTTTACAGGAGACCGACGAAGTGGCGGCGGTTCACTCGCGTCAACAACGTCGCGTTGGGCCGCAACGCTCGCAGCGAAACCAGCAACCACAGAAGCCGGTTCGTTCCGCACTTCCTTCTTG
Organism: Schistocerca gregaria; assembly: GCF_023897955.1. Classification (NCBI taxonomy): domain Eukaryota; kingdom Metazoa; phylum Arthropoda; class Insecta; order Orthoptera; family Acrididae; genus Schistocerca; species Schistocerca gregaria. Next base: position 169,381,263 of record NC_064927.1, on the reverse strand, counting down.
CCCCCGTTGTTTCGTACAGCACGACAGGGCAGCGTGTCCAAAACGTTGGGCCACGTGTAATTCATGTAGAAAAAAAAGGCCACATTGCTTCTGTGTGTCAGTCCCATAAAGTTCCTGTCGACGAGGACGAGGCGTCGGACATGGATGTTCACTGTGTGCTTTCTCAAACAAATAAGTTGTTTGTTACTGTTCGTGTTCTGAATAAAGACATCCGCATGCAAGTGGACACTGGCTCTGCAGTAACTCTCATTAATTCTCGCAAGTATTTGGCGTTGGGCTCCCCTCCTTTGTCTCCAGTTACGCGAAATCTGAGGACTTATAATCAACAGAAAATTCCTATCATGGGCCAGTTTGATGTTTCCACTGCCTACAAGTCTGTTGTTCGGCCCCTCACGTTTTATGTGGTGGATCATGCGGGCACTGAAAACCTGTTCGGTTATGATGCTTTCCAGTTGTTCGGGTTCTCCATTGATGATGATGTGCACCTCATATCTGAGGACATTCCGTATCAACAGCTGGATGGATTGTGTTCTGAATTTTCGTCCGTGTTCTCTGCTGGTCTGGGTTGTGCCAAGGATTTTGAAGCCCACATTACTCTTAAACCTACAGCTCGCCCTAAGTTTTTCCGGGCACGCCCTATTCCGGTGGCGTTGCGTGCACCTGTCAAGGCTGAGCTAGACAGGTTACAGCTTCAGGGATTCTCCTTCCGGTTACCTCCAGCGAATGGGCATCGCCGATCGTGGTGGTGTCTGAACCAAACGGGAGTCTGCGATTGTGTGGTGACTTTAAAGCCACCGTCAACGCTCAGAGCCTCATTGACACTTATCCTCTTCCCTGTCCTAAGGAGTTGTTTCCCAAGCTTGCTGGGGGCGCCAGTTCTTTTCCAAACTTGACTTATCGGAGGCGTACCATCAGTTGCCGTTGGACGCTCCTTCCAAGGAATTTCTCGTTATCAACACTCCTTGTGGGTTGTATCAGTACCAGCGATTACCATTTGGCGTCGCTAGCACACCGGCCATTTTTCAGTGGTTTTTGGAACAGCTCACGGCTTCCGTTCCCGGCTGCATAAACTATCTGGATGACATTGTTGTCACGGGAGCCTCCACTGAGGAGCACCTTCGTAATTTACGTTCACTGTTTCGGGTTTTACATTCGGCTGGGTTGAGGTGCAATCTGGACAAGTCACAGTTCTTCCAACCCTCCATTGAGTATCTTGGTTTCCACTTGTCCCGTGAGGGTATACGTCCTCTCCGTCAGCACGTTGCGGCCATTAACGCTCCACCTCGGCCGTCTGCGGTCAAAGAACTTCAGGCGTTTCTAGGCAAGATTGCTTATTATCACAAATTCATTCCATCCGCAGTGGCGGTAGCTTATCCTCTGCATCAGCTGTTACGCAAAAACGTCCCCTTCTGTGGGTCCGACGGGTGTGAGCGGGCTTTTGTCCGCCTGAAGGCTCATTTGCAGTCGGCGCCTTGTCTTGCCACATTCCGTCCGGGTCAGCACTTGGTTCTGGCGACTGACGCGTTGCAGCATGGCCTAGGGGCTGTTCTCACCCATCGGTATGAGGATGGGTCGGAACGACCCATCGCCTATGCTTCCAAGACCCTCAACGAGGCGCAACGGCGTTACTCTCAAATTGAAAAGGAGGCACTGCTATCATTTATGCTCTAAAAAAGTTCAGTGTTTTTTTGTATGGTTCTAAGTTTCACCTCATCACCGACCACAAACCGCTGGTCTCTCTGTTCAGCCCCTCGGCGTCACTTCCGGATAAGGCAGCTCACTGCCTGCAACGTTGGGCCTTATACTTGTCTCGTTTTCATTATGAGATTCACTATCGCCCCACGGCTCAGCACGTTAATACTGATGCATTGTCGCGATTGCCGATGGGGCCCGACCCTGTTTTCGATCGTGATGAACTCCTCTGTTTCCACATTGATGAGGAAGAACGTCGTGCGATCGAGGGCTTTCCACTTACAGGTTCGCAGGTCGCGTCGGCTACTGCGCGGGACCCGGTCCTGCGTCGGGTGATCGGTTTTGTTCAACGAGGTTGGCCGGACAGGACCAAGGGCCGGGCATCGGATCCCCTTCGCAACTACCATGCCTTGCACCTTCGTCTGTCTGTTCGTGATGGTGTTGTTCTTCTAGCCACGGATGGCGCATCTCCACGGGTCGTGGTGCCAGCCTCTCTTCGCAAAGATGTTCTCAAACTGTTGCATGAAGGCCATTGGGGTATTTCTCGGACTAAGTCCCTGGCCCGCAGGCACGTTTATTGGCCCGGTATTGATTCAGACATCGCCCATATGGTTGCTGCATGTGGCCAGTGTGCTCAACAACTGGCGGCACCTCGTACAATGCCCTCTCCGTGGCCTGATCCAGCTCAGCCATGGGAACAGGTGCACGCCGACTTTGCTGGCCCCTTCCTCAGTACTTATTGGCTACTGTTGATTGACGCCTTCTCGAAGTTTCCGTTTGTTGTTAGATGTCCGTCACCCACCACTGCGGCGATGACGCTGGCTTTGTCCAAAATATTTGCGCTAGAAGGTCTTCCATCCACGATCGTCACGGACAATGGCACTCAGTTCTCTTCGCAGGCCTTCCGTGATTTTTGTACTGGACAAGGGATTCATCATGTTACCGCACCTCCCTTCCATCCGCAATCGAATGAGGAGGTCGAGCGCCTTGTCCGCACTTTCAAATGCCAGATGAAAAAATTCCTTAGTGATTTTTCCACAGATGACGCCCTGCTGCAATTTCTGAGTTCTTATTGCTTCATGCCTCTGGATGATTGCAGCCCTGCTGAACTCTTGCATGGCCGCCAACCGCACACTCTACTGCACCTGCTTCACCCTGTCAGGCCTTGTACTGTGTACCCTAGTGCGGGAAAATACTCGGTGGGCGCCGACGTGTGGGCACGAGGGTATGGATCTCGCCCTAAATGGATTCCAGGGGTGGTCAAGGCTCTTCGCGGCCGCCGGCTTTGTGAAATCCGTACGGGTGATGGCACGGTTGTTCGCCATTACGACCAGATGCGCCCACAAGTGGTGGCCACGCCGGTGCCACCGCCCCATCCTTCGCCTCCACCAACCCGAGACACCAGTCCTGTCGCTGCTGCCGATCTACCGTCCGTGTTGATGCAGCTGCCGTCGCTGCCGCTTCCAAGTACACCGGAACCGGCCCCAGTCGCGATGCCGCCTTCTCCGGGACCCATCTCGCTGGAGCACACTCCCAGGTCCATGACACCTATGGGTGCTGCTCCAGAGTTTTCACCCATCATATCATCCAGGAGGCACATTCCATGCACGAGCTTCCATCCTGGACATTTTCGACCATACTCTCGTGTCTCTGCGCGGGATCTCCTCGGGGCCTCACAAGAGGCCATGGATGTCTCCATGCTGTCCGTGTCTCCAAGGAAGTGAGTGTTTTTTTTTTCAAGGGGGAAAGTGTTGTGATAGTGCCACGACATTTAACAGTGCCACCACAACAGTACGCACAAACGGCGATAGAGGCTGTGATGTCCGGAATTAAAAAAAAAAAAGGGAGGGTGGTAATTTTTTTTTGTTGTTATTTGTTGAAAGGAAAGAAAGAAAAAAGGGTGAATAAAGGTGAAGGGAAGTGGTTCTATTTTTACTGGAATGAACTTATTGATGGACATCACAAAAATTTATTTTACCTATATTTTTTTTTTTTTTACTCATCGAAGAAGACAACACAACACATATAAAAGAAATCATCACACTAATATTATCCACAGAATGATCGTTTCACAAGACACTTTCTAGCTCGACTGACTCTTAAGACTGAACAAGACTCGACTGACTCTACTCTCTCTCTGGACCACAGCCTCTTCACGTCCCTCTGGACCAGAGATTTCAACTGTGATTAGCACGCCGATTATTTAATTAATCGTACAGCTGCTGGGCGCGCGCTTGGTGCGTCATTTAAATGGGGTTAAACGCACACCGCGAGAGGCATGGGCTAGCGGTGTCTTACAGGTATCGCCACAAGGCGCTCCGCAAATCCGCTGAGCGCGGGAGCGCCACCTAGCTACGAACAGCGCCGGCCGCATGTCACGGCACGGCAGTCGAATATGAGAGACTGAGTTGTAATCATGTGATCAGCTATTGTTCTAAGAGAGAGTGTGAATATCCACACAATTATTGTGATTAAAGGTTATAACAAATATGTTGGATACTATTCTTGTAAGAATAACAAATGGAAATTAATTAGATAAAGGATTTGGAAAATATAATTCCAGACATGTTATCATGCTTACCATTGGGTGTGAACGATTTTATAAGAATGGAAGGTCCTGCACTTACCTTCAACATTAATTTTTTATCAGTAAGTTTTACTAATAATGAAGTAAGAAACCTAGCCTTAACAATATAGAAGGACATGCAGATGATCAATATTTTGCGCATAACTGGAAAACCTTAGACCAAGAAGGGACTATTGTTAACGATCTCATAGAATGGATTACGGTAAATCACATTTTGTTTTGTCAGGAGGAGTCAGACACTGAAGTACAGGGTTTATTAATTGTCAGCAATTCAAATGTGTGACAAATGATGGTACCCTTTAGGTAAACAGCAGCAAGAGAAAGGAAAGAACACCAAGTGCACTCAGTGTGTATGACTGGAGGCCACATTCAACATGTTGAAGAGGCTATTCTGGCAGCCATTTAGGGAACAGGGTGCAATCAACTGCAGATTGTGCTGCATGTTGGAACAAATGATGCCAGTCATCTGGGTTCTGAGGTCATTTTTGGGTCATTCCAGTAACTGGCAGAGAAGACTGGGGAGACCAGCCATGCACATAGAGTTTCAATGAAGCTCACAAGTTGCAGCGTTGCCCCCAGAACTGACCATGGCCCTTTGCTTCTGAGGTGAGTGGAAGAACTGAACCAGAGACTTCAAAGGTTCTGTGACAAGCTAGGTTATGATTTCCTGGACTTAGGCTGTACAGTAGAGAACTATAGGGTCACCCTAAATGGGACAGGTGTCCACTACACATCAGAGACTGCAACTAAAGAAACTGACTGTGTGGGGGGTGCACACAAGGTTCTTTTTGATTAGGCACCTCTTTCTCCAATCCAGATAACAATAGCTGTAGGAAACCCAGAAGTATCAGTGTAAGATAGAAAAAAATGCCTCCCACTGGTAAGAGTATTAAAAAGCTAATAGTTATTGCCAAATCATCTACAACAACGTGCCACAGTTTGAATCACTCATAGAAAGCAGTGAAGCTCATGTAATACTACATACAGAAAGCTGGATGAAATCTGAAACTGCTAGCAGGGAGCTTTTTGGTGAACATTTAAATGTATCTTGAAAGGAAAGGCAAATGGGAAATGGAGGTGATGTATTTGTTGCAATAGACAAGAAACTCAGATCCACTGAGATACATATTGAAGCTGCATGTGAGATTGTTTGAACAAGACTCAGTATCAGGGTTGGGCATAAAATAATAATGCAGTCCTTCTATCGACCACCAGACTCATCTCCTAATATAACGAAAAACTTTAGATAACACCTCAATTTGCTTGTATGTAAGTTCTCCAATCATGCTGCAACCATTGGTGGAAAATTTAACCATCCAACAATTAATTTGGAAGCTTTGTTATTGGTGGGAATTCTAAGGCATCCTATTAAAGTTTACTCAATGCCTTCTCTGAAAACTACCTAGAAGAATGATGGAAACATATTGGCTCTAGTGGCAACAAATAGGCCTGATCTCTTTGAGGTTGTCTACACCAAAACTGGTCTCTTCATACATTCATAGTTGAAATGGAGTGAAGCTGGTGTCAGTGCCTATGATGCAGTTGTGGCAACAATCATTACCAAAGGACAACTAAAATGAGCAGAAAGATGTATATGTTCAGTAAACTAGATAAAAAAAGTTAGTAGTGTCACATCTCAATGAGTAACTTGAAACTTCCAGCCAGCACAGGGCAGCAGCATAAGAGGAACTCCATGTGCTGGGTAGATACACTTAGGAGCCAAAGACAGGTACATCTGCCTATTATCATGTAGGACTCCCACAAGCAACATATTGTGGCATGGACTCAACTAATATCTGAAGTACTGCTGGAGGGAACTGACACCATGAATCCTGCAGGGCTCTCCATAACAGTCCTGAACAGCACATCACAAGGCATCCCAGATATGCTCAGTAATGCTCATATCTGGCGATTTTGGTGGCCAGTGGAAGTGTTTAAACTCAGAAGAGTGTTCCTGGAGCCACTCCATAGCTGTTGTGGATGCGTGGGGTGTTGCATTGTCCTGCTGGAATTGACCAAGTCTATCAGAATGGACAATGGACATGAATGGATGCATATGATCAGACAGGATGCTTACATGCGTGTCGCTCATCAGAGTTGTATCCAGACATATCAGGGGTCACATATCACTCCACCTGCACATGCCCCACTCTATTACAGAGCATCCACTGGCTCGAACAGTCTCTTGCTGACATCCAGGGTCCATGGATTCATGATGTTGTCTCCATGTCCGAACACAATAATCCACTTGATACAATTTGAATCGAGACTCGTCTGACCAGGCAAAATGTTTCCAGTTGTCAACAGTCCAATGTCAGTATTGATGGGCCCAGGAAGGGCATAAAGCTTTGTGTCATCAAGGGTACACGAGTGGGCTTTGGCTCCAAAAGCCCATATGAAGCCCATTCACATGCTGACACTTGGCAGTGGCCCAGGAATCAAATCAAGCAATTTGTGGAAGAGTTGCACTTCTGTCATGTTGAAAAATTTTCTCCAGTCATCATTGGTCTTGTTCCTCCAGGATCTTTCTGCAGCCACAGCGATGTTGAGATTTAATGTTTTACCGGATTCCTGATATTTATGGAATGGTCATATGGGAAACTCCCCACTTCATCGCTACCTTGTAGATGCTGTGCCCCATCACTTGTGTGCCACCTATATCACAATGTTCAAACTCAATTAAATCTTAAAAACCTACCATTGTTGCAGCAGTAACTGGTCTAACAACTGCACCAGGCACTTGTTGTTGTCTTATATAGGTGTTGCTGACTGCAGCGCTATATCTGCCTGTTTACACATCTCTATGTTTGAATACACATGCCTATACCAATTTCTTTGGCACTTCAGTGTATGTACCCAGTAAAAATTCATAATGAGAGTAAACTTCAGTGGTATTCATCCACTGTAAAGAAACAGAGATTTAGCATAGGGCCACAGATAGAGAGATGCTGAATGAAATGCTTTTGGCTGCCAAGAGAGCAATGTCTGATGCCTTCATTGACTACCGTAGCAGAACACTGTCAAGTTATCTGTCACAGAACCCAAAGCAGTTCAGGTTACTATCCAGGCCCTAGTGAATGAGGCAAGAACTGAAGTTGAGGGCAGCAAAGGAAAAGCAGAAATGCTTAGCTCTGTTTGCAAATGTTCCTGTACAAAGGAAAACCCAGGAGAACTGCCCCAATTTAATACTTGTACCACCAAAAAGATGAATGAAATAAGTATTAGCGTCTGTGGTGTTGAGAAACAGCTGAAAGTGTTAAAGCTGAACGAAACTCCAGGGCCCGATGGAGTCCCAATTATATTCTATACTGTATTTTCGGCTGAGTTAGCCCATCTTATAACTACACTCCTGGAAATTGAAATAAGAACACCGTGAATTCATTGTCCCAGGAAGGGGAAACTTTATTGACACATTCCTGGGGTCAGATACATCACATGATCACACTGACAGAACCACAGGCACATAGACACAGGCAACAGAGCATGCACAATGTTGGCACTAGTACAGTGTATATCCACCTTTCGCAGCAATGCAGGCTGCTATTCTCCCATAGAGACGATCGTAGAGATGCTGGATGTAATCCTGTGGAACAGCTTGCCATGCCATATCCACCTGGCGCCTCAGTTGGACCAGCGTTCGTGCTGGATGTGCAGACCATGTGAGACAACGCTTCATCCAGTCCCAAACATGCTCAATGGGGGACAGATCCGGAGATCTTGCTGGCCAGGGTAGTTGACTTACACCTTCTAGAGCATGTTGGGTGGCACGGGATACATGCGGACGTGCATTGTCCTGTTGGAATAGCAAGTTCCCTTGCCGGTCTAGGAATGGTAGAACGATGGGTTCGATGATGGTTTGGATGTACCGTGCACTATTCAGTGTCCCCTCGATGATCACCAGAGGTGTACGGCCAGTGTAGGAGATCGCTCCCCACACCATGATGCCGGGTGTTGGCCCTGTGTACCTCGGTTGTATGCAGTCCTGATTGTGGCACTCACCTGCACAGCGCCAAACACGCATACGACCATCATTGGCACCAAGGCAGAAGCGACTCTCATCGCTGAAGACACCACTGGAGGCGGGCTGCACGATGTTGGGGCATGAGCGGAAGACGGCCTAACGATGTGCGGGACCGTAGCCCAGCTTCATGGAGACGGTTGCGAATGGTCCTCGCCGATACCCCAGGAGCAACAGTGTCCCTAATTTGTTGGGAAGTGGCGGTGCGGTCCCCTAGGGCACTGCGTAGGATCCTACGGTCTTGGCGTGCATCCGTACGTCGCTGCGGTCCGGTCCCAGGTCGACGGGCACGTGCACCTTCCGCTGACCACTGGCGACAACATCGATGTACTGTGGAGACCTCACACCCCACGTGTTGAGCAATTTGGCGGTACGTCCACCCGGCCTCCCGCATGCCCACTATACGCCCTCGCGCAAAGTCCGTCAACTGCACATACGGTTGACGTCCACGCTGTCGCGGCATGCTACCAGTGTTAAAGACTGCGATGGACTCCGTATGCCACGGCAAACTGGCTGACACTGACGGCGGCGGTGCACAAATGCAGCACAGCTAGCGCCATTCGACGGCCAACACCGCGGTTCCTGGTGTGTCCGCTGTGCCGTGCGTGTGATCATTGCTTGTACAGCCCTCTCGCAGTGTCCGGAGCAAGTATGGTGGGTCTGACAACCGGTGTCAATGTGTTCTTTTTTCCATTTCCCGGAGTGTATAATCTATCATAAATCCCTCAAACACAAAACAGTGCCTAGTTCTTGGAGAAAGGCACAGGTCACACCTGTCTTCATGAAGGGTAGCAGAAGTGGTCCATAAAATTATTATGGAGTATACTTGACATCAATTTGCTGTGGAATCATAGAACATATTCAGAGGTCAAACATAATGAGGTATCTTGAATATAGTGACCTCTTCAATGTAAACCAACATGAATTTTGAAAAAAAATCTGTTATGTGAAACCCAACTCACAGTTTTCTCACATGGCATACCAAAAGCTTTGTATTAAGGCAGCTAGGAGGATTCAGTATTTCTCAATTTCTGAAAAGAATTTGACTCAGTACTGCATTTACTCGTATTGTCAAAAGTATGATCTTATGAGGTATCCAGTTGTAATCTCCCCCTCCCGCCCTACCTCTTCCTACTTCCATCTATTGTCCACATTAAACAATGTCCAGTCCAAGTAATTAATAAGCAAAGTCTATTACGAAGATTTGAGAGGAGTGAAGATTACAATAAACTTTCTAATTTACTTACCTTGTCATGTTGAGATGGCTCCAGTTCTTCTTGTCTAGGGGTCTGATTCTTGAAGCTGAGAATCTCACATCAAGTCCTCCTGATTGATTTGAACTAAGTCTGAAGATTGTTGTTGGAGCATTTTTTTAAGTAAATATATTTTCTGATAGTTTAGTATATGATACAGTAATTATGATTTTTCACATTAACAAAGCTGAAAGTACATTGTTCACACAAAAATACATCCAATCACATCAGAGAAAGCTTACGACTCCCACACTCTGTGGAAATAACAACATTCCAAAGGATTTATAACTTTTCTTAACAAATGAATTTCTACTACTTTTCATTCCCTTATTAAAAAGACAACTGTACATTCAGAACTAGTATGTACATTTACAGCACTGAAACTAAAATAATTTATAAAGTTATTCCTTTTCATAAATTGTAGCTCGAAATATATAATTATTTGAAAGTTTTCAGAGAAGCAACTGAGATAATATTGACCTGTCCAAAACTTGAAAAATAATACTGGTATTGACAACTACTGTTGAGCAAAAGTACTGCTAAAGGAGGATGTTCTGTTACAAAGTGAAATTTGTGAGTAGATTTAGGACTTTTTGCTAGGAATGACATGTTATCTTGGTTGGAGAGACATTGTCATATGTAGAAGTACCTTTGTGTGTGCCCCAGGAAAGAACTGTCTTGGGACCCTTGCTGTTCCTGTTGTATATTAATGACATTGCATGCAATATTAATAGTTGAATCAGGCTTTTTTCAGACGATGCAGATACCTACAATGAAGTACTATCTCACAGAAGCTGTAAGATGCCTTTCTTTCTCACCCTGTAGGTAAGCAGCCCCAGGCCCAAGTTTCTGGGTGATTTTTCCAAACTGCTCTCTTTTTCCTAAACCTCTTGAGTCATTTTTCTTCACCCCTCATCCTTCCCCTTCAGCTCTGCTAATGGAAGAAGTTGCCACTGGCTCCTAAATCTTGCATAAGTTAAACATTTGTAAGTGCATGCTCTCCTGCCAAAGACTGGTGACAAGATTTTGTATCTATAGAATTACATTATATTGTCAAAAATTGATTATTGTCATTATATTCATAAATATTCAGTCAGATCTTCAAGAGATTTCAATGTGGTGCAGAGATTGGCAACTTGCTGTAAATGTTAAGAAATGCAAAATTGTGCACTTCAGAAAATTAAAAACATGTAGTATACTATGACTATAATATCAATGAGTCATATGTTTTAATCGCTCAACTCATACAAATACCTAGATATATTAAAAACAAATAATCCAAGACTTACCAAGCGGGAATGCGCTGGTAGACAGGCACAATAAAATAACACACAAACAAAATTATGAGCTTCTGCAACCGGCGGTTGCTTCATCAGGAAAGAGGGAAGGAGAAGGAAAGATGAAAGGATGTGGGTTTTAAGGGAGAGGGTAAGGAGCCATTCCAATCCCGGGAGCGGAAAGACTTACCTTAGGGGGAAAAAAGGATAGGTATATACTCACACACACACACACATATCCATCCATACATATACCTAGATGTAACACTTTGAAGGGGTATGAAATGGAATGATCACATAGGTTCAGTCATGGGTAAAGCAGGTGGTAGACTTTGGTTTATTGGTAGAATACTGGGGAAATGCAATCACTCGACAAAGGAGGTTGCTTACAAATCAGTCGTGTGACCAGTTCTAGAATATTGCTTAAATGTGTGTGACCCATACCAGAGAGGACTAGCACAGTATATTGAGGAGGACAGCATTAATGATCACAGGTTTGTTTAATTCATGGGAGAGTGTCATAGAGATACTGAAGGAGCTGAACTGACAGACTCTTGAAGATGTACGTAAACCATCCTGAGAAAGTCTATTAACCAAGTTTCAAGAATTGGTTTCAAATGATTACTCTATGTATCACTCACATAGGGGTTGTGAAGATAAGGCATGATGCACAAAGGCGTTCAGACAGTCATTCTTCCTGTGCTCCATACATGAATGGAACAGGAAGAAACCCTAATAATTGATGCAATGGGATACCCTCTGACATGCACCTCATGGTGGTTTGGAGAGTATAGGTGTAGATGTAGGTACCTGCTTTAGATACTATAAGTGTCTTCTCAAATCCCAAATGATCTGATGATCATTAAAACACACTGCCGGCAAAACATGCAAATCACTCAGAGGGGGGGAGGGAGGGGGGGGGGGGGCAGGAAACAAAGTGAAACTTCATCAATTGAGTGGGTATGTGTTGTTATTTAGGTGAATACAAAACTAAGTCAAATTTGCAAATTACTTGACAATATGAGGCCATTTGTCAGAATGGTGCACACCCTCTGGTCTAGATTCAGGCATTGCTCTGGTTGCGAAAGATGTCACAATGCCGTAATATCCTATCCTAGGCAAGTTATCCCACAACTATTGTAACTGGTTTTTGTATTCTGGATACTGGTAATGGGGTGGAGTTGACATCCATGCTGGTCCCACACATTTTCCATTGGGGACAGATCTGGGGAACTTTCTTGCCACTGGCGTACCTCAACATTATGCCCACAGTTCATAGAGACCTTTGCTATGTATGTACAAGCATTTTACTGCTGAAAAATGACACCACAATTGTGAGTAGGATGCCCAGACAGTCTGGGTAAATTTTACGATTCTGTTACAAAATTTTACTCTGAATTCCTTCACATGCCTTTCAGCCAGGTTAGCAGTGTAAGTTCACACAGTGACAATGTGCTAGGTACAACCGTGGCATCACTAGACACCACCATTTCCATTACTTTGACTCTCTTGTCTTTTAGCCTTCTTACTCAGGAGATGGCTTGAGTCATCTGTTTCTGGATCTGTTCTTGACTAGTCACTAACTAATCCATATGTAAACTGCCTTCTCTCACTATTCCTGTTTTCTCATTCTACTATTACCTAGACTGGCAGACACCCCCATAGTCTAACCCACAAGAGCCCTAATGTTGCCTGTATAAAATATTATAAATTTTTTTACCTGCTTGTATTTTAAGCTACCCATATTGAGGGCCCATACCCTTGTCAACCCCAATGACTATACATACTTTTGCATGAGATGTAAGACATGAGGATACAGGATGTTCATAACATACTATTGTACCATCAGAGTACCCTTGATGAGTACCACTTGTGACGAACCAAGCTGAGATTATTTTACTTCCACTCCTGTTTTTCCATCTGCCTCCTTAAAATTAATTTTTTTCACTTTTAACTAATTACCATTAACACACATGAGTATGCAGGCCACTGTGGCCGAGCGGTTCTACGCGCTTCAGTTCAGAACTGTGCTGCTGCTGCAGTTGCAGGTTCAAATCCTGCCTCGGGCATGGATGTGTGTGATGTCCTTTAGTTAGTTAGGTGTAAGAATTTTCAAGTCTAGGGGACAGATGCAGCCTGCCACGAATTCCTTCCCTGTGCTAACCTCTTCATCTCAGAGTAGCACTTGCAACCTACGTCCTCAATTATTTGCTTGACGTATTCCAATCTCTGTCTTCCTCTACAGTTTTTGCCCTCTACAGCTCCCTCTAGTACCATGGAAGTCATTCCCTCATGTCTTAGCAGATGTCCTATCATCCTGTCCCTTCTCCTTATCAGTGTTTTACACATATTCCTTTCCTCTCCGATTCTGCGTAAAACCTCCTCATTCCTTACCTTATCAGTCCACCTAATTTTCAACATTCGTCTACAGCACCACATCTCAAATGCTTCGATTCTCTTCTGTTCCAGTTTTCCCACAGTCCATGTTTCACTTCCATAGAATGCTGTACTCCAGACGTACATCCTCAGAAATTTCTTCCTCAAATTAAGGCCGATATTTGATATTAGTAGACTTCTCCTTGCCAGAAATGCCTCTTTTGCCATAGCGAGTCTGCTTTTGATGTCCTCCTTGCTTCGTCTGTCATTGGTTATTTTACTGCCTAGGTAGCAGAATTCCTTAACTTCATTGACTTCATGACCATCAATCCTGATGTTAAGTTTCTCACTGTTCTCATTTCTACTACTTCTCATTACCTTCGTCTTTCTCCAATTTACTCTCAAACCATACTGTGTACTCATTAGACTGTTCATTCCATTCAGCAGATCATTTAATTCTTCTTCACTTTCACTCAGGATAGCAATGTCATCAGCGAATCGTATCATTGATATCCTTTCACCTTGTATTTTAATTCCTCTCCTGAACCTTTCTTTTATTTCTATCATTGCTTCCTCGATGTACAGATTGAAGAGTAGGGGCGAAAGTCTACAGCCTTGTCTTACACCCTTCTTAATACGAGCACTTCGTTTGATCGTCCACTCTTATTATTCCCTCTTGGTTGTTTTACATATTGTATATGACCCGTCTCTCCCTATAGTTTACCCCTACTTTTTTCAGAATCTCGAACAGCTTGCACCATTTTATATTGTCGAACGCTTTTTCCAGGTCGAAAAATCCTATGAACGTGTCTTGATTTTTCTTTAGCCTTGCTTCCATTATTAGCCGTAACGTCAGAATTGCCTCTCTCGTGCCTTTACTTTTCCTAAAGCCAAACTGATCGTCACCTAGCGCATTTTCAATTTTCTTTCCCATTCTTCTGTATATTATTCTTGTAAGCAGCTTCGATGCATGAGCTGTTAAGCTGATTGTGCGATAATTCTCGCACTTGTCAGCTCTTGCCGTCTTCGGAATTGTGTGGATGATGCTTTTCCGAAAGTCAGATGGTATGTCGCCAGACTCATATATTCTACACACCAACGTGAATAGTCATTTTGTTGCCACTTCCCCTAATGATTTTAGAAATTCTGATGGAATGTTATCTATCCCTTCTGCCTTATTTGACCGTAAGTCCTCCAAAGCTCTTTTAAATTTCGATTCTAATACTGGATCTCCTATCTCTTCTAAATCAACTCCTGTTTCTCCTTCTATCACATCAGACAAATCTTCACCCTCATAGAGGCTTTCAATGTATTCTTTCCACCTATCTGCTCTCTCCTCTGCATTTAACAGTGGAATTCCCATTGCACTCTTAATGTTACCACCGTTGCTTTTAATGTCACCAAAGGTTGTTTTGACTTTTCTGTATGCTGAGTCTGTCCTTCCGACAATCATATCTTTTTCGATGTCTTCACATTTTTCCTGCAGCCATTCTGTCTTAGCTTTCCTACACTTCTTATTTATTTCATTCCTCAGCGACTTGTATTTCTGTATTCTTGATTTTCCCAGAACATGTTTGTACTTCCTCCTTTCATCAATCAACTGAAGTATTTCTTCTGTTACCCATGGTTTCTTCGCAGCTACCTTCTTTGTACCTATGTTTTCCTTCCCGACTTCTGTGATGGCCCTTTCTAGAGATGTCCATTCCTCTTCAACTGTGTTGCCTACTGCGCTATTCCTTATTGCTGTATCTATAGCATTAGAGGACTTCAAACGTATCTCGTCATTCCTTAGAACTTCCGTATCCCACTTCTTTGCATATTGATTCTTCCTGACTAATGTCTTGAACTTCAGCCTACTCTTCATCACTACTATATTGTGATCTGAGTCTATATCTGCTCCTGGGTTCGCCTTACAATCCAGTATTTGATTTCAGAATCTCTGTCTGACCATGATGTAATCTAATTGAAATCTTCCCGTATCTCCCAGCCTTTTCCAAGTATACCTCCTCCTCTTGTGATTCTTGAACAGGGTATTCGCTATTACTAGCTGAAACTTGTTACAGCACTCAATTAGTCTTTCTCCTCTTTCATTCCTTGTCCCAAACCCATATTCTCCTGTAACCTTTTCTTCTACTCCTTCCCCTACAACTGCATTCCAGTCGCCCATGACTATTAGATTTTCGTCCCCCTTTACATGCTGCATTTTCTTTTCAATATCCTCATACACTTTCTCTATATGTTCATCTTCAGCTTGGAACGTCGGCATGTATACCTGAACTATCGTTGTCGGTGTTGGTCTGCTGTCGATTCTGATTAGAACAACCCGGTCACTGAACTGTTCACAGTAACACACCCTCTGCCCTACCTTCTTATTCATAACGAGTCCTACACCTGTTATACCATTTTCTGCTGCTGTTGATATTACCCGATACTTATCTGACTAGAAATCCTTGTCTTCCTTCCACTTCACTTCACTGACCCCTACTATATCTAGATTGAGTCTTTGCATTTCCCTTTTCAGATTTTCTAGTTTCCCTACCACATTCAATCTTCTGACATTCCATGCCCTGACTCGCAGAACATTATCCTTTCGTTGATTATTCAATCTTTTTCTCATGGTAACCTCCCCCTTGGCAGTCCCTTCCCGGAGATTCGAATGGGGGACTATTCCGGAATCATTTGCCAATGGAGAGATCATCATGACACTTCTTCAACTACAGGCCACATGTCCTGCAGATACATGTTACGTGTCTTTAATGGAGTGGTTTCCATTGCCTTCTGCATCCTCATGTCGTTGATCATCGCTGATTCTTCCGCCTTTAGCAGCAATTTCCCACCCCTAGGACAAGAGAGTGCCCTGAACCTCTATCCGCTCCTCCGCCCTCTTTGACAAGGCCGTTGGCAGAATGAAGCTGACTTCTTATGTCGGAAGTCTTTGGCCACCAATGCTGCTTACTTATCAAAATTTAGGCAGTGGCGAGGATCGAACCCGCGACTGAAGACATTTTGATTATGAATCAAAGACGCTGCCCCTAGACCACGGGCAATCTACATTTTCATAAAACAGAAATACTGGCCCTCAGTTTTAAAGAATACAACACCAGGTCTAATTTTGTGCTTAGTTTTATGTTCGTAATTGATTTTCTAATATAATTTGATTATGCCTAGTTAGTATTTTTTGTTATAGAATGAAATCAGTAATTGTTTCACAACTTAATTCTATTGTTGACTTATAAACAAATATAAATTCTGTACTAATTATAAACATTTGAACAATAAATAGTATTCTTAAAGGATGTATTTAGATCTATTCAAAAATGTGTTACAAAGAGAGCCCTTAATTAATTCCAAAGTAATTAACAGTTTTGTCAAAAGTATTGTTTGCATAATGATATCTGTTAATTTCATCATTTAAACAAATAACTCGGCCCAACTCTTGTAGTAGAAGAAACTGTTAAAAAGAACCAATTTTTCGATGTATTCAGTTAATTTAATGAGTTAAGTTTTAATTGTAATTTCTGTAAATTAAACATCAAACAATCTATAGTTTCAGTGCCTATTATTGTGAGGATAAATAAAGGCCTGATTTTTGAGTCAGCCCACAGCTGAATTTCAGACGAGAAACCCGTAATGGTTAGATCAACAACAATGCATCAGCTTAACTGTGAAATAAGTGTAACACAATTAGGCCATGTGTTAAAACAATCACAGTGTCTGTTACATATGTATGTACCTTTTCCATTCTTCAAGAACTGTGAGATGTGTGGTTAGTCTTTTACTGCTCGTAGATGTTCAACATTGGACTATTGTAGCAGTATGTGGATGTTTGCCTGCAAACTATTAATGAGGATTATCGAAAGTTAAACAATAATGCACTGGCCATATGACTCTGTAATTTAGGGGGTTGTGAATAGTGAAAGTAGATAACGGTGGAACGCAATTGGGTGCCAGTTGGCTACATCATTTAAAGTAGTCAGTGTTGAACTTCCACTCCCATTTTTCAGCCAGTATAACAACACAGTACGTTGACCAAGGACCATCAGGAAGAAATGAAGCAGGCTAACGTCACATATTGTGTCACGGGTGAGGACTATGTTATGTGGGTGCAGTAAACTAGAACTCAATAACTTTGACAGTGAACTCAAGAGGTTTACAATGATTTAAATGGAGGAGAAGCAACAGCCAATCAGCACTTCGGTTTCATGGCCACAGTATGACAGCAGCCAATCAGTGAGTGGGTTCTGTCGAAGCAGCCACTGAATACAGGAGCAGCTAGTGAACATGCAGGTGGACAAGATGCTCACCGAGAGAATTACAACTTGTGGCAGCAGCAGCACTGCAGCAGGAGATGAGTGGATGAGAAGAAGCTAATTTCATAGCAAAAGCCATTTTCTGTTAAGTGAGATATAATGAGTGGCCTTAACAAACAAAACAGTGTGATGGGAGACAAGCGACAACAGGAGACTGGTTCTGTAGATGATGGTGTTGTTGACTTCAGTCCTGAGACTGGTTTGATGCAGCTCTCCATGCTACTCTATCCTGGGCAATCTTCTTCCTCTCCCAATACCTACTACAATCTACATCCTTCTTAATCTGCTTCATGTATTCATCTCTTGGTCTCCGTCTATGCTGCACTCCCCTTGATGCCTCAGAACATGTCCCACCAACCAATCCCTTCTTCTAGTCAAGTTGTGCCACAAATTCCTCTTCTTCCCAATTCTATTCAATACCTCCTCATTAGTTATATGATCTACCCATCTAATCTTCAGCATTCTTCTGTAGCACCACATTTTGAAAGCTTCTATTCTCTTCTTGTCCAAACTATTTATCATCCATGTTTCACTTCCATGCATTGCTACACTCCATACAAATACTTTCAGAAATGGCTTCCTGACACTTAAATCTATATTTGATGTTGACAAATTTCTCTTCTTCAGAAATGCTTTCCTTGCCATTGCCAGTCTACATTTTATAGCTTCTCTACTTCGACCATCATCAGTTATTTTGCTCCCCAAATAGCAAAACCCCTTCACTACTTTAAGTGTCTCATTTCCTAATCTAATTGCCTCAGCATCATCTGACTTAATTTGACTACATTCCATTATCCTCATTTTGCTTTTGTTGATGTTCATCTTATATCCTCCTTTCAAGATGCTGTCTATTCTGCTCAACTGCTCTTCCAAGTCCTTTGCTGTCTCTCACAGAGTTTCAATGTCATCAGCAAACCTCAAAGGTCTTATTTCTTCTCCATGGATTTTAATTCCTACTCCAAATTTTTCTTTCGTTTCCCTTATTGCTTGCTCAATATACAGATTGAATAGCATTGGGGATAGGCTACAATCCTGTCTCTCTCTCTTCTCAAAGACTGCTTTCTTTTCCTTCCCCTTGACTCTTATAACTGCAATCTGGTTTCTGTACAAATTGTAAATAGCCTTTCCCTCCCTGTGTTTTACCCCTGCCACCTTCAGAATTTGAAAGAGAGTATTCCAGTAAATATTGTCATCCACCGTACCAACGCAGTGGCGTCCTCAGGACTTTGGCCCGGAGAGCATATGCCATTTCCGACGCGGACAGCTTAACCCAAGAACTTGCGCATTTGATGTCTGTTTTTAAGGATAATGGATACTCCGAGAAGCAGATTCGTCGGGCTATGGAGTTTGGACCATCTCTGGAGGTGCAGGAAGAGGAACATGGATCGGTGGCCTTTTTTCCCTATGCAGGAGGTATATCATTTAAGATTGGACGAATTTTAAGGAATTTTAACATCAAAAGTGTGTTCCGACCGCCTTCTAAGATTAGGGCACTACTTGGCTCTGTAAAAGATGATCTGGGGCTTAGGAAACCCGGTGTATACAAAATTCCGTGTCAGTGTGGGAAAACTTACATTGGTCGTTCGATTCGCACAGTTCATGACAGGTGTGTGGAACACCGACGCCATACGAGGCTACAACAGCCGGAAAAATCGGCAGTAGCAGAACACTGTTTAAATGAGGGACACGGCATGAAATATGACGAAACGGTGGTAGTTGCCAACATTTCCAGCTTTTGGAATAGTGTTTATAAAGAGGCAATTGAAATTAGGTTGGCGGATAATTTAATCAGTAGGGTCAATGGGTTTCCTCTGAGCAGGACGTGGAATCCGGTACTATCCCGCATCAAAATTGAACGTTCTTCGGTGCGACCATGAGTGCGATATATCATTGCCGCAAAGTTCTACCAGGGGCGGCGCCCCTTCCCTGTCTTGGAGGGCAGCAACTGTGACGGGCGGCGAACGCGCCGTGTACTGCACGGTGGGCTATATAGGACGTCGTTTTGCAGCCAGGCATTAGTTCTCAGCGGGACTCATCAGCAAGCAGCATTCTCCTGAAGATGGCGACCAGTTGGATCACCGAAATATCGAGTCAAGTTGATTTTAGGATCCGGCAGCAAACCTGAAGAGATTTTCAAGTCAAATATTGTCAAAAGCTTTCTCCAAGTCTACAAATGCTAGAAACCTAGGTTTGCCTTTCCTTAATCTATATTCTAAGATAAGTCATAGGGTTAGTATTGCCTCACATGTTCCAATATTTCTATGGAATCCAAACTGATCTTCCCCGAGGTCGGCATCTACCAGTTTTTCCATTCATCAGTAAAGACTTAGTGTTAGTATTTTGCAGCCAGGGATTATTAAACTTATAGTTCAGTAATTTTTACATCTGCCAACACCTGCTTTCTTTGGGATTGGAATTATTATATTCTTCTTAAAGTCTGAGGGTATTACGCCTGTCTCATACATCTTCCTCACCAGACGGTAGAGTTTTGTCATGACTGGCTCTCCCAAGGTTGTCAGTAGTTCTAATGGAATGTTGTCTACTACCGGGGCCTTGTTTCGACTCAGGTCTTTCAGTGCTGTTAGACTCTTCACGCAGTATCGTATCTCCCGTTTCATTTCATCTACATTCTCTTCCATTTCCATAATATTGTCCTCAAGTACATCACCCTTGTACAGACCCTCTATATACTTCTTCCACCTTTCTGCTTTCCCTTCTTTGCTTAGAACTGGGTTTCCATCTGAGCTCTTGATATTCATACAGGTGGTTCTCTTTTCTCCAAAGGTCTTTTTAATTTTCCTGTAGGCAGTATTTATCTTTTTTACCTACTTGATCCTCTGCTGCCTTCACTTCATCCCTGAGAGTTACCCATTCTTCTTCTACTGTATTTCTTTCCCCCATTCCTTTCAATCGTTCCCATATGCTCTCCCTGAAACTCTGTACAACCTCTAATATAGTCAGTTTATCCAGGTCCCATCTCCTTAAATTTCCCACCTTTTTGCAGTTTCTTCAGTTTTAATCTACAGTTCATAACCAATAGATTGTAGTCAGAGTCCACATCTGCCCCTGGAAATGTCTTACAATTTAAAACCTGGTTCCTAAATCTCTGTCTTACCTTCTAGCATCTCCACGCTTCTTCCATGTATACAACTGTCTTTCATGATTCTTGAACCAAGTGTTAGCTATGATTAAGTTATGCTCTGTGCAAAATTCTACCAGACGGCTTCCTTTTTCATTTCTTACCCCCAATCCATAACCACCTACTACATTTTCTTCTCTCCCTTTTCCTACTATTGATTCCATTCACCCATTACTATTAAATTTTCGTCTCCCTTCACTACCTGAATAATATCTTTTATCTCATCATACATTTCATCAATTTCTTCATCATCTGCAGAACTACTTGACATGGCCACAATAATGCATTCACTATGCTGTTTGTAGTAGCTTACCCACACTCTTATTTTTTTATTCATTATTATACCTATTCCTGCATTACTCCTATTTGATTTTATATTTATAACCCTGTATTCACCTGACCAACAGTCTTGTTGCTCTTGCCAACTAACTCCACTAATTCCCACTATATCTAACTTTAACCTATCCATTTCCCTTTTTAAATTTTCTAGCCTACCTGCCTGATTAAGGGATCTGACATTCCATGCTCCGATCCGTAGAACACCATTTTTCTTTCTCCTTATGATGACGTCTTCTTGAGTAGTCCCTGCCTGGAGGACCGAATGGGGGACTATTTTACCTCCAGAATATTTTACCCAAGAGGACGCCATCATCATTTAACCATATAAAAATGCTGGATGGCCTGGGGGTAAATTACAGCTGTAGTTTCCCCTTTCTTTCAGCCGTTTGCAGTACCAGCACAGCAAGACTGTTTTGATTAGTGTTACAAGGCCAAATCAGTCAATCATCCAGGCTGTTGCTCCTGCAACTACTGAAAAGGCAGCTTCCCCTCTTCAGGAACCACATGTTTGTCTACCCCTCCATTGTGGTTGCACCTACGGTATGGCTATGTGTATTGCTGAGGCACGCAAGTCTCCCCACCAACGGCAAGGTTCATGGTTACATGAATGTAACTTTGAATAATGGGGACGAAAATCCTATTGTAGATGAAATGATTAAAGTGTCATCTACATGGTGTGGTGATATGAGTGAAATGGATGAAAACAGTACTAAAGTGGTTGAGATCGTTAAGGTTAAGGAGGAGGAACCTAGTAGCGAAAGTCAGCAAGGGCAAAAGTTTATGGCAAATTAGAAGTGATGTTAAGACATATTATGAGTAGTTTGAGAAGTATCTGTATGAAGGAAGATATCAATAGGGTGGAAAATAGTATGAAAAAAGACATTAATAGGGTGGAAAATAGTATGAAGGGTGACATTAATAGAGTGGAAAAGAAAACTAACAGCATTAGAACAGATATGGTTAGCTTAAAGGATGAAGTGAAGAAAGAAATTAAAAAGGAGATTGAGATAGTCGGCTCTAATATTTCAGAATTAAATAAGGTGGTTAAGGTAGTACTGAAAGATTGTGATGAAAAGATAAAGAAAGTAGAGCAGTATACGAATGAGAAATAAACATTAATGAGTAGTGAATGTGTAGAAGAGAGAAAGAAGCTTTGTGATGACTACAGTAGATGAGTAGATGCTTCTGAAAAACAGGTTAAAAGTGAAGTCAAACCTGCCAAGAAATTTTGTGCTGAAAGAAGGGTTAAACTTGAGAATCAGATTAAAAATTGTTTTGAAATAGAGGTAGAAACCAAGCGTGCAGTCGTGGTAGAGGAAAAACTGATAAAAGTAAATAAAAATGTAGATTCAAAATTGGCTGAAACAGAGAAAAAGGTGGAAGAGGTACAAAATCTAAAGCATACAGTGTCCCAGACAGCCCTTCATCTGTTAGTTGCAAGAAATTTAATAATTTTGAACCATATGGGGAAGTACATCCAGGGAATTTAATGATTTGCCTGAAACATGGAATGACAAAGAAAAAGTGTTATTTGTGAGAGGTTTTTTGAAAGAGAATGCTTATGGATGGGCAGCTCAGGTAGCTGATAGTTGTACTTCGCAGTTTAGCTTTGAAAAGGCATTTTTAGATGAATATTGGACCAAAGAGAAGCAGCAGAGAATTTTGAGTGAATTTTGGGGAGGAGTGCGATTTGGCTCTAGGAAGGGTACCGTGAAAGCTTTGAACAAACAAACTGAAGTATTTGGACAAAGAGCTAGGTAGTGAATCAATAATTACAGGTTTAGAAAGTAAGTTGCCTCAGAAAGTTAGAGAATTGCTTGTACATGAATTATGTTGATAAAGTGGAGAGGGCGAATCCCTCAGTGGAAGATTGTAGGAGGAATTTTGATGACAATAACTAGGGAGATAATTTCAGGTAAATAGGATGAATAGGACTAATTACAGTATAAATTCAAAGAATGAGTGTGTGGAGGATAGCTAGAATGGCACAGAAAAGGTAGGAGAAATTCAATTACAGAAATGGAGGAGATGACTTTAATTCTGGATCAAACCACTTAAACTAGATAATGCTCCAGTTTTGTCTTGCACTAGAGCAGGTAGTGATGAAGAGCCACTGTTATATAAATGTGCTGTAATCACAGATAAGGGTAATGTAAATGATAGTAGTAAGACAAGTGTAATTTTTAATTCTAATTAGATGTTGAATGATGGTGTGGTTTATCCCATAAAAGGAGAGAAGGAACTTACTATAATAAAATCAAGTGATGAAACAGAGTGTGTTGCTATTGCACAGTATGTCCAAAGTGTCAAAATGAGTGTTATGTTTTAAAGAGAACATAAGGAATTCAGGTGTTTTGCTTTGTGGTCTAATACTGAAAACAAGGATCAACTAATTAGCCAAATATCTGAGGACAGTGAAAGTGACAGTGGGTCCGATTCTGACAGTAGTGGTAATTATAGCAGTGACAAATCCAGTAGTGATGAGGACAAGGTATTTGAATTTATAATTGATAACTATGGCAATGTGCTAAGTAAATAAAGAATAAACGAGGGTAATATTACGCCTAATGAAGAATTTGAGTTCGAGAGTGGTAAAGAGGAAGGGGACCATGCCATCTGTCATTTGACTGTGTCTGATAATCATTTTGGTAAGGAGGATGATAGTTTTTCAAGGGAAAGGATTAATGAGGATTTGTTATATGAAGAAGATCACACAGTAAGTGAAAAGAAAGGGACCAAGATATACATGTTAAGTGTTTATTGGACAGTGCTAGTGATATGAATGGTATTTCACAGGCATTTTTTGAATCTATTAAAAAAACAAAGGGTATAGTGGTGAGGCATGTTTCTAGGAAAAATAAATAAATAAAAAAATAAAATAAAAATCGTGGTACAGGTAAGCTATCAAAGAGTGTGAAATGAGAGATACTATTAACTGTGAAATTGGCAGGACAGCTGTAGGAGTGCAATTTCTTGGTGATTCAAAACCTCAGCATTGATGTAATATTTGGAACTAATTTCTTGTGCAAATAGCAAGTAGGGGGTTCAACATTAGTTGTTGGATTCATTATGTGGTGATAATGCTTACCCCAGCTATCTGTCTTGTTTTTCATGTTTCCCGAGGCAGTCAAACTCTTCTCCTATCCTAGTTTATAAGTGAGTCAGAAGCTTTCTTTCTTTGACTCTCATGTGATTTGTCACAGCAACATACTTTAGTATAGGAATATTCTGGAAAAGGTTTCTCTAGTGTTATCTCTGTATATGTTATATTATGTTATGTTAATGATAAGTAAGGAAGTAAGAGGATGGAAGAAAGTAAAGTGGTACCATGGTCAAAGACTTTCTGAAAAACAATGAAGTAAGGTAAACAGAAAATGAAAGATGTAAGCATATGTGAAGGAGAAGGAGCAGATTATCTAAAAACTATAATTAACATCTGAAGTAATCAGCTCATGAGTGCAGCAGCAGAGGCAGGATGCAGTATAAACCATATTGAATACTAGATCTTAAAATTAATTGTGGTATGACAGAAATGTTTGTGTTCAGTGCACTCAGTATATTGAGATAAATATGTACCTATAAAAATGTGTCATGGTACAGCCTTTTCTAACATTAAGGAATTACAAATTTCAACCTAGTTGCCCGGAGTAATGTACGTAGAAAGAATAAGTAAGAGTTGTATGTATATTGCCTTCAGGGCAGAATCTTAAGCAATTTGATGGAATGTTGTTGTTGTTGCTGTTGTGGTCTTCAGTCCTGAGACTGGTTTGATGCAGCTCAACATGCCACTCTATCCTGTGCAAGCTTCTTCATCTCCCAGTACTTACTGCAACCTACATCCTTCTGAATCTGCTTAGTGCATTCATCTCTTGGTCTCCCTCTACAATTTCTGTGGTGTCACTACCAGACACCACACTTGCTAGGTGGTAGCCTTTAAATTGGCCGCGGTCCGGTAGTATACATCGGACCCGCGTGTTGCCACTATCAGTGATTGCAGACCGAGCGCTGCCACACGGCAGGTCTAGAGAGACTTCCTAGCACTCGCCCCAGTTGTAGAGCCAACTTTGCTAGTGATGGTTCACTGACTTCTACGCTCTCATTTGCCGAGACGATAGTTAGCAAAGCCTTCAGCTACATTATTTGCTACGACCTAGCAAGGCGCCATTATCAGTTACTATTGATATTGTGAAATATGTACCATCCAGACTGACATTCGTCATTATTGGATTAAAGTTAAGTATTCCACCAGCTACGTCCATTGTTTCTAAATTCTAATTTCCTGGTCATGTTCCAGACCTCACTCAAGCCTGCGTGAGCTATAACGCATGCCTTTTGGCCTCCTCCAGGAACACAGTGTTGGCTCTTCTGCCAACCACAACAATTTCTACCCTCCACACTGCCCTCCAATGCTAAATTTGTGATCCCCTTATGCCTCAGAACATGTCCTATCAACCGGTCCCTTCTTCTTGTCAAGCTGTGGCACAAACTCCTCTTCTCCCCAATTCTATTCAACACCTCCTCATTAGTTATGTGATCTACCCAACTAATATTCAGAATTCTTCTGTAGCACCACTTTTTCGAAAGCTTCTATTCTCTTCTTGTCCAAACTATTTATCGTCCATGTTTCACTTCCATACATGGCTACACTCCATACAAATACTTTCAGAAACGACTTTCTGACACTTAAATCTATACTCGATGTTAAAAAATTTCTCTTCTTCAGAAACACTTTCCTTGCCATTGCCAGTCTACATTATATATCATCTCTACTTCGACCATCATCAGTTATTTTGCTCCCCAAATAGCAAAACTCCTTTACTACTTTAAGTGTCTCATTTCCTAATCTAATTCCCTCAATATCACCAGACTTAATTTGACTACATTCCATTATTCTTGTTTTGCTTTTGTTGATGTTCATCTTATATCCTCCTTTCAAGACACTGTCCATTCTGTTCAACCGCTCTTCCAAGTCCTTTGCTGTCTCTGACAGAATTACAGTGTCTTCGGCGAACCTCAAAGTTTTTATTTCTTCTCCATGGATTTTAATACCTACTATGAATTTTTCTTTTGTTTCCTTCACTGCTTGCTCAATATACAGATTGAATAACATTGGGGAGAGCTACTACCCTGTCTCACTCCCTTCACAACCACTGCTTCCCTTTCATGTCCCTCGACTCTTATAACTGCCATCTGATTTCTGTACAAATTGTAAATAACCTTTCGCTCCTTGTATTTTATGCCTGCCACCTTCAGAATTTGAAAGAGAGTATTCCAGTCAACATTGTCAAAAGCTTTCTCTAAGTCTACAAATGCTAGAAATGTAGGATTGCCTTTTCTTAATCTTTCTTCTAAGATAAGTCGTAAGGTCAGTATTGCCTCACGTGTTCCAACATTTCTACAGAATCCAAACTGATCTTCCCCGAGGTCGGCTTCTACCAGTTACTCCATTCGTCAGTAAAGAATTCATGTTAGTATATTCATGTTACTTATTAAACTGATAGTTTGGTAATTTTCACATCTGTCAACACCTGCCTTCTTTGGGATTGGAATTATTATATTTATCTTGAAGTCTGAGGGTATTTCGCCTGTCTCATACATCTTGCTCACCAGATGGTAGAGTTTTGTCAGGACTGGCTCTCTCAAGGCCATCAGTAGTTCCAATGGAATGTTGTCTACTCCCGGGGCCTTGTTTCGACTCAGGTCTTTCAGTGCACTGTCAAACTCTTCACACAGTACCTTATCTCCCATTTCATCTTCATCTACATCCTCTTCCATTTCTATAATATTGTCCTCAAGTGCATCAGCCTTGTATAGACCCTCTATATACTCCTTCTACCTTTCTGTTTTCTCTTCTTTGCATAGAACTGGGTTTCTATCTGAGGTCTTGATATTCATACAAGTGGCTCTCTTTTCTCCAAATGTCTCTTTAATTTTCCTGTACGCATTATCTATATTGCCCCTAGAAAGATAAGCCTCTACACCCTTGCATTTGTCCTCTAGCCATCCCTGCTTGGCCATTTTACACTTCCTGTCGATCTCATTTTTGAGATGTTTGTATTCCTTTTTGCCTGCTTCATTAACTGCATTTTTATATTTTCTGGGTATTTCTTCTGTTACTCAAGGAATTCTACTGGCCCTCGTCTTTTTACCTACTTGATCCTCTGCTGCCTTCACTTCATCCCTGAGAGTTACCCATTCTTCTTCTACTGTATTTCTTTCCCCCATTCCTGTCAATTGTTCCCTTATGCTCTCCCTGAAACTCTGTACAACCTCCGGTTTAGTCAGTTTATCCAGGTCCCATCTCCTTAAATTCCCACCTTTTTGCAGTTTCTTCAGTTTTAATCTACAGTTCATAACCAATAGATTGTGGCCAGAGTCCACATCTGCCTCTGGAAATGACTTACAATTTAAAACCTGGTTCCTAAATCTCTGAATTACCATTATATAATCTATCTGATGCCTACTGGTATCTCCAGGATTCTTCCATGTATACAATCTTCTTTTATGATTTTTGAACCAAGTGTTAGCTATGATTAAGTATTGCTCTGTGCAAAATTCTACCAGATGGCTTCCTCTTTCATTTCGTAACCCCAATCCATATTCACCTACTATGTTTCCTTCTCTCCCTTTTCCTACTGATGAATTCCATTCACCCATGACTATTAAATTTTCGTCTCTCTTCAACACCTGAATAATATCTTTTATCTCATCATACATTTCATCAATTTCTTTATCCTCTGCAGAGCTAGTTGGCTTATAAACTTATACTACTGTAGTAGGCATGGGCTTCGTGTCTATCTTAGCCACAATAATGTGTTCACTATGCTGCTTGTAGTAGCTTACCCGCACTCCAATTTCTTTATTCATTATTAAAGCTACTCCTGCATTACCTCGATTTGATTTTGTATTTATGACCCTGTATTCACCTGACCAAAAGTCTTGTTCTTCCTGCCACTGAACTTCACTAATTCCCACTATATCTAACTTTAACCTATCCATTTTCCTTTTTAAATTTTCTGACCTACCTGCCTGATTAAGGGATCTGGCATTCCACGCTCCGATCCGTAGAATGCTAGTTCTCTTTCTCCTAAAAACATGTCCACTTGAGTTGTCCGCGCCGGGAGATCTGAATGGGGGACTATTTTACCTCTGGAATATTTTACGCAAGAGGACGCTATCATAATTTAACCATACAGTAAAGCTGCATGCCCTCGGGAAAAATTACGGCTGTAGTTTCCCCTTGCTTTCAGTCGTTGGCAGTACCAGCAGAGCAAGGCCGTTTTGGTTAGTGTTATAATGCCAGATCAGTCAATCATCCAGACTGTTGCCTGTGTAACTACTGAAAAGGCTGCTGCCCCTCTTCAGGAACCACACGTTTGTCTGGCCTCTCAACAGATACCACTCCTTTGTGGTTGCACCTACGGTACGTCCATCTGTATCGCTGAGGCACAAAAGCCTCCCCGCCAACGGCAAGGTCCATGGTTCATGGGGGGAAGTTTGATGGAATACTGTGAAATAATAGTTCTTCTAAGTGATAATTTTGTCTGATCAGTAATGAGAGTTAAGTTTGCCTTAGCATAAGGATCTGTTACTGTTGTGTGTTTTTCAGTAGAGTCAGATTTGCCTCAGATAAGCACAGCAGGTGTTTATTTATTAGATAATGAAGCACTAATGAAATAATAAAATAATGAGTAATGTTAGGGTCTTAACGGTTAGGGAGCCTGTCTCTGCTGTAGGATTTTTGTTTTTTTGTTTTTTGTGTGTGAAATGCACTCCACTAGTTTACGAAGTAAGAAAAATGAGTAAAATAATGGAGCTGACGGACATGATTAATGAAGAAGATAACTGTATACAAACAAATGTTGTGTAACCATATTGGTGATCAAATTTTGAACTAGGCTACATTGGGTACTGTGTGTATTGTGCAGTTCATGACTGCACGTGGGAATGAGAGCTTAACAGAAAGAGCAATATTTTAGTGAGGTACAAGTCATATAATGCTGCATCATTGGGTCTAAAGGTTATATGAAAACTTCTATTTGTGTTCTGAGGAATTATGGGCTAGAAGTGGTAATACTGTAATGAAGAAAAGCAATATTGCTGATTTACTGATAACTATGGTGCTAAACTGATGTGAACATTCTGACAGATTAACTATTTGGTAGCATTTTGTGAGGATTTAATTTTCTGGTTGAATGAGAGTAGTAGTGCTCAGAGTTAGGTGGAGAAATGGGGCTATGATGTGGTATAGCTTCCATCCCCTTAATTTTATTTGAGTAGTAATTAAGTTATGTGATGGTGACTCAATTCATTTTCATAATGTAATGATTAGTAAATCAGTGCTCCTGCACATCTTGAGTTTTTGCTATTTTGGAAGTGGGAAAGAAACAAAAGTCTTTCAAGTTTAACCAGTTTAAGACAGAGTTATTAATGTTTTGTAGTATAATGTGTACTTGATTTTCCAATTTTTACTATTACCCACCTTTTGTACTATAGTCAATTTTAGTGATAACTATTGTGATGTTATGAGAACTGTGTAATGTATCTGTTTATGAAGTAATGACTATCAATTTTAGTGTGAAACATTTTTTATACTTAAGTTGTAAATAAAAGTAAATGTACTAAAGTAGGGTATTTTGTCTAATTTTTTTGTGTACTGTGGTGGAGGAAAACCACTTCTAAGGCAACTGCTAGCAGTGCATTTCCTTACTAACTGCCACTACTACCCTGGAAATGTTGAAGGTATGGCCAACTTGGTGAGAAAATACATGAAAAACACTAAACATTGGGCAAGTGAAATTTTCTGTCTAAGAAGTGAAATGAAATGCACGGTGTAATTTAACTTTTTGCAACCCATGAGGATTTTTGTTTTTTAAAAAAGCAAGATAGGACTTGTATAAAATGATATGTATCTTTGAATGTAATCCTTGTTTACCCAAAAAGGATATCAGTTATGATGAAGATGCATAATTTTTGTTAAAAGTATAACTTGTGGATATTTTATGACATTGTATGATACACTGTACGTAAATATTTCTTATGGGGATTTTCATTTAGCCAGTTCATATACGTATTAATTTGAAAATACATATGTATTGCAGCTTCTGATAGGGAGATTTCTTATGTAATATTTTTTGTGTGTGTAGATTGCTAAACCCAATTTCTGGGGTCATTTGTGATCATTTAATTGCCCAGTTAGCTATTTGATATATCTATTTGGTCAGTCCAGTGAGTGGGTGACGTGATGAAGCAAGCTGGGATAATTTTACTTCCCCTCTTATTTTGCCATCTGCCTCCTTAAAATTAATTTTTTCACTTTTAACTAATTACCATTAACAGACATGAGTATAATCTGCCTTTTCATAAAACAAATAATTTGGCCCTCAGTTTTAAAGAATAGAATACTAGGTTTAATTTTGTGCTTAGTTTATGTACGTAATTGATTTTCTAATTTATTTTGATCATGCCTAGTTAGTATCTTTTGTTATAGAATGAAATCAGTAATTGTTTCACAACTTAAATTCTATTGTTGACTTATAAACAAATATAAATTCTGTACTAATTATAAACATTTGAACAACAAATAGTATTCTTAAAGGATCTATTTAGATCTACTCCAAATGTGTTAGCAAAGCTAGCCCTTAATTAATTCCAAAGTAATTAACAGTTGTGTCAAAAGTATTGTTTGTATGACGATATCTGTTGATTTCATCATTTAAACAAATAATTCGGTCTAACTCTTTTACTAGAAGAAACTGTTAAAAAGAGCCAATTTTTCGATGTATTCAGCTAATTTAATGAGTTAAGTTTTAATTGTAATTTCTGTAAATTAAACATCAAACAATCTATAGTTTCAGTGCCTGTTATTGTGAGTATATATAAGAGCCTGATTTTTGGTCATGGGACTGTTAGCCCATGGCTGAATTTCAGACGAGAAACCTGTAATGATAAGTGTCTGTTCCACGCATACCTTTTTATTCTTCAAGAAGTGTGAAATGTGTGGTTGGGCTTTCACTGCTTGTAGATGTTCAACAGTAAACTATTGTAGCAGTATGTGGATGTTTGCCTGCAAACTATTAATGAGGCTTATCGAAAGTTAAGCAATAGTGCCCTGGCCATTTAACTGTGAAAGTAAAGAACTGTGAATCACAAATGTGCACCTGTTGGCTACATCATGTAAAGTAGTCTGTGTTGAATTTCCACCCCCATTTTTCAGCCAGTATAGCAACGCTGTGTGTCGATACTGTGGACCATCAACGAAGAAATAAAGCATGTGAATATCACACACTCAAGACCTGGAGCCATATCTGATGGTTCCCCACGTCACAATGACAATAGTAACACTGCTATGCTTCTCCTAAACTATGAAAGAATGGGACCTCTCCCCAGGCCATTGCCGTACTTACCAACAATCTTTATCCAGTGTGGCACAGAACCATGATTTATCACTGAACACAATGCAAAGCTTCCTAATTAAGGCACTATTTGAAGCACAGTCATTTGTTTTCTGTTCCATTTGATTATAATTCCTCTTCAGCCTTAGTGGCCATCTTACCAATCCCTGTTCCAGCTGTTACCGCTAGTATTTGACCAGTGATGCATGATGACACACGATGTATCAAGAAGTCCATTACTTATTTTTGTGTAGGGGTTATGATGTTCTTGATGAATTATATGATGATTCTTCCTTGTGGTGGTCAGATGGGGTTGACCAGAACCTTGCCAATGAGTGCAACCCCTCTTACATACCCATGCAGTCCAATACTGCACCACTGTCACATTCAAATGCCCTACACATCTATAGCCATTTTAACTTTCACAGAGAATTGCAATTCATACCCATCAATAGCGTGTACATGTATGAAGTCACATTGACATCTGACAATGCCACCTGTGTGCTTCACTTTTTGTTGGGCAGTGTACTTAGTCTGTCTGGTGATGAATGAGCTGGGATGACAAGCACCTATTTCTGTTCCATTTGATTGTAATTCCTCTTCAGCCTAAGTGGCCATCTTACCAATCATCTTGGTAGAATCTTCTGGCTTGTCAGTCATTATAAAGAATACTGATCATAACAACAAGTGAATGTACTGTCTTATAATAAATAATAAACAGGGTTAAATTTTATTGATGGACCACTCAATTTCATGGCACCCTTTCTCATTCATAAGGTAATTCTTCTCCGACTTGGAGGTACTAGAGGCATAAGCAATCACTCTTTGAGTGCCCTTCTCAATTGTCACGTTAACTGTTCCTCATAAAATTTGTTTACTCCCAGCCATATTTGTGGGAAAGTAATAGCCATTTCACCTGTCACAGAGAACTGCAACTCATACCCATCAATGGTGTGTACATGTATGAAGTCACATGGATATCTGACCATGCCATCTGTGTGATTTGCTCTTCTTGTTCGGCAGTATGCTTAGCCTGTCAGGTGCCAGAAGTAATTTCACAATGCAACATTGTTCACAGGATGACAACTGTTTGCAATTCTCAGATGAATGGCACCATAGAATATCTGAAGAAGACATTGATAGATACAATCTCTGTTCTTGGACGTCAGTCAGAGAGACTAGGATACAAAGCTGCCTGTACTAAAATTCAGATACAAGACAGGAAATATTGCAGGTTTGCCACAATTTTTCATTTTCCTAATGAAGAAACTCAAATAACAATGTGTACTTTGATTTTCTTTCAATTGGGTAATGCTGATGTATGCATACAGAATGTGAACAATAAGTTGAGGACAGTGAACACAACAATGCCAAAAAGCAATCTGGCTGCTACAGCTCAGGTTGCCTAACGTGAATTTTTACACCTGTGCAGAAGGGTGGGCTCTCAGAAATATTATTACAGCACGACATTGGCTGTCTCATAGTTCTAAGGCATAGGTCAACAATAGGAGCTTTCGATACTTGAATGTTAGGTTATCTATGAGAATACAAACACCCACTATCACTGCTGTACAAAGGACCAATAACTAAATTCAGATCCAGGAAGCTATGGTGCACTGTGAAGGAGTGGGTCTCTATTTTGTAAGGAGAGGTAGGAATGCCATGAGCTGTACACCACCCATTGTGATACAGTGGTTACAGTAGATGGCTGGTGATGTGTGGGTCAACCATTTGATTACTGCACCCTATGAAATTTCCTAGAACATTTTATGTTATGTGTAAATTAGAGCACTGACGCAAGCAGTTCAGCTCTATCTGCACTTCAGCTCTATCTGTACACCCCCCAAAAAAATGGCAATGGCACATGGCTGCTGAATGGCCACCCATCCATGTGCAGCCCATGCCCAACAGCTCTTAGCTTTGGTGATCTGGCGGGAACCAGTGTATCCACTGCAGCAAGGCCATTGCCAAACCCTTTACAATTGGTGACAGTAATATTCGACATTTTTTTTTCCTTCCTTTTTTTCAGGCTGTATTATTTAATATTCAAAAATCCATAGCAATTATTTTTCTAGGACCTACTACTAGCCATGATTCTCTGACATATTCATCTCACATACCTATGCTCCTGTGCCCATCTGAGTGCCACATCATCTATTATGAGATCTATTATGAGTCATAACACCACAAATTGTAGACTGCACTGTTCGAAAGATAATTGATGGTATTATTCATGCTGCTCCAAGATTAAGGAGACAAATAGCAAAAAAAAAAAAAAAAGGGCACAGATAATAAGTATCGGGAAGTCTTCCGGCACCTGATAACTTACATTTTTCTGTTTATTATGTAGTAGCTTACAGCTAAACAAAACTAAATCAAAAGTTTCATTGTTAGTAAAAAATTATTTTGACTAAGACACTTTTGGAAACTGTACAAAAATTTGATTATGCGGATGCACACCTGAAGATAGGAACGAAAGCAAAATTTAAATTGAATTAGTAATTCATTCAAGAAGATGAGAAAAATGAAAATATATGAATGGAATATGCTGTTGTATAGGATTGAGACCAGGACACAGGGAACATTGTCAAAAAGAACTAAAGCTTTCAAAATTTGATGCTGCCATAAAATGCTGACTCTATGTTGATTAAAATGGCAATGTGTGAAGTACTGAATGAATGGAACAACAGGGAAAGACCCAGGCAGAAAGATATTGAACTGCTGATGGACAATATAGGACAGAAGGAGAGACTCATTACAGACAGATAACAAAGAAAAGTGACTAGCCCTATTGCAAACAAACTCACAGCTTAAATGGAAGAAGACACATTCTGATCTTTGCAGCTGTTAAAAGGCAGTTACGATGTGAATTACCACATATAACTAAGTTAAGGAATACACTTTGTGTATATTTATATCTTATCCCATTCGTGGTGCACATGTTAATGTGATGTCAGAAACATGATGAAATTAATGTCATGTGTGGATGAGTGCCTACGGTTCTCAAAAAATAATTACAGATCACTTTTCACATTTGTTGGCAACACTATACAGTACAGTTTCATTTTGATGTCTTACCATGAATGGTTTATCTCACAGTGGTTCAATGGAAAAATAAAACAAACCTGTTATTACTGTTTCAGAATTGTATTTTAAATTAATGGCATGAGTTTACAATATACAATAGTGATTTAATATTCTATAATTTAAGAGCCATCCCTTTATAGAGAAATGGCTAATCAAAAAGTTGTTTTGACATGATCATGATATGTGATAATGGGTGACTGATCTAAAACAGTCTTTTAGTTTTCTGGTGTGCATTAGGCAAGGTACAATCTGACTAATATAAATAATAATGAAGGCACACCAGTTCTTGGTAACATGCCTTTACTCAAAGCAAATACATATCTCATTAACATCATTATGACTGCAATTGTTGAAGCTGTCAAATGATTGTACACATACAAAATAAACTGATGACTGTATTAGTATCACTGTTTATTTAACTTCTCTAGCTCATTGTTGATTATATTTGCAGTTTCAGCCTCTGCTACAATAGAGAAATGTGTTCCAGTAATAGTGTGGATTCCAACAATATTTTTGCACATCTGAAATGTAAAAGAGAAACATAAGCTAGCTTTTAATCTATATCTTGGGAAGGCTGCTAAGGATACAGCATCTATTTGTCATCATAAAAGAGAAACATTGACATGAAAAAAAAATGAAATTAATAGTCACTTAATGTTTTAAAACTATTTTGCTTAAAGTAAGTGAGTGTTTCAAACAGTGGTCAAATATATACAATTACTTCTCTAACCTTATTCTGCATAAAAGGGTGTTTCACACAAGGCTCTTACAGAATAAAAGTCCATCACAATATATTGTTTCAAACATCTGCCAGTCCAGCACTTAAATCTCACCAAAGTTCCCATGAGGAGAGTACAGGGAGTCAATATTACTCCAGCAGTCATACTACACAAATATAAAATTTTACGTACAGGTGCCAAATAGTAGATATTGAGAGGGAAAAAAGAAAAGAAAAAAGATGATAGGAAGAAAGAAACGTGATATAGGAAATCCATTTTATATAACAACAAAGGAAGATTATGGGCCAGGGTCTTGCTGGTAACCCTGCTATAAGAAATGAAATGGCTAAGGCCTGGAAGGAAATTCTCCTTAGCTGAGTGGTTAGTGTGTCTGACTGCTCAGGTTAGATTCCTGGCTGCATTGGAGACTTTCCCTGTGCAGGGTTTGCTTGTTATGTTGTCCTGATCATCATTTCATCATCAACACCCCAGTCATCCAATGTGGTCTCAACTAAAAAAGACTTGCAACTTGGCGGCCAAACTTCCCCAGTCTGGGAATCCCAATGACCAATGCCAGATGATCATTTCATTCCACTCCGTTATGAAACGAGCTGTCTTGGCATCTGCTTTAAGCAGTCTGGAGAAAACACAGGCAATGTCAGCTGGCCTCCATGTTTATCTGATTTGATGCCACTGGACTACTTTTTCTTTGGTATAACTCAAAGGCAAAATCTATGCATAAATTGCAGTGACCCAAAAGAATTTAAAACATCACATTGTTATAACCTATTGAATGATATTGAAGAAATCTCTTCAGTCTATCCAGAAATCACTGTGCCAGTAACTACCAATATGAATTACAGTAGGTAGTGGGTATTTCAACAGTTGATGATATGAACAGAATTTTATGGATGTTTTTTTAACTACATTCTTTTGTGATTTATGTTTTGTGCTGAAGTAATTTTGCATTCTAAATCTATATCTTGAAATTAAACTCGTGAGTCATAATTATTATTTAACAGTTTCCCTTCCTCAATGCCTTGTGTGAAAAAAGAGAACAGAACTGTCACTGTAGTTTACTGGCGACTCATCCTTATAAGCTATGCCATTTGCTTTCCAGTTGGTGTACTGGTCCAGTCACATGAAGCCAAGTGTGATTATTCTTTACTGTAAATTAAAACTTTTCTTCATTATTCTGCTGTTGGGAGATGACTCTCTTAGCTGCATCAAACTTGAGCACCTCATCAGTCTGACAC
Organism: Schistocerca gregaria; assembly: GCF_023897955.1. Classification (NCBI taxonomy): domain Eukaryota; kingdom Metazoa; phylum Arthropoda; class Insecta; order Orthoptera; family Acrididae; genus Schistocerca; species Schistocerca gregaria. Next base: position 169,344,816 of record NC_064927.1, on the reverse strand, counting down.
AGCAGTTCCGTATAACACAAACAGTTTTATTAACTATGTTTCACTTTTGTGTAAGGCTACACTCCAAACAAATAATATCTAAAATGTCTTCCTATCTCTTAGATTGCTTTAGGTGTTAGAATACTTTTCAATGATTTTCTTGGTATTGAAAATCTGCATTTTACATCCTCTTTACTTCTGCCTTCATAAGTTATTTTTCAACCCAAATTTGAGGACATGCTGAAAAGTAATGCCTCTCAATTTTTAATGTGTAAATGCTGAAAGTTTTTTTTAAAAAGAAAACAAACATTCTACATCTTTATTATTCATGTCTATATATTTGCAGCCCTCTGCCACTATAGGATTTTGAATTCAGCGTGTAATATGGTGGTGTGTAACATAACTAGGTCAGTTCATGAGAAACAGTGAGCTCTAATTGAGTTCTGAATTCAAAGAGTTTGTCCACCCACAGAGATTCTCTCCTTCAGCATGATAATGCCAGACTGCACATGAGCATTGCAACAATTCAAACTCTGTAACTCCAAAGATCAAGAGAATTACTGAGGAGAATAACTATACTAGCACACTATACTTCTCACTGGAAGAATTAGAAACCGCTATATGCTCATGCTCAACAAAGAACAATAAAGCTGCTGGATTAGATGACTTGAGGATGGAACAGATAAAAATGTTTGGACCAGCAACCATGAAGTGAATCCTAGATATGATGAACACCTGTGTCTCAAGATTGCAAGTACCAAAGATCTGGAGGAAAACCAAAGTTGTGGCCTTACTGAAACCTGGGAAAGAACCAACAGATATAAAAAATTTCTGACCGATATCACTCCTAGGCCATCTATATAATGTTTTAGAGAGGATGATCCTGAATCAAATCTCGGACCAAGTTGACCAAACACTGATCAGAGAACAATCATATTTCCACTCTGAGAGATCTTGTTGTGGATAGTTCTTGAACTTGACACAACACATAGAAGATGGATATGAACATGTGCAGATCACCAGTGTCCCTTTTGCTGATCTTACTGCCGCATATGACACCATCAATCACAGGAAACTTTTAACAAAGATTTATGCCACCGCAAAAGACTTCCACCTACCACAGGTTATGAGATGTCTACTACAAAACAGACATTTCTTTGTTACTCTACAAAACAAGAGGAGCTGATGGAGGACACAGAGAAATTGTATCCCCCAAGGAAGTGTACTAGCCCCAATGTTGTATAATAGTTACACTAATGACCAGCCAGTTAGTCCTATCACAAGATCGTTCATTTACGCAGATGACACAGCACTTGCTGTACATGGCAGAACTTTTGAGGAGGTGGAAGGAAAACTCACAACAGGTCTTAAGGCACTATCTTACTATTATGATAGCAACTACCTGAAGCCAAACCCCTCTAAAACACTAGTGTGTGCATTCAACTTAAAGAACGGAGAAGTTCAGAGAAAACTGAGAATAACCTGGAGAGATCAACTGCTAACCCACTGTGACACCCCAAATTACTTTGGAGTAATTTTGTACAATTCCCTCACCTTCAAAGAACACTGCCCAGATACAAAAATGAAAGTCTGTGCTAGGAATAACATTATTAGGAAACTGACAAGCAACAACTGGGGAGTACATCCACATGTCCTCCATACATCTGCCCTTTCTTTGTGCTTCTCCACTGCTGAGTATGCAGCACCTGTATGAGAGAACTCCATCCATGTTAAACAGGTACATATTGCACTTAATGAAAGAAGATGAATTATAACCGGCTGCTTGTTGGCAAACCCTGTTAACAAAATCTACTACCTCATGGGCGAAGCACCTCCAGACATCCATTGGGGAAAGGCTGCTGAAATAGAAAGAAAGAAACAGGAGATGGACCAAAGACACCCCCTGTTAGGAGGAGAACATCAAACACAAAGACTCAAATTGAGGAAAAGTTTCCTTTGGACTATGCAACCAATTCAGACAACACCTGCAAACCATCAGATACAACTCTGGCATAGCTTATCATCAGAGAAATACTGGGACTACCAAAAATAAGAACTTGCTGCAGGTCATCACCTCCCACACTAGTTCACCTCCCATATGAGATGTGGAAAATCCTCAATAGACTGAGAGCTGGAGTTTCTTGGTGTAAGTGAACATGAAGAAATGGGGATACATCTCAGGGGATGAACTGTGTGAGTGCGGCGAACCTCGAGACCACCTGCACCTACTCAACTGCACGAAGCTATCAGAACCTGTTTCCACGGATGATCTGTTTGTCGCCAATGATAAGGGAGTCTGTGCAACGGAATTCTGGGCAGCACATGGAATATAAATATGCACATACACTTTGTAATCATTGTATATATGTATGTTCTGTTCTGAACATGAATAAATAAACAAAAAACAGTCCAATGCCTCTGGCTTGCTGTCATCGATCATCTTCCACACAGTCCTGATATGGTTCATCTAATTTTGATCTGTTTCAAAAACTGAATGAACACCTTTTAGGACTTCTCTTTGATAGTGATGAAGCGGTGCAAGCAGATGTGAGGTTTTGGCTTCATCAAGAAAGTGAAACATTCTGCAATGAGAGTAGTCTCTAGTTGGGAGAAATGTGTTCACCACTAGGGTGACTATGTTGAGAAATAAATATGAAGACATAAAGAATAAATATGTAGACTGTTAATAACACTTGTATCATTTAAAAAGCTTTAACCATTTTCACATAAAAAATTGAGAGGTAGTACTTTTCAACAAGCCCTGGTAACAAAAATGATCTAATACTTTTAGTGTCTCATTTCATAATGTAATCCCTCGTTATCACGTGATTCATTTTGACTTCATTCCATTGCTCATATCCTTTGCTGATGTTCATATTATAATATTTTTTCAAGATACTATTAGTTCCGTCCAATTACACATTTTTTAGCTTTACTAATTGCTCAGTGGGAAAAAAGAGGTGTGTGTGTGTGTGTGTGTGTGAGAGAGAGAGAGAGAGAGAGAGAGAGAGAGAGAGAGAGAGAGAGAGAGAGAGAGAGAGAGAGAGAAGCAAAGCTGCTGAATAACTTATTTTTAATTGTACCATCAGTTTCAGTCAGAGATCATTTTTCAGTAAAGCTTTTGTTAGTAACATGTGTCACATATATATCATAAAACAGCTGTCAAAGGTATATTACATTATATTTTGACATGTGACTGAAACTGGTCATACAGTTGAAAATAAGTTATTCACCAGCTTCATGTGTTACAACGACTTATCGAAGCTGTGTAGCCCAACAAACAAAAGCTGTCTTAAGCTGCAGTCTGGTTTTTGTATGAGCTGTAAACAGCTTTTTACTGCCTGTATTTTATCCTTGATAACTTGGGGTGATTACAAAGAATGTAAACCAGTAAATATGCTAACAATCTTTCTTCAATGTATTTTCTAAGACAACTGGAAGGGTCAGTATTGGCTTGCAAGCTTTTACATTCTTCTGGAATCCAATCTGGTCTCTCCCTGGCTGGTGTCTGCCAGTGTATCCACTACTCTGCAAAATATTTTATGTTTGTAATTTGCAACCATGACTTGTTAAATTGGTGGTTTGATAATATATGGACCTGCCATCTTTTGTATCAGGATTATAGGATGGCTGATCAAGGGGAGAGGACTAAATAGTGGAAACATCGGTCCCATCAGATTGGGGAAGGATGGGCAAGAAAGTTTCTGTGCTCTTTCAAAGGAACCATCTCAGCATTTGCCTGAAGCAATTTAGGGAAATCATGGAAAACCTAAATCAGGATGGCTGGACACATGTTTGAACTGTCGTCCTCCCTAATGTGAGTCCAGTGTGTTAAGCAATGTACCACATTGCTCGGTCAGGATTATTAAGTTCTTCTAGAAATCTGAGAGTATTTCAACTGCCTCATGTAGCCAATGCTCAGATGGAACAGTTTTGTCATGGTTCATTCTTCCATGGATATTAATAATTCTAATTAATAATTCTAATGTGGTCTACACCTGGTGCCTTGTTTCGACTTATCTCTTTTCGTGCTCTGTCAAATTTTTCTCTCATGTTTCTATATATTCATTTCATTTTTCAGCATTTTCTTCTTTCTCCTTCACTGTGCTCTCAAAATCCATACAATTGTTTCTCTTTTCTCCAACGATTCTTTCCATTTTTCTACCATCAGTCATCTACGTTGTCCATAAACATCCTTACTTCTACAACTTTGCATTTCTCCTTTAGTCTTTCCTGTTCTTCCATTTTGAACTTCTTGTCAGTCCCAGGTTTTAGATACATGTATCCCATTTTGCCTGTTACATTTATTGCCTTTTTATATTTTCTGTTCAGTCACATTTAATATGAGTTTTGTACTAAGCCTTGTCTTCGGCTTTCAAAGCTACCCATTTATCTTCTATTCTATTCCTTTCTCTTTTGAGTCAATTTTGTCAAAACCTCCCTTTGAAACTTTCAACAACCTCCGTTTCTTTCAGTTTATCAACTTCTCATTACCTTACCTTCCTCACATCTCATTACCTTAACCTCCTACCTTTCAGCAATTTATTTAGCTTTAGTCTAAAATTCACAATCTATAAATTATGGTTAGAGCCTATGTCTATCTCTGGAAATGTTTTCCAGTTTAAGATCTGGTATCTAAATCTCTATCTTAGCATTATATAATCTGTCTGAATCTCTCCAGTGTCTCCAGGTCTTTACCACATATACATCCTTCTTTCTTGTTAGCAATGACTGAATTGTGCTAAGTGCAAAATATATAGCTTGACTTTTCATTACAATATATATTCATCTACTATTCTGCCTAATAATTTCAATCTCTAAATAATGTTCTATATAATTCTTCATCTAAGAAAACTTAAATACAGTTATGTTGCTCTTTAACAAATGTGAGATACTGAATGTTTTATATTGCCGATGTTCGCTGTATTAAATGTACATACAATGTAATCCTATGAGATAAAATAATAATCAAACAAAAATTTAGTAACCCCTGTGAACATGAAAATGAAAGAAACAGACATACTGATATGCGTAACATTGCACACATCTGGAAAGCATACCTCTGACAGGGAAGCTGCCGATATGACAGACTGATCATATGAAATTCCATAACAACCCAATATGAGGACACTTCACACACCTGTAAGATTTATTTGGAACTGTGTGTAATATTATAATGGTGCAATGATGTAGTGATACTTGGGCACAATTCACAATTGTACTTACATCAGTTTCAATAAGGAAATACTATCGTTTTGTTTTGGAAACTAATGGAAAATTTAATCTGTTGTCACACTATGCTGATTTTGGATGCTTTTCTTTTGAGCTTTGGCAAAAATACCTAAATTAGTACCAGGAATAAAAGCACTTTACTGGTTCTACACTGCAGCAGTCACAGGCATTGCAAGCTGTACCAGCATTTTAGTAATTTATGGGGATCAGGAAGACTGGGAAGTATATCAAAAATACAACACATTTTCAGGCAATTAACATCAAATAGATGGATCATCAGCAGGCCTTTTTCCTTTCTATGAATCCACTGTTATATTACTTGGTTCAAACATTAGCTCCACATCCATTCTCTCATTAGCTCCACATCAATTCTCTCTGTGGTACCATTGTCCAAAATATCCTCTTTATTATGCGACCATTTTTCCATAAAAATGTATTGGTAGCAGAAAGGCCATAATTCTTGAACACCTCAGGTCAGATACTGTAAGTTATGCATCTTTGATTTCAGATTTACAGTAGTTGAGTAGAAGATGTGTGTATGTGGTCAACAATATGTGGAAAGTTTCATACATGATGTAGTTATTTGCTTAGCCACAGATTGTTCATGAATCTGAAGTATTGCGAGCTGTGCAACAAAATTTTCAGCAGACTTTGCCATTTCACATATGGCCCAGAGGTGTACAATGGGTTTCTGTAATAAATTCAAAAGTGGTAAACAAGATTCATTCAGTGGCAGCTGAACAGCCTCCATCTCCACAAATGCGGACATTGTTCATGGTGATATGCTTTGTTTCCAAGTTATCCATACTTTTTTTCCATGCATCTCAGATGGTAATGTCCACATTAAGAGGATGGGTATTATAAGTGTTTATGCAGATGTTGTACTGCAGCATGGTGGCACTGGGCATCAGCTCCAGCCAATTCAAACATTTCAGGAGATGATCAACTGCTGCCAACAACAAAATATTGTTACATGCTGTGAAGGTGTGAAGGCATTCCAGCGACTCTTCTGTTTGATACCAGTGCCTCAGATTCAACCATTAGCCAGTCTGCATATTTTAGTGTGGATGGTGTCTTACTCAGTCAAGTGCAACAGGTCATGAAGTGGAATTATTAGGTCATGTGCAGTTGACAAGTCACTTATAATGATGTATCTTGTACATCATAATTTTTGGTTGCAGTGGGTCTGTTGGTCGAGAACATTTTTTGTCTCAATGTGCTTCTGCCTTTGGATTTTCATGGGCTCATCGGTACACTGTGAAGCCATTGATACACTTTGCATGCAATTTGCACCCTAATTTAACTTTGGTGAAGCCAACCGCAAGTTTTCAACATTACAAATCTTGCCTGATTCTTTTGGTTGTTGAGGGTGAGCCTCACTGTGAATGCTTTTCTCAAACATGGGATGAGTTTGTTGATGTTCATAAGTAGTTGGAAACTGCTCTGACCAATGACAAATGATTGGCAGCTGTTGGTAATTAGTGTGTTGGAGCAGTTCCCAGAGTTTTGTGCCTGTGATACCTGTACCAGAGATACCTTAAGTACTGCCCTATCCTGTGGATCTTGTCTCCTCTGCAGAAAGCACAGAACCTGTTGTTACTCACCAACTTGACTGCAAGTGGCATAGCAGTGGTAGATCTAGGCATCCTGTACAGGCTGGACATAGACCAGGAAGGATTCAGGGTGTAATGCTGAGCCCCCTAACCAACAAGTTTGAGGTGGTCCCTTTCACTGAAACTGAAACATCGGGACTCACTTCATCTGTTTTGGGGAAACCAATTTTGACTGGTGTCTAGCAAAAGCAAAAGTGTAGGGGGGGGGGGGGGGGTATATTAATTGTCAGCAGTTCAAATATATGGTTAATGACGGTATCCCTTACGGAAATGCCAGCAAGGAATAGGAAAGGACAACACCAGGAATACTCAGTGTTTATGCTGGGGGCCTCATTCAACATGAATGAGGCTACTCCAGTAGCCACTGAGAGAACAGGGTGCAATCAACCATGGATTGTGGAAAGATGTTTGTTGTCTGGGCCCTTTGGTCATATTTGGGGCATTCCAGCGAGTGGCAGAGAAGGTTGAGAAGACCAGCCTTGTGCATGGAGTTTCAATGAAGTTCACAATTTGCACCATTCTTCCCAGAACTGATAGTGGCCCTTTGGTTCTGAGATGATTTGAAGGACTGAACCAGAGGCTTTGATGGTTCTGTGACAATATAGGTTGCGACTTCCTGGATGTGGGCCATATGATTGAGAACTGTACAAATTCTAAGTACAAAAAGCTGGTTGAAACTTGAAACTGTTGTAGTGAGATTTTTGGGAAACATTTAAGTTTATATTGAAAGGATTGACTAATGGGAAATGGAAGTGGTGTATTTGTCACAAGAGACAAGAAACTCAAATCCACTGAATTAGAAATTGAGGCTGCATGTGAGACTATTTGGGCAAGGCTCCGCATCAGGGGTGAGTATAAAATGGTAATTGGACCCTTCCATTATTGAGCAGATTCAACTTCTGATTTCACTGAAAACTTCAGAGAAACACTCAGTTTGTGTGTATGTATGTTCCCCAACCATACTGTTATCATCAGTGGTGACTTTAATTATACAACTATCAATAAGGAAAATTACAGGTTTTTGTAAAGGTAGGTGTGATAAGACATGGTTGAGACATTACTAAATGCCTTCTCTAAAAAGTACCTGGAACAGATAGTTAGGAACCCCACTCATGATGGAAACATATTGGATCTAATGGCAACAAATAGACCTGACCTCTTTGGGGATGTCTACATTGCAACAGGTATCAGTGACCATGACATAGTTGTGTCAACAATGATTACCAATGTACAAAGGACAACTAAAACAAGCTGAAAGCTATGCATGTTCAGTAAAATAGGTAAAAAAATCAGTAGTGCCATTGTCAATGAGGAACTTGGAACTTTCAGCACAAGGGAGGAGCATGTAGAGGAACTGTGGCTCAAGTAAAAGAAATAGTTGACCATGCACTGGATAGATATGTAGCCAGTAGAAAAATTCATAATGTTTGACAACCTCTCTGGCATCAGTCACTGTAAAGAAACTTATAAAAAAACAGAGATAACTACATAATAGTTGTAAAATGAAGCATAGGCCTATAGAGAGACACTGAATGAAACACATCTGGCTGTCAAGAGAGCAATGGGTGATGTCTTCAGTAACTACCACAGCAGAATATTGTCAAATTATCTTTCACAAAACCCAAAGAAATTCTGGTTATACGTAAAGTCTGTTAGTGGCACCGAAGTTAGTGTCCAGTCCCTAGTGAATGAGAAACAGCTGAAATTGTCCAAATTGAACAAAGCTCCAGGGCCCAATAGAATGTCTGTCAGATTCTGTACTGGTTTTGTGGCTGAATTAGTACCTCTTCTAACTGGACTCTATTATAGATCCCTTAAACAAAAAAAAAACATGCCAGGTTTTGGAAAAAACACAGGTCACATCTGTCTGAAAGAGGGCTGGTAGAAGTGAACCACAAAACTAGTGTCCAATATCCTTGACATTGATTTATTGTAGAATCTTAGAACATAATCTGAGCTCAAACATAATGAGGTATCTTGAACAGAATGACCTCAATGCCAATGAGTATGAATTCTGAAAACATTGATCATGTAAAACCCAACTTGCACTTTTCTTACATGACATACTGAAAACTCTTGACCAAGGCAGTCAGGTAGATGCAATATTTCTTGATTTCCATAAAGCAGTTGACTCAGTACCACACTTATGTTCATTGTCAAAAGTATGATCATATGGGGTATCAAGAGAAATTTGTGAGTGTTTTGAGGACTTTTTGGTAGGGAAGACATTGTACGCTATCTTGGATGGAGAATCATCGTTAATTGTATAAGGTGTGCCACAGGGAAGTTGTTGGGACTCTTGCTATTTATGTTCTACATTAATAACCATGCATACACTAATAACAGTAACCTCAGACTTTTTGCAGGTGATGCACTTACCTATAATGAAGTACTATGTGGCAGAAACTGCATATTCAGTCAGATCTTGATAAGATTTTAAAGCGATTCAAATATTGCTTTAAATGTTCAGAAAATTAAAATTTTGCTCTTCATAAAGTGAAAAAAAATAGTATTCTATGACTGATAATGCTTCACTGTTGGAATTGGCCAACTCATACAAATACCTGGGTGTAACACTTTGTAGCGATATGAAATGGAATGATCACATAGGCTAAGTCATGGGTGAAGCAGGTGGTAGATTTCAGTTTATTGGTAGAATACTGAGGAAGAGCAATCATTCTATAAAGGTGATTGCTTACAAATCACTTGTGCGGCCTGTTGTAGAATATTGCTCAAGTGTTTGGAACCTGTACCAGATAGGACTAACAGGGGATATTGAATGTATACAAAGAAGGGCAGCATGAATGGCCACAGGTTTGACTGATCCATGGGAAAGTGTCACAGAGATGCTGGAGAAACTGAACTGGAAGACTCTAGAAGATAGATGTAAACTATCCTGAGAAAGTTTACTAACAAAGTTCAAGAACAGGCTTTAAATAATAACTCTAGGAATATTTTGCAATCCCACCTCTGCTCCCATACGGACTGTAAGGATAAGATTAGATTAATTCCTACACATGCAGAGACATTCATACAATTATTATTCAATATGCTCCATACTTGAGTGGAATATCTGGTTCAATGGAACAGACTAGAACAACATGTTTTGTCCTTTGTTTCCTACCAAGTGAGGTGGCACAATGGTTAGCACACTGGACTTGCCTTCGGGAGGATGACGGTTCAATCCCTTGTCCGGCCATCCTGATTTTTCCGTGATTTCCCTAAATCGCTCCAGGCAAATGCCGGGATGGTTCCTCTGAAAGGACACGGCCGACTTCCTTCCTCATCTTTCTCTAAGCTGATGAGACTGATGACCTCACTGTCTGGTCTCCTCCCTCAAAACAACCCAACCCAACCCTGTTTCCTACAGATGTCGGGCTCACTGTCAGTGGTAGTTAGGAAGCCTTGGGTGTCTCTTTGGTTGTATGGAAACTTCAAGCAAACAATTAATACACAGTTACACATTGATTCTAATCCCTTGCATTATCGATATAAACTTTTTCCAAATGTTCTGCACTCTTCTGTACGAAATTTCGGACGACTGCCACCTGGTTCTCTCTTCCTGCAAGCTAAGGGGCACACCCATGTACAGTGATCTGGTTTCACCAGCTATTTAGTAACTCCACCAAAAGTACTAATGGAAGATATGGATGTATTGATATGTGTAACATCATCCAAATCCTGGCAAGCTGCCAATATAGCCGGCCGATCGCATGAATTTCCTTAGTGGGCTGATGTAAGACAATATGGTGGCTGTATTGCTCTCAGTTAATCTCTTGTTACAGAATGTTTAATAAATGTGTGTTGCCCATAAAATGAGGGTTACAATAAATGCTGAAATCTAAATTTTCTTCTCTTTCTAAATAATAAACTGAAGCCAAAAATTGTAGTTCACATATATAACTACTGGGCATTAACTAACTTTCTATTAAATTATTGGCATTAATACAGGCCTGCCACTTAGTCAAGAATACTGGTTTGCATAATGCATTTCACAATGCCTTTCAAATAAAGACTGTTTCTGCTGCTGCTTATGAATCTAGGAGTTATAACATAGATGGTAGAATCAGAACAGAAGATTTTTTTTTTTTTTGTAAATTTGCTTTCTCATTATATTATCTACACCTCTGTATTATATGCCTCTTTCAAAGTGACGAGTAACTGTATAAAACATGAATAAAAACTATTGTTATTATTGTTGTCGTTGTTGTTGTGTTGTTAGCCTCTCTATTAAATGCTAAAAAAAAAAATTTCTGCATTTAAGTTGGCACCCGACTAATGGACAGATTTTGCCAATATCTTTCAGCTTGCTGATTCATGGGAGAAGAAACATTTTTTAAAACCTTCATTTAAGACCATGTATACGCTGTATAATAATTGATCAAAACTAAATTTTCAATAAGGCATTGGATGTAAAATGTCTCATATCTAAAAATAATATCTTGAAAGACACAGGCAGTCTGCCCCAAAATTGTTTACAAATACAGAGATCACTGAATGAGAAGGAAATATAAGCTAAAGAAATGGTAGAATGTAATAAGATAACTCACCTTTTCCAGGCCATATGCTTCACCAATATCAGAGATGGCACCTCCTGTTGACTTAATTAGGGTTACTGGAGACTGAATAGTTTTGTATGGATCACTTCCATTGACAACTTCTGACAAACGACTGGCAATTGTTGAGCAAAATGCACGTGCTTGACGACTGTTCTGAATTTCACTATCTGGAAACAGTTTCATAGCAATCTCCACCTGTTCCGATTTTTCCAAGCCAGCAGCCTGAGTCTGTAACTGCAATATCAATCAAATATATTTTTGTGTCCATATTTTTGACATCACAAATACTTATGTAATTTGCAGAGGCTAAATAAGACAATAAACAACAATAAACACTTTGCACAAGATGGTTCATATGTAGAGTTTGTTTCCTGATACTAATATAAATACTGGGCAAGTTATCAGTCCCTGTTTATTTTGTGCATCATGACAACAGCCATAAATTTAGCAGGGATTCTGAATTTAATAGCTTTATACAGTACACAATATCTATGGAAACACTGCAACAGGGAGTGTATAATCAAAACATTCATTTTCTCTAAATCAGGTGAAAGTAAGCAAGAGACTTCATTGGTGTTCTAATGATCACAGGGTCCCAACTACTGGCAAGTGGCATCAAGAAATACAATTCTACAAGTCTTCAGTGTGCTTCTAAATTGTTCCTTGCAGCATTAAGTATTACGGAGGATGCACTCCAGGTAAAGAATGTAACCCAAACAATCTTCTAGCAGCTCCTATAATAGTTTGTATGGTTATACCACTACTATCAACAAAGTAAATTCTGATAACGAATATCCATTCATCCCAATGTCCTGGTGCCATTTACCCAGCCAATGCAGGGTCAGGACTGGTATAGTACTTCTCCAATTGTGTGGAGGACTGACTGCACCTATATACAAGTTATTATTACTATAGTGTTTCCACTCCCAAAGGCATTTTTAAGCAAATAGCAGCAGCTCCTACCCAACACTCACTGGGGAGAAATAATGACTCATAATAAGTAATACATATTTATTTCAGTCTTTATAAGTATTCTCTAGCTGCTTCTCAACATAGTTGTCACCATTATTAACACTTTGGAGGCAAAGCCCATAAAATGCAGACTCTGATAGCCTGCCAAACAGCCCACAACCCATGTTTTTACAGATGTGCTTCCTGGATGTTTCCCTTCTCTCATTTCCACATTTTTAAGTGGGCTGCACCAACTCAGTTACATCAACTCTGTGAGGTGAAGTTTAACTAATGATACAGCTCCTCACAAGTAAATTTTCAAGATTGAAGAAACCAATGTTGATTTTTCAGAAGATGGTGTCAGGACTGACAGAGGATGATGTGGATTATAATCAAAAACAAATGTGGGAGGTTGTAGGTGAAGAACGCTGATAACTTTATACTTGGTATATTTATCTGGATTTAAATTGAATGAGCATTCAATTCATAATTCAGAAGTAAATTTTGTGCAAGAATTAAAAAAGGAGAGCATCCTCCAAACACTACAGACATAAACAATGGAATTACTCCTCAGTATGTCATGACTAAAGAGTTTGGAAGACCAAATGCAGAGGGGAGAATTTTACACTGTACGGACTCTGAGGAAGGTTGGATGACAACTGATTACATAATTGATACTGATATCAGGAAAATGCCTAGCAACAACACACTATATGACAATGATCTGTGGACACCTTGGAAAAATCTAAGATCTCAAACTATGAACCCATACATCAGGAGTCTGCAGGCTATCAACTGGGAACCATTCCCTCAAAAAGATCGAAGACAAGAAATAAGGGACATGCAGACACTAAAACAATGTGTATTGTGCTGTCAGAGAGATGAAAAATTAAATGGAAATGTGCAATGCAAAGGCACAGTGTACTGCTGTAATGAATGTAATGTAGCACATTGCAAATCACCATGATGTGAAATCTGTCACACACATCTTTCACAGAAATTGTATCTAAGACTTCATTATTAAATTACAAGGCATGTCTGGACAATAACTACTGTTTTGGAAAAAACCTCATAAAACTTTTTTTCAAACAAAAATTTATTTTGATAAGAAAGAGGATTTCTTAAGCAATTTTTCTACATAGTTGCCACCAATGTTCAGGCATCTGTCATAGAGGGAAACCAAATTTTCAAAGCCCTCTTCATAGGAAAATGCACTTCTGAAAACAGCCACTGCTGAGCGTCATTTTTTTGTGTTGTCATAGCTGTCAAAGCCCATCCTCCAAAATCACGCATCAAGTTCAAGAATAAGTGGTTGTAAGAAGGTGTGAGTTCAGAGCAATTCAAAACAAAAGTCATGGAATACCTAGTCAAGGCACTGTGTTGCTGGTGTCATTTAAAACCTTATTCAACAATTTGGTTGGGAGCAGTTCAGTCACCTGTCACAGAGCCCCAATCTCACACCTTCTAACATGTGTTCTTAAACCTGAAATGTGATTTTTAAGAAAGCAATGACAACATAAAAGACAGTGTTCAGCCTTGGCTGTCTTCCCTGGTGGCATCTCTCTATGAAGAGGGCATAGAAAAATTCATTTCCTGCGATTACAGATGGCTGAGCAATGGTGGAAACTATGTAGAAAAATAGTTTAAGAAATTCTCTTTCTCACAAAAACACATTTTCATTTGAAAAAAATGTTTTTATGTTTTTTTTCCAAAATGGTGTTTACTTTCTGGACATGCCTCATATTTCATGCAACATAATCAAATCGGTTTCTGAAAAACTAGAGAATGTACTTGTGACCAGTTTTTCCTTCTTTTAAAAAACAATGTTGTCAGTAAATTGCTTTACCTTATCTTAATACAAGAACAAAATATTACATCGCCATTAAACTAGAAAGTGGAAATTATCAATAGTGTTGATGCGCTACATTTGTAAACTTTGAAGGGTTGAAGTTGTTTGAATATGGTAAAAACAGCCAGACCTTTGGGTATAGTTTCACTTGTCAGAAACTTGTCACCTTTCTCTTCATACAACTGGAGCAATAGTAATGGTGCGGCCAGATATCTGGTTTTGTGTTGATTTTCCAGCTGCCTTGATATGCATCTTGTATATACATTATGAAAACCAGGCCATCAGATGAAGATTTCATATAGCAGTGAATAAGACTTTTGGGGAGTTGACCAGAACATTCCAAAATTCTGAATCTCCAGTTCTACAAAAGTGCTTGCCCTTACTTTGCATCAGTTCTGGCGTTGCCAGGATAGAACTTCCACTACAGTCTTGGTTGTGGATATTTGCTTGACCTACAGTGAAGTGCCTGACCATTATCCGACTGTATTGTCTCTCTTCATGTCAGATCCACATACATGTCGCAACTGTTAACAGATGTCTAATGAAGTTTCCTTTTGAGCTTGCAAAAATCAGACATCCCATAGCTACAGAAAGTTTCCAATTGTGGAAATTAATATTAATGCTACCATTTTGCCCCAGTCTCTGAAATAACAACTATCATCGAGCGGTGCTCATAAATTAATATAACTTGCACTTCGCAGGCAAATTTAGAATCATCTAGTCATACGAAGATAATTATGAAGTTCATATAAAATGAATGCAACTAAGAACAAAATATAGCTACAAAAAGAAAGAAATTGACCAAAAGTAACACAAGTGATCATTTTCACATGATGTAAAAATACACCTATGTGTAAGTCTTGTATACAAAGTCAATTTTTTGTCTTTATTCAAAACAAACAAATCAATAATCTTATATAATTTTATATACTTCCAAAAATGTCATTGTATATGAAGACCATTGCCAATGTCAACATAGTCTTAACTGTTATACTTGTTAAAAATGACTTCACTCTCTTCAGAGTTCCTTCTTTACAAATTGTTAAGTTTCTATTGCTCATGTGATCAATAAAACAAGTAATCATTTTTCATATTTTCACAAAGGTCTCAGCATCAGAGAAATACACAGTAGACTAAAAATTTATACATGAAAATCTTTCCATCATTTGATGTGATATTTATTTTCTCATGGTGGTTTAATTTGTCATTTTCAATTTTCTTTCTTTACAATGTCAGTTCTACCATAACATGTTCAGTTTCCTGTATTACTTTGTTCATATTTCATCTTTTTGTTTCGACACATTTTGGAACATTTCCAATATATACTGAAGAGCCAAAGAAATTGGTACACCAGCGTAATATTGTGTAGGGTCTCTGCAAGCACACAGAAGTACTGCAACAGGCTGTCTGTAAATCCATTAAGAGTATGAGGGGATGCAGATCTCTTCTGAACAGCATGTTGCAAGGCATCCCACATATTCTCAATAATGTTCATGTCTGGGGAATTTGGTGGTCAGCAGAAGTGTTTAAAGTCAGAAGAATGTTCCTGGAGCGACTCTGTAGCAGTTCTGGACATGTGGGGTGTCGCACTGTCCTGCTGGAATTTCCCAAGTCTGTCAGAATGCACAATGGACATGAATGAATGCAGGTAATCAGACAGGATGCTCACGTACATGTCACCTGTCAGAGTCATATCTTAACGTATCAGGGGTTCGATATCACTCCAATTGCACATGCCCCACACCACTACAGAGTGTCCACCAGTTTGGAGAGACCCTGCTCATATATGTAGGGTCCATGGATAATGAGGTTGTCTCCATACCTACACACATTTATCTGCTTGAAACAATTTGAAATGGGACTTGTCTGACCAGGTAACATGTTTCCACTCATCAACAGTCCAATGTCAATGTTGGCAGGCCCAGGCTAGGCATAAAGCTTTGTGTTGTGCAGTTAGCAACGGTACATGAGTAGGCCTTCGGCTACGAAAGCCCATATTGAAGATGTTTTGAATGGTTCACTCCCTGACACTTGTTGATGGTCCAGCATTGAAATCTGCAGCAATTTGTGGAAGGGTTTCACTTCTGTCCCGTTTAATATTTCTCTTCAGTCGTAGTTGGTCCCGTTCTAGCAGGATCTTTTTCTGGTCATAACAACATCAGAGATTTGATGTTTTACTAGATTCCTGATATTCACGGTACACTTTTGGAATGGTTGTCTGGGAAAATCCCTTCATTGCTACCTCAGAGATGCTGTGTCCCATCACTGCACTGACTGTAGCACCACGTTCAAACTCACTTTAATCTTGAAAACCTGCCATTGTAACAGCAATAACTTATGTAACAGCTGTGCCAGACAGTTATTGTCTTATATAGTCACTGCAGACCACAGTGCTATATTCCGCCTGTTTTCATATCTCTGTATTTGAATACACATGCCTATACCAGTTTCCTTGGTGCATCAGTGTATCTTTTACTTTTTGTTGTATCATTGCCCTTTTTCTGCAGATGATTGTATAACACAACCATATACTAAATCAATTTTACATCTTTAACAGATATCAATCACTTCACTGCTGTTTTTAATAGAACAGCCAATTTCCCTTTATTACGGAAATGATTTGCTATGATTATGTAAATTCAGTGAAACCACAAGAGAAGTTTCCATGCTTCACCCACAGCTGGCATTGACACTCTCCCTGACTCATACAAATGGACAAGTGCAGGCAGCTTGTCATATGCCAACAGAGCAGAGCAGTTGGTAACACTGTTACAAACTATTATCCTAGCAGTTTCATCACTTTAGAGTACAGTGTGAAGTCAAAGTATGAAGCTTTTAGGGAATGTACAATGGAACAGGTTTTCTTCCTTCATGAGGAACAAAGACCAGTAGTAATATAACACCTTCTCAAACTCATTCCTGTGGGAGGACTTTGCATTCAGATTAAGATGATAATCTGGGAACTTTAAGGAAATATTATGTGTGCATGGGTTGGTTGCGAGTGATGACTGCATCCTGTATGAGATGCTCTGATATTTTATTTTTGTAAAACATTTATATAATACAACATAATTATTTATTTTAGGGTATATGAAAATGTACTTATGCGAAAGATCCTAACATAATTATTAAGAGGAATTGATTTCTTGAGCTTCACAGAATCAACAGATATGTGTCGAAAAATTTGCAGTGAAAAAGAAATTCAGCTATGTGGTATGATCAAAACAGATCATGGCAGATTCAAATTGTTATCAACTTATCATGATCTACTGAATTAAGGCATGTGAATTTCCACAAAAGCCTGATTAACTCAAAAATAAAATCAAACAATGCAAAATCCAAGATGGAATGTAATAATATTATGATAAGGAAAGTTGCTACTCACCATATGGGGGAGGTGTTGGATCGCAGATAGGTATAACAAAAAGACTGTCAGAAATACATAAATAAAGTCTTTGGCCATTAAGGCCTTCATCAACAATAGATGTAATAACACACATGCAAATGCAACTCACATACACAACCACAGTCTCAGGCAACTGAAACCACACTGTGAGCAGTAGCACCAGAGCATGATGGGAGTGGCGATGGGGTAGGGGTAAGGAGCTGGTTGGGACAGGGAGGGGGAGGGATGATATGGTGGGAGTGGTGGGCAGTGAAGTGCTGCACGTTAGATTCAGGGTAGGGGAGAGGTTGGGGGAGGGAGGGGGGGGGGGGGTAGTGTAAAATGAGAGAAGTAAAAAAAAAAAAAAAAAAACAAAGTGTGATGGTGCATTACAGCTGTGTAGTGCTGTTATCGGAACAGGGAAGGGGCTGGATGGGCAAGGACAGTGACTAATGAAGGTTGAGGCCAGGAGGATTACGAGAATGTAGGTTGTATTTAAGGGAGAGTTCCTCACTTGTGCAATTCAGGAAAGCTGGTGTTGGTGGGAAGGATCCATATGGCACAGGCTGTGAAGCAACTATTTATATGAAGGATGTCAAGTTTGGCAGTGTGTTCAGCAACAGGGCAGTCCACTTGTTTCTTGGCATATTTGAATATGCATGCCTATACCAGTTTGTCGGTGGCCATTCATATGGACAGACAGCTTGTTGGTTGCATGCCCACATAGAATGCAGCACAGTGGTTGCAGCTTAGCTTGTAGACCACATGATTGGTTTCACAAGTAGTCATCCCTTTGATTGGACAGATGGTCTATTAGTGACCAGACTGGAGTAGGTAGTGGTATAAGGAAGTGTGGGACAGGTCTTGCATATAAATCTATCACCGGGGTATGAGCCATGAGGTAAGGAGTTGTGAGCAGGGGTTGTGTAAGGATGGACGAGTATGTTGTGTAGGTTTAATTGACAGCAGGGATGGGAAGGATAGTGGGCAGGAAATTTCTCATTTCAGGGCACAACGAATGGCAGTTAAAACCCTGGCAGGCAATTTAATTCAGTTGCTCCAGTCCCGGGTGGTACTGAGATGTGAGGGAAATGCACCTTTCTGGCCAGACGGTGTGACTTTGGGAAGTGGAAGGAGGCTGGAAAGATAAGGCATGATAGATTTGTTTTTGTACAAAGTTGGGAGGATAATTACGGTCTGAAGGCTCCAGTGAGACCCTCGGTATGTTTTGAGAGGGACTACATGTCTCTGGTGATGTGATGACCACAGGTGGCTAGGCTGTATGGAAGGGAGTTCTTGGTACAGAATGGGTGGCAACTGTCGAAGTAGAGGTATTGCTGGTGGTTAGTTGGTTTGGTATGGACAGTGGTACTGACGTAGCCATCTCTGAGGTGGAGCTCAAGAGCTAAGATGGTGGCTTGTTGGGTTGAGTAGGACAAGGTGAAACAAATGGGGGAGAAGTTGTTTAGGTTCGGGAGGAATGTCAATCCAGATCGCAAAGATGTCATTGTTAAATCTGAACCAGGTAAGGGGTTTAGGATTCTGGGCTTTTAGAAAGGATTCCTCTAGGTTGTCCATGAATAGGTTGTTATAGGATGGTGCCACATGGGTATCCATAGTTGTATTCTGGATTTGTTCGTATGTAATGCCTTCAAAGGAGAAGTAATTGTGGGTTAGGATATAATTAGTAATGGTGACTAGGAAGGAGGCTGTTGGTTTGGCATTAGGGATGTTAGTGTAAAGGGAGGTGGTATCAATCATGACAAGCAGGGCACTGTGTGGTATAGGGACAGGAAATAGCTGGTATCTTTTATACAGGAGGGCAGGTTCCAAGAAATAGGTTGAAGTTGTTGGTCTATGAGAGCACAGATTTTCTCTGTGGTGGCACAGTACCCAACCATAATGGGACATCCTTGGTGGTTATGTTTATGGACTTTGTGAAGTGCGTAGAAGATAGGAGTGTGGGGAGTGGTAGAGGTGAGTAGAGATGGATTCCTAGGAGAGGCCTAAGGACTTGTGTAGTAGCTGGAGATCCTGCTGGATTTCTGGAATGGGATCACTGTGGCAAGGTTTGTAGGTGGAAGTATCTAACAGCTGGCTGGCCAGGGTGGTTGAGTAATTCTAGGCACTATAGTCTGGAACCGCGCGAACGCTGCAATCGCAGATTTGAATACTGACTCGGGCATGGATGTGTGTGATGTCCATAGGTTAGTTAGGTTTAAGTAGTTCTAAGTTCTAGGGGACTAATGACCTTAGAAGTTAAGTCCCATAGTGCTTAGAGCCATTTGAACCGTTTATCTGACAGCTGGCGGAGTCCTTCTGCCAGGTAATCCTTGCGGTTCAAAACAACAGTGGTGGAGCTTTTATCTACAAGTAGGATTATAAGGTCGGGATCAATTTTTAGATGGTGTGCTGCAGTTCATTCTGTGGATGTAAAGTTAGTTTGCATGTTGAGTTATTTGGAGAATGATGGTGAGGCAAGGTTTGGGGTTAAAAAATTCTGAAAAGTTAAGAGAGGATGATTTGGGGGCAATGGGGGTGAGTCATGGTGTGGTGTAAGTGTGGTAGGTCTGCGACACAAGGTTTGTCAGCTATGAGGGGATGTGGGGGAGATTTTGAGTTTGTTGTAGAGGTGGTGAATAGTGGTACTCCAAGGTGAGAATAGGAGGTGAGCATGATGGAGATCTTTCTGAGGTGGTGTTATGCATATTGCTCAAGTTCTTGCAGGGCAAGAGTTTCAGTGTTGTTATGGGTTCCAGGAAATTGGGACTGCATAGCATTAGAATTTTGCAGATGTGGAGAAGATACTGTAAGGAGGTTTGGGCTTGGTTGATATGGTATTGCAGGACTATGTTGGTGAGGGCGAAGGATTGGTGGAATCTGAACAAACAGAGGTCATTGTGTAAGGAGGGGTGGCAGCCAGAGCTGGGTAATTTCATGGTAAGGCCATTAGGGGGAATTCCATAAACCAAGCAACAAGCTGCCAAACGTAACATGTTTCATTTAAATGACTGCTTCACAGCCTATAATCCCTCCAGCCAACACCAGCTTTTCTGAATTGTGTAGTTGGGAACTTTCCCTGAAATACATCCTATGTTCCCATAACCCTCCTGGCCTCAACCTTCGTACGTCACTGTCCTCACCCATCCAGCCCCTTTGCTGTTCCCATTCCAGAATTACACAGCCGTCATTCCACCATCATACTCATCTGTTTACTTCTCTCCTTCTCTACTACTCCCCTCCCCCACTTCCCTTCTAAATCACC
This sequence comes from Schistocerca gregaria, assembly GCF_023897955.1. Lineage (NCBI taxonomy): Eukaryota > Metazoa > Arthropoda > Insecta > Orthoptera > Acrididae > Schistocerca > Schistocerca gregaria. Next base: position 169,323,983 of record NC_064927.1, on the reverse strand, counting down.
ACCTCACCCCTCCTCTGTGTCTAAGCTGTGGTACACCACTGCCTGCCACCCCCACCATACTATCCCTTTCCCTGCCCCAGCCTCCTCCTTACCCCCACCCAGTCACCACTCCCATCATGCAACCCATCATGCAATCCTGTGTGTGAGTTGCATTTGCATGTGTGTGTGTGTGTGTGTGTGTGTGTGTGTGTGTGTGTGTGTGTGTGTGCTGAATGCTTTATTTATTTATTTGTGACCGTCTTTTTGTTGTGCCTATCTGCAACTCATCATCTCTGCTATATGGGAATAGCAACTTTCCTTTCCATAATATTGTCAATTTAAAAATAAGGTTTGTGCTACAATCAACAACAAAATAACTTTACTTATTCCTTTGTAATGGATGAGCAAAAGTCAACAGTCTGTACTGAATTAATTTTTTAAGTATTTTGGCATATAATTCATACCATTTTCAAACAGCCTTTTATTACAAACGATCAGGGTGCTGTAGCATTCGAATTAAACTGCCATACAAGGACTTAATGTTTGAATCAACATGTGCACCCATGCATTCTAACAATGGAGGCTAAAGCAAGTAGATTTTTATGGAAGTAGGTAAAAAGCATGCTATGATAAATTTCTTATAGTATGGCATAAAACTATCATCACATGGTATGTCCTTTTAATACGAAATTTACTATATGTCATTATTGCACATAAACTGTGTGATCAAAAGTATCCAGACACCTGGCTGAAAATGACTTATAAGTTCGTGGTGCCCTCCATCGGTAATGCTGGAATTCAATATGGTGTTGCCCCATCCTTAGCCTTGATGACAGCTTCCACTCTTGCAGGCATATGTTCAATCAGGTGCTGGAAGGTTTCTTGGGGAATGGCAGCCCATTCTTCATGGAGTGCTGCACTGAGGAGTGGTACCGATGTCACTTGGTGACATCTGCCATGAAGTCAGCTGGTATCGTCCAAAACATCCCAAAGGTCTTCTTTAAGATTCAGGTGTGGACTCTGTGCAGGCCAGTCTATTACAGGGATTTTATTGTCATGTAACCACTCCGCCACAGGCTGTGCATTATGAAGATGCAATCGCCATCCCCAAATAGCTCTTCAACAGCGGGAAGCAAGAAGGTGATTAAAACATCAATGCAAGCCTGTGCTGTGATAGTGCCATGCAAAACAGCAATGGGTGCAAGGCGCCCCCCAAAATGGAAAACACAACCACACCATAACACCAGCGCCTCCGAATTTTCCTGTTGGCACTACACATGCTGGCAGACATTGTTCACCAGGCACTCATTATATCCACACCCTGTCATCGAGTGGCCATATTGTGTACAGTCATTTGTCACTCCACACTACATTTTTCCACTGTTCAGTCATCCAACGTTTACACTCCTTACACCACGCAAGGCGTTGTTTGGCATTTACCAGTATGATGTGTGGCTTATGAGCAGCCGCTTGACCATGAAATCCAAGTTTTCTCACCTCCTGCCTAACTGTCGTAGTACTTGAAGTGGATTCTGATGCAGTTTGGAATTCCTGTGCGATTGTATGGATGGATGTCTGCCTATTACACACTACAACCTTCTTCAACTGCCGACGGTCTCTTGTCAATCAACAGATGAGGTCAGCCCGTACCCTTTTGAGCTGTATGTGTCCCTTCAGATTTCCACTTCACTATCACACAGGAAACAGTGGACCTAGGGATGTTTAGGAGTGTGGAAATCTTGCCTACAGATGAATGACACCAGTGACACCCAATCACCTGACCATGTTCAAAGTCCATGAGTTCTGCTCTCTCACGATGTGTAATGACTACTGAGGTCACTGATATGAAGTACCTGGCAGTAGGTGGCAGCAGAATGCACCTAATATGAAAAACATACGTTTTTTTGGGTGTTCAGATACTTTTGATCATGTAGTGTATGTGTGATCGTAAAGTTACTAAGTGCTCTGCCCTCATTTCTGTTTATGGTGGAGTCTCTTTTGAAACACAGTTTTACTTCTGCATCACAATGTTCCATTGAATTTAGTCAGCTGTGGTAATAATGAACTAATCACAATTTTGTCCAAATCCAAGCATGCAGCACAGAATTTTATTAAATGATACATCCATCCCTTTTACTTGGATATAAGCAGAAGTTGCACTTAATGCCTGCTTAACTACACCCACTGCTTCTATCTTTGATGAATTATTGGCTGCACTGCTATGTTTCTTTATGGCCTGCATTTTCACAGCAGCAATATTTTTATCAGTCACTGAGGTATGGGAATTCTCAGATCAGGGTTAACAGAATTACATAACACACTATATGTAAATGTAGCACATTTATTATTCATATCATCTATCTTAAATTAAACTGAAGGTATATAATGAGAAATTATATGATCCATTCGTTATCATAATCAGGAGGCAAATCTAGAAAAACAAACACTCTTCAACCCTTTTTCAAATAATATTATTTTATAGTTTCCCTTGTTAATGTGTTATTGGCAAGAAGTGAAGCTTACTCAGGTGAACTAGCTTATACGACTCGCGGAATTCGAAACAGGTAAATACGCCACCATTTTATGATGTTGACAGAGTCAGCTTCTTGAAACTGTATTTAAATGCATCGCAGAGTTACTAACATAGGATCCAACGCAAACATCATTGATCTTCAGTATTATCCTAACTGGTGTGCTGAAATAGGAACTGAAAATGATTTCTGTGCTAATTATTCTTTTTGTGTTTTGTGCAATGGTCATAGAGTACTGTAACTGACTTTAAGATTTCGTGTATAGACTTTCATCTCCCTTTTTGCAAATAACAAAAGTTTCACTGTTGCCAAAAAAGATTCTTCTGATAAAATATAAAACTATCAACATTTGTCACAGTCAAGTTCTGTCTCAAAAATTCTAGAACTTTTTTATGATAGACTTATAAGTTTCATAAATAAATATTCACCTCTTACCGTAAACCAACATGACTTTAGAAAGTCTAAATCGACACAAACAGCAATTTCTGAATTCTTAGAGTGGTTTAAAGTTCCACAATCAACATAAGTTAGCTGCAGTTATTTTCCTAGACCTTTCAAAATCATTCAGTGGCCTGGAGTGCAAAATTGCACTTGAAAAATTAAACAGATGAGGAGTAAGAGGTGTAGAACATTCGAGGTTGTGTTTATTGGGCAGAAGATATTACTTCATTATGAGTTCAACACTATGAAAAAGACAAGAAACAACTCTGTCCTCTACATCAAATTACCAATAAAATACAATGTACCTCAGGGCTCCATTCCAGGAGCACTTCTCTTCTTGATTTATGTGGATGACTTTGTTTAATACTTGAGCCCCCAAAAATCTATACTGTTTGCTCATGAAACCAGCATATTGCTACTGGATCTAGTGGATAAACCTTACAGTCAACAACAGAAAGTTCTAGCAAAGACTTTCAGAGTGGTTCAGAAAAAAAACCTCACAGTTAATACTGAAAAAACTGCATGTGTCAACCTTCATTTATTTCCATCATCTAGTTAAACTTCTGTTCAAGCAAGATTAAAAATGTTGTCCCCTATAAAATGCAACTGTGACAAAATTGTTGGATCTCTGGGTTCAGAAAATGGTTAGTGTTGTTAAACATGAATTATAAACAGAGACAGAAAATACTGTCAAATATAATATATGCTAGTTTCATATGACGGCTATTAGTACAAATTAAGAATTTCTATTGAACTTACTTTAGCTGTTGAAGTTTCAGGCAGAAAACCCGTAAGACATGAGAGAAAATAGTCTTTTCCCATTTGCAATATAGTTGTTTTTATGAAGTCGGGACTGCTGTCAATCAAAACCAAGGTACCTTTGTACCCTTTTGATTCCAGTAGTGCTGTTAGTTCTAGCGCTATTAGGCCACCAAATGAAAAACCAACAATTGCAAATGTTGGCACTCTTGACAAATCGTCTAGTATATACTGAAATTAGAAACAGAGAAACATTTAGTGGCAAATAAGACTGAAAATCACCAAGAAGGTATTCATAAGATACACAAAACTGATATATTAATTACATGAAGTTTAATATTATTTCTAATGGAATTAATTAATGTTAAGTTGAAGTAATCAAGTTATGTATTACAAGAGAGGTGTAGCTCCCAAAAACAAACTCTGTAGGCTATATTAACAATTACATCACTAGATTGCTGTTTTTATTTTTGTGCTTACAAAAGCTACAAATGAACATAAGAAAACTGGCAGGAAAGCTACCACTAATACCAATAATTATACTAAATCAGTACCATTTATCTAATGCTGACTGTTTAATATTTACATGGCTCACTAATAATTGCCAAAACATGTGCAGGAATGAAGGCCTGTTTATAACTAACACTGTTATCTGTCTAAGTATGAGCAGCTGTTTTCAGTTGTTGACTCTCAGGTAATTTGAAGAAGAAGTGGGTAAAAAGATTTTTAATTCTTTCCAAGCATTTGGTTTCAGAATTATGGAAGAGATCCTGAGATACCAGAAAAATGGCATTTTAGCTGCTTTCCAGGAGTACTCAAAGTACCCTCCGCCACACACCATCAGGTGGCAACTGCAGATTAAAACTAAAGCTTTGCAGAAAGGTAGGAAATTAAGAAGATGGGTTCTAGGTAAGCTGAAGCAACTACCGGTTGTTGAGTTTTTCAAATGCAATGACTGACTGAAATGGGTGACAGGAATATGATAGCAGATGAATGATAGCTTTGAAAGAGTTAGCTAGTTAGTTACATGTTCCATGATTTGGAATGAGTCATTCACACCACAAATCAATTTGTACTTATAATTACATTCTGAACATTTCTAAGTTCCTTTTTATTCCCAAAAAGGAGTGAATGAGTAATTCCTACTTATCACAATACAGTAAAGAAATTCTTGTATGGAACAGAAGGAGTTGTCACAGAAAAAATTTCTCAGTTTGTTATCAAATTTTACTTTGCTATCTTTCAGTCGTTTTATATCACTGAGTAAGTGATCAAAAATTTTTCTTGCAGCATCTGCGCCTCTTTTTATGCTAAAGACAATCTTAATCTGGAGTAAGGAATATAATTTTGCATTCTGGCGATGTAATTATGTATCTCACTGTTGATTTTGAACAGTAGTGAGTACCTACAGCAAACTCCATGAGGTGATAAACATACTGTGACACAATGGTCAGAATGCACAACCCCGTAAACAGATGCATACAAGATGATTGTGGGTGAGCACCACATATTATCCTTACAGCACATTTTTGCACAATCAACAATTTCTTTCTTAAAGATGAGTTATTCCAGAACATTATTCCTTATGACATTATTGAATGAAAATATGCAAAGTGTAAACTTACTGATTTATCTCTTCCCAAGATTTGCAGTGCTCCTAAGTGCAAATGTGGCTCTACACAGTTGTTTTAGGAGTTCCACAACATACTTCTTCAAATGTGAATTCTCAGGAATATGGATCCCTAAGAGTATTGAAGTTTCCACCCAATTTAATATTTCCTCACCATGTTTACACTTGTCATTGGTATAGTACCTCAAAACGTGCAGAACTTAAAATTGGTACTTTTAAGAACTCTGTTTATGAATTCTTCTCTTTCTGTACGCATGCTTGGGCTGATTACAACACCAGTGTCATTTGCAAAAAGAACTAATTCTGCTTGTTGTATACTAGACGGAAGATCATTTACAGATATGAGCAACAGTAGCAGACCTAAGATTTAACCTTGGGGAACCTCATATGTGATTTCTTACCAATCAAAATTCTGTCTCTTGACTAGATTGCTTGGATTACTAAGTACAACTTTCTGCATTCTTTTAGTTAGATTTTACATTACCGATTGGTTGGCTATATGATCAGTTCCGTAAACTGTCAATTTATCTATGAGAATACTGTGATTCACACAGTCAAATGTCTTAGAGAGGTCGCAGAAAGTACCAGCTGGTACTATTTTATAATTTAATGCTTGTAAAATCTGGTGAATGAATGTATAAATGGCAATCTCTGTAGAGAAACCTTTCTGAAACCCAAACTGTGATTTGCTAAGGATACTATCATGGCTAAGGTGGGACACTATTCTAGAATACATCACTTTCTCAACAATTTTGGAGAATGGTGTTAGCTGTGAAACAGGTCAGTAGTTTTTGATATCTCTCTTATCACCTGTCTTAAAGAGGGGTTTAACAACAGATTATTTCAGTTTCTCTAGAAAACTGCCTTGAGTTAGTAATGCATTACATATTTTGGAGATGACTGGGCTTATTACATGTGAACAAATTTTTAGTACTCTATTGGAAACACCATAAAACCACGTGACATTTTATTTTTGGGGGAATGGCCTACACCCCTCCCATGACCACTACCTAGCAGCAAGACTCTTTTCTTCCTACTCTCTTTCAGTATCTACCTATATTGTCTTTGCTGGATGTCTGCTGCACGCTACTGTGACATACAGCTGGAGGCAGACTCTTCCCCTCCTACTTCAGGTAACAAGTGAAATTTAGTTGACACTATTAGCTGAAATGTACATGGAGTTGAAGAGCTGTTTTCCTTTTGCTCACTGCTCAGGTGGAGGTTATTGTGGAAGGAGGGGTGGCAACCAGAGGTGGGTAATTTGATGGTAAAGCCATTACGGGGCATTCTATGAGCCAAGCAACAACACAGGAACAGTATGTGGGACTGGGATCTGGGTAGGGATAAGGAAACGTTTATATATTGATGCAGATGGAAGGAGCAAGGATCCATGGTGATGCAAAAAATGCAAAAAATTACATAAAAAAGTACAATTACATCCAAAAATTACACAAAAATACACCCAAATACGTGTGAGAAGTATGAAAACACGAAATGGATGCACAAAAGGGGGAAAAAACGAGATGAAATCTGGGGAAGACGGTGACAGTGTAAAGCGATAACTCACTAAAATTGGCAAGAAGTCATAAGGGTCAAATTAGAGAATAACTAATCAATAATAAATATAGCGCCGGTAGACAAGCACAATAAAATAACACATAAACACACACACAAAATTTCTAGCTTTCGCAACCAACGGTTGTTTCTTCAGGAAAGAGGGAAGGAGAGGGAAAGACGAAAGGATGTGGGTTTTAAGGGAGAGGGTAAGGAGTCATTCCAATCCCGGGAGCGGATTGTCTGCTTGTGTCTGTATATGTATGGACGGATATGTGTGTGTGTGTGTGTGTGTGTGTGTGTGCGCGCGTGAGTATATACCTATCCTTTTTTCCCCCAAGGTAAGTCTTTCCGCTCTCTCCTTCCCTCTTTCCTGAAGAAGCAACCATTGGTTGCGAAAGCTAGAAATTTTATGTGTGTGTGTTTGTGTGTTATTTTATTGTGCCTGTCTACCTGCGCTTTCCTGCTTGGTAAGTCTTGGAATCTTTGTTTTTAATATATTTTTCCCATGTGGAAGTTTCTTTCTATTTTATTTATATCAATAATAAATATATGTATATTACTGTGGGTAGCAGGTTTCAGGGCAGATTAGCATAAGGGGGAATGGCAGATGTGACTGTTTGAGATGGATTTAGTGAATGTGAACAAGGATAGAGTGGGAAAAGTGTGTGTGTGTGAGGGGGGGTGGGGGGGTGGGGGGTGGAGAGAGGTTTGTAGTTACAGATGTAAGATCGAGTGGCACCAGAAAAATGCTCTAAGGAAAGCTAAAACAATGACAAATACTTTGAAAATTCGAGAAACAAATCTAATGCTGTAAGGGAAGTTATCAGAAATCAATCAGGAAGTGAAACCAAACAATATAAAAACATAAAATTATGATTTCTTGCCCAACAAAAATTGCAGTAACTTTCAACAAGTATTATACAAACATAAGTGAACAGTTAGTGAGTGGGCCAGAAGAATACAACAAAATATCACCTCCATCATCCAACAGCATAAGAAATGCGTCTACATCATTGTTCCTTTCACCCACAAATACAGAAGAAACTTTATGAGTTATAAAAACCTTGAAAACAGGTTAGTCATGTGGAATTGATGAAATACCAGATTGATTATTAAAAAATGGTGTCTTGCCTTAGATGAATCATCGACACACTTGTGCAATAGCTCACTGGCATTAGGAACCTTCCCTTCATGCTTAAAATAGCAAAACTGGAACTGCTGCTCAAAAAAGGAAATCCAGAAGGTGTTTCAAATTATAGGCCAATAGACCTACTGGTTGTATTTTCAAAAAGTTTTACAAATGTTTTTCATAAGAGAGTGTCTGATTTCCTAAGTAAACATAAAGTTCTCTCTCCCTCACAGCATCATTTCAGGAAAGGCTATTGAAATGGGTGTGCAATATTTGAATTTCTTAATAAAATCTATGCTAAACTGGATGAGGGTGAGTTTGCAACAGGTGTTTGTCTTGATTTATCCAAAGCTTTCAACATCATTGACCATAATGTCCTACTGCATAAGCTTGACCAATGAGTGGCTCAGGACATACGTTTGTGGACACAAACAGGTGGCTGAAGTGCAATGTTCTGACCATGAAAAAATCAGCTACGAGTATTCAGGATATGAAAATGTGAAATACGGTGTTTCTCAAGGATCAGAAATAGGACCCATTCTGTTTCACCTTTATGTCGATGACCTTACTTACATTCAACAAGTATTGCCAAACTACCCTCAAATTTGCAGACGGTGGAAGCTTTCTTATTAGTGAGAAAACAGAAGAAAAACTAAAAGACTCTGTTATCCAAACAATGAACAGCATAGAACAGTGGTTCAGCTACAACAAAATTTCTGGTCCTCTGGCTCCAGAAAAACACAAAATGGGAGGTACACATTGAATATCTGCAAAGAAAACTAAACTAAACCGTTACTTGATAAGGATCTTAAAAAGTTGTTGCAGCAGAACCAGCCTATTAAATGTATACTACTCCTATGTGCATTCTGTAATTACACATGGCATTATCTTCTGGGGCAATGCAACAACAACTATTAAACTTTTCAGGAAGCAAAGATAATATTAAGGATTACTGAAGGGGTAAACAATAGGACATCATGGACAAGATATTCAAAAAATGTGAATTCTTCCACTTCCTAGCATTTTTATCTACAAAATGTCAACCTTCATAAAACAATCCTGATAGACACCCCGTTATCTTATTAAAAATGGAGATACACATGCATAAAATATAAGACAAAAATCTGATCTTCATATGAAGCACATGAGAACATTGCCATGCCAGAAAGGCACTCTTCATATTGTGATAAAAACTTATAATAATCTGCCTAACCACGTTAAATTAATAAGTAAAATCAATTGTTTAAAGGCTGAACTAAAGGCACATTTAATTGATCATTGCTTTTATAGTTAACAGAGTACCTAGAAACCAAACAATAAAAATAAATACCCATTATGAATATTCAACTTTGTATGTTGTCACAAATGTTTATTGTATATATGATTCTTTGCTAAATTACTTAAATATCTACTCCCTAAGAACGGAATACAAACTGTATTTCATATTGTAAAGACTTAAGCATGCCCAGTAACCTTGTATACATTCTATACATGTAGGATTATAAGGACTAAATAAATGAATAAACAATGCTAACAAAATCTATAATTAATTATGGGCATAGCAGTATGAAAGGAATTTATATTCACTTTAACTAAGCTTATTTTCTGTCTTTTCTCTGGGTAATTATATTATGCAGGCACCTGTAATCATAATATGATACAAGAAAATCTGATATTCTTTGACATAAAATCTGTATCACTGTCAACAACAAACCTGGGAATATGAAAATAATATATCCTTTTCCATTAGCCACTACAGTAAATTTGAAAGCAGTTTTGAGATGTAAATAATAGACAGGAGGCAGGTAGAACCTCAGATACATTTGATTCTTAAGTTTTGCACTAATGTAAAGTGACGATTTATTTAGCTGGATAAAGACTAAAATAAACAGAAAAATGAGAATAGTAAAAGAAGCAGTTCTCTTGGTAGCACTTACTGGCAGAGCAATCTCCGCGATCTCATGTATACTCCTGTATTCATTTTCCTCATAGAATCCATGCTGAAAACATTTCAGGGAAGCTGCACAAATCTTTGATGAGAGAATAGGCATAGTTTCTGGATCTCCCTCAATTCCTGGGAATACATATACATTGTGGCTTCCTGGCAGGCACGGGTGTTTAAGTGGTTTACATGTCTTCATTGATTCCAGTTTCATGAGAGCAGCTGATACTTTGATGTCAGAAGATATTGCTTGATCTCCTTGAGACAAAAAATGTCAAATTGTCACATAAATAAACAAATGTTGATAAAATTATTTTAAATAGGTGTTCTGATAGATAAACATGACTATGAGTGTTTAGTTATTCATTAATATTAACTACGATCTTCTATTATGTATCGGTTAATTTACAAATACAGTTTCTTGGAGTAAGTATGGTAACATATTGATTATTTACATTATTGTCTTTTACATTAACCTTAAGCTGTGCCATTACTGCTAACACAGTTTGCACATGCAGAAATTGATCTCCATACAGAGTTTCAAGATCTAGGGGTAGTGTGTTTCACCAGTAATCAAAACATCCTGGGACACTGGTTTGAACCCTGCCACTGCTTACATTTTGAATAGAAATAATATAATCAGCAATGACGGTTTGAAGAGTTCAGGCATAAGAAGTCACCTTCATTCAGCCAATGGCCCTGTCTAGGAGGAAACAGGACAGGACAGAGGTTCAGGGCACTCTCTTGTTGTTGGGGTGGGAAACTGCCCCTAAAGGGGAAAAATCAGCAATGATCAATGGAATTAGGATGTAGGACATGACAGCTGTAACTGAAAAAGTGTCATGATGATCTCTACATTAGTGATAGGCTACAGATTAGTCCCCCATTGAGGGAGGGGATAGCCAAGGGGCAGATGACTATGAGAAAAAAGTTGACTACGTTATGAGTTATCTTCTTCAAATTGGGACGTGGAATGTCAGAAGTCTGAATATGGTAGGGAAGCTAGACTATCTGAAAACAGAAATGTCGAGGCTCAATCAAGATACAGTGAAGGCTATTGAAGTGAAATGAAAGGAAGACAAAAATTTCTGGTCAGGTGAATATAGAGCAATATCAACAGCACCAGAAAATAATATAACAGGAGTAGAGTTCATTATAAATAGGAAGGTAGGGCAGAGAGTGAGTTACTGTGGACAGTTCAGTGATAGAGTTGTTCTCATCAGAATCAGCAGCAAACAAACACCAACAACAATAGTTCAGGTATAAATGCTGATGCTGTAAGCAGAAGCTAAAGAGACAGAGAAATTACATGAGGGCAAAGTAGAAGAAAGGGGTATGGGAGAATATGGGCTTGAAAGTCGGAATGAGCAAAAAGACTAAGTGAATTCTGGAATAAACATCGGTTATTAGTAGTAAATACTTTGCTCAGCAATCACAGGAGGAGGTATACTTGGAAAAGGCTGGGAGATATGGGAAGATTCCACTTAGATTACATAAAGGCCAGGCAGAGATTTCGAAATCAGATATTGGATTATAAGGTGCCAGGAGCAGGTATAGACTCACATCACAATTTAGTAATGATGAAGAGTGGGCTGAAGAGTACAAGACTAGTCAGGAAGAATCAATGTGCAAAGAAGTTGGGTACAGGAGTACTAAGGAATGAAGAGACACACTTGAAATTCTCTGGAGCTACAGATACTGTGATAATGACTAGCTACATAGGCAGTTCAGTTGAAAAAGAGTGGACATCTGTAAAAATGGCAATCACAGAAGTTGGAAAGAAAGACAGTGGTACAAGGAAGGTAACTGTGAAGAAACCATGAGTAGTGGAAGAAATATTTCAGTTCATCGACAACAGAAATAAGTACAAAAATATACAAGGAAATTCAGGAATACAGAAACACAAGTCAATTAGGAATGAAATAAGTATGAAGTGCAGGGAAGCTACAGTATGAAAAATGTAAAGAAATTGAATAAGACATTATTTTTGAAAGAACTGGTTCAGTATACAGAAAAGTAAAAATAACCTCTGGTGAAATTAAACGCAAGGCCGATAACATTAAGAGTATAATGGGAATTCCACTTTTAAATGCATAGGAGGGAGGGAATAGATGGAAAGAGTACACTGAAGGCCCCAAGAGTAGGAGGTCTTGTCTGATGACATGGTGGAAAAAGAAACAGGAATCAAAGGGGCAGCATATAGGGGATACAGTATTAAAATCAGAATTTAAAATAGCTTTGGATGGCTTCAATACCAAATAAGGCAGAAAATATCAATAGCATTGATATACCATCAGACTTTTGGAAAAATACCATCCACACAATTCTGATGACAGAAAGAGCTGACAGGTGCAAAATTATCACACAATCAATAGCACATACATCAAAGTTCCTGAGTAGTATAAATAAAATTGAGGATTTGTTAGATGATGGTCAGTTTGGCTTTATGAAAAGTAAAGGCACAAAGAGGCAATTCTAATGTTTCATTTCATAACAGAAGAAACATTGAAGAAAAATCAAGGAATGTTCAAAGCATTTGTCAACCTGGAAAAAGCATCTGACGATGTGAAGTGGTGCAAAATGTTCAAAATTCTGAGAAAAATGTGGGCAAGCTTGGAGACAGACAGGTAATATACAGTATGTACAAGGACTGAAAGGGAACAATAAGACTTGGAGACCAATAATGGACAGCTCATATTAGAAAGAGTGCAAGACAGGGATGCAGTCTTTAGCCCCTACTGTTCAGTCTATACATTGAAGAAACAGTGATGGAAATAAAAGAAACTTTCAAGATGGAGATTAAAATTCAAGGTAAAATAACATCAGTGATAAGATTTGCTGATGACACAGCTATCCTCAGTGAAAGTGAAGAAGAATTATATGATCTGTTGAATGGAATGAGCATTCTAATGAGTACAGAATAAGGACTGCGAGTAAATTGAAGAAGAATGAAAAAAAGAGAAGTAGCAGAAATAACAACAGTGAGAAACTTAATATCAGAAGTGGAGATCATGAAGTAGATGAAGTTGTTCTGTTACCTAGACAACAATATAACTTATGATGGAAGAGCAAGGAGGACACAAAAAGGAGACTAGGATTGGCAAAATTGGCATTCCTGTCCAAATGAAGTCTACTACTGTCAAACATAGTCCTTAATTTGAGGAAGAAATTTTGATAATGTGCACATCAATTCTTTGAGACACTTACAGGAGGGGAAAACATTTTTAAAATCAAAAAACAACCTCAAACTAATACACCTTAATCACTGTTCTAACTTGCTCAATAGTTTGTCTGAGCCTCATGGTCTAAACAACAGGTCTTCAGTGACAGTCATTTGAAATTCTATTTTTATGTCAGGAAGGATCATTAGCACATAATGCATCACAATTTCCAAGTCTCTGACACCAGCACCATTCATGTAACTACACTCTACATCTCATGAACATCCACTGAGATTGTTTAGTAGAGCATTATAATGTTTAGTAAACAGTTAACAAGAGATGCTCCATATAAACCTGTTGCAGTTAACTTGTCCCATAGTTCATCTAGACTTGGTAGTTACACTTCCACCTCTCTTGCTTATCAGTAATGACGAAGTCACAAGCTTTTGGGTAGACACTACTTATGTGCATGTATCTTCAGATTCATCACTAGCATGAGCAGTCATATTTTTTTACTGGAAGTGTAATGTCTGTTCTGCCAATTCTGTGGGTAGGAATCACATAAAATCACATGCAAATATTTTCAGACGTAGAGCTTAGTACTCAATATGAACAAATTTGCACAGTATTTAAAAATCACATAGCTTAACTTGGATAAATACTTTCTGCAGATCAGCTGTACAAAGTTCTGTAAGCAACAGATCAAAATCTCCATATTGTAGTAGCAGTCTTTGACATGACACTAACAATCATCCTTACATCATTGTCAAAGCTTCCCCATACTAAAGTATAGCTTCAGTCGATATTTTATGTCTAACAAAGTGTAGCAGATACACCACCATATGTTTGTTATGTGATTTTAAATGTAGTAATGAAAACCGAATACACATGTTTTCCTTTTACTTCATCTCACATGTGTTTTGTTTCAGAATGTAAATATACAGTAAAATTTATAACATCTAGTGGCACAGCAACTTACTCCCACTGAAAGCCATAAATACAGTTCCAGCATCTCTCAATTACATTAAAATTTATGAGATGAGTAGAAATGGTGAGGCGACATACACATTTCCCATTTTACATTCAAAAAATTTTTATAAACATAAATAAAATAATACTTTTATGATTTAAGGTGGACTGGATTAATTTTTCTTACAGGGTGTCTTTCATATTTCAAAGTCAAGGCTTTTTCCAAGTTTTTCAAGGCAAATAAATTCTATTTTACTTTTTCTATTAAATTTGAGGCTAAAAAATCCTTTTTTCAAAGCTTTATATTGATAATTATTAGAATACGCATAATTGAACACAAGTTATTTCTTTATTAGTTAAATCACAGGTACAAATTAAAATATTTTTAAAATATTAAATACTGTATTCTGATTTACAGGCAGTAAAAAATGAAAAATAAAAAATTACAAATTCTGTTTTTATGGAGAGACGTCCATAATAACCTGCTGACACAGAGGGGAACAAACTGTAGAAATATACCATAATAAATATGAGTAAATCATTCCTTTAAATATTGTAAACTTGCCAAAATCTTTGAGGCTTTGATCAACAATGTTTTTTTTCTGTGATTTTAGCTTGCCTTCGTTTGTTCAATAACCGCTTCTCCTTTTCTCTATTACCTTCCTTTGCCTTATGTTTCACATCATCTTTATACAAAGAATGTGCTCTGCAAAAACAGTGTAGAAGACTTTTGTCAATGTTGAACTTGTCAACTCCATTTGCATCCTGGATTGTCATATGTATATCTTTAGCTATAAGACTTTTTTCTGTTTGAATTTCAACTATAATTTTGGAGTTTACAGGAAAGCCTCACTCAACAGAAGCATTTCCATGTGAGAATATTAAAATAATTTGCACAAAATCTTGGAAATTTGGACATCGCTATGAAGACAATTTGACTGTATTCATACAGAATTTGTCACGACTTTCACTTCGCTTGTTACTTTTTGCCTCATCTTCAATTCTTTTTTCTCTACATATTTCCACAAATCCAAGTCTGACATGGTTTGTCTTTGAACCCAACACTTTTCCATTTGACACTAAAATTTCAAGATGTGCCTTCAATCTTCTTTGAGCTGCTTCCTGATTTAACGTGATTTCTAGATTCAAGCAGAAAACTGTGTGTGTTAAGTTGTATTTGAGTGGTGTTCTTTCTTGCATCTTCTCTACTATGCCAATAATGCATGTATACATGTTTTCCTTTAGCAACAATATTTCCTCTTCAGATCCATTCTTAACTTTTTCCAGTCCACTTCTTGTACCAAAATTCGATTGGAGTGTCTTGCTGCCTGGAACTACTGCCCGGCAATGCAAAGCAACAGTGTGTGACATTGTAGTAAGTAGCTATTATGCAGTAAAAAGTCACTTGTTTTAACTTCATTCATGCAGGTGTGCAAGTGGAAAAAATGATGAATGAAGAAGCTACTTCTGGCCCATTTATAAACTTCCCGTAATGTTGTGAACAGAAGAAAATGTAAACAGGAGAGTACATTAAAAAAAGGTGAATAATCACTTAATACTGATAATTGTATAAATGCTGCAAAATGACACAATTACAAATGCGTAAAATGTCATTCGTCTCCTCTGGTTAGATAATTGCGTTATGACAGCCTAAATGTATTTCATTATTACTCAAGGTTATTGCCACTCTGCTCGATGAAAATGCTAAGCAAGCACTCATAAACTACAGATTTATAGACACGAGATTGTGGATTACCCCACAGTAAAACCAACAGTTAGCTTTAACTTCCTCATTCATAATATTATGTCAGTCTGTTGCCATCAAACAGTTATTCACCTCCATAGACCTGTTTGATACATATTGGTGCAAGTTATTACTCTTCATGACTGTGACAGCTTGTTTTTTATGGCTGCTGACTACAACAAGCTAATGGTTGATATAGCAAGTGTTACAATAGGCTTAATGTAATTTCAAACATTTTATTAAACTGGATATGAACATCTCTATAAAATGCTTTTACAAAACTTATTACTTCTGTACTTGATGCCAGACTTCAAAGCAATGAATTCTCCCATCTCTTCCACCTCTCAAACAGTAGCACCAATCAGTTTCGTCAGATTCCTGACTCACGCAAGAGCTTGACAAGTACAAAACAGTTACCAATCACTGTACAAACATTGGATCACCAACAGGTATCCATAGACAGATTAAACTGATAATATACCAGCTGTTCTGAAAAAATTAAAAAAGTTTAGGTTTTTAAATAAAATTTAAAGATTTTTCTTTTTTTTCCCCTCAATTTTGAAAATTATCAGCTTTTTCCAGGTTTTCAAGATTTAAAGGTTTGCAGGACACAGCCTATCATGTAAAAAGGTAATTACACTGGCTGTTATTATAGGCAAGATGACAGCTGCTGGAGTTAGTAAGTGTAAATGGTATTTCATATATTTATAAAGTGTAAATGGTATTTCATATATTTATAAAGTGAAATGAACAGTTGCAAAAGTTAGTTCTTTTTTTGTAATTCTTCCAAGCATGATATACAAACTAATGCACCAGTTTCCAAAAGTTAGTTTCTGCTGATGAATGAATGGAAATGATTTAATATTAAAATGTTTCAAGTGTTATTCACTTACCTAAAGGAATTGTTACTTCTGGTTTAGCTGCTGAATTTTTGGCCATTTCGACAATTGATGAAAGGGTTAAATTTCGGACTTCTTCTGCAGTCAAGAATATTTCAAATGTGATTTCCACAGCTTGCTTGATCTCTACAGCCATGATGGAATCCATTCCCAACTCTGCCAGTGGTGCGTTGTGATTTACAGTTTTCAAATCCTTGATTCCTTGATGCAAAGGAATGAATATTTTTGAAACTATCTAGTCTCAGGTATGTTATAATAATTATATGCAAAAAGGCATTTTAATAAGATGGGGAAAAATGCCCAAAAGAACACATACATTTCTTATAAATTAAAAGGTTATGGTGTAATAGAAACTTCTATTGTACATCACGTCTTGTTCTTTCTCATGCTAACTGCTTCCACATCTTAAAACAAATGAAACTGAGATAAATATTTTTAACTCTAGGAAAGATATGTAACCATAAAAAGAAAAATGATTTGATATAACTTTTAGTTTTGATCCTGAAACAATCTGTGTGTGTGTGTGTGTGTGCGCGCGCGCGCGCGCGCGCGCGCGCGCACACACGCATGCTGATCTTCAGATTTTTTGTAGCCTATAACTATAACACATATAACAAGGTCACAGTAAGAATGCATATATTACAGGTGTTTGCACGTAAACTGGGCGAATTTTAATGTTAACTGTAGGAATAGTTTACTCCATTTTGGTTACAAACACAAGAGGTTATAAACCAATGAGCCAAAACATTAAGACCACTGTCCATGATGAGGTTGAATGCCAGCCAGTGTGGCATTACAGGCAACTAGAGAAAAGTATTTAAGCATAGAAGAAGTGAGTGGGGATCATACTAGAGATCATATGATCTGCAAATAGAGAAATTCAGTAATTTATTTCTAAATCCAACTGTCTTTTGTAAAATAGATGTGAGTCACACAATAAATTGTTTGTCTCACAATGATCTTGAAATGGTAATTATGAGGCATCCCTGTTAATCAGATTTAGATAAGAAAGGAAAAATACAGTCTTAGTCATGCTGTTCTGAGAGAATTTACTTGGCAAATTATGGGAGAAGTTTATCAAGGGCACACACTAGATGAGGAATTTAATTTATTTCAAAAATTGTTTGTACAACACTGTGAATTCAATTTTCCTTTGTGATGTGTCAGGAGAAAATGCAGTGGAGGCTGAATGAAAGAGTGACTAACATCTGTGATTAAAGTCATTTGTGCTATGAAGAGGGGGCTTTCTTTAACACAGATACTGTAATCATTTGTTTGTGGTGGGTGTGACATAATATCCTGTGAAATATTACTAAATGCCTTCTCTGAAAACTGTCTAGAACAGATAGTTCAGAACCCAATCATGATGGAAATATGTTAGACCTAACTCCAACAAATAGACCTGACCACTTTGTGGGCATCTACATCTTATGTGCATCTACATCTTATGTGCATCTACATTTATACTCTGTAAACTGTTGCGAAGTGCACTGCAGCGGGAGCATCCGACTGTACTGGTTATTATGGCTCTCTCTTGTTCCATTCAAGTATGGAGTGTGGGAAACATGATTGTTTAAATGGTTCTGCGCATGCTGTAGTTGATCAAATTTTATCCTCAAGATCGCTATGGCAGTGATATGTAGCAGGTAGCAGTGTATTCCTAGAGTCATCATTTAAAACCAGTTCTTGAACCTTTGTTAGTAGACAATCTTGGGATAGTTTCAGTCAGTCTCCAAGAGACTGCCAACTCCGTTCTTCCAACATCTCAGTGACACTCTCCCATGTGTCAAACGAACCTGTGACCATTCATGCTGTCCTTATCCTTGTACTTCCAGTATCCCCTGCCAGTCTTATTTGGTATCAGTCCCACATACATAGACAACATTCTAGGATGGGTCACATAAGTGATTTGTGAACAATCTCCTCTCTAGACTGATTGCATTTCTCTAGTATCCTATGAGTAAACTGAAGTCTGCTCCCTGCTTCACCCATGACTGAGCGTATGTGATTATTCCTTTCATATCCCTACACAGCATTACAGCCAAGTACGTATACATATGAGTTTACAGATTCTAGTTGTTACTCACTAATATTATGTTCAAATGATAATATTTTATTTATTTATTTTTTGTGAAGTGCACAATTTTACATTTTAGAACACTTAAAGCAAACAGCCAATCATTGTACACTTTTAAATCTTATCAGGCCCGACTGAGTACTTGTACAACACAAGGTGCACGGCATTTTTTTCTCAGGTCCTTGAGAACTGAGTCACTTTTCTTGAGCACTGCCATTGTCACGAAGAAATCACTATCCAGTTTGAGGAAGTTGTGATAATTTGATAATTTTCTTGGAATATCGTTCTTCAGTTTGGACAATAATGATGCGTAGGATGCTTCTGTAACAGTAGTTCGAGGGGGAACTGCATGTTGGTAACTCATTTCATGTCAGTCAAAAATTGTGATCACCATCACTTTTCCTGCAGATGGAACAACTTTTGGCTTTTTGGTGTTGGAGAACCTGGCAATTTCTACACTGTGCCCATTTTACATCAGGATCATAATGATGCAGCCACAACTCATCACCATGGACAATCAATTGAGTTAATGCATCCACCCATAAGCAAAGAGCTGCAGCACATCACAGCTTGTTTCCATTTGTACAGACTTTTGTTCATGAGTCAACAGATGTGGCATCCAATGGGCACAAACATGGCTCACATGGAGATAACCTTCACAGTCATAAAGACACTGCCATATGAAATTCTCAACACTTCACTGAGTTTACGTAATGTTATCTGCCAATACTCAAGGACAATCACAGTAGCTGTATTAATGATGACATCAGTCACAGCAGAAGCCAAAACACCAGGACTACATTGATGAACACAGACACATTGGCCTTCTTTGAAGTCCTCAAACCACATACACAGTGTTGTCTGAAGTAGTGCATTATCTCCATACACTTGCTGCAGCTTTTTGTAAGTTTCAATGGCTGTATGGTACAAATGAACACAGAATTTTATTGTGCCATACTGCTCTCTCGTGTCACCCTTTTTGCTTGGTATGTGAAACACAAAGAGCACCTACAAAATACAGTATTACCACCAATCTGTCCACATGAGAATGCTGCCCCCTATGGACATTACACATGAACACCCTCTCTTTGTTTTAGGGGAGAAGAAATATGTACATATAGAAAGATGCACACATTGTTTTATTATGATGGTTCTCTATCGCCTATTTACATGAATAGCCATCATAGAAGATATATGTACATCTAGAAAGATGCACACATTGTTTTTATTATGACGGTTCTACATTGCTAATTTACATGAAAAGCCAACACACTCACACACACACACACACACACACACACACACACACACACACACACACACACACACAGATATAGATAGAAACAGTATCTACCATGAGTTGAATAATATGTGTAGACATAGTATCTACTAAGAATATAGAAGTTGAAAAGTAGAGGACTCTAGGGTATTAAATAAGATACTAAGAAGTGAGAGTGAAGTATAAAATAGATTTTTATTTTACCAGGAAATGTTTAATTATAGTGTACATGAAGACGTATGGCAATGGCCTTGGCGCAGTGGATCCACCGGTTTCTGTCGATCACTGAAGTTAAGCGCTGTCAGGCGACCCCGTCACTTGGATGGGTGACCATCCGAGCCGCCATGTGCTGTTGCCATTTTTCAGGGTGCACTCAGCCTCGTGATGCCAATTGCGAAGCTACTCGATCGAATAGTAGCGACTCCAGTCACAGAAAACCATCATAACGACTGGGAGAGTGGTGTGCTGACAACACACCCCTCGTATCCGCATCCTCAGTGAGGGTGACACGGCGGTTGGATGGTCCCAATGGGCCACTAGTGGCCTCAAGACGGAGTGTACATGAAGATCTGTACTAGGGCAATGAACCGTCAGGCCTACTCATAAAGGATAAGGGGGTGCATACCCGGCATGTGCTAAGGATATAGGGCAGGTGTACCTATATAGAGATAGGACGACCTGTGGCCTGATGAATAGGGATGTTTTATAAAGGGGCATACCTGCCAGAACGGAAGGAGGAAGTGAACTCGTAGGGCCAACCCACATGTAAGGTATAGGTACTGAGCCTAGGTGAAAAGGACAGTATCAAGACAGAAGTCTCACATTTAATAGGAGTTATTCTGGTAAATTTGAATACTATATATCAGCAGCATTATTATGTTTTATGTGAATTTAAAGGTGTTGAAAAGAACATTTTCAGTTGCCCAGACTACAAACTACTATAAATAATGGTACTAGTACATACTAAGGAAAAAATAGTACACAGAATTAGAACAAAATATTCAAGTGTCATGAACACCTGGAGCTTATGATTGGAAACTAAAGGTTTAGTCCTCATGATTCCTAGATATAAGAAAACAAACTCCAAAATTGATTGAAATGTTTACCTTTTATAATTAAAGTAAAATGGAAACAAAAGGAACAGCTAAATATTAAAAAAGGGTATTTATGGTTATGAAAAGAACAAGGCATAATGTTGAAATACGAATTATTGTTATATGTGATATAAATGTACATAATGATTGTATATAAAATATCACATGGTCGATCTGAGGGGAGGAATATGTAGTGCTTCGAGAATTTCTGCATAAATTCTAGAACTAGTTGACCTTTCTTTTAAATAGAGGTGTGAGAGAAGTGAATCTAACACACTGTGCATTGCATGTTTCTGTGTGCAGATCTAAAAACAGTCACGAGCAAAATGTGGACGCAGTGGCTGAACGGCAGATGACAAGTACCTGCTGTTCGATCCATAGAGTTTCAGTGTATGAGCAGAGAAGAACAAGGAGTGTTTATATATTATTTTGTGCTTTTAGTGACTATGATGATTGTTTAGGATAAATAAAGAAAAGAGATTAGACTTTCAAGTACTTCTTGGGTTGGACTTGCTAGAAGCAAGACGTGTTCATAAATTATGTGGTTGTTAAACATACACTATTGTAAATGTATTTAATCGAGTCTAATGCAAGATGAATCGGTTGAATTGCTGACCTTCTCATATTTATGTGAGAAATAGTGAATTTGTTCTTTGTGGAAGTTGGAATATACCAAATATTCTGCAAGTATCCACTTATTTCATGAGTAGAGAGAGAGAGAGTCTGGTAAATTCCCTTAACCAGCTTTATTCTTCAGAGAAGAAGTTTTTGGATATCAACATGGCCGACTATCCAGAGAGGAAGATCGACTGTGCACACCAAGTAAGTCAAATGATGTGAGAGGACAGGAAACTATCACGAAAGCTACTGAAAAACTCAGTCTCAGTCTTTGTTGATAAGCCCTCCTATTTCATCTTATACTAAATGTGATCACACTTTTGATAAGAAGCATAGCCATGGTACTGAGTAAAATGATTTCTGTGAATCGAGAAATACTCTATCTATCTGACTGTGTTGGTCTATGGCTTTCAGGATGTCATGTAAGAAAAGTGCGAGTTGGGTTTCACATGATCTATGTTTTCAAAATCCACACTGATTGGCAGGGAGAGACCATAACTCTTCATGTTTAGGCTCAGAATATGTTCTAAGATCCTACAAGAAATAGATATCAAGAATTCTGGGCAGTCATTTTGTGAATCCCTTCTACTGCCATTCATTTAGACAGGTTTGACCTGTGCATTCTTCCAACTAAGGGGGCACAGCTTTTTATTTGAGTCGTCTATGACAGATTAAAGTTAGCAGAGGGGTGTACTCAGCTGCAAATTATGATTGGGACCTGGGGCTTTGTTAAGTTTTAACCACTTCAGCTGTTTCTCATGTTCACTCATTTTTTCAGTGGTATGAGAAGTAAGCTCGAGCCATACTCATGGTTTTTCTCTCTGTAAAGGAACATTTGAAAACAGAGTATTTCCGCTTTTACAATCATGATAGAAGCTGAAGAAATGAATTAAAATTTGTGCTACAGCCAGAACTTGAATGCAGGCATCCTGATTACTAGGCGTTTGTGCGATCCATTATGTCACTGTAGAAGCATAGTAATATAATAAACACATTGATTTCATGGAATATGTTAAGACTCTATAAAACCATATTTAAAAGAGTTGTCAAGGCAGCAAAACAACTGGCAAATAACAGGATGAAGTAAATCCCTTTGGCCTAAGTGAAGACTGAAAAATTTTAAAAGTTTCTGTGGGAGAAGTAGAAAATGCTATTCTAACATTAAGAAACAAAAAAATCTGCAGGTTGGGATGGAATACTAACCAAGGTTATTAAAACAGTACACGGTAAAATTGCAATCCCACTAGCTCAAAAAATAAATCAATGCTTTGAAGAGGGCTGCTTCCCAGAGGTACTGAAATATGCTTAGCTCAAACCACTCTTCAAGAAGGGATCAAGAGGGATCATAGGAAATTATCATCCTATCTCAATTCCTCCAGTCACATCTACAATATATGAAAAACTTGCTGTTGCTCAAATCCAAAACATCATTGCAAAATATTCTGCTTTTCCTATCAAGCAGAAAGCAAACAGTTGGCATCTCTTTAAATGGTGCATATTATTTTTCTGAATGGAAAAAAAAAGATCTCAGTGAGTTGGTCCAGTTCCATTTTTCTTATATGTCAATGACTTACCATTAAATATCAGCTCCCAATCAATTCTGTTTGCAGATGATACTTCTGTCTTAGTTGAAAATCAGGATTCAGAAAAAATTCCCAAATCTGTGGTCAGTACCCTCAGTGCTTTAGAGACTTGCTATCAGCTAAATGGGCTGAATCTAAACAAAGCTAAATGGGTTGAATCTAAACAAATCTAAGACTCACATGACCCAATTTATAACCAAACAATCAAAATTAGAACAGATTAAGACTGTTCATAACAACCAAGGTATAGCAGAAGTTGACCCAGTCAAATTCTTAAGTTTATATGTATACGAAAAATTGAGCTGGCAGACAAAATTGAAACTTAGCAAACAAACTGAGCAGGTTTGCATTTGCAATGCAAATATTATCAACTGAAACTGACATGGACACATGAAATGTAGCATATGCAAGCTACTTTGAATCTATCATTAAGTATGATTTTGTTCTTAGGGGTAACTCGACAAACATAGTGCAGATACTAAAAATACAGAAATAAATCATTCGAAATATGTGCACTGCAAATCATAAAGAACCACACCATGCATTATGAACTCTGTCATCCCTATAGAAATATGAGAATATAACATTTTTGTACATCAGACATAAATTATTTGAGGGAAGCCATTTTGTCCATCCACATGATACTAGAATCAAAGAAACTGTTATGCTTCCCACCCACCACCTCAGACTGTACGCCCAGAGATCTCAATACATGGGAATGAAAATTTGTAATAAATTAAAAGGGAACATGCTAACACAGATGAATTTTGGTCCACTTAAGAGAAAGTTACATGAGGCAATGACACTGAAATGTTATTACTCAGTGGATAAATTTATGCAGGTCAAACTGGAAATCTGAGCCGAATATAATGTGTTACATATTCCAAGAAATATCCTGATAGTGTTATTATTTATTTTAGCAATATTATTTATTAATATAAAAATCATTGTAACTGTATTGAAAGGAGTCTACTAGGGCACATTTGTATGTGGCACCCAAATATGGTAATAATGTTAATGTAAACTAAACTGAAACTATGATATTATAAATGAACTTTGTCTCTGATAAATTTTATAATGCAGATTGCTGACAGTGTATGACCACGGAGCCAAAGATACTGCTTCTGGTCTGAGATTGTTGTGTTGGAGTGAGAGAGCACTGGGCACTCAGTTGTATGCAGCTGTCTGTGAGAGAAAGACAATGAAGTAGTCAGCTTTTGTGTGTGCTGTGTGAAGCCACCAAGTGTTAATTTAATGTAGGTATAAGCCACCAAGTGTTAATTTAATGTAGGTATGTCAATATTGTTGAACATGGAAGCAAAAGTCTTCATGCAAGCAAGATAAAGATGTTAAATAATTATGATTTTTGTTTTGCCAGCACATTAGTACACATGAGTTGGCTGTTAATTTGTAACTGTTGAGCAACCCAAAATGTACATAAAATGATTTGATGAAAAGGCTAGTTAGATACTTCACTTTTGTAATGCTGCTAAGATTTGTTAATAGAGCTATATGTAATTTGATGATTTTCATTTAAGTTGAATTAGTGAGGTTACATAATACTTTCGGTTTAAATCTCATTGATTGTGAATCAGTTGCGAGTAATGTAACTTCAATTGTCAGTTGTTTATGAAAATACAAAGACTTGCAATATAATTTTGCTAAAAAATCTCAGTGTTAGTAATTCACCACAATCAAAACCGCCTCCCTGTCCAGGTCATATGTTTTTCTAAGAAGTTGGATTTTTTTCTCAAATGTTTTCATTTACCAGCCAAAATAATTTCATGTGCATCTCAAAGTGTTACAGTCAGCATTGCGCACTGCGGAGCCTGTAGTTAGCATATTCATATATGTTTTATGAGAGACCAGAATATATTGTGTTCCACCATTGCTGCTTTAGGAGTAAGACAATTTAATTTATTTGCTATGTGCACAGGAACCAAGGTTATCAGTTTTGAACAGGGACAGAGGATTCACTGCCTAAGGGGCTGAATGTATTTTGCAGTGACTGTATTTCTTTATTGGTATTGAGAGTTGCACTGCCCAATCAGTTCATATAAAGGTTTTGCTAACAACAGCACAGGGTAAGGACACCACTTGCACTTACAACACGCTACATGATTACACATGTTCCGTGCCCATTCCACAGTTCAGAAATTCATTCAACATAATCATAAAGCTTTTTATATTATAAAGGAATGTTACAGTATTATAAATTTTTGACATGTCTTCTGTATGCAGACCAAATAGATTGCAAATATGTGTCAGGCGATGAATAAAACACAATTCTACAGCTGCAAAGACCATGCTAGTTCAATGCCTCACCTAACACAAACTTCAATTCACACCTTGAGCCACCGAGCGAGGTGGCGCAGTGGTTAGACACTGGACTCGCATTTGGGAGGACGACAGTTCAATCCCGCGTCCGGCCATACTGATTTAGGTTTTCCGTGATTTCCCTAAATCATTCCAGGCAAATGCCAGGATTGTTCCTCTGAAAGGGCACGGTCGACTTCCTTCCCCATCCTTCCCTAATCCGATGAGACCGATGACCACGCTGTCTGGTCTCCTTCCCCAACCAACCACACCTTCAGCCTATCTTGCCTTTCTTAAATCATCAATATCACTGAGGCTCTCCAGTATTGGAATAGCACCCCAACTTTGCACGTAATGGGAAAATCCAGCCTGTACCTCAAGTGCAGAAAATTTATAGATCCCATAGAATGAAATTTTTGTTGAGACATATGAGTCTCATCTTCATCTACAATAATGTTAGAAGCTGAAGAAATCAATTGAGATTTGTGCTAAAGCAAGGAGGACTTGAACCTGGGTCCTCTGCTTAATTGTTTCACAGAAAATTTCATTCCATCAGATCTATAATCACATTAAGTTTGAGATATATGCAGGATTTCCCCATTACGTATAAAGCTGAGATGCTATTTTAATACTTGAGAACCTTGGAAATACTGATGGTTAAGAAAGGGAAAACAGGCTGAAACTGTGAATTGAAGTTCAATTTAAGGAGGGTACTGGACTAGGGTTCTCTATGCAGTGGTTTTGCCTGTATTGCTACAGTGGTGTAATGGCTATTACATCTGCCTACTAAGTGAGGGACATGGGTTCAAATCCTCGGTGTAGCTCAAATTTTAATTCATTTCTTCAGATCCTATCATTATTGTAGATAATGTTGAGACCCATATGTATCAAGGAAAATTTAAGTCCATCAGATTTCTGCTTTTGCTTCACTGATCACAGCTTCAGTTTCAGTCTCATATATGAGCGAATGTATATCATGGAGGATCTCTCTAATTATGAACTACACTACTGGGTTCTTATTTATTCAGGGCATGGTGAAGTGTTCTTTTAAACATAAGTCACAATTCCTCTTCAGTTCCAAGCTCTTCATAGTGGCATGATATTATTGCTCCTCTGTCTAGTTTACTGAAGATATAAATCTTTTCGCTTGTTTTAGATGCCCTTTGTGTTTTGGTATTCACTGTTACTATAACTATCTCATGGTCACTGATAACAGTTTTGATGTAGATTTCCTCAAAGAGATCAGGTCTGTTTGCTGCCATTAGCACTAATATATTTCCATCATGAGTGGACTTCTGCACTACCTGTTTTAGGTAGTTTTCAGAGAAGGCATTTAGTAAAGTTTCACAGGATGTCTTGTCATGCCCACGGCTAACAAGAGTATAATTATCCCAAATGAACATTGGATAATTACAGTCTCTCCCCATGATTACAGTCTCATTAAGCGAAATTAGGTTTCCTCTAAAATTTTCGGTTGCACCAGGAAGACCCCATTACAATTTTTTGCCCATCCTTGCTACTAGGTCTTGGTCAAACAATATCAGATGCAACTTCAACTTCAGTTCGGTGGATTTTAGTTTCTTGTCTTTTTATTATAGGTTTGCATTTTCCCCAAATATCTCACTACTGTGAACTTCAGGTTCTAACCAGTTTTGTGGGACTAATATTATGTGAGATTCAGTGTTTTTAGGAGCACTTCGAACTCTACCACTTTTTTGCACATTCTTTGGCAGTAATCACTAGGATTTTGATACTCTCATCTGTGGGTGTCATTCCCTTGGAAGTTACTCTGATACTTCTGGGTTTCACACAGCTATCATTATCTGGATGGGATAGACTGTTACCTAGTCTAAAAAAAACCTTGTATACACCCCACAATTGGTCAGGTACTTGGGCAGTTGCCTCTGATTTTGTAATGCACACCTGATCTATTTAGGGGGACTCTCAACACTACAGAACAAGCCTACAAAGTCAACAACTCTCTGAGTCTTTGGTTCAAGCGTTTCACTTGACTAAGAGCCAGCAAGCCACATATGTCCTGAGGACAATGCTGCAGATTGTGAGCTTCACTGAAACTCCATGAGCAAGGATGGTATTCTCAGCTTCCTCTGTGAGCCACTGGAGAGATACAAGTATGACCTCAGAGACCAGAGACAGGCATTGTTTGTTCCAGTATGCAGCTGTAGCTAATTGCACCCTGTTCCCTTAATGGCTGCCAGAATAGCCTCTCAACCTGCTGAATGAGGTCGCCAGGTATACTCACTGAGTGTACCTTGTGTTCCTTCCAAACCCTTGCTGCCATTTCCCTAAGAGGTACCATTACTTACTATATGTTTGAAATGTCGGTGATTAGGGGACTCCAACCCTTTTGTGTTTCCCCAAAACAGGTGACCTTAGTTCCAGTGGCTCAGATTCAGTTTCAGTCAAAGACAGCACCTTGAACCTGCATGGTAAAAGGGAGCA
Organism: Schistocerca gregaria; assembly: GCF_023897955.1. NCBI lineage: Eukaryota > Metazoa > Arthropoda > Insecta > Orthoptera > Acrididae > Schistocerca > Schistocerca gregaria. Next base: position 169,295,812 of record NC_064927.1, on the reverse strand, counting down.
GTAAGCACTGTGAGTCCTCCTTGATCCCTGTCTACCTTGTGCAAATACCTAAACCCCACACTGACAAGCAACTCACAGTCAAATGATGGGTAATGATGAGGCTTATATTTCATCCAAGAGAGATGGTATCCACAGGAAAGGATAGTACTTGAGTTATCTTTGGTACCTCTGACACACAACTCTTGGTAGCAGCCCTCCCCCAATGCACCCATCTGCAGCAGCTTTCAATTGCTTGGCAGTTATCAGGGCAATTTCTAGCTGCTTATGAATAGTAACCAATTCATCCCCTATCTGAGAACAGCAAACACTACACTATACCTGGTGCAATATTTTATAAAACAGTAAGAAATTTATTCCTGGTGCAGTATTTTTCAGGATAGTAAAAAAATAACTTTACACTAAGCTTCCTGATTCTCTTTTAACTGGTAAGCTTGATATGCTATAAATATTATCAGCAATCTTTTGGAATTTAACTAATTTATAGCCTAAAACAAGATATCTATTACAACAACAGAAACTTGGTACAAGTTTTACTACTTCTCCAAGGCATTTTTCCGTTTATGGTTGGTAAGAAAGTTCAACAGTAGCGTTATTTTACAATAAATGTAGGTAATATACCCTCCTATTAAAAGAGAGAACTAATATGATATGATATGTTACTTATCCACATTAACTGTAAATCAAAACCCTGATTTATTATGAAATAGATTATACAAAAAGCTTGTGAATTACAAAAATCTATACAAGCATCCAAAACTTCTTTAAGTATACCATTCCCACACAAATATATAACAGAAAATGGGAACTGTTGCAAATTGAGACATTATGGCCAAGATTTCTGAAAAGCATGAGTTTTCATAAAATCAGCATAAAAACCACATTTCAATTTTATGTGAAGTTTTTGTGCTTAAGTTTTCAAAGTGAACTTATATAACACATGTGATTTTACTCTAAGACAGGAAATAAAGGGGGATCAACTTATACAGAGTGTCCCATTTATCTTGACCACCCTAAATAACTGTTTGTCCAGATGCAACTTACAAAATGTTGCAAGCAAATGTTCTTTAGTCATCAGGGGGTCATCAGTCAGCATGATTGCCCTTGTTGTACCTTTGTTTTTTACAAAGATATGAAAAGCTGTATGACTTTTTTTAAATAGCACCCTGTATTTTTTATTCAGTAATTCATTTCCTCTCCTAAAGACCTATTCAAATATGTATCACAGTGTAGCATACACTGAAACAAAACATTATAAGTTACATAACACAAGACTGACTTTGAGCCCGGGATCACAAACTCGCCCACTTGCTGGGTTTGCAAAGGGGCTCAAAGTGAGGACCAGGACACCGATACACTGGTGCACTTGTTGAATGAAAGAATTATTTATTGCTTCCAATGTTGCCTGCTGAAGAGAACTACAAGCAAGCATGATATGTTCCCACATGTCCCTTGGAGTTGTTGGAATATTGCTATAGAAAATGTCTTTATTGCATCAGCAAAGAAAAAAGTCCAGAGGATTTAAATCAGTAGACCTAGCAGGCCAAGTAACTGTTCCTCCTTGACCAATCCATCTGGCAGGATATCTTTGGTCCAGAACAAGACTGCAAACAAAGCATTATGTGCTGGACATCCATTGTGTTGATACCACATAAGCATTCTGGTTCTTAGCGGCATTTCATACAGAAGAGTAGGAAGAATTTGTCTGATGATGTTGGCATATGCTGTGTCGTTTAGACTACTGTTGATGAAATAAGGGCCAATAATTGTAGTACCAAGCATTCCACACCAGATGTTAACTGTCCATTGATGCAGCATGGGTTGATGCTGGACCAATAATGCATGTTCCTTGTATTTATCTGTCTTTTGTTTGAGGAGGAACATTCATTGGTAAATAGAATATTGGAGAAGAAGTTCAAGTTGAGGAGGATTTGCTGCTGTGCCCAATGAGAGAATCGCACATGATTCTGGAAATCATTCGCATGCAATTCTTGATGTAGCTGTACATGGTATGGATGAAACCGGTGACATGTAGGAATATGATGTACAAAGGTTTCAGGAATGCTAATCTCATGTTCAAGTTGTTGTGTGCTCACTTGTCGATTCATAGCAATGGAAGCTAGAACAGTAACTTCGGCAGATTTGTCTGTGCGAGTGTGATGATGATTGCATTGTCGTGGGTTGAAACTTCCCATTTCCTGAAGCATCACAACAAGACGAGTAAACATCCATTGGGAAGGTGGGTTGTTGTCAGGATATCACTTTCTGTACAGTTACGCTGCCTGCATAGCATTTTGCTTACCTTCAACAACAACAACAACAACAACAACAACAAAAGAAACGTCATGTCAATGCAGTTTGTAGGAAGAACAGCCTTTACTGTATGCCTACTCTACACAACAGTATTTAAAAGGGCTAAACTACTGCACTAAATGTGCCTGTACACGAGAAAACAGTTTTACAATTACTGTTGTGCTAACTTACATTCCCCATTGATGAGTAGCATTTCTACCTTTTCTTCACTGGTGTACACTGTACTCAAACAACTCTTCAACTGACAATGGTTGACAGAATGATGAGTGTGCATTCTACTTATGTTTACATTTGTCCTCTGTCAATGTCAGCATTACCCCAAATACCTGCAGTAAGTGCTGGGAGTATCAACATCAGTAATATGTTAAGTAATTAATAACATTGAATTTCAGTGAATGGTACATTGTGATACATTTTTGAATAGATCTTTAGGAGAGGAAATGAATTACCGAATAAAAAATACAAGGTCCCATTTAAAAAAGTCATACTGCTGTTGATATCTTTGTAAAAAAAGAAAGGTACAATGAAGGTAATCATGTTGATTGATGTCCCCCTGATGACTAAAGAACATTTGGTTGCAACATTTTGTAAGTTGCAATTGGACAAACAGTTATTTAGGGTGATCAAAATAAATGGGACACACTGTATAAGTTGACCCCCCCCCCCCACCTTTATTTCACGTCTTAGAGTAAAATCACATGCGTTATATAAGTTCTCTTTGAAAACATGTTACTATCCTTTTGACATTATCTTCTGCAGTAAACAGCTGAGATCAGCAAAATTTTTATTCTATCCCAGCAAGCAGTAAGAATGTTTTGTAAAACTGATCCCTGTAGGCTCACCTTCATGGTGGGCTTTACAGAACATCATATGTGTATGAATAAATAACAACATATAATGGTTAGAAAACTGTTTTGTACTCCACAAATATTGGAATGGCTGAGGATCATAATGGACATTGCATAGTTGTCAGAAAACTTGGTATCCGTTTGACTGTGTATTTTTTTAATATGTACCTTAATAATGATTGTGTTACATTTATTAATAATACTGTAGATACAGGTATGGTAGACAACTTACCCAACACATTAGCAACATATTCAAGTATACCAGATGACTGAGATAGTCCTCCACGTTTCTCAGCTACAACCATACTGGCCACAATAGGACATGGCTGGAGAAAGAATGTATCCAGCAGTGATAAGCAGGATGTAATTTTCTGGGGCAGTGTACCTCCTGTAAACATTTTGCAGCTGATTACAATATAATAATTACGGATGTTTATAATGATCAAGATAGAAATACAACAGTGTACCCTCATGTTAAAGCACTTTAATTAACCACTGTCACCTTACTACTAAGTTTCATGTATGTCTGGATTAATTAAAAGCAGAAATTAACATAACAGAAATTTCTCTTTTTTAACACTATATTTAAATATATTTTCTAAATAATATTATTTGTAAGCCACCATTTGATACACAATACCTGGAAGATTTTTCATTCTATTTTTGTACATCAAGAAGGTTTATGTTTGTTTTGAATAACAGAATAATGCTGGTACACTGAAAGATTACTTATGAACGAACCTATAATAATTTCCTTGTCATCTTCTTGCATGTTTGCAACAATGCCCACATCACCAACAGCCCCCCACTGGATGGCGAGAGCAGGTAATCCTTTAGAGTGACGTTCTTCACAAATGCGTTCCATCACTGAATTACTCCAACCATAATTTGACTGTCCTGCATTGCCTCTACCACAGGATACACTTGAAAAAACAACAAACGTATGCAGCTGTGGACACAGCTTTTGTGAGAATACATCCAATAGACCGGTGGCGACTGCTTTTGGCCCAGCTGATTTCTGGAAGCTTTCAACTGTTTGGTTCTCCAGTATACCATCTTGGAGGTCCTACATACAAATATAAAGTAGGAGGTATATGTAAGTGAGAGATTATACACGAGAGAAATTATAAATAATATAGAGAATAAAAAAAACTAAAATAAGATAATGGTAAAAATTAGTTTTTAGCAAGAAGGAACTTGTGTAAGCTCTTAGTAAGATACTCTAAGATTATGTAAAGCAGGGGAGAGGAGGCAGTTGCTAGCCTTGAGTTTCATGGATCAAAGTGCACAAACTGTCCATACACACAATCTGAACAATTAAAGGTGGAAGGAAATGTCGAAGTACAACAAATAATTCCAGGCTACTATGTCAAGTCCAGATGAATATTTTGTAGAAACACAATGTTTCATCTTCTTGTGCAGAGGAAATCTTCATGGGGGGAGGGCAGTTTATCCTTCTGTGAAGATCTGATATGAATGAATCAGTCTGATTTTATAGTTTGTATCAATCAGTCATGACAAAGCAAGTGGACATTATTTAGTTCTGTCAATGAAATAAAATATGACATTAATCTCTGCCCATGAGGTGATTTTGCAAATGAAGAGTGCATCCAATAAAAGACTAAAAGAATTGTGGGAGATGTTACCTTTTCTACAGAATTATTAGTGTTACATGAAAACCTGAAACTGATACTGTATTAAGCAATTTCATTACAGTAACCAGGATTTGTAATTGGATTTGTGATTTCCTGTCAGAGAGGTCACAGTTCGGAGTAATTGACAGAAAGTCATAGAGTAAAACAGAAGTGATTTCTGACGTTCCCCAAGGTAGTGTTATAGGCCGTTTGCTGTTCCTTATCTATATAAACGATTTAGGAGACAATCTGAGTAGCCGTATTCAGTTGCTTGCAGAGGATGCTGTCATTTAGTGACTAATAAAGTCATCAGATGATCAAAACTGCAGAACGATTTAGAAGAAATACCAGAATGGTGCGAGAAGTGGCAGTTGACCCTAAATAACAAAAAGTGTCAGGTCATCCACATGAGTACTAAAAGGAACTCGTTAAACTTCAGTTACACAATAATTCAGTCTCATCTAAAAGCCATAAATTCAACTATATACTTACGTAATACAATTACAAACAACTTAAATTGGAAGAAACACAAAGAAAATATTGTGGGGAAGGGTAACCAAAGACTGTGTTTTGATGGAATCTTCTCCTCCGAATGCGAAAATATTTTGTTGACACTGACCCACACAGGGAGGAACGATCACCATGATAAAATAAGGGAAATTGGAGTTCGTACAGAAAGATATAGGTTTTCATTCTTTCCATGCACTATATGGGATTGTAATAATAGAGAATTGTGAAGGTGGTTCGATGAACCCTCTGCCAGGCACTTAAATGTGATTTGCAGAGTATACATGAACATGTAGATGTAGATTTACTTCAAAGATGTATTGCCAATAGCACTACGCAATCCCTTTCTCTGTCATAATTGCTTTGGCTATTCAAGCCACTAATTACAGATCATAAAAGAAGTGTTATGGAGCCATTTTTATTCATGACTGCTCAACATTCTGTCCAAAATTCAGAGACTTGTTGTAGTAGGATCAAATATTCACATGTAAATATTCCCCAACAGAAAGTATCACCACTGGTCCAAAACTGTGTTTGCTTTCTGATGCAATTAGAGAGTGCAAGTGGTGCTTTGTTCTTTGAGCATTCAATGGCAGTGTTCCTACAATCGGGCAAAATCCCTATGCCTTGTGAGTTATGGAGTTATAAGTGTGGCTCAGTGCCGTCAGTATCACACTGAAAGGAATAATTCTGTGCACGAATGCTGGTGGAAACATAGTTTTGGTACTCAGTAATGAATTGGCAAGTGATCTTTTCAACTGTAACCATTTATATTATAAGTTCCATGAACCATGGACCCTGCCATTAGTGGGGAGGCTTGTGTGTCTCAGCAATACAGATGGCCATACCGTAGGTGCAACCACAAGGGAGGAGTATCTATTGAGAGGCCAGACAAATGTGTGGTTCCTGAAGAGGGGCAGCAGCCTTTTCAGTGGTTGCAGAGCAACAGTCTGGATGATTGACTGATCTGGCCTTGTAACACTAACCAAAACGACCTTTCTGTTGTGATACTGTGAACGGCTGAAAGCAAGGGGAAACTACAGCCGTAATTTTTCCCGAGGGCATGCAGCTTTACAGTATGGTTAAATGATGATGGCGTCCTCTTGGGTAAATTATTCCGGAGGTAAAATAGTCCCCCCATTCGGACCTCCGGGCGGGTTCTACTCAAGAGGATGTCGTTATCAGGAGAAAGAAAACTGGTGTTCTACGGATCAGAGCGTGGAATGTCAGATCACTTAATTGGGCAGGTAGGTTAGAAAATTTAAAAAGGGAAATGGGTAGGTTAAAGTTAGATATAGTGGGAATTAGTGAAGTTTGGTGGCAGGAGGAACAAGACTTTGGTCAAATGAATACAGGGCTATAAATGCAAAAACAAATAGCGGTAATGCAGGAGTAGGTTTAATAATGAATAAAAAAAATAGGAGTGTGGGTAAGCTACTACAAACAACATAGTGAATGCATTATTGTGGCCAAGATAGACACAAAGCCCATGCCTACAAACACGAAGCGCATGCCTACTACAGTAGTACAAGTTTATATGCCAACTAGCTCTGCAAATGATGAAGATATTGATGAAATGTATGATGAGATAAAAGAAATTATTCAGGTAGTGAAGAGAGATGAAAATTTAATAATCATGGATGACTGGAATTCAATAGTAGGAAAAGGGAGAGAAGGAAATATAGTAGGTGAGTATGGATTGGGGGTAAGAAATGAAAGAGGAAGCCACCTGGTACAATTTTGCACAGAGCATAACTTAATCATAGCTAACACTTGGTTCAAGATTCATAAAAGAAGGTTGTATATATGAAACAAGCCTGGAGATACTAGAAGATATCAGATAGATTACATAATGGTAAGACAGAAATTTAGGAACCAGGTTTTAAATTGTCAGACTTTTCCAGGGGCAGATGTGGACTCTGACTAGAATCTATTGGTTTTGAACTGTAGATTAAAACTGAAGGTGGGAATTTAAGTAGATGGGATCTGGATAAACTGACTAAAGTAGAGGTTATACAGAGTATCTGGGAGAGCATAAGGTAACAATTGACAGGAATGGGGGAATGAAGTACAGTAGTAGAAGAATGGGTAGCTTTGAGGGATGAAGTAGTGAAGGCAGCAGAGGATCAAGCAGGTAAAAAGAAATCCTTGGGTAACAGAAGAAAAATTGAATTTAATTGATGAAAGGAGAAAATATAAAAATGCAGTAAATGAAGCAGGCAAAAAGGAATACAAACATCTCAAAAATGAGATCGACAGGAAGCACAAAACGGCTAAGCAGGAATGGCTAGAGGGCAAATGAAAGGATGTAGAGGCTTATTTCACTAGGGGTAAGATAGATACAGCCTACAGGATAATTAAAGAGACCTTTGGAGAAAAGAGAGCCACTTGTTTGAATATCAAAAGCTCAGATGGAAACACAGTTCTAGACAAAGAAGGGAAAGCAGATAGGTGGAAGGAGTATATAGAGGGTCTATACTAGGGCGATGTACTTGTGGACAATATTATGGAAATTGAAGAGGATGTAGATGAAGATGAAATGGGAGATAGAATACTGTGTGAAGAGTTAGAGAGAGCACTGAAAGACCTGAGTTGATACAAGTCCCCGGGAGTAGGCAACATTCCTAGAAGTAATGACAGCCTTGGGAGAGCCAGTCCTGACAAAACTCTACTATCTGGTGAGCAAGATGTATGAGACAGGTGAAATACCCTCCTCAGACTTCAAGAAGAATATGATAATTCCAATTCCAAAGAAAGCAGGTGTTGACAGATGTGAAAATTACTGAACTATCAGTTTAATAAGTCACAGATGTAAAATACTAAAATGAATTCTTTACATTAGAATGGAAAAACTAGTAGAAGCCGACCTAGGGGAAGATCAGTTTGGATTCTGTAGAAATATTGCAACACGTGGCCCTACGACTTATCTTAGGAGCTAGATTAAGGAAAGGCAAACTTAAGTTTCTAGCATTTGTAGACTTAGAGAAAGCTTTTGACAATGTTGACTGGAATACTCTCTTTCAAATTCTGAAGGTGGCAGGGGTAAAATACAGGGAGCGAATGGCTATTTACAATTTGTACAGAAACCAGATGGCAGTTATAAGAGTCGAGGGACATGAAAGGGAATCAGTGGTTGGGAAGGAAGTGAGATAGGGTTGTAGCCACTCCCCAATGTTATTCAATCTGTATATTGAGCAAGCAGTAAAGGAAACAAAAGAAAAATTCAGAGTAGAATCCAAGGAGAAGATATAAAAACTTTGAGGTTTGCCGATGACATTGTAATTCTGTCAGAGACAGCAAAGGACTTGGAAGAGCAGTTGAATGGAATGGACAGTGTCTTGAAAGGAGGATATAAGATGAACATCAACAAAAGCAAAATGAGGCTAATGGAATGTAGTCGAATTAAGTCGGGTGATGCTGAGGGAATTAGATTAGGAAATGAGACACGTAAAGTAGTGAAGGATTTTGCTATTTGGGGAGCAAAATAATTAATGATGGTTAAAGTAGTGAGGATATAAAATGTAGACTGGCAATGGCAAAGAAAGTGTTTCTGCAGAAGAGAAATTTCTTAACATCGAGTATTGATTTAAGTGTTAGGAAGTCATTTCTGAAAGTATTTGTATGGAGTGTAGCCATGTATGGAGGTGAAACGTGGACGATAAATAGTTTAGACAAGAAGAGAATAGAAGCTTTTGAGATGTGGTGCTACAGAAGAATGCTGAAGATTAGGTGGGTAGATCACATAACTAATGAGGAGGTATTGAATAGAATTGGGGAGAAGAGGAGATTGTGGCACAACTTGACATGAAGAAGGGATTGGGTGGTAGGACATGTTCTGAGGCATCAAGGAATCACAAATTTAGCATTGAAGGGCAGCGTGGAGGGTAAAAATCATAGAGGGAGACCAAGAGATGAATACACTAAGCAGATTCAGAAGGATGTAGGTTGCAGTAGGTACTGGGAGATGAAGGAGCTTGCACAGGATAGAGTAGCATGGAGAGCTGCATCAAACCAGTCTCAGGACTGAAGACCACAACAACAACAAGCTAGCTAATAATAATCCCTGTTGTCAGCATTTGTTATCAAAGATAGCTGACTTTTTAAGTATTATCTTCACAAAAAATTGTCATGGTAGCACCTGAAAATAAAATGCCTCCATATATTTTTAAATTAATTGCCCCATGTGTCCGATATAATGATCCACTGTTTGAGTGTGGTGCCCTTGTTGTGCATGATTGTTACTCAAACAGGGAGTACAAGGAAGGAAGCTTAGGATTTAGTGTCCCATTAATGATGAGGTAATTGCTTATGAAGGAAATCTGGAAAGTTCTCAGTCTAATAGTGAAAATATGAATTTCTGTGCTTATTTTTGACATAACCCCTTTAACATTAATACACTTCATCCAGTGGTATTCCAGTGAAATTATTCCATCTCTGTAGCGTTCCTGTGAATGTGCTGCAAAATACTCATTGACAGGTGTAATCACATCTTGGGTGAAACAAAAACACTGACCAGCAAGGAAGATGGAGTTTTGGAAAAATATGAAAACCTGAGGGGTCCTAATCTGGAGAATGGGGCATATGTTCCACCACTTCATAGTGTAGATCCTTCAATTTCACCATTTCCAAGACATATTTGTTTGCAGTTGCAGTATCCTGATGAATGGTTTCCCCCCCTCAAAACTATGTCTTTTCTGTAATTTTTGCATCCAGATCTGTTATATGGTTAGAATAATGTTTCTTAATTATTGTTTTATCTTTTTGAGATAGAAAATTAACAGAATTACTTTTGCATCCCATAACACCAGTGCCAGACCTTTCCTGCTCTTTCTTGTTGTAGTTTTGATTGTGGTGTGTAGTGGAGAACCTACGAATAATCTGTTGTGATATACTGATGCAGAAAACCACTTAAACTTTTATAAACTTGAGTCAAAAGCTAGAAATTGACATATTCTCTGATCCACTGTGAGAGTATGTGGCACCCATCTTGCACAAAGGTTTTTCATGCAAAATGTAGCTTACACATTCTTTTGAAACCCTCACAGTCTTGGTAATTTCACTCAACTTGACATGCTGATCATGCAATATCATACCATACACTTTCTCAAAAATTCCAGGTATGGCTGCAGTTCCCAAACATCCTTCACATGGATCCCTTTGAACACTTTCAAGGCCTTGTTTAAATTTGGCTGCATATTTCTTCCCAGTGGAAACTGAAGGAAAAGAGTAACTATACACATGGAACTTAACAGAATTCTAGTAGGCATCAAATTTCTTTTTAGGAAAAGACATTATCACTCATGATAGTCTACTTTTTCCATTTCCAAGAACTCACCCTGTGTCTCATTCAGACAGATGGTTACAGCCCCAACTACAGATTAGTATGACTTGTAATTTCACATGGAGCCTGTTCGAAGTTGTACCACCCACTGGAGTTGGGGAGGGGAGCAAGTGAGTGAATGGTGGTGTGGGAGGAAGGAATCCACCTGGTGTTAGCATTTTGTATGCTCAGATTGAGCAAGGAAATTGGCAGTGCTCTTTTCAAAGGATGCAGATCAACATTTGACTTGAGCAAATTTAAGGAAACTTTGGAAAGCTTAAATCTGGATGTAACAATTTTAACAGTCTTAACAATAAGAAATAAAATTACTATTTACTGATCACTGGTTTTGGTTGATTAACGACCATCTTCAGGTCTATGAAAGTAAACAGAAAATTACCTTTCACTTAATGTGAACACTTAATCTATGGCAATGTGTATATTAAAGATTATGAGGTATTCACACAGACTGAAAGGCAATTTTCCATTTACTTTAATACATCTGTTAATTATTTCATTTTAATTTTATTTATTTGCAATAATATAAATTGTGTACTACACAGAAGCTAAATCAAACAAGCCAACAGCTACAACAATCTTATAATGAGAAAAAAGAAGGAAAGTAAAGCTGTCATCAATCTGAGAGTTATTTTATATACCACAATGCTTTCTTTACCAAGCTGGGTCCTTTCTAAGCATATACTTTGCAAAGCACTGTGAAGTGCATCATGTCAGAGGAAATTTAGCATGATACCACATGTTATGGTTCCTTCACATTCCAGTTGCATGGGTAATGTAGGAATATTGAATATTTAGATGCTTCTGAGCATGCTGTAATCAGTGTGATATCGTCTCCATGGCCAGTTGGGGTGTGATACGTACAAGGTTGAAGAATGTTTCTAGATATTCACTTCCCCTATTGGAGATTGTATGTTGCCATCTTACTCTGACTTGTGAAATGACCTTTCTAGCCATTTATGGAGACATAAAGGACTTACAGTTGCATGATTACGTAGAACCAAGTGTAGCTTGATATTTTTCTCATTAACAAACAATACCAGACAATGAAAGGCATTACTGTGGATAACAATATCGATCACATAACAGTAAATTTGGAGATGAAGGGGCCTGGACAAGATAGAGTAGCATGGAGAGCAGTATGAAACCCATCTCTGGACTGAAGACCACTACAAAAACAATGGCAAATAGCAAGTGATTGAACTTGAAAATTAAATAAGATGAAAATGACAGAAATGACAACTGACAAGTCAGGAAACAGAATGAGGGCTGAAAATGGGCAGCAACAGCAAAATATCAAAGCCCAACTTTAGAAAAAGGCATGCAAGTAACTTTAAATGAAAGGGATGTTAAAAAGTGGAAATAATATTTGAATTATGAAAGTATGATGTTGTATGATGATCTATGTGAGTTTTCACACTACTGTACTTTCCACCTAAGCAATTACAGGTTACAAAACTAAATAACAGGTAATATTTATGTTAAGGAAATTTATTCTGGACTCAACAATTTTTATTTGTATGTTACATTATTATGAGGAATAAATACTTAATACATGTCCACTTCCTTCTGCTTCATGTGGAATGCATAATCACAGTATTTTGCTGCAGCTCCCGGCCACCATCACAATAAACATGACAGCCAGTGATTGCAACAACACACTGCCATTATGTGTTGCTGACCTTTGATTTAATTGCCTAAATTAAATTTCAGTTGCAAAAACAGAAATAATGTAATAAGAAATATTTTGTTGTATTATATGTCATGATTAAGCTGTTCACTTTCTTGTCAGCATTCCTCAAGAACAGATACAGATATTTATTCTGTGGTGACGAGGAAGGGGGAAGGAACAATAAAAGGAAGCACTGTATGTAAATTTAAATAATGTCATACCAAGAATATTTACCCATCAATATAAGTGCTCAGATTTAAATATACAGATATTTATTATGTGGTGAGGAGGAAGGGGGAAGAAATAAATGTAATGTAAATTTAAATAATGTTGTACCAAGAATATTTACCCATCAATCTAAGTGCTCTGATTTAAACATTAACATTTATTTGCTGAAGAAATATATGTTGTGGCAGCACATGCCTAGTGCTTGCAGTACAGGTTTTTTATTATACCCATGACATTTCCATTAGTAAGTACCATGACTGTGACCACCCTTTAAATACATGTTCAAGAGACTAATATGACATAATGTGCCATGGCTGATTCTCAACAAATGTATTGTCTACAAATGTTCAGTAAGTCTATTGATCTTACATATTTTGTGAGCTGGTTTATCACTGTGTTTAATGTGTAAATTAGTTTTGATGCACAGCACCTTTATTAAATATTTTTATTAGACTACTTGAAAATGACTAAAGGCCTAAATTACATAGTACACTAAACTCTTGCTAATATGGCCCTCAGTAGTCCGGCCTCTCAGTAATCTGACACACTTGCAGCTTCTAGTCGTTCAACCTGAAATGACGCCTACAATAATGAAATTTTGTCTGCAACAATGTCGTTAGTTAATTATGATGTTCAACATTCCTGTACCTTTGAAATTATGGCTTTCCTTAAGGATCATTATCATGGCTTCTAAAGGGAAACACGTTATGCTAGACCTCAAGCAAAAATTAGAAATTAGATATAAACTGCACTCAGGTTCTTTGCAGAAAACCACTGTTGCTCGCAACATTGTTAGACAAACAAATATTTATGACAAAACTTCAGCAGAAAAGAGATAATCATAAGCTCACAGGAAAGTTATGATGAAACTGATGAAGAAAACGACATAGAAGGAGGAACATAGGATATCTCAAACTGCTGATGCTGAAGCTAGAGATGTCTTCCTGGAATACATTATGTAACAATCAGAAACATGGCAGAGTCATGTGCTTATATCCCACCTGAGAAAAATTCAGACTGCTCTTACTTAAGTCATAGGTTTATCTTTATAAATTATGGCTAAGAATGTCTCACACTAACAGTTAATTTTGGTGTGTAGTATCTTATCTTCAGACTGATATCTTAGATGCACAGATTAGTCTCATAGACAGTTTCTTTCATTTAGCACAGTTGAAGTGTGACATGATCTGCATTTTTTAGCTCTCTTGCTTATCCACTGAACAGGAACTTTCTCCCCAGTCCTGTTATGGTTTTATGCTACCACATCAGGGGCCAGGCCACGTGCAAAAACAGTCATGTCATTTACCAGTTCTGCTTATATGACTACCAACCAGCTGTCCATCAGGATGAATGCCCACCGCCAAACTGTGGCCAAGAGCAAAGTAGGCCACCCTGTGGCACAACATACTTCCCTCCACCCCAAGCTTTTCTGAGTTGCACATAAGGGAGTTACCCTCACAACACATTCTTTGGTCCCATAATTATGCCAGCCTCAACCCACAGTAACATACTGTCCCCACATCCTCCACCCAACAGTTTCCCCCCTCTGTCCTATCATCTCCTGCCCCTTCTCATCTCCCATCCTGTTCATTTGTTGCTCTCTGTCAATGTGTCTACCCGTCTTCCAAGATCCTCTCCTTTTTTTGCTCCCTTTTCTCCACCTCCCTGACCCACACCCTTCTGACACTATGCCTGTTGGTATTCTAGACCCTGCTTACTCTATCAAACAGCATATGTCTCTCCCACCACCCATATTCTACTATCAACCAAGGAAAATAGAAGAAAAGAAACTTCATGAACAACAAATAGGGATCAATGTACTTCACCAAAATATCAGGGGATTAAAAAATAAAGTAGATGAGCTGATGATATGTGTAGATGATCTCAAAAATAAGAATGAGATTGATATACTTTGTCTGTACGAGCACCATGTAACTGTAGGAATGGAGAATATCAGTATAAATGGGTGTAATTTAGCATCTTACACTTGTAGATCTAGTATGGATAAAGGAGGAGTTGCCATTTTCATTTAAAAAAGGGTATAAATACAGAACTGTTGAAGTAAGCAAATTTTGTGTTGATCAGCATTTTGAGGTTTGTGCATGTGAACTTCAGCTAGATAATGTTGTGTTGCTATTACCAACAGTGTACAGGACTCCACTAGGAGATTGGGAGCTATTCATAAAAAGGTTTGACTCCCTATTATGCTGTCTGTCAGACATAAAGATGGTGATTTCAGTGTTAACTTTCTACGTAATTCTGATAGGAAAAGTGAACTAGAAGTGTTGTTAACAACATATAACTTAGAATCAGTGGTCAATTTTCCTACAAGTATAGCTCAGGACAGTAGTACTCTAATAGATAATGTATTTGTACAGCAAGAGGATGTAGAACAAACACATGCTTTCCCTGTGGTAAATGGATTATCTGACCATGATGCGCAACTGATTAACTTACAAAACCTAACAGGGCATACACTTCAGAAACCATTAAATAAAAGTGTGAAGGTGCTCAACCTGGTATCTATAGATCACTTCAGAGAAAGTTTAGGAAATGTAAACTGGGAAAATATATACATTGAGCCAAATGCTAATGATAAATGCAGCATATCTCTTGATAGACTTATATCTCTTTTTAAGATTGCTTTCCAAAGAAAATTACTAAATATCACACCACAAACTTTTCAAAGAAATCTTGGATTACTACAGGTATTAAAGCGTCTTCAGAAAGAAAAAGAAAACTGTATGAGACAGCAAGAACTAGTAAAGATCCAGAAGTAGTTTTACACTATTAAAAATTATTGTAACATACTGGGAAAAGTTGTAAGGAAACCAAGAAACTTGTATGTTAGAGAAGAAATTAACAACTCCAGCAATAAAATCAAATCAATATGGAATGTTGTGAGAAGGGAGACAGGAAAAGTAACCACTGGGGTAGGTAGTATTACTGTTTAAGAAAATGAGACCATCTTAACCAACAGTACACAGGTAGACAATGTATTTAAAAATCGCTTCTTAAGCATAGGAGAAAAAACTGGTGAGAATAGTTCAAAAGAAAAAGTAAGGCAGTACGTGGAAGAGACAGTTTTGAAAAAAATTTAGTCAGATTAGAAAAAAATTTAGTCAGATTAAGTTTCATCTAACAACCTCTTGTGAAATAAGGAAAATTATTAAATCTTTGAAAAATAAATGTTCTGTTGGAGTAGATGACAACTCTAACAAGTTATTAAAACAATGTGGAGGAATTACAGCTGATGTTTTCAGTCACATATGTAATGCATTACTGACTCAGGGTATTTTCCAAGGCAGGTTAAAACATGCCATTGTCAGGCCTCTACAAAAAGGGGGAAACCACAGACGTCAATAATTACACCACAGATGTCAATAATTACCAGCCAGTATCCTTACTTACAGTATTTTCAAAAATCTTTGAGAAAGTAACGTACTCAAGAGTGGTAAGCCATCTCAACAGTAATGGGATACTTAGTAAATCACAGTTCGGATTTCAGAAATGCTGTTCTATTGAGACAGCAATATACAATTTCACTGTCCACATAATAGTGTCTTTAAATAGTAAAATGTCACCAGTAGGAATATTCTATGACCTATCCAAAGCATTTGATTGTGTGAACCATGACATTATGTTAGAGTAATTACAATTCTATGGTATAAATGGAACAGCATATGAGTGGTTTAAGTCATATCTACAGAACAGGAAGCAAAAAAGTCTCTTTATATGCTTCAAGTGATTCAAAGGAGTTTGTCAGTTCATCTAACTGGGGTGTAACTACATTATGTGTTCCACAAGGTTCGATCATGGGTCCCCTTCTGTTCTCGATATATGTGAATGACCTACCTTCTTATGGGGAACAAGATGCTGAACTGAGACTGTTTGCTGATGATACAAGCATAATTATTAATCCAGTAAAAGAAAGTCCTATAGATAATTATACAAATAAGGTCTTTGGATAAGTTATTAATTGGTTTTCTGTGAATAGCCCTGTTCTGAACTTTGAACAAACACAGTACATCCAATTTTCTGCTGCAAAAAGTATAACTCCTTCAATAAACATAACACATCAAAAGAAGACAGTAGCCAGGGTAGAGCATACTATGTTTTTGGGTGTACAATTAGATGAGAATCTTAATTGGAAAAGTCATATTTTTGATCTCCTAAAGTGACAAGGTTCAACAACTTTTGCAATCAGAATAATTGCCAATTATGAGGATGTGGAAATTAATAAGGTAACATACTTTGCATACTTCCACTCTCTGATGTCATACACAATAATATTCTGGGGCAAATCAACACATAGGTAAAAGGTATTCACTGCTCAAAAGAAAGTAGTAAGAATAACATGTGGGGTTCATAGTCACACATCTTGTAGGCATCTGTTTAAAAGGTTAGGAATTCTTACAACTGCTTCACAGTACATTTCTCTGTAATGAAATTTTTTCTCAACAACATGGACCAGTTTAAAATCAACAGCGACATTCATGATTACAATACCAGAAAGAAGAAAGACCTACACTGTCATTTACTTAACCTATCTTTGGCACAGAAAGGGGTAAAATATGCTGCTATAAAACTTTTTGATAAATTATCAGATGAAATAAAATGTCTGACAGACAATAGCAATAATTTCAAAAACAAATTGAAATCATACCACCTTGACAACTCCTTCTATACCATAGGTGAATTCTTGAATATGAGAAAATAAATCTGGAGATATAATATATGGATTTTGTGACATTTAAGGGAATGGTATAGATAATAGAAATATTTAGGTATAACACTATAATGAAAAAAAAAAAACAGCCTTGTTCCCTGTGTGCATTTGGCAAGTTCCACATCATAACGGTTTTTCCGTGCTATTGATTAATGGAACACATAACTAACTAACTAACTAACTAACTATCTTCTCCCCTTCCCTGCCCTCTGTGGATTGCTGCTTGCATCCCTTGTGAAAGTTGCATTCCAGCCTGAGATGCTGGAGTTGGCAGTCATGTGTGCGTGAGGTGTGCTTGCTTGTGTGTATGAATGGCATGTTCTCTCTTTTACTGATGAAGGCTGTGACCGAAATCTTTATGCAAGTGTCTTTTAGTTCTGTCTGTCTGTAGCTTAATGTGTCTTCTTTACAGTAAGTAGCAATCCATCTTTTCCTACATTGTTGATATTCTTACCTGGAGTTTCCATTGCTTAAAGCTGAATGTTGATATTATTTAATTGTTTTACAATTACCAAAAATCTTCATTATAATGAAATTTCATTTTGACTTACCACTGCCAGGTTGAAAATGCCTCCAACTGGACCTAATTTGTTTGATTCCGTCAAAAGTTTGTAACATCCTTCTTGTGTTGTAACATCTTCTGTGGATACAATTACCTTGACACCATAACTCAGCCATAATCTGAGTCTTGACTCTTGGTATCCATTGCTGATGCCTTTCCTTGATGTAAGTACAAGCTTTTTGGCTCTCTTCAGGATTAGCCAATCAGCTAGCTCCAATCCAAAACCACCAAGACCTCCTAAGAGAAGAAGAAGACATAACAATGTGTATATAAGCATGAACTTTTCATTTGGGGGGAGGGCAAAGGGGGAAGCAAGGAAGACTGGGGTTTAACTTCCAATCAACAATTAGGTCATTAGAGGTAGAGACAGAAACTTTGTTTTGTATCTGTAGCATAAATACACTGATTTATAATCTACACATATTGTGAAAACAAACTGGCGGCACATGGTCTGGCAAGTACTTATCTTAGATCAGTATAGCCCACAGTCACACAAAACCAGTAAAAATAAATAAAACCTAGTTTTGGGAGAGTTTTTCCATCATCAGAGAGGAGAAAAAGGGAGGGTGTACTGAGCTGAGCTAATACAAGATGGCCATCTATCTCTTTGCATACTTTTCATATTTCTATATGAGATTTTTCCTGTTAATCACTATATAAAAAGCACTCTGCCTTCAGGCCACAAGTGGCCTACTGGGACCATCTCTGACCGCCATGTCATCCTCAGGGGAGGATGCGGATAGGAGGGGTGTGGGGACAGCACACCGCTCTCCTGGTCATTATGATGGTATTCTTGACCGAAGGCGCTACTATTCTGTTGAGTAGCTCCTCAATTGGTATCATGAGGCAGCCTGGATGGCCACCCATCTGAGTGCCGACCACACCAGACAGCACTTAACTTCAGTTATCTCAGAGGAACTGGTGTATCCACTGTGGCAAGGCCATAATCAATATGTACATATTATAAATTAAAGTCCTGTGCTATGCTTTCTGTCTGTATGTGAGGGCTAATCCCAAGAACTACTTCAGGGATTTATATGGTGTTTCATGAGGAAGGTCCATGTGTATAATTTATTATCACTAAATAATGATGAATATAATATATGTATTATTATTTAGTACATATTTAATTGACTTTTGAAGTGACATCACATGGCAATGATAGGAGCTACAAACTAGTCACATACAGAGGAGGGAAAAGCAGTAAAAAGCCACCGCAACTCAAGAGAGCTGCGAAGCCTTATCAGATCTGTGTCAGGCCTTGTGGTGTAGCAGTAAAGCACGTGCTTCGAAAATGAAAGGTCATGGGATCAAATCCCAGTCATACCATGGACTTTTTAGCATGCCTTTTAACCTAGCCTTAGCCATCGATGACTTGGATGTTTGCCAGAAATGACACATGGTTTGGATGCCACACTAAACTGTAGATCCTCTCTCTTCAGTTGGACAACTGGGATAGGTTAGGAGCACACAAGTCACTGTGGACATCCATGTGAAATATTTGCACCAGGTCAATAAGCCACGTTAAATTACTATCAGTGGAATCTACACATCCATATAAACTATTTTCCTCTACTCATATTATAAATTACATACTGTCTGTATATGAGGGCTTATCTCAGGAAATACTGTAGGGAATTCGATACAGTTTTCAGTAAAAGATAGTCTGATTCTCAAGGAAGGTATGTGTCTGTATTTTATTACTGCTATACCAGACAAGTCAGCTGGTTGTAGACATTTAGTGGTACCTGGGCAAAGCTGGTACAGGTTGCTAGCAACACCTTGAAAGTGCCCTTGTTCTTTCATGTTTCTATCAGGCAGTGCAGTTCCTATCACTTTTTCGACTTAATTTTCTTATTAATGGATTCTATTTGTTAATCTTTCATGATGGAATCAATGTGGGCTCAAGAATTAGTTGCAGAATAACTGCTATGCTGAAAATGCTGAAAACTTCTTCACAAAATTATTAGCTTTGAATGGTGAGCAGCTAATTGCATATTTGAATGTGCTTTAATATCATTATCAGAAAAAAGGGAAAATAAATAAAACACATCTTTCTTGTCTAAAAATTCTTTGCAATCTTAAAATATTCAATGAATTTTTTACATTTTATTTTATTGTTGTTCTTTATATTTCTCACCACCCTTGAATGGCTGAATTGCTTGGACAGATGTGTCTGCAGGCAAGGAAAAATTCTTGAATTTTTCCCACGTTTCCCAGTTGAAAACATGTTTTTTTCCCCAGATGAAAATACGCTATACCCCAAGTTACATACATTTTTTCTGTGTTAAGTGACAACATACTTTCCATTGGAACTGTGAAACTTATGAGTGCTTTGAATGGTAAAGGTTTTATACACTGGCGTAGAACTTCCTGGCACTTTAGGAAATGAAACCCAGCAAGAAACAATGTGTTTGGGAAGGATATTTGATGCACAGCTACATGTACACTGCATATTTCCACTGTGTGAGAGTTTAAATATGAATTCCACTAAATACAGCATGGCAGCTTTTGAAGCATTGATATTGTGATTGAATTGTGCAATGAGCTTTTGTAAGCCAATCATAGCTCATGTCACGTGATTTCTCCAGCCACTGACAGCAGACATTCAGAGGACATGTGACGTAGTTGGCCCATAGCAACATCACTGTTAATCAGCATGAACACACAAATAGGAAAAGCTAATGGTTTAAATTTATATACATACAGCATAATTACAAGAAAAGCTAAGGTTGGCTGTCAAATATCTAATGCTAATTAGATTATCAGTTCTTACCATTCAAAATTATAAAAAAAAATAACAGCAAACAGAAACAATGAAAAAGCTCCAGAATTTTAAAGAATTCCCAGCTGTCCTGGAGTGTATACACACTGTTGTAAATTAATGATTAGTTACTCAAAGTTCTTTCAGAATGATGCAAAATATGAGAGTACAATGCTCACAAGTAATTATTTTTGTTACTTCTTTTATTTCATAATTGTTGTGTATTTGAACATGTGATACTCACAATAGCATTGTTTTATTTTCGATTACTTATTGTATTTAATAACAGCTTTACATTTGTTAACATTATACCGATAATTGCTGCTAACAATAGAACATATAGTTTCACTATAAAATAACAGGACTATTGCTGTAAAACTTTTTATTTCAAAAACATACAAACTTAGTTATTGTCACCCTCAAAACATCTCTAACCCTACAATGCTCCATGCGAATTTTCCATAGATGAAAAGAGTGCTGCGAATTTTCCATAGATGAAAAGAGTGCTGGAAGTCTTCTTGTGTAGGCTCCTTGATGGCACCTGCCATTTTTTCTTTCACTGCTTCAACAGACTGGGATCTTGTTCCTTCTAATACAAGTTTAACAATGGGGAATAGGTAAAACTCACATGCTGTGATGACACATGAATAGGGTGGGCACTTTAACACTGGGATGCTTTACTTAGCTAGAAACTCCAAAACAGACAATGTAGTATGAGCTAGTGCATTGTCTTGATGCAGAATGCAAGAATTGCTCCTCCACAATTCAGGTCATTTTCTATTTATTTTCTCGTGGAGTTGATCAAGAACATCTAGTCAGTAATGTCGATTAATAGATGACCTTCAGGAATCCAGTTACAATACACAGTTCCATAAATTTCAGAAAAAATCAACACTTTGAATCTTGATTTCCTCATTTGAGCTTTTTTTACTGTCGCTGAAGTTGGGCCTTCGAACGCATGGATTGGCGCTTAGTCTCTGGATCATTAGTGAACCAAGATTTCTCACATGTTGAAAATGATCCTAATTTCTTGAAAAGAGTTCCAAGAAATTAAGATCATTTTCAATGCTATTCAAAGTGTCAATTCAAACATTTTCACGAGCATAAATTTTTTTGAGTGTGAGAATTTTTTTACTACAGTTTTGCACCTAATTTTCTCATGCCAAATTCGTTATGTAAAATTTGCTTACACATTTTTGTCAATTCCTAAAGATTCAGCAGTAGGCCAAATAATCAACTAATGGTCAAATCAAATCAGATTACCTACTTTTTGATATTCTCATTCTTTTTTGTTGTTGAATGTCATGCTGGTCATGAGTAACTTTCAAAATAAATTTTCTTGGCCTTCTTGTAAATGCTTCAACCACTCAAAAACTTGCGTAGGGGATAAACAGTCTTTTTCATGGACTTCTTTTAGTATCAGATACATTTCAGTAGCAGTTTTTCCCAGCTTCATTGAAACTTCAAACAATTCACTACTCTGTTATTATTTTCCCAGAAAAGGAAAATAACAGCTCTTACACGAAGTCCATACCCACAATGATTTGTCTACTGACACCATAGATGACACATTTGAATGAGAAAGACACCACACTTCATAGATATTGAACATTCATCAGCCCCATTCTTTTACAGCCACACCTTGTACATTTATAGCAAATGTTACTGGCTGCAAAGGGTGTGTGCTAGTGCAGAGGGTGGAAAGATGTTGGAAATCAGCCTTTATGCAGACAACATTAATGTCTCGGACTTCAAAGAATTTTCAATATTAAGTTGTTTAAACTATGAACTTCATTTTGTATACTGCTCGCCATTAAACTTGCAACACCAGGAAAGATAGCAAATAACGAAATTTTATAACATTTCTAACCTTGCTGGTCATCAAGTTGAATTCAGCTTGCATGACATGACAGAGGTTTATCATTGTTTGAATTTTTCTGACTGCTCTTCTTCCATCCTTGCCCAGTGCTGATTTCCTTTGTCACTATTTCCTAATGCATTACTGGACTCAACCTGGTCCTTCTTTCTCTTCTCTCCTGTGTTTCTCTTGCTGCCTTACAAACCACACTGCATGCTCTACTTACAAGCCACACTGTATCAACTGTCTCAGCCATGCACAACAGTTGATTGTTGGTGCAGCATCTTATGTTCCACATTACTCCCCTGATATCATTAATCCTATGCCTTCAAACCGATCACTCTTCCTGCGTCACTCTCCCATATTTTCGTGTGTTATTTCCTGCACCTTTCCGGTTCCACATGATCTTGTACCTCATCCTACCAACCCCTCTTTAACCCCTACTCCTTCTCCATTCCATCCCAGTTCTCACCTACTAATTTCACCTCATCCAGTTAAATCTACTGTGCCCCTTATTCACACTTATCCACACTCAGAGTGCAACCCACAGTAAAATATTTTTATTTACTTTATTTATTTATTTAGTTATATCTTTTCTTTGATCTCATCATGACTTCACACATTTTTGTGGGTTTTCGCCTTTCACTTTACTCCCACTATCTCAGGTTTCATCTTGCATGCCCTTATTTCATCATTTTCCTGAAGTTTCCCACATATTTGTGTGCATGTTAGTGAATTTTTTTGGATGTAATTCTACATTATTTATGTATTTTTTCGCATGTTTTCCACAACCATGGATCCTTGCTCCTTCCATCTGCATCAATACAGAAAAGTATCCTCATCCCTAGCCAAATCCCAGTGTCGCATACTCTTCTTATGTAGTTGTAGACTCCTGGAATCCCCTTAATGGCATTACCATCAAATTACCCATTTCCCACTGCCACCCTTCCTTCCACAATGGCTTCCATCTGTTCAGATTCCACCGATCCTTAGCCCCCACCAAAATAGTCAGGCAAAATCATACCAATCAAGTCCAAACCTCCTTGCAATACCTTTCCAGAATTTCTTAATCTCGAACCTTGCTTCACCATCATTCCCCAAATGCCCTAACATGCGAACTAACCATACATCTATAGAAAGAACCACAGTTCATCACCTAAAATCTGACTTTGCAATCCTCCCTGTGGACAAAGGCACAAATGCTGTTGTTTTGAACTGTGGATGAAAATTTATGATAAATTAAAGTGGAACTAGTTAATGTAGATCCATTTAGATACACTTAAAAAGAAAGCTGTTGGGAGCACTAACACCAAAATGTTATTACTCAGTGGATGAATTCATGCAGGACAAACTGGAAATTTGAGCTTGATACAGTGTGATGCATATCCCAAGAAATATCATTACAGCATTTTTATTTATTTTAGCACTGTTATTTACAAGTGTAAAAATCACTGTATCTATATTATAAATTTTTGATATATCTTCTGTCCCATCGACTGCAAATGTAGTCATGAGATGAATAAACCACAATTCCTTCTTTAATATTTTTGCATTATCTACAGGTACAACTATATTTCTCTTTCTTACCATTGACTTTGAGAGTGTATAACTTCCCTTGTCCTCTCTCGATTTTCATATTCTCTCATCTGCCAATGTAGCAACTGCCATCACCATAGTCAATCACTTGGCTAGTCCATTACTACATTCCAATTTTGCAGAACAGCATTTGAGCATCTAGCAATGCAGTGACTATCATCATTATAGTCAGTCACTTCGATTGTCCACTAATACATTCAAATTTTGCAGAATATTGTGATTTAGCTTTCAAAACTTTCGGAATTTGTTAACTTGAGCACCTTTTTTCAGTATTGTACTGAACCACTTTATTGTCACTTCCAATACAAGAGATCATGTGTCACTACTTCAAGCATACAACAACTGTTCTACATTTTCAGTTCTGCTTAACTAGGACAGAAGATCAGTATTTAAACAAAATGACTGACATTTTCAAGCTTTAAGTGATGATACTTTTACTTACCAACAATGATGTACGTGAATTCAGGCTTGCAATAAAAACGTGGTTCAGCATCTATCTCAAGAATTGCAGGACGAACCACTTTTTCTTGTTCTTCCTCCCGCACAGCCACCAACACCTTACCCATGTGCTTTGCAGCTGCCATATACCTGTACAATGACAAATTACTCTACTGGCAGTTTCTAAATGGAGTTGATGAAATTTATAGTAAGAGACACACAAGCAGTACATGAAGAGTTTAGATTAAGATGTGGCAAATAATAAAATGTTTGTACATTTAGATCTACATTTATACTCCGCAAGCCACCCAACGGTGTGTGGCGGAGGGCACTTTACGTGCCACTGTCATTACCTCCCTTTTCTGTTCCAGTTTGTTCCTGGTTTGTGGGAAGAATGACTGTCTGAAAGCCTCCATGCGCGCTCGAATATCTCCAATTTTACATTCGTGATCTCCTCGGGAGGTATAAGTAGGGGGAAACAATATATTCGATACCTCATCCAGAAATGCACCCTCTCGAAACCTGGACAGCAAGCTACACCGTGATGCAGAGCGCCTCTCTTGCAGAGTCTGCCACTTGAGTTTGCTAAACATCTCCATAATGCTATCACGGTTACCAAATAACCCTGTGACGAAACGCGCCACATTTCTTTGGATCTTCTCTATCTCGCACCGCATTTCTTTGGATCTTCTCTATCTCCTCCGTCAACCCAATCTGGTACGGATCCTACAGTGATGAGCAATACTCGAGTATAGGTCGAACGAGTGTTTTGTAAGCCACCTCCTTTGTTGATGGACTACATTTTCTAAGGACTCTCGCAATGAATCTCAACCTGGTACCCACCTTGCCAACAATTAATATTATATGATCATTCCACTTCAAATCATTCCGCACGCATACTCCCAGATATTTTACAGAAGTAACTGCTACCAGTGTTTGTTCCGCTATCATATAATCAGACAATAAAGGATCCTTCTTTCTATGTATTCGCAATACGTGTTGTTTCTTAAGATCTGCATCATGATTTTTGACAATAGAAGGATAGGTGTTACTCTGGGTGTCTATTATAAAGATTTTACTTTTGTGTATTAAAGTAATTGGTGAAAACTTTCTGACTCTGCATACTTTATCTTTCTTGTTATTAGTTCAGCTATAAAGACACTAGAAATGAAACAGTGTATTTCCTGATGCCAGAGCATAACATTCAAATTAAACCAACACTGGTGCCCTAAGCACGCATGCACACACACGCACACATGCACACTAAAATTCAATGAAGTTTTGCTAACACTCTAGATGTGTAAGATATTAACAAACCTATTTCCAAGAGCCTCATGACAAAGTCCTTAAACAGTAACTGACAATTCATAAAGTCACCATTAATTTATTACTTAAAATGGAGACAAAGAAATAAAAAAGAGTAAAGTATATTTTGAAAGAAGAACAGTGTTATAAAAATATAGATAATAAGACATGAAGCACTGCTACATTGAGACATTACAACATTCTGGCTGAGACCATGATGGTAGGTGCTGCTTTTCAGTACCAACTCAGGAAAACTGATGAATTCCTCAACAGCTAAAACTCTCAGCAACTATCACCCCAGAGTGTCTCATTCTTTGCATTTTACTGAACATGTCAACATGTAAAATCCAGCATCTATGATGGGGTTTGAAAAGTTCTCCGAATCACTGTGAGAAGTCAGTGCTAGTGCAATGAGTTGTTCCCATGATATTCATTGGTCTGTTGCCTGTAAACATGTGGAATGCCAGTGCTTTTGGAAGAGATCTGTGACAGTGCGGTGGCTCTGTTGTTCCTCCCACATACTGATTTGTGTGGATGGAAAAAAATCAAGATTCAAGCAGTGACTAAGTACTTCGTAAATAAATGTGCGAAAGCAAAGGACATTCATGCCGATTTCCAGAATACACTGCTCCTTCATATTCAACTGTTATCAAGTGGACAAATGAATTTAAATTTGGTTGGGAGAGCTTAGATGATGATCCACACAGTGGTAAGCCAAGATGTGCCACTACTCCAGAAATCATTGTGAAAGTGTGGAAAACGGTCATGGAGGATCGCCGATTGAAAGTGCGTGAAATTGCTCATGCTTGCCTGATGTCATCTGAAAGAGTATTTCACATTTTAACAGAAGAATTGGAAACGAAAAAAAATTATCTGAAAGATGGATGACTCTTGACGCACATAGGTGCCTTCGCCATGGCAAAATTACACAAACTAAGGTACGAATTGTTGCCACACCCGCGTTATTCACCTGATATGGCTCCATCAGACTTTCATCTCTTCCCAAAACTGAAAATTTTTCTTGGTGAATGAATATTCACTTCAAACAAAGAATTGATAGCCAGAGTTGACAACTACTTTGCAGGCCTGGAAGAAACTCATTTTGAAGATGGAATCAAGACACTGAAACATTGTTGGACCAAGTGCATTAATCTACAAGGAGACTACATTGAAAAATAAAAAAAGTTTCAGTGGTGCAAGTACTATTTTTTCTATTCCGCTATGATAACTTTTCAAACCACCCTCGTAATTACAGTTTTAAAAACAGCACTACAAAGGACTGCAAGTGTTTTAAGTAATAACTTACACAATGACATATCACCAAACATAGTTTTAAATGAAATTTCACTTCCAGAATAGTTGTACCAGAGATCAGCTTAACTATTACTTCGATAACAAAATATTAGTGGCCTGATCTGCCAACCATACTGGGTAATTATTCCCTGCAGAGGTCTAACAGCCATCCCCACATTGTGTCTTTGGTGAAACCGCTAGGCTCAAGGCAGCTGAAGGCACAACAGTGAGCCTTACAAATAATATAACTGTCACATCTAAATATACATCATAGTCTGCAAGACTTAGAACAGTGTGTGGAGAAGGGTACACCTGGCACTACAAACTGATCCTTGTTTTCAAGTTCCACTCATGTATGGTGTGTGAGAAGACTGATTGTCAATAACCCTCTACATTAGCTCTAATTTCTCAAATTTTCTCATCACCATCGTTTCATGAGGTGTATGTGGAAGGAAGTAATATGTTGTCTGACTCTTCCCAGAAAGTGCTCATTCAAAATTTCAAAAGCAAATCTCTCTGTGATGTACAACACCTCTCTCGTAGGATCTGCAACTGGATTTTTTTCAGCAAACCTGTCACACTCCTGCACTGAATACACAAGCCAGTGAGGAAACACACTGCTCATTGTTGGATCTTCTCTATCTTTTGGATGAGTTCTATTTGGCAAGGATTCCAAAGAGTTACCTTGAGATTCTTCCTATGAATCTCAGTCTGGGAGCTGCTTTTCCTACCATGTTTTATATGGTCACTCTACTTAATGTCACTCTGGGTAATTACTCCTTCATATTTTATGATAGATGTTTCCAGCAATTTGTCATCAATAGTGTAATTGTATAGCAATGAATTTCTTTTCCTCTGTATATGCTGTATGTTACATTTATTTACATTCAGGGTGAACCACCAGGACCTGCAACATTTATCAACCCTTTGCAGGTCATTCTGCAAATCAGTATGATATTTTGACACTGCTGCTCTCTTATACACAACAGCATTATCTGTGAACAATCTTAAAGAACTTCCAACACTTTGTACTAGATCATTTATATACATTACAAACAGTAATGGGCACATCATGCTTCCTTGAGATACCCTGTAAATTACATTTCCATGTGCCGATTATGGTCCATTATGTATGTGTTGAGTTTTATCTACAAGGAAGACTTGGTAAGCTCACATAGTTTACACTAAGTGGCAGTGATCAACTTGAGCACCATTCTTTACAGTGCTGTGCATCTCATGGATCGACAGAGTGAGCTTAGTTATGAAAGATCTCTGTTTGGAGACTCTCTGAGAACAGTGTGACTGGTGTAACATTGAATTTAGCAGGCAATTTATCTCTGATCCCAAATTGGGGGAGGGGGGGGGGGGGGGAGGGTAGATTCTCTAACTAACTATCCTAGTATATTAAAAACAAAGATTCCAAGACTTACCAAGCGGGAAAGTGCCAGTAGATAGGCACAATAAATAAAACACACAAACACACACACAGAATTTATAGTTTTCGCAACCGACGGTTGCTTCTTCAGGAAAGAGGGAAGGAGAGGGAAAGACGAAAGGATGTGGGTTTTAAGGGAGAGGGTAAGGAGTCATTCCAATCCCGGGAGCGGAAAGACTTCCCTTACGGGGAAAAAAGGACAGGTGTACACTTGCACACACACACATATCCATTCGCACATACACAGACAGAAGCAGACATTTGTAAAGGCCAATGTGGGGAAGAGGGGAGACTGGTATCTCCACCAACAGCTTTGTGACAACTGGTGATGTGGCTTCGGCCTGAGGGACCTTTACTGACAGAGATAGCATTGAATAACTGAGGGCAACAGTTCAGCTTCTAAAAGTGCCCCATGCCTGTTACCTTGCAGTGGGTGGGGGTCAGAAGCTTAAGAAGACAGTTTGGAAATCTGAGTTTGGGCTGTGTGGGAGACAAAGCTAGCAGTGGTGGTAATCTTGAGTGGTTTTGAGCAAGTCTCTTATGTTTTTACAACAACAGTGAATGAAAAAACTTCTTTAATAAACAGTAAGATTGTTTCTTAAAACATATGCCATTAAAATTTATACATTTTTACACATCTACATCTATACTCCAGAAACAAATTATGGTATATGACACAGGGTAATTTGTGTGCTATGGCCACTTCCCCCTTTTCTGTTCCAGTCTTGAGTGGTCTGAGGGAAGAAAGTCTGCTAGTAAGTGCCTATGTGAACTTAAACCTCTCTAATTTTCCCTTCATGTGAACTTAAATCTCTCTAATTTTACATTTCAGGTATTTTGTCAGATATACAGTATGTGGGAGGAAGCAATATATCATTTAACTATTAAAGGAATATATGCTTTCAGAACTGTAACAATAAAACACACCATGATGCAGAATGCCTCTTTTGCAGTGTCTGGCACTAGAGTTGGCTGAGTATCTCCAAGACAATTCCGCACCGACTAAATGAACCTGTAATGAAATAAACTGCTCTTCTACATTTGCTCTATCAGTCCTATATTGTATGGATCACAGACTGATGAGCAATATTCAAGTACTGGTTGAAATGGAAATGAGCATAAGGCATTGTTGGCTGGGAGGCTCCTATTCAGGTAAGTTCGGGCGCCAAGTGCCAGTCTTAGTATGTTTGACGCCACACTGGGCGACTTGCACACTGGTGATGATGAGGAGAACACAACACCCAGTCCCCCAAACTGGCTGAGATTTGAACCCAGTCCCACTTGAATGGGAGGTGAGTACATTACCACCCAGCTAAGCAGACGAATCCCCAAGTATTGGTTGAATGATGGTTTTGTAATCTATTTCCTTTGTGAGTGGAAAGCATTCCCTGAGGATTCTTCCAACAAATCTCAGTATTGCCTGATCTGCGATTAGATTTATGTTGTTGGACCGCTTCAATCACTCCATATGTGTACTCCTAGATAATTTATGGATGTGGCCAGCTTTCTGTCATTATTGTGCAATTGTATAATCACACAATAATGAGTCTTTCTGCCTATTTATGCACAATGCATTACATTCGTTTATGTAGTGGCCCAACTTGCAAGCTTTGCATTAAGTGCTGATCTTCTTCAGGTCTTCTTCTATTTTACTACACTTTTTTAGCATTGGGATTTCTCTGTGTATGACAGCATTATCCAAAAAAGTCTGTATGAAGCTTCTTATGTTATCCACTAGGTTATTTATATGTTGTTGTTGTGGTATCAGTCCTGAAACTGGTTTGATGCAGCTCTCCATGCTACTCTATCTTGTGCAAGCTGCCTCATCTCCCAGTACCTACTGCAACCTACATCCTTCTGAATCTGCTTAGTGTAGTCATCTCTTGGTCTGCCTCTAGGATTTTTACCCTCCACGCTGCCCTCCAGTACTAAATTGGTGATCCCTTGATGCCTCAGAACATGTCCTACCAACCGATCCCTTCTTCTGGTCAAGTTGTGCCAGAAACTTCTCTTCTCCCCAATCCTATTTAACACTTCCTCATTAGTTCTGTGATCTATCCATCTAATCTTCAGCATTCTTCTGTAGCACCACATTTTGAAAGATTCTATTCTTTTCTTGTCCAAACTATTTATCGTCCATGTATCACTTCCATACATGGCAACACTCCATACAAATACTTTCAGAAATGACTTCCTCACACTTAAATCTATACTCGATGTTAACAAATTACTCTTCTTCAGAAACACTTTCCTTGCCATTGCCAGTCTACATTTGATATCCTCTCTACATCGACCAACATCAGTTATTTTGCTCCCCAAATAGCAAAACTCCTTTATTACTTTAAGTGTCTCATTTCCTAATCTAATACCCTCAGCATCATCCGACTTAATTCGACTACATTCCATTATCCTCGTTTTGCTTTTGTTGACGTTCATCTTATATCCTCCTTTCAAGACACTATCCATTCCGTTCAACTGCTGTTCCAAGTCCTTTGCTGTCTCTGACAGAATTACGATGTCATCGACGAACCACAACATTTTTATTTCTTCTTCACGGATTTTAATACCTACTCCGAATTTTTCTTTTGTTTCCTTCACTGCTTGCTCAATATACAGATTGAATAACATCGGAGAGAGGCTACAACCCTGTCTCACTCCCTACCCAACCACTGCTTACCTTTCATACCCCTCGACTCTTATAACTACCATCTGGTTTCTATACAAATTGTAAATAGCCTTTCGCTCCCTGTATTTTACCCCTGCTACCTTCAGGATTTGAAAGAGAGTATTCCAATCAACATGGTCAAACGCTTTCTCTAAGTCTACAAATGCTAGAAACGTAGGTTTGCCCTTCCTTAATCTAGCCTCTAAGGTCAGTCGTAGGGACAGTATTGCCTCACGTGTTCCAAGATTTCTACGGAATCCAAACTGATCTTCCCCGAGGTCGGCTTATACTAGTTTTTCCATTCGTCTCTAAAGAATTCATGTTAGTATTTTACAACTGTGACTTATTAAAATGATAGTTTGGTAATTTTCACATTTGTCAACACCTGCCTTCTTTGGGATTGGAGTTTTTATATTCTTCTTGAAGTCTGAGGGTATTTCGCCTGTCTCATACATCTTCCTCACCAGATGGTAGAGTTTTGTCAGGACTGGCTCTCCCAAAGCCGTCAGTAGTTCCAATGGAATGTTGTCTACTCCGGGGGCCTTGTTTCGCCTCAGGTCTTTCAGTGGTCTGTCAAACTCTTCACGCAGTATCGTATCTCCCATTTCATCTTCATCTACATCCTCTTCTATTTCCATAATATTGTCCTCAAGTACATCGCCCTTGTATAGACCCTCTATATACTCCTTCCACCTTTCTGCTTTCCCTTCTTTGCTTAGAACTGGGTTTCCATCTGAGCTCTTGATGTTCACAGAAGTGGTTCTCTTATCTCCAAAGGTCTCTTTAATTTTTCTGTAGGCAGTATCTATCTTACCCCTAGTGAGATAAACCTCTACATCCTTACATTTGTCCTCTAGCCATCCCTGCTTAGCCATTTTGCACTTCCTGTCAATCTCATTTTTGAGACGTCTGTATTCCTTTTTGCCTGCTTCATTTACTGCATTTTTATATTTTCTCCATTCATCAATTAAATTCAATATTTCTTCTGTTACCCAAGGATTTCTACTATCCCTCGTCTTTTAACCTACTTGATCCTCTGCTACCTTCACTACTTCATCCCACAAAGCTACCCATTCTTCTTCCACCGTATTTCTTTCCCCCATTCCTGTCAATTGCTCCCTTATGCTCTCCCTGAAACTCTGTACAACCTCTGGCTCTTTTAGTTTATCCAGGTCCCATCTCCTTAAATTCCCACCTTTTTGCAGTTTCTTTAGTTTTAATCTACAGCTCATAACCAATAGATTGTGGTCAGAGTCCACATCTGCCCCTGGAAATGTCTTACAATTTAAAACCTGGTTCCTAAATCTCTGTCTTACTATTATATAATCTATCTGAAACCTGTCAGTATCTCCAGGCTTCTTCCATGTATACAGCCTTCTTCAATGATTCTTGAACCAAGTGTTAGCTATGATTAAGTTGTGCTCTGTGCAAAATTCTAACCGACGGCATCGTCTTTCATTCCTTTGTCCCAGTGCATATTCACCTACTACGTTTCCTTCTCTCCCTTTTCCTACTACCGAATTTCAGTCATCCATGACTATTAAATTTTCGTCACCCTTCACTATCTGAATAATTTCTTTTATTTTATCATACATTTCTTCAATTTCTTTGTCATCTGCAGAGTTAGTTGGCATATAAACTTGTACTACTGTAGTAGGTGTGGGCTTCGTATCTATCTTGGCCACAATAATGCGTTCACTATGCTGTTTTTAGTAGCTTACCCGCATTCCTATTTTCCTATTCATTATTAAATCTACTTATGCATTACCCCTATTTGATTTTGTGTTTATAACCCTGTAGTCACCTG
Organism: Schistocerca gregaria; assembly: GCF_023897955.1. Classification (NCBI taxonomy): domain Eukaryota; kingdom Metazoa; phylum Arthropoda; class Insecta; order Orthoptera; family Acrididae; genus Schistocerca; species Schistocerca gregaria. The sequence continues at coordinate 169,262,823 of NC_064927.1, read as the reverse complement.
ACCAAAAGTCTTGTTCCTCCTGCCACCGAACTTCACTAATTCCCACTATATCTAACTTTAACCTATCCATTTTCCTTTTTAAATTTTCTAACCTACCTACCCGATTAAGGGATCTGACATTCCACGCTCAGATTCGTAGAACGCTAGTTTTCTTTCTCCTGATAACGACATCCTCCTGAGTAGTCCCCGCCCGGAGATCCGAATGGGGGACTATTTTACCTCCGGAATATTTTACCCAAGAGGATTCCATCATCATTTAATCATACAGTAAAGCTGCATGCCCTCGGGAATAATTACGGTCGTAGTTTCCCCTTGCTTTCAGCCGTTCGCAGTACCAGCACAGCAAGGCCGTTTTGGTTATTGTTACAAGGCCAGATCAGTCAATCATCCAGACTGTTGCCCCTGCAACTACTGAAAAGGCTGTTGCCCCTCTTCAGGAACCACACGTTTGTCTGGCCTCTCAACAGATACCCCTCCATTGGGGTTGCATCTACAGTACGGCTATCTGTTTTGCTGAGGCACGCAAGCCTCCCCACCAATGGCAAGGTCCATGGTTCATGGGTGGAGGGTTATTTATATAGACTGTGAAAAGTAATGGTACACTAACACTCCCTTACATAATAAACATTTAATATACAGGGTGGTCCATTGATCATGACCATGCTAAATATCTCATGTAATAAGTGTCAAATGAAAAAACTACAGAGAACAAAACTTGTCTAGCTTGAAGGGGGAAACCAGATGGTGCTATGGTTGTCTCGCTAGATGGTGCTACCATAAGTCAAACGGATATCAACTGTATTTTTTTTTTTTAAATAGGAACCCCATTTTTTATTACATTTGCATATAGTATGTATAGAAATATGAATGTTTTAAATGGACCACTTTTTTACACTTTGTGATAGATGGCACTGTAATAGTCACAAACTTATGGCTCACAATTTTAGACAAACAGTTGGTAGCAGGTAGGTTTTTTAAATTAAAATACAGAACATAGATACGTTTAAACATTTTATTTCAGTTGTTGCAATGTGATATATGTACCTTTGTGAACTTATCATTTCTGAGAATGCATGCTGTTACAGTGTGATTACCTGTAAATACCATATTAATACAATAAATGATCAAAATGATGTCCATCAACCTCAAGGCATTTGGCAATACATGTAACAACATTCCTCTCAAGAGCGAGTAGTTTGCCTGCCGTAATGTTCGCAAATGCATTGACAATGCGCTGACACATGTTGTCAGGCATTGTCTGTGGATCACGATAGCAAATATCCTTCAACTTTCTCCACAGAAAGAAATCGGAGAACATCAGATGCGGTGATGGTATGGTGTTTCGATGACCAATCCACCTGTCATGAAATATGCTATTCAATACTGCTTCAACCACACACGAGCTATGTGCCAGACATCCATCATGTTGGAAGTACATCGCCATTCTGTCTTGCAGTAAAACATCTTGTAGTAACATCGGTAGAACATTATGTAGGAAATCAGCATACACTGCACCATTTTGATTGCCCTCGATAAAATGGGGGCCAATTATCCTTCCTCCCATAATGCCGCACCATACATTAACCCATCAAGGTCACTGATGTTCAATTTGTCACAGATATCGTGGATTTTCCATTGCCCAATAGTGCATATTATGCCAGTTTACGTTACCGCTGTTGGTGAATGACGCTTCGTCGCTAAATAGAATGCGTGCAAAAAATCTGTCATCATCCCGTGATTTCTCTTGTACATACCTAGTGGCAGAACTGTACACGATGTTCAAAGTCATCGCCATACAATTCCTGGTGCATAGAAATATGGTATGAGTGCAATCATTGCTGATGTAACATTCTCAACACCAACATTTTTGAGATTCCCGATTCTCATGCAATTTGTCTGTTACTGACATGAGGATTATCTGAAACAGCAGCTAAAACACCTACTTGGGCATCATCATTTGTTGCAGGTCATGGTTGACATTTCACATGTGGCTGAACACTTCCTGTTGTCTTAAATAACGTAACTACCAGGCAAATGGTCCGGATGCTTGGATGATGTTGTCCAGGATACCAAGCAGCATACATAGCACACTCCCACTGGGCATTTTGATCACAATAGCCATACATCAACACGGTATCAACCTTTTCCGCAATTGGAAAATGGTCCATTTTAACACATCATGAAGCAAATAACGTCCGCACTGGCAGAATGTTACGTGATACCACATACTTATACGTTTGTGACTATTACAACACCATCCATCACAAAGTGAAAAAATTGGTCCAACTAAAACATACATATTTCTTTACATACCACATGAATATGTAATAAAAAATGGGGGTTTGCGTGAGTGTGTGTGTGCATGTGTGTGTATGTGTGTCTATTGCTGACAAAGGCCTTAATGGCCAAAAGCTATAATTGTGTGAATCTTTTTGTTGTGCCTATCGTGACTCATCAGCTCCGCTATATAGTGAGTAGCAACTTTCCTTCCCAAATTTTTTCAACAGTTTGACAAATGCTGTCATTTCTATAGATGTGAAATAACATGGGCCAGTTCAATTTCTTTACAATGGAGTGGTAGTTTAATTCCATTGCACATTTCAACACATTATTCTAATTTCTTTACAATGGAGTGGTAGTTTAATTCCATTGCACATTTCAACACATTATTCTAACAATAATCCAAGAGATGTTCAATTTGATATTAAAAAAAAAGAAGAAATGTCAGAGACTGTTACACTACAACAACTTTCTACCAATTACACTACAACAACTTTCTACCAAATAATAGCTATGTAAATTCTCTTGATATAGTAATTAGCACAATAACATAATTAGTGTACTGAAAATCAATCAGAATCTAACATAATAGGTGAATCAATCATTAATTTATTTAGAAAGACAAGCATGAGAGATATGGCATGAATCAAAATATACATCAAAGCATTAGTTAGAGCATTCATTAATAATCATCTGTCACAGTATAAAAATTGTTAGTTTTCATTCAAGCTACATCTAACATAATAAAATTAGAAGAAAATATATTACCTGGAAAGAGAGCAGCTCCTATTTCTACATCTACATCTATTACATCTACACATAAGAAACCATTGCAAAGAGCATGTCAGAGGGTACTCCCTATATGTATTAAAGTTTCTTCCTATTGTTTAGGTGCAGAGTGAGCCTGGTCAGGACAGCCAAGGTGTGGGAATCTTTAAGGGGCACTAAATCATAAGACGTAGAATTTTAAAAATTAAGGCAGTTTATTACTTATATAAATTATTATTGGATTTAACCAGGTCAGCAGAAAAGGCAACTAGCCAGACTTGCTGGGGCCAAGAGGTGACGCATTTGGAATTTCAGAACTAAAGTCCATATAGGAATTAGTAAATAAACACATTCTAGCTAGCTGGATGCTGGTGCCAGAGACTATTTACAGAATCCCCTCATCCTGGTGTTTGAGTGACTTGCCATTCCTTTCTAACCTTCTCCAAGTATCCTATGCCTCTCTTCTTCTGGAGGCAAGTATTATTAGTTCTGAAAGCTGGGAAGTGTATTTTTACACTTTCATATGAGTCTATAGGCAGTATTATCTGTCTTGCTTTCTGAAGCTAAGTACTGGAAAGCTATTCTGATTCATAATTTATTATATGACTTACAACATCCTCAAGAGACAAGCTGCTTGTAATTTTGTATGTACTTTTTATTAATAAATCTTAGTGAAGCATCATATGCAAAATAAGGGAAAGGTAACTGCTCGCCTATAGCAGACCAATGCATGGCACACAAAAGACATAGCAGGAAACACTATTCACACTAGTTTTCAAGTATTTGCTCTTTCTCACTAAAACACACACTCCTGTGGTTACAGGGAGACTGGTTTAGAGAAGCAGCGGTTTAATACTATTTCCTGTGCAGCTCCTGATGATTAGTTTCTTTTTCTTTGTGTGTCTCAAGGCTCATAACAGCATGTTTTGCATGTGTATCTGGTTTCTGCAATATATTTTTTGTTTTGAGCAAACAGTGATTCTATGGATAAGAACAAATGGTTCAAATGGCTCTGAGCAAAATGCAACTTAACTTCTGAGGTCATCAGTCACCTAGAATCTTAAAACTAATTAAACCTAACTAACCTAAGGACATCACACACATCCATGCCCGAGGCAGGATTCGAATCTGCGACTGCAGCGGTCGCTCGATTCTAGACTGTAGCGCCTAGAACCACATGGCTACTCCGGCCGGCGGATAAGGACATCTTCCTTGCAGTGTTTACTTGGAATAACATTTTGAAAATGCATCCTGATAAATCATAGAGGATTTTTAACACCAGTGCATGCTTCTCTCCCATGTTTTCAGTGTTCTTATGCCTGTGGTTTTTTTATGTGATACAAATGAAACTTTACTATTGAACTTATCCACTCCTTTATGGTTCTATGGAGAGAATGAATACCTCCACAACATAAAAAAACTTGTACCATTTAATAGCCTTAAATACTATTCTGATTGAGTTAAGGAGCCCGTAGGAGTAGCAAACTGTTCCAAAACTTGAGCTGTGTCCTACCAACACACTCCGCTTCCTTCACTTTTTCACCAGTCTTTTCCATATCAAGCATTTCTGTGAGGTAACAGGTAAATGACAAAGTCTGTGCACAAAAGCCACCTGTCACAATTGAGCATATATGACATATCCAAATATCACCAAATTTCCCCCAAATTGTGTAACTGGACTGTTGCTGTTGTACATGTACACAGAATGAAATGGGAGGCAAAGAGTCATAACAGTCTGATCATTATTGCACATCATGTCATCTGGACTGATTAAATGGTCCGAAATGTAATCTTCCTTTAATGTAACTGAAATGCACTGTGGAACAAGGCACAAATTTTACTGAGAATATTCCTAATTTTGAATAAACCGGAATAGTCACTGAAGTGAAGGAAGAATTTATAAGAACAATGCAAAAAGATCTAAGGACATAATTTCCCAGGAAACCATAGCATCCAAAAATTAATCTTGACCAATAAATGCTAATTTTTTGGAATGAAGTTTCTTAAATCTTGTATTCATCCACCTTGCCACATTGACTGATGTGATATGCTGTTCTTTCATCTAATCTTTCCATCAAAAATATCAGGTAAAGTGATAAAATGTTTAAATTGTTCCCTGTTTGACACATGTGATATGAAGCTCAGTCATTAGACACAACACTAAATAGATGAAAATCAATTTTTTCTCATGTAATCTGCTCTTAAAATAAATATTTTTCCTCGGGTGTTTCACTATTACTTTCAGACATTGTAACAGAGTGAGGTGGGATCATGACATTAAGTTTCTACTTTCTTATCCATCCAGGAACTCACAAGATTTTATTATTCAACAGGTAATTTCCCAAACACTAATGACATTTGGTTTAACAGGAAATAATTTTCATAAAGAAATATTCATAATTTAAGTTTCATCAAGAACATCTACAGATAAAACTTACAGTAATGCAATGGATGTTCCTGGCTAAATGGGCATAGCTCATTTTAAAACCCTCATTCTCCTCTTCTCCATAAGCATTTTGTTTTTCCAAATACTTTCTATTTCAAAAATTATTCATAAAATTCTCATGTTCAAGAATGTTCAAATTTCAAGTTGCGAATAAATAAATATTCATTTCAACTTCTGATTATTTGCAAAGTCCAGTCTCACAGTTTAGCAGCCCTACATTTTTCTTATTACATAAATGACCAGGTCTTCTAGCAAAACTTGTTAATTCAGTAATTATTTGATATGGAAAACTTTGTTTCTTTAGCCATTTTTAGATGGTTGTATGAGAATGAAGTCTTTCACAATTGCATTGTTGTATAAAACATTCTCCAACTTCTTTCCATGTTAGTTCAGGGCAAAACCTCGAACTTTTGATTATTACCTCCATTACCTTCATCAGGAGCAGCTGACGGTTTTACTATGAATTGATATAGAAAGTAGACTGAGAAAGTTTTATACAATTTTTAAATGGCATTGGAAATTCAGCAGAAGCAGAAATATGAAACAGTTCGTATAAATATTGAAACAAAGGACAGAAAACACCGAAAGTAAAAAGTAACCAAAACTAAGCCTAGGAAAGGTGGCAGTAAAATTACTAAAATGTAACACTATTTTACAAAAAGTCGTCAACAATAGTATTTAAAGGTCTATTTGGCTTTGACACAGATTGTTTTTACAAAGTGTACCTATCCTCCCACCATAGTAATCTGTTTCTGGTTCTGATGTACTGACTTGAACCCACTGCCACTTACAGTTTCAACTTGTTGGCTTCAGGTGTGAACAGTTTTTTAAAGAGCAGGCAAGGAGGTGGGGATGGCAGGAGGAAGAGTTTTATTAGAAACCACTGAATTATTTTATATAGTTAGCATGAACTTACACTTGATATTTCAGTTGAGATGTTTATTCAGTTATCTCATATTGTAAGTTAGTAACTTGTGAAACTGTGTCCAGCAGTAAATATGCTACTTTGGACTGTTGTCGTTACCTGAGATAAAGAATTTGGTTCTGTAAAAAAGTTATCCAATTTTCCATGTCATGACAGGAGCATGTTGGGTGAGCTACATGTGGTTCTTGTCCTATACTACAGTGGTGTGGCTTGTGTCTGGCTGTCCCATATGTGCCACACTTTGATAGCATGCTGTCTGTTCCTGAAGGCTCAGTGCTAACATGTTGCTGCTGGAGCTCATATGTTGTGATGAGAGCTTCGTCTTGAATTTTGCTAAGTTTTGTCAACATGGAGGATGTGGTTTTTGTGGGTACATTCGGTGGATTTTAGAGTTGGTCTGATTATGTTGTAGGTTCCAGTTCAATTTTAAGGGAATGTTGATGACGCAATTCATCCTATTTACACTACTGGCCATTAAAATTGCTACACCAAGAAGAAATACAGATGATAAACGGGTATTCATTGGATAAATATATTATACTACAACTTACATGTGATTACATTTTCATGCAATTTGGGTGCATAGATCCTGAGAAATCAGTACCCAGAACAACCACCTCTGGTCATAATAATGGCCTTGATACGCCTGGGAATTGAGTCAAACAGAGCTTGGATGGCATGTACAGGTACAGCTGCCCATGCCAGTTGCTCAGCCACCATTGACCAGACGTTTTCAATTGGTGAGAGATCTGGAGAATGTGCTGGCCAGGGCAGCAGTCGAACATTTTCTGTATCCAGAAAGGCCCGTACAGGACCTGCAACATGCGGTTGTGCATTATCCTGCTGAAATGTAGGGTTTCTAAGGGATCAAATGGAGGGTAGAGCCACAGATCGTAACACATCTGAAATGTAGGGTCCACTGTTCAAAGTGCCATCAATGCCAACAAGAGGTGACCGAGACATGTAACCAATGGCACCCCAAACCTTCACACTGGGTGATACGCCAGTATAGCGATGATGAATACATGTTTTCAATGTGCATTCACTGCGATGTCACCAAACACGGATGTGACCATCATGATGCTGTACACAGAAACTGGATTCATCCGGAAATAACGACATTTTGCCATTCGTGCAACCAAGTTCGTCGTTGAGTACACCATTGCAGGCGCTTCTGTCTGTAATGCAGTGTCAAGGGTAACTGCAGCCATAGTCTCCGAGCTGATAGTCCATGCTGCTTCAAGTGTCATCGAACTGTTCCTGGAGGTGGTTGTTGTCTTGCAAACGTCCCCATCTGTTAACTCAGGGATCAAGATGTGGCTGCACAATCCGTTTCAGCCATGTGGATAAGATGCCTGTCATCTAAACTGCTAGTGATACGAGGCCATTGGGATCCAACACGGCGTTCTGTATTACCCTCCTGAACCCACCGATTCCATATTCTGCTAAAAGTCATTGGATCTCGACCAACGCGAGAGGCAATGTCGCGATACGGTAAACTGCAATTGCGATTGGCTACAATCTGACCTTTATCAAAGTCAGAAACACTTATTTCTTCTCCTTACATGAGGCATCACAACAACATTTCACCAGGCAATGCCAGTCAGCTGCTGTTTGTGTATGAGAAATCGGTTGGAAACTTTCCTCATGTCAGCATGTTGTAGGTGTCACCACCGGCACCAACCTTGTACGAATGCTCTGAAAAGCTAATCGTTTGCATATCACACCATCTTCTTCCTGTTGGTTAAATTTTGTGTCTGTAGCACATCATCTTCATGGTGTAGCAATTTTAATGGCCAGTAGTGTACAATTTGACATTACACACATTTGGCGTATTAGAATTATTTGGTCAATGAATGTCGAGTCTTCTATCTATCCTTACATTTGGGTCCCTCATGATGTAGTTTATACAAGTATTTATTTTTTATTGTTGTTATTTGGGATTGGTATTAAATGCATTTTTTAAATAGATATTTCCCTTTGATATTCAGATAGCCCCCTTAAGATGTAGCTTTAAGCCACTGAACTGACTGTGGTTCCAAACAGAGGATCTTACACACAGTTGTTCATGGTTTTCATTACACAAGACATAACTGCATGTGAATCAGTCACGAGTTCAACATAGCATGTACTTAGTCTGTGGGTACTGTAGTGACACCACTATTTTGTGTATGTTATTCTGGAAATAGCATCCCTGCTACGGCTGTGTTGAAAGCTGTGGGCAGTTAACAGATGCTGGGATATTGGTATGTTAATTTCATCAACACTCCTGTTTACCTGCCATGAGGCAGGCTAGGCCATGCCTCACACTTATGGTGATGTAGCACAAGCACTGTGTATATGCTGGACAGGCCAGCTGCACATTGCTGAGCCATGGAGGTTGTTGATTCATTAGTGATTGGGAGCACTGTGCTGGTATGGCAAACTTTCCATTAACCGATATAAATACTCATTGATTTTAGAAGATGTATGAACATTCTGGCAGCACCCACAATAATGTGAGGGCCACGCCAGTCACTACTTGGTGCTTTGTCAACAAGCAGCCAATACTTATGGGGGCCACCATCTCTGCCAGACAAATTACCAGTATTAAATCGATCACCTGGGGACTAAGCACTTGTGGTGGATGGGCCACTTCTAAGCTCTTTACAGCCACAGATGAACTTCTGCCTCATAGGGCAGCAGTTCACATGAAACATGGTGCAGCTGGCTGCACACAGACAGTGGGGCAAGCACTCCTGTAACTGCCATCATCACCTGCTGTGTCATGCTCTTCTTCCGGGTCCTTATGGTCTCCATGAGAAGTCTGGCAGTTGTACGCACTACCACAAGATTTCACAATGTGCAAACTTGGGAGTGCATTGCTAAAACAGTTAAATAATTGTCAGCATTGCTGGGTACAGATATCACAGTCGGCCACCCCACTGGCAGCACGCATCTGCAACAACCAGAGGGCCTTCGTGCCTTGTGGGTCTGTCTGCGGCATCACAGCACTGAAAATGGTGTAGCACAAATTGAATAAAAGTCATCTCCATCTTAACACCTGCACCATAGAAGCCTCTTACCTTCAGGCAACTATAGTTTGGTCTCAGAAGTTGTCGCCCACCTGCTGGTACCAGCAGAGTCACTCTCCATGCAACATGACAGCACAACTGCAACATGTACAATCCTCACACAGTGGTGTGAGTGAACAGACTATTGAACTGTTTTGGTTTTTCTTCCTGTTTTTGTTTATAGAGAATGTGGGGTCTAGGCAAGAGATTTACCAGCTTTTGACAGTAATTTTAGTGCAGCACTCAGAACCAGGTGATGTTCTCACTTCTGTGGTCATACAAGGGAGCAATATTTGCAACCTGTGAAATGTACCCAGCATAACTTGCTACATCATCCTGCACCATATACTACTGATTAAGTAGCAGCAGTTATTTTAATTGTCATAGAAGTTATTATTTGGCTACACAATACACAGATGCAAAATGGTTCATGATGAGACGTGGGTTGTAACTGACACATCATAGTGTATAACCTACTGTTGTTTGTTGTTCTGTTTCACATACTGTGTATTGGAAATTAATGTTCCTCAATGGCAAACACAGAGGCTATGCAGCCATCCTTAATGAGGTAGCATGGTTAAGTGCAGATAAAACAGACAGACCTGGACAGTTGAACAACTAGCACTAAATTTGTTGATGTTGAGAGTCATTTGCCACTCTCTGTACTAAGTGTTGATCCCCTGCAGGTCTCCCTGCCTTTCACTACAATTTGTTAGCATTATGACTTCTATGTATACAGCATGATTCACAAAAAGCCTCATGGAACCTCCGACATTATCTACTCGGCCATTTATATATACTGTGAAAAAAAATGATCCTACAACACTCTTTTTGGACAAATCTGAAGTTGCTTTTACGTTTAAAGACTTCCCTGCTTTTAGGCTGACATGCTGTGTTTTGTTTGCTAGAAATCAATCCAATCACATATTGGTCTGATATTCCATACGATCATATTTTATTCATTAACAGGAAAGGTGGAATGTATTGAACCCCTTCCAAAAGTCCAGTATGTAATGCCTTCCAGAAGTCAAGGATCAAGGCATTTCCCTGGACATATGTTTCTACTGCTTTCTAAGTCTTGTGGATGAGCTGGGTTTTGTATGATAGTTGTTTTTGAAACTCATGTTGATTCCTACAGAGGAGATTTTCAGTCTCTACAAATATCATAAACAAGAGCGTAAAACATGTTCCAAAATTCTATCACAGACTGTTGTCAGAAATATAGGCCTATAATTTTGTGCATCTGTTCAATGACCCTTCTTGAAAACATGAGTGACCTGTGCCTTTTTCCAATCATTAGGAACACTTTGATTTTCAAGAGGCCTGAAGTACACTGCTACTGGAACAGGGACAAGTTCTTACGCATACACTGTGTAGAACAAACTGGTATCCCATCAGGTGAAGCAGCCTTTCCTATGTTGACTGATTTCTGTTGCTTTTCCCTTGGTCAAATTCTTCAATATTTATGATTTTTCCATTTAAGTGACAATTTAAAAGGATGAATTACAGTATGACCTTCCTTTGTTCAACAGTACTGGAAAAAGACGCTGAGTATTTCAGTCTTTTCTGTGGCAACTTTTGTTTCAATGCTGTAATGGTCACAGAATGTCTGGATAGATGGCTTTGAACCATTTACTGATTTAACATAAAACCAAAGTGTTTTAGCATATCTGTCAAGTAGATAGATAGAATTTTACTTTTGAATTTATTGAACTCTTCACTTGCAGCCCTTCTAAGCTAATTTTGGCTTCATTTAGACTTTGTTTGTCCTGAGGCTATGGCTATGTTTGAATATCCAGAGAAGCTCTTTTTGCTTTTTTAGCAGGTTTCTAACTTGGTTGTTGAACTATGGTGGGTCTTTTCCATCCCTCATAGTTTTGCTTGTATGGTGCTCTTGAACTTTGTCTGTTGATGCTCAAGATTGTCAGTGCTGGTGATGAAATATAGTAAGAAATTAATCTATTGTCACTATTGCTAAACGTAAAGATCTTCTTACCTTTCTTTTTATTCCTATTTACAGCTGGATGATGCTTAATGGCCTTACGATCACTGATTCCTTGTTCTGTGCTAACTGAATTGAAAAGTTCATGTCTGTTTGTCACCAACAAGTCTAGGATGTTATCCCCATGAGCTGATTTTATGATTAACTGCTCAAGATCATTTTTGGATAAAGTACTTAGAACAATTTCACTCAATTCTGTGTCCCTACTATCCACCCTAATCACTTGAATCTCCCAATGTATAGACGGTAAGTTAAAATCTCCACCTAAAATTATAATATGATAATGAAATTCATGCAAAATATTCAGCAAGTTTCTGCTAAAACATTCCACCACTACTGCTGCTGAGGCAGGAGGTCTATAAAAGCATCTGCTGACCATATTTGATCCGCATCTAACATTTACCTTCACCTAAATTGTTTCGCATTCTACATCTCTACTAATCCCATTAGATATCATCCTGTCTTCTGTTGCTACAAACACGCTTACATCACCAGTGTTCAACCTATCTTTGTGATATACATTCCCTTTTGGAGTTGAGAATTTCTTTGCTACTGACAACAACTTTTAGTCAGCTTTTTCTCCCCAGTAGTAGCACTATGTGGGCCTGTTCCCATTTATAAACAAGACTTGTTCTGTGATCTTTTCATAGACACTCCTGCAGTTAAATAATGCTATATTAACAATTCCTTTCTCTGATTTGCTATGATGAATGCTATCCTGTCTTGAATCAAAATGCATCTTTTTGGGGCTGCGGGGGAATTTCTCTATTCTAAAAAATAATAAGTGGATGCCTTAACTAGATGAAATGTAAGTATTTCTTTCCCACAGATCTATGGAGTAAGTTCCATCCATTAGAGATGTTTCCTGGTGACTGATCAAGACAGCATTCTTGTTTCCTTGGACTCATCATCAATATCAAAGAGTGCCATTCTGGATTTAAAAAAAGGTTCCAGAAACATTTCAGTTGTTGTTGGATGGGTTACAATGTGGGCTGAAACCTCAGCAATGTATGTTATACCTCAGTAACATGACGCAGCATATACATATATTATAAGGGTTTTTAAATGGTTGCATGCAGCACATTTGACACAAAGTACTAAGGAGTGTCATTTTGTTTGGTCGGAGTTGTATACGTGGGGCATGTAAGTGGTACTGAAGTGGTCAAAACAACCCAAGGTAAGTACAGGCACCGCAAGATTTTCTGTTTCTTGGGTTTAGTAAAGAATTACAATCATTCTTGAGTCTGGCAAATAGTTATACACTACTGGCCATTAAAATTGCTACACCATGAAGATGACATGCTACAGATATGAAATTTAATGGACAGGAAGAAGATGCTGTGATATGCAAACGATTAGCTTTACAGACCATCCACACGAGGTTGGCGCCAGTGGCAACACCTACAACGTGCTGACGTGAGGAAAGTTTCCAACCGATTTCTCATTGACTGGAATTGTCTGACGAAACATTGTTGTGATGCCTCGTGTAAGGAGGAGAAATGCGTACCATCATGTTTCCGACTTTGATAAAGGTTTAATTGTAGCCTATCGCGATTGCGATTTATTGTATTGCGACATTGCTGCTCGCGTTGGTCGAGATCCAATGACTGTTAGCAGAATATGGAATCGGTGGGTTCAGGAGGGTAAAAAGGAACGCTGTGCTGGATCCCAGCGGCCTTGTATCACTAGCAGTTGAGATGACAGGCATCTTATCCGCATGGCTGTAACGGATAGTGCAGCCACATCTCGATCCCTGAGTCAACAGATGGGGACGTTTGCAAAACAACAATCATCTGCGCGAACAGTTCGACAACATTTGCAGCAGCATGGACTATCAGTTCGGAGACCATGGCTGCAGTTACCCTTGACACTGCAACATATACAGGAGCACCTGCGATGGTGTACTCAATGATGAATCTGGGTGCACGAATGGCAAAACGTCGTTTTTTTCGGATCAGTCCAGGTTCTGTTTACAGCATCATGATGGTCACATCCATGTTTGGTGACATCGCAGTGAACACACATTGAAAACATGTATTCGTCATCGCTATGCTGGCATAACACCCAGCGTGAAGGTTTGGGGTGCCATTGGTTACATGTCTCGGTCACCTCTTGTTGGCATTGACGGCACTTTGAAAAGTGGACGTTACATTTCAGATGTGTTATGACCTGTGGCTCTACCCTTCATTTGATCCCTGCAAAACCCTACATTTCAGCAGGATAATGCACAACCGCATGTTGCACGTCCTGTACGGGCCTTTCTGGATACAGAAAATGTTCGACTGCTGCCCTGGCCAGCACATTCTCCAGATCTCTCACCAACTGAAAACATCTGGTCAATGGTGGCCGAGCAATTGGATCATCACAATACACCAGTCACTACTCTTTATGAACTGTGGTATTGTGTTGAAGCTGCATGGGCAGCTGTACCTGCACATGCCATCCAAGCTCTGTTTGACTCAATGCCCAGGCGTATCAAGGCCGTTATTACGGCCAGAGCTGGTTGTTCTAGGTACTGATTTCTCAGGATCTATGCACCCAAGCTGCATGAAAATGTAGTCACATCTCAGTTCTAGTATAATATATTTGTCCAATGAATACCCATTTATCATCCACATTTCTTCTTGGTGTAGCAATTTTAATTGCCAGTAGTGTAGATATTTGTATAAGGGTTTGCAGAGATGATGAGGCCACTTACACAGCTATTAAAGAAAGGCATGAAGTTCATGAGGGCAAAGGAGTGCCAGGACAGATTCAAGGAATTGATGATAGCATTAACATCAAGTCCAGTGTTAATTTTTTCTAGACGATGAGGTACTTCAAATCAGAAACTGGGGTGTGTTTTGAATCAGGTAGTAAATGGCGGAGAATATCTTTCATCATATGCTGCTCAGCAGTCGAATAGTGTGGAGAGGAACAACTCCACAACAGGAAAGGAAAGATACAGTTTGTTCAATGGTTTCATGTATTTTCATGATGACAACTGCAAGTTGTATGCAGAACAGCCTCAGTTCATTGTATGTTATGGCCTTTTATGTAAGATGATAAGACTGACGTCACACATAGTAGTGCCAGCAAAGCTGAAGGAAGAAGATCTGAAGGAAGTACATGGTCATATGCTGTCTGGCCATGAACGCTGTGGAACAAGAAACTGGAAAGGAAAGGTATGCTACTGGTCAATGAGTGTTAAGAAGGTGTGGGCTAGTATGTAAGAAATTGAAGCGAACATTTCAAACACTGAAACGGTTGCCAGAAGTGACTAAATCTACTCTAATGACTGGGATGTATATCCTTGGACCATGTAACCAGACTTCCATGTGGAACTGTTTTATGTTGACTATTTTTGATCACTTTTCTCAGTACAAAGAACTGATCACTATCCCTAATTAATAAGCAGCAATAGTGGCAAAAACATTGGTCAACAGCTGTTTGCTAAAATTTTGTGGCCAGAAACGATAATAATTGACCAAGGGACGAATTTTATGTTGTTTTTGATAGAACTAATATGTCATTTGTTACGGGTGAGGAATTAAGAAAGTCCGTGGTGCCCACAGACTAATGGTAAAATGAAATATATGCTTTATACTACTGGTAGGATGTCGGATCACTACATGCACTCACGTCGTAATGACTGGTGTATGGACTTATCATTTGTTGTGGCAGCATATAATCTGAAGGACCACTGGAAGGAAGATGCCTTCACCATTTGACATGGTCAGGTGTATATTAAGCATTTTGCCAAAATGTTGGGAAAGGTAGGGAGGCATGTTCCAAACACTAAAGCCCTGAAACGTAAAGTGCAGGTAGGAAACCACATGGGAAAATTAACACAACAGGGTACAAGACGGTGGGTAGTGTTAAGGAGTTCTTATATCCTGAATAGTAAGCCCGAACATTTGTTAGCAGGGACCATATCAGGTAACTGAAATAACATCACTTGTTAACATCAAACTTCAATTACCAATTCATGTAAAAACAGTTCACACTGAATGCATATGATCATTTCAAGGCACTCCAGATGCATTGGCATATCACCATCAACTACGGAGAAAGTGAGTGGCAGTAGGAAGAAGGATGAGAGCAAAACCCATGCACAAACGGTGCATGTAATAACATACGAGTTGATGTCAAGGAAATAGGAAAGGATATTTAATATTGAGTATTATGTTGTGTACAATTAAGGGCTTAGATTGTATTGCAATATAATTTACAATATGCTATTGTGTGTCAGGAAGCTACTGTGTGGTTATATTGCAGAATTTGTTAGGGGAAGGTTTGGGGAAATATATTTATTTATTTTTCATTTTGTGTGTGTGGGTGTAGCATTGCAGTTTTGTGTTCAGTGTATGTTAATATTTAAATGTTTCTTTCCATGTCTACTGGATGGAAGACCTTTCCAAAGGGGGTAGAAATGAATGATTGCAGCTCCCTGTTTCCAAGCTGTCACTTGTCAAAGGCTAAGCGTTTAGAACTACATGGCAGTGTATAAATGGTTAGCAGAACAGGATGTAATGCAACTGGGCCAACATTTCACCCATCGGCCACTGTTATAGGAGAGACCAAGTTAAAAGTTATGCAGCCAAAGTTGCATCAGCCAGACAAGCAGCTAGAGGTGCTTCCGATGAAAATTTTGACCTATCAAAATAAAATATTAGGCCCTGGTCTAAACTTTTTTTTTTTTAATTAGCAAACAGACACAAGAGCAGGATGAATTTTGGCAGAGCAAATGCTACAACATGTGCATCAGTAAAGAAGGAGCAACAACATATGGTCATGGCCATGAGTGTCACAATAACAGCCACAATGTCAGCTTTGACTCAGTTTTGTGCAGCATTTGCCACCTTAGATAAAGAGCTGCTCATCAACATGACCCTGTAGTGCACCAAATAAAACTAGGCCAATTAATTATTCATAAAGAAAATAGGGAGGCGACATACAGTATGTTCAGGATAAGTTTAAAATTTAGTAATAGGGGAAGTGTATTCTAGTACTAAGAATGTGTGAAACTCAAGAGTTGAATACTTGCAGAATACACAGAGAGACAGAAACATACATTTTTGAAATCATCATTGATAGCTGACAAAACTATAATTTATAGCACAAGTATGGACATGATGTTTTACACAATATTATACAAAATACATCAAAATATCTGTTAGGTACATACCTATATGCTTGCTCAACTTCATCCACCTTAAAAATAGTTTTAATGAGTGGTTTCACAGAGCCTTCAGTAATAGCATTTTGAAAATCTTTACCAAGAGCTATAAGATCATCGACCATATTTTCAGACAATGCATCCAACATTACACCATGGAAACTGATATCACGGGATAAAAAGTCCATAGCTGTAAAACAACATAAAATGATTGTTTTAAAATGGTATTCATAACAAATTTAACTGTAGGTATAGATTCTGAGTAGCATTAAATCAGAACTTCGTTATATTTTATTGCCAAAGTGACAAAAAAAATCTTTGGCAAAAAATACATTTGTCACAACTTGAGATGCAGAATAATATGATTGCAAACATGTGAGAAGAAAGAGAAACATTTCCTTACTGTGTATGAAAAGGGAAACAGAGCAACCTCTAAAACATTTCTCCACAATTGTGGACGGGTTGCAAGGAAATAAGAAACAGGAAGTGTGACATGAACAGAGGTTAGGGGCAAAAAGAAGTTACTCAAGGGAAAACAAGATAAAATGGAATGGTTTTACACAACTTTTACACTTCCAATAACTGTACCTCTTATAAATTCTTCAACTTTCATAACTTTCTAATTGATGAAATGGAATGGAAATTTTGAAAGATAAAGAATAAATTATATATATATATATATATATATATATATTAAAAATAAAGATTCCAAGACTTACCAAGCGGGAAAGCGCCGGCAGACAGGCACATGAACAAAACACACAAACACACACACAAAATTACGAGCTTTCGCAACTGGCAGTTGCTTCGTCAGGAAGGAAGGAAGGAGAGGGAAAAATGAAAGGGTGTGGGTTTTAAGGGAGAGGGTAAGGAGTCATTCCAATCCCGGGAGCGGAAAGACTTCCCTTAGGGGAAAAAAAAGGACAGGTGTACACTCACACACACACACACATATCCATCCGCACATACACAGACACAAGCAGACATATTTAAAGGCAAAGAGTTAAGGGCAGAGATGTCAGTCGAGGCGGAAGTACAGAGGCAAAGAAGTTGTTGAAAGACAGGTGAGGTATGAGCGGCGGCAACTTGAAATTAGCGGAGGTTGAGGCCTGGCGGATATCGAGAAGAGAGGATATACTGAAGGGCGAGTTCCCATCTCCGGAGTTCGGATAGGTTGGTGTTGGTGGGAAGTATCCAGATAACTCGGACGGTGTAACACTGTGCCAAGATGTGCTGGCCGTGCATCAAGGCATGTTTAGCCACAGGGTGATCCTCATTACCAACAAACACTGTCTGCCTGTGTCCATTCATGCGAATGGACAGTTTGTTGCTGGTCATTCCCACATAGAAAGCATCACAGTGCAGGCAGGTCAGTTGGTAGATCACATGGGTGCTTTCACATGTGGCTCTCCCTTTGATTGTGTACACCTTCCGGGTTACAGGACTGGAGTAGGTGGTGGTGGGAGGGTGCATAGGACAGGTTTTACACCGGGGGCGGTTGCAAGGGTAGGAGCCAGAGGGTAGGGGAGGTGGTTTGGGGATTTCATAGGGATGAACCAAGAGGTTACGAAGGTTAGGTGGACGGCGGAAAGACACTCTTGGTGGAGTGGGGAGGATTTCATGAAGGATGGATCTCATTTCGGGGCAGGATTTTAGGAAGTCGTATCCCTGCTGGAGAGCCACATTCAAGGTCTGATCCAGTCCCGGGAAGTATTCTGTTACAAGTGGGGCACTTTTGGGGTTCTTCTGTGAGAGGTTCTGGGTTTGAGGGGATGAGGAAGTGGCTCTGGTTATCTGCTTCTGTACCAGGTTGGGAGGGTAGTTGCGGGATGCGAAAGCTGTTTTCAGGTTGTTGGTGTAATGGTCGAGGGATTCAGGACTGGAGCAGATTCGTTTGCCACGAAGGCCTAGGCTGTAGGGAAGGGACCGTTTGATATGGAATGGGTGGCAGCTGTCATAATGGAGGTACTGTTGCTTGTTGGTGGGTTTGATGTGGACGGATGTGTGCAGCTGGCCATTGGACAGATGGAGGTCAACATCTAGGAAAGTGGCATGGGATTTGGAGTAGGACCAGGTGAATCTGATGGAACCAAAGGAGTTGAGGTTGGAGAGGAAATTCTGGAGTTGTTCTTCACTGTGAGTCCAGATCATGAAGATGTCATCAATAAATCTGTACCAAACTTTGGGTTGGCAGGCTTGGGTAACCAAGAAGGCTTCCTCTAAGCGACCCATAAATAGGTTGGCATACGAGGGGGCCATCCTGGTACCCATGGCTGTTCCCTTTAATTGTTGGTATGTCTGGCCTTCAAAAGTGAAGAAGTTGTGGGTCAGGATGAAGCTGGCTAAGGTGACGAGGAAAGAGGTTTTAGGTAGGGTGGCAGGTGATCGGCGTGAAAGGAAGTGCTCCATTGCAGCGAGGCCCTGGACGTGCGGGATATTTGTGTATAGGGAAGTGGCATCAATGGTTACCAGGGTGGTTTCTGGGGGTAACAGACTGGGTACGGATTCCAGGCGTTCGAGAAAGTGGTTGGTGTCTTTGATGAAGGATGGGAGACTGCATGTAATGGGTTGAAGGTGTTGATCTACGTAGGCAGAGATACGTTCTGTGGGGGCTTGGTAACCAGCTACAATGGGGCGGCCAGGATGTTTGGGTTTGTGAATTTTAGGAAGTAGGTAGAAGGTAGGAGTGCGAGGTGACGGTGGGGTGAGGAGTTTGATGGAGTCAGGTGAAAGGTTTTGTAGGGGGCCTAAGGTTCTGAGGATTCCTTGAAGCTCCGCCTGGACATCAGGAATGGGATTACTTCGGCAAACTTTGTACGTAGAGTTGTCTGAAAGCTGACGCAGTCCCTCAGCCACATACTCCCGACGATCAAGTACCACAGTCGTGGAACCCTTGTCAGCCGGAAGAATGATGAATATATATATATAAAAACAAAGATTCCAAGACTTACCAAGTGGGAAAGTGCCGGCAGACAGGCACATGAACAAAACACACAAACACACACACAGAATTGCTAGCTTTCGCAACCGATGGTTGTATGTTAGGCCCCACCTTGCAGATTTTCAGACAAATACTGACTTGCGTAACTACAATGCCCAAAACAGCACAGCACTCCATACTCAGTGAACAAAAAGAACACACACACAAAGGCATGTGAGCCATATGGGTACAAAACTCTACAACATGCTGCCAGGCAACATCAGAAAGTTAGAAGATGAAACAGATTTAAAGTAAAATTTAAAGAATTTGTACTTGAACAGTGTTTTTACTTGGTAAATGACTGTTTAGGCCAATAAATGATTCTGATAATGTTTATATCAAAGCAAAACTGAAAACACTGTCTTTCATCTCCTAAGTTTCTGTTAATTTTTTAAATCTGATGGGCAGATGTTGAGTGTGGTAAAATCTTTACTGACTTATTGTATTGAATACAAGGACTTCCTGTTTAGTGAAGACAAAAGTAAAGCCTTATGGCAAACAGACTATGCAGATATTAAGTTGTATTACTGCGTTTTGTATGACCAAGTACTATTTTTTGTACATTTGTTTGTACAATTTTGTATGTATTATTCTTTGTAGTACTTTATGTGAAATTTTGTATGTTATTTTAGCACAGATTGTTTGCCATAGGTTTACTTGTACTTTTGGACAACATCCATACAATATTTATTGTCTACAGATGGATAAATAAATAAATAAATAAATACACTGACAAAATCTGTTAACAAAGTTTCAAGAAACGGCTTTAAAAAATTACACTAGGAATATACTGCAACTGGCTATCACTCATACAGGGAGCATGAAGATAATTACTGCATGCACAGAGGCATTCAGACAATCATTATTCCTGTGCTCCTCATATGAATGAAATGGGAAGAAACTCAAATAACTGGTACAATGGGTTGTACCCTCTTCCATGCACCTCAAGTGATTTGCACAGCATAGGTGTAGATGTATATGTAGGGTAATTTTCACTCCATTTTAATTAAAAGGTAGTTTTTAATGCACCTCAATGTATATGAAATCAAGTTTCATGAACTATGTGTTGTACAGTACTATAATATTGTAGGTGCATCTAGTAGCATGTATAACTATACATTTACAATATCTTTTTTTTCCTTGTGATCCAATTTGATGAAATAAAGGCTATAATTGCCCCATGCTACTCTCTAATTACTTGCAAGAACTCCATGAAAATTCATCTAGTAGTTTGGCAGATTAATATGTTCAAACAGACAGACACGATGGTTTTACAATTTTATTTTTAGTATAATGGTTTATTATGTTATCATTTCATTGTTGTTTCATGTGCTAGAGAATACTGAATGGGTACCAATAGCAATGTTTTTTATTCCTTTTTGCAATATCACTACATTTTACAACAGTTACAATAGCTGATACGAAAAAATACCAAAAGTTTGCTTTCTCTTTTCTCAGTACATATTCAGTACAGAAGAAACACTTCCCTGTGCTGCAATCTTTATATGTGATGTAAGAGATGCCTAACAGCTACCAGGTAGAATCATCTTCCCCATGAATTGCCCTGTGAGGGAATTACTGTATAATAAATGTATATTCCAAATGTGTCTTTGTCTAAAAATTAACAATAAACAAGAAAATAATATATAAAACTTGTATTGTTTTGTAAGACGAAAATCCCCATTTGCAAATAACAATGATAATTATTTTATATGTCCAGGAGGAATATTAACTTCACTCCACTATATTTAATCCTCATCCCAGAGCTGTTTTTCCAAAGGTCTTGTGTTATGATCAAGGCCATTCTGTGAGATGTTGGTGATTGAGGTTAGAGACTGAATTATGAGAACCAAGAAGAAGTGATTAAGTTCATATTTTTTATACTGGGAATTACTGGAATACTGGGAACAGTAGCACACACAGAGCCATTCAATTGATCATTCCCATGCTCCATATATGAATGGAACAGGAAGAAACCCTAATAACATGTACAATGGATTGTACCCTCTGCCATGCACTTGATGGTGGTTTGCAGAGTGTAGAAATAGATATAGATAATTTAAGCTAGGAGTTCTGTGCAATCTGTACTGTCTTTATACATGGTCAATGAATTAACCTTTCATTAAAATAATTTTAGATGCATAAATATAAGATCATTTCATGTCTGTGATGAAAAAGAGTTAATAAATACTTAAAACCTTATTTATTTCTCAAGTGTAAACTTGATTTAATATGCACTCATAATTAGACATCTAAGAGTCGTTTTATTCTTTTGTGTTGATTTTGTCATTGGTTTTCTTTTGGGAAGTTCAATTACTTCAAATTACAAATTTTGTAACACCAAGACTATTGTTTAAATGGGCCAATTCTTCAGAGCTTCTAAATGCCAACCTAGGACAAACAATTTATTACAAGCTTAGAGTTTCCCAATTTGTTAAAAGTTAAGCCATTTCAAGTACCAAGACATTGCCGAACTCCTACCAAATCTCCAAGGCTAAATATAACAGACAAAGAAACCTAAATTTATGTTTCTGTAAATAAATAATGAATTTCTTTATTATTTATTTATTTCATTTTTTCGTCATTATGATTTGAATCAGACACTTTTACAAATGCTGACCTCAGTAAACAGATAAATTCTGGTGTTAAATTAGTTCTACATTACTACAGTGGGTGCAGGTATTCATGGTGAGCATACAGAAAATTTGGAATTTCCATTGCACCATGACGTTCTGATTCACAGCAGCATGACAATTTTTGTTTCAGTAAGAAAGTCATGGGCACTCTGCTCTCAAATGTAGTGCATTTCAGTATAATTTAATGTGTCCTCGGCATTAACCAGAAAGCTACATTGAATTGTGCATGTGGTGACTAAAAGAATAAAAAAAGGGAACAGTAACTATCAACTGGTTTAACATCTACACCTATACTAAAGCCACACCCTACAAACCAATGTTAAGTATTTCCCATTGTACAAGTTATCAGGGCTTCTTTCTGTTCCGTTCATTTATGGAGCATGGAAGGAACGAGTGTTTCAAGATCTCTGTCCATACTGCAATCAGTCTGACCTTGTCCTCATGATCCCCTCAGGAGTAATATATAGGGGACAGTAATATATTAATAGATTTATCATTTAAATTTGAGTATTCAAACTTTGTAAGTAGGCTTTCTCAGGGTAGCTACAATCTATCGTCAAGTGCCTGCCAGTTCCATTTCTACAGCATCTCTGTGACACTCTCACATGAGTCAGACAAATATATGACAATTTGTTCTGCCCTTCTCTGTATACATTCAACATGCCCTGTTCATCATCTTTGCTATGAGCCCCAACCACATGACACTGTTTTAGGATAGATTTCAAAAGTGTAGACTGCATTATCTTAGTATTCTATGAAAATCAAAGTCTGCCTATGGGTGAAAGTTGATTCTATCTCTCTTAAAAAAATAATGATCAGAATCATACACCTAGTAAGATGACAGTGGTATGCAAAGACAATGTACCTGTGGTCAAATTCTGCAGCCTTCAGATTCATTAAAAACAGTCCTACAAACAGAATAGGAGTAAAATACATACATGTGAATATTATTCTGTCTCATGAATTTACATTCGAGAATTGAGCAGAATGGATCACACACTTGTGACACTTATACTTGTTGCTTCCAAAACACAGTGTGGAACAAGATAGTATCAGTCATCATGCCTTATAGTCAGGTATTGGATAAGCAGGCAAAGATGTGAAACCATCCCTGAAGTTGCATCATTCCAGAAAATGTTCAACAGCATGAAGTTGCAGAACACTATAGAAACCACTTCATTACAGAAAACACCAAATTTACCAATTGCAAATACACTCTTCTTTGGGATGGGCGGGAGTGAGGTGGTGGGTTGTGGGGGGGTGGGCAGAGTTGCCAGAGGTCAACAATTCACTCTGCATGATCTCTGAGTGGGCAATGTGAGGAGAAGAATGAATCAAGGTAACTTTTAAATGTTGAAATATAGAATGTTATAAATGAAGATAGATGTGAACGTAGTGTGATCACAACAGTAAAATGGAAAGAGGAAATGATTTCTACTAAGGAATTTAAGAATAATTGGCACCTAGTTCACTAATGATGGAAATCATTATGAATATTATGAACAGGAAACTGAGTTATTATAAACAACACAAGGACACTTTTTTCAAAACTTTGACAAAAAATAGATGATGAAATTCAGGCAATTACAACATTTAGGTAAGAAGATGAAAAGCTGATGCCAATAGGATATGGAAAACACACAACACAACAACTGTAATGAAACAAACAGAAGAATGGATTTTGGAGACTTGTGTTGGGTTTCAATTAGTTATAGCATACACTCTTCACTGATCACTACCAATGAATTATCATCTACAAATGAGAATATCATGTCATCGTTTGAAAAATATTCAGTAATTAAATACCCATCCATTCATCCATTCCAGTGCCCTATATCCAATCAGGGCCAGTGCATGATTGGTGTAGTATTTCTCCATCTTTGAGGGGAATCATATTAGTATATAGGCTATTGTTACAATTAGGTTACCACTCCCAAAGGCATTTTAAAACTACTGACTGCTCCTCTTCCCTGACCCCTCATCTCATCCAAGAGGAGATCCATGTGCCCCTTCTGTCTGTGTCAAGTGCTTTTGCATCATGTAACTAAGGTAAAACTTGGTAATCAGTTCATTATTTACCTAAGTAGATATGCAAAAGCAACTAAAATCCACTTCCACACTAGTCGGCACCCCTGCCCACATAATTAATCTGCGAAGCTGATTCAGACACCAGTATCAGTACACCTTCCCATGTCTTGGAGCAGTCACTTTAGTGACTCAGTCTTAGTGACAAGAGGGCAACTGGTAACTTCACTCAGAACACTACCAATAGTTGCCACAATGTCATGAAATACATATTAGCTGAGTTTTTAATGGAGAAAATGCATCACAGAGGCACAAAAGACATGTAAACTTTTGTAGTGTAAGATAAAAATGTGAAACAACTATGAATTAGTGAATTAATGATCAGGTCAAACATTTCCAATCCAGCTATAAAACAGTAAAACAAGGTGTACCTCAGGGCTCTGTATTGGGCCCTTTCCATTTCCTGGTCTACATTAATGCTTCAGAGGCACCTCTGTACTCCCAATTATTAAGTCATGCAGAAGATACCTCACTTTTGTTCTTGTGCAAACAAACTAATGATAATGATATTGATAATATAAGTGGCATCAAAAAAGTAGACACTGACAAATGTAAAATTTTGGTGATATAACTAGACGAAAATCTTATATGGGTAGACCATATCAATTTTGTATGCAATAAAATCAGCAGTTCGCTGCACTTAATTAGCAAATTATCAAAATTAGTATCTGAAGAAACATTGAAAACTGCTTATTATGGGACAATACTTGCATGTATTAATTGTTGAATAGAGGTATGGTGTTGTGCTGCCGACAGACACATGAGCAAAATCATAACACCGCAGAAAAGAACAATCAGGACCATGCATCAACTAGATTACAGAGATTCATGTAGGGAAACCTTTGTACAACATAAATATCTAACATTATATTCCTTGTATATATTCAAATTAATAACATTCTTTGTGGACCATAAAAATAATAAAACTAAGTGCTCTGATGTGCATACCCATAATACAAGACAAAAAGATTGATTTTTCAGGAACAGAACTAAACTAAAGACAACAGATCATAGTCCTTGGATTAATGGCCAGATATGTTTTAACAAACTGCCAAGTGCTATAAATGCCACAGAAGTAAAGTATTCAAAAGGGAATTAAAATCATTTCTTACCTCTGAAATGTTTATGCTCACTGAATGAATAGTGATATTAAAATGTAGCTATACTTAAATGTAGGACTAACTCTTCTATCTATACTATGTACTATTCTGAGGTGATTGTGATATATTTTATTTTTGTAAAAACATGCTGTAAATTCAAATTCCTATATTATGTAACAACTGCATGTTGCATTATGAACTACTGTACCATATTTTGCCAAGTGTATCACCTGTAAGTGGCTTCTTGTAGATTGTAAATTCCTACTGTTTGTACAAAAATTGTATAACAATGCTATGATGTTTGCAAAAGGAAAATTCAACACTTGACTGTCACTCCTGTTGGAAATCAGAAAGGCACATGGGAATCCTTGTCTCATATCATCTAATACTAGTAATAACATGACCTCAAAACCATAGTTATTATGTCCTTGCATTCCATCAATACACACACCTCAGCACTGGTCTCATCATTCCGGTATGTGATGGAAGTAGAGCACAGATTATAACTGTGTTCAATGTTGTACAAATCTTGTTTTATTAACAGGTGTATTCCTTCCAGTTTTGAATCATAGACTGACACTGAATTTTGTCCAGAAAAACTTGTTACTGAATGTTATTTGTGATATGTGCATCTATACTCTCTTTCTGATAAATGCAAAGTAACTAATATCCACTTTAATGTTCAACATGCGATGAGATAAATTTCACATGTCCCACCTTAAGCTTGATGCACTTTCATCCTTGTTGGACACATTCCTGAGATTTTACTGGTGCTTTGCAGCTTTAAATGTCTGGCACCTTTAACTTTAGAGGTAAAATAGCTTGAACATTGACATAAATAATAATGTCTTATGGAAATGTCAGCAGCAACTTTAGACCAACTGTTCTTGACATACAATGGATGTGTTGACTTCTCTTTTCCATGCTTCCAAAACTAAAAATCATCAAAGGAAATGAAATTCAGTTCTTCATGCCTAAGCCATATTTCACATGCCAGTGCTAAATGTTCTGACAAAGTTTTTTCTATAGGCTCTTTGTCATTATACAGGCAGCAGCTCAGTGATATGTTTCCACCAACATCCTCATCATGAAACCTTGTTGATGGTGTCTCAAGTTCTTCTCATAACTGAAATTTTTGCTGCAGAAATGACCCTGCAATGTGTAAGTATTTTGATTTCCTAGAAGAGGTGCACAATGTTCAGCTCCCCTGTATGTCCCTTAGGGGCATGTTGCCTCAAGTTTTGTTGAGGTATTTGCCTTCCTGAACATTCAAACTGCTTAGTTTCACTCACAGTGGAAGATCCAAGCTCCTTAAGAACAAATCTATGGACGCAACTATGCTACAAGCAGAAAGCAAAAACCAAAGTGCATCAATTGAGTCTCCCCACTGCCAAGCATTGGCTTCACAACATTTAGGGTTACTGACAGTAGCAACCAGAGTGAAGCCTCCAATTAACTTCCTGTACCTAAGATCAAATCCTTAATGTGCATGGCTATTTGGATGGGTATCAATAGTAGGTGCTGGAGTGCAAATTATTTCCTACAGTTTACCTTGTTTAGTCAATGAAGAAACCTGGCTCTGACAGAAAGTTAAATAAAGTCCACAAGATTAAGGGGAATGAGACACTATTCTAAGAAATTAAAAATAAACAAAGGATGAGATCAATTATAGATTCTTGTGACAAAAGGGATAGTTAAAAGTGTTGATGATGCTTCAGTAAATGAAGAAAATAACCAAGGCTGGTGAAATAGATGCAAAAAGATGTGTACAAGAAGTAATTAAAAGTTCAATAACTGACAAAATACTGGAAATTATTCAATTAAGTTGGATTGGGAAGGGACAGTAGCTAAATAAAATGTACATGCAGTATAAACAATTCAAATGGAATGAGGAGAATAAACAGCCAATATTATAAGAGAACAAGGGAGTATGAACATTAAAGAACACAAAGTCAATATACAGCTACAACATTAATTTAAAAAAGCAAAGAAGATCTATGCTGAAGGAAAGAAATAATTATCAATAATACGTAGGTTGGAACTTAAATAGCGGCAACATTGCTGTGTAGACACTATGAAATAGAACCTACTATTGTCGCTGATAGCACATGTTGTTGACATACCTACCTTATCTCAGAGCAAATGGACTCACCCATCCCATGTCAGTGGCGTGCGTACAATCGAGGGGAACCCAGTCACTAGTGAGCAAGCAGTCTAACGGAATGTTGTCACTACGTTTTCAAAACAGGAATAATGGAGTTGGATCAAGACTGAATGTGCCAGAGGTTGTCAGCATGACAGTGTCATCAGGGTCTTCAAGAAGCATGCAGGAATCAGCATTGCCATACAGAACAGTGCCACATTGGCTAAAAGCCTTCAACAAAGGTCAGTAAACTGTGGCAGACATGCACCGGGCAGGCCATCCTAGCATCTCTGAAGAAGAAGTGCATGCTGCTGCCACCTTAGTGGACAGTGATCGGTGCCATATGAATAGTGAGCTCGCCGATGAAACCGGATTAGCACATATGATTGTGCTTCGCATCCTGAAGGAACACCAGGGCATGAGAAAAATTTCATCGCGATGAGTTTCGCATTACGTGACGGAAATGCAGAAATGGATGCATTATAATGCCACTCAGATGCACTTGGAGCACTATGAGCAGGAAGGAGAGGTTTTCTTATGCCATATCACAACACTGGATGAGACATGGGCTGCATCGTACAAGCCAAAACTGAAACACCAATCCAATGAATGCATCATTATGGGTTGCTGCGAAAATTGAAAGTGCATCAGAGCCCTAGTATGGTGAAAGTTATGGTGCTTCTTGAGTACGACTGTGATGGTGTTATCCTAACACATTATGTTCTTCCACAGCAGACCATCAATGCACAGTATTACTGTTCATGTTAGGAGCATCACCTGCGACCAGCTTTGCAAAATAAATGGCAACACTTTATGCAGAACCCACCCATCATTTTGCATGACAATATGTGGGTGCATGCAGCGCAAGCTCTGTTTTGTCAATGGGACTGGGAAATACTGTACCATCCAGCATAATCCCCGGACTTAAGTCCTTGTAACTTTGATTTGATTCTGAAGATAAAGGAACCACTTTGTGGCATTCACTTCAGAACTGTTCCAGAGATTTGACAGGCAGTGGACTGCTCCATTCGCACCATCAACCATCAACAGAACAGGCTCTGCCAATAGTATACTAGGCCTTCCACATCACTACGCAATACTGGTGACTACTTTGAAGGGCAGTAACAGGTGCAGGCATGTAACTCTTTTGTACTGGTTGTGAATAAATAGTTGCCATATTTAAGTTCCAACTCTTGTGTATACCTCAGTTCCCTAAAATTGATGTAACATTTAATAGCAGGGTTATTCAGTCTGACATCAAGAATAAATAAAGCTGGAAACAACTCCAGATAATTCTAATAAAACCTTTTTAGCATAAGCCTACTTGCAAATCAAAACAACTAGATAAATACGAGAAGTATCACAATGATGACTCAGTAATATCTATAACTCCCTGTGTATCACTCATATAGGTATCATAAGGGTAAAATGATAATTATTATTGAATGCACAAAGGCATTCAAACAATCATTGTTTCCGTGCTCCATATGTGAATGGAACAGGAAGAAATCCTAATAACTGAAGGGGTCAGGGAGATATGGTCACAAGCCACACTTTTCTCAAAATTAAGATATTCATACTATCACATTCTTAATGATGCCCTCCTCATCTTTCATTGATGAAGTTCCGTCTTTCTCCAACAGGTGGCAGGTGATGACATAGTGTAGTTATGTACTCTGCCACCTAGTGTCTTTTACAGGAGAAACATAGTCACAAGCCACATCTGAAGGTACTTTGCATATTCTAGGTGTATATGGCAGCAACAGTAGTGTAAATGAGGATTCTGATCCTTTTGACAGTGATGGTGATGAGTCTTTTGTCCATCAAGCTCAGAAGATGTTTCAGTAAGTATACCAAAATAATTTTTATTGGTGATCAGAGTTCAGTGGCTTATGACTTTGTTTCTCGTAACATTCTTCTCACTGTTGATTGTCATATTTTGTGTTAATGAGAAACCTTTATAGCCTAATTTTAATGACCACTGATTGTGGTAGTAATATAGTTTTCATGGCTACAAACTTGTAAGAATATTTTTATTATCAATGCCATTTCAGTGGCATATGATGATTTGTGTGGCTTGTGACTATATCTCACAGACACCCTGAGACTATTTTTCTATTCATATTACAGCTTGAAGTAAGTAGAACAAAAGAAGTATAACCCCAGAAACAAAGCTCTTCAAGAAAAAGAAAGCATAATATTGATCAGTGGAATAAAATTAAAGCCAAACATTTATGTAACGTGGGTCAGCAATATGCGCCTTCTAAAACCAATTGTCACAAATTTACTTTACCTTGTTCTGCTTCACATTTATTTCTTTCACAGCTATCCAAAAAGAGTACGAAGCAAATTACACCTAGAGCTGTGCCATTTTCAGACAATGTCGAAGTAAATGGCATGGAAGTCATGATTTGCAAGCAAGCTTTGCTCAGGGTTCATGGCTTACAGAACCACACAAGAAGAGTGAGGAATTTGCAACAGCAAGTGAAGTTGGGTCACGCAGTTCCAAAATAAGTTGGAAGAGGTTTGTATATTATATTTTACTATAAGGTTTCCATTTTAACCAAATAAAATAATGTTGAAGTATAATAATAACACGAAGTAATGTATCAACTCATGTGCTCTTTTCTTTCAGGCAAACAAGGCAATTATCCACATAAATTTCAAGATGAAGCTGTGCAAGGTGTCAGAGACTTCTTCAATGCTATACCAAAACATAACAGTCACTATACCAGGCAGCAGAATCCCAACAAAGTATAATTTGGATGTGATCTCACAATTTCATCCCTATTTTGGACAAATACTCTGAATACTGCAAGAAAAAAGGTGTTCCTACTGTATAACCATGCAAATTCAGGGCAATTTTTGTGTCTTAATTTAACATAGGCTTCAAACTACCAAAACGTGACACCTGTTCAATTTCAGATGCCTTTTTAACAGCAACAAGTAACCCAGAATTGTGTGCCAAAGGAATTACACAAAATAAAACATAACATGAGTTGCAGCTAAGAAAGGCTGATAGCGGGCAACATATGATCGTGTCTTTAACTTCTCTAGCTAAAGAGAATGTGAAAGAGCACCTCATAATAGCAATGGACATGCAACAAACACTTCCATGCCAAAACTAACAGTTGGCCCAGTATTCTACAAGAGAAAAAGATGGACA
Source organism: Schistocerca gregaria (assembly GCF_023897955.1). Classification (NCBI taxonomy): domain Eukaryota; kingdom Metazoa; phylum Arthropoda; class Insecta; order Orthoptera; family Acrididae; genus Schistocerca; species Schistocerca gregaria. The sequence goes on along the minus strand of NC_064927.1, from coordinate 169,232,081 downwards.
TATAACTATGGTATCCATGATTGTGGGTCAATTAAGGGATACATGTTTCTGTGGAGTGAGAAGGACAGAGGATGGGGTACATATGAAGTTGGGAGCTGTTTATTAAAATACTTGGAGAAAACTAACAATCAAGCCAAAAATCTCCATATAATCACAGATAACTCTAAGGGCCAGGCAAAGAATTGGTCTCTTATTGTCCTGGAAAGGACTCTCGTTGCCACCAGAAGATTTGAATCTGTGCAGCATTATTTTCCCGTGGTGGCTCATACTAGACTTCCTTGTGATCATGATTTTGGTTGCACTGAAATTCATGCGAGAAACGGTCATCCAATAGTGTACTTAAAACATGAATGGCCAGAAGTAGTCAAATCTGATAGTCCAAAATATTTCATTGTGACGAAAATGCACAGACAAGACTTCAGAAGCCAATAAAATACAGAAAGCCACTACAAATTAATCAGAAAAAGATTGACGATGTACTGTCTCTTATGGCATATGCAGCATATCAAAGCTTTTTTCAGTCATGTGCTGGAAATAATGTGAACGATGATGATGTAGAAGAACTTCCTTGGTTTCACATTTAGAGTGTAAAATAAAGTATTAGACTGGCTTATCTCTTATGTATGAGTGCATGTGAAATAGAAAAAAATGTTAAAAGTTACTAATGGTTATATAACTTACAAAATAAAATCTTAAGAACATATTTTGTGTTCTAAATTATTTTCAGGGAGACACAGTCACAAGCCTCTCTCCAGAGTCCATCTCTCTACTTACCCCTACCACTCCCCACACTCCCACCAACTGCATGGCACCATCCTATCCTAACCTATTCATGGGCCATCTAGAGGAAACCAAAACCCCTCACCTGGTTCAGATTCACTGATGACTTCTTTGCTATCTGGATTGAAGGTGAGGACACCTTATTCACATTCCTCCAGAACCTCAACAACTTCTCCCCATTTGCTTCACCTGGTCCTACTCAACCCAACAATCCACCTTCCTAGATGTTAACCTTCACCTCAGAGATGGTTACATCAATACCTCCGTCCGTATCAAACCTACTAACTACCAGCAATACCTCCACTTCGACAGCTACCACCCATTTCATACCAAGAAGTCCCTTCCATACAGCCTAGCCACCTGCGGTCATCACATCTGCAGTGACGAGCAGTACCTCTCAAAATATACCGAGGGTCTCACTGAAGCCTTCACTGACCGTAATTATCCTCCCATCCTTGTACAAAAACAAATTTTCTGTGCCTTATCTTTCCATTCTGCCAGCAGCTCCCAAAGTCCCACAGTCTGGCCACAGAGGAGCATTCTCCTCATAACTCAGTACCATCTGGGACTGGAGCAACTGAATTACATTCTCCACCAGGATATCGATTACCTCTCATCATACCCTGAAATGAGAAATGTCCTGCCCACTATGCTTCCCACCCCTCCTACTGTGGTATTGCACTGTCCACCGAAACTACACAACATACTCGTCCATCCTTACACAACCCCCAATCCCATACCTCATGGCTCATACTCCTGTAATAGACCTAGATGCAAGACCGGTACCATACATCCTCCTACCACCACATACTCCAGTCCAGTCACTAACATCACATATCCCATCAAAGGCAGGGCTACCTGTGAAACCAGTTATGTGATTTACAAGCTAAGCTGCAACCTCTGTGCTGCATTCCATGTAGGCATGACAATCAACAACATGTCTCTCTGTTTGAATGGCCACTGACAAACTGTGGCCAAGAAACAAGTGGACCACCCTGTTGCTAAACACATTGCCAAACATGATATCCCTCATTTTAATGACTGCTTCACAGCCTGTGCTGTATGGATCCTTCCCACCAACACCAGCTTTTCTGAATTGCGCAGGTGGGAACTTTTCCTGCAATACATCCTATGTTCCCGTAACCCTCCTGGCATCAACCTTCATTAGTCACTGTCCTCACCAATCCAGCTCCCTCCCTGTTCCCATTCCAGCACTACACAGCTGTCATTTCACCGCCACACCCAGTATTTTAAATTTCTTTTATTTCTCTCCTTTCCGCTACTTACCCCCTCCCCCTTCTGCACCTTCTCTCCTACCCTCCGTCTAAACTGCAACACTTGACTGTCCGCCACTCCCACCACAAGCAGACATCTGCTTGTGTCTGTATATGTATGGATGGATATGTGTGTGTGTGCGCGCTCGCGAGTATATACCTATCCTTTTTTCCCCCTAAGGTAAGTCTTTCCGCTCCCGAGATTGGAATGACTCCTTACCCTCTCCCTTGAAACCCGCATCCTTTCGTCTTTCCCTCTCCTTCCCTCTTTCCTGAGGAGGTGATCGTTGGTTGCGAGAGCTGCAAGTTTTGTGTGTTTGTTTGTTTATTATTGATTAGTTATTTTCTAATTTGACCCTTGTGAATTCTCACAAATTTCAGTGAGTTTTCGTCTTCTACTATCGTCACACGTATTTGGGTGTATTTTTGTGTAATGTTTTGGATGTAATACTACTTTCTTATGTAATTTTTCACATTTTTTGCACCACCATGGATTTATGCTCCTTCCATCTACATCAATACAGAAAAGTTTCCTTATTTATAGCCAGATCCCAGTCCCACATACTGTTCTTGCGTTGTTGCTTGGCTCATGAAATCCCCCCTAATGGCCTTACCATCAAATTACCCATCTCTGGTTGCCACCCCTCCTTCCACAATGACCTCCACCTGTTCAGATTCCACCAATCCTTAGCCCTCACCAACATAGTCCTGCAAAACCATATAAACCAAGCCCAATACTCCTTGCAGTACCATCTCTCCATCCGCAGAATTCTCCTGCTATACAATCCCAAATTCCTGGAACCCATAACACACATTGAAACCCTTGCCCTGCAGGAACTTGAGCAACGTGCACAACACCACCTCAAAAAGTTCTGCATCCTACTCACTTCCACCTCGGAGAACCACTGTCCACCACATCTACAACCATCTCCAATCCTCTTCCATGCCCCCTCATAGCTGACAAACCCTGTCTCACAGACCTACTACATTTACCCCATCCTCGAAAACCCAGAACCTAAACAGATCCGCAAGACAGTTATGAACCTTTCCTCCAGAAGCCTTAATCCCACAGAAATATCAGTCCTTTCCAAAGGCCTCACCTTTTGCTCCACTCTCGAATTCAACCATGCTGGACTAGTTAAAGACACTCTCTCCTTCTTCCGGTCCCTACAGTGGAAACACTTTTTCGCTATGAACCCGGCCAATCAGACTCAACCAATGACCAATACTGAACCCTGACTAACTCAGTTCACTCCTCTATCCAACCGTGATCCACCGCCAGTGCCTCCAAACCACCCCCTGTTAACATTCCAGAATTTCTTAACCTTGAACCTTGCTTCAACATCATTCTCCAAATCCCTCAACATGCAAACTAACCTTACATCCGCAGAAAGAACCACAGTCCACCATCTAAAAATTGATCCCGACCTTATAATCCTACCTACTAACAAAGGCTCCTCCAACATTGTTTTGAACCACAAGGATTACATGGCAGAACGACTCCATCAGCTGTCAGATATTTCCACCTACAAACCATGCCACAGTGATCCCATTCCAGTAATCCAGCAGGATCTCCAGTCACTACTCAAATACTTAGGCCCATCCCAGAACCTCTCCTCAGAGTCCATCTCTCTACTTACCCCTATCACTCCCCGCACTCCCACCTTCTACGTGTTTCCTAAAGTCCATAAACCCAACCACCCAGGATGCCCCATTGTGGCCAGTTACTGGTGCTGCTGTTTGCAGTGTGGTCTCAGCTCTCTGAGATTGCAGATGTGTGTGTAAGTTGCATTTATGTGTGTGTGTGTGTGTGTGTGTGTGTGTGTGTGTGTGTCTACTGCTGACAAAGGCCTTAATGGCCAAAAGCTTTAATTGTATGAATCTTTTTATTGTGCCTGTCGCGACTCGGCATTTCCACTGTGTGGTGAGTGACAACTTTCCTTCTCTGGTGTTGTTGCATTCCATCCTGGATATTCTATTGTTAGATATGTTTTAAGTTATTTCAGTGAAAGAATTCCAAATTTCTTAGGTTATGTTTCCCAGCAGCTTGTTAAAGACATTTGTGCCACAGTGCCAAACCATCTCCAAACAGAAAACATGAAGATCACAAGGAAAATATTTTTGTACCTTCAATTATGGCTGTGTAAACTGCAGTGTTTTTGTGACTGTGCCCAAGTATCATAATGGAGTAAATGTGCTATGAAGTCAATCTAAGAAGTTGAAGGTATGTGATGAGGACTTTGCAAGATTTCTGGTTATCTGCTTTAAGCAATATTCTGATGCAATGACTGGCCAGTACTTGCATTCACCAAGCAAGATTCCTGTGTAGCCCATAACACATTTAAGTGTGGAACACTAATCATAGCTTCCAACACTATTAGTTCCTTCCTTAAGGAGGAAAGAAGGATAGGCTCAGGAATATTAGGAAGGAATACCAGGTCATTCAAAACCACACTTGGCTTGTGGTTTCCATACTGGGGAAGGATGTGACATTTATTAGCCGGAGCTGACCTAGACTTTGGGCTATGCTACAGCCTAGTCTGTCACCACAACAGCAGTTTCAGTGTGGGAAGGAGCGAGGACTATATCACACTCTGGTCAAAAGTATACCTGTTGTCTCTCCTTTCCATTTCTTGTTCAGCTACTAAATAACACTGAAAGCTGACTCTAACACTAGAGCCACATGTGGCATATGTACCTGCCAACATCTCATTTCCTGACAAAGTATCACAACAACTAAAAGACATGTTTTGGAGAGGTCTTTAATGCAGTGTACATTATCTTTCTGAAATCACTATGTTTCATGTGTTTTTAGTTCTAAACTTGAGATGTTTAATACTTTCTGTGTGTTCAACCCACAGTGGTTATGTGTTTGCAAGATGACACGTGATGTTTCCACGTTATCACATGTTTTGTGCTATGATTGGCTGACAGAAGCAAACTGAGCAGCTGCCATGTTGATTTAAGCATCTGAAAAGCTAATATACCACCTCGGATCCTTTAACTATGAGCATCTACTCAGACTTCTGGATGAGAGGGACCAACCTTTTAAGAGGACAAGACAGAGCAAATATGAAGGAGGACGTATCAGAGAGAGTAGGTCACTATTTGCTTTCTGTTGTCCCATCACATTAACTTCCCCACAAAGCAATCAAAGTAAATATAGTTATTCAACAAACATGAACAATAAGAATATTGTTTTAATTGTACCATAAGGTAAATATACTTGGGGAAAGCCAAGGAATTACCAAAACACTACCTCTGACCACAGTATCTCATAATTATTTAACAATATTCCAGACAATTCTGTTTAATTCTATTTCTTAGAAGTATTTTATGTTTTGTGTATGATGCATGTGTTTTGTTTCCAGACTTTTTAAATGGTCTTGTTAGTGTTAATGGGCCCAAAAGAGATAACAGGGGAATGACCACAAATAAAAATACTACATATAAATATTCTGTCAACAGCAAAGCAGTAAAAAATTGTTGAAGAAGAGTCATAATATTTATAATGACCATGAAAACCACAAATAATTTATTGGTTACCATCAAACAATTATGGATGAACATTTAGGCCAAACTAAGTAATGTGCTTATGGGATGCCAAAGTCACTGGCAGAGCAGGAGGAGGTTGGGAAGGTGGTTTGATGTTGAATCATGTTCAAAAAATTCAATACACGACTCCTAAGAAAATATATAAAAGAACAAGGAGCAAAATGATAGGCAGATTTTTATTAACGTGGAATCAAATGAGAAGTGGCATTCAACCTGCTTGCAGGTGATATGTGTATGGCATGTAAACAACCCTTATTTACACTACCTCTCAAATACATTTATAGTGTTCATAAAACGGCATTTTACTCTTGTATAACTTTTGTTGTAAAGCTATAATCAAAAGCAGTTAATAATGCAAAGAACATGCTGTCAATAGAAAACAGTTTTAATGCTAATTGAAACAACTGATTAATGTACTATATTATCACTTTTTTACTGACATAAATCAAATGTGAGGAAACTTACCTAGTTTGCTATCATTCGCCAAATCAAATTTTCCTATCTCAAGAAACTGTCCTCCCCTTGCCAGACATCGGACTGATGCCTGGAGTTTTTCGTCTGCAAGGGAGTTCAGAACAATATCAACTCCACGACCCTTAGTTTCCTTCATCACCATTTCCTCAAAAGATGTGTCTCGAGAGTTGCCAATATGAGATTCAGGCACCTGTGAACACACATAATATATAAAATCTATGCACCTCTGCTCATTTCCAAAATTTTAAGAAACAACATTTTCATATCATTATCTATTAGTAGTATTGGTTGTATTTCTTTACTTTGGCTAAACTAACAACGCAATGCATTGACTATATGGTCTTCCCAAATCTATTGTTCCTTGGAGCACTTTTGTTGAAACCCTTACTCTGGCACCATAATAACATGCTTGTGCTATTTAGATTAGTATGGTTGGACATCATATAGACCTACCATTTCGTATAAGTGCCATCAATTTATAATATTTTTCCTTCTCACTCTTTCCCTGAAAGTTGTGCCATGTAGCAAATGATGAAATTGCATCTATGTGCATTTATTCTAGTTTTATAGCTTTCACAAAGAATCAAACATTCATTTCTGTACAGAAGGGCCTGTTTTGCTGTGACATTGTAGAACCTGCATTGTATTTATTTTCTAATGATATTCTATTTCATTGATTGTATTTTGTTAAATTCTTCTACATGTCTAGTTAGCAAACTACAAAAGGTCACTATCAAAATATGTGTTTTATTCTATTCAAATTTTTTAAATGCATTCAACTTCCTGTGGAGGACAATCACAATGAGACACATTATAACTAACAACACCAACACTTCATTATAATAATTAAACATTCAAGAACAATGAGGTGCTTTATCTGCAACTACTGGTTTCATACAAGTATAGGTTTATCTATCAAGAATACAGATTACTATGTGAAATTTTTTAAATGGTAGAAATACAGAACCATAGTGTTGGCATTCAACAGAAATCAATGATGAGTACTTGTTGTTGTTGTTGTGGTATTCAGTCCAGAGACTGGTTTGGTGCAGCTCTCCATGCTTCCATAATGTAGATGGATAATCACTGAGTTCCAGCTTTTGGTAAGATATCCATGTTAAGAGTCAAATCACAATCATGGGTTGCCATAATAAAATGAGTACGCCCAAAAGATACTTGTCAAAATATGAAAAAATAATGATGAATGGGACACTACTGTGAACATGGATAAAATGCCTAAAAATTAAGTAATATGTAGGTAAATTACAAGAAATATCATCCAAAAAATGATACTCAAGTATGGAACCGAAACATCAAGAATGGAAGAAATCTGAAAAATAGCTTACTAGATAATACCCTGTATGATACAATACAAGATCTAGTAGACACCAACTGTATAAAACCAATAAAGTAAAACTTAAAATCCTGGGCAATGTACGTATTTCTGCTGTATTGCTTACAGGATGATGTGTTGTAAGCAGCCGATGGAGGCTAGCAGTAAACTGGAAGGCCAAAGGCCATGGTGCCTAAGAGGAAAACAAAATAAACACATGAGCAGCTGCAAGTTTTACTTCATTGGTTTTATATAGTTGGCATCTGCTGAATATTTTTCTATGGGGAGTTGTCTACTAAGCAATTTTTTAGATTTCTTTCGTTCTTGACATTTTGATCCCATACTAGAGTGGACTCTTTTTAATGATATTTCCTATGTACTTATGGTACATTCCCAAGGCATTAGTTAATTTGTAGGCATTTTATCCCAATTATTAATTTTCCTCCACATTTTTAGAGGCCTGACTCATTTGGCAGCCCTGCTTTGTGCATTTTGTAAAGCATCTTTTGGTGGCGAATTTTATTATGACAACCCACCACTGTGGCTTGGCTCTCAAAGAGAATAACTTCCTAAAAGCTGGGACTCCATATTGGTCCAACTAGGTTATGGAAATATAACCATTGTGAGTACTCATCCTGGCTTTTTATTGAATGCCACCACTATGGTTCTGTATTCCTACAAGTTCAAAAATGTCACTTGTATTCTTGAGAGATAAACTTGAAGATGCATCTACATTGTTATGAAACAAGTTGTTGTGAATAAAGCATCTTCATACAGCCAAGCGGATTTTTGGAAACCCTTCATAATTCTTGTCTTTTTGTAATAATTTTTATGATAATTTGAGTGGTTATTGAATGCTGAGTGTTGTTATTGTAGTCTTTAAATAGACTAAAGTACTTACTCTTCAAAGACTCCTCCCAGTTACAGCCATTCTCTCTGTCATAGTTTCTGAAATTTTTACTTTATGCATATATTTGACATTATTTTCACTTTCAGGCATTAGTACCTAGTCATCTGTAAACAACAATATTTGCAGTGTTTTGTTTGTGGGAGCATACAGGGGTGAGATAGAGAGGGAGGATAGGACAGCAAGGTGCAGTCGAGAGGTTAAATGGCAGATGGGAGTTAGGAGAGAAGGAGAGAGGTAAAAAGACTGTGGGTGTGTTGCTGGAACAGAGGACTGTGTAATGCTGTAATGGGACAAAGACTAAGATTAAGGACAAAGTCTGAAACACTGCTCACATAGCCCAATACCTTCAACCTATTACGTTCAACCTATCCTCCTATATAAAAGATACCAAGCATTTCATCAAATCACTTTCCACAGTTCATGTTTCTTCACCATACAAGGCCTGCTCATTACTATTGATTCCACCTCCCTTTACTCTTACATCCATAATGCCCATGGCCTTACCCCTATTGAACACTTGTATTTGTTGTGGTCTTCAGTCCTGAGACTGTTTTGATGCCAGCTCTCCATGCTACTCTATCCTGTGCAAGTTTCTTCATCTCCCAGTATCTACTGCAACCAACATCCTTCTGAATCTGTTTAGTGTATTCATCTCTTGGTCTCCCTCTATGATTTTTACCCTCCATGCTGCCCTCCAATACTAAACTGGTGATTCCTTGATGCCTCAGAAGATGTCCTACCAACCGATCCCTTCTTCTAGTCAAGTTGTGCCACAAACTTCTCTTCTCCCCAATCCTATTCAACACTTCCTCATTAGTTATGTGATCTACCAATCTAATCATCAGCATTCTTCTGTAGCACCACATTTCAAAAGATTCTATTCTCTTTTTGTCCAAAATATTTATTGTCCATGTTTCACTTCCATACATGGCTACACTCCATACAAATACTTTCAGAAACGACTTCCTAACACTTAAATCTAAACTCGATGTTAAAAAATTTCTCTTCTTCAGAAATGCTTTCCTTGCCATTGCCAGTCTACATTTTATATCCTCTCTACTTTGACCATCATAAGTTATTTTGCTCCCCAATAGCAAAACTCCTTTACTACTTTAAGTAACTCATTTCCTAATGATTTTCCCTCAGTATCACCTGACTTAATTTGACTACATTCCATTATCCTTGATTTGCTTTTGTTGATGTTCATCTTATATCCTCCTTTCAAGACACTATCCATTCTGTTCAACTGCTCTTCCAAGTCCTTTGCAGTCTCTGACAGATTACAATGTCATCGGCGAACCTCAAAGTTTTTATTTCTTCTCCATGGACTTTAGTACCTACTCCAATTTTTTCTTTTGTTTCCTTTACTGCTTGCTTAATATACAGATTGAATAACATTGGGGAGAGGCTACAACCCTGTATCACGCCCTTCCCAACCACTGCTTCCCTTTAATGTCCCTCGACTCTTATAACTGCCATCTGGTTTCTGTACAAATTGTAAATACCTTATCGCTCCCTGTATTTTACCCCTGCCACCTTCAGAATTTGAAAGAGAGTATTCCAGTCAACATTGTCAAAAGCTTTCTCTAAGTCTACAAATGCTAGAAACGTAGGTTTGCCTTTCCTTAATCTAGCTTCTGAGATAAGTCATAGGGTCAGTATTGCCTCACGTGTTCCGATATTTCTACGGAATCAAAACTGACCTTCCCCAAGGTCAGCTTCTACCAGTTTTTCCATTCATCTGTAAGGAATTCACGTTAGTATTTTGCAGCTGTGACTTATTAAACTGATAGTTCAGTAATTTTCACATTTGTCAACACCAGCTTTCTTTGGGATTGTAATTATTACATTCTTCTTGAAGTCTGAGGGTATTTCGCCTGTCTCATACATCTTCCTCACCAGATGGTAGAGTTTTTGTCCGGAATGGCTCTTCCAAGGCTGTCAGTAGTTCCAATGGAATGTTGTCTACTCCTGGGGCCTTGTTTCGACTCAGGTCTTTCAGTGCTCTATCTGTCAGACTCTTCACACAGTATCATATCTGCCATTTCATCTTCATCTACATCCTCTTCCATTTCCAGAATATTGTCCTGAAGTACGTCGCCCTTGTATAGACCCTCTATATACTCTTTCCACCTTTCTGCTTTCCCTTCTGTGCTTAGAACTGGGTTTCCATCTGAGCTCTTGATATTCATGCAAGTGGTTTTCTTTTCTCCAAAGGTCTCTTTAATTTTCCTATAGGCAGTATCTATCTTACCCCTAGTGAGATAAGCCTCTACATCCTTAAATTTGTCCTCTAGCCATCCCTGCTCAGCCATTTTGCACTTCCTGTTGATCTCATTTGTGAGACGTTTGTATTCCTTTTTGCCTGCTTCATTTACTGCATTTTTATATTTTCTCCTTTCATCAATTAAATTCAATATTTCTTCTGTTACCCAAGGATTTCTACCAGCCCTCGTCTTTTTACCTACTTGATCCTCTGCTGCCTTCACTACTTCATCCTTCAAAGCTACCCTTTCTTCTTCTACTGTATTTCTTTCCCCCATTCCAGCCATTTGCTCCTTTACGCTCTCCCTGAAACTCTGCACAACCTCTAGTTCTTTCAGTTTATCCAGGTCCCATCTCCTTAAATTCCCACATTTTTGCAGTTTCTTCAGTTTTAATCTACAGTTCATACCCAATAGATTGTGGTCAGAGTGGACACCTGCCCTTGGAAATGTCTTACAATTTAAAATCTGGTTCCTAAATCTCTGCCTTACCATTATATAGTCTATCTGAAACCTGTCAGTATCTCCAGGATTCTTCCATGTACAGTCTTCTTTTATGATTCTTGAACGAAGTGTTAACTATGATTAAGTTGTGCTCTGTACAAAATTCTACCAGGCAGCTTCCTCTTTCGTTTCTTACCCCCAATCCATATTCACCTACTACGTTTCATTCTCTCCCTTTTCCTACTGATGAATTCCAGTCACCCATGACTATTAAATTTTCGTCTCCCTTCACTATCTGAAGAATTTCTTTCATTTCATCATACATGTCTTCAATTTCTTCATCATCTGCAGAGCTATTTGGCATATAAACTTGTACTACTGTGTTAGGCGTGGGCTTTGTATCTGTCTTGGCCACAATAATGCATTCACTATGCTGTTTTTAGTAGCTTACTCGCATTCCTATTTTCCTATTCATTATTAAACCTACTCCTGCATTACCCCTATTTGGTTTTGTATTTATAACCCTGTATTCACCTGACCAAAAGTCTTGTTCCTCCTGCCACCGAACTTCACTAATTCCCACTATATCTAACTTTAACCTATACATTTCCCTTTTTAAATTTTCTAACCTACCTGCCTGATTAAGGGCTCTGACATTCCACACTCCGATCCATAGAACGTCAGTTTTCTTTTTCCTGATAACGACATCCTCTTGAGTAGTCCCCACCCGGAAATCCGAATGGGGGACTATTTTACCTCCAGAATATTTTACCCAAGAGGACGCCATCATCATTTAACCATACAGTAAAGCTGCATGCCCTCGGGAAAAATTACGGCTGTAGTTTCCCATTGCTTTCAGCCGTTCGCAGTACCAGCACAGCAAGGCCGTTTTGGTTAGTGTTACAAGGCCAGATCAGTCAACCATCCAGACTGTTGCCCCTGCAACTACTGAAAAGGCTGCTTCCCCTCTTCAGGAACCACACATTTGTCTGGTCTCTCAATAAATACCCCTCCATTGTGGTTGCACCTACGGTACGGCTATCTGTATCGCTGAGGCACGCAAGCCTCCCCACCAACGGCAAGGTCCATGGTTCATAGAGGGGTATTGAACACTACCTTTCCTAAAGACCGATGGATTACAAACCTACACCCTCCTCCCTAATTGCCAAAGCTACAACCTCTATCCTAATTGCCATGACATACCATATTCTAACCCACAATTACAACTCTTTTGAAGGCATTACCTTCCGGGAAACCTAGCACAGTCTGGCACGGCACTGGAGTGGGCATGCTTCCACATCACTGTCGGTAACTTCCAGAACCTCATCAACTCTCTTCCTACATATCTGCCATGCAAATGGTGGTTATTCAACCTTCAACACCTTGCCACATTAATGTGACTGGATCGTGTACTTGGCTCAGTAGTAATGGCTCCATGGTCTGGAAAGCCAATGTAACAACCGGAAGTGAGGTGTGAAGACCACATGCCATTCTGTAGCATATCTGCATGATGCAGCAAAGCAGAGGATGACATGGTGGCTGGTTGACACTCCTTGGGCCCTCACGGCCTGGACAAGGAGCTTGTATAATATTCACATTTTTGTCTGATCATTAAGACCGGAATTTCGCATACACATTAATGTGACCAACACCTTATGTTTCCAAATTAAAACATCAGCATGTAATAACCACCCACAGAAGGAAGGTGGCAGCACTTGGAGTGGAGGATGTATAAATCTTGTTGGGTGGGTGGGGATCTTGCAGAACAGTGCAGTCATTGTCGTGACGCAGAAATGGAGCAAATTACCCACATCCAAAAGGGCATAATCACTGGCTTTCAGGTCGATGGTGGAACTATTTCCAAAACAGCTAAGTCTGTAAACTGTTTGCATGCCACCATGGTTAAATTATACCACAGATGGCAAAATGGCGCTATCCAAACCCGACACCGAGGTAACTGTTGCGGACCGTGAGCCATAGATGATAGCGGTGAATGATGGCCGGCTGCAGAGGTGTGTACTGGCGAATAGACATGCATATGTTAAGTAACTGACCACTCTGATGAACCAAGGGGCTACCAACAGTGTCTCCTCAATGACTATTCAAGAATGTTGCTGCATATGGGCTTCCACAGCAGGCGCCTTGTTCATTCTCGTTTTATTGTTATTGCTTGCTGGAAATAACTTACGGCATGCACATATAGTAGGTTTTATTATTGTTACTGGTTCTGACACACTTGCCAACCCTTCTGGGCTTTGGATGCATGGTTCATTCTCAGAGAGTCTTCTGTTCTTGGGAAATGCATCCTTATGCAATGTGTTCTGCTGCCAGTGTCTTTCCAAGTTTTTTCATCTAGACAATTTACTTGCATTCCAGTTAGGGCCAGTCAAGTGACTTGCTGTTCATCAGCAACAAATGTTGGAATTTGTATGCCAATTCTGCAACTGGATGTCCACTGAGTGGTGAAAGGTGACCTTTTAAGATGAATCATGTATTATTCACCGTCTTAAGGATGGTTGTTGGTGTGTACAGCATGGAAGTCTGAAAGCAAACTTTCTACAACAATCATTGGAAGGGTCCAGGAAGGAGGACATTCCGTGGGTGATCTGGTCAATCTAGAAGGCACAATGGATCAACCAAGTATGCATCTATCATTGGAGACCACGTCCACCTCTACATGAAGTTCATATTTCCTCAGCACAATGGCATGTACCAGCAGCACACTGCAACATGTCATGCAGTTCACAGTGTACATGTGCAAAGAGCCCCAGGATGAATTTATTGTGCTGTCCTGGGCACCAAACTCCCCAGATTTAAACACAGTTGCGAATCTGTCAAACCACCTCAATTAGGCTGTTTGTACCATGGATCCTCAATTAGGCTGTTTGTACCATGGATCCTCAACCAAGAAGGCTAGTGCAGCTGGCCATGACACTGGAGTCAGCATGGTTGCACATCCCTGTTGGTACCTACCAGAATGTCACTGAATCTCTATTGTACATCTCACAGCAGTCTGCACTGCAAAAGGTGGCTATTCTGGCTTCTGACAGGTGGTCACATTAATGTTACTGGACATTGTAACTCCTCAATTGCTATCATAAGGCTGAGTGCATCCCATATCAGTTCTCTCATCAAGGAAAGGACCTTGGAAACGCCAGGAACTGAATCCAGATTCTCCGTAGAGGAGACATTTATGTTGACCACTCAGCTGAAGAGGTAGTCATGATTGCTCCAATGAACGTATTTTTCAGTTTTCTGTTACACCGTATGATAATAACAACTTTTATCAGCCCATCTTACTCCAAACAATCAAACTTTGTGCTTATAACAATGGGCTAGTTTCTTGCTTTTGCAAAGAATTTGTTTAAAACTTCTCATTTATTTGAATCTATATAGTTTCTGTTGAGTTTGGTGACACCATGGCAATTAAATCATTGTGTTATGCTGAGTTGGAAGAATTAGTAAATTCCTCATAGATGCATGAAAACTTTCCAAGTTTGAAGAAAATGACACTAATGCATATGAAAGCAAATGCTCTATCAGTGATGACAATTCACAGCCTGTACAAAATAGGAAACAGTCTTTTCTTTCTAAAAATCACAATACATAATCTCAGTTATACCCACAAGCACAAAATGGCTGCCTATCAGGTTCAAATATCATATCACCAAGAGTATCCCAGGAATTACCAGGTATGGAAAAGGCTGAATAAGTGATGCAAAAAGTTTATCTGAAGTGGAATTTGTTCAGAGTTCGTTAATGAAAGAATAAAAATATCAAACATTGAAGGGAAGTGAGTTTATCATCAACATGGACAAACATTGACGATTATGTTTTTCATGCATGCTTAGGACTCTTATTCCTTGTGACTGTATATCGATAACATGGGAAGGGTTCAAAAAGATTGTGGGATATGGATACCGTTGAACATATTTCAAGCAAACATTCCCAATGCAACTTCTGTACATACCATCTGCTCTGTCTCTTGATAATAAATTCAGTAGAGAGGAAAGATAACATGATGTCAAACTTGCTGTAGTTCATAGTATTTTTGAGAAGTGGGTAGGAATCCTATCTAAACTGTATAATACAGGAGAAAATACTACTGTTGATGAGCAATTAGTAGGATTTAGAGATTGCTGTCCATTCAGACACCAAATCACAAGCAAACCAGCACTATATGGGATCAAAATATGAGTCCATGACAGCAAATCTTTGTACATATTGAAAGCCAGAACCTACACAATAAAGGACAATGGATTGGCACCAAAAATCCAGGAATGAGAGTAGTTTCTGATCTCATTTCTTAGTTTCAAGATTAGAATACCATGTGAGACAACTTTTTCACATCATACAACCTGGAACAACTACTCCTGAAAAGGAAATTAACAGTATTGGGAACTAATATACAAATATAAACCAGAGCTTTCACAAATATACCCAAGAAGAGGGTTCGTAGCTCTTCGTTCTACTTCATAAATGGCACACTGCTGTGGCCAATTATATTCCATACAGAAATATGAATGTTGTTCCATTGAATACACTCTAGCATTATGATGAAATCAGTGACATTGTTGATAAGACCCTAAAAATGATTTTGAATTATAATTCAATGAAAGAGGCTGAAGACAAAGTTTATTAGCTAAACAGGCTTGCTACAAGCTAAAAAAAAAAAAAAAAACATAAATATTAAAATAAGACATTTTCTTAAAATAAAGTCTGTATACTATTATTATTTTCAACAACATACAGGAATATAACAATGTCAATGACTGCATGAAAAATGTGTGCTAGGACAGGTTTTTTGCATTATTTTAATGTCAAATCTTTTGTACAAGGCTGGAGGACAATTATGGTCAGTGAAGGCTGAACACACTGAAAAAGATGATATCCTTCATTCCAATGACTCCTTTACAGCCTGTGCCATATGGGTCCTTCCCACCAACACAGGCTTTTTTTGGAATTGTGCAGGTAGAAACTTTCCCTGCAATACACTCTATGTTCCCGTAACCCTTCTGGCCTCAACGTTTGTTAGTCACTGTCCTCTCCTATCCAGCCCCTTCCCTGTTCCCATTCCAACACTACACAGCCATCATTCCACCACCACACCTAGTATTTTTATTTCTCTCCTTTTCCGCTACTCCCCCCCTCTCCCCACGTCTCCACTGCCCTCCGTCTAACCTGCAGAGTTTCACTGTCTGACAGCACCACCATACTATCCCTCCACATCCCCATCCTTCTCCTTACTCCCTTCAAGTCACTACTCCCATCATGCACTCGTGCTGCTACTCACAGTGAGGTTACAGTTACCTGAGGCTGCAGTCGTGTGTGTGAGTTACACTGTGTGTGTCTGTGTGTGTGTGTGTGTGTGTGTGTGTGTGTGTGTGTGTGTGTGTGACAAAGGCCTTAATGGCTGAAAGGTGTAATTGTGAGAGTCTTTTTGTTTTGCCTATCTGCAACTCAGCATCTCCGCTATATGGTGGGTAGCAGTGTTTCTTATCACAGTATTGTTACATTCCATCCTGGATTTTCCATTGTTTGATTCATTAATCTCTACTTTATGAAACCTTATACATTAATGAAGAATAAGCTTATGCACAATTAGGTCTCCAACAGAATACAGCCAAGACTCCCCAAAAAATTTCAGAGAACATCATTTTGCCTGAAATATGTAATTAATTCTTGTATACATTATACAAAAACATAAAAGAAGAATGTATAGTTTCTTCAAGGATCAAATAACACAGAATAAGCTGTTTGTATAACAATATCTGAACATGAAAAAATTGTTCTTAAAATGCAGACTCATAAACTGAATGCATATTATTAGAATATTTACATATTTTCTTTATTAGTTACAAGTTGTTCTTGGCAGTGCATTGCTGTGGCTCATTCTGCTTGGATGGAAATGAAGGAAAAGAGAAAGCAAATGTTTCTAATATATATAGCAATTGGATATATCTCCTAATTTCCTTTTATACCCTGTGTCTGTCCATCTCTACCTGTCCACTGTTTCTATCAGTTCACCCTCTTTCTATGTCCATCTTCCACTTCCCTTCTCTCCATCTCTTCCTGACCCCTCTCTCCGTCCATCTCCTCCGTTCCATTTCCTACATTCATTTCCTCACACCCCTCAGTGCATCTCCTTTTACCCCCTCTCACTGATCTTGATCCATGTTTATCGTGATGCAAATTCATTCTGTAGTGGTACTCCAATAATAAGCTGATTAGCCATAAATACAATTTTCCTGTTTGCTAATAACTTTTCACATTTATGTATTCCAAATTTTCATATATTATATAATTTTAAAAATTGTTATATAAAAATACGTTCATACCTGAATGCAATGTTGTGTCAAAATTTCAAAGCAATTACTGAAGAACTTCCAGAGATTTATCATTTTATACAATGCATTTTTTTTTCTGTGTGATAAAACTGGACCAATTAATATACAGAATGATAAGTTACAGGACGTAGGCTACTTTTGAATTTCTTTTTAATTTTTATTGGTAATAAATCATTAGTTTTGTGGAGAGTGAACTTATCATACTTAGTTACCACTCCTGATTGTCATCAATCATCAGATAATTTACTTTGTACAATATCAATATTCAGTTGAATATGAATCTTTTGTCTACTTTTCTAACCCTGTCTTTCTTAAGAAATATCTCTCAGACTGAAAGCAATAACAAGTGACCCCTTTCTCTGTTTTCTCTTATTCATTCATATATATCGTTACATCATCCCTCAATTACTTTGTGGTTTGAATTATGTATTTTTTCTGTTTTGGTTCACATACTCGAATACAAATTTACATATTTTTCAGTATGGCTACTTTCAGCTTGCTGCACTTTATTAACTCTTTTAAATAATGATTGGCATTTTCTCTTGAAAAAATATCCAAACATTCATATGTATGATGATCAACTCCAAGAAAATTTTTTGACCCTTGGCATTGCATTCTTTTGAAAATATTGCCCCATATGTCTTGAAATTAAGGAATAAATGATGGAAGATCAATGAAGAGGTCACTGGAGATGTTTCACAGACGGAAACTTGACCACATTCCAAGTATGACTGAAAATGATGTAGTCAAATGATTGTAATTGAAATATAAGACTCACCTGTGGGAAGTTTTTGAGAATAAATTCTTTCTTTTGTGGTGTTCCAACAGTGGTGAAAACAGTGCAGCCATGAAACAGGCAGTAGGTGATGGCAGCTTGTCCAATACCACCGCTACCTGCATGGATCAGTACGGAGTCACCTTTACGAAGTCCACCTTTTTTAAAGGCCATCAGAATCTGCAAAACAACAGTTAATGTGTAAAATGGCTCTATTAAATTTTACATGACCTACTGGCCTCCATCTAAATTCTTAAAATGTTCCGAATGGAAAACAGGATATTTACTAAAATACACTCATCACTAGTCAGTTAGATGATACTTCCTGGTCTTCAACAACAAGCTACACTTTTGTGCATACCTCATGTTTGTGAAAAATGATATGTCATATAGTGTTTCATATTATTTACAGCCAGGTGTATAGGTCACCCTCTTTTTCCAAGACTAGTAGGCTTACACCCAGATTAGGGTTGTTGGATAAACTATTGTTAAGTATATACAGTATATATGTGTGTGTGTGTGTGTGTGTGTGTGTGTGTGTGTGTGTGTGTGTGTGTGTGTGTGTTTGGAGGAGGGTGATGGGTTATGGGCTCTTAATGACAAAGTTACCAGGACCTTTACTCCCAGTCTCTCTCCTGTTCATATATCA
This sequence comes from Schistocerca gregaria, assembly GCF_023897955.1. Lineage (NCBI taxonomy): Eukaryota > Metazoa > Arthropoda > Insecta > Orthoptera > Acrididae > Schistocerca > Schistocerca gregaria. The sequence goes on along the minus strand of NC_064927.1, from coordinate 169,213,276 downwards.
CATTAATACTTGTTCCACAGACCATGAATACGACATTTTGTACTGATGTGGAATGTGTCAGTTTAACACAAGTTTTCTTTAAATGATATAAATTTTTTTCAATTACTACTTCACATGTAAAAATTTATCTATTGCAGAGAAGGAGTTGTAATTCAGAAATTATTTTAATTTGCATGCTATCTGTCACAATGTTAATGTTGTTTGGCAAATAACCAAAGATTTTTGTGGCAGTGTAATTCACGATTTTCCAAGCCAAAAGTGAGATTTAACTCAGAATGGTGAAGATCATCCCTTCTTCTTGTGTTGTAGCTATGCACTTTGTTATTTTTTTGCATGGTTATTAATAACATATTTCATAAGTGAATATATGAATTGTGAAGCTTTCAGCATCCGCAAGTAGAGATGCTACGGAGACAGGAGTTGCCACATATTTTAAAATTTATCATAGTGTGAAAGATTTCAATACTAAATAATGGTCCTTTTATAATTGTAGATATGTACAGGTCCCTATTCTGAAGTATTTAGCTATTTTTGAAAACCTGGGATTCTCTGTTGTGCTGTCTGTCAGACAGAGGAAAGCAAATTATTGTTTATGGGGATTTCAGTGTAAATTTTCTGAAAGACTCTGGTAGAAAGCTTGACCTTGAATCATTACTGATTTCTTTCAATTGGCCTATACAAGCCCAAAATAGTAATGTTGATGAATTCTTCTCTCATTTAACAGAACTTCTTGATAAACTCTCAACAAATAAAAAGTAGATAATAATAGTAATAGATTTGAAAATATATGCTTTAAGTTATAATGTATCTTATATTTGGTATTCTAACATGATAGAGTACTTTTACTGTAACCATATAAATTCTTTGTCAACAAGAATAATACCTGACTTACAAACTTGCACTGACCATGGTGTTACAAATTTATGGAAACTATAGATATAGATTAATACAGATCGTAAAAGGCATCACATAGCCTAGTGACTTTCTGACTTATAAAAGAAAAGTTGTCCGTAATTGGCCTAAGGAGGTCCTTGTATTTATAGACTAGTAGCAAAAACACAAAACAGATCACACTAATGAGTAAAATGTTGTTGGACTTCCAGCTGCATCAGGTGGTTAAAATCCCACTAACTTTTGACCAAGCACTCCCTGACCTTTGTCAGGTGGAATGACTGCTGACAGACTGCTGGTATTCCTTATATTCTCTAGCTGCTGGCTGTGACTTCACTGGTGACTGCAGTATCCTCATATATGGGCACACATTCAATCTGCATTTGATGTGTTCTTTCTTTCAATAGCTTCTGTAATCACACTGACGAACAGCCCCACAGTATGCTTTACGAAGATGTACTCTGATACTGAACAGAGAGATCAAGATAGAATACTGCCCACTGTGACATTTGCATGAAATACAGTGAAGCATGACATCACAGGCTTCACACAGTTCTTTCTTCTCTACAGTCATGAGGCTGAAACAACAATGGATATATTGTTGTCATTTCAACCGGATGATACCCAGGATGACCTCATCACCAGGACTGACAAAACAAAACAGTTCAACCATACGCTGACCCTGGACACCCACAAGAAATACAAAGAGTGCTGTAAAGCCAGTAAGGTACAGATCAGGTGACTCGGTATAGATCTTTAGACCTTTGTAGAAAGTAGGGCTACCGGAGAAGTTACTTAAGTGTTACTTTAGGTTGTATCATTGTTTGTCAGACATATCATATGAAGTCAATGATTACAACTGACTAAAATCTTCTCAGTCTCACTTAAGAGAAAAACCCAAGCTTTCAACCACTGTCTCTGACATTGTCATCAGGAGTTAAAATTATGGAGAGCTAGGGCTGGCAGGGAGATGCACTTATATAAATGTGATAGCACAGCCTACCCTCATATCCTGAAAAGTGTGTTCCCTGGTCTCTATTAAAACTACTGCTGTTTATTCTAATTTCTGCTGCCTCTCCTTTATAATTTTGACCCTTCATCAAGAAGACAAAAGAGCAGAGTTGTACAAAGCCCTACTACACTCCACGCACGCAGAATGACAATGGGAGGTTTTAGGAAACCGAAGACACACTTGATGATTGTGAAGCTTTCAAGGGAGGGTCTACCTTTGATGTTCATCATAGTGAATAGGATGTAACATCATGACCAGAACATGATGATCAGCGTCACCATCTAGAGGCCCACTGACAAGATCTAGATCCACGCTGCCGCAGTTGTCTCCAATGGTAACTTCTGAAAGAGCAGGTCATGGTTTCTCCAGAAGAGGGATGAATGCGACATAATGCACTGCATGCAGTGTTGTATGATGGTTAGCACTGCTGGCTGGTATGCTGTGTGTTGCCATTTCAAGCTGGTAATAATTTGTTATTTTGTATTTACGATTTCTGGAAGCTTCTTGAAATATCTCGTGTTTGTAACATTTGTATATTATGAAATATTTCATTTTTGTATAAATCTAGCATTCTCCAATAATTTATGTCTTGTATTAATAACTTCACTCTCTATCCAGGTAATCAGTTCTGTTTTGACTGTATGCTGATGCCAGAAATAAAATACTTACTTTCAGTTGTAAAAGTGTTGTGCTTCATTGTGGTGAATTGTAAATAAAGATGTACAATCTATAATGTGATTCTAAATAAACACATGCAATGTGCTAACACTCAATTTGGGCAGCGTGAATAGGGTTTCTTAAAAACCACACAGAAATGAAATGTTTGAAAAGCTAGTGTCACTACAGGAGTATGGAGTTATAGCACAGCACTATTGAGTGTGGTGGTCCATCAATTGCATGACAGAGCGAGGCATGGTGTGTGTTTTACGTGTTTTAAAGACTGGTACTGTAGAAAAGAAGGATGTATGGAAATATTAAGGAATAAAGAATAAAGAGACAGTAACAAAGGCAAAGTGTATTGAAAGAAAGAGAGCTGAATCAGCACTGCACAACAATAATGGAAATTCCACAATGGATCAAACTTTGACCCGTGCGGAAGTCACTACTTTCTAAAGGCCTATCCTTTAGCCCCAAGCCTAATTTCAATCATGCTGGACTTATAAAGTTAGTATGGGTAGAGGTCACTCTCGGCAGCTAGAACAAAATAATGATTTGATCCTTTTACTTATCTCTCGACTCAGATGATACAATTGCTGAAAGCTTCAAAGAAAATTTCAATCTAATTTCAAACATGTATCCATCTCATAAATTATAGTTGGCGGTGACTTCAATTTACTCTCAATATGTTAGCGAAAGTACATGTTTAAATGCAGAGGTACACATAAAACATCATTCAAAATTGTGCTAAACACGTTCTCTCAAAATAATTTTGAGTAATTATTTCATGAGCCCACTCAAACAGTAAATGCTTGTGAAAACGCTGTTTATCTCTCAGCAACAAATAATCCTGAGCTAATAACAACCATAAAATCAGATACAGGGATTAATGAACAAGGTTTGTCATGCCAAAACTGAATATTGTACCTCTCAAATCCTCCAGAAATAAACAAAAAATGTATCTGTTCATATACGTGTTCAAAGAAGCAGATAAAAATATGCTTCATGCCTTCCTGAGAGACAATCTTCCAAATTAACAATGTAAGAGTAGACCAGATGTGGCTCAAATTCAAAGAAATAGTATCAACAGCAATTGAGAGATACAGAGCTGATCCATCATGGTACACAACACAGGTTACAACACTGTTGCAGAATCAATGACAAAAGCATGCCAAATTTAAATGAATGCAAAATCCCCAAGACAGTAATTTTTTTTACAGAGAAGATCGAAATTTAGTGCAGAAGGTGAACCAAAGACTGTGTTTTATTGGCAGAACACTGATAGTAAAGTGGAAATGTGAAGGGACATGTATAGAACAAAAGAAGCATACAGGCCAATCTCGTCTGTTGACCGGCAGGGACCGCCAGCAGTTGATGAGGGTCGTAATGTGTAATAGGTTGACAGCTATCCAGACCATCACACAGGCACTCCAAACTGCATCAGGATCCACTGCAAGTACTATGACAGTTATGTGGGAGGTGAAAAACGTGGATTTCATGGTCGAGCAGCTGCTCATAAGCCACACATCATGCCTGTAAATGCCAAATGAGGCCTCGCTTGGTGTAAGAAGCATTAACATTGGGTGACTGGACAGTGGAAAAATGTTGTGTGGAGTGATGAATCACGGTACACAATGTGGTAATCCAATGGCAGGGTGTGGGTATGGCAAATGCATGGTGAACGTCATCTGCAAGTGTAGGTAGTACCAACAGTAAAATTTGGAGGCAGTTGTGTGTTCATGTTTTTCATAGAATGGGCTTGCACCCCTTGTTGTTTTGCATGGCACTATCACAGCACAGGCCTATATTGATGTTTTAAGCACCTTCTTGCTTCCCACTGTTGAATAGGCAGTTGTGTGTTCATGTTTTTCATAGAATGGGCTTGCACCCCTTGTTGTTTTGCATGGCACTATCACAGCACAGGCCTATATTGATGTTTTAAGCACCTTCTTGCTTCCCACTGTTGAATAGCAAGTTGGGGATGCTAATTGCATCTTTTAACATGATTGAGCACATATTCATACTGCATGGTCTGTGGTAAAGTGGTTATAGAACAATAATACCCCTGTAATGGACTGGCCTGCACAGAGTCCTGACCTGAATCCTATAGAATGCCTGTGGGATGTTTTGGAACGCTGACTTCATGCCAGGCCTCACCGACCAACATCAATCCATCTCCTCAGTGCAGCATTCCATGAAGAATGGGCTGCTATTCCCCAAGAAACTGTCCAGCACCTGATTAAAAGTATGCCTGCGAGAGTGGAAGCTGTCATCAAGGCTAAGGGTGGGCCAACACCAAATAGGATTCCAGCACTATCAATGGAAGGTGTGACAAACTTGTAAGTCATTTTCAGTCAGGTGTCCAGATGCTTTTGATCACATTGTGTAGGTGTTTGTTTTTTACATTCACTGTTTAAGAGTGGAGTAATAATGAATTATTTTAAAGGTGGTTCAATGAACCCTCTGCCAGGCACTTAAATGTAATTAACCGAGTATCCATTTCGATGTAGATGTTTACTCATTCTTTGCAGTGGAAAAATCTTCTTCCCCCAAATACCCCACTGACAACAGCCAATCAAAACCGCAAATAGTACATTATTTAAAACAGTTCTGGCATCCCTCTAACTGTGATCCTCCTCCTATTCCACCCAGTCACTCCTTGGTAATTTTTCAGATATTCCTCACTTCTACCCTGGCTACAACTTCCTTTCATAAGTCCCTCCTTATGAGTCCAGCACCACAACTGTGGGCATTGCTATCCAAAACCTGAAACACAATCCAGACCATATCATCCCTTCCTCAGATAAAGGCTTATCTACAGTGGTCATGAATCATTGAGACTATGTCACTGATGATCTACACCAACTTTCCAAAGCATACAAACCTTCAACCACAATTACATCCCAAGAGTCAAACATGATCTCAGGCAGCTCCTCAAGACCTTAGGAGCACCTCATACCCAGAAACCAGAAAATGTCTCCCTCTTCACACCAGGAACCCACCACTCTTCTACCTTTTACCTTCACCCTGATATCGACAAACACAACCCCACTGCTCTCCCTATTGACCATCTCTTTGAGGCTGGATGTATAGTTCATTCATCTCACAATGTAATATCACAAATCAAAGATTTTTGCACTGGAAACACATCAAATACAGTGCTTCCACAGAATGAAACTCTGTCTTTGTTGACCAAGACTTCCAGACTACTGCCTGTAACCTTCCACACGATATTCAAGACACTGCTCAGTTTCTTCACAGCTTTTCCACCATTTTACTGCCATTGCACATTACAAAAATTTAGCTTATACCTGTGTTTTGAAAAGAGCATTATAAAAACTGTGTTGCAGTTGCTTGGAGGGGAAAAGGTTATGGAGATGAAGTGATATTAAATACAAATGTATGTAAAATAAGTACTTGGTAGTAAGCATTAAATTGGTATGTAACCTACGTTAAGACAACATTATGCACACATTTAAAAGCACTATACTTCATGATGACTGAACAATGATCACTGATTTATAGCTGTAGTAAGAAAAACAGAGAGAAAGCAAGAATCCTTATACTACAGTCCTGAAATGAAAACATTATCTTCTAAGATAACAGTACGTAGAAAGTTATGTGTGTGTGTGGTTGATTGTAATTGTTCAAGCCATTACTTATTTGAAGAAATTAACATCTGACTAAAGCACAGTAAATGATTCTGTCATGAGATCATTACTGTAAGTGGGGGAAAAAGTAGTGTAACACATCACTTCAGAAGAGTGATATGTAGCTTTAAATTTATCTTTTCAATAAATAATACAAATGATAAAACATTCTGAGCTGTCAGTCAGAACTATAAATCCAATGCAGATTCACACTCTGAATTACTATATTGTTGGTTGTGTTCTCAAAGAATTAAGATTGAGAAAGATCCTTTGAAAAACTATTTTTGGGACCCTATACTTTCATCAGAATTCTACACCTTCTTATATAAAAAAGCAAATTTCACTTAATCACTGACTACAATCAGCTCCTTGCTCTATTATGACCTAAATCCAAGCAGCCCAAAAAAACAGCCCAATGGCTTCAACACTAGTCCCTTTTTCTAAGTAAGCACCACTGTGACATTCATTACCAGACACTATCTCAGCACACACATCCAGATGCACTCTCCTATCTACCCATGAATCCTGGACCCACATTTGATACTGTGGAACCCACGCACTTTCAGCATGTTCATCAGAGCATCTTGAACCATCCACTTGTTCTTATTCATTTCCCGTAATAACATCTTTTTCCTTATTTCCACCTCGTTTCCTGAATGATACATACATGATCATAATATAAAAAATTACTTTCTTATTTAAGCATAGATTATCAGTTTCTTTTACTCAGTAGTTAATTTCTCAATTACTGATGACAATAATATAATAATCTCACTTGGAGACAATTTGTGTGAACAGATATATCAGATTCAGGACTCAATGAAACCACACAAATTTGGAAAATGTGGAATAACTTTAAATGTATTGACCTACCTCATTTGAAAGTCTCACAGTTCCCCTGGCCAGTAAACTTCTTACTATTTTCCAAAAAGGTCATCTTTCAAAAGATAATCATAATTAAAATTTTCATAATCTAGAAAGTTCCATTCTTAAAGAGTGCTTACTTCCAAGATGTGCTTACCTAGTTTAGTAGCCCTAATTTTGGGTATTACAACAATGTTCATTTGATCTCTGAAAACATGTTAGCTATCTAATAACTCAACATAGAAAACTCCCCATGGGAGTATACATGGTATTGACAATAGAGTCCACATAACTTCTTCCCTTTTCCAGTTATCTAACACATAATTAAACCACGTTACTAGTTGGCTCACTATAACTGCATCACCACTAATTTTTATCTTTTCCCTGTTATAAATTAAAATGTAATGTGAAAGAGTCCTTTCTTAGGCACGAACATACAAACATCTATATGCTAATGTTTAGTGGATCCATGGTTACGATTTAGTTCATTAACATCTCCATGCCAAATTATTTTGTAAAACTTCAGTGATTCACTCACCAAATGATTAATAATTGGCAATAGTCATTTAAATTGTTGTTTATGGACATTGAAGGTGTACAGAGAAACAGCTGATAAGTTTGACATTGAAATTACAGACTAAATATTTTAACACTGTTCAAATTTGCTGCTAGCCTCTAGTGTGTGAACTATATACAAATTCAATAAAAGAGCTGATCATCACAAGGGATAGTGTTTTTTGAAGGTAATAAAAGAGAAAATTTTCCAATTTTATCGCAATGGTGACGTGTCAGTTATTTAACAATCAGGTTACTAGATCAATCAGTTTCAAGAAGAGAGAAGCAGAAATTTAAACAGTATCAAGGAACCGCTGTTAACACAGATTAGTCACAATACAACTGACAGCATCCTTATCAAAACTGTATAGGGTTTTCAATTAATGTAGAGACTGCAAGCATGGCAACTGATGACAATCCCCAGCTTCACAAAGTACAGCACTGCCAACAGTTAGCCCACTGCACACCTAGCTCCTTGATTTACGCAGACAAGTGAGGCATCTTTCCAGAATGAGATTTTCACTCTGCAGCGGAGTGTGCGCTGATATGAAACTTCCTGGCAGATTAAAACTGTGTGCCCGACCGAGACTCGAACTTGGGACCTTTGCCTTTCGCGGGCAAGTGCTCTACCAACTGAGCTACCGAAGCACGACTCACATCCGGTACTCACAGCTTTACTTCTGCCAGTATCCGTCTCCTACCTTCCAAACTTTACAGAAGCTCTTCTGCGAACCTTGCAGAACTAGCACTCCTGAAAGAAAGGATACTGCGGAGACATGGCTCTCCAAACTTAAAGTAAAGCTGTGAGTACCGGACGTGTGTCGTGCTTCGGTAGCTCAGTTGGTAGAGCACTTGCCCACGAAAGGCAAAGGTCCCGAGTTCGAGTCTCGGTCGGGCACACAGTTTTAATCTGCCAGGAAGTTTCATATCAGCGCACACTCCGCTGCAGAGTGAAAATCTCCTTCTGGAAACATCCCCCAGGCTGTGGCTAAGCCATGTCTCCGCAGTATCCTTTCTTTCAGGAGTGCTAGTTCTGCAAGGTTCGCAGAAGAGCTTCTGTAAAGTTTGGAAGGTAGGAGACGGATACTGGCAGAAGTAAAGCTGTGAGTACCGGACGTGAGTCGTGCTTCGGTAGCTCAGTTGGTAGAGCACTTGCCCGCGAAAGGCAAAGGTCCCGAGTTCGAGTCTCGGTCGGGCACACAGTTTTAATCTGCCAGGAAGTTTCATATCAGCGCACACTCCGCTGCAGAGTGAAAATCTCATTCTGGAAACATCCCCCAGGCTGTGGCTAAGCCATGTCTCCGCAGTATCCTTTCTTTCAGGAGTGCTAGTTCTGCAAGGTTCGCAGAAGAGCTTCTGTAAAGTTTGGAAGGTAGGAGACGGATACTGGCAGAAGTAAAGCTGTGAGTACCGGACGTGAGTCGTGCTTCGGTAGCTCAGTTGGTAGAGCACTTGCCCGCGAAAGGCAAAGGTCCCGAGTTCGAGTCTCGGTCGGGCACACAGTTTTAATCTGCCAGGAAGTTTCAAGTGAGGCATCACTTGCCTGAAAGTAATGGCACATCATCATGGTCACTATCCAGAACCAACAGAGATGTCAAGTATACAGCAGCCACCTATGATCCAGGTCAAGATGGCAGAGACGTGTGTACAAGTGAGTGGTGTTCTTGCGAAAAATGAAAAATAATGTTGGTAAAAATGCAGGGTGTGTAAATTGTACGGACAAAAATATGAAACTAAATGAGCATACTTCTAGCTTTCAGCAAATCATCAATGTATTGAGTAGTGAGATGTCTAAACTTCAAAAAGAAATAAGTGAGCCATTAGTCAAACAAAAGTCAATTTCTCTTCCCCAAGTGGACAAAAATACCATGTAAAAACAGAGATGTAAATACTGAAACATGATCAGGGAGTTAAAAAACCAACATTTGGCAGTTGGAAACAAATTTCATGTTCTTGCTGTGAGTGAAGAGGTGGATTTAGGCCTGACATTGGTAAGAGAACATGAACTTTTGAACAAACCTTACCAACAGAATGGTGGTGTAGGCTTAAGTTCAGAATTAAGGCAAACAATGACAGTGAGACATTGAGCATGCCATCTTTTGCATGAAGTAATGGGATGAATGAGAAAGACAATATTCACAAAAATGTACAACAGTGCAAACATGAAAGTAGTGTATTATTTTTAACAGACAGTCATGGGAAAAACGTGACGAGACTTTTCAAAGAAAACATACAATACAATGCAACAGGTATTGTGAAGCCAGATGTAGCAAAGAAAAACATTACTGGTGTCAACTTATATGATAAAATGTCAGTAAAAAATGACTATGTCAAGTGTATTGCGGATGTAAATGATATTGCAAAAAACAAAGCAAATAACAGTCTAATGGAAACAAAAAAGTTCGTGGAACACAATAAACAATGAAATACAATAGTTCCAAGTTTACTACACAGATATGATCTAATGTATCACTCATGTGTCAACAAAGAAATTTGAAAAACAAACATTAAAATAAAACAAATGTGTTCTTTGTTTGGAAAATGTAGTGTCCTTGACATTGGAAAATTGGACAGATATCAGCATACCAAACACAGTATGCATCTAAATTATGAAGGAAAAGCTTGGTGTGTAAAATGACAAACGAAATCATTGCGAACAGGGAGAGAGAAAACAGCAAAATTCCATGTACTGGAATGGGAGCAGTACCAGCAGCAGAAGAAGCAGCATCGTCAAAAGCAGCAGAATCATCAGTGGCAGGACCAACAGCTGAAACATCAACACATGCAGCAGAAACTGTTGCCCATCCTACATACAGCAGAAAGCAAACCCAGCATTTTTTATGGTGAATAAAATGAAAGAAGAGGATTCGATACATTAAACATCTCTGTCGTGTGTTCAATATGAGTCTTCCACACCTCAAGCAATAATATCAACTAGTGTACTGGAAAAAGCCACTCATAACAGAACATCATGTTATGAGTGGAATATACATGCTACAAATTGAAAACTTTAGTTTAGCTGCACAATAATGTTGATCTATTATGAGAAAATGTGGAGTTGTAATATTAGTAAAAAACAATGTAGTGTATAAGTCTCTAGACTGAAGCAAATACTTTTATGAAGAGCAATTTGAGGTGTGTGGCATTGAGTCAACAACAGGGGATCCGCTGGAAATCTGAATGCATTCCTGAGACAAATAGAATCACTTCTGTCCCACCTATGTACGAAAACTAATCAACCACTGTTCAGGTAGACTTCAATGCGGAATTTTTACAGAAAATAGAAATGAAACAGACATTGAACACCTGATGTGCTGATACAACTTAGTATCACTGGTGGACACACCAACTAAAGTCACAGCCAAATCTAGCCCTTTAATAGATAATGTATTTATAGATAAGGATATTTACACTAATTTAATTGTGCAAAATATTATAAATGGCCTCTCTCTGATCACAAATGGCAATTCCTCACTCTAAACCAAATAAATGTATAAAGGAAACAAAATTTCATTTGGGAAAACTTTAGGATTATACATGAACACACCACTGAAAGCTTTAATCAGCAATTGCATCTAGTGGATTGGTCTCCTGTATATGCTGCAATTGATGTTAATTCAAAATTTAATATTTTTTACAATGAAGTTACATGTCTTTTTGAAGAAATATTTCCAAAAAAATACAATGAGAGATAACCTGATAAAATATGGAAACAAGCCTGAGATTACTGAAAGCATTATAATTCCTTGTTCAACTAGAAAAAAACTACATGCAGCAGTCAAGCGATCAAATGATCCCAGTAGGAGTATGCACTATAAACTCTACGATAAAGTTCAGAATAAGAGCATGCAGGCAACAAAGAACATGTGCTTGAAGACAGAAATTGATTACTCAAGCAATAGAGTAAAAACTGTTTGGAATTTTGTATGAAGGAAACAAGGAAATATGGATTTAGTAGTGAAAATACCCAAATAATAAGTGAGTGTCATCTTGTTAGTGATCCAAAAATAGTTGCAGACACATTAAACAAACATTTGTAACAGTAATAGAAAAAATAGGTTTACAAGGCTCCATGAACCAAGCTGTCAGTCTTCTGAGAGCCAGAGTACCTAACTCAGTACAACATGTGTAGGTAAAAACAGTCACTGTTCAAGAAATTGAAAGAGTTATTAAAACTCTGAAATGAAAGAACTCTACCAGGATTGACAATATTTCTAACAAATTATTAAAATACTGCTGCAGCCATGTAAGTAAAGTCATTTGTCACATTTTTGAGGCATCACTTAAGCAAAGAATTTTTCCTCAGAGGCTTAAATATGCAGTTGTAAAACTGCCTTATAAGAAGGCAGATAAGACAGATGTTAACTATCAGCCAATGTCACTACTGACAAGTTTTTCAAAGGTTTTAGAGAAACTAATGCATGCCAGGACAGTTGATTATCTCAGGGATCAAAATATCCTCAGCGAAAGCCAGTTTGGGTTTCAGAAAGTTTTGTCAACAGAAGGTGCAATATTAGCAATTGTTGGCAAAATCTTGGAATATATTAACAAAAAAACTAAAGGTGTTTGGGATTTCTTGTGACATGACAAAAGTGTTTGTCTGTGTCAGTCACCAGATTCTTTTACAAAAAGCTGCAAATCTTGGTATAAGTGGTTTATCAGGCAAATGGTTTGACTCGTAGCTGTCATACAGGAACCAGAAATTTGTAGTGGATAGTCAAAATGGAGTCTGATTACCTTCAGAATGGGGTAATATCACATGTGGAGTGCCCCAGAGCTCATCTCTGGGCCCCATACTTTGTATTATCTTTGTAAATGATCTGCCTCTCTGTGCAAAATATTGTAGATTCACCATTTTTGCTGATGACTCTACACTACTTATTCATAACGTAGTAGATACGCTTGAGGAAACAGCAAATAAGGTTTTAGGCAAAACAGCAAGCAAACTGGTTTAAAAGTAATGGCCTTCCTTTAAATTACACTGAAACAAACTATGTTCAGTTCCACACAACACACAAAGATGAGGAAATAGTAGTATAAATAGCTGACTAAGTGATAACCAGGTGGATACCTCAAAATACCTAAGTTTCCATATCGAAAGCAAACTGAATTGGTTGAACCACATCCTGGATCTACACAAAAATGGAGTTCAGCAACTTATGAATTACACATTGTTTCTTCTTATACAAGTATGGAAACCATGAAGTCATTCTATTATGGTTATTGTCCTGCCATTATGGTATATGGAATTATATTTTGGGGTAATGAGTCACTGGCTAAAAGAATACTGTGTGCACAAAAAAGAGCCATAAGGATCATGTGTGGAGTCCATCCTACGGCTTCATAAGGAAAGAAAAATCCATTTTTAAACTGAATATTGAGTATCATAGTAATGAGAGGAGAAGAAAAAATAATATCCACTATGAACAGACAAATCTAAGCATGGTGGAGAAAGGAGTCCATTTTACTGGCTTTAGATTTTTAACACCCTCCCTTCAAGAATTAAGTGTCTGGTAGAAGATGAGCTCTTGTTTAAAAAACTTTAAGGCAGTTCCAATTACAAGAATCATTTTATACGATAGAAGAGTTCCTGAACTACAATGTTAAGCACTTCTTTTATTGTCAACTGCAAATGTGTCCAAATCTACATCTGTAATCCTGAATATTCTCTATTGTAAACAGATATTTTGCAATATTTATTGTCTGTAGCACTTAATATTTTGTAATATTTATTTATCTCTCAAAACTGATTTTCTGTAGTAGAACCTAAGTTACCGTTTACTGTAATACGGAATCATTTTGTTTTGTTTTTATATGCTACCATAGAACTCTGACACATTCCACATTCTGTGATACTGTCACAACATGGATCACCAGAACAAGACATAAATAAATAAATAAAATAAATATGTGATCTGCTCCACCCACCCTGCTATGCTGCCTGTCCAACACGTTCTATGGGACTACATTGACATGAATTTTGCCATACTTTTCCTCAACAACATGTGGACATACAAGTCTCTTACAGATAAGACTTTGATGAACAGTAGACACCTTGTCAATGTTATTTTTGCTATTTAAAAAGGCAATAACCTAGAATGTACCTTTCCTGAAGTCCCTTCTATATATTCACAACCCCATTCCACACATACTCAGATGATGAAGCAGAATGCTTTGCATATATCTTCAAACAAGAATATAAAAAAGTCACACAATAAGTGGACACCTTAAGTGAGATTCCTTTATTCTTATAAAACCACAATGACTGATGGGTTGTCAGCTCACCCACACTATCTTTGGACTCCTCAGTGTGGCCACAATTACCACCACCTATGACAATATGCTTTGTGAAGAAAATGCCACTGAAGTGAACATACAAAAGCATACCAATCAACTTTGCCCAAGTAATATAATCTATCCATCAGACTCTGACCAGCTTCCCTCTCTACCTCCACACTATTACCTTACACCATGCTCTATGGCATCTTCATCCACAATCCTTCTGACCCCATTCTTCTTCTGGAGGCATAGGGGAACTTACAGAGGTGGAACTTCTGCACTACCACTGCTGCTACCATTGGTCATCACTCCTGTACATCAGGAAGACTCTCCAGTGCGGCTAGCTGCCCCTCTGGCATGCAGAGATACTTGATGGGCAACATGGACACCAACATCTCAGAGACCTCATCACCAGATATCAAAAGGGTCAACTCTGCTGTTCAGACTTTTGGTCAAGCTACCCATCACCGTCTCCCTCCTCACCTCACCTGGTGCAGTACCACCATTCAACACACTGCTGCCAACATGGCACAATCATTGACAGACCCTATAAATGACACTAGGATGTGCTTACAACATATCAAATGGTGCCCTCAAGTATGGTGTACAGTGAGTATGTGGGAAACTCTATCAGCCACACAACAGTACTTTGGATCTTCGAGCAGCTACTGGCATCACATAAACTGAAGGTGGAAACCTTCCATTGCCTGAGGACTCAGTTACAAACTGAATTACGGCACTGGAGGGGATTAAGTTTCATTTATCCTATTCTATTTTGGCAAAAAAGGAAGGAGTGATAGATTTTAACATTCTGTTGACTTGTCAGTTAAGGACTCTAGTGATCTTTAACAGAGGTCAGTCAGATTACAAACTAGTTCACGTGTACTGTGGCTGTCATTTCAGTGCCTTGAACAAGAGTCTTCATTAAGATCTGTGTCGAATACTTCAGCATTAAGTCTCCTTTTCTGTGCATTCAGAAGCATAAATATTTATGTGACATGCCTTGGTACTTACACATTACTATAAGATTTATTCTGTGCATTCAGTAATAATCAAATTCCTTTAAAAAGAAAAAAGATATCTGGGTTGCAGGCAAATTTTGTTTTTAAGAACAACACATGAGCTATTTAGACCCAATCCATTTCATTTACACACACACATATTTGGCTCACAATATTACACTAAATAGTTACCTATGCAGCACAAGAACAATGGCAAAACTAACAAAAAAGAGAAAAATGACATGGCTTACTGTCAAATAAACTGCAGGAACTGTAGCACCATCTGCCATTGTCCAGTTGTCTGGTATTTGCCAAATAAAATTTGGGTTTGTTTTTATCATTGTTGACATGGCTCCTCCCCCTGTTGCTATACCCATAACACGTCTACCATTTTTGTCTCTTCCAGAAAATTCAATACCTTGAATACAGTCCTGTCAGTGTTAACAAAAATACAGATTTAGTGTAACAGAAACATTAACTGCAATAGTTAAGGCAACAAATATGGTTTTCTCTCTTTGTCTTTATGCAGAGCTGGACAATATCTAAATTCTCAATTTACATATTACTGACATATTTGTTAAACATTTGTGGTTATTTCATCTTGTTTTTAGGTTGTTAGCTGTGTATGTTAAATGCTGAGAAACCGTTCAACCTATCACATTCCACAATATTCACAAACATGTGTGTAGGTTGACAACATTTGCCAAGAGAAAGGGAAAATCAAATACTGCTGTCTGAGTAAAACAGTTCACTATGTCCTGTTGTACATATTCAAGTAAGTTTGAAAGATATATAAACACTCACAACTGTGGTAGTCAAATTAACAATAAAGCTCAAAGTACTACATACCTGTGTACATCTGTCAGGATTCACCACATCAAATGCTAGTCTACCTGTTGCTGTCATTATGTCACGGAAGTTGAGAGCAGAATAATAAATGAAAACAATCTCATCAGTATTAATATCCCTGAAACACACATTAATGTGAAATTTGAATAAAGCTACCACATCACAATATAAATAAAAGATGAGGCATCAATAACAAAGCCAAATTGTGAAGTGCATTGGTTGTACAGCAATACCAAAGTGAGTAGGAGTACTTCTTACAATTTTACAGTTTAATCACATGTCTTTTCTTGTTGTTACAACATAGGGGACATTTTTAGAGATTTATATGTTTTTAGCACTTCTCTTAACTGGTGTATTGTGCATCTTCATATTATCATGGAACAGTGACTGATCAATTTGATTTCAGGCTTACAGCGGCATGAACTTCATTCTGTGGCTGCGCACCCAAAATCTGTTATTTTAATGTTAAATGTCTGTATACTGATGTCTTGAACAGTTGCATTTTAAAAGAAGCAAGGCAAGAAGTGAACAAGAATAAATAATATTCAATCTGGGTTATGATTGTTTCAATTAGGCACTAAGAAAAAGTAAGAGCCTATAGACAATGAACTACACTGCCTAATCTTCTAAGTTACTTTCAACAAAACATCAGATGCAACATTGCAAGAAGATGTCTATATTTGAATCTCAAAGTTTCTTTCTTCTCTTTTATGGTGTAATTCACTGCAAGAATAGAATTTATTATATGATAATTGCAAAGATATTAGTAATATCATACCTATCTGGATTTAAGGTTCCTTGCTGCCATGCAAGACTGGATAAATCTCCAACAGTCTTCACTACATTTACTGCATGAGGTGTCTTCACAGTTTTTGGAGGCTTCAAGGGAAGATGTCGGTAACTGCCCCAACAGCCTTTCTCATACACATTCACTGCTAGATCCAGTGCAAGCTGACTTTGATAAAACTCAAGGTTTGGATCAAATGCTGGGGCTTTATGATCCTTGATAAATACACATCTAGATAAAAAAATAAAGACAAAATACAGTGCATTGCTGCAGTATGTGTCATAAGTATGCTTAATAGTTCTAATTGGACAGATGACTTGTTTATAAGGAAATGTGGGATACTATATTTAGTTCATAAGTGAATTAAACTATAAATTAAATTAAAAAGAAAGAATCCTGCCTCTTAGTTCCATGCATAAACTGAAGATGAGAGTGAGACAGAAATTACTTAACATTATGCACCCTGTATAGAAGAAATTTTGGATAAGATTAATTTTATGGCAATGCTTTTCAAACTGTAATTATTGGTAGTCACCATGATGGCAGCATCCATTAGAGAAGCTTCTTGGTTTGAAGAACAGTACTAGGAGTGCAGGGATATTTTCCTGGGAGCTAGTTGGCAGTTAAGAGTAATGGAAACCTGAAGTATCTGGAGAGTTCCCTTAGAATTTACTGGTGAGACAGACAAAACTTTTTGTACGAATAGATGTTTATGGTTTCAGTAGAAAAAACTGCCTACCATGACGATCTGTTGTTTTATTGCTGGAACAAAGTTTCTAAACAGGACCCAGCAGGGTTATTCTGTCTCACTTTTGTATGTGTACTGGAGCAGTCAATACACAGCACCCCTGTTGGCCACAGAGGACCTTGCAGAAAACTACTGGCCACAGTTGGTACAACACGGTGAGATTCTATGGCCTGCTGCATAGGTAACATACAATAATATTCTACTGTTGCTCCTCATCCCTAACATTCATCTCCTTGACTTATCTCAATATTATAGGGGCTTCATTGATTACATCTGGCAGTCTGGCGAGAGACAGCAGCCATGAGTGCGTGAGGTGGGTCTGCTTGTGTGAATGTGTATGTGGTTTAACTTCTTTTCTGAAGAAGGCTTTGGCAAAAAACTTAGTGTGTAACAGTCTTTTCATTGTGTTTGTTTGCAACTCACTGTGTTTTCTTTACAATGAGTAACAATCTATCCTTTTCATAACTGTTGATATTTCAACCTCAACTTCCATATTTTTAATTACATTTCTGTAACTTTTCTTTTTATTGATGCTTGACAACATTTGAACATTTTCCTCCCAATTTCAGTGATTAACATTAGTTTTCTCTTACTTTCCAAATCCGTGAATGAAGAGGTGCATTTAGGCCTAACATCGGCAAAGGAACATGAACTTTTAAACAAACCTTATCAACAGAATGGAGATACAGGCTCTAAGTTCAGCATTAAGGAAAACAGTGACGGTGAGAAACTGAGCATGCCGTTTCTGCACATAGCAATGGGATGAATGAGAAAGGCAATATCAACAAAAGCGTACCACAGTGCAAACATGAAAGTAGTGTATTATTTTTAATGGACAGAGATGGGAAAAACATGATGAGATTTTACAAAGAAAACAAAAAATACAATATAAAACTTATTGTGAAGCCAGAAAAAAAAAAAAAAAACATGACTGTTGTCGACTTACATGATAAAATGTTGGGAAAAAATGATTATGTCATGTGTACAGCAGGTGCAAATGATATTGCAATAAATGAAGAAATAACTGCCTAATGGAACTAAAAAAGTTCCTGGAACACAATAAACAAGGAAATACAATAGTTGCAAGTTTACTACACAGATATGATCTACTGTATCACTCATGCATCAACAAAGAAATTCAAAACACTAACATCAAAATAAAACAAAAGTGTTCTTTGTTTGGAAAATGTAGTATCATTGATATAGGCAAATTGGACAGATGCCAGCATACCAAACATGGAGTGCATCTAAATTATGAAGGAAGAAACTTTGTGTATAAAATGGTAAATGAAATCATTGTGAACAGAGAGAGAGAGCAAGCAGCAAAATTAGCTGTACCAGTATGGGACCAGTCTCAGCAACGAAGAGCAGCATCATCATAAGCAGGAGAATCATCAGTGGTGGGACCAAACAGCTGAAATATCAACACTTGCAGCAGAAACTGTTGCCTGTCCTACAAGCAACAGAAAGCAAACCCAGCATTTTTTATGGTGAGTAACTCAAGAGAAAAGGATTTTAAGTTGTGTGAAATATTTCTCTCATGTTTTCAATATGAGTCCTCCACACCTCAAGCAATAATATCAACTAGTGTACTGGAAAAACCCACTCCTAGCAAACATCATGCAAATGCAGGGGTAAGCAAAAATCAAACTTTGTCTTTATTCCACCAAAATATATGTAGTCTCAAGAATAAAATAGACCAGTTGTCAATAAATTTAAAAGACAAGTATGAAAGTGAGCCTGATACACTGTGTTTCTCAGAACATCATGTTATGAGTGGAATACACATGCCACAAAGTGAGAACTTTAGTGTAGCTCCACTTTACTGTTGATCTATTATGAGAAAATGAGGAGTTGTAATATTAGTAAAAAACAATGCAGTGTATAAGTCTCTAGATTTAAGCAAATACTTTTACGAACAGCAATTTGAGGTGTGTGGCATTGAGTTAACAACATATAGTACAACAGTTATTGTAATGGCTATTTACAGGGCACCTGCTGGAAATCTGAATGTATTCCTGAGACAAATAGAATCACTTCTGTCTCACCTATGTACTAGACTTCAATGTGGAATTTTTACAGAAAATAGAAACAAAACAACAATACAACTTAGTACCACTGGTGGACACTCCAGCTAGAGACAGAGCCAATTCTAGCTCTTTAATAAATAATGTATTTGTAGATAAGGTTATTTACACTAATTTAACTGTGAAAAATATTATAATTAGCCTCTCTGATCATGAAGGACAATTCCTCACTCTTCACCAAATAAATGTACAAAGGAAAGAAAATTTCATTTGGAAAAACTTTAGAATTATACATGAACACAACATTGAAAGCTTTAATTAGCAATTACAGCTAATGGATTGGTCCCCTGTGTATGATGTAATTGATATTAACTCAAAATTTAATATTTTTTACAAGAAGTTACATGACTTTTTGGAGAAATATTTCCAAAAAAAGTCAGTGAGAGAAGACCTGTTAAAATACGGAAAGAAGCCTGGGACTACTAAAGGCATCAAAATTTCTTGTAAAACAAGAACAGAACTATATGCCGCAGTCAAGAGATCAAATGACACCAGTAGGAGTATGCGTTATAAACTCTACAATAAAGTTCAGAATAAGACCATACAAGCAGCAAAGAACATGTGCTTGAAGACAGAACTTGATTACTCAAGCAATAAAGAAAAAACTATTTGTAATTTTGTAAAGAAGGAAACAAGGAAATATGCAGTTTATAGAGAAAATACCCAAATAAATAGTGAGGGTCATCTTGTTAGCAATCCAAAAATAGTTGCAGACACATTATACAAATATATTTTACCAGTAACAGAAAAAATTGGTTTACAAGGCTCCATGAACGAAGCCATCAATCTTTCGAAAGCCAGCGTACAACACATGAAGGTAACAACAGTCACTGTTCAAGAAACTGAAAGAGTTTATTAAATCCCTCAAAAACAAAACTCTACTGGAATTGCAATATTTCCAACAAATTATTAAAATACTGCTACAGCCACATTTCTGATGCCTCACTGGATGAAACCAGTCATGTGATCTAGAAGCTAAGCTGCAACCACTGTGCTGCATTCTATGTAGACATGACAACAAACATGTTATCTGTCCACATGAATGGCCACCGACAAACTGTGGCCAAAACACAAGTGGACCACCCTGTAGCTGAACATGCTGCCAAACATGATACCCCTCATATCAATGACTGCTTCACAGCCTATGCCACATGGATCCTTCCCACCAACACCAGCTTTCAGGGAACAGATGGGAACTTTCCCTGCAACACATTCTATGTTCCCATAACCCTCCTGCCCTCAACCTTCATTAGTCACTATCCTCACCCATCCAGCCCTCTCCCTGTTCCCATTCCAGCACTACACAGCCGTCATTTCATCGCCACACCAAGTCTTTTAATTTCTTTTATTTTTATTTTTATTTCTCTCCTTTCCGCTACTTACCCCCTCTCCCCTCCACACCTTCTCTCCTACACTCTGTCTAAACTGCAACACTTCACTATCCGCCACTCCCACGATACTGTCCCTCCCCCTCCCTGCCACAGCCTCCTCCTTAATCCCACCCAGACGCCACTCCCATCATGCACTGATGGTGCTGCTCACAGTGTAGTTTCAGCTCTCTGAGACTGCAGATGTGTGTGCAAGTTGCCCTTGTGTGTGTGTGTGTGTGTGTGTGTGTGTGTGTGTGTGTGTGTGTGTGTGTGTGTGTGTGTGTCTACTGCAGAAAAAGGCCTTAATGGTCGAAAGCTGTGATTGTGTGAATCTTTTTCTTGTGCCTATCGCAGCTCAGCATCTCCACTATATGGTGAGTACCAACTTTCCTTCTCTCATACTGATATAAGAAGTGAGATAGGACAGATGTTGCTATCTATTAGCGAATATCACTACTGACAAGTTTTTCAAAGGTTTAGAGAAATTAATGCCAGTATAGTTAAGCATCTCAGGGATCAAAGTATCCTCTGCAAAAATCAGTAGGGATTTCAGAAAGGTTTGTCAACAGAAGATGCAATATTAGCAATTGCTGGCAAAGTCTTGGAATATATCAACAAAAAACTAAAGGTGGTTGGAATTTTTTGTGACCTAACAAAAGCGTTTGCTGTGTCAATCACCAGATTCTTTTACAAAAAGCTGCACATCTCGGTATAAGTGGTTCATCAGGGAAATGGTTTCACTCTTACCAGACAAACAGGAAACAGAAAGTTGTAGTGGATATTCAAAATGTAGTCCCAATATCTTCAGAATGGGGGACTATCACATGTGGAGTGCCCCAAGGCTTATTTCTGGGCCCCATACTTTTTTATGTCTTTGTAAATGATCTGCCTCTCTGTGCAAAATATTGTAGATTCTCAATTTTTGCTGCTGATACTACACTACTTATTGATCATGTAGTAGATACACTTGAGAAAACAGCAAATAAGGTTTTAAGTGAAACAGTGAACTGATTTAACATGAATGGCCTTTCTTTAAATTACACTAAAACAAACTACATTCAGTTCCACACAACATACAAAGATGAGGAAATAGTAGTTAAAATAGATGACCAGGTGATAATCAGGGTGGATACCTCAAATTACCTAGGTTTGTATACTGAAAGCAAACTGAATTGGTCAAACAGCATCCTGGATTTACACAAAAGATGGAGTTCAGGAACTCATACATTATGCATTGTTTCTTCTTATACATGTATGGAAACCACAAAGTCAGTCTATTATGGTTATTTTCATGCCATTATGGCATATGGAATTATATTTTGGGGTAATCAGTCACTGGCTAAAACAGTACTGTGTGCACACAAAAAAAGCCATAAGGATCATGTGTGGAGTCGATCCTAGAGCCACATGCAGGAATATTTTTAAGAAACTTGGAATCCTTGCATCCACTGTGCAATATATATTCTCTTTGATGTGTTTCATAAGGAAAGAAAAATCTATTTTTAAACTGAATAGTAAGTACCATAGTCATGAGATGAGAAGAAAACATGATATCGACTATGAACAGGTAAATATAGGTATGGTACAGAAAGGAGTCCATTTTACTGGGTTAAGATTTTTAATGTCCTTCCTTGAAGAATTAAGTGTTTGGTAGAAGATGAGCTCTTGTTTTTAAAAAAAAACTTTAAGATAGTTCAAATTACAAGGATCATTTTATATGATAGAGGATTTCCTGAACTACAGTGTTTAGCATTTCTTGTATTGTTAACTGCAAATATACGCAAAAACTGACATTTGTAATCCTGACTATTCTTTATTGTAAACATATATTTTGCAATATTTATTGTCTGTAACACTTATTATTTTGTAATATTTATTTATCTCTCAAAATTGATTTTCTGTAGTAGAACCTAAATTACCGTTTACTACAATGTGTAATCATTTCGTTTTGTTTTTATGTGCTACCATAGATCTATGACACATTCCATATTCTGTGATACTGTCACAACAAGTATCACTGGAATAAGAAATAAATAAATACAAAATAGAATATATTGCAAATAAGGAGACAAAGTTGAGCTCTTCCTTTTTGCGTGATTGTGGCACTGCCCTTCCTGATCAACTGCATCACCATGATTAGCTCCGATTATTCAATGTTCATTTAGACTGCCTGATGCTTATCTATATTGAGAACTGAGTTAGATGCTTTTGAGGATACACAGTATGGCATAACCCTCACTGGATCCCACCACAAACTATTCATGTGAAATGTGAATACCTTAGCTAAGTTACACATCCATATTAACATCTACATCTATATAGTGCAAACCACTGTGAAGTGCATGGCAGAGGGTACGTCCCACTGTACCAGTTATTAGAGTTTTTTCCAGTTCCATTCACGTATGGTGGGTGGGAAAGATAATTGCTTAAGTGCCTCTGTGCCAACTGCAAGTAGTTTAATCTTGTCTTCCCAAACCCTATTGGAGTTATGTGGGTGTTTTGGTGGAGGAGTATGTTTCTATTTTATATATATCATTTACATTTTCTTCTAGAAACTTTCTAAGTAGGTTTTCACAAGATAGTTTGCATCTAAATTGAAGCACCTGGCGACTCTGTTCTTTCAGCATTTACTTTGTCACCCACTCTCGGGTCAAATAAATCTTTACCCTTCTTTGTTTCTGTTAGTCCTATCTGGTATGGTTCCCACTCATTTTAGCAATATTCTAGGACCTTTGTAGGCAGACTGCAGTTTCCTAGTATCCTACCAATCAATCAAACCCTGTCACCCGCTTTACCTAAAACTGAGCCTATGTGAACATTCCATTTCGTTTCCCCACAAACTATTACACCCAAGTGTTTATTTGAGTTTTTTCTGAACATTTAAAGTGATTTGTCAATCATTACTCCACTTTAAAATCTTATCAAGATCTCACTGAATATCTGCACACATTTTCTCAGGTGGTACTTCATTACATAAAATACACCATCACCAAATACCTAAGGTTATTATAAATATTTTCTGGAGGGATTTAATATACAATGTGAACAGCAAGGGCCATCATAAGATATTTACTGACTATTATTGTTAAAGAAGTTACAATGTTTGTATATGACATTGGAAAAAGTTACATATCTAGCCTGAAGCACAAATTCACAATACATGACATCTTTGACAATATGGTAGTAACACAATGTAAAAAGTAAAAACCTGAACAACAAATAAATATAAATGGAGTACATAGGAAAAAAAACTCTAGTACAAAACTGGAAAAGCATGCCTACATAACAATATATATTAATAAACAAAATCAACGAAATAAAATAAAATTAGTACTTGACAAGCCACTTGAAGAAATATAAAATATTATATGTTGTAACCAAAGAATATATGAAGAACTTACAAAATGTCAATAATATAAACAGAAATAAAGCCATGCAGGAAATTGGAGAAATGTGAGAGATTATACTAACATTCCATCTTTGAGAGCATTGTGGTACTGCATTTTAAAAGATAAATAATTGAACAATATAGAAATATAAAGGGAGCAAACAGTAAAGAACATTAACATTATACACAGACACAAGCTGTGTCTCTGTATGTGCAGATGGATATGTGTGTGTGTGTGTGTGTGTGTGCGAGTGTACACCTGTCCTTTTTTCCCCCTAAGGGAAGTCTTTCCACTCCTGGGATTGGAATGACTCCTTACCCTCTCCCTTAAAACCGACTTCCTTTCATATTTCCTTTTCCTTCCCTCTTTCCTGAAGAAGCAACCACCGGTTGCGAAAGCTCGAAATTCTGTGTGTTTTATTAAGAAACTTCAACATGGGAAAATATATTAAAAACAAAGATTCCAAGACTTACCAAGCGGGAAAGCGCCGGCAGACAAGCACAATGAACAAAACACAGAAACACACACACAGAATTACTAGCTTTCGCAACCAATGGTTGCTTCTTCAGGAAAGAGGGAAGGAGAGGGAAAGACGAAAGGACGTGGGTTTTAAGGGAGAGGGTAAAAAGTCATTCCAATCCCGGGAGCGGAAAGACTTCCCTTAGGGAGAGGGTAAGGAGTCATTACCTAAGGGAAGTCTTTCCGCTCCCGGGATTGGAATGACTTCTGTCTGCTGGCACTTGGTAAGTCTTGGAATCTTTGTTTTTAATATATATATATATAAGACTTATCAAACCCCAAAAGTGCCCCACTTGTGACAGGATACTTCCCGGGACTGGATCAGACTCTGAATGTGGCTCTCCAGCAGGGATACGACTTCCTAAAATCCTGCCCCGAAATGAGATCCATCCTTCATGAAATCCTCCCCACTCCACTAAGAGCGTCTTTCCACCATCCACCTAACCTTCGTAACCTCTTGGTTCATCCCTATGAAATCCCCAAACCACCTTCCCTACCCTCTGGCTCCTACCCTTGTAACCGCCCTCGGTGTAAAACCTGTCCTATGCACCCTTCCACCACCACCTACTCCAGTCCTGTAACCCGGAAGGTGTACACGATCAAAGGCAGACCCACGTGTGAAAGCACCCACGTGATTTACCAACTGACCTGCCTACGCTGTGACGCTTTCTATGTGGGAATGACCAGTAACAAACTGTCCATTCGCATGAATGGACACAAGCAGACAGTGTTTGTTGGTAATGAGGATCACCCTGTGGCTAAATATGCCTTGGTGCACGGCCAGCACATCTTGGCACAGTGTTACACCGTCCGGGTTATCTGGATACTTCCCACCAACACCAACCTATCCGAACTCCGAAGATGGGAACTTGCCCTTCAATATATCCTCTCTTCTCGCTATCCACTAGGCCTCAATCTCCGCTAATTTCAAGCTGCCGCCACTCATACCTCACCTGTCATTCAACATCATCTTTTCCTCTGCATTTCCGCCTCGACTGACATCTCTGCCCAAGCTCTTTGCCTTTAAATATGTCTGCTTGTGTCTGTGTATGTGTGGATGGATATGTGTGTGTGTGTGTGTGTGTGTGTGTGTGTGTGTGTGTGTGTGTGTGTGTGTGTGTGTGTGTGCGAGTGTGTACCTGTCCTTTTTTCCCCCTGGGGTGGGTCTTTGCACTCCCAGGATTGGAGTGGCTCCTTGCCCTCTCCCTTAGGACCCGCATACTTTCGTCTTTCCCTCTCCTTTCCTCTTTCCTGGGGGGGCAGCCGTTGGTTGCGAGGGCTGGAAATTTTGTGTGTGTGTATGTTTGTTGTTTTGTTGTGCCTGTCTACCGGCGCTTTCTCGCTTATATATATTAAAAACAAAGATTCCAAGACTTACCAAGTGGGAAGGCGCCGGTGGACAGGGGCAATAGAATGGCACACACACAGGGTTTCTAGCTTTTGCGGCCGGTGGTTGCTTCATCAGGGGGGGGGGGGGGGGGGGGGGCAGTGGGGAGGTGGAGGGATGGTGGGATGTGGGTTTTGGGGGGGAGGGTGGGGAGTCGTTTAGGTCCCGGGGGCGGGGGGACTTGCCTCGGGGGGAGGAAGGGATGGGTGTATGCTCACGCGCGCGCACACACACACACACACACACACACACACACACACACACACACACACACACATATCCGTCCATGCGTGTGCAGACACAGGCAGACAAATATGTCTGCTTGTGTGTGTGTGTGTGTGTGTGTGTGTGTGTGTGTGGGCGCGCGCGCGAGTATATACCTATCCTTTTCTCCCCCTGAGGTAAGTCTTTCCGCTCCCAGGACTGGAATGACTCCTTACCCTCTCCCTTAAAACCCACACACTTTCATCTTTCCTTTTCCTTCCCTCTTTCCTGACAAAGCAACTGCCGGTTGCGAAAGCTAGAAATTTTGTGTGTGTGTTTGTTTGTTATTTTATTGTGCCTGTCTACTGGCACTTTCCCGCGGAAAAGTGCAGGTATACAGGCACAATAAAAAAACAAACAAACACACACACATAATTTCGAGCTTTCACAACCCATGGTTGCTTTGTCAGGAAAGAGGGAAGGAGAGGGAAAGACGAAAGGATGTGGGTTTTAAGGGAGAGGGTAAGGAGTCATTCCATTCCCAGAAGCGGAAAGACTTAGCTTAGGGAAAAAAAGGACAGGTATACACTCGCGCGCGCGCGCACACACACACACACATATCCATCGGCACATACACAGACACAAGCAGACATTTGTAATCCATCTGCTACAGAAATTTACAAGGTATTTCAACATGTGTCTTTTAAAGCTCTGTGCTTTTGTTTAAAAATGTGCAGTTGTAGTTATCTAAACAGTACAATCAATGACATTGTGGTCAACTTGTCTGCATGGAAATAGCATGAAATAACATAGGACACACTGATAGAAGTATGGAATGTGTCTTACAATGCCACATTCATCACTTTAGATGATTGTTTGTCCATAAAATATATCTGCATATATGGGATGGTGCAACAGATAATGCACAGCAAGAAGCAGGTGCATGTGGAACCTCGTGGGAGTGTCAGGTACTCATGCTCTAGTATTGTTAAGTAACCTTATGCTTGTATTTGAGAACAACATACCATTTTTGTAGAAAAAACTTTTTCCCTTGCACAAGTTTGCTCCTATAGTCTTTTGTGCTTGTAACCACTTCCATGTTCTTGAATCTTAACATATCTCTTTTAGTTCTTTTATTGTGACTTTATAGTTTTTATGTTAACGACTTATAAACCAACTTCCTTCACCTATTTATTTCTCAGTGGCATCATCTACATGGGGTTCCCCGTGGACTCAAGTCAACTGTTTTATTATTATTAGCTAGTGGCTAATGGTGCTCCCAATTTATTGGATTTGTTCTGAGTAGTGGGAATTCTTTTTGAGGAAGTTTCTGAAGTTGTGTGATTATTAGTTAAATGGTAGCCCAAGACTACAAACAGACCATTTCACTACCAATAAAACAAACATAATTTTCCTACATGGGACATTTAGTAGGCATCTTACAGTCTCAGAACAAAAATGTTACCATAAAATACCAACATACCAGAATGACACAAGCAAAAAAGTTGAACATTGCAGCAACTCAGGGGGTCTCAGAAATAGATTCAAATTGTGGCATGTAATGAGGCAGTCACGAAACATCTTTTTTTTTCAAGGCTTGTATCTCTGAAAACTTTACAGTAGATGTACTCTTTTTTTCTGCAGAACATATGATTCAATGTGAGGAGGAAATGATAAACCAAAAATATACAGATTTTTTCCTGTCTATGGTTCATCCATCTCTTTATTACAAAGTGTACTGTACTATGTTTTTTTCAGTGAACAAAAGCCAACAAATGAAAACTGAATTCAAAGTTTATTGAAAGGATATAGTGTATCATATAAGATCATTATATGCTAATCACCAGATTTATGAAGCCTCTTCTAGATGGTTACATTTACTAGCTATTTTTTATGTCAATGAAATTTTAAATAATCTTATGTGGTGTCAAAACTTACTAAGCAGTAAGCTACTAACCTGACGCGAGTGCCTCCAGGTTCCATACGTGTGCAGTTTGTCAGGCCCAGAATACCACTATTATTATTGCCTTGTGCAACCAAAACAACTTGGTGTTTGCCTTTCTGCATTAAGGACTTAAGTTGTGGCACCCAAGTGCAGTCATTTCCACTTACATTCACAAATTGAACATCTGTTCGTGGATTGCCCTTCTGATGAATAACACATAAAATGTTGTGACTAGTAAACAGTACAAGATGGGTAAAAATAAACCATAGTTATAGTAAGAGTATTGATATTACTTAACAAATAAATAAATAAAAATGATTTACCTTTTTCACTACGATCAGATGATCATTTCCACCAGGTATTGCATAATTCATTACAACAGTTATAGATTGCTCTAGATCTCTCAAATCACCATTTAATGTTTCTTTGGAGATAATGAAGCCATTGTCAGCAAGTGCAGCAAGAGCATCTTTCAGATGTTGGGAATTTCTTCCAAATATTAAACCTGTGCCCAGGACCATCAAGCAATCATTTTCCTCTTTGAGGCTACGTTTTTCAAACTGTACACCTTCTGGTGGATCTGATGGGGGTTCATCAAGAACTGTCAGATTGGCCTAGATTCAAAATAGAATCATGGTTATATTAGTAAACATAATATTAGTCAGTAGATAATTTCAGATTACAGTCTCGTTAAATTCTACATCATAAAAGAACAATTTAATTTAAACATCATTATTGTTGCTATAGTACCTTATGAAACAGGTCCTGTGGTTGTGTGTGTGTGTGTGTGTGTGTGTGTGTGTGTGTGTGTGTGTGTGTGTGAATAGGTAAACAGCGGCAGGGAGGGAGAGATTGAGAGGGATAGGGAAAGGGTGGGAGGGAGGAAGGGAGAGGGATAAGGAAAGGGTGGGAGGGAGGAAGGAAAGAAGGGAGGTGGAGGGAGAGTGAAACACGGAGAGAGGGGGGGGGAGGGAGGGAGAGAGATGCAGAAGTGAGAGAGCAGGAGAGAGGGAGACTAATGTTCTGTAAAGCTTTGTAAAACAAGAAGAAAAGGAGTGAAAAAGTCATAAAGCAATAATATCAATTCTTTCAACAAACTGGGTGACAAACTTAACAAAAATAAGAGCAATTACAAAACGGATATCAATAACAAAAATTTCAGACAAGTATGTGAAACATTAATGTTTTATTTTGAATAGTTTACTGAGATGCTGCAATGTTCAACTTTTTGGCTTGTGTCATTCTTGATGTCTGGCCAGTAATCACAAATACTACAGTTATGTATTACTTTTGTTTACACCCTCGAAAGAGTAACTGTCATCTCATTGTATGATGTTTTCTGGATTTGTGGATAATTGCAATCAGGTAGGTTATATTTCATTACTAAACCTTAAATTCACATTCAATGATTAGCATAACTCAGTTGTGGTAAGGTAATTTATGTAATGATAACAAAGACCATGTCCACATGTCTGACAGTTCATCTATAGAATTAAAATGATCTAGACTACCCTTCTGCACTGAGTAGGACCACAAAACACATGGTACAAATTACTTAAAGAGTCCCATCCATAGCCATATATAATATAAATCAAAGACTAAGAAATACATGTGTGATATCAAAACAGGAAATGCTTGAGTCATTACTTTTCAAAATCTGAAAATTTTTTGATGAAAACACTCATTTATGACTGTAGATGTATAAATATTATGCTCTTACATAGAGATTGAAGAGCAGTATACTGTAAGACTAAATGTGCCTGCCAGAATTACATGTTGTAATGTATGAGCAGCACAATTGCTAGATAATAAGTTTTTGTGCTTAATATCATTTATTTCAGAAGAAAAGAGGACACAATTTATAAACTACAAGAGACAATGAGATGATTCCAGACATGCAGCAAATGTTACACATCAAGAAGTTTCATGGTCCTTATATCTCAGTCAGACACTCAGCTAATTCATGGCAATAGGTTGCAATGCAATATGTCACAGCCTAAAACCATACAACTGAAAATATTTACACAACAATAGGCAAAATTCAAAAACCTCCAAGAGAAGTCAAAACCAGAAACAAAAAGCTACTGAGCTACGAAGCTCACTAAAAATGTGAGTGAGGGGAAACTTCTGTTGAAAAATGAAATTTTACACCCACACCTTAGCAATAAATCAGGAAAAAAAATAATTTTTAAGTTTATTGCAATTACACTGTTGTTTTTTTGAGGAAAAAGTAATGAACGGTTTTATTTGTTTAAAGAATATTAGAACATAAGTCTTAAATCAAGCAACAGTTGAACATGAATGCTAGCAAGAATGATCAGCTATGGTAAAGGCTCACATTAAAAAAAAAGAAAAGGCAATCAAAGATATTTACTACTGTTCATATTATCATGCTTCCTTTTTATGGTTTTATCTCCCAACAGAGAGCGTTTTATTTACTCAAGTCTGAGATTCAGTTTTATCTACTTTACAGTGCAGTATGTCAAGCACCAGGGCATGATTATTAGATTCCAATGACATATAAACAGGAATATTTTGTACCTGTATGACAGGAAGATCTGCAAGAATATTTCCAATTTCAGTTGACAAAAATTCATTGCAGTTATCCTCAGGCAGTTCAACAGCCTTCACCTTCATCACCGCTGGATTGTTCTCCAAGGCCACATGGACACTGACCTAAACACATAAGCTTGTCAACACACTAATGTGGTTTCTGTAGTAGATATGAATTAAATGATTTCTCCATTAAACATGTGAGTGAAAGCACCTTACAATAGGTAACATTCTCCTCAAGCTAGATACACAATACATTATTTTTTGATAAGTGATCATAAATACTGATTAATAAAATTCTTTTCCGACCTATTATGCCATCAGACCACGGCATAATAGCCCGGAAAAGAATTTTATTAATCATGACAGTTCCGGCCGTGAAAGTTTACATTTTACGATCATAAATACTACCATACTCTGCTCTTAACTAAATTTTGCCATGTTTCTAAGCCAATGTGACTTCTTCAAAACTTAACATTGTCCATATTAACAGTGTGTTGGCAAAGATAGCACATTTTATTTATATTCTTGAGTTCTACTTGTCTCTTGGCTCTGAGTGTCATAAATGTAGGCTTTCTCTAACTTGTTTCAGGACTAAACTAGTAATGAAAGAACAATTTTTGAAATGAAGCAAATTTATAGTCTACTCTGCTTCTGAAGTTTGAACATGAAGCAAAGAAAATATAGTTAAAATATAGCAGAATTTTTTATTAAGAGATTGCCTGTAAGTTCAATTTAGATAGGCAGACAAAGCACTGAATGGAACTGAAATCAAACAGTGAAGTTAAGATTTCTTCACTGCGCTTTAAACTAAGTTTGTAGAAATTGAATAAACAGCTTATAATGATATGTGAAATATATTTCTCATTACTTTCATTTCATGGTTTTCAACATTTCAAACCATCCAATCTCTGTTTCTTATGAAGGAAATATGAAACCAGAGATCTGATGTAAGAAAGCCATGAATCTGAAACAATTATCGGTGAAAATTTATACCAAATGTGACCTCCAGATATAATTGGTCTGACTCCATTACAGTTTACAATGACACCAGCGACCTTCCTGAGAGCTAAAAGATTTAAGCAGAAACACTTTTAAAGAAATTAAGAAATTGCAAAACGTAACTGTTCTACCGAGTGAGCTAATGCAGTGTGGTTAGCACACTGGACTCGCATTCAGGAGAAAAATGGTTCAAACCCACGTCCAGCCATTCTGATTTAGATTTTCTGTGATTTCCTAAATCACTTCAGGCAAATACAAGGATGGTCCATTTGAAAGGGCAGGGCCAACTTCCTTTCCCATCCTTCCCTTATCCAATGGGACCAATAACCTTGCTGTTTGCTCCCCTCCCCCAAATCAACCAACCAAACAATAACTACATTGTTGTTCAATACTACTGGTATTTATAGATACTGTTGTACAATTATAATTATTCTTAGAATCACAAGTTTATGGCACATTTGTTTTGAGAAACTGAGAGCTGTTCAGTAAAATTTTATAGACAGAAAATAATAATAATAATAATAATAATAATAAAAGTCTGTTAAGTTCATAGCATCACATATATTTTCCCAAAACTTCTTTCAACTGAAATGAAGTCAAGCACAATATTAAATACATACCCGCAGAAGTTCTTTGAGACTCAGGTTGCTCTGCCCTTGGTAAGGAACAAATCCATGATATTCGAGTACAGGTTCTGTTGTTATACGGCGCTTTGGGACTGGACTGGCAAACAGACCAAATATTTCTAAGCCACCTGATCTTACTAACCTTAGCTCTCTCCAGCAGTAAATAGGTAAAGCTGAAATATTAATAAGAAAATATGTGTGAACACATTGTTTAATTAGAGTGTTCATGTTCTTTTTATTATTTTTCATTTACATAATATCTCCTACTTTCATGACAAAAATGTAAGTAAATGTAGATTGATATTTTTAACTGCACCCTGGTACGTAAACAATTTATTTACAGTTTCATTTATTTATCTTCAAGTACACATCATGCTACAGAGGAAGGTCTTATAAAGTAAGAAGTAAAATGCAAGATGAAGATGTTGACCATGTTCTGTTAAGAGGAATCAATGCCTTAAAATAAACAGCTTTCGTATTACACACTGTACTCAAGGTAAGCCTAAAGTACTTGTAAAAGAACAGTGTTGTCTGCCGTGCCAGTAATTGTAGGGAATGATATCCTCATAACAAAAATAAGTGGGCCCAAAGTATGTCTAAAGTGAATAGAAGGTTACCAGTATACAGACCTTCACCTTTCATGTGAAAAGCTGCTGTTTTTCCCTAAATGACTTCAAACTCTTCTTTTCAAAGTATGTCATAGAGTATTTCACATATTTTTGAACAGTAATTACATGCCTGATCAATACTTTAAGACTGTTAGGCTGCCCTGTATTCATTTAATAAACACAGCTGCTTTCTTTTAAACAAGTTCATGTGATCAAACATATGTCATATGTTACTAAATACACTTGATGGTGGTGTAAGATTTCCCAACTTGTTACATAAAGGCCCACATGAGTTTCATGATTTCCTACATTTTTCAGTTGCAGGATAATTAACAATTATTATTGTATCACCAACACAAAAAGGCATTTTTGATTCATGTATAACAGTTTAGGACAAGAGCATAAAAATGAAGTTGCCATATTATGGAAGCTCGCTGAATATTTAATGTTACAGTATTCCACTCAGATGCTAGCTCGTTTACTGTTATACAATTCTAAGAAACAATCTTCTGAATATTCTGCTCATAATTTCATATTTTTGTAAGCTACTTAGGAATATGCAAGCTGTATATATGGACGGGAGGGGGGCTGGATTTTTCTAGGTGAAAATAAACTTTTCCTGGGTGAAAATCACTTGAGAAGTGATAATGTACTTGTCCAACAGAGCTCTTAAATGTACCAATCCTTTGGAAGGTAAAGGTTTTATAAACCATTGTACAACTACCTGGTACTTTAGGAAATGACATCCAGCAAAAAAGCAACACATTTTAGAAAGATATTTGATGTGTGGCTACATGTACACTACATATTTTCGTATTACTGAAGTATAAATACAAATTCCACCAAATACAGCATGGTAGCTTCTGAAGCTCTGAAATCGAGACTGTGATGCACTTTTGTCAGTCAATTGTTGCTCATGTTAGTTGATCCCACAAGACAATGACTGCAGATATTCAGAGGATAGGATGCTTGATGCAGACAGCCAATAGCACCATGACTGTTCAGTAGAACCAACACACAAATATGAACAGTTAATGGTTTAAATTAATATACATACAGCATAGCTGCAAGAGAACGTAAGCTTCCACATATAACACTTGTATTTTTTTTCAGCATGTGTTACCCATTTAAGCATATCAAACACAAATTTTAAATAATGGCATTTATGCCTGGTCTTCCGGGCCCAAAATTTTTCTACATGGCTGTTCCACAAAGTGTTAAGTTTTGAATGAGATTAAAATGCTCTATGATTTAAGAAATTCGTTGCATATTCTCAATGTAACATAATTAATCTTGGTAAAAGGAAATTTACCTTGAAAGTAACAGTTCCCAAGCAACTGTATACAAGATTTTCTCATAACCTGTTAGAAATGTAAACAGTTGTGACATTGTGCTCACCAAAAACAGTTTCTTGTTACAAAGTATTGCATAGTCTTTTTCTTAAAGCCTTTGACATAGTTTGTTGTTGGCAGAAGCTTGAGTGTGCAAGCTCGAGTGTGCACTGTGTTTGTTTTGTTTTTGTAAATGGTCCATTTACTTCACAACTGAAGTCTTTTTTTGGTGTTATTCCTTCATTTATGTTTTATTGCTGCAGTATTATTCTACAATAGTGGGTTAAAGTAAAATTCTTTGTTAGAGTAGAAGCTCTTACCAGGAAAAATTAGAAAAACTGAAATGAAAGCTAAAACACTGAAAAATTCCTCTAATTCTAAAAAAGTAAAAAAATTCCCGCATTTTTCCCAAATTTTGTTGGTGTCTCAGGGCATACACACCCTAAATATACCAACATCTGCACAGTCAGAAGCTATTAAGTCACAAAAAGTACTCAAAGGCAATAATGTTGTTTTCAATCTATTTTACTATATCATTTAAGAAGGGATATATTGACTGGTCACGTGAATGCCATTAATGAAACCAAACTGTGATTCTGTCAATACATTGTGCTCACAGACACATAAAACTACTCTACTGCAAATTGACTTCATTGAAAAAAATCATTAAAATATGTTTTTACTACTTTCTTGCACAAAAACCTGACTGCTGAATAATTAAGTCTGCCTGGGAAAACCCTTATGAAAAATATGAAACAAAAGTAACAGTAAATGGTGCACAAGTCTTCACTATCATACTGGGTATGTTATTATAAGCATGTTGATCCTTACTCTGCAGAGACTTCATAATATTATTAGTCCCCAGTAGATTCATCTCCTGTTGTTCCCTTAAGAAAGTAGTCTATAGAATTCAGATAACTGGTGTTTGTGCACAAAGTTTTGATTCAATTTACCAACAACACAGAAGAAATTGTGATTGAGAAATGCATTACTCTGTGATGTCAGATTCCTACTTCTCCTCCAATTTCCGTCACCTTGTGACTAAAAATTTCTTCACTTCTCTAACAGTGCTGGTAAGAGATCCAGCAGCCTTGCTGGCCAAGGTCATGTTTGGAAATCATGAAGACAAGCAGTACAAACTCTCACCATATGTGGGCAGGTCATTATCTTGCTGAAGTGTAAGCCCTGGATGGATTTGCATGAAGGGTAACAAAACAAAGCATAGAATATTGTTAATGTACTGCTGCGCTGCAATGGTGACGCAGATGACAAACACAGGGGTTGAAAAGAAATGATACTCCATACCATCATCCTGGTTGTCTGGCCATATGGTCAGTGACAGTGAGCTGTCTGCTGTCCAGGGCATCTCCAAATATGTCTTTGATGCTCATCGGGGCTTGATGTGGGACTCATCACTGAAGACAATTCCACTATAGTCAATGAGATACCAAGCCAAAAACATTTCAGGAGAAGACCTGGACAGCCACAGATTACAACCTGTCTGTCGCTCGCCATACACCCTGACAACCATAAGTGATAGTCTGGGGTACTATTTCTTTTCATTGCCAGGCCCCTTTACTTATCACTTGCAGCACCCTTACAGCAGAGCAGTATGCCAGTGACATTCTACACCCCATTTTATTGGCCTTCAGAAGCCATGAACTAGCTACTAGCATGTGAAAAGAAAAACACACAGAGATCATAGCAAGATAATGCCTACCTGCACACAACATGAATTTCTATTGCTTGTCTTCATGCTTATCAAACCTACCTTGACCACCAAGGCTGCCAGATCTCTCCCGAATTGAGAACATTTCGAGCATTATGGGCACCGTCATCCAACCAGCTTGAGATTTTGATGATCTAATGCACCACTTAGAGAGGAATTTAGCATGATTTCCCTCACAATGGAATCTAACAATTCTATCAATCAACTCCAAACTCAACAGCAGCTTGCATGAAGTCCAGATGTCTTACTGACTTGTTCAATTTGTGAAACTCTTTTTCTTGACAAGTCATCCAGTTTTTCTGAAAGTGTAACCTTTTTTTGGTCTTTACATGTACAATACATCTACCAATTTCCATCTCATTCAGATACTTCCTTCATGACATATCATTTTTTGAGTGTATAATAGACTCATACACATAAAAAATGAGGAGAAAACACATGTAAAAGTTACGTACATGTGCATACTTTCAGAGCCAGTAGCTTCCACCTTCTGGCAAAATGGCTGAGTGGGAAGAAAGAGAGATGAGGGAAAAGGCTGGCAAGGTTTAGGAAATAGGAGATTTATGGAAAAGTTACCCATAACCACCCAACAGGGGAGACTTACCATGGGGTTCTGGGCAACTTTTCTGCAACTCTATACGGAATCTTGCCAGTCCTTTTCCTTTATTCCTCTTCTTTCCCCTTCAACTATTCTGCCAGAGGATGGAGTTACTAGCTCCAAAAGTTTGTGCATTTCTTTAACTTTTATATGTTTTTTCTCCTGCCACCACTTGATGAATAGGTTTTTTATCTACCCAGTTACATTACTAAGTTCCTAGATAGTATTATATCAGGGTTTTTCTTTTATAGAGCAGTCAAGACAGTTTCAAGATCCTCGAAATGTTCCTGAACTTAAAAATAGTGAATTCTGTATATTACTACTACATATAGGGGTGTCAAGTGGTGCTACCAACTAGTTGAACTGTAAGCAAGCCTAAATCTCTTTAGTAATGGCTCCCAGTAGCTGCTGTGTATGAAGCAGCAGGGGCCTAGAAAAATGCAACAATTTACAGGCTAAGACTGGTGAAGGGAGAAACATCCAGTGGTCATAGCACTTCAAGAGATCCCATTTTCAGTACATGAATGCTGAGTCAACAGGGCAACATGGGAAACAGACACAGTTGATATAATGATGCAACACGGTATGCGAATGGATAGAGTACTCATCAGAATTTTTGTACAGACTTGTGGTCAGCTGCCAAACTCCTCATCTCTTGTAGGTCACATGAGTCTCCATCTGAAAGGCCCTGAAGGTGTGGGATCTGCACTTCTACAAATACACTTGTACACTTATGAAAGATATTCATGCACTGATATTCATGATGCATGGATGCTAGTTAATTCTCTGTATATGGATGGTCAGACAAGAATGGTAACTTTTCTATTGGCCATTGGTCATTTTTCATTTGTTCATGCCACCCATAGTGGTCTCACAGTTCTAGGCGCTCAGTCCGGAACCGCGCGACTGCTACGGTCGCAGGTTCGAATCCTGCCTCGGGCATGGATGTGTGTGATGTCCTTGGGTCAGTTAGGTTTAAGTAGTTCTAAGTTCTAGGGGACTGATGACCTCAGAAGTTAAGTCCCATGGTGCTCAGAGCCATTTTTTCACTTGTTCATGATGTGAAGCCAATAAGGCAAAAAGTAGATAAAACTTGTAAAATATGCTCTCCACCTTGTACTGTACAGTATATAAATATCTTATGGATATATATATCCATTCTCATTATATTTTCAAATATTGAGTATTTTCATTGATATAGTATACATTAAAACTTGAAAATACTGGAGACAACAGAGAAAATCTAATGAATTGCTGTAGAATTCATCATAGGCTTCATCAGTCAGGGACACAAGTGTCAAAGAAAATTTCCACAAACCCTAATGGAGATGCCATATGGAAGACATCATCCATTCCAACTTGAATCAAGAAACATACAACTTTTTCCAGTAAACATCTTTCACAGTGCCATGGAAAACTAAAGGAGTTTGGGCTAACGAAGATAGGCACCTCCAAGTCTCCTCCCCATGTCCCATTTGTGAATGGAACAGGAAGAAAATTATTCTGGTGCACTACATTCCCTCCCACATTAAATCCTATGGTCCCTTGCAGAGCACACACAAGGAGATCCAGTGTACCTATTCCACTATCATGGTACCCAAAAAGAACATGAAGTGTATATAGCCTGACACTGAAGACTATTTTTTCCATTGTATTATCGATAGTAACCAGCAAGTGCATTTTCAACAGTGCAGCCATGATTAATGATATAATATTTTCTACTTGTAGCCAACACACAATGATGACTGAAAAGCTATTCGCTAACATACTGTAGATATTCGAAAAGCCTACACTAGAGTTCAAAATATAGATTGATCTTTACTGGTTCAGTTACACAATCATACACCAATATCCAGGAACCAAATATGGGTTTTATGGGATACTCTAAAAGACCTCTGAGCACCCTATACTCATTTGTGAAACACACAAGCAATGATTCATTGATTAGATAAATACTAGTTTTAAAAATGAAATCAGTCAACAGTGTATGTTTGTAATCTTTGCAGACTGTCTACATGATATTCAACATTTCCCTCAGTAGTATCCCTTTTGTTCACAGGCTTAGAATGAGGAAAAATCTTAGAATGTATATGAGTGTACATATATAATATAGGACTGAATAATGATGGAAATTAAGTTTTATAGTTTCAGTTCTCAGATAGTTAACATGTAACAGTAGACACCATTTAATTTTTCTCAATATATGCAAAATTATGAGATACAAGAGCTGTGACTGGGTAGAGACCATAGGGCTACAAAATCATAAATAATTGGATGCATCAACCGTGGAGTTTCTATACAGTTCACAAGAGTTGCAAATTATATAAATGGAGAAACTAGCAACAGATACCTCCATCTTCATCACA
Source organism: Schistocerca gregaria (assembly GCF_023897955.1). Classification (NCBI taxonomy): domain Eukaryota; kingdom Metazoa; phylum Arthropoda; class Insecta; order Orthoptera; family Acrididae; genus Schistocerca; species Schistocerca gregaria. The sequence goes on along the minus strand of NC_064927.1, from coordinate 169,174,269 downwards.
ATTGGCAGCAAGTTCTGTATGCTTCGTGAAGTCAGCCACAATTCTCTTTATTTGTACTGGGACATACAGGTTGCGAGTGTCCTGCTGGAAGATGTTTATTTGCAGCATGTTGTCCATATATGCAACCCAGTTCTTCTCCCACGCAATGCGACCAACAGAAGCTTTACATATAAAACATATTCTCTTATTTTCTATTCATGTAAGTAAGAACAGAGTGTTACACAAAACATTGTTTTGTTATACATAACATGAGAACAAAGTTGCTAACTGCAGCATTTAATATTATTAAATGTGAATGGACAAGCACTTGTTGTGATTATAGAACTATTAAGAATATTTGTAAATCAACAAACACACTTTGTGATTATGAATGTATGTATTGAACTGCCAATTAATTTCTTGGATAATATTTCTTTCTGTAGATTGTATCCAAAAATATACTTTAAATAATGAAAAATAATGACCAGTGTCAAAGGAAATCTGCTTTTTAGACAAACAAGAAGAAAAGTAAAATTAAATTTTATTGATATGGTGACAACATTAAAACTATCAAAATAAGATGAAGGTATAAAAGGTATAGAAAGTCACAAGATTAAGTACGTGATGAAATACACTCCTGGAAATGGAAAAAAGAACACATTGACACCGGTGTGTCAGACCCACCATACTTGCTCTGGACACTGCGAGAGGGCTGTACAAGCAATGATCACGCGCACGGCACAGCGGACACAGCAGGAACCGCGGTGTTGGCCGTCGAATGGCGCTAGCTGCGCAGCATTTGTGCACCGCCACCGTCAGTGTCAGCCAGTTTGCCGTGGCATACGGAGCCCCATCGCAGTTTTTAACACTGGTAGCATGCCACGACAGTGTGGACGTGAACCGTATGTGCAGTTGACGGACTTTGAGAGAGGTCTTATAGTGGGCATGCGGGAGGCCGGGTGGACGTACTGCCGAATTGCTCAACACGTGGGGCGTGAGGTCTCCACAGTACATCGATGTTGTCGCCAGTGGTCGGCGGAAGGTGCATGTGCCTGTCGACCTGGGACCGGACCGCAGCGACGCACGGATGCACGCCAAGACCGTAGGATCCTACGCAGTGCCGTAGGGGACCGCACCGCCACTTCCCAGCAAATTAGGGACACTGTTGCTCCTGGGGTATCGGCGAGGACCATTCGCAACCATCTCCATGAATCTGGGCTACGGTCCCGCACACCGTTAGGCCGTCTTCCGCTCATGCCCCAACATCGTGCAGCCCGCCTCCAGTGGTATCGCGACAGGCGTGAATGGAGGGACGAATGGAGACGTGTCGTCTTCAGCGATGAGAGTCGCTTCTGCCTTGGTGCCAATGATGGTCCTATGCGTGTTTGGTGCCGTGCAGGTGAGCGCCACAAGCAGGACTGCATACAACCGAGGCACACAGGGCCAACACCCAGCATCATGGTGTGGGGAGCGATCTCCTACACTGGCCGTACACCTCTGGTGATCATCGAGGGGACACTGAATAGTGCACGGTACATCCAAACCGTCATCGAACCCATCGTTCTACCATTCCTAGACCGGCAAGGGAACTTGCTGTTCCAACAGGATAATGCACGTCCGCATGTATCCCGTGCCACCCAACGTGCTCTAGAAGGTGTAAGTCAACTACCCTGGCCAGCAAGATCTCCGGATCTGTCCCCCATTGAGCATGTTTGGCATTGGATGAAGCGTCGTCTCACACGGTCTGCACGTCCAGCACGAACGCTGGTCCAACTGAGGCGCCAGGTGGAAATGGCATGGCAAGCCGTTCCACAGGACTACATCCAGCATCTCTACGATCGTCTCCATGGGAGAATAGCAGCCTGCATTGCTGTGAAAGGTGGATATACACTGTACTAGTGCTGACATTGTGCATGCTCTGTTGCCTGTGTCTATGTGCCTGTGGTTCTGTCAGTGTGATCATGTGATGTATCTGACCCCAGGAATGTGTCAATAAAGTTTCCCCTTCCTGGGACAATGAATTCACGGTGTTCTTATTTCAATTTCCAGGAGTGTATATACCTGCATGAACATTCTACAGTTCTGCATTTAAATAGTGGAAGAGAAGACAGGTTCTGTGTTTTTCATAAGGCATCATTGTACACTTAATTTATCCCCAAAGGATGATAACTTTCGTCATTAAATATAAAAGTGTATATTTTCCTGTTTGAGATATAACAGATGATGTTGCAGAATTGAAAGAATAAAGTGTGAAGTGCTCTGCTGATCAGACTGTGATTACAAATATCATAATGAAACTAGTAAAGGAACAGCAATCCTACACCACACTCCCTGTGATTCCTTTGCCTTGTATTCATCTTTGGTGATGAAAACTCTTTCACTTGTTCTGACTCTTTGAGTAACATTGGATTCATCATAGTGAAACATCTCCATGATATGACCCTGACATACAACACCCAGATTCGATAATAATTTTAGAAAGTCTATCAACTTTTGTGGTCATATGGAGACTGAGCTTGGGTGCCTCCCATGGCATGATGCTCACATCTGCTATATTTGCTGCCGAACTTAATGATTCTCAGCAATAATGTGAGTGGTTGCTGCTTTCAGTATCAAATTACTTCCAAGCATCAAACTAATGTGTAGCTAACGAGGTTATCTTTGTTTCAGAAATGCTTCTGCAAATGCACAATCATTGTCTGTGCCTTGTTAATATTAACAGATTGAAAAATATTTGTAGGTTATGCGGCAGTGGATAAGTCATGTCTTCCTTCATCTTATTCAATTTGACCTGTTTATCGACTTCATATTAACTGATCTGTTTATTCATTTGAGAACCGTATACCTAAAGTAATGTTGTCTAGTTACATATACAAAATATATGTGCTCTGCACACCAGAATAATACACATAATGTTACCATAACACTGAACAAGATTTTAAATATGGAGTATTTTTGTGACTGTGGTAGCCATTCTTACACACAAATTAGAGCAGCAACTGGTATTTTCAATAGGTACATTCACTGCAATTTTGGAAACTATGTTGCCATCTCTTTCTTTGAAAGTGAGAACCTCGTTATATATATATATATATAAAAATGTAATAGAACCTTTTAGAAAAGAGAAGGTACAAAAAATAAAATAAAATAAAAATAAATAATTATTAGAAGTAGCAGGACAAGAACAAGCACATCAGCTATACTTCTTGCCATAACATGTCATCTTAAACATTATGCCACTGTGGACACTTGCAGTTTGTGAGTCTGTCTCCCACCTTGAAGACTCCTACTGCTATTATGTTTTTATCTTATATTTAATTATAACAAATCATACGAATAATAATGCATATTTGAGAGATTCTCAATATCTGAAGTATAATATATTCAGAAGAGATTGCAGTTTGAAACCTAGCTAATATGAGATTCAACTAAATAGGCATAATCAAATATGACTTCTCTCACTTCTCTTAAGGGAAATTCCCCATTGCACTCTTCTCAGAATTAGTGGTCAAATGGACCAGTGGATAGCGTGTCAAAAACTGAACACAAATCAAGCATGAAAACAAGAAGAAAGTGTACTGAATTCTGAAAAAAGAAGCAAATAAGAAACAGTGAATGGTCCGAGTTCAAGATATGCAACATTGACAAATTGCAAGAAGCACATCATCATGGTTGTGTTGTCACAGTGTTGGACTGCAAAGCAGGCAAGCCATGTTCAAATTTACTATGTGATCCCCCTCGAATGCATGACTGCAGCCTCAGGCAACTGAAACCACACTGTGAGCAGCAGCACCAGTGCATGATGGAAGTGGTGACTGTGGGCAGGGGGGGGGGGGGGGGGGAGGGGGAGGAGTGGTAAGGAGAAGGCTGGGATGGGAATGGGGAGGGATAGTATGGTGGTGGACAGTGAGGGACTGCAGGTCAGACAATGGGTAGAGCAGAGGTGGAGGGGGGGGGGGGGGGGGGGGAGTAGCTGAAAAAGGAGACAAATAAAAACACTGGATGTGGTGGTGGTGGAATGACGGCTGTGTAATGCTGGAATGGGATCAGGAAAGGGCCTGGATGGGTAAGAACAGTGACTAACAAAGGTTGAGGCCAGGAGGGTTATGGAAACATAGGATCCATTGCAAGGAAAGTTCACACCAGCACAATTCAGAAAAGTTGGTGTTGGTGGGAAGAATCCATATGGCACAGGCAGTGAAGCAGTAATTGAAATGAAGGACGTTATGTTTGGCAATGTGTTCAGCAACACAGTGGTCCACTTATTTCTTGGCTACAGTTTGTCAGTGGCCATTCACGTGGACAACAGCTTGTTTGTAATCATGTCAACATAGAATGCAGCACAGTGATTGCAGCTTAGCTTGCAGACCACATGACTGGTTTCACACGTAGCCCTGCCTTTGATGGGACAGGTGATGTTAGTGACTGGACTGGAGCAGGTGGTGGTGGGAGGAAGTATGGGACAGGTCTTGATTTCTAGGTCTATTACAGGGGTATGAGCCAGAGGTAAGTGATTGGGAGCAGGGGTTTTGTAAGTATGGATGAGTATAATGCGTAGGTTTGGTGGATGACAAAATACCACTGAGGGAGGGGTGTGAAAGATAGTGGGCAAAATATTTCTAATTTCAGGGCACAACAAGAGGTAATCAAAACCCTTGCAGAGAATGTAATTCAGTTGCTCCAATCTTGGATGGAACTGAGTTACGAGGGGAATGCTCTTTTGTAGCTGGACTGTGGGACTTTAGGAGGTGTTCGGAGGCTGGAAAGATAAGGCACAGGAGATTTGTTTTTGTACAAGGTTATAAGGATAATTACAATCAGGGAAGGCTTCAGCGAGACCCACAGTACACTTCGAGATGGACTGCTCATCACTGCAGATGCAACAACCATGGGTGGCTAGGCTGTACAGAAGGGACTTCTTGGTATAGAATGGGTGGCAGCTGTGAAAGTGGAGGTATTGCTGGTGGTTAGTAGGTGTGATATGGATTGAGGAACTGACATAGCCATCTTTGAGCTGGAGGTCAATATCTAGAAAGGTGGCTTGTTGGGTTGAGTAGGACCGGGTGAAACAAATGGGAGAAAAGTTGTTGAGATTCTGGAGGAATATGAATAGGGTGTCCTCACCTTTGATCCAGATAGCAGATGTCAGCAATGAATCTGAACCAGGTGAGGGGTTTTGGTTTCTCAGTTTTTAGGAAAGGATTCCTCTAGATGGCCATTAAATAGGTTGGCATAGGATGGTGCCATGTGGGTGACCATAACTGTATCCTGGATTTGTTTGTAGGTAATGCCTTCAAAGGAGAAGTAATTGTGGGTGAGCATATAGTTGGTTATGGTGACTAGGAAGGAGGTTATGGTTTGAAATCTGTCAGACATTGGGAAAGGTAGTGTTCAATAGTGGTAAGACCATGGGCATTAGGAATGTTAGTGTACAGGGAGGTGGTACTAATAATAATGAGCAGGGCACCCTGTGATTAAGGGACAGGAACTGTGGAGAATCAGTGGAGGAAATGGTTGGTATCTTTTATATAGGAGGGTAGGTTCTGGGTTATAGTATGAAGATGTTGGTATACGAGAGCAGTGATTCTCTCAGTAGAGGCACAGTAACCAGCCACAATGAGGTGTCCTGGGTGGTTAGATTTACGGACTTTAGGGTGCATGTAGATGGTAGGAGTGCAAGGAGTGGTAGAGGTGAGTAGAGAGATTGACTTCAGGGAGAAGTTCTGGGATGGGCCTGAGGATTTGAATAGTTACTGGAGATCCTGCTGCATTACTGGAATGGGGTCACTGTGGAATGGGATGTATATGGAAAGGAGTCCTTCCGCCAGGTAATTCTTGCGGTTAAAAACAACAGTGGTAGAGCCTTTGACTGCAGGTAGGATATAAGGTCGAGATCAGATTTTAGATGGTGGACTGTGGTTCTTTCAGCAGATGTAAGGTTAGTTTGCATTTGAGGGATTTGGGGAATGATAGTGAGCAAGGTAAGAGGTTAAGAAATTCTGGAAAATTAACTGGTGGTTTGGGAGCAGTGTGGTGGATCACCATTGGACGGAGGAGTGAACTTAGTTAGGGAAGATTCCATATTGGTCTTTGGTTGAGTCTGATTGGTAGGGTTGGAGGCGAAAAAGTGTTTCCACTATAGCGACCGGGAGAAGGAGAGAAGGTCTTTAACAAGTCCTGGATGAATGAATTTGGGAGAGGGGCAAAAGGTGAGGCCTTTGGAAAGGACTGATGTTTCTGTGGGGTTAAGACTTATGGAGGAAAGGTTTGTGACTGTGTTGCAGGTCTGTTTAGGTTCTGGATTCTGTGTGGTGGAGGTGGGAGGGAGTTTTGGAGGGTGGAGTAAGTGTAGTAGGTCTGCGAGACAGGGTCTGTCAGCTATGAGGGGACGTGGGGGAAGTTTGGAGGTTGTAGAGGTGGCGGACAGTGGTACTCCAAGGCAGGAGTAGGAAGTGAGTAGGACGGACAGATTCTGAGGTGGCATTGTGAATGTTGCTCAAGTTCCTGTAGGGCAAGAGTTTCAATGTGTGTTATGGGTTCCAGGACTTTAGGATAGCATAGCAGGAGAATTTTGTGAATGGAGTGAAGGTACTGCAAAGAGGTTTGGGCTTGATTGATATGGTTTTGCAGGACTATGCTGGTGAGGGCTAAGGACTGGCAGAATCCGAACAGGTGGAGGTAATTGTGGAATGATGGGTGGTAGCCAGAGATGGGTAATTTGATGGTAAGGCCATTAGGGGAGGATTCCATGATCCAAGCAACAATGCAGGAACAGTATGTGGGACTGGGATCTGGTTAGGGATAAGGAAACTTTTCTGTTATGACGCAGATGGAAGAAATAAGATTACATGATGGTGGAAAAATGTGGAAAATTCTACATCTACATCTACATCTACATCCATACTCCTCATGCCACCTGACGGTGTGTAGCGGAGGGTACCCTGAGTACCTCTATCGGTTCTCCCTTCTATTCCAGTCTCGTATTGTTCGTGGAAAGAAGGATTGTCGGTATGTTTCTGTGTGGGCGCTAATCTCTCTGATTTTATCCTCATGGTCTCTTCGCGAGATATACGTAGGAGGGAGCAATATACTGCTTGACTCTTCGGTGAAGGTATGTTCTCGAAACTTTAACAGCAGTCCGTACCAAGCTACTGAGCGTCTCTCCTGCAGAGTCTTCCACTGGAGTTTATCTATCATCTCCGTAACACTTTCGCGATTACTAAATGATACTGTACCGAAGCGCGCTGCTCTCCATTGGATCTTCTCTATCTCTTCTATCAACCCTATCTGGTACGGATCCCACACTGTTGAGCAGTATTCAAGCACTGGGCGAACAAGCGTACTGTAACCTACTTCCTTTGTTGTCGGATTGCATTTCCTTAGGATTCTTCCAATGAATCTCAGTCTGGCATCTGCTTTACCAACGATCAACTTAATATGATCATTCCATTTTAAATCACTCCGAATGCGTACTCCCACATAATTTATGGAATTAACTGCTTCCAGTTGCTGACCTGCTATTTTGTAGCTATATGATAAGGGATCTATCTTTCAAGTATTCGCAGCACATTACACTTGTCTACATTGAGATTCAATTGCCATTCCCTGCACCATGCGTCAATTCGCTGCAGATCCTCCTGCATTTCAGTACAATTTTTCATTGTTGCAACCTCTCGATACACCACAGCATCATCTGCAAAAAGCCTCAGTGAACTTCCGATGTAATCCACCAGGTCATTTATGTATATTGTGAATAGCAGCGGTCCTATGACACTCCCCTGCGGCACACCTGAAATCACTCTTACCTCGAAAGACTTCTCGCCATTGAGAATGACATGCTGCGTTCTGTTATTTAGGAACTCCTCAATCCAATCACACAATTGGTCTGATAGTCCATATGCTCTTACTTTGTTCATTAAACAACTGTGGGGAACTGTGTCAAATGCCTTGCAGAAGTAAAGAAACACGGCATCTACATGTGAACCCGTGTCTATCGCCCTCTGAGTCTCGTGGACGAATAGCGCGAGCTGGGTTTCACACGACCGTCTCTTTTGAAACCCATGCTCATTCCTACAGAGTACATTTCTAGTCTCCAGAAAAGTCATTATACTCGAACATAATATGTGTTCCAAAATTCTATAACTGATCAACGTTAGAGATATAGGTCTATAGTTCTGCACATCTGTTCGACATCCCTTCTTGAAAACGGGGATGACCTGTGCCCTTTTCCAATCCTTTGGAACGCTTCGCTCTTCTAGTGACCTACGGTACACCGCTCAAGAAGGGGGGCAAGTCCCTTCGCGTACTCTATGTAAAATCGAACTGGTATCCCATCAGGTCCAGCGGCCTTTACTCTTTTGAGCAATTTTAATTGTTTCTCTATCCCTCTGTCGTCTATTTCGATATCTACCATTTTGTCATCTGTGCGACAATCTAGAGAAAGAACTACAGTGCAGTCTTGCTCTGTGAAACAGCTTTGGAAGAAGACATTTAGTATTTCGGCCTTTAGTCTGTCATCCTCTGTTTCAGTACCATTTTGGTCACAGAGTGTCTGGACATTTTGTTTTGATCCACCTACCGCTTTGACATAGGAACAAAATTTCTTAGGATTTTCTGCCAAGTCAGTACATAGAACTTTACTTTCGAATTTATTGAACGCCTCTCGCATAGCCCTCCTCACACTACATTTCGCTTCGCATAATTTTTGTTTGTCTGCAAGGCTTTGGCTATGTTTATGTTTGCTGTGAAGTACCCTTTGCTTCCGCAGCAGTTTTCTAACTCGGTTGTTGTACCACGCTGGCTCTTTTCCATCTCTTACGATCTTGCTTGGCACATACTCATCTAACGCATATTGTACGATGGTTTTGAACTTTGTCCACTGATCCTCAACACTATCTGTACTTGAGACAAATCTTTTGTGTTGAGCCATCGAGTACTCTGAAATCTGCTTTTTTTCACTTTTGCTAAACAGAAAAATCTTCCTACCTTTTTTAATATTTCTATTTACAGCTGAAATCATTGATGTAATAACCGCTTTATGATCGCTGATTCCCTGTTCTGCATTAACTGATTCAAATAGTTCAGGTCTGTTTGTCACCAGAAGGTCTAATATGTTATCGTCACGAGTCGGTTCTCTGTTTAACTGCTCAAGGTAGTTTTCAGATAAAGCACTTAAAAAAATTTCACTGGATTCTTTTTCCCTGCCTCCTGTTATGAACGTTTCAGCAAATTAAAACCTCCACCCAGAACTATAACATGGTGGGGAAATCTACTCGAAATATTTTCCGAATTATTCTTCAGATGCTCAGTCACAACAGCTGCTGAGCCCGGGGGCCTATAGAGACATCCAACTACCATGTCTGAGCCTGCTTTAACCGTGACCTTCACCCAAATCATTTCACAATTCGGATCTCTGTCAATTTCCTTCGATACTATTGCACTTCTTATCGCTATGAACATGCCTCCCCCTTCACTGTCCAGCCTATCTCTGCAGTATACATTCCAATCTGAGTTTAGGATTTCATTACTGTTTACGACTGGTTTCAGCCAACTTTCTGTCCCTAGTACTATATGGGTGTTGTGACCGTTTATTAATTACGTAAATAATACAGACTTATGTCCGAAAAATTTTGCAAAATTACACCCAAATAAGAGCAACAATTCACAAAAGAGTGATATGGATGCAAAAGGCAGAAACAATATGAAATCTGAAGGAGTCAACGATAACGAAAGGCAAAAACCGACTAAAATTGGTGAGAAGTTACAAGGATAAAAATAAAGAATAATTGATGAAAAATATATATTACTGTGGGTGGCAGGTCTGAGAGTGGATAAGTGTGAATAAAGGGGACAGCTGATCTGGCTGGATGGCAGAATTAGGAGTTGTGAACTGGGATAGAATTAAGTACACCTTCTTCATGTTTTCATGCTTGATCTGTTTTCAGTTACTGGCATGCAATCCAATGGGCCTTCTTACCACTAAATTTTGAGGGTGCAATGGGGAGTTCCCCTTGCCAAAATGTGATACAAACACAAAAGTAATGGACATCCCAGCCTGTTGAAATTGGGAATGTACACATTATAATGATGTCACAGAGTAGTATATACAAGGTTTGCCTAATGTATCCCACACTTGTATACTTTGTTGTTAAGTGTGTCACATATTGTTCTTTACTGTAGGGGAAAAATTATTTAAAAATAATTTTTCTGATTGCCACCACACTCTTCTGTCTGTTTTCTCAGCAACTAGGAAGTTTACTTGTTGGCATTATGAGATGATAACCTGGATTGTAAGTGAAGTATTGCATGATGCAGATGTAATGGAGAAGGAAGAGGTATGGAAATATGCAATTCAATGACAATGCTGAAACATATTGTACTAATTAAGTGCAATCATTGTAAAATTATAACTGATTAGTCTAAAATTATGAGACTTGTTAATAACATGCCTGACTACAATCAGTTTTTTCATCATTGATAGATGATATTTTTATGAACTCAGCTAGAAAGACGTTATATTATAATTTAGAAGGAGATATGGGTGTCTGTAATCATAAAATCAATGTATGACATCTCAAAGGTGCTATTAACTTCTGTCCTGCACAACTGTACTGTAATTGTTGATTTATTATCTAAGAATGTCTCCTACCTGAAGGATCCAGACTAATCAGACTCCGGAAAATTCCATTGTAATTGTAGCCCCTGAGTCTCATCTCCTTATATATATCCTTTTTATTCATGGGAACACCAGGAGCTGGTTTTGGGGGCTCCAGCCCATCACTTAACATAGGAGCACCACCCAACCAAAAGCGACCAGTCACAATGACACTTCCTCCCTCCATAATTTCAAATTCATTAGTTCCAGAACTAGTCATTACTTGGAACACAAGTGCCGCTAAACAGAAAATGAAGTAAAAATTTTAAAAAAATATTGAAACACCATACAGAAACAACAACAGAGCAAACTATACTGACTAACAGAACATAATTAAAATTATTGTGAAAATATGATTGTAATCCATGATATTATGGAATGCAGTAACATGAGAGCAATGTCAAAATAGTGACAAAAATTTTAGATGTAAGATTTGCTTTTTTAGAACTCAGAGTAAAAACACTGTAACACAAAAGGGTAGAAAATTTGAATGTTTATTCAGAAAAGGATAATATCTCCATAATCTATATTTGCAGGCATGCAACACATTGGGAGGGGAGAAACTGTTTAACAAACATGATATAAGATAACTAATAATATGTTACACTCTTTGAAAGAGATACCAATTGGAGTGTAACCTGAAAGTAAATACCATAATTTTAATTTTTGAAGCTGGATATTCACATTTGATAGTACAAGACATAGAGAGAAAAGAACAGTAGCAGTTGTATCACAACTAAATATAATGGATTATATAAAAGACTCAACATACAGGGCAGAAACAGATTGGGAAAAATAGAGAACTTGTCAATATAAGCCAATTTATTACTGTTATACAAGTATCTGAGAATTGACATGAAAGCATGGAGCTATGTCACATAAGTAGAATATGCATAGTGTATAATGAATGAAAAAAATTCTTTATTAGTACAAATATTGTCAAAATTACTTAATCACAACTAGACTCAACAAACACTAAGAAGTTACGTAACACGATGGCTAAGATAAAAAAAACAACAGCCACCAAAGAAATACGTCTCACACTTCTATATCATGTAGTGCAGGTGCACGAAAAAGTATCATTGTCAAATAGCCCTCCTACAACCTTCTTAAACTGCAAGCCCCTAGGATGCATTGATACACAAATTTAATCAGATCTTCAGTACTTCTGAGTTTGTCAGGTGTCTCAGTGATGCTGACAGTTCTGTTTGTGGTGGTGACATATCAGTCCACTGTGTTCATGTCCTGGATGATGTGCTAGGCATCCTTTCAGTTTGTTTTGCATTTGTTGTGTCTTGATGCACTGGCCTGAGATCAGGGCAGGTAAAATCCATGTTGGCTTGTTGCATTCAACGAATACCTTCATCAAACTGCCATTCTACAATCTTTCCATGGGGTGCTTGTCTCTATGCAGAACGAAAATGCCCAATATATGGTGGTTGTAAGGATGACTCTAGGGAGTCTGTTTGTAACAGTATGTGAGAGCAATCATGTAAGTCTGTGTGTACAAACACCTTACATGTGCCATGGTGGAAAGTCAATGGGCACATATATTCGTGCAGTGAAGTTTTAGCTGCTGCACATGCTATATGAGGTCCCTTGAGTTTGGCAGTGCTGTTGGTACTAAATAGTCTGCTGGAATCCGTAGCAGTTTGCAGTAAACCATCTCAGCCACTGACACACCAATATCATGTTTATGAGCTGTTAGCAGGCGTAACAACACTAATGGTAACGCTTCTGTCCATCTGTCTTGATGACATGTCAGTGCTGCTTTCAAAGTTCTGTGTTACTTTTCCACCATACCAATATTGGCGACTGATAGCTAGTCATTCAGTAGTGTTGGAACATGCACATTTTGTCCAGCTCCAAGAACAGTATGGACTGAAACTGACATCTCCGATCAATCATAACTTGGAGTGGGTATCTGAAACGTATAACCCAAGTACACACAAACGTCTTCACTGCAGTTTCAGGTGATATCTCAGCTGTTTGAGTTGCCTCTGCCCACTCTGTTCATCTACACACTGCTCAAGTGCTGTCCAGATTGCAAACTGATCAGTCCACAGCAATAGCTAACTCTGCATAGTGGACTGGGTGGGCAAGTAACACTGCCTGGCTGAGGTTTACTTGCAGACCTCTAAATGCCTTGTCCATTTCTAGTATCCACTTAATCAGTCACCGACCCTTGGCATTATGTCCCTTGAGTGCATTCATGAGAGTTGTGCTTGCACCATAGCCATTGCTGACAGATGATGTCAATAAGAATTTATTACTCTCTTATATCTTCTCACTTCTTAGTAGTTTGCCATCTTCTGCAGAGATTGTATTGTTGCAATCTTCTATGACAGAGGTAGGATTCTTCTGACGACACAGTATGTCCAAGAAAAGTGACGTGGTTCTTGTGCATGACCCTCTTTTTTTCATCTAATGCCACTCTATGGTCAAAGGGTCATCTGTGAACTTGACACAGATGCTGTTGATGTGGCAATAACACCAAAATGTCATCAAGAGAATCAAAACAAAATGCCAACCCCTTTATCACTTTGTCAATAAAATGCTGCATAGTCTGTACTGTATTCTTAAGGTCAAAGGCATAAATGAAAACTCTAATAACCCAAATGATGTAATCACTGCTGTCTTCCAAACATCTCTTGGAGGTACTAGTATCTGGTAGTACACTTCCTTGCAGTCACGAATGCTAAAAAGTTTTACACCAGCCAGAGTACATGTGAAGCCTGTATGTTAGGTACTGCGTATCTATCTGGGATGGTCCTAGAGTTTAACATCTGGTAATCCCCAGATGGCCTCCACGATCCATCCTTCTTACACACTAAGTGTCAGAGCAAAGACTATGTGCTAGCTAACTGCAGATTACTCCCAACAATAACATTTCTTTGAATATTGCCTTTGTTTCTGTCAGCCTCTCTGGTGCAATTCTCCATGTTCATCATGACACTAGTCATCCCAGTTTGGTACAGATATAGTATCCTTTGGAGTGGATCTGTTTTGTTGACTCATCTGTTGTTCCTGTTGCCTGGTCAGCCAAAAGTTTCTGGTTTCCCTCTTCATGATGTAGCATCTCAAATACGGAGTCGCCAATTGCCTGGAGCTTCTCATTAGTTTTATGCCCTTTGGCACCTGATATTGTACTACTGTCTGTTGGATTTAAGAAACATTCTCCCTGTAAGCTGACAGACAATGCGAAATGTGCTAGAAAATCAGTGCCAAATATAGGTCCTGATATATCAGCTATCACAAAAGACCATGAAAACTGTTTGAAGAAACCAACATCAATCTTGCACACTTTGTGTCCATACATGGTAGTATAGAGTTATTCACTGCTTTCAAACATGTCTGTACACCTCGCCTGTTGTATGGTGCATGGCTGACAGGAAGTGAGCTGATATCTGACATGGTAGCAACCAAAAACATTGTGCCCGTATGCCTAATAGATTCGTACAATCTCTTCAAAGTGGAAGGAGATGTATGCACTGATGATTACTGTTGTTGACATGAAAACACTGCACTGTTACTGTATGTAACACGGCTTTTCGGTAAGAACACAGTGATGCACATCTAGCAACATCTCTCCAAAAATCTTCTTGCTAGCTTCGCGTTTCACGTCTCGCCTAAATTCTTGTCTGACTGATGTTAACTTGTTGCCACTGCTGTGTGTGCAGTTGCATTCTTTGGTCCTCTACTGTAGCTTTCGAATCTCTAAACTCATTTGAAATATTTATAGAATGTTCTGGTATGACTGTGGCACAGTTTATAGTTTTGGCTCCAGTTTCATCTTGCTGACCATGGGGGTTATCATACACAGAATCTGTTGATGTCACTGTGACTGTTGCAATTGGCTCATGCATCTCACAGATTCTGTAAACAGCTTCTCAGCTGATCTCTCCTCATTTATGGCTAGTGCAGCCCTTACTTGTGCTGTAAGCTGTTATTGCCATACATGTAACAGAAAGCTATCACAGACTGTCAAACTATCCAACTGGCTGTCCTCAGTATTCTGATGGGGTTCTATCTCCCCACTTCTCTCAGTACAGTACCTTCCTGATACTTATGTTAACTGAACTCATGCTCTGTTGTATTGATTCTTATTTCAATCTGTTGTATGCTCCTTCTGTAGGTGCATTCACTAAACTGTACAGTATTAAAACTGAGGGCCAGTGGTCCAGATTACTCATCACCAAAGCAAACTTCTTGTGATCTTTGACTGCTCTCTGTTGTTGAAATATATTTTCCTTTACTGTGAACAATGTATGTGGTCAAGAAAGCATGAATGAAGGTGCTCGTAATCGCAACCACTGTGTGGGTGAATTGCTGGAACCAGCAGGTAGATCCACTGCTGTTTCTCACTGCGGTCATGCTGTAGCAATCATCATCATTTATAATGATGTTGCCTTACTGGACTGTGCTGATGTTGTTGAACAAATGACATTTCTTTAGTCTGGCATATGCCTAAAGTTCATATCTTCCAAAAGATGTAACTGCAAGGATTCTATTTCATTCTGAAGAGTGCAAATTGCTTCCATTATTGGACAGTATCATTTGTCATTATCGTAAATTGTTCTAACTGCTTAGGTTAGTGGTAGCCTTATGCCGATCAATGAAAAGTCAGAAAATCCTTAGTTAGAGGTCATCAGTTATGTAGGTGTGTACCTACCCCACATAAATAAAATACACATTGTGTAGTTATTATTAGTTTGAATCTTGTCAAAATTACTTAATGACAAACAGAATCAACAAACACTAAAAAATTACATAACATGATGGCAAAGGAAAAAAAATCCACCAAAGAGACACCTCTCATTCTCGGATAGCACATTGTACAAGTGTGCGAAAAAATATCGTTACCACAGATCAAAGGACAGTGTAAATGGATGAGCACAGAGCAGGATTACACATGAGAGCAGTAAAAATGTGACTAGGGTTTACATACCTAAATCAATAAACTACAATAAGGAAATGTAACAATAGCATATAAACTGGATGCCACTGTCATTAGTGGAACATCTACCTGCTCTTGTCTCACGCAAATAAATTCCTCCTATGACTTTGGCAAATAGCACTTACGTTATATGTCTCTTAATGCAGAGAGTAAGTTGAGAATAAAGTGTAAAAAATTTCAGTTTCCTCAAAAAATACACAAAACATGTATCACATAAAGCAACATTTCAAATGTACCTATATTACTGCTGTAACTACCAATTTTGTGTGTGCCACTTTACAGGTCCTGTGTGAAGTTTGTGCCTGATTTGGCCACTATAGGTCACTTGGCCTGCTAATACGACAGCAGTTATGATGGCAGCCTGCTGGATGTTCTCCCTGTTGGAACTAATGAATACATAGACTTTAGTGCAAGGCTCTGCTGGTCACTTGTGTACTGCTTATTGTATTGTATCTTGTCTTCCTTGTGTAAGTACTGTTTGAGTAATAAATTACAGTGGTCTTGGGTTAGAACACTTTCTGGCGATGAGTATGATATTTGACTACACGTGTTCCCTGCCAGTCACTGGTCCTTTGAGTATAATTTCCATAGAGGCTGTGCTTAAATCTCTTCTTGACTGACAGCTGGCACTGACAGTTGCTAATTCCAGTTTAATGACTACACTGGCGCAACATAAGGCCCTACAACAAGATATCTGCTGCCCTTTCCTCATTTCCTCCATACAAAGATGCAGCAGAAGACTGGGATGCCTGCAGCAACATTTCTAGGCATTTGTAGTGACAGATGTAAGGCAGCGCATGGTTCTTTTTCTGTCATTGATTTCAGCTCGTCCATATCAGTTGCTGTATTGGAATCCACAAGTCTTCTTTTGATCAGATACGTGAGTAACTTCGTACCTAACACTGTATATACTCATGTTATTGCTGCTTGTGTGGAGTTTTGCTGCTGCCAAAAGTGGCCAAAACAGTCGTACGTGGCATGGGCAGCAGAACTACATGGTCATTGTAATTTTGTGACAAATGTTCATAAGGAATCCTATGCAGATCAACTAATTCGCAATGCAATCAAACATTTTGCTCCTGATAAGGAAGTTTGAGAGTGAGCTATGCAGTGTCAAAATCCTATGGTTCTGAAGTGCTGAACACAGTGCAATCATCTGAAGTTTCTTGGGCTGCAGGTAGTCAGATATAAGCCTGATCCAAAGATTCAGAAATCAATTCCTGTTATCCCTCCCAACCTCCATTCAGTTTGTAAGGGAACATAGATGCTATTGCAGCAGTCCAGCAGACATCTCAGGGTCATAAATAATCGCCATTCACGACAACAATAGTCCATGTCACAACAGTGACAGACTCATGTTCTGCTGTTTTCATACCCTTAATGCTTCACTCAAATTGGAAGGGCCCCTTGTCTCAAGCACCGGGCAGTGGGTAATAAGTGCCATAAGAAAGGACACATTGCTTCTGTATGTAACTCCTTTCCAAACACGAGTGAGGATGAAACAAACATGGATGTGAACAGTGTGTCAGCAGTGATGGTGTCTCAAGGGAAATTATACATTTAAGTGCACATGTTTAACAAATGACTGAGATTGCAGGTGAACATGGGTGCAGGCCCAATGTTGGTGATTTCGCAAACTTACATGAATTTGGATTCTCCCCTTCTGACTCCAGTGTCGTGGAGGCTGAAGAGCTACAACAAATAGATTCCCATTCTTGGATGGTTTTCTGCACCTGTGTCTTACAAGGCTGTGGTTTGCTCATTAACATTCCTAGTTGTGGACAATGCTTACACAGCAAATCTTGTTTGGTTTGGATACTTTTAACCATCGAGCGGGTGCGCCTGTGTATAAAGTGTGCCAACCAAAAATAAAATGATTTTGTGCGGTTCAATTTCTGTTTCAAGACTGCAAACCTATACCTATTCCTTCAGTATTGCTCCAGGTAACATAGTGATAAATCGTGTTTTCATATGTCCAAGTGAGAAACAGTAATATAAAATACAAAGCTAGCTGGGTGGAAAAAATTTACGAGCTGTTCAAAAAAATTAGCCCAGTTACGAACTAGCAACATAATCCCACTTTGAGGCAGTTGTCTACAAGACAATTAGTGATAAAATAAACATCTGACTGAGATCTGATGCAACTGCACTGCTTAATGCTTCGAATGCATCATTATTGTTTCTTTAACAAATGTCCTTGGTAACAGTGAAACTTTATTTCATTATTGTTTAATAAAACAGTAGTTTAGCTCATATTATGTAAGTATATTTTCTCCTTGTTTAAATAAACTAAGATTAAACTGTGATTATGGTCATACTTGACCTTGGTAACATAAGGAAACCTATTCTTTTCACTGTGCAAAGTACGCCGTGCGCCCGCTCGTGTTACAAAAAACGGCTCGCCCACTTGAGGGTTAAACTGTTTGGATTCTCCATCAATGATGAAATGCATTTGGTTTCTGATCAAGTTCCAAATCAACAATTAGATGCTCTCTGTGCTGAACTTTCTTCTCTTAGAATTTCAGGCTCATATTGTGATGAAACAGTCTGCCCCCCCTCCTCTCTCCCACTGCTCTCATTTCTTCCAGGCCTGCCTGGTACTGGTAATTGTACAGGATCAAGTAAAAGCAAACTTAGATTGTATTCAATCCCTTGATGTTATTTGACCACTTTCTCCAACTGAATGATCAGCACCTCTGGTAATAGCCAAAAAACTTACTGGTGAATTATGCCTCTGTGGTGATTCTAAGAAATTTATCAATGCACAGTCAATCATGAATGGGGAAACAGAATGACTAGTATGAACATTTAAGACTCAGATGAAAAAATGCATTTCGGATGTGTCACTGTAAGTAGCTCTTGACCAGTTCCTCAGTTATTTTTTAAAGATTGACTTGGCAAAGCACTATCTACAGCTGCTGCTTGATGAAGAATCTAAACTTCTTCTAGTTATCAATACACCATTTGGGCTTTATCAATAACAGAGTTTTGCTTTCAATGTGGCAAGTGCAGCAGCTATTTTCAATGCTTTGTAGAGCAACTTATTGTATCAGTTACGGGGATGCAACAGCTATTTACATGACATAATAGTAGGAGTCTACATGGTGTCTTTGCAGAGGAACATTTGCAGCACCTCTGTGCCCTATTTTCTGTTTTACAGTCTGTAGTGTTAGAATTAAATTTGGACAAGACACAGCTTTTTAAACAACCAATTATTTATTTGGTTTTGAAGTGTCACATGCTAGCATTAAACAATTGTGTATTGGTGCTATTGCCACGTTGCCACACCTCACATCCATAAAGAAATTATAGGAGTTTTTAAGCATACTATCACAGTTTCGTACCAAATGCAGTGGCACAGTCAATCCATGCTTTATTATGCAAAGATGTTCCTTTCCACTGATCCCCAGCTTGTGACCAGGCATTCAAGTAGTTTAAATTTAAGCTGCAGTCAGCTCCTCATTTGGTCATTTTTCAACTGGGCCAGCACCTTGTGTTAGCAATGGACGTGTCAGTTTGGCCTTGGTTCCATCGCTGCTCATAAGTACATGGACAAAACTGAACACCCTGTTGCATATGTATGTAAATCCTTAAATTCAGTGCAACAGCATCTTCTCAGGTAGAGATAGAGGCTTTGATGAGGACACACGCTCTAAAAATATTTAATGTTTTTCTATACAGTCTAAGTTTTGCCTTATCACAGACCACAAACCACTGGTGTCTCTTTCCAACCTTTTGACATCCTTACCAGACAAATCTGTACAGTACTTGGGGCAGTGGGCTCTTTTCCTGTCACAATACAATTATAAGATACATTTTTGACCTGTAGCACAACATGCAAAGGCTGATGCCTTATAGTGTTTCACTATTGATCCGGAAGAGTTTGGTGTACAGGAATTGATTCATTTTCATTCAGACGTGGAAGCTCAAAATGTTGTTCATGATTTTGCTATTACCAGCACTACAATTGCAACCACAGTATCTGTGGATCCTGTTTTAAGTAACATTGTTTCTTTTGTGCAACATGTCTGGCTGGACAAGACTCCACACCATACTTCTGATCCTTTGTGAAATCATTTTTCTGTTTGGGATGGAGTGTTGCTATTAGCTACAGAGGACACAATGTGACATTATGTGCGTATTGAATATGGACCATGGCGTGTGACACATAGAAAAGCATTAGCAGGCAGACATGTTTTCTGGCCAGACAGTGATGGAAAAATAGCATGAGTTGTTAGAGCCAACCCACAGTATGTTACTCATCAGTTGACCCCCTGTGCTTCTTTCTCACCACAGTCAGACTCATAGCAGCCTTGGAACAAATTCATGTAGATTTTGCAAAACATTTCTTGAATTCCACCTGACTTGTTGTAATTGATGCTTATTCTATGTTTCCGTATGTGGTGCAGTGTCTGTCTACTTCCGTGGCGGCAACAATTTCAGCTTTGTCAAAAAAATTTTGCAATGGCAGGTCTTCCATATACTCAGTAACAGACAATGACCCTGAGTTCAAACAGTATCTCAGGAATTTGAAGACTTTTGTAGAATAAGTGTGGTTCACCATGTACTGCTCCTCCTTTCTGAGCTCAATTGAATGGAGAAGCAGAATGACAAGTATGAACATTTAAAACTGAGATGAAAAAATGCAATTCGGATGTGTCGCTGGAAGTAGCTCTTGACCAATTCTTCAGTTGCTGATAAGAATCTGGCAAAATTGTGCCATGGTTGTCAGCTCCAGACTCTGTTACATCTGCTTCGATTGACTCCACACCACCTGCTGGCAGACTTATAGCATGGCACAGCTGTCTGAGCTCATGGGTTTTGTCACCAGCCAAAATGGGTGCCGGCTGTCATCGAGAGTAATCTTGGCTGATGCCTCTGCATTTTCCATGTGGCTGTGGGGTGGACGTCATGACCATCTACGACTACACAAGGGCATCTGCACACTTGGTGCATCTATTCCTCCTCTGCACCCTCTGTCTCCCCAGCCATCTCCAACATCGCAGCCAGTGCTACTGTCTTCACTGCTGTCACTGATGATGTTTTCACCACTGTCTCATCTGCTGTGGGTGCCCCCATCAGCTGTTGGCAACTGGCACTGCCTGTTCCATCGCCTTTGCTGCAGTGTGCTTCCTCGGGTTGGACTCAAGTGTGCAAATGGAAGCTGCATCGCCAGTCCTACCTTATGGTGTCTCACAGGGGAAAAATGGTGCACCTGTCTGCACTCACACCACTTCTGAACCTACACACTGGTGGCAGCTCATTGCATGACTCAGTAACCTATGTCAACCACAGAAGAAATGGACATGAGCACAGTGCTCACATCTTCACAAAGGAAGAGAAGTGCTGTAACTACCAATTTTCTGTTTATGTCACTTCAAAGTTCATGAGCAAAGTTCTACGTCTACACCTAGATCCATGTCTATACTCAGGAAACCAGCGTGAAGTGCATGGCACAGAGTACGTACCACTGTACCAGTTATTAGGGTTTCTTCCCGTTCCATTCACATATGGAGTGTGGGAAGACTGACTGTTTGAATGCCTTTGTGGGTGCAGTAATTATTCTAATCTTATTCTCACAATACCTATGTCAGTGATGCATATTTCTGGAGACATAATTTAAAGCTGGTTTGTGAAACTTTGTTAATAGACTTTCTTGGGATAGTTTATGTCTATGTTCAAGAGTCTTCCAGTTCAGATCCTTCAGTATCTCTGCACCTTTCTCCCATGGATCAAACACACTTATGACCAGAATGCTGAATCAAAACACATTTTAGCCGTCTAAATCTCCAAATAGTCCAAATAGTTTTTTTATTTTTTATTGAGCAAGCAGTTTCAGTGATATATTATGCCATCTGCAGACCCACTCACTGATGTTTAGGAAGAATCCCACCTCTGATCCAATCAAAATAGGGGCCACCATTCAGTCACTGGTTTCCGTACATTTTTAACACAGCGATCCCTTTGATTATCGCTTATCAGACATTCATGTTACACTTTGCTGTATATGTTCAATATCACCTGTTAATCTTATTTGGTAAGGGTCCCACACACTTGAGCACTTTTCTAGAACTGGTCACATGAGTGATTTGTAAGCAATCTCCTTTCTAGAGTCCGTCTGCTTAGCTGGATGCCCATGCAGCAGGTCTGGGTTCGATTCCCGGCTGGGTTCGAGATTTTTCTCTGCTCGTGGACTGGGTGTTGTGCTGTCCTTATCATCTTTTCATCCTCATCCCCAGCACACAAGTTGCCCTATGTGGCATCAACTGAAATAAGACTCGCACTCGGTGACCA
Source organism: Schistocerca gregaria (assembly GCF_023897955.1). Lineage (NCBI taxonomy): Eukaryota > Metazoa > Arthropoda > Insecta > Orthoptera > Acrididae > Schistocerca > Schistocerca gregaria. The sequence continues at coordinate 169,152,385 of NC_064927.1, read as the reverse complement.
AACTTCCCCAAATGGGCCTCAGGGCCAGCAATGGCATAAGATCATTTTTTTTTCCTTTCTAGAATGGTTGCACTTCCCCAGTATTCTACCAATACACCAAAGTCTACTGCCTGCTTTACCCATAACTGAGCCTATGTGATTATCCCATTTCATATCCCTACTAAATGCTAAACCAGGTATTTGTATGAGTTGCCTCATTCCAACAGTGACTGATATTATAGTCACAGGATAACTTTTTGTGAAGTGAACAATTTTACATTACTGAACATTTCAAGCAAGTTGCCAGCCTTTGCATCACTTTGAAATCTGAAAATTTATGCAGCTTCTTTCAGATGGTACTTCATTATAGAGAACTTCATCATCTGTAAAAAACTTGATTTTGCTATTAATATTGTCTCAAGGGTCATTAATATACAACATGAGCAGCAAGGGTCACAGTACACTTCCCTGGGACACACCCAAAGTTACTTCTACATCTGACAATGACTCTCCATCCAAGATAATATGCTACGTACTCCCTATCAAAACATTCTCAATCCAGTCATAAATTTCACTTGATACCCATCTGATCACATTTCTGACAATACGCATAGGTGTGGTACTGAGTCAAATGCTTTTGGAAATTATGAAATACTACATATACGTGACTGCATTGATCCAGATCTTTCAGTATGTCATCTGAGAAAAGTGCAAGATGGATTTCACATGACTGATATATTTGGAATCCATGTTGGTTGGCATTGAGGAGGGCATTCTGTTTGAGATACTTCATTATGTTTGAGCTTAGTATACGTTCTAAAATTCTGCAACAAATTTATGTCAAGTGTACTGGATAGTAGTTCTGTGGATCACTTCTGCTACCCTTCTTTTATATCAGTGTGACCTCTGCCTTTCTCCAAGAACAGGGCACGGTATTTTGTTTGAGTGATCTATGATAGATTGTAGTTAGAAGAGGGGCTAACTCAGACACAGATTCAGTGTAGGGTCTGCAGTGATTCTACAGTCTCTGGAGCTTTACTCAGCTTTAATGATTTCAGCTGTTTCTCAACACCACTGACACTAATATTTATTTCATTCAACTTTTCAGTAGTATGAGGATTAAATTGGAGCAATATTGCAGGGTTTTGCTTTGCAAAGAAACATTTGAAAATTGGGTTAAGCATTTCATCCTTTATTTTGCTACCCCCAATTTCTGTTCCCGTCTGTCACTGAGGCAGGACACTAACTCTTTCCCACTAACAGCCTTTAGATATGACCAGGATTTCTTTGGGTTTTGTGAAAGATCATTTGACAATATTCTGCTACATAGTCACTGAAGGCATCACGCATTGCTCTCTTGACAGCCAAATGCAGTTCATTCAGCATCACTGTATCCATAGCCCTACGCCTTGTTTTGTCATCTATATTGTATTTTGTTGAGAAAAAAACTTGTTTATTCTCACGAAATATCAGGTGCTGACAAAAAGCAGTGAGTTTGGTTTTCAAATACTTACGATTTATTTCCGAATCTGGAGACACTGTTTACAAAAGAAGTTGTGGCAATACTTTGACATTCTTTGCCACGTGAGTTTAGCACGATTGTATCACTGACGTATTAGAGCATAATCTTTGTCACTGTTGGCATACTGACTTAGAGTTGTTAATGTTTATCATTGTGTTTTTGAGTGTGAAAGTAATTAAAGTTATTCTGAACAACTGTGTATTATTCTATAGTTTGGGCATACTAGAGATTCACCACAAATTCACTGGACCAAGGAGCTTCTAAAAACACCTAAGAGTAAAAGTGCGAGTGTTGTGACTCAAAATAAAAAACAGAGATAAACAAAACATTATGCTCATATAGTATGTTGATTAATAATTGAACACAAAACTTCTTTTTAAATATGTTAATAAAAAGAATTTACTTTAACATTTTCCCTTGTTAAATATAAATCAACAAACAGGCAAACTCACAAAACTGAGTTTTACAACAGTACTATTTGATTACACAATATCATCATATGTGTCTTTGGTAGAGCTTTGGTCATTATGTCTGCTACCTGCTCTTCAGATGGGATTTGATGAACTCTAATTGTTCCTTCATAAAGTTTTTCACGAATAAAGAAATGCTTGATGGCTATACGTTTGGTTCAACAATGAAATACTACATTCTCTGCCCAACTTTACTACTGCTGAATTGTCAATTCAGAGAACTGGAATTTCTGATTGTCTTGTTGTTTTCCTGAATAGACAAGTTAAACAAATAATCTCCTTGACAGCTTCATTTGCAGCAACTAGTTCAGCTTCAGTTGTAGATGTTGCTACCATGGTTTGTTACTGACTTAGCCATGATATCGCCCCTCATGCATAGTTGATGACTACTCCAGATGTTGATCTGCCTGTTTTTGAGCAGCCTCCAAAATTTTCATCACTGTAGCATTCCAGAGTTGTGCTCTTTCCTCATGATTTGTATGTGATTCCATATTCAGTCATTGCTCATACATAATGAAAAACCCTTTTTACTCTTAATATGTCTTCTTTGGTGGGATTCTCAAGAGATCTTCACAGAACACTTATACTGAAGGCTAGGTCTGGTCTTGTGCTAAGCATCAGATACATTAATGTTCCAGCTGCTTCTGTATATGGAAAAGACTGTTCTACCATGTCATCTTTCCCTGACTGTGAAACATTGGGGCAGAAACTGCTGTACACTCTGAAAAGTTGAAATGTTTTAAAATCCATTGTGCATAAGCCTTCTGGTGAATCTTGATACAGCCATCCTTCCACGTTCAATTTGGAGACCTAAATAATAGTTTGCAGGTGCCACAGTGATCTTGAACTCCTTTTGCAATTGTTGAAAGAAAATGCTTAAATCATCTGAATCAATGGCAGCTACCAACCCATCATCAACATACAAAATTACCAGAACTTGTTTGCCATTTTGATTTTGAATGTACAAGCATGGATCTGCTTGGCTTACTCTGAAATCTAGACCCACCAAAAATTCTCTGAATCACTTGTTCCAGCATCTTGGTGCTTGTTTTAAACCATACAGGCTTTTTTCTTCAACCTGAAAACTTTGTTGGTACCATATTCATAACCTATTGGTTGTGCCATATAAATTGTTTCCTCAAGATTTCCATGCAGGAAGGCCATTGACACATCAAACTGTTCAAGATACATTCCTTTAGTTGCAGCAACACTCAGAATAGTGTTGCAACTGGACTAAAAGTTTGACTTCTCATTGGCTGAAACCCTTGGCAACCAGTCAAGCCTTAAATTTTTCAATCTGACCCTCTTCATTTGTTTTCAGTCAAAACAGCCACTTACATGTTATAGCCTTGGCACCCTTCAGTAAGTCTTCAAGCTCCTAGGTTTCATTTTCAATCAGGGATTCCATTTCTCTGTCCATTGCTCCTTTCCATTTGATGCTGTCTTCATGTCTAAGAGCATCCTCATAGATTTTGGGAACGTCAGTTGTGACAAAGAAATCTTCTGGTATCAATGCATAATCATTGAGATATTTTGGTCTCTTTAATGATGAACGGTCTCTTAACTTCACTCTTATTTCCTCTTTGCAAGTTTCCAGAATGTCATCATCAGATTCTGGGTCTGCTCTAGTTTCATGCTCCAAACTATCTTCTGAGTGTGTATTTTTCTCACTCTCTGATCGATTTTTAATATAATCTGGACCTGCAGTGGGCTTTTCAACATCTTGAAATGGTAGTGTCACTTGTTCAGTACAGCATCCCAGTTTTTCTTCAAATTGCACATCTCTGGACAACACATCTGAATCACTTTCTTTTATCCGAATACTGAAGCGTTCATCACCATCATAATCAATGAGATGTCCTTTTGCAGCTTTCTTGTCCATTTTCCTTTGTTTTTCACTTGGAATGTGGGCATAACATGTTGAGCCAATAATCCTAAGATGTTTAGTTAAAGGCTTTTCCCATTCCCACAACTCATAAGGACTGACACCTTCTACATGTGATTTCCCTGTCCTATTCAAGATGCAAATTGCTGTAGTAACCAGTTCCGCTCATATCCATTCTGGCTAAGTGACATCTGGATTTGAATACTTAAGGGTCCTGGCCATCTCAACAACTGTCCTATTATCCTGCTCACAAATACCATTTTGCTCAGGAGTATAGGGAGCAGTCAATTGCTGGGTTATACCATTTGAACTTAAGATGGATCTAACCTCTTTGTTACTCCTTGCCATTGTCACTCTGCAGCTCTGTGACAGAATACCCCAATGCCTTTGTACATGAGAGGAAATCTTTGAGAATTTTTCTGCAGCAAAATAACCATAGCGAAACTTGGTGTAAATATCTTTGAACAAAACGAGGTAACATTTCTTCTGGAATGACTCATAAAAAGGTCCACACAGATCAGATCAGCAGCCCTTGTTGACTTCTCTCTAGTTCCAAATGGTAGACAATGCACTTTCCCAAATTTGCATGGTTCACAAATCTCTGCCCCTTCCTTCTCAACATCAATGTTAAATTCCTTTCTGAGTTTTGTTTTAACATGACACTTGTCTTGATGACACCATCTCTCATGATACAGTTGAAGTACATCAAATCTATGTTCCACCGAAAGATTCACAGTTGTACCCTTCTCTGCCACTAGGGGCTTAATTTCTGCTTTGTATAAAGTGCCACCAACTTTACAATTTCCACACAGTCTCACTCTACCACCAATCGTCAAAGAGCAATGTGTAGTACTTGACTGAAATATACTATTTGTTGTGATAGTGCCACGACATTTAACAGTGCCGCCACGACAGTACGCACAAACGGCGATAGAGGCGCTCCGCAAATCAGATGAGCGCGGGAGCGCCACCTAGCTACGAACGGCACCGGCCGCATGTCACGGCACAGCAGTCGAATACGAGAGATTGAGTTGTAATCATGTGATCAGCTATTGTTTCTAAGAGAGAGTGTGAAAATCCACGCAATTATTGTGATTAAAGGTTATAACACTTTTTGGCGACGAGGTCGGGATATTTTCACCGCGTTGTGGATTTGCGTGTTCGTGACGGGGCAGACATGGAACAGCTTATGCAAGCGCTCATTGAACAACAAACACAGCTGACGGCAGCGATTCAGGCGTTGTCGACGTCGCTTACTCATCGTCTGTCTTCCTCTTCTCCGCCTCCATTCCCTCCTTACGACGAGGCCGCTGAAGACTGGGAGAATTATGAGAAGCGTTTGCGGCAACACTTCTTGGCTTTCGGCGTTGTCGACGCTCCTATGTGTAAGTCGTTATTTCTATCTTGGATTTCCCCTCGGGTCTATCAGCTGCTATCTCAGTTAGCCCCTCTGCGGGAACCAGCCTCCCTGTCCTTCCAAGAAATGTGTGACTTATTGTCTGCCTATTATCGAACAAACACCCACGTCGTTGCCGCCCGCGTGGCGTTCTACCGGTGTCGTAAACAGCCCCATCAATCTTACCGGGCTTGGGCGGCGGAACTACATGGCCTGAGTAGGAAATGTCAGTTTGTCACGGACACTCATCACGAGTCTTATGCGGATTCAATGGTTAGGGATGCTATTCTACGGCTTGCTCCTGATAAAGAAGTTCGGCAACGTGCCCTACAACTGCCAAACCCGTCGTTGTCGGAAGTTCTAAGCATCGCTCAATCCTTTGAAGTGTCTCACGCTGCTGGCGCGCAAATAGACGCGTGGTGTGATGTAGGCGCTGTACAGTCAACTCTCGACAAGGACAATTTGCCTGTTGCACAGGAGAACGAAGATGTGGCGGCGGTTCACTCGCGTAAACAACGTCGCGTTGGGCCGCAACGCTCGCAGCGAAACCAGCAACCACAGAAGCCGGTTCGTTCCGCGCTTCCTTCTTGCCCCCGTTGTTTCGTACAGCACGACAGGGCAGCGTGTCCAAAACGTTGGGCCACGTGTAATTCATGTAGGGAAAAAGGCCACATTGCTTCTGTGTGTCAGTCCCATAAAGTTCCTGTCGACGAGGACGAGGCGTCGGACATGGATGTTCACTGTGTGCTTTCTCAAACAAATAAGTTGTTTGTTACTGTTCGTGTTCTGAATAAAGACATCCGCATGCAAGTGGACACTGGCTCTGCAGTAACTCTCATTAATTCTCGCACGTATTTGGCGTTGGGCTCCCCTCCTTTGTCTCCAGTTACGCGCAATCTGAGGACTTATAATCAGCAGAAAATTCCTATCATGGGCCAGTTTGATGCTTCCACTGCCTACAAGTCTGTTGTTCGGCCCCTCACGTTTTATGTGGTGGATCATGCGGGCACTGAAAACCTGTTCGGTTATGATGCTTTCCAGTTGTTTGGGTTCTCCATTGATGATGATGTGCACCTCATATCTGAGGACATTCCGTATCAACAGCTTGATGGATTGTGTTGTGAATTTTCGTCCGTGTTCTCTGCTGGTCTGGGTTGTGCCAAGGATTTTGCAGCCCACATTACTCTTAAACCTACGGCTCGCCCTAAGTTTTTCCGGGCACGCCCTATTCCAGTGGCGTTGCGTGCACCTGTCAAGGCTGAGCTAGACAGGTTAACAGCTTCAGGGATTCTCCTTCCGGTTACCTCCAGCGAATGGGCATCGCCGATCGTGGTGGTTTCTAAACCAAACGGGAGTCTGCGATTGTGTGGTGACTTTAAAGCCACTGTCAACGCTCAAAGCGTCATTGACACTTATCCTCTTCCTCGTCCTGAGGAGTTGTTTACCAAGCTCGCTGGGGGCCAGTTCTTTTCCAAACTTGACTTATCGGAGGCGTACCATCAGTTGCCGTTGGACGCTCCTTCCAAGGAATTTCTCGTTATCAACACTCCTTGTGGGTTGTATCAGTACCAGCGATTACCATTTGGCGTCGCTAGCGCACCGGCCATTTTTCAGCGGTTTTTGGAACAGCTCACAGCTTCCGTTCCCGGCTGCATAAACTATCTGGATGACATTGTTGTCACGGGAGCCTCCACTGCGGAGCACCTTCGTAATTTACGTTCACTGTTTCGGGTTTTGCATTCGGCTGGGTTGAGGTGCAATCTGGACAAGTCACAGTTCTTCCAACCCTCCATTGAGTATCTTGGTTTCCAGTTGTCCCGTGAGGGCATACGCCCTCTCCGTGAGCACGTTGCGGCCATTAATGCTCTACCCCGGCCGTCTACGGTCAAAGAACTTCAGGCGTTTCTAGGCAAGATTGCTTATTATCACAAATTCATTCCATCCGCAGCAGCGGTAGCTTATCCTCTGCATCAGCTGTTACGCAAAAACGTCCCTTTCTGTTGGTCCGACGGGTGTGAGCAGGCTTTTGTCCGCCTGAAGGCTCATTTGCAGTCGGCGCCTTGTCTTGCCACATTCCGTCCGGGTCAGCACTTGGTTCTGGCGACTGACGCGTCACAGTATGGCCTAGGGGCTGTTCTCGCCCATCGGTATGAGGATGGGTCGGAACGACCCATTGCCTATGCTTCCAAGACCCTCAACGAGGCGCAACGGCGTTACTCTCAAATCGAAAAGGAGGCGCTCGCTATCATTTATGCTCTAAAAAAGTTCAGCGTTTTTTTGTATGGTTCTAAGTTTCACCTCATCACCGACCACAAACCGCTGGTCTCTCTGTTCAGCCCCTCGGCGTCACTTCCGGATAAGGCAGCTCACCGCCTGCAACGTTGGGCCTTATACTTGTCTCGTTTTCATTATGAGATTCACTATCGCCCCACGGCCCAGCACGCAAACGCGGATGCATTGTCGCGATTGCCGATGGGCCCCGACCCTGTTTTCGATCGCGATGAACTCCTCTGTTTCCACATTGATGAGGAAGAACGTCGTGCAGTCGAGGGCTTTCCACTTACAGGTTCGCAGGTCGCGTCAGCTACTGCGCGGGACCCGGTCCTGCGTCGGGTGATCGGTTTTGTTCAACGAGGTTGGCCAGACAGGACTGGGGGCCGGGCATCGGATCCCCTTCGCAACTACCATGCCTTGCGCCTTCGTCTGTCTGTTCGTGATGGTGTTGTTCTTCTGGCCACGGATGGCGCATCTCCACGGGTCGTGGTGCCAGCCTCTCTTCGCAAAGATGTTCTCAAACTGTTGCACGGAGGCCATTGGGGTATTTCTCGGACTAAGTCCCTGGCCCGCAGACACGTTTATTGGCCCGGCATTGATTCGGACATCGCCCATATGGTTGCTGCATGTGGCCAGTGTGCTCAACAACTGGCGGCACCTCGTACAATGCCCTCTCCGTGGCCTGATCCAGCTCAGCCATGGGAACGGGTGCACGCCGACTTTGCCGGCCCCTTTCTCGGTACTTATTGGCTACTGTTGATTGACGCCTTCTCGAAGTTTCCATTTGTTGTTAGATGTCCGTCGCCCACCACTGCGGCGACGACGCTGGCTTTGTCCAAAATCTTTGCGCTAGAAGGTCTTCCATCCACGATCGTCACGGACAATGGCCCTCAGTTCTCTTCGCAGGCCTTCCGTGATTTTTGTACTGGACAAGGGATTCATCATGTTACCGCACCTCCCTTCCATCCGCAATCGAATGGGGAGGTCGAGCGCCTGGTCCGCACTTTCAAATGCCAGATGAAAAAATTCCTTAGTGATTTTTCCACAGATGACGCCCTGCTGCAATTTCTGAGTTCTTATCGCTTCACGCCTCTGGGTGATCGCAGCCCTGCTGAACTCTTGCATGGCCGCCAACCGCGCACTCTACTGCACCTGCTTCACCCTGTCAGGCCTTGTACTGTGTCCCCTAGTGCGGGAAAATACTCGGTGGGCGCCGACGTGTGGGCACGAGGGTATGGATCTCGCCCTAAATGGATTCCAGGGGTGGTCAAGGCTCTTCGCGGCAGCCGGCTTTGTGAAATCCGTACGGGCGACGGCACGGTTGTTCGCCATTACGACCAGATGCGCCCACGAGTGGTGGCCACGCCTGTGCCACCGCCCCATCCTTCGCCTCCACCAGCTCGAGACGCCAGTCCTGTCGCTGCTGCCGATCTACCGTCCGTGTTGATGCAGCCGCCGTCGCTGCCGCTTCCAAGTACTCCGGAACCGGCCCCAGTCGCGACGCCGCCTTCTCCGGGACCCATCTCGCTGGAGCACACTCCCAGGTCAATGACACCTATGGATGCTGCTCCGGAGTTTTCACCCATCATCTCATCCAGGAGGCACGTTCCTCGCACGAGCTTCCGTCCTGGACATTTTCGACCATACTCCCGTGTCTCTGCGCGGGATCTCCTCGGGGCCTCACAAGAGGCCATGGATGTCTCTGCGCTGTCCATGTCTCCAAGGAAGTGAGTGTTTATTTTTTTTCAAGGGGGGAAAAGTGTTGTGATAGTGCCACGACATTTAACAGTGCCGCCACGACAGTACGCACAAACGGCGATAGAGGCGCTCCGCAAATCAGATGAGCGCGGGAGCGCCACCTAGCTACGAACGGCACCGGCCGCATGTCACGGCACAGCAGTCGAATACGAGAGATTGAGTTGTAATCATGTGATCAGCTATTGTTTCTAAGAGAGAGTGTGAAAATCCACGCAATTATTGTGATTAAAGGTTATAACACTATTTTTGTTACAATCTTGGGCTGCTAAAACAGAAATAAGGTTTTTGGAAATTTTTTGGTACATACCAGACATCAGACCGGGTCAGCTCTTCACATCTGCTGCCTACTGTTGACAGAATCTGAATTTATCCTCTTCCTGTTTCTTCTAGAGACTCCTGTCCAGTGACCTTTATACAGCAGGGGTTGTTGAATGCTTCAAAGCTGACAAAGTAATCAGGACTATTTGTCCTATATTTCGTTGTACCATTGTCAATCCACCAATTGTATACTTCCACTTATAATGAACAAGCCTCACCACAAATAGTAAACAATGCTACATTCATTACTACAGTTTTGTCCATGTTTTTCTGCACAGTTGTATTTTTAGGTGGTCTTCCATCAGCAATCCATTTCTTGCAAGGTTGACCCAGTGGCCTGGTTCTTTGCAAAAGTTACATTTTCCTTTAACTTTGAATTTGTTAGTTTTTATTCTCTTTTGTACATCTGATTTGACTACTGATGCCTCTTGTTCAATTTTGTCACTAATCTTTGTGAAATTTCTCTCAAAAATGCACAATTGTTCCTTTAATTCATCAGATGTTTTCTTATCATCTTTCGTTAATAACATCCAATTCGATTTAAAGGAATCAAAGCTTGCTGGTAGAATATGTAAAACTTTCCATACCAATATCAGATCAGGTAGCACAATATCTCCCTTTGCTTTATGCCCATTGTTCAGTTCATTCCACAGAACTTGTTAACTTCACTGTGTGTGTGTGTGTGTGTGTGTGTGTGTGTGTGTGTGTGTGGAGATGCCTTCTCCCTGAGTTCAATTAAATGCAAAGAAATCTGAAGTAATCTTGAACAGCTGGTACTTTGATGATGCTTCGAAATTCTGCTTCAATGCCTCCCGTGCTTCATGAGCCATTTCTTTGTCCATGACCTTCTGATACACAGTGTCTGTAACTGCACTTGTAATCATCAACATGGCATAACTGTTCACTTAACAATAAAAGCTGACTTGGCTTTATGATCCTTTATTGCTGCATTATTAGCACCTTCAGACAGTGGCTCAGATTTTACTGACTTGCCATCAATAATTTCTAAAGCTCCTTCATGATAGTCGACTGGATCTGGTACTTTTCTCTTCCACATTGGCCAATCAGTTTCACTATTCAACGGCTTGATACGTTTTACCAGAACCATTTCAACTCTAAAACCAAAAACACACTCTCAAATATAAGTTAAAAGAAAACAGTATGTCACTTTTTGCACCTTTTTTACACACGTAACTGGGACCCATAACCTACTGTATTTTGTTGAGGAAAAAAACTTGTTTATTCTCAATAAATATCAGGTGCTGACAAAAAGGGGTGAGTTTGGTTTTCAAATACTTACATTTATTTCTGAATCTGCAAGCACTGTTAGCACAAGAAGTCATTTGACCTAGGAGCTTCTAAAAACACCTAAGAGTAAAAGTGTGAGTGTTGTGACTCAAAATAAAAAACAGAGATAAACAAAACATTATGCTCGTATATGATGTTGATTAATAATTTAACACTAAACTTCTTTTTAAATATGTTAATAAAAGGAATTTCACAAAACTTCTTTTTAAATATGTTAATAAAAGGAATTTACTTTAACAACCTAATATGAAGTAATCTCTATTTATTTAGAAGTTTCTCTGCAATGAGTATATTCCATGAAAGTTCACTCCCATTATAAACTGTTCTCTGTGTAAATATCTACCCAGTGCACAGTCAATTATCCTTTTAAACTTGAGCCATATTTCCTCTACATACTCCTGCCATGTACTGAAAGTTCCAAGTTCCACACTGAGATGTGACACTATAAATTTTTATTTAGTTTACTGAACAGATATACTTTTCGGCTTGTTTTAGTTGTCCTTTGTAATGATGTAACCATTGTTCCCACAACTACATCTTGGTCACTGATAGCAGTTTCAATGTGAACATCCTCAAAGAGGTCAGGTCTCTTTCTTGCCATTAGGTCCAATATATTTCCATTGTGAGTAGGGCTCTTAATTATCTATTTTAGTTAGTTGTCCAAGAAGGCAATCAGTAATGTTTAACAGGATGTTTTATCACACCCATCACTCTCAAAAATTTAATATTCCCAACTGAATGATGGATGATCATCGATTATACACTAAAGAGCCAAAGAAACTAGTACACCTGCCAAATATAGTGTAGGGCCCTGCAAGCACACAAAAGTGCTGCAACATGACATGGCAAGGACTCAACTAATGCCTGAAGGAGTTCTTAAGGGAATAGATGCCATGAATCCTGCAAGGCAGTTCATAAATCTGTAAGAGTACGATGGGGTGGAGGTCTCTTCTGAAAAGTACATTGCAAGGCATCCCAGATATGCTGCATAATGTTCATGTCTAGGAGTTTGGTGGCCACCAGAAGAGTTTAAACTTAGAAGGTTGTTCCTGGAGCCACTTTGAAGCAATTCTGGATATGTGGGGTGTTGCATTGTCCTGCTACAATTGCCCAAGTTCATCAGAATGCACAACGGACATGAATGGATGCAGGTGATCAGACAGGATACTTATGTATGTGTCACCTGTTAGTCATGACTAGATGTATCAGGCGTCCCATATTACTCCAACTGCAAACGCCCCATACCATTACAGAGCCTCCACCTACCTGAACAGTCCCCTGCTGACATGCAGGGTCCGCGGATTCATGTGGTTGTTTCCATATCCATACACATCCATCTGCTTCCACATTTTGAAACCAGACTTGTTCAACCAGGCAATATATTTCCACTGATCAATCGTCCAATGTCGATGTTGATGGGCCCAGGTGAGGCGTTAAGCTTTGTGTTGTGCCATCATCAAGGGTACATGAGAGGGTCTTCAGCTCTGAAAGCCCATATCAATGACGTTTTTTTGAATGGTTCACACGCTAACACTTGTTGATGAAGCAGCACTGAAATCTGCAGCAATCTGTGGAAGGGTTCCACTTCTATCATACTGAATGATTCTCTTCAGTTGTTGTTGGTTCCATTCTTGCAGGATCTTTTTACACCTGCTGTGATGTCAGAGATTTGATGTTTTACCAGATTCCTGATATTCAGTTATCCCAACTTCATTGCTACTTTGGAGATTCTGTGTCCCATTGCTCATGCACCAACTATAACAGCACATTCAAACTCACTTAAATCTTAATAAACTGCCATTGTAGCAGCAGTAACCAATCTAACAGCTGTGACAGACATTTGTTGCCTTATATAGGCGTTGCTGACCACAGCACCATATTCTGCCTGTTTCCATATCTCTGTATTTGAATACGCATGCCTATACCAGTTTCTCTGATGCTTCAGTGTAGTATGATTGGGGAACTTATGTACAAGTGAACTGAGACTCAAAAGTTTTCAATTACATCAGAAGAGGTGTCTGATGGGTGGCAAAAGGATCCAGTTATCATTTTATGCACACCCCCGATACTGTGTCTTGCCCAAACAATCTCACATGTAGCTTCAATTCCTATATCGGTGGATTTTACTTTCTTGTCTACTGCAACAAATACACTATATCCATTTCCCATTTGCCTACCTTTCCAATATACTCTTAAATTTCCCCCAACAATCTCACTGCTATCAATTTCAGGTTTGAGCTAGTTTTCTGCACCTAGTCTTTTGTGAATTTCACTGTTTTTCAGGAGTACTTCAAATCCTTTGGCAGTTACCATTAGGATTTTAATACTTTCACCAGTGGGGCACACTTCTTTTGCTCCTCACACACATTTAGCTCCCTGCTTACAGCCTCTTATGTGTAGTGCACATCTGACCTCTTTATGGGGACCTTACAGTTCTCATCCTATGGCACAAGTCCAGGAAGTCACAGCGTAGCTTGTCATAGAACCTTTGAAGTTTTTGGTTCAGTGATTACGTAGGCTTTCCCGGCATAATAAGTCATTACAGTCTCTTTGGGTTTGCTGCCGGATCCTAAAATCCACTTGACTCGATATTTCGGTGATCTAACTGGTCGCCATCTTCAGGAAAATGCTGCTTCTGCTGATGAGTCCCGCTGAGAAATGATGCCAGGTTGCAAATCGATGTCCTATATAGGCCACCAATCAGTACACGGCGCACGCGCTGCCCATCACAGTTTCTGCCTTCCAAAACAAGAAGTTCGCGCTATGCTTAGTGAAACACTGCTGGCAACGATATATCTCAATCAAGGCCGCACCGAAGAACATTCAGTTTTGATGCGAGATAATACAGGATTCCATGTTTTACTAAGAGGAAACCCACTGTCTTTGTTGATTAAATTATCAGCCAACCTAATTTCAATTGCCTCTTTATAGACACTGTTCCAAAATCCGGAACCACAACAGTTTCCTCAAATTTCAGTTTGTGTCCCTCTGAGGAAACCCATTGTCTCTGTTGACTAAATGATCAGCCAACCTAATTCCAATTGCCTCTTTATAGACACTGTTCCAAAATCCGGAAATGTTGGCAACCACAACAGTTTCCTCAAATTTCAGTTTGTGTCCCTCATTTAGGCAGTGTTCTGCTACCGCCGATTTTTCCGGCTGTTGTAGCCTCATATGACGGTGATATTCCACACACCTGTCATGCACTGTGCAAATAGAACGGCCAACGTAAGCTTTCCCACATTGACACGGAATTTTGTACACCCCGGGTTTCTTAAGCCCCAAATCATCCTTCACAGAGCCGAGCAGAGCCCTAATCTTAGAAGGTGGACAGAACACACTCTTAATGTTAAAATTCCTTAAAATTCGTCCAATCTTAAACGATAAGCCTCCAGCATAAGGAATAAAGGCCACAGATCTATGTTCCTCTTTGTACACCTCCAGAAATGGACCAAACTCCATAGCACGGTGTATCCATTTTCCTTGAAAACAGTCATCAAATGCTCAAGTTCTTGGGTTAAGCTGTCTGTGTAGGAAATGGCATATGCTCTCCGTACCAAAGTCCTAAGGACGCCACTATGTTGGTGTGGTGGATGACAACTCTTAGGATGCAGATACCAGTCTGTGTGTGTCGGCTTTCGGTGAACACTGTGTCCCAAAGTTCCATCTGGTTTTTTATAAATCATTACGTCTAAAAATGGAAGCATCCCATCATCTTCAACCTCCATAGTAAATCTGATATGGGGATGAAGACAGCTGAAGTGGTTCAAAAATCTGTTAAGAGCATCATGTCCATGCAGCCAGATGAAGAAGGTATCGTCCACGTATCTCCAGAAGCACGTTGGTTGCAAAGCTGAAGTCCTCAGTGCCATGCCCTCGAAGTCCTCCATAAATAAATTGGTGACTATGGGTGACAAAGGACAACCCATAGCCATTCCGTCATTCTGTTCAAAAACGTTACCGTTAAATAAAAACACTGCCTAAATGAGGGACACAAAATGAAATTTGAGGAAACTGTTATGGTTGCCAACATTTCCGGTTTTTGGAACAGTGTCTATAAAGAAGCAATTGAAATTAGGTTGGCTGATAATTTAATCAACAGAGACAATGGGTTTCCTTTTAGCAAAACATGGAACCCTGTATTATCTTGCATCAAAACTGAATGTTCTTCGGTGAGGCCTTGATTGCGATATATCATTGCCAGCAGTGTTTCACTGGCGCCACCTCCCTGTTTTGGAAGGCAGAAACTGTGATGGGCGGCGCATGCGCCGTGTACTGAACAGTGACCTATATAGGACATCGAATTGCAACCTGGCGTCAGTTCTCAGCGGGACTCACCAGCAGAAGTAACATTTTCCTGAAGATGGCGATCAGTTGGATCGCCAAAATATTGAGTCAAGTTGATTTTAGGATCCGGCAGCAAACCCGAAGAGACTTTCATTATGGTTCAGTCCTTCCAGTCAACTCAGAATCAAAGGACCACGATCAGTTCTAGGGACAATGCTGAAAATTGTGAACTTTGTTGGAACATGCACAAGGCTGGTCTTTTTAACCTTCTCTGCCAGGTGCTCGAATGACCCACGTATGACCTTGGAGCCCAGACGACGGACATCACTTGTTCCAACACGTGCCAAAATCTGCATTTGATTGAACCCTGTTCCCTCAATGGCTGCTGGAATAGCCTCTTTGACATGTTGAATGAGGCCCCCCAGCAATACACACTGAGTGCACCTGGTGTCCTATCGTCTCCCTTGCGGACATTTCCCTAAGGGTTACCATCATTTGCCATACCTTCGAACTGCCAACAATTAATAGACACCTACTCTTTTGCATTTGTCTCCTTTTGATACCAAATAAAACATGTTTCCCTAAAACAGGTGATGTGATTCCCACTTTCTCTGTTACAGTTTCAGTGAAATGCAGAACCTGAATCTTTTTAGTTAGGAGGATTGGTCCAACACCGTGGATCTCCCTGCTCCCCATCCACCTTGTAAACAATGCCTAAATCTACCACTGACATACCACTTGCAGTCAAGTGGACAAGAAATTATGGATTCTGTACTTTATACAGAGGAGACAGGATGCACACGAGAGGATAATGTCTGAGGTACCTCTGGTATCAGTACCACAGGTACATGACTGCCGGGAGATCTTCCAACACACTGATTCACAGCAGCTGCTGGTCATTTGACAGTAGTCAGGGTGATTTCCAGTTGCTTATAAATGTCAACCAAATCATCCCATGATCAAGGAAACTATTCACAGGGGGGCTATATTTTGGCTGGTGCAATGTATTACATTTTGTGGCTGATTGGGCCACTATAAACCACCTGGCCTGCTATTATGACACCAGTTACGCTTGCAGCCTGCCGGCTGCACCACTTTACGGAGCTAATGTCTATTAGGTTGCAGTGTAAGGTTCCACTAGCCACTTGTATATTACCAATTGTATTGTACTTTGTCTTCCATGTGTGTGTGTACTGTTTGAGCTATACATCACAGAATTCTTGGTTTAGAACAATTACCAAAATTCATTTATTTGCAACAACTGAGTTTATGTGCAAATAATGTACCTGAGACTGGTTAGTAATGCAACATTACTTACCATTTTTGGGTACATTTGTAGCTCTATGGAATCGCACATCTTCAAAAACAACTGCATTTCTTGACATGTCAATATTCTTACGCCTACAGTATCCCTGAAGAACCATTATCTGAAAACATGCCAGAACAGTTAAGAATCATTCACTATGAGGTAAAGCTCATATGTCAGTAGAATAAGAAAATAAATCTGGAATAGATAAGAAATTTATAACTTTCTTTTGGGTGCACAACCAAGAAAACCTAAAATTAACTATCATACACCATAGAAGAAGAAAATTTACAAAAAAATGGAACTGTGTACATTAACATTTAATACATAATAAATAAAGAAAAATAAGGAAAGGCAATCACTCACCAATACTTTATTAGTATGAGGTATGCAGACACAGTTAACAGCATGGAGATTTAACTAGCTTTAAAGTTACTGCTCGCATCCTAGTGGATGTACATGCACTCTAAAAGCCACATCAACACTAAAATTCAGTCTCACATGGCCATAAGAACATTGACTGATTTCATAATTACAACAGTGGATGGCTGTGGCTGGATGTCTGTGCATTTCTGTATGAGTGTGTGTATTAACATTAGAATGAGACTGGTAGCTTAAAAGCTGATCAACTCTCTATACTGTTATGTACATCTATGCCTCACACATTAGTCAGCTATACGTAAGGGTTGCCTTTTCTTATTTTTGTTTGTTATTTCTATAATGGTAGGTATAAATGAATCCTCTACATGCAGAATTCAAAGAAATGTTTAGAGTAGATAAAGAAGTAATATATATGACTGACACTGGATAGTGAATGTGCACCAGTGTTAAGATCTGAATGTTAAATGAAGATGATGAAGCAAAAGTGGAGTTATTAGAAAAGTAGCAAACAAAGAAAGAAAGAGTAGATTTAAAACTATATAAACTAAACTCCATCCAATAGGCCTTCAAGACCCAATGGTACCAACCAATCTCTATGCCTTTCTCAGCTTGTGGGCATCACTGGATGTGGATATGGATGGAGGAGCATGTGATCAGCATACCTCTCTCCTGGCCATTGTCTGTTTACAAGACCGAAGATCTTCTGAGTCAAGGAGCTCCTCAATTTGCCTCACAAGGACTGAGTGTACCCCACTTGCCAACAGCACTTGCCAGATCTGGATCGTCACCCAACCATGTAATAGCCAAGCCTAACAACACTTAACTTCATCGATGTCATGGAAACTGGTGTTACCAGAGTGGTAAGGCTGTTGGCTTGACATAATGTTTGAAAATGAAACATTTGCTTATAAAAAACAGAAAAAAAGAAAGAAACCCTGCAGATTATTTTTCAAAACTGAAAAACAAAATCACTATTGCACATCATGCCCTGACAGTAGTACTTTAAAACTGTACCTTTGGAAAAGTTAGTTAATGATATCTGGGTGTTTCATTTGTCAAATAATCATTTTATATAGTTGATTATTGCTTTGAGTGAGCTTAATGATCATAATAATAATTTTAATTCAATTTGGATCAACAGCCTGGTGCAAGTCTTTCAGTTGGATGCCACTTTGGCAGCTTGTGTGACTGCAACATACCCTTTAATCATACTGGGAAAGGGAGACCTTCAGCTTAATGTGGAATTCAAATCATGTGTTGTTCCGCATCAATCTTTGCATCATTGAAAGATGAAGGCTAGGTTAAAGGCAAACTGAAATATTCTGTGGTCCCATCTTTCAGTTTCCAGGTATGCATTTTACCACTGACCACCAGGGCCAAGAGTGTTCATGATGAACAAGGAAACATCAATCAAAATTATGGAGATAATAGAAAGTAAAAAGCAAAAAATTCAAAATATGTATTGTACATGGAGAACCAAAATTTGTGTAAGTACAACTACTTAACATGTATGTCAAATATGTTGACTTTCATCTTTTCTTTCATTTTCAGAGGTTAAAAGTCATTGCAGGAGCGATACTCCCAATAGATATACAGGAGAACTTCTTAAAAGTCTGGAAGGTAGGAAAGAGATACTAACAAAAATGAAACTGAGGGCAGGTCATGAATCATGCTTCAATAGCTCAGTCAGAAAAGCAACTGCCTATCAAAGGCAAAGGTGTCAGGTTCAAGATCTAGTCAGCACACAATTTTAATTTGCCCGATCAGCACACAAGTTTAATTTACCATGTAGTTAATTTCTGATTAGTTTATAGCTCATATAGATACATCCATGTTGTGTTCCTGTTACAATGTTGCATGCATTTTTTGCAATTCCTTGGTCAAATTTTTTGAACATTCCTTACACAAGTTTACACAATTCTGTTAATGAATTTAGGGCAAGTTGTGCAGAACCTTTAATAATATATTTCTCTCACAACTGAACAATCATGCAAAATCGAATGTATTGAAGTTTTCAATACAAGAGAGAGTGCTGTACCTAGAGGCTATGTACTTAGGAACACTTGATGTTTTTTGACCAACACATAGTCTAGTGTCTGTAGAATGACATGAAGGATTGACTACCAGAGACTGGCATAAGCAGTTCCACCATTTTCTACTGTTTCGTTGTTGAGTCAGACATGAAGTTGTGTTTCATGCAGAACTTGTAAATAATTCACATTCTATATATTTATGTGCTGTATAAGATATTAAAGCTCTTTGCAACATTCTGTTAATTTTCAGGTACAGAATTTTATGGTGAGTAAAATGCTATTATTTTTACAACTATTTATATAACATGTAGACACTTAATCCACACTTTGTCAGTTGTGCATCATCTTGTACACTGAAATAGAATAATTTCTTTTATCATAGAACATGTGATACTTGCAAATGAACTGAGTTTCTTTACTGTTTTAATAATTTTACCTGTATTGAAACTAATTGTAGTTCTCAACAGCTTCTATTTCAAAATGTATTTGACTTGAAAATGGATTTTCATAATACTTTGCCTTAATTTAGTTTCACTTACTGATTATTGTTGTGTGGAAAAGAAACAGTGTAACAGATAGTCAATTAAATACAATACTGGGAAGATTTTCTTGATTGCAATACTTTTATTTATTTATTTATTTATTTATTTAGTGCATGTATTATCACATTCATGACACTGGACTTGTCAAAGTCCAGAACAGTATAAAATGTTACATATTTACATTATGTACAAAAGGTTATCATAGATATCAATACATCTTTATAACAAAAACATTATTCTGCTTAATTAGATTATAAAATTATATACATACAAACAGATTGAGTGAAAGCTAGCAAAACCTCTTGGCTGATTTCACCAAAACGATTGAATACCAGTATTTTAGTTAACTAGGCATAATAGCATACGGCACAATTTAAAATTGCAAAAGAATGTTTGGGGCATCCAGAAGCAGACTGTAGTAAATCCACTTTTTCTTGAAAATGAGTTGTTGAACACAATTTTGTTTTCCATGCAGTCATCTATTAATTATGCCCTTAAAACTCAAGCAAAACAGCTTATGTCTGTCCTAAAGCATACCTGCAGAACAGCCTACAGCTGCAAAAGTTGGTGTATTCACTTCTAGTTGCAAAGGACAACTGGGTGAATCCATTAAATGATGAGGTAGCAGAATTTGGTGTATTCATAGCAAGCGACATTATCTAAGAAGGTTGCTTTGTACACATTATGTACTTTGTCTGAATAATGCAGCTTTCCCAGTTCATTATTTCTTTAACTTTAGTTTTGAGCCTATGTATGACAGTTTAATGAAGTTGTCTTAACTGCAAACATTAAGTATTTTGTCTGAATAATGCAGCTTTCCCAGTATATTACTTCTTGAATGTTAGGTTTGAGCGCATGTGTAGCTCTTTAGTGAAGTTGGCCCAGCTGCACACTACCATGAAACAAAAGACAATAGCACACTGGCTGTTACCTAGCTATACAATTGCATTTTTCTTGGCTGGCTTGTATGTGAGTGGGACTCTCAAACTTTTGCTTAATGTGACATACTTTGTAATGACAGTTAATGTTGACATGAGATCATTTTCTTTTCCCCTTTGTATCAGTATTAATGTGGCTTTTTAACTGTTATATTATGATAATATATATCCAGCCAAGTTTCCAGAAGCAAAACTCTGTAGATCTGTGAAAACAGATGCAAAACTTGATGAATCCAAACAATGTTAGGGTACAACTAGTGAAAGACAAGCTGAAAATTTCAGGGATTGTCAGAAACGTACTCCTTAGGCAAATGTAAATCTATGATGAAAAAGTATTTCAAACATCTTCCATATGAAGGGAGTAAGAAGTTCTTTGAATTTCCTGGGGAAAAAGAAATTCTGATGCACTCATTGCATTTTGCTTCTGGATGTCTCATTTGCTTTTAGTCACATGATGATGTACTGTGGAACACATTTTCACTTTTCAAAAACAATTAATTTCCCAGAGCATTTTTTGTAATTTCAGAGAGAAAGACAGCAGTACATAAAAAGTGAATGCTCTCACTTAAAAAATGGCTAGAGGACAAAGTCTGAAAAGTGTACCGAGGTAGAACAGTCTCCTCTACCTAGAGAGGCCTCTGTCTCATTGTAAATCACTGTTGTTTCAACTAGCGCTACCAGAACTCTGTCTTCCTCCTTTATAAACTCTTGATTTTTAAGAATGAACCATTTTTTAATGCATTGGCACTGTTATGATTTGCAAGTAATATTAACCAATACATCCCTCCATAAATTTCACAGATAATTTGAACACTTTGGTTATTTAGAAATGTAATGGTCATCCTTAACCAGGCTATTTTAATCAGAATCCTAGCTAATAATAATGGGCCTGTAACTTGGAAGACATGCATAAACTACTGCACAAACAGACACTAAGATTTGAATCAATGACTTTCTGGAAACTTTTAAATTTTACATGTATGCCTTTAAAAGTTTCACAGAATTTATGGATTGCTTGAAGAATACAACTTAAGCTAACATTTCAATGGTTCTTCATTTATACACTATATTTATTCTGTAGCTCTTTCTTGGGTGAAGTTCCACATCTTCTAATGAAGAAACTGCAAGTTATAAGAGCTTTCACAAAATTTTTGATTTGTTTTTGAGTGATCTATCCAAGCTGGAGCAACTAAGGAGCTGTTACAATCTAATGCAAGTAGTTGAATTTCCCACTAGGGTAACTGACCACTCCAGTACTCTAATTGATAATGTGTTTGCTGATAAGTCTAGGCACAGTAGCTTGACAGTCGGTCAAGTCCTAAATGGGCTGTAGACCATGATGCTATACTTTTGACAATCCTCCATTTAAATCTTAACAGAAAACCAAAAGCTATGTGGAAAAATGTGAGACCAATAAATAAAAAAACAATGGACATACAGGAAGAAGCTACAGTTAGTAGATTGGTCTGAAGTATTCAACTCAGCAGATGTCAACACAAAATTTAATGTATTTATTAATTTAACATCAAATCTTTTTGAGGAGGTGTTTCGAAATAAAATAGTCAGAGAAAATCAGTGTAACCCTTCATTTAAGCCATGGATTACCTAGGGCATCAAAATTTCATGTAAAACAAAAAGAGAATTGTATGCCTCAGCGAGACAATCTAACAATACTGCAATGATGGGGCAATATAAAGTGCACTCTAAGATATTAAGGAAGGTGATCCAGAAATCTAAAAGTATGTATCTAAAAAAGGAAATTGAAAAATCAAATAACAAAATGAAAACCATATGGAAATATGTTAAAAACGAGACGAGGAAAAGCCTATCTGCCACAGAAGTGATTAGCTTAAGAACAGGGAGTCTTTCGGTGGATGCTCCCAAAATGGTGGCTAATATCTTTAACAATCATTTCCTAACAGTCACCAACCAAATGGGATACCAGGGTTCTGTAAAGAAAGCTACAGAATACTTGCATAACACCTTAACTAACAAAATAGACGAGATGCATCTTCGAAAAACTACAGTGATAGAATCAGAAAAAATAATTACATCTTTAAAATGTAAAAATTCTGCTGGAGTTGACAACATTTCCAGCAAGTTAGTGAAATACTGTTGTAAAGAAATAAGTACAGTCCTCTGCCATGTTAGTAATACGTCATTGGAAGAAGGAGTTTTTCCCGACAGGCTAAAATATGGCCAATTTATAAAAAGGGAGAAAAGACTGAGGCTACAAACTATCAACAAATTTCATTACTCTCAGTTTTCTCCAAGGCACTAGAGAAATTGATGCATAGCAGAATGGTTGATCATCTTAGTAAATATAACATCCTCAGCAGTAGTCAGTTTGGCTTTCGGAAAGGGGTATCAACCGTGGATGCAATACATGCCTT
Source organism: Schistocerca gregaria (assembly GCF_023897955.1). NCBI lineage: Eukaryota > Metazoa > Arthropoda > Insecta > Orthoptera > Acrididae > Schistocerca > Schistocerca gregaria. The sequence continues at coordinate 169,129,595 of NC_064927.1, read as the reverse complement.
TGTTGACAATGTTATGGAAGCCATAAATAATAATATGATGATGGTTGGAATATTTTGTGACCTGTCAAAAGCTTTTGACAGTGTAAGTCACCATATTCTCTTGAGTAAAGCCAAGACCCTAGGAATGGGTGGAACCGTGGGCACTTGGCTTGAATCCTATCTGTGTGGTAGAAAGCAGAAAGTAATCATGGAAGGACTGCATGGTGGCCAGGTATCTTCAGAATGGGGCTCCATTACTGCAGGAGTACCTCAAGGCTCAGTATTGGGCCCACTGCTCTTTGTAATATTTATAAATGACTTAGCACTATGTACAGAATATGGGAAAATACTCGTGTTTGCTGACGACACTACTTTATCAGTTAATAATTTCTCAGAGAATGTGTCAAATGAGGCTGCAAATAAAGCTTTTGCAATTTGACAAACTGGTTTGAAACCAATCGCCTTACAGTCAATCCAAAAATAAGACAAATTACAGTCATCTCTCTTCTAACACAAATGTTACTAAAAAATGAACCTAAAAATGGGTGAGCACGAGATTTTGAAGGTTGAGTCCTCCAAATTCTTGGGTCTGCATATAGATAGCAAAATGAAGTTTCACCACCATATTCAAGATCTGCGGAAAAGGCTAAGCTCAGCAACGTTTCCTTTAAGAATAATTTCAGACACTAGGGAAATGAGCACAATAAAAACCGCACATTTTGACTGTTCTCACCAACTTCTGGCCTATGGTATAATATTTTGGGGAAATCAACCAATAACAAAAGAAAGTGTTCCATGCACAGAAGCAAGCAATAAGAATTATGTGTGGAGTACATCCTAGGCACTCGTGCAGGGATCTGTTTAGAGATCTACAAATCCTTACAACACCTGCCCAATATACTTTTTTGCTGATGTGCTTTGTTTCAAAAAATAGTAACTTATTCAAAATCCATAGCTCATACCACAGTTATAACACCCGAAGGAAACTGGATATCCATTATGAGCTAAAAATGAGAAGCATGGTCCAGAAGGGGGTTTTATACAGTGGCACCAAGATTTTTAATGCCCTCCCACTGCACATTAAAGAACTGGTTGGAAACATGCCAAAGTTTAAAGAAAATCTGAATCAGTTCCTTTTAGATGAATCTTGTAACAGTATTGATGAATTTCTTACCAAAAATGCATAGAATCTCTTGTTTGTGCTTAAACCTTACTGTGTGGCCTCTACAATTGATTAAACATACTCTGTAAGTACAGTGTAACTTAATGCAATACCCAAATTTATGTATGTCTGTATATGACACCTGTATAACTTAAGAACAATACCCAAATTTATGTATGACTGTATATTCTTTCAGATGTCCTGTAACTTAACTAATATGTAAGGGTATATGCTAAACTTCACAGTTTCTTTAATCTAATGATAAGATCAATGTATCTGTGCACAAATCAATAATCTGTAAAAAATCTTGACTCGTTCTATATCCAGGGATATGTTCCCATATGGATCTATGGTGACATAAAATAAATAAAATGAAAATTCTGTTTCAAGAAAAGGTAAGCAGGAATTATTTTGTAATACAGCACTGAGTATATCTTTACTTCTCATGTTTCCAAATACTGTAAAAGAAGAAAAATATATAGGATATTACTAAATTGCACTTACAATGTATCCTGTAGCTGGGAACAAGTTCCGTCCATCGATGGAATGTCCAAATAAATAATGATTCTTTTTTTGCAGCATCTTCACATAAGTTGAAAAACTGTGCTCCCCTAACATATCCTGTAATAAAGATCAGCAAACAAGTTATTTTTGATAGTATCTTGTTCATGGACTAGCTTTTCAGCATAAGAGTTCAGTAACTCACTTCAAATTGGGTTCTCCAGATACAACCTTGACGAACTTTCAGATACATGCAGGAAGTTAAGAAATTGATGTATGCTATGTTCATTAATAATTATGAAAAATGGTATGTTTATGTTAACAGTAGTGGGAAATAGCTGTATATTAGTTGTGTTTAAAATGTTTAGAAACAGTATTGTTGTAGTGGTCTTTGGTCTGAAGACTGGTTTCATGCATGTCTCCATGCTACTGGATCACCTCTGCATAGCCGCTTACAGCTACATGAACTTGATTACTATGAAAAGGATAGTTTCTAGTCACCATATAATGGAGATGCTGAATAGCAGATAGGCACAACAAAAAGGCTGTCAAATAAAGCTTTCAGCTAAACAGGCCATCATCAGAATTAGACAATATATGCACTCACATTCACATAAACACAACTCACACACATATGACCCAGTCTCTGGCTGCCAAAGCTAAACTGCTATTCTTTTCATAATATCATCATTATTCCATCCTGGTTTTTCCATTGTTTGAACTTGATTACTGTGGTTTAGCCTCCATCTCCCTCTACCAGTTTTCCTTAACTCTTCCCTCCTCCAAACACACATACTTCTTCACTTTCTACCATTTCCAAATTAACTGTTCCTTGATGTCTCAGAATGTGTCCTATCAATCTATCCCTCTTTTAGTGAAACTGTTTCATAAAAATATTTTCTTCTAATTTCAGTGCAGTGTCTTTTCATTACTTAACTGATTTACCTACCTAATTTTCAGTATTTTCAGTTTTATGAATTCAGACACAAAAGAAACATAATTGAAATAAGTGACTTCTTTCTGAATATCCTATTCACATATTATTTATCAACCTTTGCACCCTTCACATTCATGCAGGTATACTAATACAAATTACTGCAAAATGGATCCACAACCTCCTGACGCTGTGACTGTTGGCAGTCTAGTCCCTGCACACCCCATCAGACAAAATTTGTCCCTTTTCCAACCCATAAACTACTGTTCCTTCCTCTTCGCCTTGCATCCCATGTGATGTTGCATTCTGACCCGAGATTCTGGAGTTGGCGGTCATGTGTGCATGAGGTGTGCTTACTTGTGTGTGTGAATGGTGCATGTGTGTGTCTCTTTTACCGATGAAGACAATGGCTGAAGGCCTTCTAATTGTGCCTGTCTGCAACTTGGCGTAACTTCTTCATGGTAAGCAGCAATGTGTCTTTTCCTACATTGTTGATATTCCTACCTGGAGTTTCCATTGTTTGATTACATTTACACTATGTCTTCTTCTATTTCCTGGCCTTTATCCTGTATCATTTAATGTCTCCTTGGAACATTCAAATGCCAATAAAAATGTTCAATTCCATATAAATTTTGGCCTGACTTGAGTTCCATATTTAAACTATTTATTCTACCTTTCAAGATTTTTTGCATAATTTGATCACCAAAACACTATTTTTCTGATAACGTAATTTTATTTTTTTATATTGATCCATTTCACAACACCAACCATGAAAATTAGTAATCACACTTGTCAACTTAAATTATTCAGAACCACTTTACAGTAAAGATATTATTGTGCTTTAGTTTTCATATAAACAAAATTTGTTTTCATTTATATTTTTTAAAATTTTGCTATCAATAATAGAGTCCACAGTGTACAATTACTGAAAGCTGCTATTTTTCATGCCATCTAATTCTACAACCTTCATTATGAACCTTTAGGCGCATACATCTTCATGTAAATAACTATTTCTAGAAAACATTATGTAAATTAAATCTGAAAAACAAAGTCATTTAAGACAGTCAAAATAATACTAAACTGATTACATCCTGATGTAGAAGATACTGGAAGCTAAGTTCACAATACTTAAAGAGATTTTTGATGCGAAGTGCACCATTGTGGTTTTAGCAGCAAAGATTGGTCAATGTGACTATCTGAGAAATTGTGTTGTTTGTCTTGAGTACAAATGTGGCACAATGTATTTACTTAAAAAGTAGTGTAGAAAGTGTTCCAAGAATGTAAAAATAAATCCTTCATTTGTATGGCCATATAATTCTTGAGGGCATTTTGTTCTGTCGTAGCAACTACAAAATGCATGAGTTGTTTTTCACCAGACACATTTCACTTTATTGAAGTAAAGCATCATCAGCGGTCTGTAATTAAGTTTTTTACATTTTGATTTGCTTTTAGATTGAAAAACAGTTTGTTAAAAGTAACTACAAATCAACTTACTCTTAATGAACTGTTTTTCGATCTAAAAGCAAATCAAAATATAAAAAACTTAATTATACGCCACTGATTTTGCTTTACTTCAATAAAGTGAAATGTATCTGGTGAAAAAAATCATGCATTTTTGTAGTTGCAACAATAGAACAAAATATCCTCAAGAATGTAAAAATAAATTTGTATTGTCATAAGAAGTAGCTATATCTCAGTGACTTGTTACTGCAACACATTGGACCAATTAGAAGACACCCTAGACAATGAGACAGCCATAGCAAAATGCGATACATATATCTGCTGTCATATATTGTACTACCCTTATCAATTTATAAAAATGTTTATTAAATGAGAAAAGGAATAGTAAGTTCAACACAGTAAATATTTCTGTTTTGATGTACCCATGAACAATTATGTAAGGGAAGTACCTAATAATAAACATAATGGGGTTGGCATGTTAATTTCAGATTTGGCAATGTGAGTGGTACATGGCACAAATGAGAAAGTGTAGTGATATTGTTCTCTCCTCAAATGAGCAAAAAATAAAGTTATTTGTGTAGAAAATGAGAAAAATGAGTGATGAAAGGTGTTTTGTGTGTCAGGTGCAACTTCTGGTTACACAAAAATTGCACACTTGAAAAATGAAATTACAAAGTTGCTACAGAAGGACATTGAGGCATTGAAAACTGAAATGTTAATTGCAAAGAAAGAAAATGATAGATTAACAAAAGAAAAGTAGTCCTGCTTGTGAAGCTACAAAGAAAGAAAATGGCACACTAATTCAAGACAAACACAAACACACACACAGAATTTGAGCTTTTGCAACCGGCGGCTGCTTCGTCAGGAAAGAGGGAAGGAGAGGGAAAGATGAAAGGATGTGGGTTTTAAGAGAGAGGGTAAGGAGTCATTCCAATCCCGGGAGCGGAAAGACTTACCTTAGGGGGAAAAAGGGACAGGTATACACTCGCGCGCACACACACACACAACACATATCCATCCTCACATATAGAGACACTATGTCAGTCAGAAAACTTATCATTCAGCATTTGCATTGCAAATTGAATGTCAATGATCAGTAGGCAAGAAACATTTCATTCAGTACTTGCATTGCACCACAGGAACACTATTCTGGGAAGCTATTCTGTTGGAATCACATACACTGTCACTTATCCAATGGTATCTCTTCTAGAAGAACAGGTAATCTAAATAATTAATGGAAAATCTCATATAAAGATGTGAAACAAATACTAACAAAGAGATAGGGGGGCTGGCCAGTACTTATCTCAGCTCAGTACAGCTGATAGATACACAAAAAACAACCGAAAATTTACGTTCCTAGCTTTCTGAATAAATGTTCCTTCATCAGGGAGGAGAGAGGGGAAAGAAAGGGAAGAAGGGAAAGTGGATTTAGAGCTTCCCTCTGACAACCATGCCTCCATCCTTGCTTCCCTCCCTGTTTTCCTTTCCCTGTTGCTTCATAACCTGGGTTGTGAGTAACTAAATCCACTTTCCCTTCTTCCCTTTCTTTCCCCTCTCTCCTCCCTGATGAAGGAACATTTTTTCCGAAAGCTAGGAACGTAAATTTTCGGTTGTTTTTTGTGTATCTATCAGCTGTACTGAGCTGAGATAAGTACTGGCCAGCCCCCCTATCTCTTTGTTAGAAGAACAGGTAGACTGTTTGTATGAAAATGTGCATATCTATTCCCATTTAGCACCCCTGAGGTGAATAATGGTCCCACAATAGAATTTCCAAGAATGTCATACCATACATTTAGATTCCACTGTTGTTAGTATTGCACCTGACAAAAACCAGCATGGATTTTCTGCTGCCCTGTAATGCATGCTACATGAACTAACATTGCTTTGTTGGTATATGACATGTGTTGGAAAAATGACGTGTTGTTTCCCAGGCACTGCAGAGCAACACTCCATCCAGCAGTTTCCACCCCCTTTGTCCTTTCACCTCCTCTCTTTTCTTGTCTCCAACTCTCTTTCCATGCCGCCCTCTGCTCGTGCATCCTCGCATCTTTCCCCACTCCTCTCCTTTTTTGCTCCGTTCCCCCTCTCCCCCCCCCCCCCCCTTATCCTTTTTAGTTGCGCGCCAAACAGCCTCCTGAGACTGTGCCTGTAGGCAGTCTAGTCCCCGCGCACTCCACCAGACAGTGCTGCTCTCCTCTCCCCCTATTCATGCACTACCATCCCTTTGCCTTCCCCGTCCCCTCTAGATTGCTGCTTTCATTCCACATTACAGCTGCATTCTGGTCCAAGTCACGAGAGATGGCTGTCACGTGTGCATGAGTTACGCATACTTGCATGAATGAATGTGTGTGCATTTCTCTTTCTTCTTCTGATGAAGGCTGTGGCCAAAAGCTCATATGTATGTGTCTTTTAGTTGTGTCTGTCTGAAACTTAATGTGTCATCTTTATTGTAAATAGCAATCTATCTTTTACTTACATTGTTAAAATTCTATATGATGTTTGAAATCATGTCCTCTGAGTGCCTGATGTAGTGACAGATGATAAGGGGTAATTTAAGTTGATACAGGATGTGAACAACACTCATCAAGCTGATTCCACATTCCTTGGTGATACGTCTCATGTCACCACGCAGACTGATAAGTGTCATAAACAAAACAGGTTCTTCACGTGCTGTGTCAGGTGCAGTCTTCATCCTCAAACTCTGTTTGACATTGAAGCTGTCTGTCTACATTAGTGACCTAATAATTCATGTAAGTGCCTGGAAGGATGTACAGTGACAACAGCCTTATTGTTGTAAGAACAATTCTTTGACATTAGTCATATAAAAGTAGCATGTCCAATTTCTTACTGGTGTACATGTCTGCATGAATGGAATGTTGAAGCAGAAATGACCAACCAATAGATGACAGAGTTCCTGGTAGCCCTGCAGTGCAGACACATAAACAGTCAAAAGGCTTAAAACAACATTATAGCCTGCCATGTGTGTGTTCAGAAAGCGAAAGCTGATTCCATCCTGAGTGCAAACATGTGACAAGTTGAAAGTCTTGATACAGCCACATAGCCTGGCATGGGAATGGTTAGAATTCAATAGGCAATTCCAGCCAGCTTACCTTTCAATTTTAGAATATTTCTCATATTCTTTTGTGAAGAGTTTCCGGTTCAAAATTAAACATCATTATATTACCATCATATCTTTTTTATGTACCACAACACAGAAACAATTATATTTTTAATATACAGGGTGACAGCTACTGAACTATATGAAAAAAAGTAAATTAGTTACAAACTACAGCATGCACACACTTTATTCAACATGTACAACATCACAACAGATATTCAGATTTAGATTATGGCATGTACAATATTACCTTGTCGATGACCTCCGGAATGGCTATTTTCGGCTCAGCAATGGTTTTGGGGTTATTACTGTACAACTTGTCTTTAATATAGCCCCACAAAAAGGAGTAGCATGTGTTCAGATCTGGAGAACATGGTGGCCAATCGAGGCTCATGCCAGCTCCAACTTGCATGAACCATATCTTGTAAAAATCAGGGTCACTTTTGATAATGTAAATAAATCATCTTTCAAAACCTCCACACACCATTTGGTAGTCACCATGCCATCAAGGAATATCGCACCGATTATTCCGTGACTGAACACCACACAGTCACCTGTTGAGGGTGAAGAGACTTCTCAATCGTGAAATGTGGATTCTCAGGCTCCCAATTGCACCAGGTTTGCTTATTGAGAAACCCATCCAATTTAAAGTTGGCTTCATTTGCTAAAACAAACCACACTAATTCCCATCATGCCCCATGGCCAACCATGCAGTTTGAACAAACACAAAACATTCAAAAGTTACAGTGATTTTATTTCATGTAGTTCAGTACTTGTCACTCTGTAATTATGCACTTGTTAGAGCACTTGAGCAATACAGGGGAGAACTGTTGCCACATCTCTGTGATAGCATGGCCTTTACGTTGTATGGAAAACTCTGAAGTTGTTCTTGTGTATATCAAGGGTCATTGACTGCACCCGGAGATAGAGCCTGAACTTCTGGAACTTTAAGTGTCAGTTTGTTCAAATTTGTTTATTTTCTTGTGAACTTTAACTAACAAGTCCCAGGTACAAGAATCTGGTGATTTAGGTTCTATTAATGGTTCATAGCCAATAAATACTGTAACCATAAGACTAGTTATTTATTTACTGTAGGTAACAGTAAATGGAACAACTATTTTTAGCACAAGCTAATATTTTATATTCAGTTTTAAGATACATTTATTTCACCATTACTTGTATTTTAACTATCCATTCTGGCTCATCTGAGGATACTAACTGTTTGATCATATCATACTGATCATGATCATAAGTATTACTCTGTCCAAACTCTATACCAGTCACACAAGGTTTTTAAATTCACAAAATGAAACATTCATTTTCCTGAAATAAGAGCTAGCAGAATAAAATCTTCTGACAATTTGTGAGTTAATTCATTAAAAACTCACACTGACTGCATGTATTGCATTCTGAACAATGTTATGACTACCAGAATATCCATTGCACCACAGAGATTTCTCTGCCTTTTTCAATATCTAGAACTGTTTCGAAAGAAACATTTGTGAGCATAATAGCTGTTATCATGAATAGCAGAGTCAATATGATCACAATAACATAATTTCATGTATTTTCTCATTAGGTTTTGGAATATGCTACAATTCTGCTACAAATACATCACATTTTGTAAGTGAGCAAGAAATTTTAGAGAACTGTTTTGGACGAAACACTTGTGTACATAACAGCTATTTTCAGGAAACGCAGAGTCAATATGATTGATATGACATAATTTCATGCATGTGCCCATTAGATTTTGCAGCATGCTGCCATTCTGCTACAAATACATCACATTTGTTAAGCGAGCAAGAAATTTTGAAGGCTCAAGAGGAAGAAATTGCCCAAAAACTTTTTACTTTGTAATGCATTTTAGGCACTAAAGACTTAACATACCCATGCTAAAATTCACTTTATAAACTGAGAGATGATTTTATATTTATTACTGATTCTTGCCCTAGCTGACCACTTATAATCAATTCTTGAAAATCAGTAAGCAACATGAAGCAAACAAAAATGCAAAGAAAGTAAACTTGAAACTACCCCCCCCCCCCCCCCTCACCTTCTCTTTTTGTGTGTATATTTATAACCCTGAATAAAGAGTCACTATTGGATACATATGTACCAAACGCTCTTCAGATATTTATAGCAGCATTACTACGGTCTTTCAATGATATTAATTACAAAATATCTATGAATGATGGCAAAAATTAACAATTCAATAAACTTGCATCTTATATATGCTCTAAGTTTTAAAATAAAGAAGATGACGTGTCCTTACAGAAGTGTTGTTTCCAGATGCCACATACCAATCTTCTGAATGTTCCCATTTGATGAATGGAGATATCATGGATGTTCCTCGACTTACTGGATACTGAACTTTGGGATACAGTTCAGTTAGATGCAAGTCCACATGAGAGAGGTACAATCTGTGAACACAATTACAGAAGTAAGATTCACTTCAAAAGCTAATAGACAGATTATTTTTCTTCTGCTTATTGAAAAATTAATTTCAGGAATGTTGTTGTTGTTGTTGTCTTCAGTCCTGAGACTGGTTTGATGCAGCTCTCCATGCTACTCTATCCTGCGCAAGCTGCTTCATCTCCCAGTACCTACTACAACCTACATCCTTCTGAATCTGCTTAGTGTACTCATCTCTCGGTCTCCCTCTACGATTTTTACCCTCCACGCTGCCCTCCAATGCTAAATTTGTGATCCCTTGGTGCCTCAAAACATGTCCTACCAACCGATCCCTTCTTCTAGTCAAGTCACACTGATATATGAAGTATACATTAAAGTTATAAGAGCAATAACAAAGTTAAAAAATTATATGCATATTAGGATAAGAGTGAATAAAACAGAATCAATTCAGAAAGTAATAAACAGTAACACTGGTAAGCACCAATAAATAATGTCACATTTACATACAGATTGCAGGAAAAATTGAGGATCCACATCAGATTGCTACAATATTTAATGAACAAGTGGAGCCCAAAAATTGATAAAAAACAATAGCTTTTCAAGCTGTTGATTCCTATAAATAAATAAAAACTATGTTTCTGTATCCAGTAACACCACAAAAAGTAAATAATGCTACTAGCAAGATGGTAAACCAACCCAAGTATTCTAATATAGTGAGAAAAAAAAATTCATCGCTTGCAGTCATTATTCATACAATATTTTCCACAAGAGCAGACTTTAGAGATGTCAAAAAAATTGAGAGTGGAGAACTTTTTTAACGATTTTGGAGAATAGCTACTTAAAAGAATATTGGATGTAGGAAACAGTCCATTTACACCTTTTTTAAAAGCTTTATCAGCACATATGTAATCAATGTATCTTCAAGATTAATATACACTAAATAAAATCTTTTAAGTATTACAAGTTTTTTAATAATTCTGACTGAAAGTACAACTATCTTCCCAAGTGCGAGGTGTGTTTTTGAGCAATTCCTTCATCTTGAGTTTCCAAAATTACTTTCTCATTCAACAAATGTGGCGTATTTGTAGCAGAATTACAGCAAACTGCAAAACCTAATGAAAACATGCTTGAAATTATGTCAGTGAAGTCATATTGGCTCAACCTTTCATGACAGCAGCTGTTACATTTGTTAATGTTCCTTTCGAAATAATTCTGTAAATTGGCACAGAAAACAGCATCACTCAATGGGCTGGTTGAAAGATGTTTGAATATTGTTCTCATACAAAATGAGTGCAATTTCAGAGTGACAGATAGCTCACAGGGGGCAGTCTTTATAACACAAAGTTATGACCCGAGCTATGCTCAGCTTGTACTACTGTAGTAGGCATGGGCTTCGTGTCTATCTTGGCCACTATAATACATTCACTATGCTGTTTGTAGTAGCTTACCCATATTCCTACCTTTTTATTCATTATTAAACCTACTCCTGCATTACCCCTATTTGATTTTGTATTTATAACCCTGTATTCACCTGACTAGAAGTCTAGTTCCTCCTGCCACTGAACTTCACTAATTCCCACTATATCTAACTTGAACTTATCCATTTGCCTTTTTAAATTTTCTAACCTACCTGTCCGATTAAGAGATCTGACATTCCATGCTCTGATCCGTAGAATGCCAGTTTTCTTTCTCTTGATAACGACATCCTCCTGAGTAGTCCCCGCCTGGAGATCCGAATGGAAGACTATTTTACCTCTGGAATATTTTACCCAAGAGGACGCCATCATCATTTAACCATACAGTAAATCTGCATGCCCTTGGGAAAAATTACGGCTGTAGTTTCCCCTTGCTTTCTGCCATTTGCAGTACCACAAAAGAAAGGTCGTTTTGGTTAGTGTTACAAGGTCAGATCAGTCAATCATCCAGACTGTTGCCCCTGCAACTACTGAAAAGGCTGCTGTCCATCTTCATATCCTGGAGATACTAAAATGTATCAGATAGATTATATAATGGTAAGACAGAGATTTAGGAACCAGGTTTTAAATTGTAGGACATTTCCAGGGGCAGATGTGGACTCTGACCACAATCTATTGGTTATGAACTGTAGATTAAAACAGAAGAAATTGCAAAAAGGTGGGAATTTAAGGAGATGGGACATGGATAAACTGACTAAACCAGAGGTTGTACAGAGTTTCAGGAAGAGTGTAAGGGAGCAATTTACAGGAATGTGGGAAAGAAATACAATAGAAGACGAATGGGTAGCTCTGAGGGATGAAGTAGTGAAGGTAGCAGAGGATCAAGTAGGTAAATAGACGAGGGCTAGTAGAAATCCTTGGGTAACAGAAGAAATATTGAATTGATGAAAGGAGAAAATATAAAAATGCAGTAAATGAAGCAGGAAAAAGGAATACAAACGTCTCAAAAATGAGATCGGCAGGAAGTGCAAAATGGCTAAGCAGGGATGGCTAGTGGACAAATGTAAGGATGTAGAGGCTTATCTCACTAGGGGTAAGATAGATACTGCCTACAGGAAAATTAGAGAGACCTTTGGAGAAAAGAGAACCATTTGTATGAATATTAAGAGCTCAGATGGAAACCCAGTTCTAAGCAAAGAAGGGAAAGCAGAAAGGTGGAAGGAGTATATAGAGGGTCTATACCAGGGCGATGTACTTGAGGACAATATTATGGAAATGAAAGAGGATGTAGATGAAGATGAAATGGGAGATATGATACTGCATGAAGTTTGACAGAGCACTGAAAGACCTGTGACGAAACAAACCACTGGGAGTAGACAACATTCCATTAGAATTACCAATGGCCTCGGGAGAGCCAGTCCTGACAAAACTGTACCATCTGGTGAGCAAGATGTATGAGACAGGCGAAATACCCTCAGACTTCAAGAAAAATATAATAATTCCAATCCCAAAGAAAGCAGGTGTTGACAGATGTGAAAATTACCGAACTATCAGTTTAATAAGTCATGGCTGCAAAATACTAATGCGAATTCTTTAGGGAAAAACTAGTAGAAGCCGACCTAGGGGAAGATCAGTTTGGAATCTGCAGAAATATTGGAACAAGTGACCCTATGACTTATCTTAGAAGCTAGATTAAGGAAAGGCAAACTTAAGTTTCTAGCATTTGTAGACTTAGCGAAAGCTTTTGACAATGTTGACTGGAATACTCTCTTTCAAATTCTGAAGGTGGCAGGGGTAAAATACAGGGAGTGAAAGGGTATTTACAATTTGTACAGAAACCAGATGGCAGTTATAAGAGGCTAGGGGCATGAAAGGGAAGCAGTGGTTGGGAAGAGACTGAGACAGGGTTGTAGCCTCTCCCCGATGTTATTCAATCTGTATATTGAGCAAGCAGTAAAGGAAACAAAAGAAAAATTTGAAGTAGGTATTAAAATCCAGGGAGAAGAAATAAAAACTTTGAGGTTCACTGATGACATTGTAATTCTGTCAGAGACAGCAAAGGACTTGGAAGAGCAGTTGAACGGAATGGACAGTGTCTTGAAAGGAGGATATAAGATGAACATCAACAAAAGCAAAACGAGGATAATGGAATGTAGTCAAATTAAGACGGGTGATGCTGAGAGAATTAGACTAGGAAATGGTTAGCACACTGGACTCGCATTCGGGAGGACGACGGTTCAATCCTGTCTCCGGCCATTCTGATTTAGGTTTTTCGTGATTTCCCTAAATCGTTTCAGGCAAATGCCGGGATGGTTCCTTTGAATGGGCACGGCCAATTTCCTTCCCAATCCTTCCCTAACCGGAGCTTCTGCTCCATCTCTAATGACCTCGTTGTCGACGGGACGTTAAACACTAACCACCACCACCACCACCACACTTAAAGTAGTAAAGGAGTTTTGCTATTTGGGGAGCAAAATAACTGATGATGGTTGAAGCAGAGAGGATATAAAATGTAGACTGGCAATGGCAAGGAAAGTGTTACTGGAGAAGAGAAGTTTGTTAACATCGAGTATAGATTTAAGTGTCAGGAAGTCGTTTCTGAAAGTATTTGTATGGAGTGTTGCCATGTGTGAAAGTGAAACATGGACAATAAATAGTTTGGACAAGAAGAGAATAGAAGCTTTTGAAATGTGGTGCCACAGAAGAATGTTGAAGATTAGGTGGGTAGATCACGTAACTAATGAGGAGGTATTGAATGGGATTGGGGAGAAGAGATGTTTGTGGCACTACTTGACTAGAAGAAGGGATCGGTTGGTAGGACATGTCCTGAGGCCTCAAGGGATCACAAATTTAGCATTGGAGGGCAATGTGGAGGGTAAAAATCATAGAGGGAGACCAAGAGATGAATACACTAAGCAGATTCGGAAGGATGTAGGTTGCAGTAGGTACTGGGAGATGAAGGAGCTTGTACAGGATAGGGTAGCATGGGGAGCTGCATCAAACCAGTCTCAGGACTGAAGACCACAACAACAACAATGCTCACTTTGATCTCTGAAATTATAGTAGTGATAGATATAACATAACAAACTTCAGATGACTGTCAGTATTATACAGATTCTCAAAAATTACTCATAAAGTAATGTATGTGAGATAATTAGATTTCCTGAATAAAAAATCCACAGTTCACCATATTCACTAAAAGACTTTAGAAGACACACATCCACTGAAACTGCAGTATTTGAGTTTCTGAAACTATTATGAATTGCCTCTAGACTTTTCAAAAGCCACACATGTCATGCATCATGATCTACTACTCAGTAGGATATATTCTTATGGTAGTTTGGAAATGACCTAGTCAGAACCTCATCCCACATACTGTCCCTGCATTGTTGCTTGGATCTTGGAATCCCACTCCAAATGGCCTTGCCAGCAAATTACCCATCTCCCACCATCACCCTTCTTTCCACAATGATCTCCATGTGTTTAGATTCCACCAATTCTTATCCATCACCAACATAATCCTGCAAAGCAATATCAGTCAGGCCCAAACCTCCTTGCGATACCTTCTTTCCATACAAACAATTCTCTCCTGCTACACAATTCCAAGTTCCTGGATCCCATAAAACACACTGAAACTCTTGCCCTCCATGGGATAGTGCAACATGCACAATGCTACCTCATAAATTCTCAACCCTCTTCACTTCCTAATCCTGCCTTAGACCAACACTACCCAAAACCTTTACAACCACCAAACCTCCCCCAGTCCCTTCATAGATAACAAATACTGTCATGCAGACCTACTGTATATGGTCCACCCTTAAAAACTCCCTCCCACCATCATACACAATTCAGAACATAAACAGACCCAAAACACACTCATGAATCTTTCCTCCAAAAGCCTAAGACCTGCAGAAGTGTCAGTCCCCTCCAAAGGCCTCACCTTTTGCCCAGCTCCCAAATTCAGTCATGCACAACTTGTTAAAGACCTTATCTCCTTCTCCCAGTCCCTAAAGTGGAAATACTTTTTTGCCACTAAACCTACCAATCAGATTCAACCAAAGACCAATGTTGAACCCTGCCTGACTCGGATAACTCATCCATCCAACTGTGGTCCACCCCCACTGCTCCCAAATCACTTCCTGTTAACTTTCCAGAATTTCTTAACCTCAAACCTAGCCTCATCATTCCCCGAATCTCTCAAAACACAAATTAACCTTACATCTGCAGAAAGGCCGCAATCCACCATCTCTAACTGATCCTGGCCTTATAATCCTATCTGCTGACAAAGGACCCATCACTGTTGTTTTGAACTGCAAGGATTACTTGGCAGAAGGATTCTGTCAGCTGTCAGATTCATCCATCTACAAACCCTGCTACAGTGACCCCATTCCAGAAATCCAGTAGGATCTCCAGTTTCTCCATACACTCCACCACCCACGATGCCCTATTGTGGCTGGTTACTGTGTCCCTACTGAGAGAATCTCTGCTGCTGTAGACCAACACCTTCAGGCTATTACCCACAACCTACCCTCCTATATAAAAGATACCAACCATTCCCTCCACTGACTCTCCACAGTTCCTGTTCCTTTACCACATTGTGCCCTGGTCATCACTGCTGAAACAACCTCCCTTTACACTAACATCCCTAATGCCCATGGCCCTACCACCATCGAACACTACCTTTCCCAATACCTGATGTAGTCCAAACCAACAACCTCCTTCCTTGTCGCCATGACCAACTATGTACTCACCCACAATTACCTCTCCTATGGAAGCATTATCTACAAACAAATCCCGGGTATGGCTACAGGCACCGTATGGTGCCATCCTACAACAGCCTATTCATCAACCATCCAGAGGAAACCTTGTTATATACCTGGAATCCCAAACCCCACACATGGTTCAGATTCACTGATGACATCTTTGCGATCTGGATCGAGGGGAAGGTCACTCTATCCACATTCCTCCAGAGCCTCAACACCTTTTCCCCATTCATTTCACCTAGACCTACTCAACCCAACAAGCCCCTTCCTCATGTTGACTTCCACCTCAAAAATGGCTATATCAGAACTTCTGCTCATCTCAAATCTACCTACCACCAGCAAACCTCCACTTCAACAGCTATCACCCATTCCATACCAAGAACACCCTTCCACACAGCCTAGGTGCCCATGGCTGTCGCATCTGTAGTGACAAGCAGCCCATCTTGAAATACACAGAGGCTCTCACTGAGAGCTTCACAGAACTTAAGTAGCCCCCCCCCCCCCCCTCCCAACCTTGAACAAAAGAAAATCTCCCATTCCACGTCTTTCCAGTCACACACAACCTCCCAAGTCCCATTGTCTGGCCAGAGAAGGATCCCTCTCATGACTCAGTACCACTCAGGACTGGAGCAATTGAATTACATGCTCCACCAGATTTTTGGCTACCTCTTGTTGTGCCCTGAAATGAGAAATGTCCTATCCACTAACCTTCTCAACCCTCCCGCAGTGGTATTCCATCGCCCATCGAACCTCATCCATTCCTACACAAGTCCCGCCCCCAACCGCTTGCCTCATGGCTCATATCACTGAAAGAGACATAGATGCAAGACCTATCCCATACGTCCTCCCACCACTATCTACTCCAATCTGGTCACAAACATCATCTATACCATCAAAGGCTGGACTACCTGGGAATCCAGTCATGTGATCTACAAGCTAGGCTGCAAGCACCGTGCTGCATTCTAAGTGGGCATGACAATCAAGAAGCTGTCTGTCCGCATGAATGGCCACTGACAAATTGTGGCCAAGAACCAGCTGGACTACCCCATTGCTGAGCACACCACCCTATACAACAACGTTCTTCATTTAATGACTGCTTCACAGCCTGTGTCATATGGATCTGTCAACTAACACCAGTTTTTAAGAACTGCACAGGTGGGAACTCTCCCTGCAATATGTCCTCTGTTCCCATTACCCTCCTGGCATCAAAAACTTTGTTAGTCACTGTCCTTACCCACCTAACACCTTCTCCATTCTCATTCTAGCACTACACCACCAAAGCACACTCAGTCTTTTTACTTCTCTAATTTTCCACTACCCTCGTCCTCTATCTAATCTCCCAACTGTACCTCGCTGCCCTACATGCTCTCCAACTTGTACCTGCACACTTCCACAAGCAGCACATTACTGTCCCCCACCCCTATCCTGCTATCCAATCCCTGCCCTGCCCCAGCCTCCTCCTTACCCCCACCACCTGGTTGCCTCTCCCAACATGTTGTGTTGCTTACAGTGTGGCTTCAGCTGCCAGAGACTGGGGCCATGTGTGTGTGAGTTGTGTTTGCATATGTGTGTGTGTGTGTGTGTGTTGTCCTGTTGGTTCAGTTTCTGACAGAGCTTTGTTGTGCCTATATGCGACTCAGCATCACCACTATATGTTGAGTAGCAACTGTCCTTTTCATAATATTTTTACGTTACATACCGGATTTTGCATTGTTTTATTTCCTATGTGTCAGACAAATACTAAAGAGTAGAAGTACAGCACAATTATGAAACTTTTGTCTAAATCTTCAGAAAAGTTAATTGTGCCATATGTCAAAGTTTTGTATTAGATAGTTTGCTGTTGTTAATATTATAAGTGTTTACCCCCATAGGGTAAGTCTCCATGACCCGCAGTTCTGGGTGACATTCCTCAAATCTACCCCTTTTTTTAGACCTCTCCAATTCTTTTCCTTCACTCTCCTTCCTTCCCCTTCGCCCCTTCTGCCTGAAGGAGTAGCCACTGGCTTCAAAAGCTTGCCAATCACCACAGTCTTTTATGTGTGTGTTCTGCTGCACTTGGTGAGTAGATTTTTTATCTATCAAATTAAATAATTTTATAAATGTTTTGCCACTAGTTATCTACACCAAATTCAGCGATTTTTTCAGATGATACGAGTCTTTCGGTAAACTAAGGTACTACATGAAGTATGTCAGTGGCAGAATATAAATGTAATGACAACTGTTTGATAAAACAATGAAGAATCTAATAAACTAATTATCTTTGGAAGCTATATGTTTCAAAAGGCCTCTCATACAAAATTCATAGGAGTATGGATACTGTGATGCAATATATCACTTATGTATAGTGATGTGTTGGTCAACAGGTACGTAACTAATAAATAATGCTTACAACACTTGAAAATATTTTTTATTAGTTAAGTAATTTAGGATAACAAACTGTTTGAAAATTTTTATTATTGTTTGTGCTGTACATGGGTATAGATGGACACTGTGTGTCTTCAAGGTGGTTCAACAGTTGCAGCTTTACCATGACTTGCAGTATCTGGCATTTAGTTATTCTGTGCTGTAGCATTTGGTTTGCAGGTGCAGGGTGTACCATGAAAAAGAGGGTGCTGTGACAATACTAATGATGTCATCAAATACAAGAGAAATACGCATTACCTGTCAAATATGTATTCATTCTGCTGCGGTAGCTCAAGCTGTCTGTTTGGGATTCATGTGGAGATTTTATTGTGGTGTTTCTTATAAACAGCTGTTCATACAAGTAGTCATTTTACTTGAGAGTACAAATAAACATAAAGTTAATCTGAGACATGTCATATTCATTTTTGAAATTGGATATTTTGCCGTGCTCTTCACTTCCAGTGATTGCTGAATAATACACAGTCACTTAAGATAGGAAAGCCATGTAGGGAAAACTTAAATCAATATTTTTACATGTGAAAAATGCTTTAGAAGTACTGAACTATAGAAACACTCTTGTGCACATATTATTCACTCTTTCACAGTTTAGTGAGGTACACGATTTTGATAAATGCAGAACAGCAAACCTTTATAAAATCCAGAAGTGAGTTATAAGAACTGTAAAAGGAGTTTGTCAAGGGGGATTGTGTAGGGATTGTTTTAAAGAACTTAAAATCTCAACTTTCCAGCCATTTACATACATGAATGCATGGGCTTCCTGAACTCCCATGATGTCTCAGTGGTAGGCCGATCAAACACAGTCTACATGTCAGAGACCCATTACAAGCAACATGCTGTAACTGAATTAATGGTTGTGGAAAAAGAACCATTGGTGAACATCCATAAATATTTGTGTGCAGTGTGTGGTAATGATTTAGTTGACAGGAGTTTTGTTTAGTGAAAGATAAAGAGAGTTGAGAGTGGCAGGAAGCGTGGAAACTGAGCTTCATGATCAGTCACATTTGGGTCATCCAGCCACAGTCACTGTTTCGAACAGGGTAAATCATGCAGATGCCATTATTCCTGCAGAGTGGCTCATCACAACTTGAGATTGGCTTTATTATTGGTGAGCATTAGAAGTACATGTGCAGTGATTGAGATTCTTGGTCTTTCAAAAGTGTGCTGATGATGATGTCCTAGGATGTTCACAACAAACCACAAGATCCAAAGACAAGCCATTTTGTCTGTACTGTTTGAGCAGTTTGAGGCCAATGGATTCAAGGATTATTACTGGTGATGAAACTTGGATGCATCTCTTTGACCCAGAAACAAAAAGGCAGTCACCAGTAGCATTACCCACAATCACCAAAAAAGAGGACATTCAAGCCAGTTCCCTTGTTGGTAGAGTCATGATAACAGTTGTGTGGACAGTGATGGTGCCATTCTTGTGGATGTATTGCCAAAAGGATAGGCCATTAATTAATAAGTATATGTGATGCCTCTGAACTAATGAACAATTTCTGATGTGTTTGGTCTGAGATGAATCCTAAAGAAATCTTTCTCAGAATTACACTGCATACCCACACAGAAATTTCAGAACCCAGGAACACAATGACATATGGTGATGGCCATCACTGTCTCATCCACCCCATATTCCAGACCTGTTAAGAGTATAATTCATGCAGTGTAAGCATGACTAACAGCACAGAATAAGAGTTTTTAGCAACAGGGAAAATATGCTGGCATTGATGATGGAGAAAAATAGTGTAAGTAAAAGAAATGTTGATACTGTCACCAAATTCTAACTTTTAAAAATAAATATGTTCTAAGGAAAAAACTGTGTGACATTATTTTTGATGATCATCATATGAAAAAAGAGATAAAGAAGATTTTCACAGGGAAATGGACAGTACAGGTCTAGACGTGTGTAGCATTAAGAAAGAAAAAACCAAACCATTATCTGGCAAGAAATATGCTAAAGCCTGTAAGAAATAGTCAAAGTAGGTATGTTATCCACTGGAATATAAATGGCTTAAACACTGATGCTTCTAATAATAAAAGCTCCAAAATAGATGAATTGGAAATCATTCTGTCAGAATATGCAAATATTAAAGTTGTTTGTTTAAATGAACACTGGTTGACTGAGGGGACAATTAAAATTCTGAACAAAATAGGGAACTTCAGATTAGCAAGTAGCTTTTGTAGAAGAAACAAGTTACGTGGAGGCTCATGTATACTTCTACACAATGACATAAATTATGAGACCAGAAACTGTTTTAATTATTTAAATGAAGAATGTGTGTTCGAGAGCTGTTGTGTAGAAATAGTGGACTCGCTAGCAAATGTTATAATAATCTCAATATACAGAATTCCAGGGACATCAACAACAGAACTATTCTTATCTAAGCTTCAAATTATGCTAGAAGACCTTTGTAGAGAAACAAAGAAAAAAGTTGTAATAGCTGCTGATTTTAATATTGATATCACATGTAATAGTAGCCAAGCTTCAAGGTTCACTGACTTAGTTAAGAAATATGGTTTCAAATTGAATTTCTTTGAATCTACCAGGGACAATGGGCAATCAGCAACATGCATTGACAATGTTCTAACTAATTATGTATATGAAGATGTGTATAAATTTTGTGTAGATCTAGGTATTTCAGATCATTATGTATTGTTTATTGAGCTGCCACAGACAGACACAAACATTTCACATACAAGAACCCATATGAGCAGGAACTTTAGCAAAGAAAACTTGCTAACATTTAGTGAGAAGCTAAGAGATAAAACATGGCCTTTTGATTATGGTAACTCAAGTGATAAAAACTTTGAGAAATTCCTAAATAGTTTTCTTGCAGACTTTAATGAAACATTTCCACCTAGACTCTGCAGCAATAAGATAACAAATACAGTAAAGTGGATTACCCAGGGCATAAAAATTTCCAGTGTAAGGAAAAGGCAACTGCACAGAGAACTAAAATATAATAAAGATATAAATTTCATTAAATATGTTAGACTCTATAAAACCATATTTAAAAGAGTTGTCAAGGCAGCAAAACAACTGGCAAACAACAGGTTAATTTTAAATCATAAAAATAAGACAAAGGCTGTGTGGTCAGTCATTAAATCTGAGTTAGGTGTTAAAGCCTGTAACCAAGAAATTCCAAAAATTGACATTGAAGGAAAAACTGTTGTAAATCCAACTCAAATACCAGAGTACTTTAATGAATTCTTTATAAATGTAGCAAAATCTGATGTAGATGTAGCAGATTATCACAACAAAGTAAATCCCTTTGGCCTAGGCAAAAACTCTGAAAACTTTACAAAATTCTCAAAAGTTTCTTTTGAGGATGTAGAAAATGCTATTTTAACATTAAGAAACAAAAAATCTGCAGGTTGGGATAGAATACCCACCAAAGTTATTAAAGTGGTACACAATAGAATTGCAAACCCACTAGCTCAGATAATAAATCAATGTTTTGAAGAGGGCTGTTTCCCAGAGGTACTGAAATATGCTGAAATCAAACCACTCTTCAAGAAGGGATCAAGAGAGATCATGGGAAATTATCGTCCTATCTCAATTCTCCCAGTCCTATCTAAAATATTTGAAAAACTTGCTGTTGCTCAAATCCAAAACTTCATTGCAAAATATTCTGTTATTCTAAACAATCAATTTGGTTTTCAGCAAGGGAAAAACACCGTAGATGCAGTTAACAGTTTCATTGAGAAAATAAGTACGTCATTAGACAAGAGAAATAAGGTGGCAGGAATTTTCTGCGACCTCACAAAGGCATTCGATTCCGTAAACCACGCATTGCTTGTTTACAAACTTGAAAAGTATGGCATTGGCGGCAGTGCCCTACAATGGCTTAAATCCTACTTATCCAACAGAAAGCAAAGAGTTAGCATTTCTTCAAATGGCGCATATTATTTTTCTGACTGGAAAAAAATTACTCAGGGTGTTCCACAAGGCTCCATATTAGGCCCAGTCCTATTTCTCTTTTATGTTAATGACTTACCATTAAATATCAGCTCCCCATCAGTTCTGTTCGCAGATGATACTTCTGTCTTAGTTGAAGATCAGGATTCAGAAAAAATTCTCAAATCTGTGATCAGTACCCTCAGTACCTTAGAAACTTGGTTTCAGCTAAATGGGCTGAATCTAAACATATCTAAGACTCACGTGATGCAGTTCAAAACCAAACAGTCAAAATGTGAGCAAATTAAGATTGTACACAACAACCAAGTTATAGAAGAAGTTGACTCAGTCAAATTCTTAGGTCTAAAAGTAGATGAAAATTTGAGGTGGCAGGCACACATTGAATACCTTGCAAACAAATTGAGCAGCTTTGCATTTGCAATGCAAATATTATCAACTGCAACGGACATTGACACGCGGAAAGTAGCATATAAAAGCTACTTTGAATCCATTATTAGGTATGGTATTGTTTTTTGGGGTAACTCGACAAACATAGTGCGGATACTAAAAATACAGAAAAAAATCATACGAAATATGTGCACTGCCAATCACAAAGAACCATGTCGACCATTATTTAGGAAACTCAAAATATTAACTCTGCCATCCTTATACATATATGAGATTATTATATTTTTGTACTCCAGACGCGACTTATTTGAGGGAAACCATTTTGTCCATTCACATGATACCAGAAACAAAGAAAATTTTATGCTCCCCACCCACCGCCTCAGACTGTTTGCCCAGGGACCTCAATACATGGGAATGAAAATTTTTAATAAATTAAAAGGGAACAAGTTGATGCAGATGAATTTAGGTTCACTTAAAAGAAAGCTATATGAGGTACTGACAATGAAGTGTTATTACTCAGTGGATGAATTCATGCAGGACAATCTGGAAATTTGAGCTGGGTACAATGTGTTACATGTTCCAAGAAATATCCTTATAGTGTTGTTATTTATTATAGTGCTATCATTAATTAATGTAAAAATCATTGTAATTGTTTTATAAATTTTTGACATGTCTCCTGTACGCAAACCAAATGGATTGCAAATGTACGTCATGAGATGAATAAAACACAATTCACAATTCACAATATAATTGCAAACCCACTAACTCACGCAATAAATCAATGGAAGTACTGAAATATGCCAAAATTAAACCACCCTTCCAACTGAATCAAGGGAGGTTATGGGAAATTATCATCCTATATCAATTCTCCCAGCCATATCTAAAATATCTCAGAAGCTGATGTTATCTAAATCCAACACCACATTGCAAAACGTTCCATCATTCTATACATATCAGCTTGGTTTTCCTACTAGAGAAACACAACATACATGCTGTAAACAGTTTTGTTGAGAAAATAATCATATCATTAGCATCTTTATATGAGAACAATAAGGTGGCAGGAATCACCTGCAACCTCCCAAACATGTTTATTCTATAACCCAAGACTTGCTTATTAACAAATTTGACAAGGATAATCTGAATCATTGAACTACAGCTGCTTAAACCCTACTTATCAAACAAAAAAAAGAGTTATAATTATTTTAAATGGCGCAAAATGTCATTCTCCATGGAAAATAATCTTTATGACTGTCACACATGTCTCCCTGTTAGGCACAGTCCTATTTCTGTTCTATGTTAATTGGAAATTGGAAATTTGTGGTTAGGACTATGGGAGCAAACTGCTGAGGTCTGAGGTCATAGGGCACTAAGCTTATGCACTACTTTAATCTAACTTAAACTAACTTACGCTAAGGACAACACACACACTCACACACACACACACACACACACACATACATATGCCCAAGGGAGGACTTGAACCTCCAACAGGGGGAGTCGCATGAACCGTGACAGGACACCCTAGACCACACGGCTACCCCGCACAGCTCTATGTAAATGATTTTCCATTAAACATCACTCTCCATTACTTCTGTTTGCAGGTCATACTTCTGTGTTACTTGAAAATCATGATGCAGAAAAATTGACTGAATATTTATTGGTACCCAGGTACCTTAGAAACTTGGTTTAGTAGCTAAATGGGTGTATCTAAACATACATAAGACTGACATGACACAATTCAAAACCAAACAGTCAAAATGTGAGCAGGTTGTTTTTTCACAACAACCAAGATATAGAAGAAACTGACTCAGTAAAATTTTTAATATTGAATTTGGATAAAAAATTGAGCTGGCAGGCACTTATTGCCTACCTACATAACAATTTGAGCAGATTCGCATTTGCAGTGCAAATATCATCAATTGTAACTAACACGTTCACATGAAAAGTAGCACATACAAGTTACTTCGAATCAAATGTTAGGTTTGGTCTTTCTTGGATGGAAGCTCAAATACATAGAGTGGCTAGTCAAGATACAAGAAAAATTAATTAGTAATATCTGCACTGCAAATCATAAAAAAATAATGTCGCCCATTATTTAACAACATTAAATATTAACTGTCCCTTCTGTATATACTTATGGGTTTATTATCTTTTTTATATCAAGCCAGAATTGTTTGAGGGGGGGTGATTTTGTTCACACATAATACAAGAAACAAAGAAAAGTTATGTTTCATGTCCACAGCCTCAAATTGCATGCCCAGGTACGGAAATATAAAGGAATGAAAATTTACAACAAATTGAAAAGGAACAAGGTAATGCAAATGAATTTAGGTCTACTGAAAAGAAGGCAGTATGATACTGAAATGCTATTACTCATTGGGTGATTCATGCAGGATAAACTGGTATTTGTGCTGAATACAAATTCTTACACATCCTATAAGGGAGAGAGAGAGAGAGAGAGAGAGCTGTTTATAAATTTCATTTTAGTGTTATTATTTATTAATGTAAAAATAACTGTTATTGTAATGTAAATTTTTGATATGTTTCCTGTACACAAACCATGCAATTGCAATTTAAAAGTAATGAAACACAATTCACCATATATAAACGAAAACATTTCACTTTGTAGACTCACACATCTTTTAGAATTGTGCCCAAAAAAAAAAAAAAAAAAAAAAAGAGAGAGAGAGAGAGAGAGAGAGAGAGAGAGAGAGAGAGAGAGAGAGAGAGAGAGAGAGAAAGAGGTAGGAACATGTTGACATTAAACAGCTTCTAAAGCATTTTTGAATTTATGAAACATCAGATTTAAATTAAGTATTTTCCATGGAACTTCTAAAGTAATTCCTGTGTGACATATGACAAACTGGTCACAATTATAGTGCAGAGTGACAAGTGACAATGATGCATTATTGTGTTCTGAATGATCTCAATATCATGATGCCAGATAAATATAATACAATATAATCAAGTCACAGTTTACAACAGAACAGGAACTGAAGATGTATGAGAATGAAACATAAGCTGTGGAAAATTGTATGCAGTTATTTGTGTTTATTTAAATTGAGGGTACTAGTGAATATTTAAATTGCATATATCTATACACATTTAATCAAGGAACACATTTAGGCAACATCCACACAACACACATTGTTTATGATTGTATAAATAAATAAATTATAAGGAGTGTGTTATGATTATAATGATTTGTGTTGTAGATATTGGTTCTCAACGTACAATATTTATATCTGATGTCTTGTGGACTTTCTGGTAGTGACTATTAAGGAAATATAATTTCACTAGTAGCTGTAGATTGATATCTTAGCAATAGCTTGCATTAAAAATAATTATTGTGGACAAGTGTAGAATGAAGAAGTTGGACTGGCTATAAGTGATATTAAAGATAGTCTAGTACTGATAGCCAGGACTTATTTTTTTCTTAAATGGGTCTTCAATGGTTCATCATCAAATGTAATTCTTCATTAATACTTATTACATTTCTGGACGACACAGTTTGAAAACAGGTCTAATTCATGGACTAACAGGCTGAAAACATTTTAAATGTATATGAAATTTATAAATGATGTATAAATGTACCAACTGATAATAGCATAAATTTATTTGTAGGATGCATCAGAGTTACTCTAGTTGAATCTATCCCTCCATTAGACAAAACAAGATGAGGCCAAGTATGAGGAGAATAATTTAAGGAAAACTGTTTCAGAAAGGTGTATACATTTTCTAAATTGCAGTTATGGGCCATGCACATTGTAACTCTATGTGATTTTACTTTATAATTTGTTTATCATATGTTGTTGTTGTTGTTGTGGTCTTCAGTCCAGAGACTGGTTTGATGCAGCTTTCCATGCTACTCTATTCTGAGCAAACTTCTTCATCTCCCAGTACGTACTGCAGCCTACATCCTTCTGAATTTGTTTACTGTATTCATCTCTTGGTCTCCCTCTACGATTTTTACCCTCCATGTTGCCCTCCAATACCAAACTGATGATCCCTTGATGCCTCAGATATGCCCTACCAACCGATCCCTTCTTCTAATCAAATTGTGCTACAAATTTCTCTTCTCTCCAATTCTTTTCAATACCTCCTCATTGATTATGTGTTCTACCCATCTAATCTACAGCATTCTTCTGTAGCACCACATTTTGAAAGCTTCTATTCCCTTCTTGTCTAAACCATTTATCGTCTACGTTTCACTTCCATACATGGCTACACTCCATACAAATACTTCCAGAAACAACTTCCTGACACTTAAATCTATACTTGATGTTAACAAATTTCTCTTGTTCAGAAACGCTTTCCTTGCCATTGCCAGTCTACATTTTATATCCTCTCTACTTCGACCATCATCAGTTATTTTACTTCCTAAATAGCAAAACTCATTTACTACTTTAAGCAGCTCATTTCCTAATCTAATTCCCACAGCTTCACCCGATTTAATTCGACTACATTCCATTATTCTTGTTTTGCTTTTGTTTATATTCATCTTACAACCTCCTTTCAAGACACTGTCCATTCCATTCAACTGCTCTTCCAGGTGCTTTGCTGTCTCTGACAGAATTACAATGTCATCGGCAAACCTCGAAGTTTTTATTTCTTCTCCGTGGATTTTAATTCCTACTCTGAAATTTTCTTTTGTTTCCTATAGTCATCAATAATAAATGAACTTTACATCAGTACAGTTGCTATGTGGATGATCAGTGATCTGTTTGTACATAAAGAAATAGGAAATCATAAAAAGTCACTGTATGATCTAGCTTGCCTCAAACATTTAAGTTAGAAAGATCTTTTTGAGGTGTGCAGAACATGACTTTTGATTCCAATTGCAATGATTACTGCAACAAAAAGATTATTTGATAACCACAGGAATGATTTGAACACATTTTAGGAATACTTTCATTTTTTTTCTCTACATCTTACTGACTAATAGTTTTATTTCTTATCTGAAAAGGTTTCGAAAAGCACAATAGTAATAAATCAAATAACATAAAATATTACAATATGTAAACACTAACCTGCCAAGAATCTGCAGTAAGGTTCGGCTGTTAGTAAGGATATTGAGAGAATTCGGGAGCTTGCTCTCTGGTGATATTTCAAGGACAATTATATCTTTTGTTTGAGGTCTGAAGTTTTCATAGTTGCTTTTAATTGCCTGAAACACAAATGGAACATTTGCCTAAGAATACTATGTAATTACAGAAACACAGAATGGCTGGCCTCCACTAACTTTCTCTAGCTTTTGGAACTGATAATTCCTATCTCAAGGAGGAAAGAGGAATAAGTTGGGGATCTCGGAAGAGAAGCAGGAAACTCAAGACCCCCAGTCTGAGAGAGACCCATCTATTGTCACGAAGAGAGCAACCACACATAAAGGGAGAGGCATCATAGACAGAAGGTCAAAGATAGTACATTGGTAACACTGTGTCACTGTCAGTACAGAGATGACAGCAGGAGAGTGTGAGATATAAACATTGATTAAGAGGAAGAGAAATAAGAAGTGAAATGAAAATTGCAGCTAAGAACTATGAGAAAAGCAGAAAAGTTGATGGAGAGAAGCAGAGATAGAGAGAGAGGAAGAAGGGAAGGGGGGGGGGATATAAACACAAAAAATTAAAAGTAACAGAGTAAATAAATAAAGTAATTATATTGTATGCTTGAATGAACCTGTTTTGTGAAATAACACAGGAATTGTTCAGCCAGTAACAGCTACACTATGTGATCAAAAGTATCCAGACATCTGCCTGAAAATGACTTACAAGTTCGTGGCACAATCCATCATTAATGCTGGAATTCAGTATGCTGTTTGACCACCCTTAGCCTTTATGACAGCTTCCACTCTTGCAGGCATATGTTCAACCAGGTGCTGGAAGGTTTCTTGGGGAATGGAAGCCCATTCTTCATGGAGTGCTGCACTGGGGAGAGGTATCAATGTCAGTTGGTGACACCTGGCACGAAGTCGGCTTTCCAAAACATCCCAAAGATGTTCTACAGGATTCAGGTCAGGACTCTGTGCAGGCCAGTCCATTACAGGAATGTTATAGTTGTGTAACCACCCTGCCACAGGCTGTGCATTATGAACAGGTGCTCAATCATGTTGAAAGATGCAATCGCCATCCCCGGATTGCTCTTCAACAGTGGAAAGCAAAAAGGTGCTTAAAACATCAATTTAGGCCTGTGCTGTGGTAGTACCCCACAAAACAACAAGGGGTGCAAGCCCCTCCATGAAAAACACGTCCACACCGTAGCACCACTGCCTCAGAATTTTACTGTTGGCACTACACACACTGGCAGATGACGTTCACCAGGCATTTGCCATACCCACACCCTGCCACCAGATTTCCACATTTTGTACCATGATTTATCACTCCACGTTTTTCCACTGTTCAATCGTCCAAGGTTTACACTTCTCACACCAATCAAGGTATCGTTTGGCATTTACCGACGTAATGTGTGGCTTATGAGCAGTTGCTCAACCATGAAATCCAAGTTTTCTCACCTCCTGCATAACTATCAAAGTACTTGCAGTGGATCCTGATGCAGTTTGGAATCCCTGTGCGATTGTCTGGATAGATATCTGCCTATTACACATCAAGAACCTCTTCAGTTGTCATCAGTCTCTGTCAGTCAACAGACAAGATCGGACTGTACGCTTTTGTGCTGTATGTGTCCCTTCACATTTCCACTTCACCATCACATTGGAAACAGTGAACCCAATCACCTGACCACGTTTGAAGTCCATGAGATCTGCAGAATGCCCCATACTGCTCTCTCATCATGTCTAATGACTACTGAGGTCACTGATGTGGAGTGCCTGGCAGTAGGTGGCAGTACAAAGCACCTAACATGAAAAACATATGTTTTTTGTGGGATGTCCAGATACTTTTGATCACATAGTGTATATCTGTTATTATAAATAGGAATGCTGTTCATAATGGACATTGTAAAAAGTTCCTGCATCAGAACAGTAATATATTGTAGCACAAAATAATCTTCAGTGGAATGCACATAACAGAAAACTATTTTTCAAAAAGGAACATAATTCATAATGTCTGTGCATTTCATTTAATACCATTTAATTATATGAACAGGTGTGTGTGTGTGTGTGTGTGTGTGTGTGTGTGTGTGTGTGTGTGTGTGTGTGTGTGTGAGATAAAACATACATATTTAGAATCTGAGTGTTTGTATCTAATGGTATCATCAATTGTGTATGATCTTCAGGCTCCAAGCAGCACCACTCAACATTGTGTTTATGTGCTTATTTACACTTAGTTCCTTTTCTACTGTAATTCAACATCAGAATCTTCATTAATTTCATTCACCTGTTGAATGGGTAAATAAATGAATAGTTAAATTTGTAGAGAACCAAGAACTTATGTGAGGTATTGCAAGTGTCAATACAGTATTAGCATAAGCACTCAGAAGTAAGTCCACGCATTATTAATATAAACAAATACAAAAGGGGAAGATAATTAAAATAAAATATGCATAAAGCTAATGTTCCCTAAATGTGTAACACATAAATTACACAATTACAATAGACAGATTTCCAATCATCCAGTTTTCTTTATCTCAGGTAAAAAATTATCTACTTCATATGCACTTAGTTCTAATAAAAGTATTTTTTTTTATTTACTGAATTGCTGATTATAATGAAAGTATGTCACTTTTATTCTTGATAATGTAGCTGTGGCGCATGTGATACTATTGATATCTGCAACAGTTTCTCTGAACGTACGGAGTCATAATTTCAAAAATTATATAATTGAATCTACAAGATCCATGAGTGCTATGCTGTATTTTATCCCCATTGCATTCTTTTGCACTTTAAAAACTTTGGTTCCACTCTTCTGGTGATGTGTTAGTATTCAGTGTCATAAGAGATATGTCTGTTCATCGTAGTATTGAAATATTAATATGAATGTGTGGATTCATTACTATTTTTGCCTGCCATTTTACTCTGTCACAGTCCCAAGCCAATTAAATATTAATTGTTAAACAAAGTAAAAGAGGAAAAAAAGTATTTATGTCTGGTTCCATAAGCATGTTATGATTCCAGATTATATGTGGATCCTACATTTTGTCTTAACACCAAAGGGGTTGACTTTACATTAACATTGATCTATGGAGTATTTCAACTTTTCTACTGTTCCTAATGTGATGAACACAGCTCTCTTCTATTGTGGTACAGCATTAATGTCAATGAGACTGAAACTTGTATAGAACACTGAGGGGCAATACGTGCCACTACCCAGACTTATTATCATTAACTTCAACCTTCTGTATTCTGTCCCTTAAATAATATTTGATTAAGTGAGTACAAGTTTCTAGAAATCCACAAAACTACTGTGTTTGATAATTATTTACAAGACACCACGTTGAAATTTTTTAGTAAAACAAAACATCCACTCCAAGCTACTAATCCATTTTTAGTTTATTAGTGCAATTTGTTAGAAATAACAAAGCAGCTTCAACTGTGCCTGAATTTAATCTTAAATTAGATTAATTATAAATTGAAACCTTTCTATTCTGACTGCCTGACAAAGTGTTGAAATACATCCATACACTAACACAAGCTCATCTCCCATTTTCTTTATACTATAGAATACTCATATTCTTTCACAGTATTCATACACCCCAAACAATATTGCACTGTATGGCATAATCCATGCTCAACCAAGAGCACTGCCTGCCTACTCTGCCAGCTCTTGACTCCAGCAGTTAACAGTGGTACCCTTTGAAGGCTCTCAACAACTTCATATTTTTGATTAATTACAGGTAAATATTAATTATAATAACAATGCAAAAAGTAAATATTGGAAAGTCAATCACATTAAGTTTTAAGACTGATAATTTCATATATATAAAGCAAGGCACCACTGTTTTAACATCATAAGTACATACACAATCAGTATTCTCCCAAATCTGAATCCAACAGCCATTAATCAACTATTGAACAAAAGTTAAAAATTTAAAATTTCTCCCTTAAAATAAAAGCAAAAATTGGGTTACAAAACCATATAGGAGGTTAGTCCTGAAGATTTAGTGTTTACTTCAAGATTATTGCTTAGTGATGACTTTATGAAGCCTTCAAATCATCTTCTGAGTTAATGAATTTGACACAGAACTAATTGCATCACACTGTTCATCACAATGTCCAAGACTGAAAACTACATGACTGCAATAACAAGAATCTAAAATATATCAATAAATGGAAAAGTTGACAAACACATGTACACATCTATGTGTGCATCTATGCTTGGCAAACCACCGTGTGGTACATGGCAGAGGATACATCCCATTGTACCAGTTATCAGGATTTCTTCCAGTTCCATTCATGTATGGAGCACGGGAAGAATGAATGTTTACATGCCTCTGTGTATGCAGTAATTATTCTAATTTTATCCTCATGATCACTGCATGAGCAATATGTAAGGAGTCGTAGTATATCCCTAGAGTAATTGTTTAAACTTCTTGAAGACTTAAGGTGCAGTTACGATATATATGAAGATGTGCTAAAAAGTAAAGTCTCCGAATTTTTTATGTGATAACTTTTAAAGATTTTTAAATAAAACTAATAGTATGAATATTCTATATCTCTATTCTTCATGTTGATATCTTTATTTCTCAATACAGGCACCCAGTGACAAATACAAGTCTCCCAATGTGGTACCATCACTATAGAATGTTTGACTTTGTTCACAGAGCCACAAATTTGCCTCTGCTTCCACTGCTTCTTCTCTTATCAAAGTGAAGTCCTGAAGTTCTCAGAGGTGTTCTTGAAGATTTGGAAACAGATGAAAAATGGATGGAGCCTAGTCATGATCATATGGAAGATGATCAATGACAGTAAACCCACAGCATCATGTGTGGTCTAACATTGTCAAGCTGAAGGAGAGGGAGCCCCTTGTTTGCACAAACACCAACATATGAATCTTCCATGCCACCATGTTACAATTTGGAGCCCTCTAGTGGCAGAAGACTGCAAATACATAGACATGAAAAATAAAGATACAGAATGTTAATAACATTAATATTTTATTTACAAAGCTTTAAGAACTTTCTCATAAAAAATTCAGAAACATTACTTTTCAGCACACCCTCCTATATATAAAAGAGGAAGCAGAATAAGAAAATAAAATGTACTTCATATTATTTGACTTGAAGCTGAGTAGCACAGCAGCAGTTAATCCCACAAATCAACTTAACATGCTTCTATGATTTCTGCATGTACTGCTGTTGGAAACTCTAATAGGTATTTTTTCATTTTTCTTATTTGCCACTACATTAGCAGATGAGAGAATTTCATCTTCTATAGACTATCTTTTACACAGATATGAGTTAGATAGGCATAAGGAGAACAAGGGAAATATGGGAATATTTATGAGTACCAACTGAATAACCAGCATACTGTGTTTTCAATGTTTACAAAAATAAGGCAATTGACTCTAGCTTTGGTATCTCAGGAATACTTTGTTTGATAACATATTGCAAAAGACTTGACAGAGATAGGGTGAACTATGCAGCATACTGAAACAAAAAACATCTTCATTATTAAGATAACTGTGTACTGTTTGAGTATGATGATAAAAAATCTGCCAAATTTTCCAGGCATGACCAATAGCCACCATGGTTTCCTGTGTTTGGCTAACATGAAGAGTCCATTTCTGCACATAAGCTATTGGGACCAAGTAGTAAGCACATGTAAGGCCAATACTCGTGAGCTCCTCTGTTTCTTTCAACTAGTAAAATTACTGGTGTGAGGTGCTGTCTCAATAGGAGAGGGTCGAGTAAATGTGCAACCTAGTAGAAATATTGGCTCAAATACATGTGTAAGGAAACATGGCTGTGGAATTGTTAGACTGTTTTCAGTGCCCTAGCAACTGGTGATAATAGCAAAATACAATAACATTTGCAAATAAATTAAAAAATAGGCTAGTTTAGTAACTGAATGTGATAAGCATTTATGACTGAAATTTAAGAAAGTTTATTTTATTAAATAAAAGAGAATTCACTCGTAAATGGTAGCCTCACGATAAAAGAAATAAAACGAAAACAGTTTTCATGTGAACAATTTGTTCGCTTGATTCATATATGCATGTAGAAAAGTTAGCAGTACATCAGATCTGAACACTGTGAATTCCAATAACAAGAGCCTATCACATGTAAGCATTAATTTTCAACGTCCATAGGCACCATAAATTTATGAAAATCTGAAATTAAAGGTTGTTAAATGATTGCACAGTCATTTAAAAGTGATAATAAATCTGAATCAAAATATCTATTTAGTTTCATTTAAGTGCTAACTATTTCACAAGATATTGATTCAAACAAGCTTTAGTTCACTGCTGCACATTGTGTCACACTGAAATACATAATGTTTTACTCATTTCAGTGTCCAATACTCACCTCCCTTAAACCAATTAACCAACGAAGTTAGAAGTTCTCACAGTATGTGAACAGCTACCATCTGTAGATGATGAACTAACATAAGAGTTCAACACACAGCATAAAATTTAAGGTCTTTCACACAGAGTGCTGTCAATATACCACAAAAAATCTCAATCCAGCATTGTCTACTACAAAATTCACGACCTTGATTATGACCACAACTGACAGCAAAAAACACCATGCCACTGAAACATCTTGCTTATAAATGGTTGCTAATGTTGAATGCAACATTCATTACAATGAAAATTATTTCATGTCCAACATTCAAATTCTGCAAATAAAACATTAAAACTACACGTATATAAAGATAGCCACCTTTGTTGTGATTCTTTGCCCCCTTACAAACTATGTTATAAATCTATTGGTTCCCTTATTATTGCAAAATATATATTGAAACATTTTGCACAAGGAAAACATAAAAATAAAAATTAAGTTACCATTTATTCTGAATACTCTTTCAATAACCTTTCACCTAATCCTCAGATGGGTAACAGGCAATGGATGAGCTGACACTGTGCTGACTTCATAACACAACTACTGGGCGGAATTGAATATTCTGGCTTAATTTGATGGGACTGCAAAATTGTTTGTTAATTGTAAAAATTATCTTGTGTATTAAAGTATGATATTGTATAAACTAGTATATTTCACTTACCACCTGATTTGAGTCTGTAGCACTTCAAGTTCACACACAATTAAATTGTTAAGGAAATTGGAAAAAATGACGATTAGTTACACTGCTATAACTTGTATAGTTTTTAGCATATAAAAACGTTTGAAGCATTGATGGGCTCAATTATGCACTCAAGTTGGTATCTTTGAGATTAATGTATAATAACTTGATGCTATGAAATTAAACATTCAAGATTTTTAACAATGTAATGAGAAGGAAATTTGCTACCCACCACATAGCGGAATCCTGAGTCACAGATAGGCACAACAAAAAGAGTTTCACAATTAAAGATTTTGGCCATTAAGGCCTTCATCAAAACAAACACACACACACACACACACACACACACACACACACACACACACACACATGCAAATTGAACTCACACACACGACTGCAGTCTCATGTAAATGGAACCACACTGCCTGAAACTGCATTCATGTGTGTGAGTTGCATTTGTGTGTGTGTGTGTGTGTGTGTGTGTGTGTGTGTGTGTGTGTGTGTGTGTGTCTGTGTACACGTCTATTGTTGACGAAGGCCTTAATAGCCAAAAGCTTTACTTGTGATAATCTTTTTGTTGTGCATATCCGCCACTCAGTGTCTCCACTATACGGTGGATAGCAACTGCCCTTCTCATAATATTGCTACATACCATCCTGGATTTTCCATTGTTTCATTCAAGATTTTTACATAGACATATTTTATTTCTGTGAGAATTCTCTCCATATATATTGGCAACAGGGAAATCCCCCACATGTTCAGTGTCTCTCGGAGCTTACTGTTTGCCTGACTGCCAGGACAATGTTTAAGCTCCACTCTGTGCTGGACTATCATCACTCCTTCAGAATGGTATGTGTAATTAAAACACAATCTTGTACGCATCCTGAGGATCTATTATGTCAATGCTTACATCTTTTAATGCAGATAGCTAGCTTGTTTGTCAGACTATACAGCACACAAATGGAACTGTCATATCAACTACACTTGTGAATGCTAATGAGGCTAAAACAGATAAAAAGTTCTCAGACACTCACATCTATATCCACATCTGAGTCATAAAGTGCAGTCATAGTCCGAGCTTGTCTTGGTCCAGACCCATCATTTAAAGCACACCTGGCTGAAAAGAGAAACATAGAATGTAGCACTACATATTTTATATATTCTTTCTTTTGCCTCAGCCATCAGTATACCAATGATAGCAAATCAAATACATGTTTGAAAACAAAATGCTCAACTGTATGCTTAAATTTGTGTTGCACCAATTGTTTCTCATTTCATGGTTAATATATTTACTTATTTATATGTCCATGAAGCACATTATAATGATATCAAATACGTATACATAAGCCAAAAAAGTTTATAGCAAATACATACAGTTGCGTAAACATAATACTGGACACCTCTAAACAATATATATATATATATATATATATATATATATATATATATATATAGGCACATGAACAAAACACACACACAGAATTACTAGCTTTCGCAACCGATGGTTGCTTCTTCAGGAAGGAGAGGGAAAGACGAAAGGATGTGGGTTTTAAGGGAGAGGGTAAGGAGTCATTCCAATCCCGGGAGCGGAAAGACTTCCCTTAGGGGAAAATAAGGACAGGTGTACACTCACACACACACACACACACACACACACACACACACACACACACACACACACACATATATCCATCCGCACATACACAGACACAAGCAGACATATTTAAAGGCAAAGGCACTCTTTGACTCTTTGCCTTTAAATATGTCTGCTTGTGTCTGTGTATGTGCGGATGGATATGTGTGTGTGTGTGCGAGTGTACACCTGTCCTTTTTTTCCCCTAAGGGAAGTCTTTCCGCTCCCGGGATTGGAATGACTCCTTACCCTCTCCCTTAAAACCCACACCCTTTCATTTTTCCCTCTCCTTCCTTCCTTCCTGACGAAGCAACTGCCAGTTGCGAAAGCTCGAATTCTGTGTGTGTGTTTGTGTGTTTTGTTCATGTGCCTGTCTGCCGGCGCTTTCCCGCTTGGTAAGTCTTGGAATCTTTGTTTTTAATATATTTTTCCCATGTGGAAGTTTCTTTCTGTTTTATATATATATATATATATATATATATATATATATATATATATATATATATATATATAGTCTGCTTGTGTCTGTGTATGTGCAGATGGATATGTGCGTGTGTGTGTGAGTGTACACCTGTCCTTTTTTCCCCCTACAGTAAGTCTTTCCGCTCCCGGGATTCGGGATTGGAATGACTCCTTACCCTCTCCCTTAAAACCCACATCCTTTCGTCTTTCCCTCTCCTTCCCTCTTTCCTGAAGAAGCAACCGTTGGTTACGAAAGCTAGAAATTTTGTGTGTGTGTTTGTGTGTTGTTTTATTGTGCCTGTCTACTGGCGCTTTCCTGCTTGCTAAGTCTTGGGTACTAAAATAGAAAGCTTAATAAGTTTTTGGACAAAGTCCTTACACACTCACACACATTCACACAAACACAAGACACAAAACTTGGCCACTGTTTCTGGGTGCTGGAGCCCAACATTGATTGTGTCTGGTGTGAGCAGCCATCTCCTGGGGAGGGGGGTGTGGGCAAGGCGGTGGCTTGGGGTGGGGAAGGGGCGGCTTGGCCAGATAGAGTTGGGGAAAGACACTGTGCTCCTTGTGCGGGCATGCAGGGATGTGGTGGGAACAGGATAGGGCTGCTAGCTGCACTGTCAGGGGCTGTGCTGGAGGGGTGGGGAGGGAGAGGGGGGGAAGAAGTAGAGAGGGAGAAAAGACTAATAGGAGTGTCAGTGGGAAAGAAGGTGTGTGTACTGCTGGAGTGAAGCAGGAGAGGGGATAGGTGGATAGAGGATTGGGAATAATAAATGTTGAGGCCAGAGCTGTTATTCCACTCCTGCTCCCAACCCCTTGCCTCACAGATCATATCAATGCTATAGACCTAGATGCAAAACTTATCCACACATCCCCCAACAACCACCTACTCCAGTCCTGTCACAGTCATCTTCAGTCCTATAAAAGGCAGGGCTACATGTGAAAGCAGTTCATGACCTACAAATTAAGCCACAACCACTGTGCTGCTTCTTACATGGGCATGAGAACTAACAAGCTGTCTGTCCACATGAATGGCTACAGCTGTACTGTGGCCAAGAAACAGTTCGTCACTCACTAGCTGAACCTGTTGCCTAGCAAGATACACTTCAGTTTAATGACTGCTCCACAAGCTGCGCAATCTAGATTTTCCTACTGATGCCAGCTTTTATTAACTGTGCAGGTGGGAACTCTTTCTACAACATATCCCTCCCACCCTCAACCTTTGTTATTCCTGTTCTCCATCCACCTATCCCCTTCCCTGCTCCCTCTCCAGCACTACTTCTCTCCACTTTCTGCAATTATTCACTTCAGAAAATGCAAAAATGTAGTGTCATATGACTACAATATCAATGATTACTAATTAGAGCCAATTGACTTTGTTTCATTGGCAAGATATGGGGTAAATGTGGCCTTCTACAAAGGACACTGCACTGCAATGAAACTGAACAGGCAGACTCTTGAAGATAGACATAAACTAACCTGTAAAGTTTATTAACAAAGTTTCAAGAACCAGTTAAACATGATGATTCTAGGAATATATTTTGATCCTCTACATATTGCTCACATAGGGATCATGAGCACAAGATTAGAATAATTACAGCATGCAGAGAGGCATTCAAACAAACATTCTTGCTAAGCTCTACACATGAACGGAACAGAAAGAAACCCTAATAACTGGTGCAATGGGACGTACCCTCCACCATTCATTTCATGATTTATGGATATAGATGTAGATGCAGATAGTAGGTAGCCCACTGCACAGTCTGGAACCTGTAGTACAAGAGAACTGAATGGATTGTGCTCTGCTCTCTAGGATGCAGCTAGAACAACCATGTAACCACTCTCCTCCACTTCATATTGTCTGCCTATAGACATGTGTGGTTGGATTACTCAGCATAGCACTAGAACTGTGGTGTTATCAGAGGTCTGTAGCCACTGTGGTAATATATGCTGCTATGTTGGTTGAAAGGCATTCAAAAACAAATTTCAGAATAATTTTTTTACTAACTTCAAATTATTCTCCTATATAATCCTTCCCTATTCCAAGAGATCAATGTTGATGGGGGTGTTGAACGTTCTGGGGATCTTAGAATTTAGGAAGGGGTCTGTTACAGTTGATATTCTGTTGTGTTGTGTGTGTGTGGGGGCGGGGGGGGGGGGGGGGCGTGATGAATTTACATACAATTATTTTTATCAAATTTGTCAGATACCTAAACCACAAGAAAATACCATATATCCGAACTATACATGAATAAATAATATCTTTCAAACAGTGGAAAATCCAGGATGTAGTGTAACAAATTGTGAAAAGGAAAGTTGCTATACATCATATAGCAGAGACGCTGAGTTGCAGATAGGTGTAACAAAAAGACTGTCACAAATGTAGCTTTCAGCTGGTAAGGCTTTCATCAAAATTAGATGACAAACGTACACATATGCACTCACGCAAATGCATCTCATACACACATGACTGCAGTCCCAAGCAACTGAGGCCACACATTGTAAAAAGAATAACTATTACAAACCAACAACTATTGTATCTATCCATGCAAGACTATCTTGCCCTTCATGGCAAAGTGTAAATTAATAAAACTCACAATATTGGGTACACAGTGAACAGTGATTATTAACTTCAAAAACCTTTTAAATGTATCATTCTCCTTCAATGATAAGTTAAGAATGTGGGAAAACTCCCAAAAATCAGTGAAAGGTAAATCACACAAAAAATATTCATTATTTAAAATACTAAGAAGAATGACAAAATAGTACTATACACCTTATACATGGGGAAAAGAGACTGTATCTAGCTTACAAACATTGCAAGCAGTATTACAGTGCTATATTCCATTCAAAACATAACAGGTCATGAGGGGAAAGTTGAGCATGGACAGGTACAGTCAGATGACATTTAAAGACAAATGTTAAAAAAGGAACACATGTGCAATACGAGGTGGAGACTGTAATAGGTCAACAAACCATGATGGCTGTCAGAAACGTGAAAGAGGAAGTAAGTCTTCATGGCAATAAGACACAATTTCCATGGAAGCGGACGATGACAGTAGGCACTGCAAGGTGCAGAAGATGGGGGAGTATGACCCTGAAGAGCAGGTACTATTTAAGATTTTGATGGGGTCTCAGAGAGAGTGTTCATGTGTAATCAGAGTAAACCTTAAATTCAAAACAAGTTGGCCTCTGTCTTAAGAATCACTCATGTGCATGGGAACCACACCAAAGGCATGCCAGGTGGCATACATTTCAATACATAAGACACTAGGATGTGCCAAAGAATGTTGAAATTTAGATTTCAGATAGACTCACACCTGCAAAAGTCAGAGGCCAGGTATAAATTTTTTGAACATAGACAGAGAAGAATTTTGTAGGAGAATGTAGAATGAAAATAATCCACTTGACAAATATAAAAATTACAGTTATGTGCATATTTTTAATCCTTACAAGTAACACCTTAAAAAAGAACTGAAACAGATATGTTCAAGCACGAGACAGATTTTATTCAACTGCTGCGCAATGTAGTATTAGTAATTGAAAATTTTGGGTGTAATTTCCAAAACAGAACATTGAAAATGATGTCAAGAAGAACATAAAAAATATGTGATCACACTCTTTCTGGTTTCAAATAAAGGATGCCATATAAATACATATAGGTATTATATTAGAAGTCAACTATATACAGCACACATACGACTGATCCATCACAGTCAAGTGAGGACAAGATTGTGGAAAGCAGCACAGACTTATTGTTATTTGTATTCCCCATGCATGTGGGCCCCTTAGCGACAGTGCCAGGGATCAGTGTTGAGCACAACACTCGCTGGTCAGACACAACATTCAAATCATCCTTGAAGAACTCTGGTTCATATGAGTCTGTATATGACCAGCTAGCTGCTTCCCTGTGTGGCAAGGTTTACTCATGGTGTGACCCCTTAGCAATGCTGGTTGGCAAGCAGAGAGTTATGGGCTGTATGTTAGCCTACTGTGGCAATGGAATGTGCAGATGCAATCACTGACTAATTAATTGATGGGGGTTATGGGACTAAATGGTGAGGTCATCAGTCCCGTGATTCCAAGTTACTCACAGAAGACAAAGGGTCTGCTAAAAGTGTATGGATCACATCAGAGGGGTCAAACTATAAAATGAGGAAGTTAAAAAACACACAGTAGAAGGCATAAAAGAGTAGACCAAATCTGAAAACTGGAAAAACACAGGGATAAAAGAATGGTCTTTGCATGGGGGAGTGGTCATGGGTCCCAGACTGAGGAAACAGGAAGAGAGTACTCAATCACAACCACTCTGCCACTGTTCCAGGAGTAATGCAAAACCTTCCATCTGAAAATAAAAGTGACTTTCTTGCAGGAAACTGAGGACCAGTTTAACCATCTGTGAATTATCTGACTAATGCATAGATGGCATACGACAGTTGACACTTTCTAAGAGGACCAGAAGAGAGAGAGCCAGACCACAATAGTCTCCTTTATTGTGTGGAGTTTGTTATTGAGAGCAGTGACACAGCAGATATCATTCCACTTTTTGGCAAAGAGAAATTTGACATAGGTCTACATATTTGCAGCTGGAATCATGAAAGGGAATCACGTTAAGTATCTGCTTCCACAGCTAAATGGTCAGACAGTCCATTCCCTCGGATGCTCATATGACTTCAGACCCAGAGAAAGACAACAGAGCAGGCAGCATGGCCAAGGGCAGAGAGAGGGTCATGGATAGTAGAGACCAAAGGGTGACAAGAATAGCATCAGTCTATAGCATGCAGGCTGTTCACTGAGTTCATACATATTGTAACACTGTGGATGGACGCCTGAGTAACAAAGTGGAGGACCCTGTTAATGGCCAGCAGTTCTCTTGTGAACACACTACATGAGCTCAGCAATAAATGGTGTTCTAAACAAGTAGGAGACATGAAAGTATATCTTTCCCTATCTACTGTCTTTCAACCATCAGTGTAGAAGATGGTACTATCCTGGGACTCTATAAGGATGGAACATACAAGACACCAGAATACCAGCACAGGGGCGACATATACCTTAGGATCCTGGAATAGGTCGGTCATAATCTGCAGTCTACGCACCATCCAAGAGGGATGTGGGAGGAAATACATGGGGCACATTTCAGTGAGTGGAGATGGATGTCCCAATAGAGGGAAGTGAGATGCATTCCAATTGGCAATCCCATCCGTGGGTGGTTATCAGGAGGTAGACATCCCTCATTTGCAAAGAGGACAGGGAATCAGCAAATGGCGATTGCTTAAGAAACCAGGAGTTGGCTCTATCGTTCTTGTACAGGAAGAATCCTTGCTTCTGCAAGGAGACTGTCAATGGGGCTAGTGCAAAAGGCACCAATAGCCAGAAACGCCCCACAATGGTGAACAGAATCAAGTATTTTCAGAGTGGAAGGAGCTGATGAGTCATAAACCTGACTACCATAATCTAGTCTGTACAAAACCAGAGCATGATAAAGAAGGAGAAGAGTAGTACAATCTGCACCACAAGATGTGTGGGCCAGGAGGCAGAGAGCATTAAGCTTCTACATGTATGTAGTCTTCAGGTGGCAAATATGCAACAACCATGTCAGCTTTTTATTAAAACTAAAGCCCATAAAATGGGACTGTGCTACAACTTCTATAGGAGCTAGTTGCCTAAATAAAGCTTTGGATCAGGGTATACTATGGGCTGATGTCAAAAATGTGTATCCCTCATTTTGGGGAAGGAAATTGGAGGCTATTGAAGATGGCCCATGCAGAGGCCCTTCAGATGTTACCATGGAGCTGGCACTCAGCAGATGGTATCAAGTGGGAGTTGCAACACATGCAACAATCATCCACATACAATGCTGGGGTAACCAGAGGACCAACAGACATTACAAGCCCGTTGATGGATATGAGGAAGAGAATGACACTTAACACAGGACACTGTGGGAAACTGTTCTCCTGTCTCTGAGGGGTGCTGAGTGAAGTGGCAACTTGAACCCAGAAGAGCTGGTGGGATAAAAACAATCAGATAAAAATTGGAAGGGGTCGTGAAAGCTCCATTCATGGAGGGTTACTAAAATGTGAATGTGCTACGCAGTCACATATGTCTTGAGTAGATCAAAGAAGATGTGACAAGGTGCTGGCGATTAGTAAAAGCCTGTCAGATTGCTGTTTCCAATCTAAGTAAATGGTCAGTTGTAGACTGTCTTTCCTGGAAGCCTCACTGGTACAGTGACAAAAGGACCTGAGATTCGTGTACCCAACATAATCTCAAGCAGTTTACACAGTACATGGGCAATAGCTGTCAGGAGATGTTGGGTTCTTCCCGGGCTCAAAGACGGGAATAACTGTACTGTCTCGCCATTGTGAGGGGAAGACACCCGCAAGCCAAATGTGGCTGAAGACTCTTAAGTAGATGTTGTCTCTGGGTAACATCCAAAAACTGAATCGTCTGGTTATGGATGGAATCCAGGTCTGAGACCATGTCATGTGAAGAGGCAAGAGCCTATGAGAATTCCCATTCAGTGAAGGGTTCATTGTAGGGGTCAGCTTAGTGGGGTTGAAACAAATGGGGCCTGTTCCAACTCAGCATTTCTGCTGGAGAAAGCTAGCAGAATAAGAAGAGGATGCCGATACTGTCGCAAAGTGTTTTGCGAGGTGTTCAGCAAGGGCTAATGGATCAGCACACAGCATTCTGGAGCACAATATCCTGGACAGTTGATTGTCACTGGCAGCCCGGAAGACCATGAAGCCTGGACCAAATATGCAATGAAGAGGCGGGAGGAAACGTAGCCCACCCAGCATTCCTTTTTACTCTGCTTAATAAGGTAGCAAGTCTTAGCATGTAAACACTTACAAGTGAGGAGGTTGGTCTGTGAAGGGTGTCATTTAAATCACTGCAACACCTGTTGGCAGTCCTTGGCAGCAACTGCTACATCATTGGTCCAGCATGGTGCCAGGGGGGTCCTGTGGATAGGAAGATGGCAGTGCTAGCAGCATGAAGAATAGTGACAGAGACACTCTGCATGACAGCATCAATGCAATTAGAGAGAGAGGTGTCAAAGTGCTCAGCAGATGTATATAAAGGCCAACTGGCCCAGCGGAGTGCCCAATGTGTGGGCCTGTCTGCCTGGCAGTAGTAGGTGAGTGATATAATCACCAGAAACTGATCACAGCCAGAAAGACCATCATGGGGTGACAAATTAGGGAATTGACAAGAGCAGGGAAGAAGATTGTGAGATTGGTAAGAGTAAAGGTGCCATGAGCGGCACTGAAGTGGGAAGGAGAACTGTCATTGAGGAGACACAAATCAACATCTTCAATAAGTTGTTCAATTAGAAGACCCCTACCCATATAAGTGGCACTCCCCAATAGGATGTAGTGTGCACTGAAGTCCCCAAGGAGGAGATATGGAAGTGAGAGTTCCTGTATTAAGGTAGACAGTTCACCACAAGGAAGTGGCACAACTGGAGGTAGGTAGACATTGAAAATAGTGATCACCAGGGTCATTTCCACTCTAACCACTATCACTTCCAGGTTGGTAGGAAGGGTGATCCAATCAGTAATGACATAGGTGCAAATCACAAAGTGCAGACTCCTCTAGATGTTATTCTGGAGTCAGCACAGTTCTGACAGAACACCTGATAACCACAAAACACTAGAGAGTGGTCATCACAGAAGTGTGTTTCTTGAAGAACAAGACAGGATGCAGAATAGGAGGAAACAAGGTGTTGCATTTTCCATAGGTGACAATAATATCCATTGCAATTCTGCTGGATTACGGTGTAGCGAGAGTCCCGGTTCGATGTAAAGAAGCTGAGGGGAGGTAATGACACTTGGTCAGTGGTCATCCATAAATAAGATGTCAATGTCAGACTCAGGTTGTGAGAGGAGAGATGGCACTGGGGGCTTTGCCCTGGGACATATGTTACTTCTTGTTTTTCAGAACTGGAGGAGGGCAGGACACAAAAGGATAGCAGGCTTCTGCTGAGAGACAGCGGGCAACCCTCGGGGCACACAGGTGGTGCGCCCCGTGCCTGAGTTGTGGCAGTAGGCTTCTGGCCTGAGAGACGGCAGGGAAGGGAGGGGGGAGAAGAGGGGGGGGGGTTCTTGGGGAGAACTCCAT
Organism: Schistocerca gregaria; assembly: GCF_023897955.1. Classification (NCBI taxonomy): domain Eukaryota; kingdom Metazoa; phylum Arthropoda; class Insecta; order Orthoptera; family Acrididae; genus Schistocerca; species Schistocerca gregaria. The sequence continues at coordinate 169,084,762 of NC_064927.1, read as the reverse complement.
CACCAGCAAGTGCACTTCTTTGGCTTGGGAGGGAGAATGGCTCCTCGAAGGGAAGCATGGGAACTGCAGGGCAGGGGTGGGGAGAAGGGGATGAGCTGGAGTAAGGAAGAGGGAGGAGGGGGAAAGGATGTAACAGAGGCAAAAGTTGAAGAAAGTGACCCTGGGTGGAGTTTTTCATATTTCTGGTGAGACTCAGCATAACACAGGCAATTCAGGGACTTATACTCTTGTATCTTCTTTTCTCTCTTGTAAGCTGGATAGTCTGGAGAGCAAGAAGAGTGGCAGTCATGACAATTGACATACACAGGTGGCAGAACACAAGGGCTTATCTCACGGAGTGGGTGACCACAGTCACCACACAGAGGGTCACCCATACAGTGTGAAGACATATGCCAAAAACATAACCACCAAAAGCACCTCACAGGTGATGAGATGTATGGCTTGACGTCACATCTGTAGCACATAACCTTGGCCTTCTCTGGGAGGGTATCTCCCTTGAAAGCCAGAATGAAGGCACCAGTATCAGTGTGGTTGTCTTTACGAGCCTTCTCCACACGTTGAACAAAATGGATGCCATGTCGCTCCAGATTAGCCAGGAGTTCCTCACCAGTTTTCAGGATGAAGTCCTTACAAAAAATCACTCCCTGAACCATATTCAGACTGGTGATGGGTAATAGACACTGGGGCATTGGCAAGACAATCACAAGCACGAAGAGCTGCAGACTGGGCTGCAAGATGCTTTGATCAGCAGGGAGTCCAACCGTATCTTACTGCAACACTTCACTTCATCAAACTTGTCCTTGCTATTGTCTACAAAAAGCAATGGCTTTGTAGCAGTGAATATAGCCCTGTCCATCCTAGTACAGATGAGAAAGTGTTGAAAGTGTTTCATCCCAAGATAGCGAGCATGGCTCTCCTCCCAGGGTGTAGTAAGTGAAGGGTGAGCTGTCATACGAAGCAGCATTCAATGATCCTTTACCATTCAAAAATATGGCCTTTTGAGAATTGCCAGAGTTTTGCAGCTTGATACACTCCACGCGCCAAGTGTCCACTCTCATACCACCCACTCCCATCAGGGACTCTCCCTATGGGTGCCAGCCAGCCACAGCAACAGACATCTGGCACAGTGGCCATTGTTGCAAGTTCCGGTGCTCCAGCATTCCAACATGACAAGTACCCCCTTCTTGGTATACACGGAGAGGCAACAGCTCAGGTATCAATAGTGTGATCCCTGTGTTGTCAGGGGCCTCAGCCAGATGGGTGCATAACAGCCTCACCACATGGACTGCCTACACATGCTGGTGACGTAGCAGTGCAGGGGGAAGGGAAAGGGGAAGGAAGAGGGGTGAGGAATCCATGCCATAGATGGTAGAGAGGGCCTCCTTCCTCAAATGGCTCACACTAAAGACAGAAAATTTTGAAGTGGACATCAAACACAAAGAGGGAACTAAATGCCAAAAATGAAGAGAGAGAACAAGTAAGAGGAACAAAATTGCACAGACTCCAGGGAACCACATGAATAGCCAGGTCAACATAAACCATAACACTGAGAGAGGGGAAGGAGGGAGCAGAGGGAAGAATTACCATGGTAAAGGAAAAGCAGCCCAGGAAGGAAAAAAAGGCTGCAATAGCTTGGGACCTTCTGTGTGCCACACACAAACTCATGGAACAACTGTGAGCCCCCTGGGAGGAGGGGGGAGGGGGGGAGGGGAATGTGCAGATGTAGCATGCTCCCAGCTGCAGTGCCACTGTGCCACTGTGCTACATCACTCAACTCATGGTGAAGTAAAGGCAATGGTGTTGCCTCACTGGCAACACAACAGTGAAACTGAGCTGTGTGCCAACAACCTATCCCTCCAGTCATACTTGTCGATCTTGCAAAACTTTGCTGACTCTTTGGTTTCATCAAGTGCGGTCTTTAGTTTGTTATATGGGACAACAGTTGTCATGGAATGCTTTTTCACATAGCATTTGACATTTTTTGATTTGGGTTAGTGGCAGTAGTACTTCTTTCTATATATTTTATTAAAAATTCCATAGAAGTCTTCTGTCTTTGAGTTGCTGATTTTGGCAATTGCTTCATTAACCTGTCATATGATATATGAAACCAGCAGAAGTTGTCCTGTTGCTTACTATCTAGAGCTGGGAGCACAACTAAAGATTTATTTGCCTCTTCAGTGAGATTTTTATTTGAGATAGTACAGGTGTTTGTTTAAGATGTTTGGTTGAATATGAATGATATTGAGCTTATTTTCAGAGATTCTCTGTTTTGATAACCATCCATGCTGCTTTATATTTATTTGTTGAATTGAGTATGTAACTATCATTGGATTTCCTCTTGGCTGCTCTAATGTCTGATCTATACGTCTTTCTCACTTTTGTGTAAATTTTCTTCTCAGCCTGAGTCTGTTGCAATTTGTCATAGTGCACCATTATCTCCCCATCAAGTCTGCTCAGGTGTGGCGTGTGTCAGTTTTTCAGTTCTTCAGGTTTATTACATAGATTGTTTTGTGTGATTTTTGTGGTATTTGGGACAACTTGAGTCAAGGTTTTCTGCTAATAATTCTAAAAATTTCTATGTTGATTTGCTGGTAGACATATTATTAGTGAATACTTTATCCCAGTTTAAGTGCTGAGGGTATTTTTGTTGCATCATTGCAGTGACAGAAGAAAAATACCCTCAAGAATTGTAAAGAACTGTGGACAATATGACCACACAAATGAAGAATGACTGTCTGCTTTGTTGTTTAGAGGATGTCTAAACTACATCCCTGTGTGATCTGATATACCAAGGTCGACAGCACCAATTTAAGTTTTATTTGGCTGAAAGTTACAGATTATATTATTTAAGCATGCATTGACCCTGGTAGGTTTGTTATTTAGACAGTACAAGCTTAGTGATCTTAATGTGTCTAAAAGGTGCTTCACATGTTTGGTCTTACACCTAATATCTGTGTTAATATAGCCAAATTTCAGAACTCCACAATTTTTATATTTTAAGAGCATTATTTATAAATTCTTTGAGATTTTATGTCAATAATTATTCATTATTACTGGGCACGCTGTACACTGATACATATACATTTGTTGACTTGGTGTCATTATTGCTGAAACATCAAAAACTGCTTCTACACATACAAAACATACATTTATCACAACATATTTCAAATTATTTGTTTCTTTGATAAAGATTGAAATGCCACCTATCTGACCAGCAACTGTCTTTGCTATCTTTTGGAGCAGGAATATGTATCCCTGTTAATGAAAGAAATACAGTAGAAGAAGAATTGGTAGCTTTGAGGGATCAAGTAGTGAAGGCAGCAGAGGATCAAGTAGGTAAACAGACGAGGGCTAGTAGAAATCCTTGGGTAACAGAAGAAATATTGAATTGATGAAAGGAGAAAATATAAAAATGCAGTAAATGAAGCAGGAAAAAGGAATACAAACGTCTCAAAAATGAGATCAGCAGGAAGTGCAAAATGGCTAAGTAGGGATGGCTAGAGGACAAATGTAAGGATGTAGAGGCTTATCTCTTGAGGGGTAAGCTAGATACTGCCTACAGGAAAATGAAAGAGACCTTTGGAGATAAGAGAATCACTTGTATGAATATTAAGAGCTCAGATGGAAACCCAGCTCTAAGCAAAGAAGGGAAAGCAGAAAGCTGGAAGGAGTATATAGAGGGTCTATATCAGGGTGATGTACTTGAGGACAATATTATTGAAATGAAAGAGGATTTACATGAAGATGAAATGGGAGATATGATATTGCGTGAAGAGTTTGACAGAGCACTGAAAGACATGAGTCGAAACAAGGCCCCGGGGTTAGACAACATTCCATTAGAACTACCGATGGTCTTGGGAGAGCCAGTCCTGACAAAACTCTACCATCTGGTGAGCAAGATGTATGAGACAGGCGAAATACCCTCAGACTTCAAGAAGATTATAATAATTCCAATCCCAAAGAAAGCAGGTTTTTACAGATGTGAAAATTACCAAAATATCAGTTTAATAAGTCATGGCTGCAAAATACTAACGCGAATTCTTTGGAGACAAATGGAAAAACTAGTAGAAGCCAACCTAGGGGAAGATCAGTTTGGATTCTGTAGAAATATTGGAACACGTGACCCTACGACTTATCTTAGAAGTTAGATTAAGGAAAGGCAAACCTACGTTTCTAGCATTTGTAGACTTAGAGAAAGCTTTTGACAATGTTGACTGGAATACTCTCTTTCAAATTCTGAAGGTGGCAGGGGTAAAATATAGGGAGCGGAAGGCTGTTTACAATTTGTATAGAAACCAAATGGCAGTTATAAGAGTTGAGGGGCATGAAAGGGAAGGAGTGGTTGGGAAGGGAGTGAGACAGGGTTGTAGCCTCTCCCCGATGTTATTCAATATGTATGTTGAGCAAGCAGGGAAGGAAACAAAACAAAAATTCGGAGAAGGTATTAAAATCCATGGAGAAGAAATTAAAACTTTGAGGTTAGCCGATGACATTGTAATTTTTCAGAGACAGCAAAGGACTTGGAAGAGCAGTTGAATGGAATGGACAGTGTCTTGATAGGAGGATATAAGAGGAACATCAACAAAAGCAAAACGAGGATAATGGAATGTAGTTGAATTAAGTCGGGTAATGCTGAGGTTATTAGATTAGGAAATGAGACACTTAAAGCAGTAAAGGAGTTTTGCTATTTGGGGAGGAAAATAACTGATGATGGCCGAAGTAGAGAGGATATAAAATGTAGACTGGCAATAGAAAGGAAAGCGTTTCTGAAGATTGTCAGGAAGTTGTTTCTCAAAGTATTTGTATGGAGTGTAGCCATTTATGGAAGTGAAACATGGACAATAAATAGTTTAGACAAGAAGAGAATAGAAGCTTTCGAAATTTAGTGCTACAGAAGAATGCTGAAGATTAGATAGGTAGATCACATAACTAATGAGGAGGTGTTGAATAGGATTGGTGGGAAGAGAAGTTTGTGGCACAACTTGACTAGAAGAAGGGATCGGTTGGTAGGACATGTTCTGAGGCATCAAGGGATCACCAATTTAGTATTGGAGGGCAGTGTGGAGGGTAAAAATCGTAGAGGGAGACGAAGAGATGAATACACTAAGCAGATTCAGAAGGATGTAGGTTGCAGTAGGTACTGGGAGATCAGGAAGCTTGCACAGGATAGAGTAGCATGGAGAGATGCATCAAACCAGTCTCAGGACTGAAGACCACAACAACAACATTAATGAATATGCGTTTTTTCTGGGACCCATTGAATCTGAATCCAATGGTCACTTCATGATTTTTAGCAGATGGAAAATAATAAACTCTCAATTTCTGACTGCAGTGTTCTTCAAAGAACATTTTATACAGTACATTAGATAGCTATGTATTACATAAATAAACATCTAATTTAGGACTAATAACTGAGAAAACTATATGAAGAGCTGTATTAGTATTAGAACAAAAATATTTTGAATAATACTGCAGAAGAACACTTAAATGTACCTACTATTAACTTCTTCTTACCATGGCGCTCTTCAATATCCAATTCATAGGCAGCACGTACAGCTTCTTCAATTGTGTAGCCTCCTTCAGCATAAGTCTTTGCAGGGCATGAACCAATGAATACATCTACCTTCACACCAATGGTTTTCAAAAGATTGAGCAGGGCAATCTAACAAAGTTTGTAATATTAGTATCTTCATTCAAACAGACAATATATGACAAAAACGATAATCATAACCCTCTTAAAGTGTGTTGCATGTTTTTTATAGTTACTTATATGAATAAAAAATATTTGTTTTCTTTTATAGAATGAAATAAAACATGAGGCAGAAGCATTTGTATCACAAATATTTTTCTAATTGTAGGCCAAGGTACCACTTACTTAGTGTGCTATAGCAAAAACATGACATGATAAAATAAAATTCACAATTAAAGTTATAGAGACTGTGAGAAGTTTTCTGGATCTTTAAGCATAACTTTGTCTCTGAAACAGTGTGGTGTTATGCAAAGAGAAATTAAAAAGTTAGATAAGAATCAAACATGTCAAATATGAAAAAATTTACTTTACAGTTTCTCCAAACCAGTGCTGAATGAACCATGAAACATCATCATCTGTCTGCTATGTATCAACTACATCTAAATGTACTAATTACATTACATAGTGGTTCATAAAGTGTGATAGTTACTTTTTTAGTGTACCAGTTGTGGTGTAATATCCTTTAGTGCCATAAAATAATCATTTAGTCTGTTGAAGATTTTCAGTCCCATAGGCTGTGGAATCTGAACATATAATATAATTTTAACTGATAATATAATTTTAACTAATGAACAAGAAGCAAACAATTAGCTTTATTTCTTGTAGTATATGAATTATCAAAAAAATAACTTTCAACAGTAATGTTCGTTGTTTAAAAAGGTGATTGTACCATATATGTCAAGAAAATATCTTTCAAGAGTAATTTTTAGTTGCATAAAAAGGTAATTGTCTCATACACGTATAGGGGATGGTAAGCACCAGTGTTAAAAGTTTTCGGCTATGCGTAATGGACAACATGTTTCCCTTGGATAACCAGCACAACTGTTTTTATGGACATTCAGGATACATGATGTATTACTAAAGTTTTTCCCAAAAAATAATCCCACACCTTTTTACTGGTTTGGTTTGAAATATCTGTGGTATGCAATTTTACATATATTCATGTAAGTGGCACTGCACAATATTTGCTGTACAACTGGAAAGTCGTATAGTTTATTTGAAAATTGCACAATGTGTATATTTCATTCTAAAGTATTATCTAAATTTTCTTAGTATTGTAACATCTAATTCTATTATTTCCTTCTCTTTACAGATGATTTTAATTTACTGGCATTTTTGACTGTTGGACCTTGAATTGTACACTGTGTGTTTTTGAGTTCATTTCACTGGAACCATGTTTTTAAGTGAATTATTGATGCAGCAAGGATTTTTTTCTGCTTCATCATTTTCAATTAAAACAAATGTATCATCTGGAAGCTTTGGTGGGGAAATCAACAACACAAAACAGACAGTGAATAGGGCTATGAATAGATCCTTGAGGGGCACTGTCAGCTTTTAGTTTATGCATTAGCAAGGTGTGGTTTACTATGATGAAGGAGTTTGTGATGTCGTAGTAGATTCCCTCCAATTTATGATTCTGCCTGATGAGGTACTAATCTGGTTAACAAAGTTATTAGAGTATTTTCTCTTTGCTTAAAGCCAAATCGGTTGTTCAAAATAATCTAATGTTATATGATATTTTTTTAAGTAGATAGTAACTACTCTCTGAAATATTTTTGACAAGATCCTTTGCTGAAGAGTGTATTTATTTCAGCATATTTGGATACTTCTTGGAAGTAATCTTATTCAAAAGATTAATTATTATTTCAGCTAGGTTTTTATACACCAATTTCATTATCTTCATTGGTACCCATCCTCACACTCTAAATTTCAGATTTGATGTTAGACTTCACTTCCTTTGATTTATTTCTATGACTTGTTTTGCTAACTTTATAAAATTCTTAAACAAAATTTTATAATGTGTAAGATATTGAATAAATTTATTATAATTTAAGTCTTTGCATAGCTTCCTTTTCCTAACAGTAGAGATTCTTATGCTTTCAGTGCTTCATTTTAATTTACTTTTTACAATGATGCAGCAGGTTTTAGGTAGAAAGATTTCATGAAATGCATCTACAAAATTGCTATGGAACTTATCAAAATTGGCACTATTGACATATTATTATCACTGTTTTATTCTGTCTCCTTTAATATGTCATGAAACACAATCATATTTTCTTAATTACAGTTCCTTTAATTATGATACCTCTATTTGTTTGCCTCTATGTCTCTTCCAAGAGCTTTCATGTTATTATACGTATAGCACTGCTGCTAATTGTTTGTAGTGAATGAGACACAACAGATTTGTATATAAGTGAAACATATGGGAGAATTTAATGCTGTTTAAGATCAATGTCTTGCAATAATCTGATCTGTTTTGAAAGTCATATCACTTAATGTTGTAAAGAACATAACAAAATTGCAATTAAATACCTGCACAGAGGTAGTGATGCTGTTCCGAAGAGCCCACTCATCTCCGTCAGTTGAAAATATAGCAAATAACAAGTCAACTCCTTCAAGAATTAATGCTTTAAAACATTCATTCATTGTAGCAGAAAATATATCGAATTGCATTAGAGAACCAACTGTGGCTGGGTGGCACTTGTTTTCTCCCAGTGACAGAAGTACATGTACTGAAAATTTCTTCTCCAGAGGGCTCAGCTGTAACATCAGAAAGTTAGATATAATTTACTCATGTAAAAGATGAGGAAGCAGCTAACTAAACACAAAGTTTGAAAGCTCATACAGTGTTCCAATTTATTAAATATACCTGTGGACCACTATGATTTGTTTGCAAATGAGTAGTTAGCTGTCCTCCTCATTTTTTGGTTGTAGAATGTTCCTACTGCATCAGTACTGATAGTCACTGGAGAATACAAGAAATGCAGTGATATTTTCTTCCTCTTGTAATGGAATATTAATCAGGAACCATACAGTGCAGGCTTTCACGGCCGGAAGAGTCTTCAGTTAAAACTTCCGGGCTGAGAGGCCGTGGTCGATGTATAAAATTTCCACCTGACGTTTCGTCTCCAGCTGCGGGAGACCTCGGAAGATGTCTCCCGCAGCTGGAGACAAAACGTCAGGTGGAAATTTTATACATCGACCACGGCCTCTCAGCCCGGAAGTTTTAACTGAAGATTAATCAGGAACATTTACTACATGAAGATACACCTAGGTAAGCTAACTTGGGCAGCACATAATAACAAACAATATCTTATAAGGACACCATGTAACACTTGTTGAACTTACAAAGAAATGCTTCATAACATTGTTTCACTTTTACATTGTATCAAAAGGAAAATTCACTTGAGAAAATTAGAAAATGATGGAACAGAATTGCTAGTCAGTGATTACCTTGCTTCAGATGATGAAATTTAAAAATTTTAGTATTGTCAATACATGTGTACAAATGTATATGAATCTGTCCTAGGTTTTGGAAGTTGAGGAAGGTGAAAGATGAAGGGGTGGCCACTCAGATCACAGACTGACAGAGACTGAACTGTTGTTAATTACTGAATCTTTTATCATTTGCATTGCTTTTTAACAGATGTACAGCACCATAGACTTCACCAATTTAAGAGTGTTAAATGAATTCTTCCATTTTTCTGCTTTTCTGTCTCTTTTGTGCATATCCAAAATATCTTTCTGTAAAGTAGCACTGTATTTTGTACACATTATGCTGTGGCAGCTTTAAAATCATTTGTATAGCACAAACAGACCAGATCGTACAAAGTATCTGAACTGTTGGATTGTGTAACATCCTTTATTATGAACAATGTTGTGGATACACTGTTAATCTGTCTGCCTACCTTTAAATTCACCATCCATGATAATTTCAGTGGTCAATTACCTAAATCTAAATGAGTGAAATTTCTTTTATTCTTCTGAGTTTGGATCTTATCACCCTTTTGATGGAAACCTTGTACAGTGTCTTTTTATAATTAATGTGAAGTTCACTTTTGATGAACTGTTTTTTTTTTAAAGCATAACAAAATTTGTTTTCATAATCAGCACTGTCATATGGAGAATATATAATATCTTTCTTTATTTTTCATTGTGTTATAAATATGCAAGTTTAAGTACAAATTTTTAAAAGATTCTGTGCTTCATATCTCTGATTACTTTCATTTTATTTGTTTATTTTGACCCTTATTTCTCTTATAATGTGTTGATAGTTCTTCTGATGTTCTTGGTGTGTTTCAGTAATTTTTTATTTTATTTATTTTTATTTTTATTTAATAATATAAATAGCCTAAGTTCCCAGTATTCTCCTGGCAGCAGAAGTCTCTGCTCACCTCCATAGCTAACTGGTTAGGTTGTCTGGCTGCTATGTAGAGATCCTGGGATCTCTATCCTAGGATGATTTTCAGATGTTTCAAAAAAATAATTTCAACTTCACATTCAGAGCTGATCACCTGCATCCAATCATGTCCATTGTGCATTCCTACAGACTTGAGGAATTCCAGCAGGACAACATGACACCCCACATGTCCAGAATTGCTACAGAGTGGCTCCAGGAACAATCTTCTGAGTTTAAACACTTCCACTGGCCACCAAACTCCCCAGACATGAACATTATTGAGCATATCTGGGATACCTTCAAATGATCTGCTCAGAAGAGATCTTCACCCCCTCATACTCTTACGGATTTATGGATATCCCAGCAGGATTCATGGTGTCAGTTCCCTCCAACTTTACTTCAGACATTAGTTGAGTGCATGCCATGTCGTGTTGTGGTGCTTCTGTGTACTCATGGGAGCCCTACATGATTTTAGACATGTGTACCAGTTTCTTTGGCTCTTCAGTTAATAATAGGAATATCTGCCAGACCTCTTGCCTTGTGATTTTGTCTTTTTTCTATGAGTGATAAGGTGACTGAAAGAAAAGCTTCATCAAGATATCACAGACATCCAATGGACTGTGGCAAATGAGTTTAAAAGCATCGCAGTTGAAAATTTCCTTGCTTTTTTCCAAGACCTGAAGAAATGTTGGCATCTGTGCATAGACAGTCAAGGGGACTACTTCAATAAAAGCTAGAATCATTACTTGGTAAGTGCAACTTCCTAGTTTTTTTTTAACCTGTCCTAGAACTTTTCTGACACAGAGAGAATGGTGTCTTAAACAGTAATTTGCAGATTTTCTGTTAAAACTGATTACAAGAAAGAAAATGCTGTGCTGTGTTGTGCTTCACTGTGGAAAGTGTGATTTCATTAACTATTCCACAGACAGTTCGTAAATTGTCATAGCTGTGTTGGGAAAGTATCAGAGTTCCAAGAATTAATAGAGGGCATTGTGGCTCAAATCTTTTTATACTCTAAAAGCTAGCTAATGCCACAGATAAGTTCAGCCAAAATTTTTACAAGGAACCTAATGGTGTTCACAAAGGATAGGAGAAGTAAAGTTGGCGGTGGCATGTTTGTTGCTGTTTGAAGTAGTTTATTTTGTAATGAAATTGAAGTAGATAGGTCCTGTGAGTTAGTATGGGTAGAGATCATTCTTGGCAAGCAGGATAACGTAATAATTGGATCCTTTTAACGTCCTCCCAACTCAGATGATGCAATTGCTGAAAGGTCCAAAGAAAATGTGAGTTTAATTTTGAACTCATACTCAACTCATAAAATTATAGTTGGTGGTGACTTAAATTTACCATCAATTGGCAAAAATATGTGTTTAAATCCAGAGCTGTGGACAAAACATCATCTGGAATTGTGCTAAACACATTCTCTCAAAATTATTTTCAGCAGTTAGCTCATGAACCCACCCGAATACTAAATGGTTGTGAAAATACACTTGACCTCTGAGCAACAAGTAATCCTGAGCTAATAATCCTGAGCTAATAATGGTCATCAAATGTATACAGGGATTAGCTGACATAGTGGTGTCACAGCAACGTCAAATAATGTAACTACCAAATCCTCCAAAAATAAACAAAAAATATAACCAATTAAAAAAAGCACATAAATATCCACTTGACACCTTCCTGATTGACAATCTTCCCTCCTTTCAAATAAACAATGTAAGTATAGACCGGATGTGACTTGAATTCAAAGAAATAGTATCAAAAGCAACTGATAGAATTATACCAAATAAATTAACAAAGGATGGAGCAGATCCCCCATGATACACAAAACAGGTCAGGCCAATGTTGCAGAAACAACAAAAAAAGCATGCCAAATTTAAAAGATTGTAAAATCCTCAACATTGGTGATCTTTTACAGAAGCTTGAAATTTTGTGCAGACTTCAATGCCAGATGCTTAAAATACTTTCCATAATGAAACTTTATCTCAAAACCTGACAGAAAATCCAAAAAGATTGTGGTTGTATATAAAGCATGCTAGCAGAAAGACACAATGAATGACTTCTCTGCGTGATAGCAATGGAAATACAATAGATGACAGTGCTGCTAAAGCAGAGTTTGCTTAACGCAGCCTTCCAAAATTCCGTCACACAAGAGGACAAAGTAAATATTCCAGAATTTGAATCAAGAACAGCTGTCAACATGAGGACGTTAGAAGTATATATCCTCAGCATAGTGAAGCAACTTCATTCAGTTAATAAAAGTAAGTCTTCTGTTTCAGATTGTTTACAAATTTGGTTACTTTCAGAGTACGCTGATGCAATAGCACCACACTTAACAATCATACACAACTGCTCACTCGATGACAGATCTACACCAAAGACTGGAAAGGTGCACATGTCACACCAATATTCAAGAAAGGCAGTGGGTGTAATCCACTAAATTTCAGCCCATACAATTAACTTCCATATCCAGTACGATTTTGGAACACATATATTGCATTTGAACATTATGAATTATCTCAAAGAGAATGGTCTATTGACACATACCCAACATAGATTTAGAAAACACTGTTCTTGTGAAACACAACTAGCTCTTTACTGACACAAAGTGTCATGTGGCATTGACAAGGGATTTCAAATTGATTCTGTACTTATAGATTTCCAGAAGGCATTTGACACCATACCTCACATGCAGCTTGTAATAAAATTGATTGTCTATGGAATATCATCTAAGTTATGCAAAAGGATTCATGATTTCCTGTCAGAGAGATCACAGTTTGTAGTAATTGCAGAAAGTCATAGAGTAAAACAGAAGTGGTTTCTGGCATTCCCTAAGGTAGTGTTATAGGCCCTCTGCTGTTCCTTATTTATATAAATGATTAAGCAGACAATTTGAGTAGCTGTCTTAGGCTGTTTGTTGATGATGCTGTCATTTACCATCTAGTACTGTCATCAGAAGATCAAAACAAATTGCAAAATGATTTAGAAAAGGTATCTGTATGATGCAAAAATTGGCAATTTACCCTCAATAATGAGAAGTGTGAGGGCATCCACATAAGTACTAAAAATAATCTGTTAAACTTCAGTTATATGATAAATCAGTCAAATCTAAAGGCTGTAAATTCAACTAAGTACCTAGGAATTACACCTGTGAATGACTTAAACTGAGAAGAACACATAGAAAATGTCGGGAGGAAGGCAAACCAAACACTGTGTTTTATTGCCACAATGCTTAAAAGGTGCAAAAGATCTACTAAGGAGATTGCCTACACCAGGCTTGTCATTCCCTCCCCCCCCCCCCCCCCCCCCCCGAATGGCGAGGAATCCTTACCACATAGGATTAATGGGGTACACTGAGAAAGTTTAAAGAAGAACAGCACATTTTGTATTGTCGATATAGATATATGTGGAATAGATTGTCATGGACATAATACAGGACTTGGAGTGGACGTCATTAAGACAAAGGCATTTCTCAATGTGGCAGTATCTTCTCATAAAATTTCAATCACCAACCTTCTCCTCTGAATGTGAAAATACTTTGTTGATGCTGACCTACATAGGGAGATATGGTCATCATAATAAAATAAGAGAAATCAGAGTTCTCATGGAAAGATACAGGTGTTCATTTTTGCTGCACACTGTTAGGGAGTGGAGTAATAAAGAATTATTGTGAAGGTGGTTCGATGAATCCTCTGCCAAGCACTTAAGTGTGATTTGCAGAGTATCCATGTAGACGTAGAGGTCGATGTAAATGTGGTTTTAATTATAATAGCATGGCATTTAAACCATTAAACAAATGGTTTCTCTCAAACATATTCTTCCTCTTTATATATAATTTTAAACAAAAAAATTGCTTACACAACAATCTGCTGTTTTGTTTTCTACTTGGCAACTAGTTGTAACAGAAAATAAGAAAGTAACTTATGTGGCTTTGAATTAGGATACTACTATGGAATTTGAATAATCCAAAACGTTGTAATGCTACACAGATTAAAATTGTGCAAAATACTGTCACTGAAACTACTCCTCTCACAGATTCAACAGCTGGACAGGCCTGTCTCATAAACTGTATACCAATGATGTCAACATTTTTCCACTCCATTTAAGTGACGTCAAATACCAATTAAGGTTTTGTTTCCAGAAACAATAAATCAGGCTCAAAGTCAGAGACAAGCTGGAAGAGGAGATGGACAGAGAGAGGGCACAGACGGTAGTGGGACTGATATCTGATTCCATACATATTTAGCAACTGCAAAGCACTACCAGGTTCTCTAGGATTTGATAAAGGCTGTTAAAATATAATCATCATTAAAAAGCACATAAGCAAAATTTCTAATTTTGTTCAAATTTCTGCCACAGTTGCGTGTAATTTATAATGGTGACTACTTTCAAATGCAGCTGTTCATTTTGATACCAGGCCTACACTGAAAGTACTTATCAAAGCAAAAATCCACTGACATACCTGAGTAACGTCCACAAAGCACATAGCCATACAATAGATATGGAGTGATTTTATTACATGTGTGATACATTCACATCTGTTGAACAAATCATGATGTAGTAAGATCATTCCATATCTATCGTATGAATATGCTTGTGTGGCCATTATCCAAGTATGTTAGTGGAATTTTGCCTTGAAATGTAATTTTAGTGCAGGTCCAATTGGAAAATAAACAGCTATGTTCAAAGCTAGTCACCAGTATAAGTTACGAGGGTCACTCCAAAAGAAATGCACACTATTTTTGTAAAAATACAGTTTTCATTCTGCATGTGTGAATGTTCTACAGTGTATAAATACATCCTTCCTGCTTGTTTTCAAACTTAGTTCAACCTGTTCCAGTGAGTGGTGCTGTCACAGCATGTCTTCAAGGTGGCTGCTACACTTGACATCCATCAGAAGCAATGTGTTGTCATAGAATTCCTGTGCTGTGAAAACGAGACAGTGGGAAACAAATGGTTCAAATGGCTCTGAGTACTATGACCTATCTGAGGTCATCAGTCCCTTAGAACTTAGAACTACTTAAACCTAACTAACCTAAGGACATCACACACAGTGGGAAACATCCACAAGAGGTTGAAAAAGGTGTATGGAGATGCTGCTGTTGATCGCAGTACAGTTTGTCGATTGGCAAGCAGGTTATGTGATAAAAGTGGGCACGGCAATATTGAGGATTGTCCTCGCAGCAGCAGGCCTCGTACTGCAGACACTCCACACAATGTGCAGAGAGTTAACAAATTGGTGACTGCTGACAGAAGCATGACAGTGAACGAATTGTCATGCTACATTGGGACAGGGGAAGGAAGTGTTTGCAGGATACTGAAAGTGTTGGTGTTAAAAAAGGTGTGTGCCAAGTGGGTTCCCAGGATGTTGACAGTGGCTCACAAAGAAGCAAGAAAAATGGTATGCAGCGAACTTTTGGAACAGTACGAGAATGATGGAGATGAATTTCTTGGAAGAATTGTGACAGGTGGTGAAACATGGCTCCATCATTTTTCACCAGAGATGGATAGGTAATCAATGGAGTGGCATAATGCAAATTCACCCAAGAAAAAAAATTCAAAACCATACCTTCTGCTGGAAAAGTTACGACTACAGTATTTTTCGATTCCGAAGGACTCTTGCTTATAGACATCATGCCAAGTGGAACCACCATAAATTCTGATGCATATGTGACAACACTGAAGAAACTTCAAGCTTGACTGAGTTGTGTTCGACCACATCAGCAAAAGCAGAATGCTTTGCTGTTGCACGACAATGCACGGCCACGTGTCAGGCAAAAAACCATGGAAGCAATCACAAAACTCAGATGGACAACACTGAAACACCCGCCCTGCAGTCCTGGCCTGACTCCATGTGACTATCATCTCTTTGGGAAACTGAAAGACTCTCTTTGTGGAACAAGGTTTGCAGATGATGACTACCTTGTGTATGCTGCCAAACAGTGGCTCCAATAGGTTGGTCCAGAATTTTACCGTGCAGGTATACAGGTGCTGGTTCCAAGATGGCATAAGGCAGTTGAGAGGGGTGTAAATTATGTGGAGAAATGAAAATATTGTTCCTAAAGGATGTTTCTACATACTGTAAAACCTACAAACATGTAGAATAAAAGACGGATTTTCAAAAAAATAGTGTGCATTTCTTTTGGAGTGACTCTAGTACATGCAACTGTAACTGAAATTTAAATAAAGCATTATCAATTCCAAGTTGCTGGTACTTCAATAACAAAACATTGGAACTACATAATAATTTCTAATTATACAGTGTGCATGAAAAATAAAAATGAATTACACACTCACACACAAACACAAATTAAACCTACCTCTACTGTCCTACCACAGTTTCCTAAAACTGCAGGTACAATGGTATATCCACGATACAAATGGCCGGGTATGTGTGCAACATGTAACTCATGCAATAGGCTCACAAACTCTGCATCCGCTATTCTCATTGACTCAACCTGTCATTAAACATAAAATAGTAGATTAGCAATTAAAATAATAGGAAATATAATAAATAATACATAATACAAACATATATATACAATTTGTACAGAAACCAGGTGGCAGTCATAAGAGTCGAGGGGCATGAAAGGGAAGCAGTGGTTGGGAAAGGAGTGAGACAGGGTTGTAGCCTCTCCCCGATGTTATTCAATCTGTATATTGAGCAAGTAGTAAAGGAAACAAAAAAAATTTGGAGTAGGTATTAAAATTCATGGAGAAGAAGTAAAAACTTTGAGGTTCACCGATGGCATTGTAATTCTGTCAAAGACGGCAAAGGACTTGGAAGAGCAGTTGAACGGAATGGACAGTGTCTTAAAAGGAGGATATAGCAAAACGAGGATAATGGAATGTAGTCAAAGTAAATCGGGTGATGCTGAGGGAATTAGATTAGGAAATGAGACACTTAAAGTAGTAAAGGAGTTTTGCTATTTAGGAAGTAAAATAACTGATGATGGTCGAAGTAGAGAGGATATAAAATGAAGACTGGCAATGGCAAGAAAAGCATTTCTGAAGAAGAGAAATTTGTTGACATCCAATATAGATTTATGTATCAGGAAGCCATTTCTGAAAGTATTTGTTTGGAGTGTAGCCATGTATGGAAGTGAAACATGGACGATAACTAATTTGGACAAGAAGAGAATAGAAGCTTTCGAAATGTGGTGCTACAGAAGAATACTGAAGATAAGGTGGATAGATCACGTAACTAATCAGGAGGTATTGAATAGGATTGGGGAGAAGAGAAATTTGTGGCACAACTTGACTAGAAGAAGGGATCGGTTGGTAGGACATGTTTTGAGGCATCAAGGGATCACAAATTTAGCATTGGAGGGCAGCGTGGAGGGTAAAAATCGTAGAGGGAGACCGAGAGATGAGTACACTAAGCAGATTCAGAAGGATGTAGGTTGCAGTATGTACAGGTAGATGAAGCAACTTGCACAGGATAGAGTAGCATGGAGAGCTGCATCAAACCAGTCTCAGGACTGAAGACAACAACAACAATATATACACACGCACAGAGCAAGTCAAAAGTCCTTGGACACCTTCATAAGTTGGAAGATTAAAGGGAAAATTGAAATGTGATGATGGTAACGTAGGTTTGACGTGGGGCCGCAACTTTTGGAGTGAATGTCATTCATGGCCAGCATCTTGAAATCTGCTATAATGTATTCAAGATTTTTTTTTTTTTTAATGGGAACGGCGGTGTATGCCACATCAAATAACACTCACCTGAACTGTGGAATTGAGTGGTGTAATTTGTTTTTGTGTATCTTGTACAGTTCATAAGTTATTAATGTTCAAAGTTACCTTGACACCGACTCATGCCTCTCTTTGTTCCAGGTGATCTAAAATGGATCTGACACATAAACAGAAAATCAAAATCATCCTTATATCAGGGGAACGCAGGTACCAAACAATAGCAGCTGACTACAACAGACGGCACCCAGACAGAGGATCGGTATCGTATATCACGGTGGCTCACGTGATCACCAAATTCCAGGATAGGCTCTGTTCATGATAGGGCACATAGTGGGTGACCAAGGATTGCCACCAATGAGGAAACTGCAACTGCAGTTGTTGCGTTATTTGTGAAAAGTCCTAAATGAAGTACTCTTCATGTGGCTCTAGCATGTGGAATAAGCCAACCCTCTGTTGTCCAGATA
Source organism: Schistocerca gregaria (assembly GCF_023897955.1). Classification (NCBI taxonomy): domain Eukaryota; kingdom Metazoa; phylum Arthropoda; class Insecta; order Orthoptera; family Acrididae; genus Schistocerca; species Schistocerca gregaria. The sequence continues at coordinate 169,066,671 of NC_064927.1, read as the reverse complement.
TTGCACACCAATAAGTGGCATCCTTACAAACTGCAGATGCAACATCGACTTAATGAAGATGACCCTGATCACCAGTTGGAGTTCTGCCTGTGGGCTCCTGAACAACATGAACTGGATCCTTCGTTTGCCAAGGGCATACTGTTCAGCGATGAGGCATATTTCACTTTGAACGGGACACTGGAGTGACACAAATCTGAACCGGGTTGCCCCAATTCGAGAACATAGTCCAGCCAAAGTGATGGTGTAGTGTGGCATATAGTACACCCTCATCATTGGGCCATTTTTCATTTACAACACCTTAACTGTGCCACAGTATCTGATGCTGCTGCAGGACCTTGTGTTCCCTTCCACACTGAATGCTGACAGCATTTTCCCATCTTATTTTCAGCATGATGGAGCCCCTCCACACTATGGCATTGGTGTCCTTGAATGGTTGGAGGAACAACTGCCAGGGCAGTTGATTGGTCACCATGGTTTCGTGAAGTGGCCACCAAGATCCCCTGACTTAAACACCCCTTGATTTTTATCTATGGGGACATCTTAAGAAGACAGTGTATGCTGAGAGAATCCGTGATTTGAGACACCTGGAGAAATGCATACAACATGCCTGTGACCAAACTGCAGGAGACACTCTCCTCCGTGTGCAGTCAGAGTGGGTGCAGCAACTACAGTTGTGCACACGTAGAACATGTGTTGTAGCAGTTGGTATGAAGGTAAGAAACTTAATGGCAGATTAAAACTGTGTGATGGACCAAGACTCGAACTCGGGACCTTTGCCTTTCGTGGGCAAGTGCTCTACCGTCTGAGCTACCCAAGCACGACACATGTCCCGTCCTCACAGCTTTACTTCCACCAGTGTCTCGTCTCCTACCCTCCAAACTTCACAGAAGCTCTCCTGCGAAGAAGAGTTCGAGTTCGAGTCTCCGTCCGGCACACAGTTTTAATCTGCCAGGAAGTTTCATATCAGCACACACTCTGCTGCAGAGCGAAAATCTCATTCTGAAATCATCCATGGCTAAGCCATGTCTCTGCAATATCCTTTCTTCCAGGAGTGCTAGTTCTGCAGGGTTCACAGAAAAGCTTCTGTGAAATTTGAAAAGTAGGAGACGAGATACTGGCAGAAGTAAAGCTGTGAGGACAGGGCGTGAGTCGTGCTTGGGTAGTTCAGTTGGTAGAGCACTAGCCCGAAAAAGGCAAAGGTCCCGAGTTTGGGTCTCGGTCTGGCACACAGTTTTAATCTGCCAGGGAGTTTCATATCAGCACACACTCCGCTGCAGAGTGAGAATCTCCTTCTGGTATGAAGGTAATTTCCCAACTTTAAACATTAATAACCTCTAAATTGTGCAAGATAGACAAAAATAAATTACACCACTAAATTCCAGAGCTCAAACAAGTGTTATTTGATTGGACAATCTCGACTAATTCAAAAATCAATTCTAAAATGCTATTTTTCGAGCATCAACATAGTTACATTAACACCACCATGTTAAATGCTACATTTTGGAGCCACCTAGGGGTAGAGAGTTCAGATATGTAGACATGAAGAAGAAAGATGTAGTATGTTACTAACATTTGTTTTACTTTAAAAAATCTTGAAGACTTTCCGCATAAAAAATTCGAAGGCATTACATTTCAGCACAAACCCATAGTAAAATGAGGAGACATCAGTTCATCCAGTCACAGGTTATTAGAGATGCACAAGAGATATAAAAGTAAGGACTAGTACCAGAAAACTGCCTAGAAAACTAGGCAATGCAAGGAGGAAAAAAAAAAAAAAAAAAAAAAAAAAAAAAAAAAAAAAAAAAAAATGATCATATTAAAAGCCTGTGTTGCACTAAATACATCAAAACATGTGCGTATCAATAAAAATTGATTGTTCATAATGAAATCTTTGAGGTAATGCTCAAGCAAATTTACATTAATCCAATGTAAAAATTTTCCACAGTCATCACAATAGAAAATTTCTCTATCAATAGGTAATGAAAAGTCTTTTGGTGGAATATAAATAATTTAAGGAGTAAAGGTAAAAACTTACAAAACAGATGAGGTGCTGAGTAGCATTGAGAACATTGCTAATTGTTGGACAAATCCTGCTACACACACACACACACACACACACACACACACACACACCTATAGATAGAGAGACTTGTACTGCAACAACATTCCAGCTCACTAAGTTGTGCAGGTGCTGTAGCTGATGTCCTTGATTTTCACTACCCACCTGATGTTAATTTATGTTAACTCCTTCTGCCTCAACATTTATTCACGGTAACTATTCCTTTTTTCACTCCATTTTAGTTTCCTACATCACTTAGCTTTTCATTCTTATTAACACATGCACAATGTTTTTGTAGCAATCTCTGCTTTGCATGTTACCCTGTCTTCCACCTTTAAACTCTCAGGTTTTCAATTCTCATCCAGTGCAGTCCCCAACAATCAGTCTTTCCTTCTCATCCTGTCCGCTTAGTCTCCCCTGACTGGTGTTTTGGATGACTTTTCTGAACTGTACCTCTTTCCCTAAACCTCTCCAGTCCTTTTTTTCATTCCTCTTCCTCTCTCTTCAACTCTTCTGCCAGAAGAAGGAGCCACTAGCTCCAAAAGCTTGTGAAAGTTAAGCCCTTTTGTGTGTGTGTTCCCTGCCGCCACTTGGTGAGTAGATTTTTTATCTATCCATTTACATTCAAGAGAAGGATGGGGACTGTGTATAGTTGGCATTGCTTGTGAATGTGGGTCAGCCAATAGGTGTACCAAGATAGTCTGCACAATTGTGATAAACACTGCTGCTGGGAGGTGTTGTGATAGTGCCACGACATTTAACAGTGCCGCCACGACAGTACGCACAAACGGCGATAGAGGCGCTCCGCAAATCGGATGAGCGCGGGAGCGCCACCTAGCTACGAACGGCACCGGCCGCATGTCACGGCACAGCAGTCAAATATGAGAGACTGAGTTGTAATCATGTGATCAGCTATTGTTTCTAAGAGAGAGTGTGAAAATCCACACAATTATTGTGATTAAAGGTTATAACACTTTTTGGCGACGAGGTCGGGATATTTTCACCGCGTTGTGGATTTGCGTGTTCGTGACGGGGCAGACATGGAACAGCTTATGCAAGCGCTCATTGAACAACAAACACAGCTGACGGCAGCGATTCAGGCGTTGTCGACGTCGCTTACTCATCGTCTGTCTTCCTCTTCTCCGCCTCCATTCCCTCCTTACGACGAGGCCGCTGAAGACTGGGAGAATTATGAGAAGCGTTTGCGGCAACACTTCTTGGCTTTCGGCGTTGTCGACGCTCCTATGTGTAAGTCGTTATTTCTATCTTGGATTTCCCCTCGGGTCTATCAGCTGCTATCTCAGTTAGCCCCTCTGCGGGAACCAGCCTCCCTGTCCTTCCAAGAAATGTGTGACTTATTGTCTGCCTATTATCGAACAAACAACCACGTCGTTGCCGCCCGCGTGACGTTCTACCGGTGTCGTAAACAGCCCCATCAATCTTACCGGGCTTGGGCGGCGGAACTACACGGCCTGAGTAGGAAATGTCAATTTGTCATGGACACTCATCACGAGTCTTATGCTGATTCAATGGTTAGGAATGCTATTCTACGGCTTGCTCCTGATAAAGAAGTTCGGCAACGTGCCCTACAACTGCCAAACCCGTCGTTGTCGGAAGTTCTAAGCATCGCTCAATCCTTTGAAGTGTCTCACGCTGCTGGCGCGCAAATAGACGCGTGGTGTGATGTAGGCGCTGTACAGTCAACTCTCGACAAGGACAATTTGCCTGTCGCACAGGAGAACGAAGATGTGGCGGCGGTTCACTCGCGTAAACAACGTCGCGTTGGGCCGCAACGCTCGCAGCGAAACCAGCAACCACAGAAGCCGGTTCGTTCCGCGCTTCCTTCTTGCCCCCGTTGTTTCGTACAGCACGACAGGGCAGCGTGTCCAAAACGTTGGGCTACGTGTAATTCATGTAGGAAAAAAGGCCACATTGCTTCTGTGTGTCAGTCCCATAAAGTTCCTGTCGACGAGGACGAGGCGTCGGACATGGATGTTCACTGTGTGCTTTCTCAAACAAATAAGTTGTTTGTTACTGTTCGTGTTCTGAATAAAGACATCCGCATGCAAGTGGACACTGGCTCTGCAGTAACTCTCATTAATTCTCGCACGTATTTGGCGTTGGGCTCCCCTCCTTTGTCTCCAGTTACGCGCAATCTGAGGACTTATAATCAGCAGAAAATTCCTATCATGGGCCAGTTTGATGCTTCCACTGCCTACAAGTCTGTTGTTCGGCCCCTCACGTTTTATGTGGTGGATCATGCGGGCATTGAAAACCTGTTCGGTTATGATGCTTTCCAGTTGTTCGGGTTCTCCATTGATGATGATGTGCACCTCATATCTGAGGACATTCCGTATCAACAGCTGGATGGGTTGTGTTGTGAATTTTCGTCTGTGTTCTCTGCTGGTCTGGGTTGTGCCAAGGATTTTGCAGCCCACATTACTCTTAAACCTACGGCTCGCCCTAAGTTTTTCCGGGCACGCCCTATTCCGGTGGCGTTGCGTGCACCTGTCAAGGCTGAGCTAGACAGGTTAACAGCTTCAGGGATTCTCCTTCCGGTTACCTCCAGCGAATGGGCATCGCCGATCGTGGTGGTTTCTAAACCAAACGGGAGTCTGCGATTGTGTGGTGACTTTAAATCCACTGTCAATGCTCAGAGCCTCATTGACACTTATCCTCTTCCTCGTCCTGAGGAGTTGTTTACCAAGCTCGCTGGGGGCCAGTTCTTTTCCAAACTTGACTTATCGGAGGCGTACCATCAGTTGCCGTTGGACGCTCCTTCCAAGGAATTTCTCGTTATCAACACTCCTTGTGGGTTGTATCAGTACCAACGATTACCATTTGGCGTCGCTAGCGCACCGGCCATTTTTCAGCGGTTTTTGGAACAGCTCACGGCTTCCGTTCCCGGCTGCATAAACTATCTGGATGACATTGTTGTCACGGGAGCCTCCACTGCGGAGCACCTTCGTAATTTACGTTCACTGTTTCGGGTTTTGCATTCGGCTGGGTTGAGGTGCAATCTGGACAAGTCACAGTTCTTCCAACCCTCCATTGAGTATCTTGGTTTCCACTTGTCCCATGAGGGCATACGCCCTCTCCGTGAGCACATTGCGGCCATTAAAGCTCTACCCCGGCTGTCTACGGTCAAAGAACTTCAGGCGTTTCTAGGCAAGATTGCTTATTATCACAAATTCATTCCATCCGCAGCAGCGGTAGCTTATCCTCTGCATCAGCTGTTACGCAAAAACGTCCCCTTCTGTTGGTCCGACGGGTGTGAGCAGGCTTTTGTCCGCCTGAAGGCTCATTTGCAGTCGGCGCCTTGTCTTGCCACATTCCGTCCGGGTCAGCACTTGGTTCTGGCGACTGACGCATCACAGTATGGCCTAGGGGCTGTTCTCGCCCATCGGTATGAGGATGGGTCGGAACGACCCATTGCCTATGCTTCCAAGACCCTCAACGAGGCGCAACGGCGTTACTCTCAAATCGAAAAGGAGGCGCTCGCTATCATTTATGCTCTAAAAAAGTTCAGCGTTTTTTTGTATGGTTCTAAGTTTCACCTCATCACTGACCACAAACCGCTGGTCTCTCTGTTCAGCCCCCTCGGCGTCACTTCCGGATAAGGCAGCTCACCGCCTGCAACGTTGGGCCTTATACTTGTCTCGTTTTCATTATGAGATTCACTATCGCCCCACGGCCCAGCACGCAAACGCGGATGCATTGTCAAGATTGCCGATGGGCCCCGACCCTGTTTTCAATCGTGATGAACTCCTCTGTTTCCACATTGATGAGGAAGAACGTCGTGCAGTCGAGGGTTTTCCACTTACAGGTTCGCAGGTCGCGTCAGCTACTGCGCGTGACCCGGTCCTGCGTCGGGTGATCGGGTTTGTTCAACGAGGTTGGCCGGACAGGACCGGGGGCTGGGCATCGGATCCCCTTCGCAACTACCATGCCTTGCGCCTTCGTCTGTCTGTTCGTGATGGTGTTGTTCTTCTGGCCACGGATGGCGCATCTCCACGGGTCGTGGTGCCAGCCTCTCTTCGCAAAGATGTTCTCAAACTGTTGCACGGAGGCCATTGGGGTATTTCTCGGACTAAGTCCCTGGCCCGCAGGCACGTTTATTGGCCCGGCATTGATTCGGACATCACCCATATGGTTGCTGCATGTGACCAGTGTGCTCAACAACTGGCGGCACCTCGTACAATGCCCTCTCCGTGGCCTGATCCAGCTCAGCCATGGGAACGGGTGCACGCCGACTTTGCTGGCCCCTTCCTCGGTACTTATTGGCTACTGTTGATTGACGCCTTCTCGAAGTTTCCATTTGTTGTTAGATGTCCGTCGCCCACCACTGCGGCGACGACGCTGGCTTTGTCCAAAATCTTTGCGCTAGAAGGTCTTCCATCCACGATCGTCACGGATAATGGCCCTCAGTTCTCTTCGCAGGCCTTCCGTGATTTTTGTACTGGACAAGGGATTCATCATGTTACCGCACCTCCCTTCCATCCGCAATCGAATGGGGAGGTCGAGCGCCTTGTCCGCACTTTCAAATGCTAGATGAAAAAATTCCTTAGTGATTTTTCCACAGATGACGCCCTGCTGCAATTTCTGAGTTCTTATCGCTTCACGCCTCTGGGTGATCGCAGCCCTGCTGAACTCTTGCATGGCCGCCAACCGCGCACTCTACTGCACCTGCTTCACCCTGTCAGGCCTTGTACTGTGTCCCCTAGTGCGGGAAAATACTCGGTGGGCGCCGACGTGTGGGCACGAGGGTATGGATCTCGCCCTAAATGGATTCCAGGGGTGGTCAAGGCTCTTCGCGGCCACCGGCTTTGTGAAATCCGTACGGGCGACGGCATGGTTGTTCGCCATTACGACCAGATGCGCCCACGAGTGGTGGCCACGCCTGTGCCACTGCCCCATCCTTCGCCTCCACCAGCTCGAGACGCCAGTCCTGTCGCTACTGCCGATCTACCGTCCGTGTTGATGCAGCCGGCGTCGCTGCCGCTTCCAAGTACTCCGGAACCGGCCCCAGTCGCGACGCCGCCTTCTCCGGGACCCATCTCGCTGGAGCACACTCCCAGGTCAATGACACCTATGGATGCTGCTCCGGAGTTTTCACCCATCATCTCATCCAGGAGGCACGTTCCACGCACGAGCTTCCGTCCTGACCATTTTCGACCATACTCCCGTGTCTCCGTGCGGGATCTCCTCGGGGCCTCACAAGAGGCCATGGATGTCTCTGCGCTGTCCATGTCTCCAAGGAAGAGAGTGTTTATTTTTTTCAAGGGGGGAAAAGTGTTGTGATAATGCCACGACATTTAATAGTGCCGCCACGACAGTACGCACAAACGGCGATAGAGGCGCTCCGCAAATCGGATGAGCGCGGGAGCGCCACCTAGCTACGAACGGCACCGGCCGCATGTCACGGCACAGCAGTAGAATACGAGAGACTGAGTTGTAATCATGTGATCAGCTATTGTTTCTAAGAGAGAGTGTGAAAATCCACGCAATTATTGTGATTAAAGGTTATAACAGGAGGCACTATGGTTATTGTAGCTGCCTAGCAAGTGGGAGATCACGATTTCGAGTTCCAGTCCAGCACACATTTTCACTTGTCACTACTGATTCCACATAATGTCCTGATACAGCTGACATCAGTATTTTCACCTGTTCCCTTTCCCCCTCCCTCCCCCCCCCCCCCCCCTTAACCTTCAATTTACATAATATGTATCACAGCTGCAAATTCAACAGACACCACAGATTCATATAAAGGGGTTGAAATGCTGCAAACACAGCAAGGGACAAAGACTATCCATAAGCTGCACAAAACCAAGCTCATATGCCGCAGACCAAAGAAAAGGAGCACTTTCCTAAAGCACCAGATGCAAGAGGGGTGCTATAGTAGTGTTCTGGGAGTACATGAAGTTCTTGTAGATTAGGTGGACAAAGCAAAGCTGTAATGGCAGCAACATATTGTTCCAAGGTACACAAACACTGCCGGGAAATTTCATGACCCAAATAAACAATGTATGTCTGGAAAAAGTGAAACTTAACAAGATTACATTTGAAGCCTGTGGCCTGTAGAACAGTAAACAAAGAACTGAGGTTTCGTAGGTGATCTGCAACGGGAGCACCTGTCATGATAATATTGTCAAGATAGTAAATGCAATAAGGGACAACTGTTGTAACCTTTTCTAAGAAACATTGAAAGGTGACAGGCACACTTGGGATGCCAAACATTAGCCAATGATACTGAAAGAGTCCAAAAGGAATACTAACCACAAGCAGTAGTTCTGATGCTTTGTCTGACATAATCTAAAGGTAGGCTTGAAAAGAAATAACTCCCAGCTATCCATGTGAGCTACTCCTCCAGGTGAAGCATGAAGTAAGTGTCTGTGACTGCCTGTGCATTAACAGTGACCCTGAAGTCACCACAGAGTTGAAGCTGACCAAACATTTTCTTTATGATCACTATGGCTGTAGCCCATTCACTTGAGGCATGGCAGTAGCAGAGGAACAACAGCAGCTGCACTTAGATCAATGAATCCAACAATCATTCCAACAGGGACAAAAATTTAACTGCTGCTGTCACAGAAGTGACTGGCGTAAAGAAGAAAAACCACCAAATCTGAAACACGTGAAAATTCATCCCTTCATATTGCCATTTATGTTCTAACACAAGGTAACGCAAAGCCATAAAATAGATAAACTTATGCGTTACACTATGCGTTATGGAGTGACGTCATCAAGAAACCAATTAAAACAGTTTACACGTCTCGAACATAGTTAACAATGGAAGGCCCAAAGTCCCATGCATGTCCTCCTAAAGACACTATCCGTGTCAGGGGTTGCTGGTGTAGTGCTGCACTTGCCCCTGGCAGCCCACCGTGGGTAGCTGCAGGTCTGCTATTTGAATGTCAGTGTGCACGTTGCTTGCTGCAATGGCCTGACTTATGCCTGATGTGGGTAGTAGGTGAATTTTTTAAGCATTCTCTGCAAAATTGGACTGTGTGTTTTATGCAAGGAGAGAGAGAAAGGGTGAGACTGCTGCACATACACGGTGGGCCTGGTGACAGATGTCAGTGACCAGGTTGACCCTGGCGGCCCACCTTGGGTAATTGCGGGTGAGCTATTTGAAAGTCAGAGTGCACTTTGCTTGCTGTAATGGCTCGACTTATGCCTGCTGCAGGCAGTAGATAAAGTAAAGAGCAGGTTACTACACACCTATTGATGATAGAGTGCTTCAGCAGTTCAGTGCGTTGTTTTCTCCTTAAATTATTTTTCTATCTATTCATTAGTATCTTCATATCAATATTATTACAAAAACTTTTAAGCATTCTCTGCAAAATAGGACTGTGTGTTTGATGCAATGAGAGAGAGAAAGGACGAGAAGGGGCACCAACACTCAGTTTAATGGTCAAGAGGTTCTTACCAGAAGGTCACAGTAGTATATGAGGGGGCATAAACATATTCTTAAAAGCTCAAAAGAATTCCTCTTATTTTCTAAAACCATAAATGTGTTTAGAAAGGAATCACTGCAATGAAAGAACCTGTTCTTAATACAGGTTCTATTTCACATACTCTGAAAATGTAACTCTATATTCATAATTTAGATAACATATTATTACAGTGCATTGCCAGAATGAAATAGTTTTATTACAATGATGGATAATATTAAGGATTATTACTGTGTTATTCATAAGATACAAATGTAAATAAGACATATACTCACCTGGTTGAGAATTGCATGCACAGCTTCAGGTGTCCTGCCTGACACAGTAACTAGTCTAGGTAATCCATCTTTAGGAGTACCATTATTCACTTTTGCTTTAGGATTTGGTGCAATAAGTGTGTGAGAGTTGCAGCCACCAAAACCAAAAGAATTTATTGCAACGGGACCTCCAGGAAATGGTGTGTGTTCTGCTACAACCTGTTGACACATATTTTCAAGTATGTCTGAAATCCTTAGAGAAACCTTAAGGTAAAAATTGAGAATCCACAACAAATCAAAGACAAGTAACAGTCTCTGATACAAAGCTGCATGACAAGCAGTTAGGGGCTGTGAACAGAACAGTTTCTACACGCATAAAAAAAATATTTTCTTTGAAAAATGCCACTGTAATTTAGTAAAGTTAAGCAACTGATAGCAGACAAATAGCAACTTTGTAGTAAAACTGATGTGACAGCAGCTTGTTTCAAAGAAGGAATTTTCTGTCTAATATAGTTTATTACATTTAAATAGCCTACGTGTGGATAGCACTGAGCAGTATACTGGTAATTTATTGTTAATACAGTTTACAGATGAAACTTCTAAGATCTGTTTGTCTTTTGCTAATATACATCATGTCTCACTACACATTCCTGAAGGATTTTCTTCCTGACGGGATCTACGGGACACAATGGATAAACAAATGATTGAATCAACAACTTTCTATCTTCAGTACTTAAAAAGAGTAGCCTATTTCAATTAAGCTACTTTTAAATAACTCATGGCACTTCATTGTAACAGCAGAATATTTAAGTTAATTAACCTAAGTATTATACTATGGAATACCAAACAAAATTTGTAACGGCAATGATTTCTTGGCGAGGACTGTGCCGTATGTTATCTCCGATGGAGCAGGTGTGGCTCATAATTAATGGACTCCATTTTGGCCACCTGCCATATCCCCGTATCCATACAAGGTCGTTGGTGGTGAACCGGCCAAGCGAAGGCACCCGTGGCCGTGAGGTGGAAGGCCGCAGAAGATGAAGTAGCGTGCGGGGCTGTCGGTGACATAAGAGCTCAGCCAGGCTGTGGTTGCCCATGGGAGTGAAACGGAAAGAAGCCAGGAATTGGAGAAGCACATCATCAGCAGCAGAAGAAGTGAGGAGTTTCCTCACCAGTCGTGGATGGAACGGAGGGGCTGTGACATGCATGACACCATGACGGGCACAAAAATCCGCAAATCAGAAGAGGCAACTTGCGGACCATTATCAGTAACAAGAGTAGAGGGAAGGCCTCCCAAAGAGAAAATGTGAGCTAGAGCATTGGTGGTTGCCGCGGTGGTAGGCGAAGTGCAACGGGCAATGAAAGGAAAGTTAGAGTAGGCGTCAATTACGAGAAGCCAATAAGAACCTAAAAAAGGTCCCACAAAGTCAGCATGAATACGCTCCCAGGGCTTCTCAGGCAAAGACAACGGTGACAAAGATGACTTCGGGGCAGCGTCCTGTGACGCACAAGGGCCACAGGCAGCGACCATGTGTGCGATTTCAGAGTCGATGCCGGGCCAGTATACATGATGGCGCACCAGAGATTTTGTGCGAGAGACACCTCAGTGCCCTTGGTGAAGGAGGCGCAAGACCAAACCATGCAAAGATGCAGGTACCACAACACACACGGCATAGCATTTACAGTGGAAGGGAGGATAACACCATCCCTAGCCATGAGGTGGTAATGCAAAGTGTACTAGTTCCGCAACGAATCAGAAATCTTCTGAATACAGCGTAAAACCCGGAAGAGGGTAGGGTCAGAACCCATAGCAGACGCCAGCTGGTCCCCGGTGATGGGGAACCCGTCCACAACCCGCTGCTCACAACATCCAGGTGGAAACACAAAAGTTCGTCCCTATTGAATGCCAGATCAGGACCCATGGGACAGTGAGACAGTGCAACAGCATTTGAATGTTGAGCCATCTCATAATTGAAACGAGACAAGTAAAGAGCCCAACGCTGGAGGTGGTGTGCAGCCTTGTCGGGAAGTGATGTTGATGGATGAAACAAGGAAACAAGTTGTTAGTGAACCGTAACAAGATGAAATTTGGATCCATAGAGAAAAACACCAAACTTATAAAGAGCATAAATAATGGCCAAATCTTCTATTCCAATTTGAGAATACTTTTGTTGGGCATCCGTGAGCATGGAGGCATAAGCAATGGGTTGTTCAGAACCGTCAGAAAAACGGTGCGCAAGGACTGCACCAAGGCGTCCGTGGCAAGAACAAGATGTTGGCCAGGTCGATAAGTAGCCAGGCACGGGGCCTGTTTCAGCATAGTCTCAACTTCACGGAAAGCCGCATCACATGACGTGGACCAGTGAAAAGGCACGTTTTTATGCAACAGGTGATGCAACAGCTAAGCCACCGAAGCAGCAGATGGTAAAAACTTGTGATAGTATGCTATTTTCCCCAAGAAGGCCTGCAGTTCCTTAACAGATGTAGGGCGAGGAAGGGCATCGATCGCAGTGACAATTTGCTGAAGCGGACGAATACCATCACGAGAGAGTTGAAACCACAGTACATGACAGATGCCTGAAAAAAGTTTGATTTCTTAAGATTACACTTAAGACCGGCAGTCTGTAAGACATGAAAAAGTGTGCTGAGATTTTGAAGACGTTCATCAGTGGTGGAGCCAGTGAGAACAATGTCGTCCTGGTAATTTATACACCCAGGGACAGTGAGAAATAATTGTTCCAAGAATCGCTGGAAGAGAGTAGGGGCACTGGCAGCCCCATATGGCAATCGTTGGTATTGATAGAGGCCGAAAGGCGTGTTAAGGACCAGAAACTGCTGGGAAGCAGCATCGAGAGGAAGTTGATGATAAGCTTCTGACAGGTCAAGTTTAAAAAAATACTGGCCTCCAGCAAGTTTAGTGAACAATTCTTCAGGTCTAGGCATAGGGTAAGTGTCAATAAGGCATTGAGCATTTACAGTGACTTTGAAATTGCCACAGAGACAAATATCACCATTTGGCTTAGCAACGACGACAGGAGAGGACCATCACTGGAAGTGACAGGAAGCAAGACCCCTGAAGCAGTGAGACGATCCAGCTTCTGTTTGACCTGATCACAAAGGGCCCAGGAATGGACCAAGCCCAAAAAAACTTAGGCCGAGCAGTGGGTTTGAGTGTGATATGAGCTTCAAAGTCATTTGCATGGCCTAACCCGTCGACAAGGAATCCAATTGAGCATAAAGAACAGCATCAGAGATGATATAGACAGAGTCATCTATGGAGAACCCAAACACGCGAAAGGCATCGAAACCAAAAAGATTCTCCGCTTTACTATGGTCGACCACAAATACGGTAAAAGTACGAATGACAGATTTGTAAGATACCTCAGCATCTAATTGTCCCAAGAGAGAAATATTCTGTTTATTGTAAGTCAGTAATTGCCTAGTGACAGGTGACAGGATTGGAGAACCCAACCAAAGTTACTTCTGAGAATTGATGATAGTGGCAGCAGAACCAGTATCCACCTGCATGCGAATATCCTGACCAAGTATCTGGACAGTGAGGAATAACTTCCCTGAAAGGGAAGAAGTTGAATTGACAGACAACACAGAATCAGAATCAGCATCATGTTCATGAACATCATGTATGCGGTCGGATTTGCAAACGGATGACACATAACCCTTATTTTTCGCATTTGTGACACCCGGTCCAACGTTGTGGACAATCTTCTCGTGAATGTTTCGTAAAACACCACGTACATGAAGGAAGTTGCCGTGGGTTTTTCTGCAGTTTCTTAGAGGTTTGTTTATGGTTAGGCTGAGGCTGCACCTGGGTGCGTACTGCGACCACATAGGCCGGCGGGGACACACCACACTCTTCGTCAACATCGCACAGAGGTTGTATTTCCCCAACGTCGCCCCATGCCTCTATTTGTGCTCCAGCGGCGTGAGAAATTTCAAAAGACTGAGCGATGGATAGGACTTCATCTAGGTTTGGATTTGCCACTTGAAGGGCACTTTGCCTAACTTCTTTGTTGGGTGCCGATCGGATAATAGCATCCCATACTATGGAATCGGCATAGGATTCTTTGTGAACTTCAGTAATAAATTTACACTTTCTACTGAGGCCGTGAAGTTCAGCAGCCCAAGGGTGATAGGATTAATTCGGTTGTTTTTGACCATGATAAAAGGCAACACAAGAGGCTACCATATGCATTTGCTTTTGAAAATAGACGGACAGAAGTGAGCACATTTCAGCAAAGGACAAAGACACAGGATCTTTCAAAGGAGCCAACTGCAACAACTGATTCATTAGAGGTGAAATCCATGAAACGAACAGAGACTTACATGTTTATTCATCTGCGACATGAAATGCCAAGAAGTGCTGTTGCAAACGTTTTTCGTAATCAGACCAGCCTTCCGCTGTCTCATCGTAAGGAGTAAATGTAGGTAGAGACAATGACGAGAGACGCTCCGCATTTGATGCTGCGATGAAATCACGAATTGCATTTGTGAGAAGCATTTGCTGTTCTATGAGACCTTACAATATTTGCTTGAAAGTAGCCATGGAAACATGTGGATCAAAGATGGAAAAGAAAAATCACTACCTCATCGCCAATTGTAATAACTTCAAGTTGAACAAATATATTCAAGGAAGACGCAATACATGAAAGTCACAGATCAAGTAAACAGAGTAAGATGTGTGTACACTTTAAGAGTCAAATCATAACTGAGCCCGAGTCTAGCGGCCGCTGGCCGCTTAGATGGCGCTGCTGCTGCATGGCTGGCAGACAGTGGCGCATGTAGAGGATGCGCGTAACTCTGTGGTGGCACTTTGAAAGTATATATATATATATATATGATGGATATGTGTGTGTGTGTGCGAGTGTACATCTGTCCTTTTTTTCACCTAAGGGAAGTCTTTCCGCTCCCGGGATTGGAATGACTCCTTACCCTCTCCCTTAAAACCCACATCCTTTCGTCTTTCCCTCTCCTTCCTGAAGAAGCAACCATCGGTTGCGAAAGCTAGTAATTCTGTGTGTGTGTTTGTGTGCTTGTTCATGTGCCTGTCTGCCGGCGCTTTCCCGCTTGGTAAGTCTTGGAATCTTTGTTTTTAATATATTTTTCCCATGTGGAAGTTTCTTTCTATTTTATATATATATATACAAAACTCACCTCTAATAAAACTGTGACTTTAGATTATTTTATTTAGCATTTCAGCATATTATATACTTATGAGTTCAAGAAATGTGCTCTAAGCTGTAGTCTTGAAAAGTAGACAGTGATAAATCATTAACAATATAATGCCTGAAAACGAGCATACAGAACCCTGCATTTCTAGAAACAGCAAACACTGCAAATGGGTTCAAGAGCAGTATTGTACTGGTTAAGAGTTAACAGAGATCTCCCTCCCTCTTCATAAGGCTTACTGTGTCTTTTTTAGTCATCAGCAATATCAGTTATTTGTTTCACTCTCCTAAAAGTAATTATGATCATGTGAATAAAATAATGATCACAGCTCAGTAATTCTAAACATGTGAAATTTTGCTGATGTAAAATGATTCTATAAAGAGACATTTCACTATAAACTGTTTTGGAATAATTTTTCTAATGATGCTCACCTTTACTCTACCTTCTTCCAGTGCTGCTACCCCTGCACGTGGTTTTTTATAATGTGCATTTGCTGGTATTATTCCTGATTCCATACTGAGGATAACCTTGGCAATGGAAACAAATCCAGAAACTGGTTCTGAATGTCCAAGATTTGACTTCACAGATCCTATTAGTAGTGGGCAGTCACTTGTCTTTTCAGAACAAAATACATTGTCTATTGCTCGTATTTCTTCTGGATCACCTGCCTGAAATAGACAAAGAAAAACAAATATCAGAGAACTTTGCTTTCTTTTAAACCCAGAGTGTTCACATTAAATCTGATGGGACTTGTTTCTGTTTCTCTCTGTATGGAGTACCTCATCCTCTTGTTGGCCGGTCATGTTAGTTGTGATAATCAGCATTTTCCTGTCAGAAAAACCTCCTTCCTTTCTAGCATGTATGGAAAGTTTTTCTTCATTCTGATATAATGCAAAATGTAGGAATAGTACATCACCCAGCAACTTATGCAACTTTACACTGGAAAGCAGTGGTGCAAGCTGTAAGGCATAGTGGTTAGTGTCTCTGGGCCCACCAGTTTAAACTTGACCACCAGACATTGTTATTTAGTATTCATCATTTCTGGAAGGTTCTTGAAATACATTTTATTTGCAAGTAACAATTATGAATAGGATAGTTGCTACTCACTATATAGTGGAGACGCTGAGTCACTGGTGGGCACAATAAAAAGACTGTGAGATAGCGAGTTTTCAGCCAACAATAGCTGCATTGGAAATAGACAACATACACACAAACACTCTCACAAACATACTTTACACTCACATGACCACAGTCTCTGCCTGCTGAGGCCACACTGCGAGCAGCAGAGCATTGAAATTTTCTGAGGGATAAAAATAAACATTTTGATTCTGTCTCAGTAACAAAGCTAAATTAATTTCAAAATATCATTACTGTTGTCACAATTATTGGTTATATAAGTTATCAATAATTACTTTTTCTCAGTGAGTGGTATTATGTGGTGGAGGTTACAGATTCCTCACACAGTCCACCCACTACACAAGTAACAGCACTTTGTCAAATATATCATCAATGATAAAAGTGAGAGATATATGTAACAAATGTTCAATATCTCAGGAAAGTTTCTTCTCCAAATTGCAGAAGCAGTCCAGAAATTGCTTCATCATTCACTTTGAGACAGATAAATGAAATAATTGACAACATGACACAGCAGTAACTTTATAAGGGCTCCCATCTGCTGTACACAGTGTTATTATTATTATTATTATTATTATTAGCAGAGTGGTTAGACATAAAGCACTAACAACCTGAAATCATCCAGTTTCTGCTAGTTCAGAAGTAAGGAATGCAGCAATCAAGTGATTTACAAATGGGGTTTCAGTGTGCAGTTTAAGCAAGTGTCACTATGGAGAAGAGTAATGCTTGGAAAGTATGTTTTGCAATAAGTGTCAACCCTCACCTTGAATAGTTAGCTTTCTTATCTGAGAACGAGTTGAGGTTAGCACTTGTGATGCACCACTAATTCCTTCATCATTCATTCTAATAGACCCACACACAATCATCATTTTAAAAATAAAAGTGTTCCAAGAAAAGTCTTTCATTCTATAGTTTAGTTAGGTCTGAAAGTTGGTGATAATGTTGGGGAGGGGCAGCAGAGGGTGGGGGGGTACTACCTAATGTCTGACTGCACTCAGGGATAAAGGTCTAAGATAAGTTGGGAACCACTGCTGTAGAGAGATCACTACAGATGACTGGTGTGAGAAAATGAATATACAAGATTGCATTAAAAAGAAAATTTCCAAAAATGTTAAGCCTCTGGAATGAATGGACCAATGTATATGCAATTCTATACATGTACATACCATCTGCAGGAATGTACATGACTATGAGTTGCTATCAGCTGTAATGGCTAGAATGGCCACCAGATTACATTTATGTTGTCACAATATGATCTAAGTTCCCAGGTCTGACAAGGTATGAAGTGAAACAGATGGTTGGTAATCATTGTGGGGGACTAAAGAGAATCACACGTGCTTCCATGGAACAATATTAGCAGCACTTGATAGAATTCAAAAGAGGTGTCATTGTCCACCTACATGTGACCAGAAGGCTGAATTGTGCAGACATGGGAGTTTGGGCGTGAAGGTGCCCCACTTTCAGACTGAATGGGAATGTTATGGAGGATTCATGTGTTGTCAAAGCATTGCTGAATGATGGTCTGACCATATAACAGGAGAATTTCCTACTTATGGATTAAACAAAACTACACCAACCACCTGGATACAAGTAATGGACTCATTACAACATGCCATGTCATCTCCACTATTGACTGATGATTCACAGAAGTTTGGTTACTTAATGAGCAGAATACCATTACTACAACACAGTTGGTAGTCTGTTGAATGATGCCACACCTGGGAAGTGATTTCAGTTAACTCTGACAGTAAAGCAGTATTTCACAGATATCCTCTGAGACAACAATCTCGTACTATCTTTCTACATGAGAATGCTCATTAACATATGTTATGTGTCTTGATGATTCCTTCAAGATGTTGAAGTATTTCCTAGGGCAGCAAGATCAATAAGCCTGTTCCTAATAGAACATGTGAAGAACCACCTGAGACATCAACTCCATTCTTTTGCTTACATCCAGTATGCTGAGGGCCAGTTACAGCAGTTGTCAACCCCCCCTCACCCCCCACCCCACCCCTCTTTGCTGCCCCCCCCCCCCCATCCAAGGTAGAAGACAGTTACAGTAGTGACAGCCTTCATCCGAACTGAATAAGTAGCCAGGAACAAAGGAATACAACATTTGACTGACAAAGGACTAGCAGTGAGCTCGTATTGTCAATTTCATTGTTCACTTAACTTGATTTTGAAATCTCTGAAATAAAACCGCATAAAATTCTCAATACCTAATGTAGCATTTCACTTTTTCGTTTACTTCCATATGCTAATATTGTTTCTCACTGAGTGTATTTAAAAATAAATAAATTAAAAACTGTTCCAGATTTACCAATATGTGAGGGTAAGTCAATTATTATCCACAATTCAGTTATATTTTTGTTTATTTTGTTAGTACTGTTGTTTTACATTGATGATGGATGCTTTGTTTATTTGTTGTTATATCCTTGCAATTTTCAAGCTGCTAGGTTAGTTTCATAATTGCTGCCATGCTGTTAATCATGGCTGCTCCACTGTCTATTTGTATCAAAGAAGAGCAACGTTCAGTGACCTGCTTTTTGTGGTCAGAAGGCGTATCAGGGGCTCAAATTCACTGAAAACCTTCAGTACAGTACAGGAACAGTGTTTTACCACAACAGAATGTCTACAAATGGACTCAAAAATTCAGAAATGGTTGCACAAGTGTTACGCACAATGGAGCCTGATGACCGTTTACCACCACAATTGAAGAAACCATTGAGCTTCCATGTGAAATGATTCTCTTAGACAGATGATTAACTATTGACAGAGTGGCACATCATCTGCAAATTAGTCACAGTTCTGCCTATGAAATCATCTGCAACAGACTTGGGTTTCATAAAGTTTGTGAGAGATGGGTCCCAAAAAAACTCATACAGTTGCATAAACAAACGTGCTTGGACATCTGCAAAAAACATTTGGATCACTGTGGTAATGAAGGGGACAAGAGATGGGTAGTTCGCGAACAAACGGGTGCAAAGGAACGGTACACAAAGATGAACAATAGGACCGAGGAATGAATTCCAAGGAACAATCGTTTCATAGTTCACTTCAGCCGCGGCGGTCTACTTGTAGTTCCTGGAAATGAGGAATGATCGGTTAATAGTTCACTTCGGTCGCGGTGATCTACTTATAGTTCCCGGGAATGAGGAACGATCGGTTCATAGTTCACTTCGGTTGCGGCAGTCTACTTATAGTTCCTGGGAACGAGGAACAATCGGTTCAGAGTTCACTTCGGTTGCGGCGGTCACTTCGGCAGTTCTCGTTCCAGCCTCGATCACGTGGTCGTCTCAGTCTCAGTCTCCCTCGGCCGCACTCGTTGTTCTTCGCATGGCCACCTGTCTCAGTTCCACTGCCGACTGCTCTTAGTTAGTTCAGTATCCAGTTGTTCGTTTCGTTCACTGCGCTCACCCATTTTACTTGTGTTGCAAACTGTTCTTGCACTTTGGTCTGGCTATTCAGCGTCCACGACCAGTAATCAAGAAGTATTTTATAGTTATGTAAATTACATAAAAATTACGTTGTATGTAATACGTACGTCTTTTCAGGTAACAAAAGGGTATATCAGCTCACTTCATCATATCGATGAACAGTAGCAGACATACTTATAACAAGGCAAGTTTTTTGTTATTCATATGTTTTTTGGTTTCATCGACTTGATGTAGCAACTAACTTTCAATAATTTACTTAATTTTTAGTGTACCAAAATTCATATAAAATGATTTTCCTGTATCTTTCATATACAGAATATTATATTTAGGAAGGCTCTAATTATTTTTAAGTTTGGTTGTTTCCAATTTGCATCACCTGCTAGTTTGGTTTATTTGGAAAAAAAAGTGGGTTGTGGGTCATTTTGGCTCAGTAGGAAAAGCGGTGCCTCTCCATTTGAATAGACATAGATTGCCATAAAATCGTATTTACTTATTATCTCAAAAACATTTGTTCAGAAGGAGCTTTCAAACCAAAAACTTTATTACTGTGAACTTTATTATTATTATTGCTGCATTAACTTTAATATCGCAACATAAAAACCTAATTTTTACTAAGCATGTGACGCAAGTATGATGAGAAAATGACATTTTATTTTATGCTTCCATAAAGTCTACTTCGCCTACGAACTCAGAGACAATGTGAAGTATATATAGGGTGTAAACGATTATTGTTTACAACGTAGGATAGCTATTTAGTGGAAGTCAAAACGAAGAATTTTATACAAGACACTTGTGGTCTATTAAGTTGGGAAACAGTCACTAACAGGTTAACAAGACTACATGTGCTATAGCCCATGCATGTCGCATGAGATTTTCATGTTCTCTTCTCCAGCTCTCCACCCATTGTCATCGATTGTTTTGCCATTGTTGCTTGCATTAGCTTGTTATTTCTTCACTGCCTAATTATTACATGTTTGCTTGTTTGTTGTATCTGCTCGTAACGAGCAACACATTGTCCATAATTGGCGAGCAGTCTGTACTCGAGCCGGTTTTCCGTGCACCACCCTATATTATTTCCCTGCGATCAGCCACACAATGCTACAGTTGGCTAAACGAGAGGTTCTGCAGTATCACAGAAATTACTTCTAAAATTGTGTAAGAATTCTGTAATGAATAAAAACTCTATACTCCAGGGGGGAGGCAAATGCCCCCTCTTGGTGCCCTCCATCCTTCAGTCACCTACATTACTAGTTTTCAGTTTTTCATAAGAACCATATACCAAACAGAAATGAGCGGTGAACAAGTAAAAATGAAAGGTTCCCAAAAAAGAATGATCAGCAGTGAACTAGCTCCCAAGGATGAACGAGTTTGCCCATCTCTAAATGGGACAACTTCTTAGACATGATCATTACTGGTGACAAAACATGGATCAATCATTACGAGCTGGAGAGTAAATGGCAGTGTATGGAATAGAAACATCCAAATTCACCATGCAAGACAAAGTTAAAAGCCCCAACCACCCACAGGAAAACTGATCCTTGCGGTTTTTTGGGATGCACAAGATCCAATACTGGATCATTATGGGGAAAGGGTCACAACAATAAACAGTGTACATTACAGTGAGATGCTTACTGCCACGCTAAAGCCAGCAATTTGAGGCAAATGCCGAGGATAGCTGTCAAAAGGTGTTGTGTTGTTGCATGACAATGCCCGTCTGCATACTCCTGCCCACACTGCTGAAATGCTCTAGAAACTCAAATTTGAAGCACTGGATCATCTTCCATATAGTCCCAATCTTGCCCCTTCTGACTATCACTTGTTTGGTCCACTCAAAGAGGCATTAACGGGCTGGCAATTTGCATCAGATAAAGCAGAGAAAGAAGCGGTGCATTCCTGGCTTGCAGCTCAACCGAGAACCTTCTTTTATGAGGGCATCAGGAAGCTTGTACAATGATGGCGCAAGTGCATTGAAACACAAGGAGATGATGTTGAGAAATGATGTTCTTGTAAGTTTGCTATTTGATTACAATAAATTTTTTAACTATTTTGTGAATAATAATTGACTTAACCTCATATTAAAGTTGTTACTTCACATAAATGCTCCACAACTATTATAGAAGTCTTCAAAAAAAAAAGCTCATATTTATTTTACACTACTATTTCTTCATTACAATAGAAGGAAAAGAGAGACCCCACTAGAGTGTATTTTGCATTACTACGTGTTATAAGTTTGGGTACAGTCAAGAACAAGAATATAAATACAATACAACAAAACTTGAGACGTTGTAAGAAGACCCCCTGAGTTGCGGGTGTGGTGATATGGGAACAACAGTTTCTTTTGGTTGTTGGGTATGTTGATGTGCCAGTGTTGCTGACAACTGGATGCAGATAAAGCACCAGGTGCACTGGACTGAAGATGGAACTTTTCAGAACATTTCTAGAAGGGGCAGACTGCAAACGGAACAACTGCAACTGTGCCAGGCAGAAAACTGAACACCATCTTGCAGACAGGTGCTCCGGACTGAAGGGGGGCTGCCTAAGGACACTGCTAGCAGCAGCAGACCACAGACAGAACAACTGGAACCAACAATGAATAGGGAAGAGTGAAGGTACACTTGACAAGTAGTCTCAGGTAGGACATGATGAAGATAATGAGTTACGTTGTCAATATACCCTACGAAAACGATGCAAACATCTGGCAGAATACCCAACAGCTCAAGATGTAGATTGTTCTCATGTTATGTAATTGCATATTAAATAAAAACAACTGAATTATATATCAGCCACTTTTCTCCACTGACAGTATGTTATTATTATTATATTTTTTTTCAAAAATTTACATATTTATTCTGACAACTATAAACAGAGGCTCCCATGCAAATTTTGGCACTGAATCATTGTTTTGGTGCAAAAACAGTTTCTTTCAATTGAATCAATCTTTTTCAAGAAAACTATTCTAGATAGTTATTCACTTGACAGATTGCTCTGAGAATCCAAAGTTACATGAAGGACAACTATAACAAATCAGAAAGCAACATTTTGTTGCCTCATATATAACATACATCAATTAGTTTGTCAAATAGTGCTTTAACAGTAAGTATTCAGTGCATAAATATTTAATTCACCTTGTTTCTTGGGTGTTACCTTTGTTCCAGTTCCATGAGCTTCAACATATTTAATATTTTGTACATCAACACCACACTCCTCGTAGAAGCGGCTTAGGAGTAATTTCTGCATGAGACCTGAAGGATAAGTGATGCCTTCTGTTTTGTATCCATCACAGTTGGTTTGGACGTGTATTAGCTGGCCATACATACGGCGAGCATCTTTTGCTTTTTGGATTAGAATTGATCCAACAGCTTCAGAACGCACATAACCATTACCTGCAATATATTAACATGTCATTTTCAATAAACAGCAAAAATAGCAAATTAAGTGAGCTGAGAAGGTATTATGATTTGACAGTGTTATGGCATAAGAGACCATAAAGAGTTAGGAAAATGTACAAGATGTACAACTTTGCTTCCACCGTTTTTTCTCCAACATTTGAAGCTTTAATGTAACAAATTGGTTACACATGTATCATTGAAAGTATTTTCCACTGCTGGCCACTAATTTCTCCCATCTTTCAGGCAGTGTATGAATCCCAAGTTGAAAAAACTGTCCATCTTTTGAAGCAATCCATGAATCGATCCAATTTGTGACTTCTTCATGAGATCGGAAGTGTTGGTCAGTTAGGTCATGAGCCATTCATCTACACAGATGATAGGCAGAGGGAACAATGTCTGGAGATTATGGCGGGTTGGGTAGGACCTCCCATTTTAATGTTTCTAAGTACGTTTTGACCTCTTTTGCATTGTGGGGCCAAGCATTGTTGTGCTGCAGAATCACTTTATCATGCCTCTTGCTGTATTGAGGCCATTTGTCTTTCAATACTCTGCTCAAACACATTAATTGCGATCGATAACGAGCACCTGTGATTGTTTCACTTGGTTTTAACACCTTATAGTACACGACGCCGAGCTGGTCCGACCAAATGCAGAGCATGATCTTGGTGCCATGAATATTCAGTTTGGCTGTCAACGTGGAAGCAAGGCTGGAATATCACCAAGATTTTTTGTGTTTAGGGTTGTCATAATGAACCCATTTTTCGTCCCCAGTCACAATGCAATGCAGAAATCCCTTCCATTCTTGTCTGTGAAGCAACTGTTCACAAATACCATTCAACGTCTCTTGGTTTCAGCTCACACGGGACCCAAGTTCCTTCTTTCTGAATCACGCTGTGATACAAAACAGTAACACCTCCCACAAATGACAAGAATTAGGCTCGTAAACTGACATTTTCAATCAAGAAAAACTTCATGATGCAGACAGAAATCGACTAATGTTTGAATTAGGCTCTGTTGACCGAGGTCCAAGCTAACTGCCTGACATCAGCAATCTGTTTATTTTGACCGCTACTTACGACTGTCACCACTTAATGGCAAACAGCGGAAGCAAAGTTGTACACCTTGTACTATTCATACTACAAAAGGAATTGATTAACAAATGGAAAAAGCAACTTTATAAACATGAGAATATTCGCATTTCTAAAGAAATTTGTCAGTTGACAATATTCTGAGAAAAAAAAGATGCAGTCATAGATGGATAATTTGCAGACATACTAGAACACTACCTCTGTAATTAGCTTCAGTTACAAGGAAAAAATTGAAAAAGTTTCATGGCCTAGAACAAGACTATATAAAAGGATGTGCAGTACTGACAATACTAAATAAATAATAATAAAAAAATAAAACTAGGGAAAGTCCAGAATGGAATAACAACAATATTGTGAAAAAGATAGATTGCCCCCCTCCCATGAACCAAGGACCTTGCCGCTGGCGGGTAGGCTTGCGTGCCTCAGCAATACAGATAGCTGTACAGTAGGTGCAACCACAATGGAGGGGTATCCGTTGAGATAGTTTGCCTTTACAAATGTCTGTTTGTGTCTGTGTATGTCTAGATGGATATGTGTGTGTGTGCGAGTGTACACCTATCCTTTTTTCCCCCCTAAGGTAAGTCTTTCCGCTCCCGGGATTGGAATGACTCCTTACCCTCTCCCTTAAAACCCACATCCTTTTGTCTTTCCCTCTCCTTCCCTCTTTCCTGAAGAAGCAACCGTTGGTTGCGAAAGCTAGAATTTTGTGTGTATGTTTGTGTTTGTTTGTGTGTCTATCGACCTGCCAGCGCTTGTTTTTAGAGAACTTCTGCACAATTTCAGTGCAGTAATGTGTTCATTGTAAACAAGTGCTTAGGTGTGTGTGTGTGTGTGTGTGTGTGTGTGTGTGTGTGTGTGTGTGTGTGTGTGTGTGTGTGTGTGTAAGAAAGTACAATCTAACTTCTGCCCCATTTCAGTGCAGTAATGTGTTCATTGTAAATAAGTATTATAGTAAATAAAATAGAAAGAAACTTCCACATGGGAAAAATATATTAAAAACAAAGATTCCAAGACTTACCAAGCGGGAAAGCGCCGGCAGACAGGCACAATGAACAAAACATTGTTCATTGTGCCTGTCTGCCGGCGCTTTCCCGCTTGGTAAGTATTATAGTAGTTGTATTACACATTTATTGCCTTATAGACAAATTAAAAGAAACTTTTTTATTTTAAATTCAGTGCATTAGTATATGTAAAATGATTCTTTCAAATAGTGTTCATTAAAAAATGACAATCATTCCACTTGGGACCTGTGGAATGGCACATTAGCTTATTTGTTTGAGTTGTAAATATTTGTCATGTATTGTTGGTTTTCTGACATGTTCTACATCCTGGAGGACCTCCTCACTTTGGATCAATTGGAATGAAAGTAAATCTAATCAAAATAATCTAAAATTAAACGGCAGCCCAGCGCACCATTCCTGGCTGCTGGGTCATATGGCAGGTGACAGTTAAGCTGGTATCCTAATGCTGTGTGGGACATCTCCAGACATGTCATCATTGATAATTGGACCTCAGATCCAAGACAATTCTACTCCAGTCAGTGAGAATCCAAGCTAAAGACATGTCTGGAGTCACTCTGGACAGTGACGGGACACCAATCTGACCATCACACCACATACGGCTCAACAACCAGAAGTAATGATTCTGAATGCCATTTATTACTATAGCAAGAACCCTTTGGTTATCAGCTGTGGTTCCCTTACAGCAAAGTAGTACCTCAACGATATTCACGTGCTCTGTTTTGTTGCCCTTTGTGGCAAGCAATTCTGGGCAAGATAGTGCTCACCTGACACGGCTAGAGTTTCTGTTGGTTGTCTTTGCACTTGAAAAACCCTACCTTGGCCAGAAAGCTTACCAGATCTCTCCACAGTTTAGACCGTTTTGACCATTATGGACAGAGCCTTCCAACCAGCTTTGGATTTTTACAATTTAATGTACCAATTGGACGTAATATGACAAGTTATTCCTCAGGAGGACATCCAACAACTCTGTCAATCAATGCCAAACCAAATAACTGTTTGCATAAGGGCCAGAGATAGACCAACATGTTACTGACTTGCTCAATTTGTGATGTTCTTTCTCTTGAATAAATCAACCAGTTTTTTCTGGTATTGTAATCATTTGTTTGTCTATACATTTGCATCACATCTACCGATTTCTATCCCATTCAGACAATTCTTTTATGGTGTGCCTTTTTTTATTTTTATTTCTTTATTAATTTTTTTAGAGAGAATTAATATTGTAGAAAGTAACAGAGAGGAGCAAGATACTAAGATCATTAATCTTGATCTGAAGGTGCAGAAAAATGCAATCAAACAGGGAAAGTTAACAGCACAAGTGACTCAGATCACAGATTATAGATCTGATAACAGGAGGCAGTCACTGAGTGACCTTGAATGAAAGCTATGTGTCAGTCGCAAATACGAGACCTGAATGCAACCCAAAGTGGCTTGAAGCAAGTCTCTGAAGATGATTGAAATTTTCAGCCTACCGTGCATGCACAACTGTGATAATGAGCAAAAAGAAGTGCACTTTCTGCTAAGCCTGTAACTGAATAGATTCTGACCTAAAGGATATGACAGTCCCATTGTATTTATTAGGTATATCCAGAGATATACTACTAGCAACTGATGCTAAATGGAGATGCATATAACTGGGGAATGCGATCAAAATATAGGAAGAATGACTTATGACTTTTTGGCACAGTACTGATCAAAATCTATGCATGATTGCATTATAGGTGGGTTGTGTTATAAAATATACTCACAAGGGGGCGAAAGAAGATTAAAAGGATTTTTGAAAACGAGTTGGCAAGATCTGCTATTTAGATTAACATTTTGGAGACAGGGGTATTGTGGAATGGGGTACAAGGCATCTACCTTCAGAGATACAAACACAGTTAGACATAGACAAAGACAATACAGCTGATTGCGTAAGACTAATTTTCAGACAAACACAGAATGAAGAACAAAAGATAACTAAGGACTTTTAGAGATTCATAATGGCAAGGTAATAATAGTAATATACCAGAATCAAATCAGCATAGAGATGAACACAGACCAATGTATAGGCAGAAGCAAAGGCCACAACCGAATCATCGCACACAATTTCGAGAGAGAAGTTTCAAGGACCAATGAGATGGAGAATTTTAGTGTAGGGCTTGGAGAGAAAATGTGAATTAAAACAGATCACATTTGGAGCATGAATGGTTTGATAACACAAAACTTTCCAACCAACAGAGACAAGAGATGAATGATGAGCCAGAAAATGAGCAGTTTTCAGAATAGGACCCATTCTCAAACTTTCTACAAAAAGATAACATTTTTAAGTAATTATCACAGTAAAAATTATATAAAGAGAGGGTTAGGGCCAGAGCAGAGACAAGTCACAGTGATAAAGACAAAAGGCCTGAGTGCCAAAGAGGAAGAATTACTTATGATGAAGAAAGAGCAGTTAGAAAGAATGTCAAATACCTACTATTAAAGTGAAAGTATGTGGAGAAGAAATGTGTATTCTCTTGTATTCTGAAAGTCAAGTGACAGCACTTCCGAAGAAATTATATGACAAACTTTTGAGTAAAGAATAACTAGTCAGCAGAGCCAAGATTGTAGGAGTGATGGGAGAACAAAGTGAACCTACTAAGTAGCAAATGCTGCTTGACACTGAAATTGTTGAGCCAAAATATACTGTTGATGCATGGAAATTCTACAATTTTGTGAGATGATAATTATAGGTGCTGACTGGATGTCAGAGTGGGGAGTGAGTTTGAATTTTGCTAATGAACACATGGAAATATATAATGAAAGTACTACAGACATCCTCCAATTCAATGGAACAGCAACTACTATGAAAAATGCTAACTTTGCCAGAGTATGTGGTGTAAGGATAGAAGATCGGCATAGTGCTGAAGATGAACCTTGTGATAAGTTCTACCCAATTCAGAAAGAGATGTTTTTAACAATAAAGCAGAAATCGTCAACGAAGTTCACAGAATTGAAAGGGTACAGGCTGATATGAAACATGAAGTATGCAGTACGCTGTTCAGAAATGAAGATCTGTTCTCTATGTTATCAAGTAAGATTAGAGTATGGCCAGAAGTATAAAGATTAGACCACACTCTCCATATTATTGTCACCCACACCCAGCAACACAAGAAAAGAAGAAAGCTGTAGAAAAAAAACTACAGGAGACCTTGTTGGTATGACAAATGGACAATCAAATCAGTAACAGCAATGAAAACAGTATCAATAATTGAGTTTATATGTAGTGATTTGAGTGGTGAATTCTCAACACTGTAATTGAAATCTGTGCTTAAATTTAAGCAGTGGTGCCTAGGCTAAGTGCAAAAGAAATAGCACTATGTGTAGATAGAAGATGATAGAAATGCAAGGTGCAACATTTCTGTCTGACCTTCCCCCCCCCCCCCCCCCCCCCTTTTTTTGTACATTACATGAATGGGAAGAGAATTTGGGACTGAGACAACCCAAAAATTGTTATATGTGTGCTGATGAATAGCGAAATAATGGGCCAAGTTCAGTCATCAAAGCTACATTGGTGATGATGCATAAGTGTTGAGCCACTTTACAACATACATGAACATGGTTATGTTTTCTGCAATTGTTTTGGAGTCAACAGTTGCAAAACTTTAATATTATTGTACAACTCCAATTAATATTAAGTTCCAATGAGCTAAAATCTTTTTTGAAAGTAAGCTCAAGAAGTTTTTGCTCAAAACAATATCTGTTTTCTAGATGAATTCTTTAACTTCATCAGAAAAAACTATCTCCCATGTATTTCTGTGTTTCCCTATTTCAAAGATTTTTGCTACTTTAAAATGACACACTTTTTGTATTCTATGACATGTAAATGGTTCCTATGTTTTAGAAATTAAAGTTATGTTTTTTGTTTAGTAACTGAAAACCGGATTTTCACCTCTGTATGTGATCATTAATGACAAGAACATAACAATGAACTAGAGTAACAACTTGACTTATTTCACATCCACACATTATCAAGCAATAATGTGCCGGCCACAGTGGCCGAGCAGTTCTAGGCGCTTCAGTCCAGAACTGTGTGACTGCTACGGCTGCAGGTTCGAATCCTGCCTCGGGCATGGATGTGTCTGATGTCCTTAGGTTAGTTAGGTTTAAGTAGTTCTAAGTTCTAGGGGACTGATGACCTCAAATGTTAAGTCCCATAGTGCCCAGAGCCATTTGAACCATTTTGAAGCAAGCAATAACACATCTAGTGAATGTGTATCACAATAAGTAATAGATAAATAAATATGATTTTAACAATGTAGGAAAAGACAGATCACTACTTACCGTAAATAAGACACATTAAGTTGCAGACAGGCGCAATTGAAAGACACTTACATAAAGATTTCAGCCACAGCCTTCATCAGCATCTCTTTTGCTGATGAAGGCTTTCAATTGTGCCTGTCTGCAACTTAACATGTCTTCTTTTTGTTAAGCAGCTGCCTATCTTTTCCTACATTGTTGATTTTCCTGCCTGGAGTTTCCATTGTTGAAATATAATTTTAGTTTCTGTAGAACAATTGTATGATCTACACGAAGGTATTGGCAGCATCACACAAAATGCCAACAGGAATTTTTGTTGCACAGTTCTAATATAACTGAGTTTGTGAGATCATACATTTCATTTGCAATAAAAAAGCCAATACAGAAACCAAAATGTGCTGTTGTTAACAAATGATTCTCAGAAAAATGGTTCAGTATTTTGTTGTAAGCTGCTTTCTCAAAAAATTTTGACCATGAAAAGAAGCAAAATAGGTCTATAATAAGTGGTCAGTTACTTATTTCCACTTTCATATATTGGTGTTTTACTTAAGTCTTTCAAGGAATATTTCTTGACTACAAAGGTAAGTCAAGTAAGACACTACCAAGTGAGCATAATATTTTAGTATTTTGTCAGTAATCTAATGATTTTTATAATCTGTCTAACAGATGAGATGGCATAACATGTCTGGTGGTGGAATATGCACTGCTTGTTGAAATACAAGTTTATTGTATTTGTATTTGGTGGACATTTATTTTCCATGCATTTTCAGCTACTGTTAGGAAGAATTCAATGAATTTAGTAGCCAATGACTTGAATCTCATATCCTCTGCCTCACTACTACTGTCGTCTGGGAGTTCACTAGATTTGTCTTGCTTCATTTGTTTTACACCTAATAATGCTCCAAATCGTCCTTGCCTTGATCTTGGAATTTTAAATTTTTTGTGTACAGTATGTTTCTGTTGTTTGGTGGCATGCTGAAATGTTTTGCAATATTGTTTGTAATTTTTTTAAGTCTTGATTTCAGCTCGTTCTTCTCATTAAATAAAGCTTTTGTATAGGTGCTTCACACTTCACCAGTATTCTAAGATGGATCACACAAGTGTTTTGCAAGTAATCTCCTTTGTAGACGGACTGTATTTTCCCAGCACCTTACCAATGAACTGATGTCTGCCGCACTGTTTACCTTCTGCTGAGTCTCTGCAGTGATTCCATCGCATATTTCTGTATATTGTTACACTGATGTATTTGTATGAATTGAGTGGTTTCAAATATGATTCACTGATATTGTTTTCATAGAACATTATATTTCTGTGTTTTGTGAAGTTCAAAATTTTACTTTTTTCAACATTTAAAGCAAGTTGAAAATCTTCGCGTCAGCTTGAAATCTTATCAAGATCTGACTGAATATCTATACACCTTTTGTTTCAAAAGGTACTTCATTATCTGAGGGTTCAATAAGTAATGCAAAACATTTTCTTTATCAGCCAATCTCGGTACCAAAAATTTGAAATTTGTTGTGGGCCATCATGGAATATTCCTGCTTCAGCTCCTATAGTTTTATGAAGCTCCTATTGGAGGTGGTGCTATACATAGCCTTCAAAATAATGTCTGAGCAGTGATGTGTTACAAGCAGAGAGCTGCTCTTGAGTTTGTTTTGGCAGAAAACCTGAGCATCACAGATATTTGTAGGTACTTGCAGAATGTCTACAGAGAACTGGTCTTGAAGAGAAACATGGAGAGTCATTGGGAGAGGTGTCTGGCAATGTTGGACTGAGCGGACATTCTCATTCTAGTTGATCAACAGATAACAGTCAAACAACTCACTTCTCAACTGGACGTCAGTGTTGGTAGCACTGATGCACTTGTCCACCTGTTGGAGTACTCAAAAGTGTGTGTCCGCTGGGTTCCTCGCCACCTAACAGAAGGCCATAGAGAGCAACAAAGACCATCTGCGCAGAACTGCTTGTGTGTTACAAGGCTGATGGTGACCATTTTTTTGTCGAACACTGTCACAGGCAATGAAACATGCGTTAACCACTTAAAACGGAAACAAAACTGCAATCCATAAAAAAAGTTGAAAGTCATGTACTCAGTTGGTAGAGTCACGGTGACAGTTTGCTGGAATTCTGAAAGGGCTATAATGTCTGATATCCTCCATCACAATGCTATCCTCAGGAAATTGAAGAAATATTTTCAGTTTGTTCATCACCACAAAAAAGCAAACGAACTTCTCCATTACAATTCAATGCCTCACACAAGCCTGACACACCCAAAAGGAGCTCAGAAAACGTCATTGGACTGTTCTTCCTCATCCATCCAACAGCCCAGATCTTGTACCTTTGGATTTTCATCTGTTTTGCCCAATGATATATGCGCTCTGCTGGAAGCAGTACATGGATGATGGGGAGGTTATTGATGCAGCAAGACATTGGCTCCAATGTTGATCAGTAGAGTGGTACCATGTAATCATACAGGCCCTCCCAGTAAGGTGGTGTAAAGCCATTGCACTGAATATAGATTATGTTAAAAAACCAGGTTTTGTAACAAAAAGAGTGGTGAATAATATGGTGTACTACAATCCCGAATAAAACAATCTGCTTTCAGAAATAAAAGTGTTGCATTACTTATTGAATACTCTTTGTAGATAAGAACATCATATGCAAAAAGTCTGGGGTTACCATTAATATTGCCTGGCAGGTCATTAATATACAGTATGAACAGCATGAGGTGTATCTGAAGTGATCCTAGATTTGTTAATGACTGTCAATCCAATATAAAATGCTCCATCTCCTTCCCATGAAATCTTCAATCCAGTCACAAATTTTGTTTGACATCACGTATGATAATGTTTTCATTATCAAATATTTGTATGACAGGTAGTGACAAGCTTTTTGAAGGTCAATAAATATTGCATCCATGTGAGTACATTGAACCAAGGGTTTTAGAATGTTATGTGAGAAATGTGTGAGCCGGGTGTTGTGTGATTGCTGTTTTCAGAATCTGTGCTGGTTGTCATGAAGGATTTAGGATCCCTGACGAATGTGTGAATGGAAGATAGAGACATATCTATCAGTATATGATCACCTACTTCCAGCAAGGGTTAATGTTGTGGGAACACTACCTCTATCACAGACTAAACACATGAACTTCACATGGATTTCTATAATGGACAAATATAAAGCCTCTTGGTAGCGATTTCAGCTGCAAAGTTGCTGTTATCTTACTCATCTATACCTATCCATTCTGACCACCATGACTGGTTACTATGAGCATAATGTTATGAATAATGAAACTGCTGTTTCCACCACTGCTAGTCTTGATGAAACTGATTACTAAATGTGTGCTCATCAAGTAAGTAGTGGTTGGGCTTTATTCAATCTAATCAGGTTCTACCTAATACAAATTTCTGTTTTCATATGATTAATGTACTGCTGAAAACTATAACTGTCTGATCTGTGGACTAATACACAAATTTATTTTCAGTTACAGAAGTTAATTGCCTTCACTAAACATAGTTGGCCCTAAGTGAGGGTTATAATATTTGTGATTAGGTGGTCACAGCCATGGACACCAGATTTTTCTAGTTTTGGCACCAACAGCTAAACCAGCATCAAGACTTGATGAAGTAATTAAGTAGTTCATCACTGTAGCAGTCTTAGCTGCTGCCAACTGTCCCTAAATTACAGGCACTTAACGAGGGTCAAGAAGATTTACAAATATATCAAAAATGCCTTGTGCATCTTCAGGCAAGTGAGATTAAATGTCTGGATTGCCAATTTGTCTGTTTGCCATCTTCATATCCTTGGTCATATTACTTGGTTCAAAAGTTATCCCTATTGCCTGATGCATCAATATTACTGCATCTTGGATAATAAATTTCCGGAGGTTGAGACAAAAATTTAAATTCACATGGGAGTGTGGTAAATTGTATGTGGAAAGTGTAATTACGAAAAAGGCAGATTGCTATTTATCATAATGAAAACACATCAAGTTGCAGGCAGGAACAATTAAAAGACATTTACATTAAGCCACAGTCTTTATCAGTCAAAGAAAGCCACACACGTCATGTGCACGCGTGCGCGCGCATACAAAAAGACACACACACACACACACACACACACACACACACATACACACACACACACACACCCCTCAACTCCCACCTGAAGTTTCCATTGTTTGAAAATGTAATTAGTGCTGTAGTGATATGCTTAGCCCTGGATAAGGTGGTGCACATACAAGCTTTAAGACTGTGTGACACCTCCCTGGCTGTAAAGTTAGAACATATGAAGAGCTTCTTCCAAAAAGCAGTTTGAAATTGAATTAGACAAATACAAGATTTGTGTGGTAGGATATTAAATTGCAGAATTGTTATTCTCAGTCATGACAAATAACTTGTCATTTCCACTAAAATTTGTAAGTTAAGAGCTTTGTTTGTACTTACATCCATCGTCAAAACTTCTGCAGACGCCATCCATACTAAGAACACCAAGATTTGCAAATTGTGCTGTGCTAAAATCATGGAGGCAAAAATTGGCTCCTGACACAAGGGCAGCATCACATTTGCCAGTGCGTATAAATTGATAGGCAGCATCCAGGGCAAACATACTTGAAGAGCATGCTGTATCAGCTATATATGCAGGTCCTGTCAAAATATAGATAGATGATAAGGACATTTGTCTCCTTTCTTAATAACAGTAATAATAATAATGATAATAATTATAATAATAATAATAATAATAATAATAATAATAATAATAATAATAATAATAATTGTATTCAACATCAAATGATACAAAGATCATTCTTCTGAATTCATTAGTTCATAACAAGTAAATTACGGCAGTATTATTATTATTTCCTTATACAATTACATTTTGCAACATATTGTGATATGGCCAGACAGGTTTACATAGCAAACTGCTTATAAGAGAGACCTGATTTGAAGGTAGGAACATTTCAGCTTAGCACCTAAGAAATACTCTCACAGAAAAAAAAAGATGGACCAAGAAGGAGTTATTCAAATGGGATGGAAATTGGTAGATGTGATGTATATGTACAGACAAATGATTACAGTTTCACAAAAATTGGAAATAGCTCCACAAACTGAGCAAGTCAATAACATGTTGGTTGATCTCTATCCCTTGCACAAGCAATTATTTGATTGGTATTGATCATAAGATTTTATTTCATAACGGACAATGCATCTGATTAATATGTTCAATAATTTCTTTAGGAGTATTATTATACTGACACAGTCAAATGCCATTTCTTATGTGCAAGATGAGGAATTTACAAACACAAAAGAGGCCATACCATACACTGAGTTATTAAATTACTAGATTTGCAACAGAGCAGATGATTTCTAATTCCAAACATAAATGTCTTTAACTTTTTCTGAATCACAAAAGTATAATGCTTTGTGGATGAAGACTAAATTCAGTTCTAAATGAATAAGTAAGTAATCCATAACTATCCCTCACATCTTGTGACCTGCCAAAAACATTTTATTTAGTAAATTATTAGATACCTTATGTAATCCAAAAATCTGTAAAATGAGAGGCACTACACTAAAACTATTAACTGTATCATGATTAGTTAAGAGGTGTGACAAAGTAATAATATGGCATGAGAAGAGCAATAAATATTTTAAATGATGGCTTTTGTGCTAAACAAATTAAATGCAGTGGTCTGGCAACAGAAGACAGTATGTAAAAAGTAAGATTGGACATCTGCGTGAACATAAAGATACTGAAAGACTGGAAAGAAGCCAACATTATTCCCACATATAAGAATGGTAACCTTAATGGTCTAAACCAAAGCTTATGATTCTGCACACATGAATGTGTTGTTGAATGTCCCTCATGCCAAACAAATGAACAAAGTAACACATGAATTAGTAAGGGTCATCTTGAAAGGCATGACTGCTACCATCAGGTAGGAAAGCTGAGTGTCGGAAAGACAGGAGATTGTCATGCTGGTGGGCTGTCATTGATTGCATTCAACTTGTTGCTGGATTAAGTTATACAACAGTGGAGACTGGTGAACAAAATAATGGCAATTGAAGGGGTACAAATTGTGTACAAAATAATACATAACACAACAGTAGACTGCCTAGCCTTTTCCAATAATATTCCAATGCTACATGAGAATGAAAATGCAAAAATGGCACTGGGAAATGCTGTTGCTGTTTCATGCAAAAACAGGTGTAAGATAGCATACAATAAAACCAAGGTCATGAAAGCAGTGACCAACTGGAAAGTTGAAGGCCAGGTGGTGGAGAATGTGAACAGCTAGTGTCACCTGGAGAAAAACATAACAGTCAATTTACAGACTAACAGAATTATAGACAAGTCCCAGATACTGCAGAAACTGCAGTTGTGGCATGTCATATATTGATCAGACTATCAGGACTGTGGAGGACTGGTGACTGGGCATAAGTGGTGCACATGCTTGCAACAGTTGAGCAAATCCACCATTGCAGAACATTGTATTGGCACGGGTCATTCTATGGAATATAAGAACACAGACATACTGGCATGCACTTCCAGCTATTGGTATAGTATTATTAAGGAACCTGTTGCAAATAAATTAGCAAGTAATCTTATAAGACATTTGCTTACTGTATTCACAAAGTCAAGAAAATGAAGACACTGTCAAGGAGCCCAGAAGTGTGTTGGTTAGTGACCAAAGAAGACAGGCAAAGTGCTCTGGATGTATTTCTGCTTGGGTTCCCATCCAAGATGTCAAGGAAAATATGAACAGGTTTTCCAGCAATGTTACACACAACCATAATTTCTGCCATTACTCTAGCACAAATATAATGTCACACATGTCTGTAAGAGTCAAGGAATGTGTTCAGATCCAAAGTGATGTGCTAAAGCTGCCACTGACTGGATAATAAATGTCAGGTCTGCAAAGTGCCACTGTGTGAGAATTGTGATTAACTGAGCCATCAAGAGAGAGAATGTGGAAAACAGACAAGGTCCATACATGATATATCATGGGCAATACTTGTGGTAAATACAAACACTGGTCAACCGTGGCAGACTATTGTATATCTGACAGTCTTCAAGGCAAAGATCTTTACTGCCATATCATTATAGTTTCCCCTGCAGGATTGTATTGGCTAAACTGCCTAAGGCCTTGGAAAAATACTAACATTTTTATTGTTTAGTTCTACTAGCACTGAGTTTATGAGATCACATATTACTTTGTCAGTAGAGAGGCCTTTACAGAAGCCAAATAATTGTTTTTTACAGGTTACTCTCAGAAATATGGTTCAATATTCTATTACAAGTTACCTTCTCAAATTTTTTGAAACTACTGGAAGGAGAGAGATGTGTCTATAACTAGCAGCCAGTTGCTTATACACACTTTTGTGTACTGATATTACTACTATGTACTTCAGTCTGTTAGGAAATACTCCTTGACTCATCAACATGTTACAAAGGTAACCTCCAGGGTGGCATTTCAAAGCTAGAATACAACTTTAATACTTTAACTAACACCACAGTCACACAACAATGGAAAATCTAAGATGAAATAATGTTATGACTCAACGTCTCCTCTTTATTATGAGTAGCTATTCATTCTTGTCAGAAGAGGTACTGCTATTTGGTGATATAATAATTTTTGTAATCTCTCTAAATAATGAAAGTAGTTTTCATTGAACCAACATCTTATCTCTGGGTCACCCCAAGTACTTTTGCTTTTTTGTTGTATTCATCTAATTCTCATACTGTTGTGTGATGTAACAATGATTCCTTTGTTGTGGTAATATATAAAATACAAATGTTAGATGAACTCATCACAATGTCAAGCAAAAAATGACAAATAGCACACATGTAAAAAGAAATTCATAACTCACCATTTACTCCTAGCCAGTAGGCAATCATTCCAGCCTGCAATGCACGATTGCAGTACATCAGTCCTTTACCTACATTCTCGTTTGTAAAAATGGCCACCTCTGACTCACTAAATATGCCAGCTGTAATAACAGCCACACGTTTACCTCGTAAGGAGTGTGGATGGATTCCTGTAAATATCGGTTCAGGCTCAGCTCACAAAAAAATTGGCCCTAGTTCTAAATAAATTTTAATAAAACTCTATCAATGACATCTGCAACATTTGATTGAGCATATTCTTAGAAAGCTGATTAATAAAAAGAACAGTTAAAAATTATCACACAATGTGACTAAACAAAAAATGTTAAACTAACACATGCTAA
The DNA here is from genome assembly GCF_023897955.1 of Schistocerca gregaria. Lineage (NCBI taxonomy): Eukaryota > Metazoa > Arthropoda > Insecta > Orthoptera > Acrididae > Schistocerca > Schistocerca gregaria. The sequence goes on along the minus strand of NC_064927.1, from coordinate 169,029,138 downwards.
CAATGGAAAAAATGTTTGTAAAACAAAATATGCCCCTTATGGGCCCCTTATGGGTCTTTGTAAGGTGACTTCAGGAAGAATCATAGATCATTTCCATGGAGCACTGATTTCTCAGGAAATTATGTTTTCATTTAGTGTGTAGAGAAAAAATAAAAAAAAGAAACTGCTCAATGCAATACTTTCTACTTTGTACCAATCCTGGGATAATGATATAATGTCTTTTGACTCAGAATTGTACTTGGTTGCGGCATATAAACTGCTTCAATGTTGTTGTAAGCAGAATTTTTATGAAGTTATATTTTTTGTGAGAAGGATGGATTTATTAAGTGGGTCCTCAACTTGTGATTTATATTTTGTTAAATTTATTCTACACATCCATTTATTTACAAGCACATTAAGTAGATGCTTTTGTTCAGTTCAAAATATTTGGTACATCTGTGATCATTTAATACTTGAGAAACATAACACACTTAGTTAAGATAGTTTGTAATGCATACAGTGGTGTAAAAGCTGGTGATCAAAACTATTTCTTGGACCACTTAAAGTGTTTTCTATTTGTTTGGAAGAGCTCTGACAGTGGTTTCAAGATAAAGAATCATTTACATTTCAGAGTAATAATGATTTGGACAGAACCTCAGAGTCACAGCAAGAAATGTGATTTTTGTTCATATGACAGGTATGGCCTCAATTTTCAAAACTATGCACCTCACGGATCAGGTATGCCTACATCAAAAGAAGCTTTGAGAAAAAATAAAAAATAAAATACTGCAAAAAGACTCAACAACATAAGGTTGTGGTGTGCAAAATGAAGCACAACCAAAGCAAACAGTGGACACTCAAGCATACTGTAATAAATAATAATAAACAGTCAAGTACTGTTCCAAACAAACATGTGCAAATTCTAAAACTTCCATCGAATGAAACATTACATGAATGTCATCTTTGCTGTCAATAAAAGGTCATTAGCTGTAATTCTCTGAACTAACAAAGTGCTGATCAGTTTTCAAATTGACACAGGGTTGACAATTTTAAATGTTAACCTGTAGGAATACTGAAAGTTAGCAATCCCAAAGTTACCACACTTTCAAAGTTTGCTGTTTAGTTAAACCAATCAGGAGTTTGCAGTGAAAGGACAATTTTCAACAGATGTTACATATAAACAATTTATGAATCAGACTACATTTGTAGTTGTAAACTCAAATAAAACACAAATTTGCTATGACTGGATCTCTTCAATACTTTGGGCTTCACTATCCACAAGGAATGAAATTAAAATTGACATTCTGAATGTAAATTTGAATCAGTTGTAAAACTTTGCTAATACTTTTTTTTCTAAAGCAATAAGCAGTGTCAAAGGTTACAAGGCACACATTGTGCTGCAGCCAAATACAGAGCCAACATTTTGGAACACATGTAACATTTCTTTTACACTGAAAAAAAAAATAAAACAGGTACTTGCCCATTTTGAACAGAATGATATTATCAAAACCGTAATCAGGGGCTAATGGGCAATGCCAAACATAGTTGTATAGAAATTTAACAGTTCACTTTGAATCTGTGGGGATTTCAAAGCAATGGCTAATTATTGATAAACACCCTATTCCTAAGCCAGAAGACCTGACATCAAAATTAGCCAGTGTTGTGCACTTTGCCAAGCTGAACCTTAAAAAAGCATATTTGCAAATTCCTTTGGATGAAGACAAACAAAGTTTCATGGTGATAAATCATCCATTTGGTCTCTATCATTACAAATGGTTAGCTTTCAGAATAGCCAGTGCACCAAGTTTGTTTCAGTGGTATTCAGAAAAATTAATTCATAAAACTCTGAATGCTGTGAACTACCTTTATGGAATTACTGTCTCAGGCACAACTCCACAGGAACTCTAACTGAATTTCAGGTGTTTTCATAATTATACATGTGCCAAATTTTAAATTCAACAAAGGCAAAAGCATGTTATTTCAATGTGAAATGCAATACTTAAGACATGTAATGTCTGCACATGGCATCAAGTTGACTCTGTGCCACTCTGATTCCATTAAAAACCTTGTGGTTCCCATAGACATCAAGCAATTGCATTCCATCTTATTACAAACAAGTTATTATCAGAGGTTTCTCCCTCAGTGAATCATCGCGCAATTTGTTATGAAAACGCATCAAATGGAGCAGTAACAGTGAATGCCAAGATGCATCTAACAAACTGAAACAATTTTTGCTTGATGCCATATGCCTTACAACAAATGACCAAACAAAATGCTCACAATTGCTGCAGATACTTGAGATTATGGCATAGGCACTGCTCTGTCCCACTGATATCATCATGGTTTTGAACAACCAGCTGTGTTCACTTGAAAAACTCTGATAGTGACACAAAGAAATTACAGTCAGATTTAGAAGGAGCCTCTAGTGATTATATCTGCAGTCAAGAAATTTCATGATTACATTTATGGGTGTAAATTTATCCTCCTCAATGATCACAAATCTTTAGTGGCTATCTTCACATGAAATAACTAAGTAACTGTGTTCCTATACAGACAGATCACTGTTTGCAGTATTGGGTGCTACTTCTGATGAATTATGACTACAAATTTTTACATCTGGTTGACAATATAAAATGCAAATTCAGATTTTCTTTCATGTTTGCCAATAAGGCAAGATTAAAGGACTCACTCTTTAGCTGATGTTTGCTTTTCAATATTATCAGCTGTCAAGACACTGTGGAAAATTTAATTGATGAATTTGTTTCTAAAGATCCTTTTTTGTCTAAGAACAAATACAATATTTAAATGGAGTGGCCTAATGATAAGAAGTTACTTAATCAATCAGAGAGTAAATCATGTTGGAATATGAGACATGAGCTTATAATGTACAAAGGTAGCATAATATACATCCAGAATCAGGCAAGACAAGAGTGGTTATTCCTGCAGTGTTTAAATCGTAAGGTACTACAGTTGCTATATCAATGCCACTGAGGCATAATTCATACCAAACACATTGCCAGAGATCATTGATACATGGAAAATATTTACAAAGACACTGAAATGATGTTGACTAAATAGCACTGCTATCAAAAATACCAGTCAGCTTCACCTTGGCAATATTTCCATGACCACAGGCATTAGGATCCTGATACACCTGCATACTTATTTTGCAGGATCATTTCTCAGCAGCTACTGGCTCGTCCTCATTGATGCTTTCTCCAAATTTTCATTTGTGTCAGATAGATATTCAGCCTCTGTAAAAGGACTTCTCTACCAAAGGGTTGCCAAAATTTACTGACTCTGACAACAGCACAAAATTTTCTTCTCAGAAATTTATATTATTTTGTGAAACCAATGGGATTTCACACTTAAGGACTACGCCATTTCATCTTGAGGTGAACGGACTCTTTAAAAGATTTGCACAAACTTTTACATTGCACATGATGAATATAGTTCAACAGTATAATAAAGACAATGCTTTATTGATCTTTCTAAGTTCTGCACCATTCACATGATGCAGAGTCTCCAGTGGAGAAACTACATGGAAGACCACACTGAACATTAATGTCAATTTTAAAACCACTTCTACATTTCCTTGGTGAGCATGGACAATAGTCGCATCAATTTTTTTTTTTTTTTTTTTTTTTTTTTTTTTTTTTTTTTTTTTTTTCCGTACAGTATTTCTTACAAGGTCAAAACATGAGACGAAGACATGGATACCAAGTATAGCCAAAGAGCAGCTCGGCAATGCTATTTTTAACCCTCGAGCAGTTGCACCTATGTATAAAGTACACCAACAACAAATAGCATTGTCTTGCACAATGAAATTATTGTTTTACACTTATGATCCCATATCTAATCCTTCATTATTGCTTCAGTTAATACAGTTGATAAGTTGTGCTGTTATCTGTCCAAGTGAGCAGCAGTAATATAAAATAAGCAGTGAGCTATATGAGAAAAAAATTGTGATCTGTGCAAGAAAATGACCCAGATTCTGAACTATCAGTGCAATCCCATAATGAGGCAATTGTCTATGACATAATTAGCAAACGAATAAGCAGGTGGCTGAGATGTGATGCAACTGTGCTACTTAATGCATCAAGTGGATCACTACTTTTGGGTAACATTTGTATGCAGCAACAGAGTCATTTAATGAACGTTTATTTTATTATTGTCTAATGAAACTGTGATTTAGCTCATATAATGTAAGTTTATTTTAATGTGGTTTAATTAAACTAAGATTCAACTGTAATTTTACTCATACTTGTTTCCTTCGGTAACATAAAGACACCTGCTCTATAAGCATGTACAGAGTACGCTAAGTGCCTGCTCGTGTTACAAAAAATTGTACTCCTGCTCGAGGGTTAAGATTAAATATTCACACAAAATTGCAATGCCACACATGCTCTCTTTTGCTTTGGCAAGCACCGGAATCCTTCAGTCGGAAAACTCAAAACACAATGCGCCTTGGATGTATACATGCAGTTAAGATAGTTTAGTTCCATACCTGCAGCCAGCTCAGTACAGTACTCTGAAGGGTACCTTTCAACTTAGTAGTCACTATATATGGAGAACTTCAACCATTTACAAGAGTGTTTATGCAATTTCATGATGCGGTTATCTATACTGAAATACTGTCTGAAAAAAAAGCTACACAAGTATCCAAGAAGATTTCAGCAAGTTTTCAAAGAGATGCAAAGTTCTGAAACTTGCTTCAACTAAACAGTACTGTAAAATTGTGCATTTTATAAAATGCAGAAGAGTAATATCCTTTGAACAGTGTAGCAGTGAGTCACAACTGGACTCATTCAATCCATGCAAATACCTGGATGTAACAATACATGGAGATATGAAATTGAATGATCTTGTAGGTTCAGCTGTATGTAAAGCAGTTACCAGACTTCAGTTCACTGGCTGAATACTCAGAAAATGTCATCAATTTACAAATGAGACTGCTTACAAAACATTTGTGTGACTCATCTTTGAGTATTGCTCAAGTGTTTGGGACTCACACCAAACAGAACTAAAAAGGAATATTGAACTCTCAAGAGATGACAGCACAAATAGTCACAGGTTTCTCTGACTCAAGGGAGAGCATCACAGAAGTGCTAAAAAACCTGAATTGGCAGACATATGAAGATAGAAATGACTTAACCTTGGAAACGTAACTACAAAGTTTCAAGAACCAGTATTAAGTGAAGAATCAAGAGATATTATCCAGCCCTTCATGTATCATCACCATAGGGATCAAAATTAAGAGATAGGTTAATTTCAGCAGGTACTGAGGTATTTAAGCTGCCGCTCTTCCCATGCTCCACACCCAACTGGAGCAAGAATCAGAAGTGTCCTCTGCCATGTACTTCACAGTGGAATGCAGAGTATATATATAAGGGGGAATCAAAGTTTCCATTTGAGGGTGTTGCTGCAGCAGCACATATGCAATGTAGCATGACTCCAATGTAGGTATATGAGCAATGACATCTAGCCAAGGGATTAGTATGGCACTCGTGTCTTTCCCATATGTGTACAGTAAATGAGGAAATGTGAACTACGGTGATGTTATTACCAAATGCGTCCAACAGGACCAATGTCCTGTTATTCTCGGCTGCTGAAGGACAAGCACTGATTGAATATTTATGGGGCAGCATGTCTGTCAAAAACCACCACTGTGGAATGGTATGCCAAGTTCATAATATGTGTGTCCCCATATTGGATATGTTGTACTGCAGAAGTCAGGCCAACTTAAGTGGGAGGCTCTATAGTATTAATCCCTCCCTGTGAGATTACCACACATTCAGTACCTTAAAAAAGGCTTTTAGAGGTCAATGACAAGGCCAGACGGCAGTCAGTTACGGACTTCTTCATGCAGCAGGGCATAGTGTTATACTAAATGGATATCTTGAACCTGGTGTGTCAGTGGGATGCCTGCCTCAATGCTCAGTAATTTCGCCTGCCTGGCATACCAATTCTAGACTAAATGGCCTGATGCAGACATTGGATTTATGTTGGATGTACATATTAATAGGGTGAATTAATAGGGTCAAATCAGAGAGAGAGATGGGTATAGGGTGATGGCGGAACAAAACATGTGTGTGCAAGTGACCTCCTCCACCCCCTCCTACACACACACACACACACACACACACACACACACACACACTCACGAAACACATGCACAAATAATGAACAACATCTTTCATTTCTTTCTCAAATCACAAATTCTGTTATAAAGAAAAAAAATAATTTTACTGAAAGAAAAATTTGTTTAGAATTATGTTTGCAATAATACCAAGGAAACTTTCTAGGAAAATCACATTTATTACTACGACTGGTCTGAGTATGCAGCCAACAAGAAAAGCTAGAAATACAATTCAAAATAAGAAAATTATGTAGCATTGGAATTAAATGTTAATGACAACTTGTTTCATTCATAATTTATCAGGCCAATGGGCACAAACATTATGTAGAGTAAAAAAGAAATACTACTCAATAGTTACCATTAACCGAAAAGGCATCTAAAAATGAACATACCTGCATCCACAATGGCCTCATAGCAAGTTTCCAACTGCATACGCAATAAGGGGTCTGCATTGTCAGCTGTGATAGCATCCGCTCCAAAAAATGAAGCATCAAATTTCTCTGGATGTGGTACTTTTCCCAAGCGAGGTGGCATGTTAGATGCATCTTAACATAAAACACAACTATTAATAATTCAAACAGCGAAATAAACTTACAAATAATGTTGAATCAAAGAGAGATAGTCATTTGCATAAAGATAACTCATCAAAGATGCAGAAATACAGCCATGGACAAAGTACACAAATTGACTCTGTGATCAACCAAGCAGAATAAGAATATTATAACTTCATTTTTATGTATAGTTTCATTATATGTTATGTAAAGCATTTATATGCTGTTGTATTCCATACTCTACAACAATTTTGTAAAAATTAGGCCCACACACTACAGATAAATTTAGATATCTATTGTTAAATTACCTGAATAGTAAGTGAAGTCTTTCCGCTCCCGGGATTGGAATGACTCCTTACCCTCTCCCTTAAAACCCACATCCTTTCGTCTTTCCCTCTCCTTCCTGAAGAAGCAACTGTTGGTTGCGAAAGCTAGCAATTCTGTGTGTGTGTTTGTGTGTTTTGTTCATGTGCCTGTCTGCCGGCGCTTTCCCACTTGGTAAGTCTTGGAATCTTTGTTTTTAATATATTTTTCCCATGTGGAAGTTTCTTTCTATTTTATTTACATCATCATTAATTTGAACCCAACAATTACGTTTGTTATTGTCTCTGTTGCATTTCGAAATCTTCTCTATCGTCGTACTTTCTCTTTTCGTTTGTACAAGAAGTTTCACTTTGTATTCATCTTCCATTTTTCCGTAATCTACCATACATTTTATCCTGTCTAATTATACTCAATAATACGTAATTTACTTCCAAACCATAACCTAAAATTTTCAACGCTTTCAACATAACCGCTGCTATAAAATCCATTGTTCCAAGTTTACAAACATTTCGTGTAAGCTCGTGAACACTATTTCACAGCTTCAGTTCCTTTCACCCATTACACAACCATCTCAGTTTTTTCTAACAACTTTCGTTTTATTTCCATTCCCGTTTTTCCCACATAACCGATCATTTTTTAGCAGCTTCCCACAGGTTTACACATTATTTCTTCATCAAACAATTGTTAGCCTCATTCTCATAACCAGCCAGTACATAACCAGTCCTTTGAATACATTTACACACATATTCTTCGAGATTTTATTCAAAAAATTTTTTCGAATTTTATTTTTTCGGAAATTATTTTTTCGAAACTTTTTTCAAAAAAAAATTTTTTTTCGAAACTTTTTTCGAAAAAAAATTTTTTTTTTCGAAATTTTCTTGAATTTCCCCACCCTTTAACGTGATCTGGAGACAACATAACTACCCAACCTTTGCACCCATTGTTGTTCACCAACCTAAGTTCTGCACATGATCAACATAGCTCATCTCAAACCAACACTTTTTCGACTTTTTTCACACCTTTATCTCTCCCTATATAAATCTCTCTTTACTTTCACTTTAACCTCATATTACCCTTTCCACCTACTAATACCATGTCAACCTCACAACATCCCTACAACGACCCCATTAAATTTTATTTACATTCCCTCCGCAAACATGCCTTCACCCTAGCCACATTACGCTCCCATATTTTATTTACTCAGGCTTGTCTGACATTTGGCATTACTCCCAAAGGCCTCACACTTAAAGTTCCCATCTCTGGCTGCAATCCTTCTTTCCATCAGTCCTTATACCAGTTCCAAACAGCACAATCCATAGCCCTCACCCGCCTAATCCTTCACCTACACATTGACTCGGCCAATGAACACACCCGTCAACTCCTATCCCAAATCAAAGTCCTCAATCTTTCCTCTCCCACAACCACACCGGCTGTACATAGCATCCTCCTACAGGCCAACCGCAAATTAGAACAACATGCCACCCTCCACCTCAAAAAACTATCCAATCTCCTGGTTTCCCACCTCCGGAAAGGCAACTCACTCACCCTCCACAACCTTTCCAACAAACCTCAACCTCCTCTCATTGCACACAGACCCAGTCTCTCCCATCTACTCAATCTCCCACTTCCAGCTCCACTCCCCCCAACACCTCAAAATTCTAGTCAACACAATCTGGAACCACAACACCCCAATTCAGTAGTTAACCTTTCCTCCAAACCCCTCTCCCAATCCGAAACCTCTGTCCTATCCAAAGGCCTCACCTTCAGCCCCACTCCCAGGTTCAACCAAACTGCCCTTGTCAAAGATTTACTGTCCTACACTCGTAGTCTCTGCTGGAAATATCACTTTGCCACGAAGAAAAACAATCCTGATCCCACTCCTAATGATCCAACTCCCCAAGACACTATCCAAATTGAACCCTGCCTGCAACAGTTCCGTCCTCCATCACAGCGGGACCCACCTCCTCTTCCTAAAAATCATCCTCTCCAAACCTTCCAGGAATTTCTCACTTCCAGCCTTGCCTCTCAATCATTCTTGAAAAACCTTAATCCTACTCCCAACATCACCACAGCTGAAGCCCAGGCTATCCGTGATCTGAAAGCTGACCGATCCATCATCATTCTTCCGGCTGACAAGGGTTCCACGACCGTGGTACTTGATCGTCGGGAGTATGTGGCTGAGGGACTGCGTCAGCTTTCAGACAACTCTACATACAAAGTTTGCCAAGGTAATCCCATTCCTGAGGTCCAGGCGGAGCTTCAAGGAATCCTCAGAACCTTAGGCCCCCTACAAAACCTTTCACCTGACTCCATCAAACTCCTCACCCCACCGACACCTCGCACTCCTACCTTCTACCTACTTCCTAAAATTCACAAACCCAAACATCCTGGCCGCCCCATTGTAGCTGGTTACCAAGCCCACACAGAACGTATCTCTGCCTACGTAGATCAACACCTTCAACCCATTACAAGCAGTCTCCCATCCTTCATCAAAGACACCAACCACTTTCTCGAACGCCTGGAATCCGTACCCAGTCTGTTACCCCCGGAAACCATCCTTGTAACCATTGATGCCACTACCCTATACACGAATATCCCACACGTCCAGGGTCTCGCTGCAATGGAGCACTTCCTTTCACGCCGATCACCTGCCACCCTACCTAAAACCTCTTTCCTCGTCACCTTAGCCAGCTTCATCCTGACCCACAACTTCTTCACTTTTGAAGGCCAGACATACCAATAATTAAAGGGAACAGCCATGGGTACCAGGATGGCCCCCTCGTATGCCAACCTATTTATGGGTCGCTTAGAGGAAGCCTTCTTGGTTACCCAAGCCTGCCAACCCAAAGTTTGGTACAGATTTATTGATGACATCTTCATGATCTGGACTCACAGTGAAGAACAACTCCAGAATTTCCTCCCCAACCTCAACTCCTTTGGTTCCATCAGATTCACCTGGTCCTACTCCAAATCCCATGCCACTTTCCTAGACGTTGACCTCCATCTGTCCAATGGCCAGCTGCACACATCCGTCCACATCAAACCCACCAACAAGCAACAGTACCTCCATTATGACAGCTGCCACCCATTCCATATCAAACGGTCCCTTCCCTACAGCCTAGGCCTTCGTGGCAAACGAATCTGCTCCAGTCCTGAATCCCTCGACCATTACACCAACAACCTGAAAACAGCTTTCGCATCCCGCAACTACCCTCCCAACCTGGTACAGAAGCAGATAACCAGAGCCACTTCCTCATCCCCTCAAACCCAGAACCTCTCACAGAAGAACCCCAAAAGTGCCCCACTTGTGACAGAATACTTCCCGGGACTGGATCAGACCTTGAATGTGGCTCTCCAGCAGGGATACGACTTCCTAAAATCCTGCCCCGAAATGAGATCAATCCTTCATGAAATCCTCCCCACTCCACCAAGAGTGTCTTTCCGCCGTCCACCTAACCTTCGTAACCTCTTGGTTCATCCCTATGAAATCCCCAAACCACCTTCCCTACCCTCTGGCTCCTACCCTTGCAACCGCCCCCGGTGTAAAACCTGTCCTATGCACCCTCCCACCACCACCTACTCCAGTCCTGTAACCCGGAAGGTGTACATGATCAAAGGGAGAGCCACGTGTGAAAGCACCCACGTGATTTACCAACTGACCTGCCTACACTGTGACGCTTTCTATGTGGGAATGACCAGCAACAAACTGTCCATTCGCATGAATGGACACAGGCAGACAGTGTTTGTTGGTAATGAGGATCACCCTGTGGCTAAACATGCCTTGATGCACGGCCAGCACATCTTGGCACAGTGTTACACCGTCCGAGTTATCTGGATACTTCCCACCAACACCAACCTATCTGAACTCCGGAGATGGGAACTCGCCCTTCAGTATATCCTCTCTTCTTGATATCCGCCAGGCCTCAACCTCCGCTAATTTCAAGTTGCCGCCGCTCATACCTCACCTGTCTTTCAACAACTTCTTTGCCTCTGTACTTCCGCCTCGACTGACATCTCTGCCCTTACTCTTTGCCTTTAAATATGTCTGCTTGTGTCTGTGTATGTGCGAATGGATATGTGTGTGTGTGTGCGAGTGTACATCTGCCCTTTTTTTCCCCCGGGGGAGGTCTTTCCGCTCCCGGGATTGGGGTGGCTCCTTGACCTCTCCCTTGGAGCCCGCATCCTTTCATCTTTCCCTCCCCTTCTTGGGGGGGCGGCCGTCGGTTGTGAGGGCTAGCGGTTCTGTGTGTGTGTTTGTGTGTTTTGTTCGTGTGCCTGTCTGCCGGCGCTTTCCCGCTTGGTGGGTCTTGGAATCTTTGTTTTTAATATATTTTTCCCATGTGGAAGTTTCTTTCTATTTTATTTACATCATCATTATATATATATATATATATATATATATATATATATATATATATATATATTTATTTATTTATTTATTAAAGACGGGGATTCCGGGGCTTGCCAGGCGGGGGGGGGGCGCCGGCGGACGGACGCATGGGCGGGACGCACGGGCACATGCACAGAGTTGCTGGCTTTCGCGGTCGGCGGTTGCTTCTTCGGGGGGGGGGGACGGGGGGACGGGGGGTGTGGGTTTTGGGGGGGAGGGTGGGGAGTCGTTCCGGTCCCGGGGGCGGGGGGACTTCCCTTGGGGGAGGAAAAGCGGATGGATATGTGTGTGTGTGTGTGTGTGTGTGTGTGTGTGTGTGTGTGTGTGCGAGTGTACACCTGTCCTGCTTTTTTTCCCCTAAGGGAAGTCTTTCCACTCCCGGGATTGGAATGACTCCTTACCCTCTCCCTTAAAACCCACATCCTTTCGTCTTTCCCTCTCCTTCCTGAAGAAGCAACTGTTGGTTGCGAAAGCTAGCAATTCTGTGTGTGTGTTTGTGTGTTTTGTTCATGTGCCTGTCTGCCGGCGCTTTCCCGCTTGGTAAGTCTTGGAATCTTTGTTTTTAGTGTTTATATTTAGATACATATTGAAACATCCATTTCTGTTACAGCACACACACACACACACACACACACACACACTTGTACTGCCTCCCCTCATCTTAGAAATAGGTGGGTCCTTCTCATCCTGGAGTCTGAGTGACATGTTCTCTGTTTTTAATCTTCCCCTGCTAGTGCTCTCTCCTCTCCAAGGAAGGAACTAAAGGAACTACTAGTTCTGAAAACTAGGATAGTGTGTGAACTTCTACATCCATGCCAAACTTTTCTACAATTTTAAAAATGTATTTTGGAAGCATAAATGCATTCCCACGTGTACAGTTCATTTGTGGTAAACTACTGGTAACTTCTCATGCTTTTTTTAGATTAGGTAACTCTGCATCCAGTCAATGATAGTTGTAGGAAACCCAGAAGTATCAGCGTAAGATCAAACTAAGTACCTCCCAAAGGAGAGGGTATAAAAACCCTAGTGGTTAACTGCTGAAGCATTCGCAACAAAGTTTCAGAGTTTGAAGTGCTCCTAAAAAGCAGTGAAGCTCACATATTATTAGGTACAGAAAGCTGTTTGACACCTAAAACTGACAGAAGTGAGATTTTGGGGGGGAAATTAATCGTATATCGAAAGGATAGGTTGGTGGGAAATGGAGGTGGTGTATTTGTCACAATAGACAAGAAACTGAAACCCACTGAAATGGAAAATGAAACTACATGTGAGATTGTTTGGACAAGACTCACCATAAGAGGTAGGGTAAATGGTAACTGGATCCTTCTTCACCCACCAGGCTCATATCCTAATATAAAACTTTAGAGAAAACACCATTCATTTGTATGTAAGTTCCCTAGTAACACTAATTATCAGTGGAGCTTTTCATCATCCAACAATCAAATGGGAAAATTCCAGTTTTGTTAACAGTGAGTGTGGTAAGACATCCTATGAAACATTACTAAATGTCTTCTCTGAAAACAACCTGCAGCAGGTAGTTCAAAACCCAACTCATGATGAAAATGTATTGGGTTAAACTAGATAAAAAATCATCAGTGTCATATCTCAATAAGAAACTTGAAAGTTTCAGCACAGGACAGGAACATATAGAGGAAGTATGACTTCAGTTTAAAAGGATGGTTGACAATGCACTGGGTAGATCTGTAGACAGTAGAACAGTTCATAATGGAAGGGAAGAAACAGAAACTACTGCAAACAGGTAATAATGTAAATCACACCATAGGGCTGCAGATAAAGAAATGCTGAATGAAACATATTTGGTTGTCAATAAAGCAATGTGTGAAGTCTTTAATGAATGTCTGAATATAAAATGATCTTTCACAAAACCTAAAGAAATTCTGGTCATGTGTAGAGGTAGTCAGTGGCACCAAAGTTACCATCCAGTCTGTAGCAAATGAGACAGGAACTGAAATTTAGGGTAGCTAAGCAAATGATGACATCTTTAACTCTGTTTTCAAATGTTTCATTATAAAGAAAACCCAGGAGAACAGCACCAATTTAATCCTTATATGAGTGAAATAAGTATTAGTATAAGTTGAAATCATTAAAATTGAATAGAGTCCAGGGCCTAATGGAATCCCAATCAGATTCTTTACTGAATTAGGGGCTCAGTTAGCCCCTCTTCTAACTATAGTCTATTTTACATTCCTGGAACAAAAGGCCATGATCATTAGTTGGAATAAGCACAGGTCACATCTGTCTACAAGAAAGCTAGTAGAAGTGATCCACAAAATTACTATCCAATATCCTTGACATCGATCTGTCGCAGAATCTTAGACAATGTTCTGGGCTCAAATGAATTGAAGTATTTTGAACAGAATGACCTACTCCACACCAACCAGCATGGACTCTGAAAACATCAGTTCTGTGAAACTCAACTCATATTTTTCTCGTGAGATCCTGAAAACTTTGGATCATGGCAGTCAGGTAGATGCAGTACTTCTTGATTTCTGAAAAGCATTCACTCATTACAAAAACTATCCTCATTGTTAAAATTATGATCACATGGAGTATCAAGTGAAATTAGTAATTGGAATGAGGACTTAGAACACAGCATATTATCTTGGATGGACAGTCATTGTCAGATGTAGAAGTAACTTCAGGTGCGATCCAGGGAAGCCTTGGGATACTTGCTGTTCATGTTGTATATTAGTGACCTTACAGACAGTATTAATAGTATTCTCAGACTTTTTGCAGATGATGCAATTAGTATAAGTAATGAAGTTAATATAAGTAATGAAGTTCAAAAGAAGCTGCATAAATATCCACTCAGGTCTAGAAAGATTTCAAAGTGATGCAATGATTGGCAACTTGCTTTAAATGTTCAGAAATGTAAAACTGTGCAGTGCAAACAAAAAAATGCTGTATTTTATTACTATAATATCAGTGAGTCAGAGTTGGAATTGGCCAACTCATATAAATACTTAGGCATAACATTCTGCAGGGTATAAATGTAACAATCACATGGGCTTTGTTGTGGGTAAAGCTGGTGGTAGAGTTCAGTTTATTGGTAGAATACTGGCGAACTGCAATCAGTAAAGAAAAGATATTGCTTACAATTTACTTACATGACTCATCCTAGAATACTGCTCAAGTTTGTGAACCATACCATATAGGACTAACACGGGGTATTGAATATATGGTGACAGATCTGTCTGGCTCATGGGAGAGTGTGACAGAGCTGCTGAAGAAAGTGAACTGGAATACTCTGTAAGATGAACATAAATGACCCCAAGAAAGTCTACTAACAAAATTTCAAGAACCAGCTTTAAATGGTGACACTACGAATATACTACAACCCCGGCATATCACTTGCATAGGGTTAGTGAGAATGAGCATGCACAAAGTTATTCAAACAGTCATTCTTTCCACACTCCATACATCAATGGAATGGGAAGAAACCCTAATAACTGGTATAATGGGATGTATTCTCTGTCATGCACTTTATGGTAGTTTATAGAGTATAGATGTAGATATTCAGAAGTTTGCTCTGTCTGGATAACCTGAGTCAGCTGTTTCTAAATTATTTCAGGCAAATGCTGTGATTTCTTCATCAAGGCCACTGCTATCTATCTGTCTTAACTGTCTATCTGTCCTAACCTCATCACAACATATGTATATATTATGCATGTTTTTATATTTTGAGCAATTTTCATTGGATTATGATAACAAATCTTATATCATTGTGAGATGATCTCTGGATGAATAAATATATCAAATCTAATCTAATCAATGAGGAACTAATGGGTCAATCCATATGAGGTGGTTCAGTGATTGTTGCTTGGCCATTTTTAAATATTTTAATTTTTTTATAAGTGATTGCCCTATATTTGAGATGTTCAAAACAGTTTTTTAAAATAATTTATCTTGTACCTTTACTGGATGGCAGCCATTTTTATTTGACGGAGTGCGACGATTTTTCACTCTGGAGATATTAGCGAAAATTTGAATATCTCTGCACTGGATTAAGTTACAAAATTACATTTGACATGATTGTTATTACAAAAGTGTACACTACAACATTGTCCATTACACAAAATACCCTAAATTCAAACATAACCAGTCAAAATAAGCTCCAAAATGTGGTATCCAAATTTTCAAAAATCTGTTTTCTAGGCCCAAAAATAACAAACAAAGAGTGATTTATGAGAGTCTATTTTTTCCTATAGTTAGCTATCACACACTATGAGCCTCATATAGAGCAAGAACACTTACAAATGTTTCCTTAATTTTTACAAATTTTTGAAATTCGATTTTTTTTTTTTTTCAAGTTAGTTATCTCAGGTGGGACGGAATATAAAAATATGGTTTTAGCACAGTTTGTACATCTATATGATAGCAATGTACTGCAAAAATTTCAACATTGATATCTGACTATGAAGAAAGATATAAATTTTGAAAATGAGGAAATAATTCACATTACTCTACAACTGATCTTGTGGCTGTTGCCTATTTAAATAGTTTATTGTTTCATTGTAATAAAATTTAATTGTGACCTATATTTAGTTAACACTATCACTCAATATTCATTTAGTCTATTTATTTTTAATAATGCAATATTAAACAATAGGAGATTTTACTTTTGTTCTATGGTAATAAAAGTGCCCATTTACCTATATGTTTATTGTCAATAAAGAAGTACATTATTGCTGGGTATAGCATTGTTGTAGTCAGTCTGTTCTGAAACCTCTGTTAGTGTGGATGTACTTACTTCATTGAGAGTGCAGAATGTGTTATGTGCTTTGTTCTGAATGTAATTTGTAATTAATTTTGAGATATTAACTGGAATGCAATAACATGGATGAATAGAGCTCTGTTGGACAGATAGCAGGTGTTGTGCTTCGGTAGCTCAGTTGGTAGAGCACTTGCCCGCGAAAGGCAAAGGTCCCGAGTTCGAGTCTCGGTCGGGCACACAGTTTTAATCTGCCAGGAAGTTTCATATCAGCACACACTCCGCTGCAGAGTGAAAATCTCATTCTGGATCCATATGTGTTTGTTTATATCATCAAAATGTCAAAATGATTATTGCAGGTGCAAAACTTGGTGATCTTAACTACAAAGAGCTACTAGATTTAATGGTCTGTGACAGTAACAGTTATGACTGCATGATGAGTTTGTGTATTAAATACCCTGGTAAGGAAACTGTTATTGAATGGTTTCACAAATATGATGAGGAAATGCCAGACAGTATTACCTTCAAACAGTGGGTCAAAACTGACAGGGCAGAAATGGTAACAGTGGTTAAATCTCAGGAAGAGTACTTGAAATCTTTCACTGATAACTTACAAAAACTCAAAAATCGCCACTATGTTTCTAAAATCCAAAGCTAGCTGATTTTGCAGAAAATTTTACATTTGAGATTCAGGATTCAATACAAGGGTACCACTGGGTCAATGACCAGGCAACAGTGCATGAGAAAGATGAAGTTTGCAGTTGTACAATTTGCATTCTAAGGGACTACACAACACTTTGGCTGTACATGTGTTTCAAAAGTATGTAACAAATTACATAAAAGAAAATTTTCCTGTGGTTGAGAAGCTAATATACTTTTCAGATGGAAGTGGTAGTCAGTATAAGAACAAAAAGAATTTTTCAAATCTGTGCAACCACATAGTAGACATTGGGTTGAGGGCTGAATGGCACTTTTTTTGCATCTTACCATGGTAAAAATGCATGTGATGGAGTAGGAGGTACAACAAAACATGAAGTAAATAAAGCCAGCCTACAAAGACCAACCACACACCAAATTCTCACAGTACAGGACATGAATGTCTTTTGCAAGGATAATATTAAAGGCATTGCCTATTTTCTGATCAAGAAAGAAGAAGTCATTTTGCATATGAAAACAAAATTTCAAACCATATTTGAAAACTGTGTAGCAATAAAAGGAACAAGGCATTTCCACAAATTCCCTGGCATTGCAGAAATCTTCAAAGCTTCAATGCTATTTAACATCAGAAGCCGAAATTTATGAGGATCAGTGTGTCAGTAAAATTACATATCTGTCTTTAACATTGAATAACATGGTGGCAAGTGTGTATGATGGACAGTGGTGGCTTGCAGAGGTTGAAAGAATAAGTTTGGAAAACAATGATGTTTTTGTGCATTTTTTAATACCCTGCTGGCCCAAAAACATCTTTCAAGCAATCTACTAGTGAGAAAGCTTGGATACCAATGAAAAATGTTTAAAGGAAACTTTCAGTGCTTGAACTTATCACAGCAACTGGGAGGTCTTATATCACAGAAGCTGTCTGAAGAAATAAGTGTTCTTAACATTCACCACCAGGTTTCAGAGCAGTCGCATCTCGAAGGATGTTAAATGAAAATAGTTATTTTAAGTATGTCAAAATAATATAAATGTTAATTTCAGTGATGTTTTCTGTTTTTATATATAATTCAGTACCTTACTTCAATAATAATTGACTATATCCTGCCAATATCACACATGAATAGGCAACAGCCATAAGATCAGTTGTAGAGTAATGGGAACTGTCTCCTCATTTTCAAAAATTCATATCTTTGTTCACAGTCAAATATCAATGTTGAAATTTTTACAGTACATTGCTATCATATAGGTGTACAAACTGTGCTAAAACCATATTTTTATATTCAGTCCCACCTGAGATAACTAACCCCAAACGTTACAAAAAATGAAAATTTTCAATTTTTTAAAAAATTCATAAAAAGTTAAGGAAACATTTGTAAGTGCTCTTGCTCTATCTGAGGTTAGTAGTGTATAATATCTAACTATAGGAAAAAATAGACTCTCATAAATCACTCCTTGTTTGTTATTTTTGGGCTTAGAAAGTGGATTTTTGTCAATTTGGATACCAAACTTTGGAGGTTATTATGACTGGTTATTTTTTAATTTAGGGTATTTCGTGTAATTGACAGTGTTGTAGAGGACACTTTTCTAAAAACAATATGTCAATTGCAATGTTGTAACTTAACCCAGTGTAGAAATATTCATATTTCTGCTAACGTCTCTAAACTGAAACATCGTCGCACACTTAGAAACATCGTCACACACTTAGAAACAAAAATGGCCGTCTTCAGTAAAGGTGAAAGGTAATTTTTTTAAAAAAAACTATTTTGAACTTCTCAATTACAGGTTACTCACATGTGAAAAAATTAAAATATTTAAAAATGGTCAAGCAACCAACTTAATTTTTATTGGACCACTTCATTTGGATTGACCCTAATGTAATTTCAACCTTAGGATTATATATGTGTACCTGTGTTGTAACTGTCCATACACTTTCTCATCTGCTTCCTCTTTAGCGCCCAGGCACCTTACTTTTCCAAAACCTGCTGTGTTTTGCATTTCCTTTCATTTTAAAATATCAATATATTACATTTATCTAACTGTCCACCTTATTTTTATTTTCCTTAATTTTACAGACTTTCTATGATTTCATGCTATGAACTCAATATGTTATTTGCCTTTAGATTCCAACCACCAATGGTTATACCATATTTTAAGAATGCAACCTAGCCTAATGCTGTCTTCCTCCTTTTGTGACATGCCTACATACTAGTTGTCATGTCTCATATCACCTTTCTTTAACTTTTGGTATAATTACTACTTCAAAATTTATGTTGTAGCCATGACAGAATCTTCGCATTTCCTAAGAAATTACCTGTTTAACTTTATTTTAAGAGTTCTTTATATCAGTTTCCTTCTTATGTTACAACATACTTTCTAACACAGGCTTCTATCTATTAACAGTGAGTCAACTAACTTGTGGGGGGGGGGGGGGGGGGATAGTCATAAATTAGCCTCCAATTGGCTATTAAAAATAACAGATTCTTGTAGCTTCATGGTACCTACATGGTTTCAGAAGGATACTTTAATGATCATGTTGCATCAGTCAGATGTCTGTTTTGTTAGTCAGTGTATAAGAGGCAAGCGATTGAAATGTATTGGTGTAATTGTATCTCCGTACATTCTGTAATTCCCTTCCTGCAAGCAGAAGGACTCAGTGATGCTGAGATTCATCACTGATTGCATCATATATATTGGAATGGAGTTATGAATGATGGTGTTGTGAGAGAATGGTGCAGAAAATTGAAGGTCGCTCACAAATCTGTGCATGATGCAATTAATCTGCAAAGGAGAATGCTCATGGATCACTCGTGCAACCCATCCTAGAGTATTGCTCAATTGTGTTGGACTTGTACCATATAGCACTAACAGAGGATATTGAATGTATACAGAGAACTGTATGAATGGTCACAGGCTTACTTGAGCCATGATGGACTGTCACAGAGATACTGAAGAAACTTAACTGGCAGAACCTTGAAGATAGATGTAAGCCATTCCAAGACAGCCTAATAACAATGTTTCAAGAACTGGCTTTAGATGACTGTAGGAATATATTTCAACCTCCTATGTGTCACTCCTAGAGGGACCATGAGGATTAGATTAGATTAATTACAGTACACACAGAGGCATTTAAACAATCATTATTGCTGTGCACCTTACATGAATGAAGCAGTAAGAAACATTAAGAACTAATATAGTGACGCCTATGCTCTGCCATGCCTTCACAGAGTTTTGCAGAGTACAGTATACATGCAGATGACAAACATGGTTGAGGAAGACATTCAAGTTGTGACTGATAAACTTGTGCAACACGATGATGAAATTGTATTTGTGAGAGGTTGAGTCAAAATTTCTGAACTTTCTGAAGACATGCCTCAGAGTTCGGGGTCAACCCTCCTTCACCATGTCATAGGGACGGTATATTATAAAAAGTTTTAAATGTGGTAGCGCCAAAACGTCTACAGGTAAAAGGTGTCGAAAAACTGCAAGAACCGGTTTAGCCTTAACATTCCTTCAGCACTACCATGAAGAGAGAGAGGAATTACTTAACAGAATCATGCCTGAGCATGAGAGATAGGTGTAGCACGTGAACTCGTGAGACTAGATAACAGTCCAAGCACTGGGTGGACACTTATTTTCCCAACAAGTCCAAAGCATTCAATCAAACTACAAAACGATAGTTACAAAGCTTCTTTGAGATCAGAAAACAATTTTGACAACAGATTTTGAGAGAGTAAGACATGAGAATACTGAAACATTACAGATTTATTAAGAGTGTTACAAAAATCCAAAAGGCACAGATGAATACCAAAGGAATCATTCACTTTTATGACGAAGCATGACCTACATTACAAATAGAAGAAAAAGAAAACTCACATTTTTTGAATGGAGATTTTTTTAGGATTCTCTCTGTAGTCTGATTTGGCACCAAGTGACCTTCCTCTGTTCTCCAAGATGAAGGCCTGACTGGCTACTCAGTGTTTCATGACCAACTATGAGTTCTAGGATGCTGTCAGCAACTGACTGAGGCACTAGATGGTACCATTCTTTAATGAAGGAATAAAGAAGACGATGTCAAATGTTTCAATTTGGGTGGTGACTCTGAGGAGAAGTAATGTCAACATATAAGTACAGATTGTACATTAAAAAAAAATTTCCCTTTTTTAATAGCCAGTTGAAGATTACTTCATGAATACTTCTTTTACAGCAGTGTAGTAATCACATGACTTACATTTCAATGAAGGTGATATAAAGCACATGAAAAAAAAAGAGAGAGAACTGGAAACACTATAAACCCCCTTGGCACTTGAAATTTAGAACATCCAGAAATCCACAACAGAGGAAAATGCAATACCTACAAAACTTAAAAAAGTAGACAGAATCAACTGCTATGCCTTTGAGTAATGTGATACAAAACACAAGTTAGTACAGGTTTAGTTCTAAAAGAATTCTCATACAACATAATTATGCATTCAACACAAAAATGCTAGTAGCAATATTGGATAAATAATCAGATACTTCAGTGAAACAAAATGTTACTGACCTCCTTGCCAGTCATGTCCATAATCACTCATCAGATCAGGTAAGTTCTTAAGATTATCCTGGAGCTCATAGAGTCCAACACTTTTTGGAAAATGTCCGGATATACCACTAATGACCAGCTCCTCACCAGGAGGTGGTGACGCCAGTTTCTTCCCAGCAGTAATAAATTCTGCATAGACATCTGGTCCGGCCGCTGAGCTGTCTGAAGCTTTGGTCATTGTGGAAAGTCCTGTTACACTATAATCAGAATACAGAGTTTCATTAAACTTTATTTCACTTTACTCACAGAATATTAGTGAAATATGGATTGCACACAAAATATCTTATTACTGTGCTTCACCAGCATCTGGAACAATTTGTACTTCTAAAACTAAAAATATTTAAAATACATAAATCATCATGGTCATTGAAACACCTAAAAAGCCTCTCTGGTTTATATGACAAATACGTTTTAAATGCTACCTGTCACTGATAATGATTCGAACTAGCTGCAAACATTCCCCCTGTTCCAGATGATGCCTCTCTGCTTGCTAGGTCCATGTATCCATGTAGAGTAGGATTATCAGTGGTTGGAGGCTCTAATGTTACATTGTTAGGCATGTGATGGAGCCTTTTAGGGAGATGGCTGCCAAGGATGAGAAGAAATGCAGTTTGCACTGTGTGTGCATCCCAGATGTGGAGTGGGTCTTACCAGGTGCCATGAACAGCATAGGGTGCAACCAACTGCAGGTAGTGGCTCTTGTCAGTACCAATGATGTGCACTATTTCAGATCACAAGAAATTTTCTTTGGTTTCCAGCAGCTATCTGAAGTAAAGACAACCAGTCTTGCTTGCAAGATGAAAGTGAAGCTCACCACCTGCATCATCATTGACAGGTCCGATTACAGTACTTTTGTACAGAATCAAGTGAAGGTCCTGAATCAGAAGCTCAAACTGTTGCATCACTGTGTAAGCTGCAGCTTTCTTGACATACATCATAGGGTGGAAGGGTATCAGTATCCATCATTTGGATTTGCAGCTCCTCATGTTTACTGTGTTTGCACTTAAAATTGTTGGACGTAAGATCCACCAGTTATGCAAAACACATCCATTAAATAGATCAGGAGCCCACTACATACATGAGATGGTTACATGGGTAGTGGAGACAGTATGGAGTGGACTGGGGAGATTTTACAGGTTACAAGGTCGCAGAAAAGTACAAACAGGGCCACAGTCTCCAAGAGAGCAGGTCAAACACAGGACATGATACACCTAGAAGATATTGGTATCATTGTTGCAAATTATCATACTTGTGGTGGGAAAGATCCAGAGCTCCACACACTCATTGAAGATGCTGAAGCAGAAATCATTATCACCTACTCAAAATTAGCTATGTACTGTTGGAGGTAAGTTAAAACCAAAGTTTTTACCAACAACCCAATGGTGTACAGAAAGTATAAAACAAATTAAGTTTGAGGTGCCATGTTTGTTGCTGTTATCTTGTAGAAAAATCAAAGCAAATAGCAGTGCCCTAAAATTCATTGAATAAATATAAACAGCTTTGTATCAGAAAAGTTTTCAGTTTTGTCTAAAAATCAATCCCCTGGCATGTCCTTAGATAGTTTGGTAGTTTGTTACACCAAATCTAAGAACATCACATTTGCTTTGTATGGAGTCAGCACAGTGATAGCTTTTGCACATGTTAGAAATAATAATACGACAATAATTACATTCAAGAAATATGTTACATAGTACAATTGTTCCTCCTTCATTTTTAATTTGGTTGTTTTCCAAAAGTAGTTATATTTTGTTCTGATGTCATGACCATGCAGACGAGTGTACTTGAAAACTGCAGTTAGCTGACTCATAAAAAACTTTTTTAAGTATACATTAGCTGCAAGGCCCCATAATTAAATAACATAGTTAAGAAAGCAGTAAGTTGTTTTACAGTATGCTACTTTTAATTTTTGGCTAGGAACTATCTCTGTGTGCTGGCTATGGAGATATAAGCCAGTACTGACATTTCCACATACAAAATTAATATGGTTTGCCTTTGCAGATTCTCATCAATGTACACATCCAGAAACCTTCAGCTGCCAGTTTCTGTTACTGGAAAAAAATACTACATTTGGAGAGACAACATTGATTTTGATGTGATAATAGCATACACCATATGGGGAATAGCAGATGGTCTGATAATGGTTTCAGTGTCATCTGCCAATAGATAGCATTATGGCATAGCTATGAGAGCTCCATCTGTATCTACCCTAATGGCCAGAAGCCTCAGTGTGGTGCAAAAGTGTGAAGCAAGCAGGCAACCATGCCACAGAGATGCACTCGTGCTTCCTACAGTCAAAAGAGCAAGTTTGAAAGAGGTCAAACTGTGGCCTTCCAAGTGATGGAATGATCTTTTTGGAGAACTGCCACACAAGTTGAATGTGCTGCAACAATGTTGAAACAATGCTGGTATCAGTGGTATTGTGAACATTTAGAAACATGCAAGTGAGGTTCTGGATGTCGACACTGCACAGATGTCTGCCAGGATCATCACATTGTAAGGGCAGCTGTGGCAGATCATAGAGCTACCACATCACAAAAAAGATGGCTTGTGAATTCAGATGAGTCAACACGAACTATTGCAAACTGATTATTAGCATTGGGACTATAAGCATGCACACCTATAGCCCATCTTCCACTCTTCTAAAGCATTAACGTTCACGGCTCGAAGAGTGCCATCAGAAGATCACTTGGAAGAGGAATGGCGAGCGATGAAAGCAGATTCTGCTTGCATGCAAGTGATGGTTATTTGTACTTACAACTCAGACCTGGTGGATGCTGTGTCATAGAGTGCGTACAGCCAAGAAACACTGGCCCCATCCCATGTCTTACAGGCTGAGGTGGGATAAGCTACAACTCTCATTCACCTGTGGTGTTTCTGGAGAGGACAATAACTAGTACCTGATAAATGTAGAATGTTGTTAGATCCATCCTTTTTTCCATTCTTCCAACAGGAAGATGATGTCTTTTTGCAACAGAACAATGCTCGCCCGCACACGGCCCAGGAAACTCAACGTGCTCTGCAAGACATGTAACAGCTTCCCTGACCCACACAGTCTCTGGACTTGTCTCCAATGCTGCATGTTTGCAGTATAATGGGAAGAAAAATGACTACTGTGACATGTCATCCAACAACTCTTACAGAACTACATCTACAGGTCAAGCACATATGGCATAAAATACCCCAGGACAGTATTCACTGTCCATATGATCGACTGGATAGCAGAATCAGTGCCTGCATTGCTACTTGTGGAGGTTATACCTTGTACTAACATAGGTGTTTCAGCAAGTATTGATACCTAGTACTTCAGAACTGCTCATGCTATTGATCTGTAAATGTAATAATTTCGTGTACTCTATATGCGCTGTTGCAACAATAAATCTATTTATTTATTACATTTTCTTTGCTTGGAGCCATCATAATGACGGCTTTTGCAAACATCAAACTTAATACTATGGTTATATTTATACTTATGAAATACACTATATTCTGTAGCTGTTGCTTCTTATATCTATTTTTTACATTTATCACATTACAACTGATATGCTAATGCCTCATGTTACAACCACTATATTAAAATTCATTGAAAGAATATAAACATTTTTCTATTAGAAAAGATTTAAATTTTGTTTTAAAAAACATTTCCCGTGTACATTCTTAGAGAGTTTGGTAGCTTGCTATACCAAATCAAACCACTGATATATGGACTTCTATCAGCCATTTTTAACGTTGTTCTGTTACAGAAATAGTTACACTTTGTTCTAGTGTTGTGTACATCACTGCCCTTGATAACTTCTGTTGGTTGACTTATAAAAAATACAACTATTTTGAAGATGTACAGAGAACATATTATCAGATATTTTTTGCTGCACAAACACTTCACGACATGAATCTGTATGTCCCATCCCATGTATAAGTCTTATTGCTCTTTTCAGTACTAGTAGTATTCTTTTTAAATGTACATCAGCTGCACAATCCCATAGTTCAATTCTGTTATTGAGAAAGGGGTAAAGTGTTCCATAATATACTAATTTCAGTGCTTGGCTAGAAACTATCTTTGCGAGCTGGCTGAGGAGATATATGGCACTACTGACTTTTCCTCATACGAAATTAATGTGGTATGTCCACCACAAATTTTCATCCAACATATACACCCAGGAGTTTACAGTTACCATCTTCTGTTGCAGAGATATTACATACACTATTCATATTGTTGTGATGAGAACTGCCTGTTTTAAATGTCAATAGTTGAGATTTGGTGACATTCACCTTGAGTCCCTGATCATTGAAGTATTTTGTTACTTCTGTTACACCACTAGTAGCAAGAGATTCTAGCTCTTTAGATTCGCTCCCATAGAATAAGACTGACATGTCATCTTATTGGAAACCTCAAGGGTGTACCAATGGTTCTCCAGCAGCGTATACTACTCCTATCAGTGTGGTGATGCCTGTCTGTTTTAAATGCCAGTAATTGAGATTTGGCAACATTCACCTTGCACCTCTAATTGTGGAAATGTTTTGTTTATCCTGTTTGTTACCCCACTAGCAGCAAAAGATTCTAACTCCTTGCATTATCTACCACAGAAGAATATTATGGTGTCATCTGCATGGCTTATAATATGTGAGTTAATGGGTTGTACAATGTCACTTTGCACAAATGTTACGAATACTAGTAGCACGACACAATCAGTACCTTCTCTGTGTGAAAGCAATGGTAATTTTACCAACAACAGAGCCATTAAATTGAAGTTACCGTACCAAAAGCAGTCTTCTGAAGTTCTCTCAACAATGAAGATTTAGTAACTACTCTAGAATTTGAATCGTGAGCAGCTGCCAACTTGAGCAATTTGGAAGTGGATACCCTTATGTCACCCAAACCAACTTTAGTCACTTATCACAGGGAAGTCTCTGAGTCCTTACTGTACACCAAGTAAGTTTCTTTCATAATAAGTTGATGAAACAGCTCAATTTTTATCATATAGGCCCAAACTAGCAACCCTCCTCTCCTGGCTGCACAAAAGTAGCACAATATATTTACAGCCAGACAGTGACTTAAACCATTTAAGCAGTGTATGTCAGGAAATTTCTCAGAAGGTACAAATTATATGTTCCATATTTAATTGGCATTCAGAATGACATGTTGTGGCAAAGGTGCATGCTGTGAGTATACATACCACCCAATCTGTCTGACTAGCACCAGCTCAGTAAGAACTACAACCGCATGCCAGCTGCCTGACTGCAATCCAATATGTCGTGATCCACCTGATCACAACAAATCAGCACTAGTTACTTACCAGCTGGCTGACTCCAGAACCAGTGCGGTGAGAGTTACATTTTGTGTATGATCTACAATGTGGTATGAGGCACCCACTGCCACACAACACTGGTACAGAGCAACCTCCACAATGCAACATTAGCACACAGCACCCTCTACCATGCAGCTTTGGTACAAAACACTGGCACGAAACATTATCATGAAGCACACTCTGACACACACATTGGTAAGGAGCACACACTTCCACACAACTATGGTAAGATGCCCCTATGTCACACATCAGTAAAAAGCATCCTTCACCACTCAACATTTGTACAAAGCTTCCTCTGCCATGTAACATTATGAAGTACCCTCTGCTACGTAGCACTTGTACGGAGCACACATGAGCTAAAGCGATTCCAAGCCACTCTGCAAGACACAGTCATATGACAATGGTGGCGTTTTCTTAGTGGCACAAGATGTTAAATCGTTGTACTAAATGTTTATAAATGATAATAAACAGACCTTCCTCATAAAACATAAAACAGTCTATTTATCTGTAAAACTGTATGAAAATGCCTACAGTAGTTTTTGATGTTAGCCATAACATACAGACAAAACTGAGGGAAGGGTGTTCAGTTTATGTGTGTATAGAAGATAGATAGATAGATAGATAGATAGGTAGATGTCTGCTCAATGAAACATCTGTATTCACAGACTGGAAAGTTGTACAGGTCAATCTAGTACACAGGGAAGGAATTAGAGACCCGAATTAGAGACCCATATCATTGACACTTATTATTAGTAGAATTTTGGTGTATATACGTTATGAAATACCTCCAAGAAAGACACATAACCAGCACAGACTTCAAAAATCTAATTCTTGTGAAACACAAGTGCTTCTTTATTGATGCCGAGTAAAGATGCTATCAACAGACAATCTCAAGTTAATTCCATATTTATAGATTTCCAGCAGGCTTTCGATACTGTTCCTCACAAGCAGCTTCCAATCTAATGGCATGCCTATGGTTTCTGTGACTGGATTTAAGGCCACAGTTCATAGTAACTGGTGGGAAGTCATGTACCAAAACCAAAACTATATCTGAGGTTCTCCACAGAAGCATTATATGACTTTATTGTTCCTGATGTTTGTAAAAGATTTTTTCTTGAAAGAAATTTCTGAAATTTGACTGTAAATTATTTATTTCACAGATGATGATTTCATCTTTACAGTCATTCTCAAGAGCTTATTGAAATGTCAGAATATATTTGACCTGTCTGTGACATATCACTGTCGAGAAAGACCAGAAGACCATTTGTCATATTACATATTGAAGACACATAATCCAGCTGACACCAGGAGCAAAATCAGTCTAGGAACTTTTTGGATGGATGGTGTATATCCTACCAGGTCTGGTAACAACAATAAACATGACTAGCACTAATGCTCTGGAGGCCACTCTACCTGATGCAGGGAACTTCATATATACCGATAATGTGCACAGGTAGGATATTACATTGATATATGATCATGTCTGCTCAGTACTTCACGTTTTTTTCTTGGCAGCCAGTGCACACTGCATGCATGTCTGCTTGGGTAGTTACTTGTGGAAGCGATACTGGGCATGATCTCCAAATATACCCCAATGCTGTACAAACAATTTTCAGTTTTCTTGTCGTGTCACATCTGGGGAAAACATCAAGCATTCAATGATTGCCTCCATCGACTTCATCAGGAGTCACTGGCAGTCAGTTGCTGTTGATGTTGCTGGAGGTGATTGTCAAAGGCCTGATGAAAACAAGACACAGGTCTAAAGCTTCATCTTTTATCCAGATTTGACAAGACATGAAAATTGAGAATGTGTTATTGGCCTACACAAGAATGTCATAGTGAGAACTTCATTCTTAGCTCACAGTGTTACTTGATGTCATTATATTTCCTGACATGTCAGAATACAAAGAAGTAACGGTACGTCACATTTCAGAAAGGTTTGTAGTATGTACCTAGTGATGGAGTTATTCAGCTGCTTGTAATACTGGGATCATTACAAGAGACAAGAAGAGCAAATATATAAGTAAGACAGAAGTAGAGGAAGGATTTATTCTCTAATGTTTTGAGAGGACAGAATGGCTAAGTAGGAGACACTGAGTGTACACAGAGAAGGGTAGCAAATGGGGTACCTTACAGAGGTGCTATACGATATGTAATGATAGAAACTAGAAGAAAAAAATGTCTGATATGACATATAAATCTACTTGGGGATTTTCAAGACTCAATTTTCAATTCTGAATCTCTGAACATTCTCATCAGATCCTATAGCTTCATTCTCTCCGCATTGTCTTATGAGACAGGCAGTTGAGCTAGATTTATACTGAATTAACAACCAGCAATTTGTCATAATGGTAAGAATGTGTGAAGTTTTTTGGCATGTTGGCACACTCATTTAGGCAAATTCTAGGTTGACCCCACTCTGACTATGAGCCACAATACATGAGCAGTAAAAATATCAATACACAAGGAACACTGTTTACATGACTCACAGGCAGATTGAGCAAATGGACTTCCTCTTTAAAACCTATACAGGGGAAACTGAACAATGCCTCTGGGCCCAATGGAATCCCTACAAGGTTCTATATCCAATTTGTGACTGTGTTAAGCCCTCTGTTAACTATAATCTCTCATTAATTCCTCGAATAAAAACCCAGGCCCAGTACTTGGAAGAAAGCACAAGTCATACCTGTCGACAAGAAAGGTAATGAAAGTGATGCACAAAACTGCCATACAATATCCTTGACATCAGTTGGTTGTAGAATATTAGAACATATTTTGATCTTAAACATAATGAGGTGTCTCAAAAAGAATTACCTCCCCCATGCCACCCAGCACAGATCTCAAAAACATGGATCGCATAAGACCTAACTCACATATTTTTCACATGACACACTGAAAGCCATGGACCAGGCTGTCGGGTAGGTAGAGCATTTCTCGATTTCTGAAAAGCACTTTACTTAGTATCACACCTAAGCTTATTATCGAAAGTACGATCCTGTGAGGTATCAAGTGAAATTTGTGACTGGATTGAGAATTTTTTGGTACAGAGGACACAGCTTATTATCTTGGATGGAGCATCATCCTCGGATGTAGAAGTAGATTTGGGTGTGCCCAGGGAAGTGTGTGTGGCTCCTGCTGTTCATGTTGTGTGGTATTGACCTTTAGACAATATTAACAGTAACCTTCATAATAACATGATGCAGTTATGTACAATGAAGGGTGACGGTCTGTGAGAAACTGCACAGACATTGAGTCAGGCCCTGATAAGATTTCAAATTGGTGCAAAGATTGGCAACTTGTTCTAAATGTTCAAAAATATAAAAATTTGCACTTCACAAATAAAATAACATAATATCCTATGACTACAGTATCTGTATGGAATGATCACATAGGCTCAGTCATGGGAAAGTACATAACATTTCTATAGAAATGCCCTGAGTCTACAAAGAAGATTGCTAACAAATCATTCATGCAATCCATTCTAGGATATTGCTTAAGTGTGTGGGACCTGTATCAAACAGGACTAACAGAGAGCATTGAACATGTACAGAGAAGGGCAACACAAATAATCACAAGTTTGTTTGACCTGCAGAAGAGTGTTGCAGAGACACTAAAACAAATGAACTGGCAGACACATGAAGACAGATGTATGCTATCCCAAAAAAACCTACTCACAAAGTTTGAACAACTGGCTTTAAATGGTAGGGCTACGGATATACTACAACCTCCTACATAGCACTCCAGTAAGGATCATGAGAACAAGATTAGATT
Source organism: Schistocerca gregaria (assembly GCF_023897955.1). Lineage (NCBI taxonomy): Eukaryota > Metazoa > Arthropoda > Insecta > Orthoptera > Acrididae > Schistocerca > Schistocerca gregaria. The sequence goes on along the minus strand of NC_064927.1, from coordinate 168,998,713 downwards.
AATTGAAGCATGCACAGAGGCACTTAAATAGTCATTCTTCTCGCCCTCCTTATGTGGATGAAATGGGAAAAAACCCTAATAAGTAGTAAAATAGGACGTACCCTCTGTCACACACTTCCCCCATGTTTGCAAAGTATAAATGTAGGTCTATGAGGGGCAGTCAAATGAAAACTGAACACCCGGCACAACAGGACCAAAGGAGGGTTCCAATCAAAAGTAATCACCATGTGTGTTAAGACATTCAGGCCACAGGCGGAGGAGTCGATCAATTCCAGTTTCACAGAATGCTGTAGGCCATGGATCCAGTACTACACACACTCTGGCACTTCCTTGTCCAACAGATACTGACATCCACATGTCTTTCTTCAGGTTGCCAAAGATTTGAAAATCACATGGTAAAAGATCTGTGCTGCATGGAAGATGGTGCAGTGTTTTCAACCAAAGGGTAGACTGGCAATGTAAGAGTGGGAGACATTGCACAACAGTATGATTTTGTACCAAAGCATTCCTGGAGGTTTTGATTTATATCATGTCTCAGGTTCCATGAAGTGTCTCCATAGCACAGCACACTGGTTATGGTTCTACACCAAGAAACTGATGAAGCAGAGGAATAATCCTGCTGCATGATAGCGCTTGCCTCCATACTGCCAATCAGACAAAGGATATGCTTCGGTGATTTGATTTGAAAACACTGCCACATTCTCCATACAGACCAAATCTTTCACCATAACCATTCTATAGTCCATTTTTGCAGCTGTTCAGTTTTCATTTGACTGTCCCTTATAGACAGTCAGAAACAAGCTGAGCTAGCTCACGCATTTGCTAAGATAGAACTCTAGGTTTAAAGTGAATGCCTCGAAACCTCAGCAACAAAAAATGCTTGCAAAAGTATGAAAATAAGCCCCAATTTTCTTGCAAGTATTATATATTCACATGACAGAGACAGGTTTCACAGTTCTTATGGCAATGAGCTCCAATAGCTTGGTTCTCTCTGATCCACAACAACAGTGCAGTAGCAGAAAAAGGTTAGAAAACACTGTTTTACAACGAAAAATTGAAGCTCCAGGATGAACAACAGAATTCTGGTGTAGTTTTTGTTAATGACATTTAAAAGAAAACAGGTAAAACCATCCATTAACCAGTACAGTACTAGTAACAGAAAGCTGGTTGAAACCTGAAACTGATAGCAGTGAGATTTTTGGGGAACATTTAAGTGTATATTGAATGTATTGACTAAAAGGAAGGCTCATCTCTGATTTAATCAAAAACTTTAGAGAAAACTTCAGTTCACTTGTACATAAGTTCCCCAATCATAATGTAATCATCAGTGGAGACTTTTAATAATCCAACTATTAACTGAGAAAATTACTGTTTTGTTAGTGGTGGGCATGATAAGTTAACACATACTGTGAAACATTACTAAATGCCTTGTCTGAAAACTATCTAGAACAGATATTTAGGAACCCCATTCATGACGGAAATATATTAAATCTAATGCCAACAAATACACCTTGTCTTCTACATCCTCACGCCGTTGATCATTGCTAATTCTTCCACCTTGAGAGGCAGTTTCCAACATCAAGGAGAAGAGAGTGCCCTGAACCTCTGTCCGCTCCTCCCTCTTTGACACATCCGTTGGCAGAATAAGGATGACCTCTTATGCTGGAAGTCTTAGGCTGCCAATGCTGATTGTTAATCAAAGTTTAAGGGGTGGCAGGTTTCGGACAGGAGGATGATTTGATTACTAATCAAAGGTGCTACCCCTAGACCACGTGTGCATACATTACACGCGATAAACGCAAGAGAGGAGCACCCTTCAGTCTTCAAGAATTTAAAATAACTAAAAACTGAAATAATAGGTAGTGTTGACACAGTAGCAGATCCGTACCGAAGTGATTGACAGCGGCCCTTGAAGAGCTACCTGCCACCTACCCGTTAAGAGTACCTCTCTCCAATTATTTTCTAAGCAATTTATCAAACTTTGTATCTGTGTGAGAACGATTCATAAAAACGGAGGAGTTCTGAAAAATAGTACGTAGATGAACTATACTGACAAACAATACTGCGTACAGGAAATTAAATGTATCATTATAGTACCTCATTAAAATCACATATCGTAATATTTTTTTAAAAAAATAATGTAGATAACATACAATTATATCTTATTAATCATGGCAGCTACTGAATATTGGACTTTCAATGCTTTACAATACGTGAAGGTTTCATTCACGTTTGAATAACAACAAAATACGTAATACAGCACAAAAGTAAGGCCTATTTCCAGTGGTCTTAATGACACCAAATGCACACAAATGCAAATGGCAAAGTATAAATTTTTTTAATACAATGGTTCACGGTAGTATAGTTTGCCAGACGAAAAAAGTATAGCCACTTAGAGGCACGAAGACTGATAAGTCCTGTAACATTATAAATCAGTCACAGAAGGCTTATTCTTAAATTTATTCTTATTTACGCAGTAAATCGTACCTATACTGCAACTTGTGAGTAGCAAATAAATTACATATCCACCCCACCTTTATTGCTTGTTTCCTTCACCATAGCGTCTCACATCACTCTTTATTCCGCAGAAATCGGCGAGAATCTGAAGTCTATACCACATTTGCTTCAGCACCTGCTCCTGACCTTTGCAAACCTACAATGGCGGAGCGAATGAGAAGCGCAAACACCTTTGTTGAACGTGAGCGAACTGTGTGGACGACAGCTACGTGAACCGAGGGCAATGATGCGTCATTAACCATGTTTGCGACAAATGTCTGTTCCGTAATAGTCGTTTTTTTAAATATGTTAATAGGACGAAATGAGACTGTAACAACAGCATGCGTTTGCAGTCACGGGCCAAGGGAAATGCCTATTCTTATAGGCAGAAGACAGGAACACAAGAGGCAGGAGAATTCACGTAGCCCTGTCTATCTTTCTTGCCCTTTGTTTCTGTCAGTTTTTGCGCTTCCCCTCCTGCTCCGGACACCCGTTCATCTGTGCCATCGCCTTTGACACGGTCTTGTCTCGCAATCCTTTCGGTACGACCTTGCTCAGTTACATGTAATTTTTACTTGAGTATTTCAGCCAACTGCAGACAAATAAAAAGCTTCGATTCGTCAAGAATATGACCTCTCATCATTACGCAGCAACTACGATAACGAAGTTGTTCAAGTTAAAATACTGCATGTCTTTTTTACATCACATAGTGTGTCTTAAGATGAATTACGTTAATGTATAAAAATTCTTCTTGCTGCATCTGTCTCTTCAGCCGGAATCCTATAAAATTTTCCCCTTTCAAAACCTACTAAAATGCAGCCAAAGCACAGAATGTGATTTTATTTAAATGGAAACTTCCGTCAATACACTACAAGCCATCCAGCTTATATTTCAGCGAGATAATTCCCGTCCACACACTGAGGAAGTTTGTACTTCTCGTCCTCGTGCTCGTTAAACCCTACCTTTACCATCAATGTGGCCAGATCTCTCCACAACTGAGAACGTTTGGAGCGTCATGGCAGGGCCTTCCAACCGGCTCGGGATTTCGCCGGTTTAATGTGCCAGTTTGACAGAATTTGGCATGATATCACTTAGGAGGACATCGAACAACTCTATCAATCAGACGAAGCCAAATAATCATTTGCATAAGGACCAGAGGTGGAGCAGTGGGTTATTGAAGTGCTCAATTTGTGACGCTCTTTCTCTTTCATAAATCATCCCATGCTTCTGAAACATTTACAAAACATGGGCCGCTTTCCGTCACATTCCGATAATTACTTCATAGTGTATCTTTTTTCTTTTCTTTTATTTTTCCTTATAATGTATGTCCTATTTTACAAAATGGTGGTAACATACGTGGCCAATTTTGCCGGAAATGTCACGTGACGAGGAGGATACAAGAATAGCCATACTGCCCCTATAAAGAGTCTCATCTTCCTTTTCCGTAATTGAAGACAGTGGGCACAGCAAGGTCATCCAGGTGCAGAGTTAAAATATGATTGCAATATCGTGGGAGGGAGGTTACCCATCATTAACAAACTCTCCGAACGCGAGGTAAACCGTTATGAAAACGATTATAGGAATATTCCACTGCTCACTACAAGTCGTTCCTGTAGAAACCACGAACATAGAATCGGACTAGTAACAGCTCTCGTAGAGACAGATGCACCACCTGTCAATGTAACGGGGAAATCTTTCCTCTGTGTAGTGAGTAAAAATCACAATCCCACCATCCAATTCACAGTGATTTGCAGGTACAGATGGAGAGGTATACTCAACTGTATGCATATTCGGTTTAGTTACATTAAAATGATCCCTACCTATGTTTGAATTCAATGTGCAATAACCACTCACAGGCGGCAGCTAGCGTTACTAGCAGTGGAGGGTATACGAGGGCTCTGCCGAAAGTTTTTAGCAGAATGTGTGAAAAAAAAAATTATTTGCAAAAGAACGTTTACAACTTTTCAAAATACTCTCCATTAGCAAGTATACATTTTTCCATTCTCTGAAACCACTTAGAAAATGTGTCAGTCCAAGCTTCTTTCGGCATGTCACTTAGTGCACTTTCGTACGTTGCAATGGTCTCTTCATCTGATGAAAACCGCTGCCCTCGAATTGTTTCCTTAGTCTTAGGGAACAGAAAGAAGTCACAGGGGGACAGGTCAGGTGAATAGGGGGGATGGGGTAACACTCGCAGTTTTTCCTTCTCCGGAAAGTCCATCGTTCTGGCAGCCCTGTGCGCAAATGCATTGGTGTGATGCAGCACAAGGTGCCCACTCTTGGACTTTGGATTCTGTGACTTCCATGTGGCGATGGCTTTTGGAAGACAATCGTTCATGTACCATTCAGCATTGACTGTACGACGTGTGTCCAAGGTCACAGAGGTGAGACGCCCAATGCTTGTGAAAAAAGTTGCCCCCATCTTTTTTCCAGAGCTCCGACTTCGTCGAAATTTTTTGGGTGATTCCTCCCCTGGAAAGCACCACACAGAAGACTGTCTCTTCGTTTCAGGGTCCGAAATTTTTTGGGTGATTCCTCCCCTGGAAAGCACCACACAGAAGACTGTCTCTTCGTTTCAGGGTCGTAATGGTAGACCCACGTTTCATCACCTGTGACTATATTGTAGGTGACTCGGGAGTTCCCTCCATTGAATTTTTCGAGCATGAAACGACACCAGTCCACTCTCGCCTTCTTTTGGCTTTCTGTCAGGAAATGTGGCACCCAACGGGCACATTTTTCAGTAAGGGCTAAGTGACTATGAGCGATGGTCTGTGCTGCTGTCGATCCAATATTTAGGGTCCCTTCAATGTCGCAAAATGTAAGATGTGGATCTTCTTTGATCATTTTCCTCTCAGCATCAATGTTTTCAGGAGTCACAGCTGTTGACGGCCGACTGGGACGAGGTTCATCTTCAATTGACTGCCGACCCCTCGAAAACTAGCGAAACCAATTTCCAACTGTGGCCCTAGAACTGGAAGCTTAAACAAAAACACGCAGCAAGGAAGAACGGCATTCTTAGGCACTTAAACCCTTTTTATAATCGTAAAAAATCGTGGCGCGAAAGTCGCGGCGTGACAGCTCCATCCCGCACCGTCTCTGACTCGGCACTGCCTGTGCTTTCTTACCGCGCTGTGGGGGGATCACCGCTAGCCAGGGGCTGCGCGCGCACGTCCCGAGGTCGAAAAACATCGCCCTTTCGAATGAAAACGACCCCATTGTCCTCCGCCCTACGGTTTACGGGCTGCTAAAAACTTTCGGCATAGCCCTCGTATGCAGCAGAAAGGGGACACAGAAGGCATTGCAACGGCAGGGTTTATGTTCGCGTGCCACTGTGCTTAGCGTATACAGTACATGGAAAAATGGCGCTATCCAGAACCGGCGCCGAGGCAACTCTGGTGCACCACACGCCATAGATGATAGCGGCGAACGATGGATGAGGGGAAGTGTACGGGCGAAAACAAGTGCAACAGTTGAGCAACTGACAGTTCAGATGAACCAAGGGGGCTAGCAACAGTGTCTCCTCAACGACCTTTCAGCGAACATTGCTGCGTATGGGCCTCCGTAGCATGCACTCACCCCGACTGCTGTTTATTAGTGACGAACACTGGAATCTGCACAGCAATACCGTGATTGGACATCCACTGAGCGGTGAAAGGTGGCCTTTTCAGATGAATCACGTTTTATGCTTCATCGGAAAGTTGGCCGTTGGCGTGTGCGATATGAAACGTCTGAAAGCAAACACCCTGCACCAATGGTCAGCAGGGTCCAGGCCAGAGAGCGTTCCATGCTTAATCTTGTCATACTAGAAGGTACAATGGATCAACACTAGTATGCATCTATCTTTGGAGATTATGTGCACCCCTACACGTAGTTTGTTTTTCTTCGTCACAATGGCATCTGCCAGTAACCTGTCACACAGCTCACAGAGTACATTCGAAGAGTGCAGGAGTGAGTCTACTGCACTCCCCTAGCCACCAGACTCCCCCGATTTAAAACCAACCGAGAAGCAGTGGGCCACCTATTTTGGGCTATTCGAGCCCGGATCCTCAATCGAGAGTCGTAACACAGCTAGCCACGGCACTAAAGTCGAAATGGCTCCACATCCCTGTCGGTTCCATCCATCGGCTCTCTTCCGGCATGTCTCGCAGCTGTCACTGCTGCGAAAGGTGGTTATTCAGGCTTTTGAAAGATCGTCACATTAATGTGACTAAACAGTGTACAAGCCATTGTACACGCATAAATCAAAAGCTGAATGTCTTAGTGCGAATTAGGTACTTAATGTTGGAAGTTGAACAGTCATTAATAGGTCAAAATGTACCAATGTTATTCATTAATCATTTTTGAACCACTAAGGTAATGGTTCTATAATTGACGGAGAAGTTCGAAACTGGTAACCATTATCCAATATTTCCAGTGAAACAGACATTAAAAATAAAATAATAGTAAAAGAGGACGACATAGTGCTCACGAAACCGTACTGGATAAATCTAGACGACCTGTATTCGAAGGAGACAGTGTTACGTTATGCCGCTGGCAACTCCGCATCCGGAGTACATTCTGTAGATATAACTGGATCTGTAACGCGACTTTCCAGTCAGCACGGAAAAAGATGACGTCCAGGCGAGGACGAGGATACTAAAGACGTAGAACAGGCTCTTAGTGGGTGAGGATGGAGACGGAATTGGACGCAGTCAGCATGAGAGTTTGCAGAAATACTGAACAACCCTCTCTTCTTCTTCTTCTTCTTCTTCTTCTTCTTTTTCTTCTTTCGTTTTGACCATCTTAGGATCACGTTAATTCGTTTCAGCTTCGTTTCTTCGTATCTCTCTTCTTTCCTAATATACTTTCATTCTCATACTTTGCAACCTTCTTCTTTCTTCTGTCCAAGATGATTTTGTTCTGGGTCTCGTTCTTTCCTCGAAAGCTTTGAAGGCCTGAATCTTGGATTTAAAAATCACCCTGTTGTATATCTCTGGTTTCTGTATTCACATTTCTTCCAGCTCTCTTTGTATCTCTTGGATCCATCGTACTTTGGTTTTCTTGTTCATCAGAAATTGTGTGATTCGCTGTGTTAACCTCCTATGGTCCATTCTGAGGATGTCTCTGAAGAACATGCTCCTTCTTTTCCTGATGACGTCAGAATTTTTTTCTATCTTGGTATACAGTTCCTGGTTGGCTCGGTTTCTAAACAGACCATCTTCTATAATCAAAATATCCACGAGTGTACTGCCGGTCTATAGTGTCCAACGGGCACAATATTTCGGCGATCAAACATGTCGCCATCATCAGCGACATGTTTGATCGGCGAAATATTGTGCCTGTTGGACACTATAGACCGGCAGTACACCCGTGGATATTTTCATTATCAAATACGCCGGGAGAAACTCAAGAATTACAGACCATCTTCTGTTCTTCGAGGTCGTAATATTCTCCTGAGCATCTTTCGTTGTTCTAGCCTCTTGATCCCTCCGGCTCTTGCTAAGTTGAGAGTTTCTGCTGCATATAGAGCTTCAGGGCTGATCACTGTTTGCTAATGTTTCAATTTTTCATTTATCTAAATATTCTTCTTATTGTGGGTGTTGATAGTTTATATGCTAAGTTCATTTTATTTATTCGTGCTCCCATTGCTTCTTTTTCGGTCAGTCCAATGTCTATCCATTCTCCAAGGTGTTTAAATCCCACCACTTTCTGAATTTTCCCTCCTTCTATTGTCATCCATCTAGGAGCTGCCGTGATGTTTCTCATATATTGTGTCTTCTTGATAGCTAGTCGCATTCCGGCCAGTTCTTTCATTCCTTGTCGCCAGTCTCTGATCACCTGATCGAGGACACAGTTAAAGAGCAAAGGGGAGAGTCCGTCTCCCCGTCTCACCCCGGTTTTAATCTTAAAGGCCTCCGACAGTTTGCCTCTGACCTTGACCTTGGATGTTGTGTTGCTTAGGTTCTGCTTACCAATGCTTTTGAGAGTACCTTAGAGGTCACAGGTATTAAAGAAATTCCCCTGTAGTTCCCAGGTTCCATCTTATCGCCTTCGTTGTGTAAATGATGTATTAGTGACGACGCCCAACCTCCTGGAAGCTGCTCTTCTTCCCAGATTTTTGGTATAATTTGTTTTAATTCTAATATCTTTACGAATTCTGCGGATTGGGGACACTGCAAGAAAGAAGTAAGTCATGAAAACTCTATCTGCCTCCTCTCACACTTCATTGAGGCCATTTCAGTTTAATCAGTACTATGCGCGACTATCGAGTGTTTGAGCCACGCGGTTGAAACGCCGGCCTCACAACTGACTATGAGCAGCGTGGCAAATCTCTGTGACAAAAGCTGTCTGTGCGAGCCAGTTATGACATTTTTCTGTCCATTTTTTATCGAAAAGAAAATACGTGAACAAAATTATTAGATTTTCTAAGACCGGAACAAGTCTTTTACACATATCTTCTGAAGCATTACGTTTTTCGATCTTATTCCTGTACTCCTAATTTCCTTAACCCAAACAACAGGATGATGTTCTACTTCAATGACGAAAAGCTCCACGTCAAGAGTGAAAAAGCACAGAATTCTTTAAAACGACGCAGCAAGTGTACGTGATTTATCAATAACAAAGCGCTAATAAACTACAAAGTGCACAACCACGCGAGGCAACAATTTACCCCCGCCCTCTGTAACCGAGGGCAACGGCCTTGCCGCAGTGGATACACCGGTTCCCATCAGATCACCGAAGTTAAGCACTGTCGGGCGTGGCCGGCACTTGGATGGGTGTCCATACGGGCCGCCATGTGCTGTTGCCATTTTTCGGTGTACTCAGCCTCATGATGCCAATTGAGAAGCTACTCGACCGAATAGTAGTGGCTCCGGTCAAAGAAAACCATCGTAACGACCGAGAGAGCGGTGAGCTGACCACACGCCCTTCCTATCCGCATCCTCAGTGAGGATGACACGGCGGTCGGATGGTCCCGATGTGCCACTTGTGGCCTGATGATGGAGTGCTTTTTCTGTAACCGCGCCACTGGATTGCCATGTGTGAAAAGTCAAACTGGGCTGAATCGTCGCAACCAGTCATGCGGACAGGCGAATACACAGCGGACTGCGCTGTAAAATCGATCTAACCGGGAACTGCATTATAATGAAGAGAGCTACTTTCTCGCACAGCCCATTTGTGCAACTAAATCGCGAGTGTGTAAGTTATGTAAAGTTCCCAGAGCATACGTTCCAGGACGACTCAAGAAACACACTACTAGCTTTCACAAACATCGTTTGTAACCACCGTAACGGTGAAAGTAATTTGGCATTACATGGAAGCTTATATGGTAGCTCGGATAAATAATATGTGCTGAATCGAATCTGCGAGGAAAGAAAACTATGGCACAACCGTAACGTCCGCAGAAATTTCTCCAAAAGGAGGCAAGATTCCGGAAGTTCCATTTCTGAAAAGAACTGACTAAGTTTGAGAACGCGTCGTGCCCTAAGATTTAAATTTGACAGGAAGTACACGAAGTTTATTGTTTTTAAACGTTTGGTAGATAAGCAGTCAACATTTTAAAAAAAATAAACAGCCTAATGCTATATCTGTAATATAAGTACGTTTCGTTAGTATTATCTAAACTACATCTTTTTATAGTATTAATATGATTGTGTATGCAGGAAGCCTTCGAAAACAACCTGTCAAATCGTTCAGTAGAACCATCTCTTCACAGCTTGGAACTCAATCAAAATGATTTTCAACTCCGTTGTTTGGCACATTATTGCATATACACGGCAAGTGGATTGTAGAACTTATAACCATATGCCTGGATGCCGTGCAGTGTTTCACCCCATATGGTGTAAAAACAATATGTTTTAAGAAGATCCAAACAATTTTTAAACCTCGATATTTCATCACTTTTTCCTTTTGGCGAAACCAGAACTTTGTCTACATTCCGTATTTGGTCCCTTAGATGAAAGACAGGGGAATGCACCTACAGTATAGCTTGAACATGCTTTTCACACTGTGCTTGGTCTGCTGTGCAAAACTGAATGAAGTCTTCGCAAGCTTTGGTGGGTCACATGCAGATTAAAAAGTACGCAAGTGAAGGGGCTGTTTTTGTGAGAATTTGGGGATGGGGATAATGCAAATAAAGTGCAACCACGTTCATACCGTGTTTGGTGTTAGAACTACTCGTTTCTGTAATTCGTAACAGGCTGCACAAGGAAGCGATAGAGATATCTCTTTCACCAATCAAATTTTCGAATCTGTTATCAAAAAATTGGTACCATTTGGAATCCTATGTGACCTATCCAAGGCGTGTGACTTTGTCATCCATTAAATTCTGCTAAATAAAGCAGACTATTATGGATTAAATGGAATAATGGGGACATGGATTAAATCCTACCTTACAGATAGGAAACAAAGGATAATAATTACTGACAATAATAGAATCCCAACTTTAACCAAGTGGAGCACAGTCAACACTGGAGTGCCTCAAGGCTCAATATTGGGACCCTTACTGTTTCTTATATTTATAAATGACCTCCCACACTGCATCACGTCATTGAGTAAGTTCACCGTATTCGCTGGCAATACTTCTCTTCTAGTTGATAAAGCAACAGGGAACAACAAGGAAAAATTTGTGAACAAAGCATTTGATAGCATTCTGAATTGTTTTAACTGTAATGGACTCTCTCTAGATATTAAAAAAAAGCTCATTATGTACAGTTTCATGTGATACGTGAAGAACCGGGGCATATAAATATAGAATATAACGGATAACAAATACAGCAAGCTGACTCTCCCCGCCGGCCGGGGTGGCCGAGCGGTTCTTGGTGCTACAGTCTGGAACTGCGCGACCACTATGGTTGTGGGTTCGAATCCTGCCTCGGGCATGGATGTGTGATGTCCTTAGGTTAGTTAGGTTTAAGTAGTTCTAAGTTCTAGTGGACTGATGACCTCAGAAGTTAAGTCCCATAGTGCTCAGAGCCATTTTTTTTTTTACTCTCCCCGCCATTTCCTAGGACGAGGTGGCTGTCGGGTGACAGGTTAGTGGAGGTAGTCCAAGTGTGCTTTCTTTCCTGCCATTTTCTTAGGTTAGTAGAGATAGCCCAAGTGACCTATCTTCCTGTCATTTTCTTAGGTTTGTAGAGATGTGCTGCATTGTCTTGATGGAATTTGAACTTCCCGCCAGTTTCTGAGAGTGGGTTAGGTTAGTTGAGGTAGCCCAATTGACCTATCTTCCTGCCAAAATTCAAACTTCCCACCAAAACCCGCCATCTTGGATGACGTCATCGCCGCCATCTTGGATAACGGAACTTTGTGCCAGAATCACCCTTGGTCCAATACTCCTGGGGCACATGGATGGTGTAATAGTTCTATGTGAACCAGCCTAGAGTTACAGATATGTTTGCTTGGGGTGCTGTTGCATAAGGGTACAGTTTAGGCGAAACATGTAATACTGGCGTAATTCCGCGTACGGGGCGCCACTGATCTGTAGCCTCTTCTAACTTTTGTAGGCATAATATTTACATGATTCTTTCTTGGAGGGGGAAGGGGGGTGATCGTATGTCTGTTGCAGCTCCCCTATCGATCTGTGTGAAGTTGTTTATGAATGGCAACTATTGCATATTTTCCCATACTTTATTTGGAACTCTTGAGCGATCTCTTTCTCGCCAAACATCAGATACCTGACCATTTAACTAGTATTACGATAGATCATTATATATGCAAGTACCGGTATGCTACAAAGTAGGTTAAATGTGTTGCACTAATGTTTTCATTGAATGAGGCCGCAGAAGTTTTTGTGTTTCCTACTAGACTCTTAAACTCGTCTACACTATCTACCAGCCTCGAAATATCCTCACACGAACAGTTTGGCGATCTGATTATCACTCACATTAGACACGCTATTTCCCTAGACGACGACTAAAGTAAATTTTCTCAATAGATTCAATACCATAGCAAACTGGTCCCGATGACCTTATTATACTTGGAGAACTTAACATTGATGCATGCTCCAACAGCATTGTTAATATGAAACTTATAGATGTATTAACTTCAAACAATCTTAGAAATATAGTTACCATGGATACACGAATCTCAGATTCTTGTTGTACCAGGATAGACTATGCAATAATTAACAAAACTTCTGAAGATACTGCTAAGTTTCGTACCATAGATTTACATTGCTCAGACCACCCTGCACAACAGATAGAATGTAGAAAAACAGCTCCTAAAATAATATCAAAAACGCTTGAAAAGAAACGAATTATGAGCAATAGTAACATCAACTCTCTAAAAATTAAACTAGCTGAGGGGAAGTGGGATCGAATCTACCATATGGAACGATCAGATAACACATGAGATGAGTCTTATGACATCCTACTGAGACATTTTGATACCGTTGTCCCATTACAGAAAAGCAGACAGGGCCAATACACAGAGTGGAAGGAATAATAAACTCAGACTCTCACCAATCTTTATTAAACTCAGGCAAAATATTCAAGACCTGGATGCCCCGTACAAATCAACAAGACTGTACATTTTCAAACAAAAATATAACACTGTTAATAAAACCTTAAAGCAAACTTTCAAACCTTAGAAAAGAAATCCACAGTAATGAAATATCTCAAACTACAAATGTAAGAAAGACGTCATGGCAAATGATCAATAAGTAACGAAAAACCTCCACTATTAAGGACAATAAACCCTTATGCATTATACAGAATGGTAATATTATAAAAGCACCCAAACCATTATGTAACCTTCTTCATAAAAATTTCATATCACTAACAGGAAATTCAACACACTGTACAGGATGGACGTATGGGCAGCCGGTGGGCGTTATGGAATGATTAGAATTATTTTTAGAGAAAGGCCATTACTGGCGAAAGTATGTTGAAGGGGGCTACATAGGCCTAGGGAGGTGAGGGTGATCCAGAGCTTAGAGTTCGGCGAAACATTGTTCGCGAAGCTACCGAAAGTTGTTGTCTGCTAAAACTAAGTCCACAGTGCCGCAGCACCGGGAGAAGCAGGAGATGTTTAGTGCTACAGGGCGCGCGCATCCGACCCGCGGGTGAGCAAGAATACAAGAGAGCGGGCCCGGCGACGGGCGGCCGGGTATATTCGACGCACCACGCGGCTCCCTCCGCCCTGATTGGTCAGGACCGAGAAAACCGTGCGGGCGACATGGAACTTTCCAGCGCGTTGCCTACTAAGCGACGTCTGGGGCGGCGTTACTTCGTAAGCACATAAGAGAGGCGCGTGATCAAGGTGCCCTTCCTCGGTGCTCACTTCCTGTTACTAGACCGTGGGACGAAAGAATTTACAGGCAGCTAACACTGCCGGCTGTGGCTTGGCCATAATGGAAAACTGAAGTTACGATTTGAAAGTTCATATAATAAAGTAAAATCTCCTACTGTCTGGCTCATCCTTTACAACACATTTTAGAAATGTGCTGAGAGATACTGAAGCACACTCCTCAAGCAGTGAGTTTTGAATTTAATGAGGTTAAAGAAAATGATATAAGAAAGATAATACTCACATTAAAGAACAAGTAATAAGCTGGATGGGATGATATGTCGAGTATAGTAGTTAAAAATGCATAAAAGAAATAGTTAAATCACTAATGCACCTCACATACTGTAGCATTAGAGAAAGCACTTACCCCAGCAGTTTAAAAATAAGCATTGTTCAACCAGTGCATAAGAAGGGGAGTACAAAAGAGGTTTCAAACTACTGCCCAATATTACTGATCTCTACCTTTCGTAAGGTTTTTGAAATGGTTATTCTTTCTCAGATCACTGATTATTTTAGAAAAAAGAAATTGCTAACAGAATACAGCATGGCTCTACGAAAGAGCAGTGCACAACTACTGCAGTTCCTGGATTTCTCTATAAAGTATGACCAACGTATGAAGACAGTTGGCATATTCTTAGATCTTCCCAAAGCCTTTGACTCAGTCAGCCATGGGTTGCTCATTACAACATCAAGGACTTATCTATGCAATTACTGACCACATACTTGACAAACCACAATCAATGGACTAAAGTTTCATGTAAAATAGATAACGAGGTAATAAATTTCCAATCTTCTAGAGGTAAAGTAACCCGTGGGGTACCACAGGAATCGATCCTTGGTCCCTTTCTCCTCTTGTTTTATGTCAATGTCATGACACAACCCTTCAACTCTTACCTAGTAACCGATGCTAATCATACCTCCCTCTTATTTTATGAAAAAGACTTCGAGACATTACATTCAGTTGTAACTGCATATAATCTACATCAGGGTCTAAACACCAACATCAGTAAATCCCAGCTAGTAACATTTAAAGCAACTAGCTCTCATGAGGCTCAAATAAAGAATATTTGTGGTATTACATCAGCAGAAACAGATAACATTAAATTTCTTGGTGTCCATCTGGACCAAAATCTCCATTAGGTAAACAACATTACCTCTGTGTGTGAGAAAGTCAGCAGTAGCTTGTATCTTATGAGTCAGTTGGCAAAAATAGTGCCAATCCAAACACAAAAATTGTTTACCATGGGACAATTTATCTATTTCTTAATTATGGTAAGAACTGTGGGGGTTGTGTGACAGACTTGCATTTGAACCGGATATTTTACAGAAAAGAGCTATTATGTTAATGAATGGACTAAAGTTCAAAGACTACTGTTGTGAAATATTTGTCAGACATAAATATCTAACAGTGTATTCTTTGTATCTGTATAAAATTATGTATTTTCTGAATGGTAAAAACAAACTAAATAACTGCAGTGATACACGTAATTATGATACTAGAAGTAAAGGGAACTGCTTCAGGCAGAGGGCAAAATTAAAAATAGCTGACAATAGTCCTTATATTAATGGTCAGATGTGGTTCAACAAACTGCCACAAGCTTTGAAAACTTGTAAACCAAAGCTGTACTAAAGAAAGTTTAAAACATTCTTGGTAAATAAATGTTTATATTCATCCCGTGAATTCTAATCTTCTTGTCCTCTCTTGTAACACGTAATATGATTAGAATACTAAGACAAATTACCATTACTGCACGTATGCGCTATATTTAGTAATCTACTCAATCTATGTATGACGTTTGCGAAACACATCTGCTTGATGGCCTACACACAGAAAATGTAAATATATAAATAAACGTACGCGAATATACCCACTATGCTCTGAAGTTGCTGCCAGCTTAACTGAATGGGAACGCTATTGCGGGAATAACTAACCGCGGAATAAAATAGTGCAGCACAACCTGCGCTCCATTTAACCGATACTAAGTCTATTCCTCCGTTAGCTGGCCCTGGATTTCACCCAGATTGTACAACTGGTCCTATATGTTTTACCTGGTTGGTTTCCCCCCATCCCTTCTTTGTAGTGAAGACAATTGAAAATACCAACAAAAGCTCTTCCCGGGCACCATAAGAGAATGGCCTGGTAATATAGTAAAACAGGACTTACGCAGTCTGTACGTGGTCTATATCAGAGCCTCACTAAGTATAGAGATTTGCAGAGTACGTAAGCAGATGTAAAATGAATATGTCTCAGATCCTGAAAGACCTTTACCTATAGACCAGCAGCGAGTGTATCCAGAGTGGTGATGTTCACATCAAAAGAACACAGAAGAAAGTTTGTTGGCGTACCGTTGTCGACAAGTTGTAGAGTCGCACCCTGCAGCAATCAGCGGCCTGAAACACTATCCACAAGTTGAGTGTCGTGTGGCACCACGCAAACAGAATGAACACCCCACCTACCAGTCAATTTAATTCATCAGTCGCCTGACGCTTCGGAGACTTACGTGCGGCCATTGTACGCTAATGGCTCCTCTAGCTCGCATAATTAGTTGGCCGGCAAGTCTTTCAATGGTAATTGGAACTCTGCGGACAATGAAAGCATCGCAAATCACACCATGTACGTCCCGAGGTGTTCCGAAATGAAAATTTGGTGCCTGGACTAGACCTTGGTTAGCGGGCGGGAGAGCAATTCCTTAAGATACATCACGTTATGTGCGCGAATTGTCCTGCATGTGGAAGTAACACTAGGCAGAATGAGATTTTCACTCTGCAGCGGAGTATGCGCTGATATGAAACTTCCTGGCAGATTAAAACAGTGTGCCCGACCGAGACTCGAACTCGGGACCCTTGCCTTTCGCGGGCAAGTGCTCTACCATCTGAGCTACCGAAGCACGACTCACGCCCAGTACTCACAGCTTTACTTCTGCCAGTATCTCGTCTCCTACCTTCCAAACTTTACAGAAGCTCTCCTGCGAACCTTGCAGAACTAGCACTCCTGAAAGAAAGGATATAGCGGAGACATGGCTTAGCCACAGCCTGGGGGATGTTTCCAGAATGAGATTTTCACTCTGCAGCAGAGTGTGCGCTGATATGAAACTTGCCCGCGAAAGGCAAGAGTCCCGAGTTCGAGTCTCGGTCGGGCACACAGTTTTAATCTGCCAGGAAGTTTCATATCAGCGCACACTCCGCTGCAGAGTGAAAATCTCATTCTGGAAACATCCCCCAGGCTGTGGCTAAGCCATGTCTCCGCTATATCCTTTCTTTCAGGAGTGCTAGTTCTGCAAGGTTCGCAGGAGAGCTTCTGTAAAGTTTGGAAGGTAGGAGACGAGATACAGGCAGAAGTAAAGCTGTGAGTACCGGGCGTGAGTCATGCTTCGGAAGCTCAGATGGTAGAGCACTTGCCTGCGAAAGGCAAAGGTCCCGACTTCGAGTCTCGGTCGGGCACACAGTTTTAATCTGCTAGGAAGTTTAACACTAGGCAATTAAATAAGTCAACTTAGAACCTTTACAAGCTTAAATATACAGTATTAATATTGCACAATAATATTTATTTAATAGTTCGTTATAAACCGGCTTCCGGCTTCTTAGGCCATCGTCAGATAACTTGATATTAAACAGATAGTTCGCACAACTTCAGTGAGAGTTCATAGCTGTACAAGGATTGTTGCACAAAGATATGTGACATTTTATGACTATACCGGTACAAAACACTAGCATAATGTAATACTGAAATAGACTCTGAGCAAATAAATGTTATATTACTGTATTTTCAAGTCTTAAATATGTGTGAATGTAAAAGCCGAATATTTTGTACCAATGAGCAATCGTACAGTCTATGTCAGGCTATGTCATGTGGACAAACTAATGAATTTAATGAACAGGCCGAAAAACTGGAGGAGGGAAGGGAGGGAGAAGTAAAAAATCTATTGAATGTTGGTGTGTAACAGTTATAACAAGCTTATTATATAATGTTCAGAGAAATAATAACTGGCTGCTCCTACTTTAGTAAGGGTGACCAATGGAACTGTATTTGGTCATTAAGGACCAGGTCAGGATTGCTTGCGTGGTGTTTATTAACAGCGAGAATTTTGCGAAGCTTTAGTTTTGTGCCTTTAGTTCCTCTATGGAGGACATTACATTTCATAAGATATGAATGACTTTCATTCAGAGCATGGTCACCAGAGACAGAATTTTTCTTTGTCAGTCTCCAACTCCTTTCATGCTCAGTCAGTCTAGTTGTTATAGCTCTTTCTGAGTGATGTACATATGATTTGTGACATAGATCACAGTAAATGCTACAACTTCCACTCCGTTCTGAGGTTGGAATCTTATCTTCACCGTTGAACAGACGGTTGGGAACAGTATTTCTAGTGTCAAAAGCTGGAATATATTTGCTGGATTTTAGTTTCCTGGCAACAACCTGTTAAGTCCTACCACCATACAGGCCCATTTATCATCAATGTGATTTTGTGCTCTTTGGGGAGGACTGCTGTTACCCCCTGCCTCTTCTTTCTGCTAAGTGTGTTGCCAGTTTGGGTAGGACTATAACCATTGCAGTATGCTATGTCTTTAATTATTTTCATTTTCAAAATCTGGTAGTCAGTGCACCGTGGAAAGGTAGCCTGCATGTTTATGTGTTATCAGGTGCATGGAACTGGGTGGTATTACTGTGTCTGCTGAAGTTATTTTCCTGTACATAACAAATAAATACTGTTGGTTGCTGATGTCAATGATAAGGTCTAAAAAGTTGATAGAGTCTCCTTCCAACTCCCTTGTAAACTTAATTTTACTGTCATGTGAATTCAAATACTGAAAAAACTTATTAAATTGTCTGTTGGTACCTTCACACAGACACAGCACATCATCCACATACCTAGTCCAATATTCTATTTTAAAACTTAGCGGCTCTTTATCTAAAAATATTTGCTCAAAATTACCCATAAGCGTTTCAGCTAGTAAGGGGGTCGTTGGGGACACCACAGCTATCCCATCTGACTGACTGTACAGAGCCTGTTGAAATTAAAAGTAATTTTGCTTTAAGCGTGTCTCAATTGCCGATCTTAGATCTTCTGTCACCACTGGATTTCTTCTGGTTTTATGTACCAATTATGTTAAAATTTCCATTGCCTCTCCAGCAGCAATAACGGGAAGCAGGCTGCTAACATCAAATGAGACTAATTTTGAACTAACAAGTAAGTGGAATGGGTACATCTTTTAGTTTCTTCACTAATGCAAGGGAATTACCAAAAGAACCTTTTTCCTTATTACAAAAACGATATACGCTGTTTCTGTAAGATAATTTGTTCCTGAATCGTCTTCCTTTTTCTCTTTCTTCTTCATTTGCCTATTACCTGCCCCTACTTTCTGCGGTTAGTTGCTACTTGATCTCTTCACTTCTTACGTCTTCTTACTTGATCTACAACACTATTTCCGCTATGGCTAATTCATTAATGTTTCGAAGATTCTATTTCCATTCATAGTTGAGACACAATCTCTCCACTTATTTCTGTACTACTTGATCGACTCATCTGCGCTTTGAAGTCCCAGTTATTGTCCGATTGTTGTGTTCCTTAACATATCATGTAGTCTACAGTCAACAGATCTTCTTTAAAACCTCATTTCCACTGCCAATATTCTTCGTCCAGTTCCAGCTGTTGTTGTCTAACTCTCATTCTCATTAAGTATAGATGATATTGCCAGAATTTTGTAGAATAGTATTAGCGTTTCTTTCGTCATATTTCTATTCAGTGTTCTGTACGTGGTCAAATTAATACAAGGTGCGTCTTAAAAGTTCGGTGAATGGTACCAGAAAATGAAGAAACAAGAGTTACGGACAAAATACCTTTACTGGCCTTTGAAGTAATCAATATTTGCTGCAGCACACACCTGACATCTGTTGGAAAACTGTTGGAAAATGTCAGCAAGCGTTTCTTGTGGAATTTTGGTAAACACTTTTGGAATACAGTGATCAATAGATTATTATATTTTGACTAAAGTTCAGTCTTGATCACACCATTTATGTCTCAATGACATAGGTAACCGGTTTCGGTAATTTTTACATAACCATCATCAGACCCATGGTTTCCTTAGGATGCTGGCGGAGCTCTCCTCAGTTGACTCCGTAGCAGCTGAGGCGAGCTGGTTATGTAAAAATAACCGAAACCGGTTACCTATGTCATTGAGACATAAATGGTGTGATCAAGACTGGATTTAGTAAACAAAAAAAAATTCTTGTGGAATCGTCCGAAATGCCCCAGTCACGCGTCGCTGGATGTCCGCAACGTTTGCGAAGCGTAAATCTTTCGCGGCTAATTTATGGCGGGAGAGCGAAACGAAATCTGCCGGTGTCGAATCCTGCAGAACAAGGAGGGAGCTGAAGACGTCACCTTGCACGAGATGAGAAAGCTGAGCACGGGGATCGCAGTAGGTAGATGAGCATGCTCGTGGGGAAAATTTGAGTACCACTCTGGTACAGCAATAGCTGAACCCTCTAGATGCGTTGCAGCAGACATGTCAAACCTGCTTCGTAAGCATTAGCGTTGAAAGTTTGATCTCTGGTAGAAATTCGTGATAAATCAAGCTCTTGCTCTCCAGAAAATCGATCAACAACTTCTTTATTTTGTCTTTTCTCAGCCGACGTTTTTGGAAGGCTGGGAAGACGAAGAACACAATACCATTGACTGTAGCTTGGTCTCCAGACCGTGTTGGTGCCACCGAGTCTCATCTTCTGCATGATGCTTTCCAAAAACTGCAGATTCCGGTCAGACATGTCGATGAAATCTGTAGACTTTTCGATCAGAGATTGGTTCTGCTCATCTGTCAGCATGTGCAGTATAAACCGGGCAAAAATCTTCCGTTACTTCAAATGCCAGTGCTGTAAAGTGCTTACGGTGGCTTTGTTTACCTTCAGCTCATATGCTCTCATTCTGAAAGACAGCCGCTGATCATCCGCAAACACCCGACGCACTCGGTCGGTGTTTTCTGAGCTTGTATTTATTGACGGTCGACCCTAACGCGGCTCATCTATGACACCTTCCTTTCTGCCGCTAAACCTTGCAAACCATTCAATCATGCATTTTTTACTCGCTACATTAACACCGTATGCTAGTACAAACATTCAACGAGCCTCCGTCGCCGTTTTCCGTAATTTGAAGCAAAACAGCGTCTTAGCGCGTCGCCCCATTTTGCAATGACAGTTCTCCCACTGGTTCCATTGGCTTGGTCTCAGCGTTACCACTGCTTCACTTTAGCGATTTGCACGATAGGAGGCGCCTGTTGACATGTCTCGCAAGGTGTTTGCGGCGGGCGATTTGTTCTAAACACCGCACTTTCTAACGTCATTCACCAAACTTTTCAAATGCACCTTTTATAACTGAATTTCTTTATCAGTGCCGTACGTCTTTTCCGTTTGCGAAGGAGTGGCAGCTCCCAGGAATATGAATTCATTCGCTCTCTCTATTTTTTGGTAATTTATTGCAATCTTGCTTGGGAGTGGATCTTGCCCTTTAAATGACATGATCTTCATTATTTTGGGTATGGAATATTACTACTAAGAGCTATAACTCATTTGTAAATGGCATCTTTGCTGTCAGCTGTAAGAAATTGGTCAGCAACAAAGAGTGTTGTCAAACTCTGTTTCATTTATACATCGTCTCAAGATATCATCAGCACAGATGTTACAAGAGCATCAGATACATGTCGCACTCCTAAAATGGATGTTACATTGATATTCTCTTGTCCGGCAATTACCATTTTCGTGTTATGGTACATTTTTAGATCAATCTTAGCAAGTGGTATGGCAAGCCTGCCCGGCTAGCCGCAAGGTCTAACGTGCTGCTTTCCGAGCGGGAAGGCGTGCCGGTCCTCGGCACGAATCCGCCCGACAGGTTAGTGTTGCGGTCTGGTGAGTCGGCCTGTCTGTGGATGGTTTTTAAGGTGATTTTCCATCTACCTCGGCGAACGTGGGCTGGTTCCCTTTATTCCGCCTCATTTGCATTGCGTCGGCGATTGCTCCACAAACCAAACACCACTTCCACGTACGCGGTCACCATAATTACTCTACGATGCAAATATTTGGGGTTACACTTGTCTGGTATCAGACGTCCCCGGGGGGCGGGGAGGGGGGGGGGGGGGGGTGGCTCCGATGGGGGCCAAGCCGCACTGTAACCCTGGGTTCGGTGTGGGGCGGCAGTGGGGTATGTGGACTGCTGTGGCCTATTGTGGGGTTATGCAACACTGAGGTCTAATGTGGGATGAAGCCTCTCCATCGTTTATGTGCCCCTGGTTTAATACATACAAGTAGTATGATATACCTCTCTTTTCTAGTATTTCGCATAACCTTCTGGCTGTATTGTCATAACTGTCGCGTAGTTCCACATGCTTTTGAATTGTTTGTCGACGAGAAAAGTGGTTTCATGATAGCACCTACCAATCCCAAACGCAGTTAGTCTCTCTAGCAAAATGTTTTCTAAAATCACTGGTTTTGTGTTATTATCTACGAAAATACAAGGCAACTATGATTAAACTTACACTACTTAGTAGGGCCCCATAACAAACGAGTTATGGTAGGACAATGAAACTTTGTGGAAACATTTATTAATACATGCGGAAGACAAATAACGAATAAGCCAGTGAAAGAAACACATTTTAATTTCCACGCGCGAGAGTAACATTCCTTAACTCCGAATCATGTTTATGTTCCAGGTTACAAACATTGCTCTTTGTGACGACCACCTGCAGTTACGAAAGCGTGAAAGTGATATCATTTCACACTTGCGTCCTGTTTTCTCAGCCATGGCAACAGTAACTTCTTCAACAATTTATAGCGCAATTGGCCGTCGGCCTCTCCCAGGAACAGTCCCCAAATGCCGACCTCTGTGACCGAGTGGTTCTAGGCGCTTCAGTCCGGAACCACTGCTACGGTCGCAGGTTACAATCCTGCCTCGGGCATGGATGTTGATGTCCTCAGGTTAGTTAGGTTTAAGTAGTTCTAAGTCTAGGGGACTGATGATCTCAGATGTTAAGTCCCATAGTGCTTAGAGCCATTTGAACCATTTTTTGAGTTTCCAAATCGCCAGTTAATTCGAGCTTCCGAATCACGATCTTCAACTCGTGCGGAAAGAGAACCTCTCAGTATTCCTTTAATGCGGCGATACTCGCGAAAAGCAACAGCAGGGTTGCTTTTGTTTTGATAAAACAGCTTTACGAGTAAAGCCATGCTCATCTTGTTCAGACCCTTGTTGACTGTCTGCAACTGTAATCAGACTGATGATTGCGTTTCAACCCTACGTTGTCATTCCAGTTGCACCGGTACCTAACGGGAAATCGTGACTCTACCACTTCTAACAACGAAAATCATGCAGCACACAATCTGAACATCATTCCTGTGGATACCCTTATGGTAAATAGTTTTCCGTCTATAACGGCTCGAGTAGCGAAAGAATAATTACACAAGATTTTCGGAAATTCCCCTTACAAACTTCTAAGACTTGTAGAGGGGAATGAGTACATAATATTTTGAATAAGAACATTGTCTGGAAACGTACCGTTCAGATGCTTAACCATTTACTTCTGCTTGAGGAATTGAGTTCAGCGTGAAACAGACAATTATTAGGCAACAATACGAAAGGAAACATGACAGAACATTCTTACATCACTTAAACGCATTTGTTTGTACTAACCCTTAAACATTACGTGTTTATCTGATACCAAAACAAAAAAGAACCAAGCGTCCTTTACGTGAAGAACAGTACTGATGCATTACAATGGCGGCTCGATGGGGCGAAAGCCGACGTTAATACAGACATTCTATCTACGACGCATTTTCTGGTACACACTGAAACCTTCCAGTCTCTATATTTCTTTCGTTACGCAACCTTTCCTTCTACAATAACCTATGAAACCTTCCCTTAGGATTTCTATCTCTTGCTTAAAAATAACAAATGAAATCTTCCCTTTGATATTAATTCTCTTTCTCAATCTTCGCATACAAATTTAAATGCTGCTTATTAAAAGTTATTTTCTGATTATTTCGACGAAACATAGAATGTGTCGTCGTCGTGGCCCTCAGTCGATACCTGCAGTAACCCAAAACTGTTCCTTACCTTTTTCACTGTTACTGGATCGCCATCTGACTGCTACATCGAACTGTGACATGAATATACTTACTCTGTTTTACTATACTCTATTAGCTGCTCGTGGGCTGTCATATTAAGTGGCTGTATTTATTACCAAAGCTGGCGTTATTCTTTAGTAGCAAAGCTGACGTTATTCTTTAATTAATTTGACTGAAGTTGCGTAATTTATAGTTAAACACTTTGTTGACAACAATAAAATTTTGCAAAGTTTTACATTGATGGTTTTTGAGATGAATTATAATCAATAATGCTTTATTGCTGCGAAAATTAATTATGTTCTGAATGAAATGATTTTATAAACGTTCAAATGGGATTTACTTTTTACAATAATCTTACAACTAGCATTGCGTAAACATACCTTCAGTAGTCTTGAGTTTCCAAAAAAAGTAATTCAATAATATTAGTTCCTCTTATGATAATAGTCAGCTAATGTCTCTGTACACCCGTTTATAATCTCTTGTAAATCATAGCTGATGGCTGGCAGACACACCGCTCCTCTCAACCTCTCCCTTCAGTCCTGCTACCGACTCGCTTCATATCTCGCTTACTACTGACTTCCTACGAACGCTAAAGTGCGGTCTCTCCCGCCAATAATGCTTTCTGGTGCAGACAATCTCTACTACAATTACAAAATGTATCATTGCGGGCTCTTTCCCGCTCTTTTCTTAAAATATATCCATATGCGGTCTCTGCCGCCCTCTATAAAATTATATCGGTGTGCGGTCTCTCCTGCCAACAATACTTTGGTGCAGACATTCCCTGCTACCACAATTATTTCCAACATGACTAATGTTAATTATTCCTACTCAATCCTATTAATAAAATATAAACATCTTTCATAAATTGTGGTTTGACAATAGACAATAAAAATATACACGTCTTACAACACTCTCCAGCCCATCTGCTGTGTCTTCAGTTTCTAGTGCAGAGGCCAGAACTTGCGGCAGTGGATCTCCCTCTGTCTCGTAAATTAAACTTTGCATACAATGCCGCAAGCAGTAGTCCATAGGAGTTCCGCGATCGCGATGGCCACGCGGTTGGGCCACCTTGGCTTATTCATCTTTCACCATATCGTCTGTTGAGAGCTCTCCGAACTGCACGTGAGAAACGAGATGGTGCACCATCATGCTGAAACCACTTTTCCTGACGGACATAGCTTCCAAGAACGGGTCGAATACGGTTTGTACGCAGATGAAGTATGCACGATCAATTTGTTTGAGCGGAATGAGGTATGACGCAATTACATGACGGTCCAGAATACCTGCCCACACGTTAATACCAAATCGGAGCTGAAATCTTTGAATATCCGTGACATGAATGTTTTCGCGTGTCCACACAGGGCTGTTTCGAGAATTCAGAACACAGTCCCTAGTCAACCTACATTCATTCACAAACAGGATTCGACGTGGAAACAGGAATGCGTTAATGCAGCAGGTGCAAGAACCACGTACAATATGCAATGCGTTGTGGGAAATAGGCTGGATCCATAGCGTGTACCATTTGTAAGTGGCACAGACGTAATTTTTGCTCACACAGAAGGTCCCAAACGATACTGTAACTAACACCACTGCACGTGCAATTGTCTGATTACTCATTGACATGTTCTCTTCAACGTGACGCTAAATCTTCTTCAAATTCGGACATGCTGTGTTGCTGGATCACCACAGTCCTACCTCCTCATGGTGAAGGCACCTGTTTCTCGGAGCTGCTGCGTAACTTGGGCAAAAAGTCTGTGCAATGACGTGTTACGTCGCGGAAAATGTTCTTTATACAGCCAACTAGCATTTCATCTGTTACCTAGAACTTCGCCTTAGACCAGGAGCATGTCTGTGTATTCCTAAAACGTGTACCAAACCACGTTTACTGTACTGGACATGTACAGGTATTGAATAGGTCTCACAACAAGACAGACATTAGTAGGAGGGAGATGGAGGTGCTGGTGCAATTTTGATATAAAACTATACGCAAATTGAAACTTCCTGGCAGATTAAAACGGTGTGACGGACCGAGACTCGAACTCGGGGCCTTTGCCTTTCGCGGGCAAGTACTCTAACGACTGAGCTACCCAAGCAAGACTGACGCCCCGTCCTCACAGCTTTAATTCCGCCAGTACCTCGTCTCCTACCTTCCAAACTTTACAGAAGCTCTCGAATACCAAAGCCGGTGGTGTAACAGATTCCAGATGATCAATATTCTTTACAAACGAACTAGGCTCTTTCTCACGTCTAGATAACAGGCAAACATGTGTCCTGCACACCACAATCGATCTGTTCTGGAAATACTTGTACCTTCCTTACCACTAGACATACGCTTCCCTTCGCTATTACAGTACCCCAAATCAAATTCATACCCTCCCTACAACATCACATAGATATTTCTTTTACACATATGTACCTTATAAACCTGATGCTCAAATGCGAACATATTATATGACCGCACTATGGAATCTGTTACTATACTTCGATAAGGGGTGCTAAGCTCCTCAACATGGTCGCATATCGAAAAATGTCGTGCACTTGGACGTGTTAGGACCCGGAAAGCTCAATTCATTCACAAGACGTGGAGTGAAGAGGTTTTCTTTTGGTCGGTTGCAGATTAATTCACTAACTGTTTGCAGGACTGGTTGGTCAATGACAGTGTGAATATGGTCTTTTACCCTAAGACGGCGAGAATGCTCTGTCACTCCCATACGCTGAGAGATAATAAATTAAGCACTAAGCTGTCTTGTATACTTTGATGATTTGTGAGTTCGAGAATTAAGAGTTAAAGGACGTACTGCTCAGTCATTTATCGATGTTTGCAATGATACTCACAACGTGGAGAGGGCATGGTTTAGCTATGATACTGAAATTGGTGAAACATGCTGTCACTTCATTGGATGTTGCTGAACTTAGTGTAAAATTCTTCGTGCTATCAAGTATGTTGCTTAATGTCACAGTACATCGGCGGTGTCTTTTCCATCACATTCGTGCGTTGGTTACCACATAATGATAGAGTGACATGGCTCGTTTGAGTTGGGGAAGAAGTTTTGTAAATGGGTGACAACTTTTGGGGTTACTAGCAGCTAATCAGCGATCGCGTACATGAGTGCAAAATTAGGAATAACTCGAAATGAAATGCAGAGCCATCATCTATCCCGTCACTGTGACATATGAGTTTAAATGTAGATGTCATCAGTCACTTTCGGACGGTAGTTTAGAAACTCTCCACAACGCTGCCAAACCCTTCTAGTTTCCTTATTTTGTAAGTGTGTTTTCTTTAAAAATCTTCCAATGTTATACTATCCGCCCTAAGAATATGATTTACACAGTGTGCTGTCTAGTTTTCTGTGAGAGGTCGTGGATTAGAGCGTCTTAATGTCAGTTTAGAATCTGACACAGACCTCTAAGTCGTGGGAAAAAACGAAATGTTTGGCAATGTACAAAAGCGTGTTGGAAAACAGTGTTTGAATCAGGGCCAAAGGGAGCATCTCATACGATAATTCGCTTATAGGTGATGGAAGTTAAAAGTGGTCTCTGCGGTGTTTGTATACTTAATATGATCGCCTCCACATAGTCAGCTGCAGTTTGAGGTGTCGGACTTGGTGAACC
The DNA here is from genome assembly GCF_023897955.1 of Schistocerca gregaria. Classification (NCBI taxonomy): domain Eukaryota; kingdom Metazoa; phylum Arthropoda; class Insecta; order Orthoptera; family Acrididae; genus Schistocerca; species Schistocerca gregaria. The sequence continues at coordinate 168,971,229 of NC_064927.1, read as the reverse complement.
GTTAGGAATGCCTGGATGGCTGCATGCTACGCTATTCTGGGAAAGTATTATGAAATGTGGAGGCCCACCGTAGATATACGTCACTGCGCCCGCATCGACGCCTACGTGACTTGGAAATAGGATGAGCTTTTATAGTTCGTAATTTTTATGTGTTGGGGTGGATATAGAATAACGAAGATAGCATGTTGGGGGTCTGTAGTGCTTGTATCTAGTTTGCGTACGCACCACATTGCGTTCATTTCCACCGTATGCTCAAACCACGGTCCTGTTGCAGTAACTCAGCTCGATCTGTTTCTACACAGGTTGCAGAAGGTGTTGGATATGTCTTTCTTAAATTGGAACTAGCACGTGCACAAAGATGTAGAAATGGGGAAGGTGACTCGCTTAGAGATATGAGAGTGCGTGAAATATGATTCACTTGCGGCTGTGATCCAGCAGGGGTATGTGGCTGAATGGGAGCACCTGATTCCAAATAATTGACATCATTTCTAGCGGATAGCGTAACACTAGTGGTGTGAAAAAGCTAGTGTACATTTCTTACGACTTCAATAAACACACGATTTACTACTGTTTGTGATCCTTCTCAGTCAGTCATCAGTCGTCAGTGGATATATAACGGAACCTCTGATATGGTATCGAGACAGAATACGTTACACATACTGGATAAATATCTAGCGGCGTGAGGGAGTTGTAAATACCGGTTACATACCGCGTTCCTTAGCCGAATGACTTTCAAAATTCACCGATTTCATCACGAGGTTGCATCGTGGTCTACGTGTTGGTCTGATAATACACATTCCTATGATCACCGTTTCGGTATTTGTCTGGACAAGAAACAACCTCATTCAGAGGTAATGTCGTACCTCGATTCGTAAAGCGGTTAAAGGTTTTAACATGGGTATTTGTGCGCACCTGTAGAACGAAAAGCGCTTGTGAGAGTAACATGCAGTAGTTGTTGGAGTCAGTATTTTTTCTTAAACATGTGCTCAATTATGTCTATGATACGGTGGTATGACTCGCAGGAAGAACGAAGAGACATGCACACGCATTGTTGATTTTTGGACAGTATTATTTGGTGTCATATGTATCCAGTTATTGAGGAGGCAATATTATAGTTAGTATTAGTGCTGAGTGTGTGATATGGTCACATTTGAGCATCAGATTTATAAGATATATATGTTTGTGTAAAGGAAATATCTATGTGATGTTGTAGGGAGGGTATGGATTAGACTTGGGGTACTGTAATAGCGAAGGGAAGCGCATATCTAGTGTTACGGAAGGTACAGGTATTCCCAGAGCCATAGCGGTTAACAGCGTGTATTTACGATACTTCGCTCATTGCTGAATACCGTTCAGTTGAGACCGCGATCGTAAGATTTGATTGTAAGGATAATGATAGAAAATATATGTGAGGGGTTTTCTAGAATGTGTCCGTGTGTGCAAAGTCAGTGATGGTATTGATTCCTCTTCCTATGTTAATGGTAGCAGTCTTTCGAATTCAGAAGCCTGTTAGAGCGTAGGAATGTATGAGAGTTAACTTTACCATCTTCTAGACGACCGAATAGCTATATGCTGGGCGGCTTTCGTGATCAAGTGTAACTTGGAGAAGATGGTGCGTTTGCGGTGGAGCGTTATTTCCTCCCTTGTAAATTGTTCGGCCGACTGCTTCTGTACATTTGGCGCCTTTATTTAGTTGGAGGGAGTTGAAGGGAAATCGATTGTGGTGTGCTGGACACGCATTTGCCTGTTCTCTAGACGTGGGAAAGAGCCTAGTTCGTTTGTAAAGAATATTGATCATATGGAATCTGTAACATCACGGGCTTCGGTACCCGAAACTGCAAATACGATTTTAGTCTATTTGTTTCTAGTTAGTCAATCGTTTACAGCATGCTGCATCTCGCTAAAGTTTGGTGTTTGTGGAGAAATAATTTACAGCCTGTATCTTGTGTATTGTGTTGTGTTAGCGATCGGGAGGCTACTGCTGTGGGCTTGATATCGAGAAGCAATGTGAACGGAGGGAATTAGTTCCCACTTATTTAAAGGCTTTTATTAACTTGAGAAATTGTAAAAATGGTCCTTTCAGCTTCAGGACTATTGTAAAAAAATTAATTTCTGATAACATAAAATCGCCTTATGCCAAAAAAGATACACTTAATGCACAGGCTTACGACCTGTATCTTGAAATTACAAAATTGTGCCATGATTTGTTTAATGCTAATATTGATGTTGTATGGTCACAAATTAGTGACTATTTAGAGAATTATAAACAAGGTGTTATGTACAGGTATGAAAACAAAATCAGTAATCTTTTCTGCCTTTTTCTACCTGAGAGATCTTCCGAAAAATTTAAAAAAGTGACCATGTCTTTTATCACACAGTTTTAAATAAGGCTAATATTAATTTTACAGATGCAGAAACTATTCTGTTAGAAAAAGGACTTAGGAGAATGTTAAACCAGATTTGACTAACAAGCAGGTCGTGCAGAATGTCCTTGTAGACCTGAAAACTGGTTTAGATTGCATAAAAATGGATAGTGCTGTGCAAAATAGGATTGCTTATGATGTAACAAATATTTTTAGTAAATGTCAGGCTGCTTCCCCAAATGCCTCATGTAATGACAAGGCCTTGATCAGAAATATTAATAAGAAAAAGATAACAATGCTCTTAAAACGAAAGCTGACAAGGGCTCCTCACTAGTAATTGCATATAATGAAGAATATATTTCGTAAACCATGTCGTTTTTCGAAGAAAATGGTGTTTCTGAACTGCAAGTCGATCCTACTCCCTCCCTCCAAAAAGAAATCAGATCAGCTGTTAACAACGTCAATTTCTTGCTTAAGCTATTTCACAAAAAGTCACTTAATCAACATACTGGCTCAATGTTTTTCAACAACAAGAAATTTGAGGATCAATTATCGCGAGCAGAAACGTTGCTGAATAAAGCCTGATCTTGTAGAGTACGTTCTACGCATGAAGAGGGAAGAACCCATAAATCAACACTGTTGCGGGGACCAGTGGATGGATATAGAAGTAGGAGAAGACATCGTAACTTTTTTTCAGTTAGTACTTCGCCGTAGGAAACTGTATCATCTGCGAAAGCTCTGAGCTTACAGTCGGTATTGTCTACAAGATCATGAATATTCAACACAAACAGCAAGGGTCCCAACACACTTACCTGGAGTGCACTTGAAGTTACGGTACTTCTATATCTGTCGATGACTTTCCATCCAAGATAACATGTTCGGTCCTCCCTAACAAAAAATTCTTAACCCAGTCATCAATTGTGTTTGATATCCCACATGACCGTACTTTTGTTAAGAAGCTTCGCTGTGGTACTGAATAAAAAAAACGCTGAACCCACCGGCTCACCTTGATGCTTTTTTTTTTTTAACGCCAACCCTGTCGAACAACACTATGGTGTTTACACAGGACTGCTATTGCTATTTCTGTGTTCTATTCGTGTCGGAAAAGCATCTGTGTCAGTACGCAGTACGTTCATCACTTCATCCCTATTTTAATAATACAGTAGAGCGTCCATTATCCGAACGGCGGTCAACCGAACGACCACTTAACTGAACTGTGTACTCGCTCACACCTGTTACTTTCCCACACTACCGTCCATCCCCCTCACTTCCAAACCAAGTTTCCCACAGTAGTCGCCGCACTGTGCCACCGCTGGCGGAACATTGCTTCTAATGGGGCCTTCAGAAGGCGCTGGTGACCGTCCAAGCCGCCAAATCATGCAGGACAGCGAGATTGTAAACGTCGTCACTGATAAAGATAACGCCGCCAGCATCTCATCAATCAGTGCTCCAGAAAGTGAAGATGAAAGTATACCAACAGCTCCTGAGGCGTTCACTTATTTAGATACTGCCTATTGATGGTTTGAAGCCCAAGATGAAAGTGACTAGTTTCAGAGATCTGTAATGAAAAAAGTACGTGACTTAGCTGCTCGTAAGCGTGTAGGCTTGCTTAGACAGACCAAAATAAAGGATTTTTTAAACGTTAATTTTGTATACTGTGTGTATTGTTCATGCAATATGTATATATTTTTGTTTAATAATCTGTGCCACATACTATATATTCCTACTGGAGTTGCGTTTGTATGCTACTTTGTAATACTAAACAAGATGCCTGTTTTTATGAATAAATTTACTGTACAGTACTTCTTTTTGGCAAATAAACCATGTACAGTTAGATTATACGAACAAACTAGTTTTCCGAACACCCATGTCCCCCAATTACTTCGCATAATCGACGCTCTACTGTATTTCAGTATTTTCCAAACATTTTTTGTCCCATTTTTCTCTTTCCAGTCCTCAATCAACTATATAAAATTATCATCAAGTCATCGTACCTGCTCATGAACACATTTTTGCCAACGACTGCTATGCTTCATCTAAAAAATAACAGCGAACATCACTTTGCGTTTACTTACATGTACGACTGTACTCTGTGGCAATTCCTGTAATAGCGAGCACCAGACTTTTTTGTAGTTAAGAACATGATTTGTTACAGCCGACATACAAAAGAAAAAGGAGCGAGGTCCTGTTGTGTAGAAACAACACTTTAAGTAGTTCCGAAACGCACGGTGCTGCGGTCTCAACAAGGTCTGTCATATGGCACACGTCCAAATATGCGTACCATCTGAAAACAAAAATAGCTATTTATGTTCTAAAAATTAAAATTATGGAAATAATTTTCTGATAAATATTTACCGCCCAGATAGCTGCGTGCGCCAGCACCCTATTTCCGGGCCGGCCGGGATGGCCGAGCGGTTCTAGGCGCTACACTCTGGAACCCCGCGACCGCTACGGTCGTAGGTTAGAATCCTGTCTCGGGCATGGATGTGTGTGATGTCCATAGGTTAGTTAGGTTTAAGTAGTTCTAAGTCCTAGGGGACTGATGACTTCAGACGTTAAGTCCCATAGTGCTCCGAGCCGGAGCCCATTTCCGGGGTTCGGGATGTGCACTGGGCCCAGGTTCGAATCCACCTGCAGATTATCGAGCGAGAGCTGGTGTGCTGGCCAAACTGGACGTGGCTTTCAGGCGGTTTCCCACACCTGAATAAGTGAATTCCCGATTTGTACCCACGACCTGTCTCAGCTGCTAAATCCGGAAATGTTTCAAAAACGCTCTGAAACTTGCACGTGGAAAAAATTAGATAGGGACAGATGGGGACATATTCTATCACGGGATGGGGGAGAGGTTGGGGCAGTGTGGGGATGGTGGATGGGGGGGGGGGGGGGGGGGATACAAGGAATGGCGGCAAGAAGGTCATCCAGCTACCCTGTACCACTAACACTGCCAAATACAGATTAACATGCTGACCCCATGAAGACAACGTTTAAGGTCAGGAAATAGAAAAAATGAGGAGTTTCCTGATGCATTTCATGCACTTGCACTTTTCGCGTGAAGCTTGTTTCTGGAGTTCATATTTTCATATGTTGTATATTAGCGAAGTAATTAAAATTTCAACCCAGCTACATCAATTGATTCAATATTAATTGAAATTTACCCTTTTACTTGCATTCGATTGGCTATACCAAGGTAGGTTGCCACCCCGTGTCCTCTACAGTAGCACAATAACTCTGACGAGGTCTTGTAACTATGATGTGTTATGCAGTAGCATCTAATCTAATCTAACCATATACCAGATATGGATCAGTTCAATGAACAAATATCATGCAGAGCCTATTACAAGTACCAGGTGATCAAAAAGTCAGTATAAATTTGAAAACTCAATAAACCACGGAATAATGTAGATAGAGAGGTAAAAATTCACACTCATGCTTGGAATGACATGGGGTTTTACTAGAACTTAAAAAGAAAGTTCACAAAATGTCCGACAGGTGGCGCTGGAAAGCTAAACGTCAGTTAGTGCACATGACATCGTGTATAAAAGGAGCTGTAATGAGTGAGAGAATCAGATGCGCCGGCAGTCGCAGCATGTTGACGTTACCTGAAAAGTCGCTTTTAGTGAAGCTGTATTATCAGAATGTGGAATGTGCTAGTTCAGCACTACGATCCTATTACCATAGGAAGGGGTAAAGGTCCGTTGACAAATCCAGCTATGGCGAGAATGATTTCGAAGTTCGAAGCCACGGGTTGTTTAGACGACTGCACCGGGTTCGACTATGCACGGGGTAGTCACCACTCGTACAGTCGCACCGGCATTCCAGACACTACTGTTTGGTTGGCACTTAGGCGTACCCTCCAATACTATCCATACAAAATCCATTGGCATCATGAACTGTTACCAGGCGATTTAGTGAAGCGGAGGGCATTTGCGGTGTGGGCGTTTCAAAAGATGGCGGAAGATGACGATTAGTTGAGTAAAGTGTTGTGGACCGACAAAGCTCATTTCACGCTGCGAGAGTCTGTCAACGCCCACAGCTGCAGAATTTGGGCTACCGAAAATCCTAGAACTGTCGTGTAAACTCCACTGCACGACGAGAAAGTCACGGTATGGGTTAGATTTACCACATCTACCGTATCGGGCCTTTTTTTCGCGGAAATGCGTGATTCTGGTTTTGTAACTGCTACCGTGACGGGTGAGAGATACGCCGATATGTTACAGAATCGCATCATCCCCATCCTGGCTCATAAACACCTGCTGGATGTTTATGCAGGATGGCGCTATACCCCATATTGCTAGACGTGTGAAAGATCTCTTGCTCTCGTCGTTTGGTGATGATCGTGTGGTCAGCCGCCACTTTCGTCAAGCTTGGTCTCCCAGGTCCCCAGACCTCAGTCCGTGCGATTATTGGCTTTGGGGTTACCTGAAGTCGCAAGTGTATCGTGATCGACCGACACCTCTAGGGATGCTGAAAGCCAACATCTGACGCTTTACAGTGTTGTGCACAACATTATTCCTCGACTACAGGTATTGTTAAGGAATGATGGTGGACATATTGAGCATTTCCTGTAAAGAACATCATCTTTGCTTTGTCTTACTTTGTTATGCTAATTATTGTTATTCTGATCAGATGAAGCGCCATCTGTCAGACATTTTTTGAACGTTTGTATTTTTTTGGTTCTAATAAAACCCCATCTCATTCCAAGCATGTGTGTCAATTTGTACCTGTCTATCTACATTATTCCGTGATTTACTCAGTTTTCAAATTTATACTGACTTTTTTATCACCCGGTATATCACTACGAAGTATGTACACGCCTGTTATTCAGTAAATGTCACTGTAATTTGTTGCCTGTACACTGCGGAGAAATAGACGTATATATTGGCGTCCCAGAATGACGAGACCACCCAGGCAATGCCACAAAAACATTCCCCATACCATAACGCTTTCTCCTGTGGCAGGGACCCTAGCGACGAATGTTGCAGGGTGCTGGCCATTGGTACGCAGTGGACGTCGAGTTGCGGAACTGGCAGGAAAGTTTCAGCCTTCGTCGCCGTTGAACAGCAGTCAGCATGGATGCATAAACTGGGCGCCAGTTGTGGAGGCCAATACGCAGCAACGTTCATTGAACCATCGTCCAGGAGACACCGTCGATAGCTCCTTTGTTCGTCTGGACGGTCAATTGTTCTAGAGTTGCACGTCTGTTGGCCAACTCACATCTGCGCAGCTGTCATTCACTCCTGTCAACTGCGACCCACGGTGTATCACAGTAGCCAAGTGGCCGGTTCTGGACAATGCTATTTTGTCGTGCACGCTACTTTAACCATGGCGGCAAGTGAAAAGTTTACAAATATAGCCGTTTCATAAATGCTTCCACCCTTGGTCCGAAAGCCAATGATCAATTGGAGGTCAGATAAATCGCTCAGTTTCTGCATTACGACGATGACTGCGCTGTTTTCCGTTTCTCCCCGACACACTTTATATGCCCTCCAGTGCTAGTGCTGTCTCCTATGTTTGTGAGTGGTTACTGCAATTTGGCTTCGATCATAGGTGGCGGACACATTAATGTGACTGGATACTGTATTTAGAGCACTTAGTAACAAACAAATCAGGATAATAAACCCAATAGTTTATCAGGACTACATCGTGTTGGAACATCATCTTAGAAAAATTAGTGAATTACTGTGCTGATAAACCTATATGTTATTTGATTTTCAAGCAGCTGAGCAGAACTGAACGTACACTAAACTGACACACCAAAACCCAGGCGACCATTGTAGGCAAAACCACCCCTTCCTTCCACCTCCTTGATTTCTATCTCACCATCTATGGCCGTCCTATCGCCCTAACCCCCACCCTCAAGTACCTTGGCATCACCCTCGACCGTCGTCTCTCCCGGACCCCCCATCTCCGGATAATCCGAGCCGAGGCACGCTCCTGACTCCGTCTCCTCGAGCTCCTTCCCGGCCGTCCGTGGGGTCTGGACCCCTCCACCATCCTCCACACCTATAAATCCCTCATCCGCCCTATCCTTTGTTACGTCCATCTGGCCTGGATCTCCGCCCCCCTACCTTTTATAAATCCCTTTAAATCCTTGAACGCCATGCTCTCCGCTTCGTCTATCGTATCCGTCTCCCCTCCCCCACGTGGATCCTGTACGATCTCATTCCGTTCCCCCACCTCCTCCTTTTCCTTGAAAGGATATGCATCCTGTACACCTCCCGCAAACTCGATCCTCCTCACCCGCTTGTCTCGCCCATCCTCTCCCAACCCCGCCCGCTGCTGCGCCTGTATTCCCACTTCCCACTCGGTCTCCATCTCTCCACCCTCCTTATCCCCTCCCCAGGTGCCTTTCGCCAGCTCCCCCTCTCTGATGATGTCCTCCTCCCCTCCACCTACCCCTCCTATCAACTTTGATCCTCCTCCCCTTCCTGTGTCCTTTCCTTTAGGCGCCCTCTGTCCCTTCTCTTTCCTTTTCCTCCTTCCCCTTCCTCCACCCCTCTTCCCCCAGGCTTCCCCTCCCCTTTCCTCCCTTCCCCCTATCTCCCATGCCCATGGCATGTGCTCTTCCCTCTCCCTCTCCCACCCCCCTCCTCCTCTCTTGGCAGGTCCCTGGACACATACACAGTTAGTGAATTTTCGCGCGCCGGAGATCAACTGAGTATGAAGTCGTTTTATGCTTAACTGGTTCAGTGTTATTCGTTTTGTGCTTAACTGGTTCAGTGTTATTCGTTTTGTGCACCTACGTTCACGTGTGACAATTTTCGTCTATGTATGTGTCCAAGTGTCTGAACAAATTTTATCTTGGGCTCTACACCCGTGAACGGCTCCGTGTATTTTAAAAAGTGTTTGTCTCTGTTTATATGTCCACCATATTTTTATCTCATTTGTCTCTTTTGTGTTTCTCTGAGGCCAAAGAGCGGCGTAGTATGCTGCTGCTGGCCTGCCTGTAACAGGTTTAAAAATAACAATAAAGAAAAAATAAATAAATAAACTGACACACAACATTTTTTTAGCGCAACGCTATCTGACTTTCAATAATCCCTACAAAAGAATAGCTCTGGCTAACATTAACCTATACCTTTCACGAATTACTTACCTAACAAAAATCTTCGTTACTCGAACCACTGCAATACAGCGAGGGCCACTACTGCCAGCTATATAAAAGATTCTGAAGGCACTAACTACTGACAGGCATACTTAGCAAATGAAAGATTTTGATAGAGAGCAAACAACGTATTTACCTTAATAGAGCTCAAAAGTCGTATATCTAGTTCATGACATACAGTCTTACAAATTTACTGTCTCTGATGGACACACGTCCAGATCATCCGCTCTCAAAACTCCGCCATCTCTCCCCCCACATTCACCACTGCTGGCGGCTCACCTCCAACTGCGCAACGCTATGCGCTGTTCACATTCAACCCAACACTACAATAGTAAATATTCCAACAATGCAAACCATCCACAGACTGCACACAGCAGAGTCAGTGATTTTCATACAGAGCGCTACGTGGCGTTACCAACATAAAAACCTAAACAGCCTACTTACAGTGTATGCTATAAAAATTTAATTGAGTTAACTTATAGTAAATGAAGTAAATATATAGTAAATTTAATTGTAGGCCAAAGACATTTTAGTCTTCAGAAGTCAGCCAGTCGTCGACATTATTTCTTGTACATCCCATTTCATATCTGTCACAATTACGCTTGTGTCGTTCACAACTAGATCAATTTTTTGAAAAAATTGTCGAGTTTGTCTTCAGTAATTCTTCAGAGGTAACAGATTTTATTCGTAACATGTGCTATTAATAACACTGTAGACTGTAGATGCAACATCACGCCTTGTTATTGTGTTGCTGTGAAACCTGTTCTGAAATACAAGTGCACGGCTAATATGCAGCGTATTTCAAAGTCTTTGCATAAAACTTCCAGGGGTGACAGATCACGGCAAGCGGAACAACTTTTGTTAGTGACAAAATGTTCTCTGAAGCTTCCCGACGACGCCATGTGTCCTATAGCATTCGCGGGACCTGGAACCGCGATATATAGCCGAACTGGTAGGGTCTACTTATCAGGTGTGCTTCATACCCCCTACCCCAGTAAGTAGATCGAATTTCAGTAAGAAAACAATAAGAATGGGTGTCTCTAAGTCGAGGAAGGTATTTTAAAAGCGAATCAGGGACTTTCAATTTACAGCAGCAGTTCTCAGTAGTTAAGAAGACTGCGTCAGTTGCAAAACCAAGGTTCTGCCGCTGGGTAGTTCGCATGGTAGAGGTGTGAGCCACCAGTTGGAGGAAGTATTTGGCACTGAGTACCAGGTCACCAGCAATGTGAAGCCTATTGTAGAGTTGGCTTAAGTGACTGTTAACATAGGGGAGTTATGTAGGAATTTTACGAAAGAGGATCAGGTACTGATTGTCGGTGGAGCTGGGAATAGTCTTGATAGGGATGAGGATTATGATGTAGGTGGTGACCTGGTAAAGGTAGCTACTCAAAGTGGTGGCAATAATGAGCACTTCGTGCAACAGTCATTGGCCTTATCTTAGTATCTCTGTCAGGCATGTTAACATGGAGCTGAAAAGGGCACTGATGGCAGAGAGCATCGCTCACATTGCACTGGTGCCAGTTGAGTCTGTGAGTAAATCGGGTTTCACTAGGTAGGCATGGCCTGCACCTCAGAGGTGTTGGAAGGGGACGCTGGCAAAGCTCATAGGTGACAGTGTTATGAGCGGCGATGGGATCACTCGTCGAAAAATTCCTGTAGTAGTTGATGTTAGAGCTGTGCCTTTTTTAGATTGAAGTCAGCTGATAGATATCCCTGTTTAAAGGAAGTCCCTCTAACAAAGGAGTCACCTTCAGAGGAGGTCAGGTATCCAAGTAGTGAAGGAATTAGCATATTTCATCGAAATATAATAGGCCTTAGAGATAACTGAAGTGCTTATAGATGTTGACTCTAACATTATTGGTATATCGGAGCACAGCTCAAATAATTTGACACGTCAGATGCTTCCTTTATCAGGACATAGATTAACTGGCTGTTTTTCAAGGAGTTCTCTACGGAGTGGATGAGTGGCCATGTACGTAAAGAACAGTATTCCATTTGAGTCCGTAGATGTATCACGACATTTCACTGACTAGGTATTCGAATGTTGTGCTGGGGCAGCTGAATTTAGTGAAACAAAACTTCTTATTGTTGTAGTCTCTACTTCACCTAACTCTGAGTTCAGAGCATTTCTGCTCAAGTTAGAGAGAGTTCTTGGCTCATTTTATAGGACATACCAAAAATTAGTTATATGTGGTGACCTCAATATTAATTTTGTAGGTGATTGTGCAAGAGAAATGTTGTTGAAAGGTCTAATAAAGTCATATGATCTGATGCAGATTGCTTTTTCTTCCCAACCAGGGTGCAGGTTAGATTAGATTAGATTAGTTTTCGTTTCATAGATCCGTGTTGAGGAGATCCTCGTGGATGTTGAACATGTAGCGCAGTCATAGATGATATTTTTATTCATTCTTCATTACTAGATGGGCATTCTGTTAATTAAAGTATCAATGGCCTTTCAGACAATTATGCACAAATTTTAAGACTAAAAGCTTTTTGTACTCAAACAAATGTTACATATAACTGTAAACTTTGTACTAAAGCTAATCCAACGGCAATAGAGAGTTTTGTAAACCTTGTTAAGGAACAAGAGTGGCAGAAGGTTTATATTGACGATAACATAAGTGACAAATATAACAAACACTTTCCTTAGCACATTTCTCATGCTCTTTGAAATCTGCTTTCCATTAGAACTGGGTATTAGCAGTAGAAGGTAGCCTAGTGGCCGACTAGTGGGATATCATTTAGAACAAAATGGGAACTATACCAAAATGTTAGAAGTAGTCACAATCAAGCTACGGTAGCCCATTACAAACAGTATTGTAAGATGCTTAAAAATGTTATTAGGAAGGCAATGAATATCAGGTACGCAAATACAATAACTAATTCACAGGATAAAATTAAAACCGTCTGATCAGTCGTGAGGGAAGTATCTGGTCAGCAGCGCAAGGTTGAGGATATAGAGTCAGTTCGTAGTAAAAATATTTCTGTTACTGATAAGTCAGATATATGTACAGTATTTAACAATCACTTCCTTAGCATTGCTGGTGAATTAAATAAAAACTTAGTTTCTACAGGGAAACATGTAACTCTATTGGAAAATACCTTTCCAACACTGATGTCTGAAATACTCCTCTGTGATACTGACAAAGGGGAGATGATAATTAAATCACTGAAGACAAAGGACTCTCATGGGTATGATGGAGCGCCCAGCAGAATATTAAAGTACTGTGCTGCACATGTTATCCCTACACTTAGCCATATTTGTAAATTTTCCTCTAAGAATGATCAGTTTCCTGCACGATTAAAGTGCTGAGTAGTAAAGTCGATTGACAAAAGATTTTAGACCTATTTCTATGCCATCAGTGTCTGCTAAAGTTATTGAAAAGGCTGTGTATGTAAGGACAATTGATCATTTTATTTCACGTAATTTGCTATCAAATGTACAGTTTGGTTTTAGATGTTGTTTAACAACTGAAAATACTGCACTCCTGGAAATGGAAAAAAGAACACATTGACACCGGTGTGTCAGACACACCATACTTGCTCCGGACACTGCGAGAGGGCTGTACAAGCAATGATCACACGCACGGCACAGCGGACACACCAGGAACCGCGGTGTTGGCCGTCGAATGGCGCTAGCTGCGCAGCATTTGTGCACCGCCGCCGTCAGTGTCAGCCAGTTTGCCGTGGCATACGGAGATCCATCGCAGTCTTTAACACTGGTAGCATGCCGCGACAGCGTGGACGTGAACCGTATGTGCAGTTGACGGACTTTGAGCGAGGGCGTATAGTGGGCATGTGGGAGGCCGGGTGGACGTACCGCCGAATTGCTCAACACGTGGGGCGTGAGGTCTCCACAATACATCGATGTTGTCGCCAGTGGTCGGCGGAAGGTGCACGTGCCCGTCGACCTGGGACCGGACCGCAGCGACGCACGGATGCACGCCAAGACCGTAGGATCCTATGCAGTGCCGTAGGGGACCGCACCGCCACTTCCCAGCAAATTAGGGACACTGTTGCTCCTGGGGTATCGGCGAGGACCATTCGCAACCGTCTCCATGAAGCTGGGCTACGGTCCCGCACACTGTTAGGCCGTCTTCCGCTCACGCCCCAACATCGTGCAACCCGCCTCCAGTGGTGTCGCTACAGGCGTGAATGGAGGGACGAATGGAGACGTGTCGTCTTCAGCGATGAGAGTCGCTTCTGCCTTGGCGCTAATGATGGTGGTATGCGTGTTTGGCGCCGTGCAGGTGAGCGCCACAATCAGGACTGCATACGACCGAGGCACACAGGGCCAACACCCGGCATCATGGTGTGGGGAGCGATCTCCTACACTGGCCGTACACCTCTGGTGATCGTCGAGGGGACACTGAATAGTGCACGGTACATCCAAACCGTCATCGAACCCATCGTTCTACCATTCCTAGACCGGCAAGGGAGCTTGCTGCTCCAACAGGACAATGCACGTCCGCATGTATCCCGTGCCGCCCAACGTGCTCTAGAAGGTGTAAGTTAACTACCCTGGCCAACAAGATCTCCGGATCTGTCCCCCATTGAGCATGTTTGGGACTGGATGAAGCATCGTCTCACGCGTCCAGCACGAACGCTGGTCCAACTGAGGCGCCAGGTGGAAATGGTTCCAGAGGACTACATCCAGCATCTCTACGATCGTCTCCATGGGAGAATAGCAGCCTGCATTGCTGCGAAACATGGATATACACTGTACTAGTGCCGACATTGTGCATGCTCTGTTGCCTGTGTCTATGTGCCTGTGGTTCTGTCAGTGTGATCATGTGATGTATCTGACCCCAGGAATGTGTCAATAAAGTTTCCCCTTCCTGGGACAATGAATTCACGGTGTTCTTATTTCAATTTCCAGGAGTGTATATTCTCTTTGCTCTGCGAGGTACTGGATGGATTAAACGAAAAGTTTCGAACGCTAGGGATCTTTTTATATTTAACTAAGGCAATTGATTGTGTTGATCACAAAATATTGCTCCAGAAGTTGGATCACTATGGAATACAAGGAGTAGCTCACAGCTCACCTCTTACTTTAACAACAGACAGCAAAAGAACATTATCCACAGTTTTGAGAATGCTTATGAGGTCTGAGTGGGACACAGTCAATTGGAGGGTGCCCCACCGATCAGTGCCGGAGCCATTCCTGTTCCTCATTTATATAAATGATGTGCCCTCTAGTATTACAGGTGATTCTAAAATATTTATGTTTGCTGATGACACCAGCTTGGTAGTAAAGGATGTTGTGTACAGCACTGGCACTGTTTCAAATAGTGCAGTTCATGACGCAAGTCCATGGCTTGTGGAAAGTAAACTAACGCTAAATCATAGTTAGACTCAGTTTTTACAGTTTCTAATACACAATTCAACAAAATCCGACGTTTTAAGTTCACTGAATAGACATATGATTAGTGGAACTGAACGATTCAAACTTCTGGATGTTCAGGTAAATAGGAAACTGTTGTGGAAAGGTTCTTGTTCAAAAGCAGACAGTCGTGGAAAGCCCACGTTCAGAATCTTGTTGAAAGATTTAATTCTGCCATTTTTGCTGTTCGAACGGTATCAGAGATAAGTGAAAGTTCGACACAAAAAGCAACCTACTCCGTTTATTTTCATTCGCTTATGACATATGGTTTTATATATTGGGGTAACTCTTCCCATTCTCAAAGGATATTTTTGGCTCACAAACGGGCGATTCGGGCAATTAGTGAAGTAAGTCGGCGAACCTCTTGTTGACCTCTGTTCATTAGTTTGAGTATTCTGACACTGGCTTCTCAATATGTATATTCTTTACTGTCGTTTCCTGTTAACAATATCAGCTTATCCCCAAGAATTAGCAGCTTTCACTCAGTCGACACTAATCCAGACTGCATTTGGATCGCACTTCCTTGACTCCTGTGCAGAAAGGTGTGCAGTATTATTCTGCATCTATTTTCAATAAGCTACCACAATAATTCAAAGATCTTAGCAGTAATCCACGCGCTTTCAAATCGAAAGTGAAGAGCTTCCTCATGGACACTCCTTCTATTCTGTCGAGGAGTTCCTTGAAAAATTAAGTTGATTCCTATGTTATATTGTCGATTGTGTTTACATAAACTTATGGCTCGTCTCTCTTTGGGTTCATACACATTTTATATTATCTCTTATTACTTTTATGTTGTAATTTCATGTGGTGACACGTTCCATGTCCTCGGGGGCTTGCATCTGAGTTTGGTCCTATGGAACTAGACGTGTAAAAGTAAAAACTTAGAAAAACTCGGCCCAGACACTTTCATGCGAAGAAGATGACTGGATTATAGACAACATGCATTGGATACGCGTGCAGCAGAGTCCTTACGCCCTCCCACCTCTCAGGGGCATAACCAATACAAAAGGAAGCATAATGTCGCCAGAAACCATCAGGGAACATTTTGTCACCAACAAAAGTCGTTCCCCTTGAAGTCATTTATCAACCCTGAACTTTTGGTACAAAGACATGGAAACACTTTTTATTTGTGGGCATCGTTTAGCACAACACGGAGAACCTTCTCCAATATTGCAGCCTCTCACCACCTCTCAAACTGGTGACTATACGAAGGTGGATTGATAAGCCTCCTAAATTTCTATGAAATAGCGATAAATTTGCTACGTTGCATCCTGAAATTTCAGCATTTTGCCATTAAGCACACTATAAAAAGGAGCAGCAAATTTATGCCATGCGCCCTTTGCACAGTCATCGTAAGCGTGACATCATCAAGTATAATTTGCTAAAGTCATCAGGAAAAGTGGCGCGTGCGTGTAGCTACCAGGTACGAGTGTACTGCTTATCGTTCTTTCTCGTGGGACGGGGCATTTGGAATGAGCACGTCATTATTCTCATTGAAACTCAGATGAATAAAAAGCTGCCATGTCCTAGTTAATTAGCATGGAACATAGCTAATCGGGCTGCGAGCGTAAATTCGTTGCCAATAATATACACTACTGACCATTAAAATTGCTACACTAAGAAGAAACGCAGATGATAAACGGGTATTTATTGGACAAATATATTATACTAGAACTGATAAGTGATTAAATTTTCACGCAATTTGGGTGCATAGATCCGGAGAAATCAGTACCCAGAACAACCACCTCTGGCCGGCCGCGGTGGTCTCGCGGTTCTAGGCGCGCAGTCTGGAACCGTGCGACTGCTACGGTCGCAGGTTCGAATCCTGCCTCGGGCATGGATGTGCGTAATGTCTTTAGGTTAGTTAGGTTTAAGTAGTTCTAAGTTCTAGGGGACTGATGACTACAGCAGTTGAGTCCCATAGTGCTCAGAGCCATTTTTAGCCAACCACCTCTGGCCCTAATAACGGCCTTGATACGCCTCGGCATTGAGTCAAACAGAGCTTGGATGGCGTGTACAGGTACAGATGTCCATGCAGCTTCAACTCGATACCACAGTTCATCAAGAGTAGTGACTGGGGTATTGTGACAAACCAGTTGCTCGACCACCATTGACCAGAAGTTTTCAATTGGTGAGAGATCTGGAGAATGTGCTGGCCAGGACAGCAGTCAAACATTTTCTGTGTCCAGAAAGGCCCGTACGGGCCCTGCAACATGCGGTCATGCATTATCCTGCTGAAATGTAGGGTTTCGCAGGGATCGAATGCATGGCAGAGTCACGGGTCGTAAAACATCTGAAATGTAACGTCCACTGTTCAAAGTGGCGTCAATGCGAACAAGAGGTGACTGAGACGTGTAACCAATACCCCATACCATCAAGCCGGGTGATAGCCAGTACAGCGATGACGAATACACGCTTCCAATGTGCGTTCACTGCGATGTCACCAAACACGGATGCGATCATCATGATGCTGTAAACAGAATCTGGATTCATCCGAAAAAACGACGTTTTGCCATTCGTGCACCCAGGTCCGTAGTTGAGTACACCATCGCAGGCGCTCCTGTCTGTGACGCAGCATCAAGGGTAACCGCAGCCATGGTCTCCGAGCTGATAGTACATGCTGCTGCACACGTCGTCCAACTGTTCGTGCAGATGGTTGTTGTCT
Source organism: Schistocerca gregaria (assembly GCF_023897955.1). Lineage (NCBI taxonomy): Eukaryota > Metazoa > Arthropoda > Insecta > Orthoptera > Acrididae > Schistocerca > Schistocerca gregaria. Next base: position 168,953,713 of record NC_064927.1, on the reverse strand, counting down.
TGCAAACGTCCCCATCTGTTGACTCAGGGATCGAGACGTGGCTGCACGATCCGTTACAGCCATGCGGATTTGATACCTGTCATCTCGACTCCTAGTGATACGAGGCCGTTGGGATCCAGCACGGCGTTGCGTATTACCCTCCTGAACCCATCGATTCCATATTCTGCTAACAGTCATTGGATCTCGACCAACGCGAGCAGCAATGTCGCGATACCATAAACCGCAATCGCGATAGGCTACAATCCGACCTTTCTCAAAGTCGGAAACGTGATGCTACTCATTTCTCCTATTTACGCGAGGCATCACAACAACGTTTCACCAGGCAACGCCGGTCAACTGCTGTTTGTGTACGAGAAATCGGTTGGAAACTTTCCTCATGTCAGCACGTTGTAGGTGTCGCCACCGGCGCCTACCTTGTGTAAATGCTCAGATAAGCTAATCATTTGCATATCACAGCATCTTTTTCTTGTCGGTTAAATTTCGCGTCTGTAGCACGTCATCTTCGTGGTGTAGCAATTTTAATGGCCAGTGAGCAGTTGAACGGAGTGGATAGTGTCTTGAAAGGAGGATATAAGATGACCATCAACAAAAGCAAAACGAGGATAATGGAATGTAGTCGAATTAAGTCGGGTGATGCCGAGGGAATTAGATTAGGAAGTGAGACACTTAAAGTAGTAAAGGAGTTTTGCTGTTTGGGGAGCAAAATAACTGATGATGGTCGAAGTAGAGAGTATATAAAATGTAGACTGGCAATGGCAAGGAAAGCGTTTCTGAAGAAGAGGATTTTGTTAACATCGAGTATAGATTTAAGGGTCAGGAAGTCTTTTCTGAAAGTATTTGTATGGAGTGTAGCCATGTATGGAAGTGAAACATGGACGATAAATAGTTTGGACAAGAAGAGAATAGAAGCTTTCGAAATGTGGTGCTACAGAAGAATGCTGAAGATTAGATGGGTAGATCGCATACCTAATGAGGAAGTATTGAATAGGATTGGGGAGAAGAGAAGGTTGTGGCACAACTTGACCAGAAGAAGGGATCGGTTGGTAGGACATGTTCTGAGGCATCAAGGGATTACCAGTTTAGTATTGGAGGGCAGCGTGGAGGGTAAAAACCGTAGGGGGAGACCAAGAGATGACTACACTAAGCAGATTCAGAAGGATGTAGCTTGCAGTAAGTACTGGGAGATGAAGAAGCTTGCACAGGATAGAGTAGCATGGAGAGCTGCACCAAACCAGTCTCAGGACTGAAGACCACAACAACAACAACAGTGAATAATTGATGTCAGTTGTTCTCATAGCGTACCGTATTTTGCGGACTATAAGAAGCAGCTTAATTTTAAGCATTTTTTTAAAAACAACATTTTTGCCGTTTCTATTATTAGCCTGCAAAGCCAGACTAAAAAATTTCTTAGTTTATAAAACCGAATTGACCTCTAGAATCTCTGAAAATCGTCATCTAAACTTACTTCTTCGTCTTCTTCTTCATCGCCGTCATCGTGGTCCTCTTCATACATAAGATGGTCTTCGCTGCAATCGAGAGCTCATTTATGCCGTAATTCTTGAAACATTTGACAATAGCGTCTTCTCTCACTCTAGACAACGACTGTTTGGTCCACTGGCACATGTGGTTGATTTTAGGTCATTTTATAGTTCTCTTCGAGATGAATTCATGTTGGGTTTCATCCATCATCCATTCTTTCCATTCTTCTCTCATACACACTTTAAATGGTTCTTTTTTTTTATCGGGGCATGTAGAGGTTACAATTGTGAAGTAAGTCTTCCCGAAATAACAGCAAGCTATGTGTTTCACTGTCTCAAATTCTCTTTCACAAAATTTTTCGGATAACTACTAATCTGTCCCAGCACAAGTACAGAACTCTTCCCGAATAGCCGGCCGCGGTGGTCTCGCGGTTCTAGGCGCGCAGTCCGGAACCGTGCGACTGCTACGGTCGCAGGTTCGAATCCTGCCTCGGGCATGGATGTGTGTGATGTCGTTAGGTTTAAGTAGTTGTAAGTTCTAGGGGACTAATGACCACAGCAGTTGAGTTCCATAGTTCTCAGAATCATTTGAACCATCTTCCCCAATAAAGCAGCTTTCCTTTTCTCCCACACTCTGTTAATCCATAACTTCACACCAGCTTCGTCGATGTAACCCTTGTCATGTAGGTGAACAACAACACCTGGGGGTGTTTCGAAATGTTCTAGCATTGTTTGGCGCTTGGAAATGACCATTGGAATAAGTTTAGTATCGTTAGCACAACATGAAAGCACAACAGAGTAGTGCATTGTTTCATGTCCACTTGTTTTTATAGCTACAGTTTTAGCACCTTTCATGGCAACAGTTCTGTTACTCGGCACATCAGATGTTAGAGGAATTTCGTCCATATTCGCAATTTGGCATAGTTCCACACTAGTTTTATTTCGATGTTGAATAATAAAGCGATTGAAAGAAAATATTTTCTCTCCATACTCTTGTAGTATTTTCTGAGATATTTTGGTTTTGGTTCGCACGCTACGTCCATGACCTATAGCACCAGCCAACTCCACCCTTAAAGTCTATTAATAAAGCTTCACTGTAGCGCTAACTTACGAGCGTGTATCTGAATCATTTTTCTATTAATTCTAGTGCCATTTCGACGGTGCCCTCGAATCCATTTCAATACTACATCTTCTAGTTCTGGCCATTTTGTATTCATTTCTTTATTTGCACATTTAGCCTTCCCCTTCTTTACAGTTCTTCTTTTCTACTCCGCCAATCGCGAACGGCTTTTTCTGTAGGTGGAGGGCCGAAATGCCGCTCAATAGCTTTGTTTCCATTTTCTTCTTCATATGCTACTACTTTCAATTTACAGCCCGCGTCATAATGATCACCATTTATTTTTTTTCAATTACAAAAAAGAATTTGTACTGTTACCAGTACCTTACACAAATCACTTTCAAGTTCACTGGCATTGTAGACTGCAATGTCCCATCATAGCCTACACAGTGTTATGAGTTTGTGGTGACGGGGAGCTAGGGGGAGCAACCTTGTGAATCCCCGCAACAATCGTCGCATGAGTGCACTGCTGCTGCCACTAAAACCCAATGTTGCCAGATAGAGACAGGTTTCCCGCGACATCGCACATACGTGGCCATTTTTAAGACTGGCGAGAATTTTAAGTCAAACACTGGACCGTTTTATTTTAATTTCAAGTATAAGACGCACCTAAATTTTGGAGGAAAATTATCGAAGAAAACCGTGCGTCTTATAGTGCGTAAAATACGACAGATGATAGTGCACGAGACTGCTCAGCCGTTGGCTCCGATTCGATCCTTACTACCATCCCATGTCTAATTTTTGTATCACTCTCTTCTTCGGTTTCAGGAAATCAAACGATGTTCTCGTTCGGGGACACGTCTCCGGCGAGCCACTTGAATCTGCGCGCTCAACGACGTGATTGGCTAAACTTCAACGCTAATTAACTCGAAAACGGTACAACGTATCGAATTTTTTTCCTAACAAGCATTTCTCAGCACAACCTACCCTGAAACACACTTACTAACTGTTTCTGATCACCCTGTATATTTTGTAGGAAGAAGTCCACAAACCATTGTATTTAAACCAATTTTATTAAGACGCCAGCGGTTTCGTGGCGTGTAGCCACATCATCAGTTGTGTATAAACATTAAAAGATGGTACACAACTGTCTGCGGAGATCCTGGTACCGAATGTGCTACCACAACCACGGATGCCCAGACACAAGAGTCATTTGCACAATGCTGCTACGATAGGTGATGATTTCATCACACAGAAAGACAGCACTCCGCCAATCAGGGCTCGTATCTTGGACAGGAATCATCAACATTAATCAGTTCTGCCCATTGAACGGTAGGGGTGATCTCCAGAACTGAACTGGTTAGAGCAAGAGATTTCCCTTCACAGATAAGGACCTCAACTACATCATCGTTAATAGCATAAAACACAGCTATATATGGTGCTTTGCTACTCAGGGTAGTCACATTCATACTGATGGAACTTACAAAATACTAAAAGCATTTACATGGTTTACTAATACCATGTCGCGTGACTGATTTTTCGGCGGGTTTCATCACACTGGAAACATAAAGTTATGAATCGTTATTTTTCAAATTTTCCTTGAGTTACAGAAAGCCGTATACTTCCGTCTTTAAATAAACCTTTTTGCGACTTCAGTGGTTGTCTCAAGATAATCGCTATAACTTTCTATTTATAGGCCTACACTGAGGTGACAAAATTCATGAGATAGCGATTATGTACGTATACAGATGGCGTTACTATCGCGTACACAAGGTATAGAAGAGCAGTACATTGGCTGGTTCTGTCATTTGTACTCAGGATATTCATGAGGAAAGATTTCCGACGTAGTTGTGGCCGCCGGGGGTTAACAGACTTTCAGCACGGTATGGTAGTTGGAGTTAGTGCATGGGACAATCAATTTCGGAAATCGTCAGGGAATCCAATATTCCGAGATCCACAATGTCAAAATGTGCCGTGAATACTAAATTTCAAACATTACCTACCACCACGGACGACGTAGAGGCCAACAACCTTCCCTTAACAACCGAGAGCAGCGGTTTTTGCGTAGGTTCAAAATGGTTCAAGTGGCTCTAAGCACTATGAGACTTAACATCTGAGGTCATCAGTCCCCTCGACTTAGAACTACTTACACTTAAGAAACCTAAGGACATCAAACACATCCATGCCCGAGGCAGGATTCGAACCTACGACCGTAGCAGCAGCGCCGTTCGTTTGCGTAGGCTGTCAGTGCTAACAGACAAGGAACTTCGCGTGAAATAACTGAGGAGATCAATGTGGGACCTATGACGAACGTATCCCTTCCGACTGCGCAACAAAATTTGCCGTGAATGGACAATGGAAGCAGACGACCGACGCGAGTGCCTTTGCTAAAAGCACGACGTCGCCTGAATCGCCTTTCCTCTGGGCTCATGGCGATATCGGTTGGACGCTAGACGCCTGGGAAACCGTGGCCTGCCAGATGGGTCCTGATTTCAGTTGGTCAGAGCTGATATTAGGGTTCGAGTGTGGCACCAACTCCACGAATCCATGGAACCGAGCTGTCAACAAGGTGTTTTGCGAGCTGGTGATGGCTCCGTAATGGTGTGGGCTGTATTTACGTGGGTGGGCTGGAACCTCGGTTATGTCCGGCTACTTGGAGATAATTTGCAGCCATTCTGGATTTCATGTTCCCAAAACAACGATGGAGTTTTTATGGATGACAGTTGGTCATGTAACCGGTCCAAAAATTTCGTGATTCTTTTAATGAACATTCTCGACATTTCCCGAGCGAATGATTTGACAACCAAGATAGATCGACATGAATCCCACCGAACATTTATGGGACATAATAGAGAGATCAGTTCGTGCACAAAATCCTGCACTGACAACACTTTCGAAATTATGGACGGATATAAAGGCAGCATGGCTCAACATTTTTGCAGGGGACTTCAAAGGGCTTGTTGAGTCCAAGTTGCAGTGTGCCGGGCAAAAGGAGGTCCGACACCATATTAGGAGGTATAACATCAATTTTGTCATCCCAGCGTATACAGGGTGTTACAAAAGGTACGGCCAAACTTTCAGGAAACATTCCTCACACACAAATAAAGAAAAGATGTTATGGGGACATGTGTCCGGAAACGCTTAATTTCCATGTTAGAGCTCATTTTAGTTTCGTCAGTATGTACTGCTCTTCCTCGATTCACCGTCAGTTGACCCAATTGAAGGAAGGTAATGTTGACTTCGATATTTGTGTTGACATGCGACTCATTGCTCTACAGTACTAGCATCAAGCACATCAGTACGTAGCCACATCAGTACGTAGCAGCAAGAGGTTAGTGTTCATCACGAACGTGGTTTTGCAGTCAGTGCAATGTTTACAAATGAGGAGTTGGCAGATGCCCATTTGATGTATGGATTAGCACGGGGCAATAGCCGTGGCGCGGTACGTTTGTATCGAGACAGATTTCCAGAACGAAGGTGTCCCGACAAGAAGACGTTCGAAGCAATTGATCGGCGTCTTAGAGAACACGGAACATTCCAGCCTATGACTCGCGACTGGGGAAGACCTGGAACGACGAGGACACCTGCAATGGACGAGGCAATTCTTCGTGCACTTGACGATAACCCTAATGTCAGCGTCAGAGAAGTTGCTGCTGTACAAGGTAACGTTGACCACGTCACTGTATGGAAAGTGCTACGGGAGAACCAGTTGTTTCCGTACCATGTACAGCTTGTGCAGCCACTATCAGGAGCTGATTGGCCTCCACGGGTACACTTCTGCGAATGGTTCATCCAACAATGTGTCAATCCTCATTTCAGTGCAAATGTTCTCTTTACGGATGAGGCTTCATTCCAACGTGATCAAATTGTAAATTTTCACAATCAACATGTGTGGGTTGACGAGAATCCGCACGCAATTGTGCAATCACGTCATCAACACAGATTTTCTGTGAACGTTTGGGCAGGCGTTCTTGGTGATGTCTTGATTGGACCCCATGTACTTCCACCTACGTTATCATGATTTCATACGGGATACTCCACCTGTGCTGCTAGAACATGTGCCTTTATAACATGTGGTTCATGCATGATGTAGCTCCTGCACATTTTAGTCGAAGTGTTCGTACGCTTCTCAACAACAGATTCGGTGACCGATGGATTGGTACAGGCGGACCAATTCCGTGGCTCCCACCCCCTCCTGACCTCAACCCTCTTGACTTTATCATTTATGGGGGCGTTTGAAAGCTCTTATCTACGCAACCCCGGTACCAAATGTAGATACTCCTCGTGCTCGTATTGTGGACGGCTGTGATACAATACGCCATTCTCCAGGGCTGCATCAGCGCATCATTGATTCCATGCGACGGAGGGTGGATGCATGTATCCTCGCTAACGGAGGACGTTTTTGAACATTTCCTGTAACAAAGTGTTTGAAGTCACGCTGGTACGTTCTGTTGCTGTGTGTTTCCATTCCATGATTAATGTGATTGGAAGAGAAGTAACAAAATGAGCTCTAACATGGAAAGTAAGCTTTTTTGGACACATGTCCACATAACATATTTTCTTTCTTTGTGTGTGAGGAATGTTTCCTGAAAGTTTGGCCGTACCTTTTCGTAACACCCTGTATAAAACGTACTTCCAGCTATAAATTCAGAGAGGTTTGACTAGGGATCGTTATTTCTTGATGACTGAAATAATCCGTGATGTTGCATCCAATGTAAATCCACACTCTACAGAAATCGGGATGCCGAAGGGAATATCAATTCCAGGATGGACCTATGAGTGGTCGTGAGTGATCACGAAACAAAGACATGTGTACAACATTTATAACTAACAGTGCGCCTTGAAAACTATTTGAATTATAAAATAATCGCTACCGCTACCAACAGAACACTAAAAAACTGCAAGAAACAAATATGGTAACAGTTTTGCGAAAACCTTACCAGGAGACACCTTTGCCAGCTGTATTGTCTATAGTCCACACTTTTAAAAAGACTACTTCGCAGAACCACAGCCCTTAAGGCATTTGCTCAAATCGTCGCTCAACCCTCAAATCACACTGGAACCGCTTCCGTACTGGGCGTTAGATAAAGTCGGCTGAGGTCATCCACTATCAACGAAAAGAATCGGTTTTAAGGGACTCTAGACACACTGCCTCTGGATACGACGGCATTCATTTTAAAACGCTACCTTATTTACCAGAATTTCCTAATAACTGACATAATACATACGTATCTGCGAACCTGGGAAGGAGACCAACATGGCCTCACCATATCGACCCATCTGGTTGTCCTCATGTGTTCTGAAAACTTTAGAACTAATTTTAAAGAGTTGTACAGAACGATGGTCAGAGAGGAACATTTTGTTACCTGATTCACAATACGGATTCCATTAGAAAAGAAGCAAGATGGATTCTCTTGAGCTTACTAATTATGGGCGTCGGGCGTATACTTTTAAATAAAGGTTATTTAAGAGCAGCGTTTCTGGATGTTATAGGTGCATACAACACTGTGGATATCACTCCTGACGCACGAACTCCGGTCGATGGCGTTCCCAGTCTACTACAGCAACTGCCTCTACAATACACTACACCTACGTCTCATTTACATATGACAGTGAGATAACTCTGAGAGTCGCGAACGCTGTACAGGGAATTACCACAAGAATCAGTTCTAAGTCCCCTTCTATCGACTACTCATTGTACACCACCGATGAAGAAAAGCTACACGTACCTGCAACTATGATCCTGCAATGCGCAGATGAACTCTGTATCTATACACCATCGACAAGTTTGAGGATGAGACATTGCGTCTGGAGCAGGCGCCGAAGTAATCTCAGAATGGTCATACAAAATTGGACCTAGCTTCTCAGACGTAAAATTAACCGCTGTCACTCTCTCGAGTAGTTTTACGGTTGGTGTTCCAGCAATAAGAGAGGCACTCAGATACACACTGCGTAATATGTGTGACACCTAATAATAATACATTCGTGGAGAGCCCTAGAAAAACTAGAACTTTAATCCACGAATTTGAAAACGAATTATTACCTGTTCGATCGAACTAATGTTCCAGTGTATCAAGCAATACAAAACAGTGCAACTTGTCTGGATCAAAGAGCATTCCGGAGTCAGAGGCAACGAAATACACTCCTGGAAATTGAAATAAGAACACCGTGAATTCATTGTCCCAGGAAGGGGAAACTTTATTGACACATTCCTGGGGTCAGATACATCACATGATCACACTGACAGAACCACAGGCACATAGACACAGGCAACAGAGCATGCACAATGTCGGCACTAGTACAGTGTATATCCACCTTTCGCAGCAATGCAGGCTGCTATTCTCCCATGGAGACGATCGTAGAGATGCTGGATGTAGTCCTGTGGAACGGCTTGCCATGCCATTTCCACCTGGCGCCTCAGTTGGACCAGCGTTTGTGCTGGACGTGCAGACCGCGTGAGTCGACGCTTCATCCAGTCCCAAACATGCTCAATGGGGGACAGATCCGGAGATCTTGCTGGCCAGGGTAGTTGACTTACACCTTCTAGAGCACGTTGGGTGGCACGGGATACATGCGGACGTGCATTGTCCTGTTGGAACAGCAAGTTCCCTTGTCGGTCTAGGAATGGTAGAACGATGGGTTCGATGACGGTTTGGATGTACCGTGCACTATTCAGTGTCCCCTCGACGATCACCAGAGGTGTACGGCCAGTGTAGGAGATCGCTCCCCACACCATGATGCCGGGTGTTGGCCCTGTGTGCCTCGGTCGTATGCAGTCCTGATTGCGGCGCTCACCTGCACGGCGCCAAACACGCATACCACCATCATTGGCACCAAGGCAGAAGCGACTCTCATCGCTGAAGACGACACGTCTCCATTCGTCCCTCCATTCACGCCTGTAGCGACACCACTGGAGGCGGGCTGCACGATGTTGGGGCGTGAGCGGAAGACGGCCTAACGGTGTGCGGGACCGTAGCTCAGCTTCATGGAGACGATTGCGAATGGTCCTCGCCGATACTCCAGGAGCAACAGTGTCCCTAATTTTCTGGGAAGTGGCGGTGCGGTCCCCTACGGCACTGCGTAGGATCCTACGGTCTTGGCGTGCATCCGTGCGTCGCTGCGGTCCGGTCCCAGGTCGACGGGCACGTGCACCTTCCGCCGACCACTGGCGACAACATCGATGTACTGTGGAGACCTCACGCCCCACGTGTTGAGCAATTCGGCGGTACGTCCACCCGTCCTCCCACATGCCCATTATACGCCCTCGCTCAAAGTCCGTCAACTGCACATACGGTTCACGTCCACGCTGTCGCGGCATGCTACCAGTGTTAAAGACTGCGATGGAGCTCCGTATGCCACGGCAAACTGGCTGACACTGACGGCGGCGGTGCACAAATGCTGCGCAGCTAGCGCCATTCGACGGCCAACACCGCGGTTCCTGGTGTGTCCGCTGTGCCGTGCGTGTGATCATTGCTTGTACAGCCCTCTCGCAGTGTCCGGAGGAAGTATGGTGGGTCTGACACACCGGTGTCAATGTGTTCTTTTTTCCATTTCTAGGAGTGTAGTTGACCAGTTAGGGAAGTACAGCATCAAGGAAGGAGCAGTTTAAGAAACATAAAAGCACTACCAGTTTTCAAAACAAAAATAAGAAAGTGCTTAAAAACAACATGTTTGTACACTGCTGAGGAATATTTTAAGACTTCCAAAAGAAGTAGAAAGAATTTGCAATACTAAAACAATACCCCGAGAAAATGTGCTACGTACAAGGTGCTCTGGGAGGTATGGTTAATATTTAGGGGTATGACAGGATCGATCATTCGAAGCAAAAAAGTCAAGTAAACATGGACTCTAAAACGGAAACGTTTAAGAGTTATGAGCACTTGTTCATTTTCGCTATTGTTGAACGCATATCTTCTACTGAACAAATACTCATAGCTCTGAAGAGATGCATTTTAAAGCCCATATTTACTAGACAGTCTTTTCTTATTTTAGCCCAGACTACCTCCTCCCAAAATATGGAAAGCAAAAAGCTTGCAGTACAAGACATTCGTTTCACAGTATCGAAAACGAAAAAGTGCTCATAGCTCTTAAGGTACGTATTTTAGAACCCACGTTCCCTAGATTTTTTTTTTCTTCAAATGATCGTGTCATATTCCTGAATACCGACCATTCGCCCTGTCGCCTCCCTGTATACTATGTCAATGAGAAGTAACTATGAAATTTTTTCTTATGTTTCAACACTCTAGCATTGCAGCAGAAATTAAATATGGGTGTCCGTATCTAGTAAATTAGATTAGAAATGAAGTTTTTGTCTGTATTTTCATTAATTATTATACAAATACATTCATAAGTAAGTCTATTGTAAAATAATATATGTGTCCAAATTGTAATTTACCCTATACCTGTTATTGTAAATCTATAGCGACGTATCCAGTATTGCCCTAAATAGCAACCAAAGGGTGAATGAATAAATAAACAAATATCTTTCTTTGTGCGTGTATCTTACACAAACCTCGTAACCACTGTTGAGGGGACATTTCATGATTGGTACCAATTCTGGTAAACATCTCAGTCAACGACAACACATATCATTGCATGGATTCAACAGTGGATTCAAAGTTAGAACTTTAACGACAGCATAAAACAGCAATCATAAGAAAGCAAGAGGGATATCCTCAGAATTAAAATTTGAACCCTACTTATCGCAAAAATCACCCCTCAGAACTAGCAGATTTGCATCACCTTCTTCTTGGCTGTTCCCAGTACGCTCCCAAACTTAAGTCAATCGTCAAACTGGGATTTCCCTATCCACGATGTCACAAACCTTGCTCCACAGCCAAAAATGTATGTCCACATCAGAAGATACTTCCAAGAGATGGGCAATCATTTCTGAATTCTGAGATGCGAAGGCACTGAGCCCCAACAACCGCAACACGTAACTGACTCCACACGTGCACACCAGTTACAACTACCAGAAGATGAAATCGTTATGAAGTCATTCAGTCATTTTATAATTGGTTATTTGCGTACAGTGCTACTCTCTTGCCCGATTAGTTATTTAATTCCAATGATGAGTCTTATAGCACTCATTCCGGTGAAAAATAATTGCCAATTATTAACGTCCTCGGCATAATAATACGAAAGTTCATGTGTTTATATTATTTGTAATGATAATACGTAGGCTAATTAAGAAATAGCGAGATGTATAGAGACTTCTCTGTTAACGTAACACATTTTACGCAATTGTGATATATTATATAACAGTTTAGGTGCCTAAATAGCTGGGCAGCTAGAGACCAAATAAATAGTGTGAAAAATTTCTCATTTTGCCTCTAGTCATCCTGTAAGCTTCTTCTTGCAATAAAAACTTTTTCTTCCTCTATCTATCTTTTCCTTGGTGTTCTGTGTATCTTTTTTCTCTCTTCACAGAGATCGATTTCCAAGCTGTCTGTGGCAGCATCGCCTCTGATAACTTCATCATGTGACTATACCATGAAATTTCTTCCGCTATGTAGAATCACAAAGGTTTTTTCCAATTACCTTTCATCTTACAATTTTTGTCATCCAAATTGTACCTCGTGAAGTCACCTCGCAGCGATTTCTGTAAAAATATTTTTTACACTGTACATTGTTAATTTTAAAATTTTTATTGAGAATGCAAAATGAAAGTACAGTACACAAATAACTTGAACATATGTATAATTGTCGTTTTCCTGGCGTTAATCTCCACAAGGTAGAGTTTTATTCTCTTGTGGTTTTACCGGGACTCGTAACTAGGTATATTTCTTTCATACCTCTTCCATCTGTTAGAATGACCACTAAACATACAACATACAGTAACTGATCGTTCGAGATCACAGCTTTAACGGTGAATTCCATGAAGCTTGCAAAATCTTTTAAATACCTAGAGCCATCACTGTGATGCTACGTGAAATGAAATGCGGACATCGAATTAGTGGTGAACAAGTGGCATGGGAAACTGGAATGTGTCGCATATATGTCTGACAGGTACCGAAACGAATCTTAGAATTAAAGTGAAATCGTCAGTTCTGCTCAACTCCTCCCTTCAACCGACAAATTATAAATTTAAATAGTAGTAGGATAGTGTAGAAGACTAAAATATTTACTTTTGCTATTAAATTTAAATATATTTCACGGTGTGAAAGACTAATACATAGTTCGTTGAATATTATAACATGCACAAACTAATCATTTACAAGTAGTCTACTAAGTAAATCGTTCCTCGTGATTACAATAAAAATAATGTAAATGATCCATGGAACATAGAACTAATTAACATACAAAATGAGTAAATAATTAGAGCTTTTTAAAATTGTCCTTTAAAGTCTATCATTTTGCAATTTCCTGCTTTATACATTCTGGTACTTTATTAAAGGCATTTTCGTCGCATTAAGGAACCGCTGCTTAAGTTTTATGCAAGGGTGCGAAGTCTTTTTCAATACGTTTTAATGTACCGATATCAGGTTCAGTTTAATACATCACTGGTCTCAAGGTCTAATTTTTATTGTTTTAAAAGGTAAAAGAATTTATGTACAGCAACTCAAGTAGAAAATGAGTTCAGCTAGAACAAAACGAGCGGTTTAAAAGATTTATCAGCGTAGCAAGCAATTATATTCTTTTTCCAGTTTGCAGTTTGAAGCATGTCGAAAAATTTGGGACATACTCCTGAGAAGCAATATTAAAATTAATATGAGATGTTGAAGTGAATTTCGGTGAAATCCTTTTCTTGTAAAGTCCAATCTGTTGAAACTAGAGTGTTAACAGCACTTACATCCAGTTCATTCCTTGTAGCTATATGATACGACAAGAGACTACACCTGTGGGAAAGAATTCCTTCTATTGTCCATTGTGTCACACGCCTCACCCGAGGCCGCTTTCGTGGCCAGTTTGCATTGCAGACAAATATGGGTGTCAACAGTTCAATGGCACAAGTTGGTCACTGCTGCATCCCATTTACTGTAGTCTTCCAAAATATTGGCTGTTGAGACACATCACAGGAATTTTTTTCGTCTGGACAGCTTCGACTTCTTGTGAACCATTGATGACTATTTCAAGTCTGTTCCCGAGACATATAACTCATACTCTGCTTTAGACTACAGCAGAGATCATAAATACGAACTAAAAGATACAAATGATACTGTAGTGTTGATACAGAACAGAGTTCAAGCTGTAAGAAATGCTTTTCTTCCTCATTTACTTGTCTTCTAGCTTCAACATATAGACCCTGTCACAAATATTTCTAAAGACGCTTTAATGATAGAAGGATAGCTTTCATCACCTTACGATTGTGCCGAAATTTTAATCTCCGGGTTATACGAAGAGTTTTCGACCGCGTTGAAGTTAGCTTCGTTTTCAGATTTTGTTTTCGCTGCCTGGACGCGGGGATGCTAATGTAATCGCGAGATATATTTTCGCTGCTTGGATACAGAGGAGCCAACGTATGCGCGAAGACTGAGTGCGACTGGGAAAATAATATAATATATTCGTAAAACACGCAATCAGCACCTCCTCCCTTCCTCGACAAGGACACTTCAGGATCATAGAATAAATCTTGAAGTAATCATATTAGATATACATTCGGATTTCCAATACCGTGACTACTCGCGAAAGGAAGTTCCAAACAGGATAAGGAAAGCACGTGCTGTCTAGGGACTGCCGGCATGGTAGCTCAGCGCGTTCGGTGAGAGGGTCAGCTGCCCTCTGTAATAAACACAAAAAAAAAAAAAAAAACTGAGTGAGTGGATCAACGATGATTTCCAACGGGTGTCATGGGATGTCCACCGTGAGCAAATGCAACGAACAATAAAAGGGGGGGGGGGGGGGTTGCGTCTTGGGCACGTAATCAGAATGTCCTCGGGCCCGGGTTAGAGCTCCGACACAGCTTAAATTTTGAATAAAAGTCAGCATTGGAGGCAGAAGACATTCAGCATAAGAAGACGCCCTCATTCAACGCTCTTGTCAAAGATGGCTGATGAGTGGACAGAGGTTTAGGGCACCATCTTGTCCATGAGGCAGGAAACTACCCCTAAAGCCGGAAGAATAAGCAATGATCAACGGTATTAGGATCCAGAAGACAACGGAAACCACTGCGTTAGGAACACAAAATGTATATCCACATGACATGTGGCCTGTTATTGAAAAAGTATCATGACGACCTCTCCATTGGCAAAAGATTCCTGAATAGCCCCCATTCAGATCACCAGAAGGGGCCTGCCAAAGGGGAAGTGACCATGAGAAAAAGATTGATTAACCAACGGAAGGATAACGTTCTACTAATTGGGGCGTCTATTGCCAGAAGCTAGATCGTGGTAAGGAAATCAGAAAATCTGATAAGGGAAATGGAAATGCTTAGTCTATAGTGAGGGTCACTGAAGTGAAATGGAAAGAAGACAAGGCTTTCTTGTCAGATGCGTATAGTGTCGTATCAACAGCAGCAAAGAAACTGTGTAATGGGACAAGGATTCGTTATGAATAGGAAGTGTGTTACTATTAACAGTAATAGAGTTGTTCTCATCAGACTCGACAGAAAACCAACGCCCACAACTATAGTTCAGGTACACATGCCGAAGATGATGAAATAGAGGAAGTATTTGAGAATATTGCACGGGAAATTCAGTACGTAAAGAGCTGTGAAAATCTAATCGTCATGGCTGACCGGAATGTGGTTGTAGGGGAAGGCATAGAAAAAAGGGTTGCAAGAGAATATGGGCTTGGTGCTAGGAATGAGACAGGAGAATGACTACTTGCGTTCTGTAATCAACTTCATCTACTAATAGCGAATTGCAAGAGGACGAGGTATACTGGGAAAAGGCCAGGTGGTACGAGAAGATTTCAGTTAGATTACATCACGGTCAGACATTCCGAAATCAGATATTAGATTCTAAGGCGTACCAGGAGCAGATATAGACTCTGATGATAATGTAGTAGTAATGAAGAATAGGCTGAGGTTTAAGAGGTTAATCAGGAAGAATCACTACGCAAAGAAGTAGGATACGGAAGTATGAAGGAATGAAGAGATACGCTTGAAGTTCCCTAGGGCTATAGATGCTGCAATAAGGAGTAACTCAATAGGCAGTGCAGTTGAAGAATAGAATCATAGACGTTGGAAAGAAAATTGCAAGTATTTAAAAAAGGGTACTGCGGAAAAACTATAGGTAACAGAAGAAATACTTCTGTTGATAGATGAAGGAAAGAAGTACAATACGTTCATGGAAATTCAGGAACAAGGAAGAACAAGTCGCTTAGAAGTAGGTGGTGCAGGGAAGCTAAGACGAAATGACTGCATGAAAAATGTGAAGAAGAAATCTGAAAAGAAATACTGTATTTACTCAAATCTAAGCCGCACTCGAATCTAAGCCGCACCTGAAAAATGACACTCGAAACAAAGGGAAAAAAATCCTAAATCTAAGTCGCACGTAAAATTTGAGACTCGATATTCAAGGAGAGAGAAAAGTTTTAGGCCGCACCTCCAAATTGAAACAAAGTTGGTCCATTGTTACACGAGACACAATTTAGGTAGTAGTTTGGTTCGAGTCATAAGCTTAGCAGTTAAGCTTTACCAGGTAGCCTTTGCTATGCGTCAGGTGCTCCGTCTGTATTTATACGGGTACCTTTCCTTTTTCACGTGCTTCGTCTGGTTAATATCGACTGCTTATTTTGCTTTGATCTGATGCTTGCCGTTTTCTTTGTTATAGGTGTTTACATCACTCTAAGCTGAAAATGCATTACTGTACGGTGTCATGCATTGTTTGTCGTATTCTGATAGTGCGTGTTTACGGTCTGTCGCCGCTCCCGGCATGGCTTACAACTTAAAAAAAAAAAAAAGAGAGAGAGAGAGAGAGAGGAATCGTCTCATTAGCGAAACAATGGCAAGAGACAGCTATTTGTTGTTACTTACACTGCTGCTTTCTTTGATAATGATCAACGAGAACCAAATAATAGACTGCGTATGATAGAACATGTTCTGAACGAGAGTTTTTTCTCCGTTTGAAAATCTTTGTGGCCGCTTCTTTAGTACATCAAATTCTGCACAGAAATTAGAGCCATCTTAGATTTAAAAATCTAGTCAGTTGCCGTGCTTCATTTCTGACTGTATCACTATTAGGCATAAGAATAATACGAATATAAACATGACACGATATATATATTCTTCCGCGTTTGCTGTTGTCTCACTCTAGTTTCGTAGTTTATTAGGCAGACAGGATTTAAATGATATATCAGCAAACACGAAAGAATACATGGCAAAATGTTTATATTCGTATTATTCTTATGGTGAAGAGAATACTGCATGTGATTCACATTTCATCAGGTTCCTATTAGCAACCATCTCTTCTCACTGGTAGGAAAAAATTCAGAACGTAGAGTTGGCCATATTGACAAACATCCCTAACAGTCTTGCCAGTCGGATTTTTGTAGTACATTGAAATTCTGCTACATTCGAAGATGAACAATACGGAATTTGTATTTACTTCGTTGGATAATGTATGAAAATGCAGTGTACGAAACTTGGGGCGGAGAGAAAAAGCTGGTCGTCCACCTTTTTTTTAAAAATTTATTTACTGACGCAGAGGTTTTGGCGTCAGTATTTATCTTTGTGCCTACAAAGCATTGCCTGTGTAGCGATACATATATTTGACGGCAGAAGTTAAATAAGGCATCACCTACCAACATTTTTCAGAACTTCCGCGTGCTTTGCACTCGATTCTAAGCCGCAGGCGGTTTCCTGGATTACAAAAACCAGAAAAAAAATTCGGCTTGGATTCGAGTAAATACGGTACTTGTCGGAAGGACTGACTCGGCATATAGAAAAGTGAAAACAACCTTCGCTGAAAGTAAAAGCAAGGGTGGTAACATCAAGACGCGCAATGATAATTCCCCTGTTAAATGCAGAGGAGAGAGTGGATGGGTGGAAAGAGTACACTGAAGCCCTCTATAAGGGGTGAGGATTGGTCTGATGTGATAGAAGAAGATACAAGAGTAAATTTAGAAGAGATGCGGCATCTAGTATTAGAATAAGAATTTAAAAGAGCTTTGGAAGATCGAATAAGTCAGAATCGATTCCATCTGAATTTCTAAAATCATTGGACGAAGTGGCAACAAACGACTGTTCACGTTGGTATGTAGAACGTATGAGACCGGCGATATACGATCTGACTTTTCGAAAAATATCACCCATACAACTCTGAAGACTGCAAAAGCTGACAAGTGCAAGAATTATCGCACAATCAGCTTAACAGCTCATGCATCCAAGTTGCTGACAAGAATAATATTCAGAAGAATGAAAAATAAAATCGAGGAAGAGTTAGATGACGATCAGTTTGGCTTCACGAAAGGTAAAACCACCAGAGAGGCAAACCTGAAGTTGCCGTTGCTAATGAAAGGCATACTAAAGAAAACTCAAGACACGTTCATAGGATATTTCAACCTGTAAAACGTGTTCGACAGTGTGAAATGGTGCAAGATGTTCTAAATTCTGAGGAAAATAGGGGTTAGCTATAGGTAAAGACGGGTAATGTTGAACATGTGCAAGAACGAAGGGAGGATAATAATAGTGGAAGACCAAGAAGGAAATGTTCGGATTAAGAAAGGTGCAAGGCAAGGATGTAGTATTTCGCCCCTACTGTCAGTCCATCAATCGAAGAAGCAATGTAGAAAAAAAAGAAAGGTTCAGGAATCGAATTAAAATTCAAGGTGAAAGGATATCAAGGATAGGATTCGCTGATGACATTGCTATCCTCAGTGAAAGTGAAGAAGAATTACATTAGCTGCCGAATGGAAAGAGCAGTCTATTGAGTGCAGAATATTGATTGAGAATAAATCGAAGAACGTCGAAAGTAATGAGAAGCAGCAGAAATGAGAACAGACAGAAACTTAACATCAAGATTGATTGTCACGGAGTAGATTAAGTTAAACAGTTCTGCTACCTGGGCAGCAAAATAACCAATGACGGACGGAGCAGGGATGGTATCAAAAGTAGACTGGCACTGGCAAAATGGACATTCCTGGCCAAGGGAGCTGTAGAGGGTGAAAACTGCATTGAAAGGCAGAAGCTGGAATACATCCAAAAAATCGTTGAGGATATGGGTTACAAGAGCTACTCTGAGATGAATAGGTTGGCACAGGAGAGGAATTGATGGCAGGCCGTATCAGTCCAGTCAGAAGATGATGTCGGTACTTATCAAAACAATTCGCCATATTTTCTAGAAAACGACAACCGCTGTTAATGTAAGAATCTTTACAGTTTAGGCATCACAACCATTACAGAAACAGCATCATTCACAAGATGATTATTATGTTGTTGTTGTGGTCTTCAGTCCTGAGACTGATTTGATGCAGCTCTCCATACTACTCCATCCTGTGCAAGCTTCTTCATCTCACAGGACCTACTGCAACCTACATCCTTCTGAATCCACTTCATGTATTCATCTCTTGGTCTCCCTCTACGATTTTTACCCTCCACGCTGCCCTCCAATGCTAAATTCGTGATCCCTTGATGCCTCAGAACATGTCCTACCAACCGGCCCCTTCTTCTTGTCAAGTTGTGCCACAAACTCTTCTTCTCCCCAATTCTATTCAATACCTCCGCATTAGTTATGTGATCAACCCATCTAATCTTCAGCATTCTTCTGTAGCACCACATTTCGAAAGCTTCTGTTCTCTTCTTGTCTAAACTATTTATCGTCCATGTTACACTTCCATACATGGCTACACTCCATACAAATACTTTCAGAAACGACTTCCTGACACTTAAATCTATACTCGATGTTAGCAAATTTCTTTTCTTCAGAAACGCTTTCCTTGCCATTGCCAGTCAACATTTTATATTCTCTCTACTTCAACCATCATCAGTTCAAAAATGGTTCAAATGGCTCTGAGCACTATGGGACTCAACTGCTGTGGTCATTAGTCCCCTAGAACTTAGAACTACTTAAACCTAACTAACCTAAGGACATCACACACATCCATGCCCGAGGCAGGATTCGAACCTGCGACCGTAGCAGTAGCACGGTTCCGGACTGCGCGCCTAGAACCGCGAGACCACCGCGGCCGGCCATCATCAGTTATTTTGCTCCCCAAATAGCAGAACTCCTTTACTACTTTAAGCGTCTCATTTCCTAATCTAATTCCCTCAGCATCACCTGACTACATTCCATTATCCTCGTTTTGCTTTTGTTGATGTTCATCTTATATCCTCCTTTCAAGACACAGTCTATTCCCTTCAATTGCTCTTCCAAGTCATTTGCTGTCTCTGACAAAATTACAATGTCATGGGCGAACCTCAAAGTTTTTATTTCTTGTCCATGGATTTTAATACCTACTCCTAATTTTTCTTTTGTTTTCTTTACTGCTTGCTCAATATACAGTTTGAATAACATCAGGGAGAGGCTACAACCCTGTCTCACTCCCTTCCCAACCGCTGCTTCCCTTTCATGCCCCTCGACTCTTATAACTCCCATCTGGTTTCTGTACAAACTGTAAATAGCCTTTCGCTCCCTGTAATTTACCCCTGCCACCCTTAGAATTTGAAAGAGAGTATTCCACTCAACATTGTCAAAAGCTTTCTCTAAGTCTACAAATGCTAGAAACGTAGGTTTGCCTTATCTTATTCTTTCTTCTAAGATAAGTCGTAAGGTCAGTATTGCCTCACGCGTGCCAGTATTTCTACGGAATCCAAACTGATGATTATTATAACTCACATTAAAGAACAGATTAAGAGATAAAGGCAACTGAAGAGTGGAAGAATTGCACTTCGCTAAGTTTGGAGAGCCATGTCACCGCAATATCCTTTCTTTCAGGAGTGCTACTTCTGCAAGGTTCGCAGGAGAGCTTCTGTAAAGTTTGGAAGGTAGGAGACGAGGTACTGGCAGAATTAAGCTGTGAGTACCGGGCGTGAGTCGTGCTTCGGTGGCTCAGTTGGTAGAGCATTTGCCCGCGAAAGGCAAAGGTCCCGAGTTCGAGTCTCGGTCGGGCACACAGTTTTAATCTGCCAGGAAGTTTCATATCTGCGCACACTCCGCTGCAGAGTGAAAATCTCATTCTGGAAACATCCCCCAGGTTGTGGCTAAGCCATGTCTCCGCAATATCCTTTCTTTCAGGAGTGCTAGTTCTGCAAGGTTCGCAGGAGAGCTTCTGTAAAGTTTGGAAGGTAGGAGACGAGGTACTGGCAGAAAAAGCTGTGAGTACCGGGCGTGAGTCGTGCTTCGGTGGCTCAGTTGGTAGAGCACTTGCCCGCGAAAGGCAAAGGTCCCGAGTTCGAGTCTCGGTCGGGCACACAGTTTTAATCTGCCAGAAAGTTTCATATCAGCGCACACTCCGCTGCAGAGTGAAAATCTCATTCTGGTAATTCCATATTGTCTTCGAATCCATGACAACTCCGAATGCACGCCGGTACGGTAGCTCAGCGTGTTCGGTCTGAGTGCTTTCTGTTCTCTGTTATTAGAAAAAAAAACTGAGCGAAATAACCAACGATTAACTTGAAGGTATATTAAGTGACGTCCGCTCAGGCGAAATGACGAGAGCAATAACGACTACAATGAGGGGATAAAAACGTTGTTAATGTGCTTCACTCATATGTAGAAGATTGTGGGTTCGAGTCTATGCAGGTGTTTCGAAATTGTTAGGCGAATGGTGGCTAACTGGTTACCGTCGTATCTTATTTACTTTCACTCTGCATTTGACAGTGGGGAGGTGAGCCCGCATTGTTTCCTTCTTGCCTTACGAGCGAGCGCGTTTCTGTTTACTTTCCCGTAGCGATTTGTCTTCGTGTTAGAATTCACCGCCCATCAAGGCCTTTTTCTATCGCCAAGCAACGATCAAATTAACGTTTCCTACGGACCATGAAGCGTATGAAGTTGATCGGTTTATACGAAATGAAATGTGTCTGCCGCTACAAGATGTTCTCGGAATTCATTTCTCGATCCTTACTAGGGAAACCTTCCATGCCCCCCCCCCCCCCCCCCCTCATATTTACTGGTAAGATGGGCCTGCAATTAGTTCGCCATAAACAGATCACAGATCAAGCATTAAAACAGGATACTGAACTGTGAGAAAAGAAACAAAATAGAAACAGTGTACGATCCAAGGTCAAGATATGCAACATCGAGCAAAGCTGAATAACCACACGGCATGACTATGTAATTACAGTGTTCGATGGCGAAGGTGAATATCGATGTTCAAACCTCTCTCGCACCCCATCTTGTTTTTCACAAAATTATGAACTGCCCGTCCAGTCATCGACGTGTCTGTTCGTTTTATTCAAATTAGTGTCTCCGTAGTGGTGTAGCGTCCGTTTTCAACAGCGAGTTGTAAGAAAGGGACGATCAGACGTACGTACATACAGGGTGTTACAAAAAGGTACGGCCAAACTTTCCGGAAACATTCCTCACATACAAAGAAAGAAAATATGTTACATGGACATGTGTCCGAAACCGCTTACTTTCCATGTTACAGCTCATTTTATTACTTCTCTTCAAATCACATTAATCATGGAATGGAAATACACAGCAACAGAACGTACCAGCGTGACTTCAAACACTTTGTTACAGGAAATGTTCAAAATGTCCTGCGTTAGCGAGGATACATGCATCCACCCTCCGTCGCATGGAATCCCTGATGCGCTGATGCAGCCCTAGAGAATGGCGGATTGTACCACAGCCGTCCACAATGAGCACGAAGAGTCTCTACATTTGGTACCAGGGTTGCGTATACAAGAGCTTTCAAATGCCCCCATAAATGAAAGTCAAGAGGGTTGAGGTCAGGAGAGCGTGGAGGCCATGGAATTGGTCCGCCTGTACCAATCCATCGGTCACTGAATCTGTTGTTGAGAAGCGTACGAACACTTCGACTGAAATGTGCAGGAGCTCCATCGTGCATGAACCACATGCTGTGTCGTACTTGTAAAGGCACATGTTCTAGCATCACAGGTAGAGTATCCCGTATGAAATCATGATAACGTGATCCATTGAGCGTAGATAGAAGAACATGGGGCCCAATCAAGGCATCGCCAAAAATGCCTGCTTAAACGTTCACAGAAAATCTGTGTTGATGACGTGATTGCACAATTGCGTGCGGATTCTCGTCAGCCCACACATGTTGATTGTGAAAATTTACAATTTGATCACGTTGGAATGAAGCCTCATCCGTAAAGAGAACATTTGCACTGAAATGAGGATTGACACATTGTTGGATGAACCATTCGCAGAAGTGTACCCGTGGAGGCCAATCAGCTCCTGATAGTGGCTGCACACGCTGTACATGGTACGGAAACAACTGGTTCTCCCGTAGCACTTTCCATACAGTGACGTGGTCAACGTTACCTTGTACAGCAGCAACTTCTCTGACGCTGACATTAGGGTTATCGTGTAGTGCACGAAGAATTGCCTCGTCCATTGCAGGTGTCCTCGTCGTTCTAGGTCATCAAATGGGCATCTGCCAACTCCGCATTTGTAAACACTGCACTGACTGCAAAACCACGTTCGTGATGAACACTAACCTGTTGATGCTACGTACTGATGTGCTTGATGCTAGTACTGTAGAGCAATGAGTCGCATGTCAACACAAGCACCGAAGTCAACATTACCTTCCTTCAATTGGGCCAACTGGCGGTGAATCGAGGAAGTACAGTACATACTGACGAAACTAAAAAGAGCTCTAACATGGAAATTAAGCGTTTCCGAACACATGTCCACATAACATCTTTTCTTTATTTGTGTGTGAGGAATGTTTCCTGAAAGTTTGGCCGTGCCTTTTTGTAACACCCTGTAAATCCTATTTGGTCTACGCCAAGTATCGCATGTTATGATTCTTGCATTCCGTTTTGAAAGTTTTTACTCTTGAATTCCTTTATTATGGCGTAGTTTACACACCTTTATTTGTTGTTTTCGTTTCTGTTGAGGTCTGTGCGGCATCTCGCCTGCACTCACTATTCATCACATTTACTTGTGACGGTAATATATTCTTATCACATCACTCTTATTCCATAACTAGACCACGGATTTGTAGGTCGTAAAAAAGTGTGTTTTAGGCACCTAAAATAGGCTCCTTCAGTAGTTCATTTAGACTATATAAAACCTAAAATAGGCTCTAATAAAAATGATGCAGAGAAAATAAAAATAAATTAAAATACACAGTGTTGACAGTATGAACATCTTATTAGTCATTAAAACAAGAAGAATGAATATTTACACAGTTACAGAGCACAGCAATCTACAAAATTAATGTTGAACATAACTCCAAATAGTTTTGAGTTCCTGCAAGATAAAGATCTCCGTAAAAAAGATGTGGCAATGGTTTAATTAATACATTCGTAGTTTCACATATTCTGTCCATAGTTGGCTTCACAATAAATAACCAAAATCTTTTCTAGGTTTTCTAGTGAAAAACTGTGGCGCTTGTCAGTCAGAATCAATTTATCCGCTGAAAAAGAACGTTTTACACCAACAGATGTGACAGGGGCGTACTTCATTTTCGGTACATGTTGGACAGGAATGCTGCAGTCAGAGTGTTGGATTTTCCACTAAGTATGTCGGCAGTTGCACACAACTCCTTCAGGCCAGTGTTCCTCTGCAAAACCGTTTGCATTTTTGCCCGTACTTTTTCCCCTACTTCACCTGGCGCTTCATTAATTTTCGTTTTGACTTCTTCAAGCAAAGAAATATTGTCGTAGTTAGGTCTCCCTGAGCCTTCTAATTGTGAAATTATTCTTGCCATAAATGTGTAGTGGGCCCTAATGTAAGATAAGTCCCATTTTAAAGAAGAATCTTTGACTAACTCCATCGCTGCAGTTACGGATGCAGCATCCTCCGGTATATTTTCAACCACCTTCTGGACAGCTGAGAGATGCGTAGTATAGTATTCTGCTGCTATCAGCTACGTGCCCCAGCGGGTGACGACAGGATTTGGCGGCAATGGGACGTCTGGAAGCTGTTCTTTAAATGCCTGTATTCTTGATGGTGCCTTAACAAAAAATTTCTTCACCATAGATATTACTTATTTACTTGAGGAAATTGCAGCCTTACTTGCTCTGCTTTGCGGTTGATCCCATGCACTACACAAGTTACGTGCAGCATCAATGGGTAGAACACTTTTAATAGTTGAAACGCTCTAATCATATATGCAGCAGCATCAGTGACGGCCAGAAGCACCTTATTCTCATCCACTCCTTTTGGGTATAGCACCTTAAGCCAATTGTTCACCAACTGTGCTATTGTTTGTTGGTTAGCTTTTGTAAGCTGTTTTGAGTAAATCAAATGAGCCCTGGACGGAGCATTTGGATCTAGCTTGCCCATAATCAAGTTT
Organism: Schistocerca gregaria; assembly: GCF_023897955.1. NCBI lineage: Eukaryota > Metazoa > Arthropoda > Insecta > Orthoptera > Acrididae > Schistocerca > Schistocerca gregaria. The sequence continues at coordinate 168,928,861 of NC_064927.1, read as the reverse complement.
GCAATGTAACGGCCAAGACTGTCAGTAGTTTCATCCACAGAAATCCATAAACAAGATTCTCCAAGATCTTCTCAGATTCTGTGCAATGCAGCATTGTAAGCTGAATCCACATAATTCTTACGCAAAGTTCACTCTACAGGAATAGACTGATGGCAGTACTTCTCAAGAAAACCTCTGAGAATAGGGTTTTCTAGTTTCCGAAAGGGGATGTTTGCTGCCACAAGTGCATGACACAAATCACTGCAGAACTTGTTTTTTTCGGAGGATTCATCAGATTTATTGGTTAAAAGAGTTTGCTTCAATTTTTACTTTCGTTCAACGTTAGCTTTATGTGCGACTCCATCTGCATGCTGAGTTTAGTGAGATTTCTTAACACTCGAAACCTAATACGAGAGAAAAGGGAAATGCAGTTTAGAGTATTTAGTATTACTAAAGGATATCGATGAAAAAGAATCCTAAGTGACAGGAAAAAAGACGTCTAAGAAAAACATCAACTAACCTCCTTGTGGCATGCTTGGCAGAAAATAATTTTCCCATCTGTTATATAATGCGGAAAATATTGCAGCCACTATCTTATATGAGTAGACTTTGAACTAGCTGTTTTCGGCATGGCGTAGTATTTTCACACAGAAACTAGAATTTATTTTGCACTTAGAACGTCAGTACCATAACACTTAAAACGTCGGTCGCTACACAAAGTACTGATTTGTTTTCGCTGGGAAAAAGTGAACGATGACCTGTTTTTTTTTCTTTTACTGCGGTGCATTTGAGCGGTAGGGGAAGTACCGTACTCATTGCTGGACATATGGCACCTGACAGAACAAGTGAATGGGATCTACCGGCGATTCATATGAAAACATCTCACTACTGGAAAATTATTTTTCGAATCGGAAAATTCACGTATAATATCTTTCATGAAACAGAGTAGTTTGATAAGACTGCCTGTAGACAGCAGCGAGAAAATGCGCGAAGGGCAGTAATTTAGCTATAGAGGGCGTCTACGATTAACATTGTGATATTTTAATCCGTGCTCAGCTTAAGGCCTATGAAACCGTTTCTTTGTGAAAACACAGAGCTGGCCAGAATCCTACGAACGAAATATTTTCAAATATAATATTTAGTACTCCTACGTTCGATTCTAATGTGTAACTCAAATCTTTGACCGGTTCCCATTCACTCACCGAAGTTAAGCACTGTCGCGCTCGGCGCGTACATAGATGGATGACCATTCAACCGTGCCGAGTGCTGTTGGTAGTAAGGCAAGCAAAGGAATTGTAAACAGTCTGTAACGACCTTCGCCTTCGACGAGACGTAAAGCCCTAAGTTTACTTCCTTTTTCTAATCTTTGAACACACAAGAACTGTATGTCAGATTAACGAAATAGGGACTTTTTAGGATTTTGATGCCGAAATAGGCAAAATTCGGCGTCAACGTCGAAATACGCAATTTTAAGTCCTATAGAACTAACGGTATTCAGTTTAGTTAGTCATGGAACGCATAAGTACCAACTTATATGCAAACTGGAGATTAGGAAAAAAATAGGTTTTAATCTAAAGATCCGTGATCTATTTTTTACATATGAATAATAAAACACCTGTAAAGAGTACTTGGTATTAATGGGGTTAGCGATATAAAAAAATAAAAAAGACCGAAGTGTTAGGCAAATACGAAGCATGAGCGCATATCAATTAACCACCTTGCTGCACGCTGCGCAGAAAATATTTTTTCCATCTGTCGTATAGTGTGGAAAAACTTGGAGCCACTGTCTTATATGATGAAATAGGCCCTTTTTAGGATATTAAAGCCGAAATAGGCACTAACGTCGAAAAAGGCATTTTCAGGTCCTATAGAATTAACGCTAAAGTGAAAGTGCTGGTACTGCGAACGGCTGAAAGCAAGGGGAAACTACGGCCGTAATTTTTCCCGTGGGCATGCAGCTTTACTGTATGATTAAATGATTATGGCATCCTCTTGAGTAAAATATTCCGGAGGTAAAATAGTCCCCCATTCGGATCTCCGGGCGGGGACTACTCAAGAGGATGTCGTTATCAGGAGAAAGAAAACTGGCGTTCTACGGATCGGAGCGTGGAATGTCAGATCACTTAATCGGGCAGGTAGGTTAGAAAATTTAAAAAGGGAAATGGATAGGATAAAGTTAGATATAGTGAGAATTAGTGAAGTTCGGTGGCAGAAGGAACTAGACCTCTCGTCAGCTGACTGCAGGGTTATAAACACAAAATCAAATAGGGGTAATGCAGGAGTAGGTTTAAAAATGAATAGGAAAATAGGAATGCGGGTAAGCTACTACAAACAGCATAGTGAACGCATTATTGTGACCAAGATAGATACGAAGCCCACACCTACTACAGTAGTACAAGTTTATATGCCAACTAGCTCTGCAGATGACGAAGAAATTGAAGAAATGTATGATGAAATAAAAGAAATTATTCAGATAGTGAAGGGTGACGAAAATTTAGTAGTCATGGGTGACTGGAATTCGAGTGTAGGAAAAGGGAGAGAAGGAAACGTAGTAGGTGGATATGGATTGGGGCTAAGAAATGAAAGAGGAAGCCGTCTGGTAGAATTTTGCACAGAACACAACTTAGTCATAGCTAACACTTGGTTTAAGAATCATGAAAGAAGGTTGTATACATGGAAGAACCCTGGAGATTCTAAAAGGTATCAGATAGATTATATAATTGTAAGACAGAGATTTAGGAGCAGGTTTTAAATTGTAAGACATTTCCAGGGGCAGATGTGTACTCTGACCACAATCTATTGGTTATGACCTGTAGATTAAAACTGAAGAAACTGCAAAAAGGTGGGAATTTAAGGAGATGGGACCTGGATAAACTGAAAGAACCAGAGGTTGTACAGAGTTTCAGGGAGAGCATAAGGGAACAATTGACAGGAATGTGGGGAAGAAATACAGTAGAAGAAGAACGGGTAGCTTTGAGGGATGAAGTAGAGAAGGCAGCAGAGGATCAAGTAGGTAAAAAGACGAGGGCTAGTAGAAATCCTTGGGTAACAGAAGAAATATTGAATTTAATTGATGAAAGGAGAAAATATAAAAATGCAGTAAATGAAGCAGGCAAAAAGGAATACAAACGTCTCAAAAATGGCTAAGCAGGAATGGCTGGAGGACAAATGTAAGAATGTATAGGCTTATCTCACGAGGGGTAAGATAGATACCGCCTACAGGAAAATTAAAGAGACCTTTCGAGATAAGAGAACCACTTGTATGAACATCAAGAGCTCAGATGGAAACCCAGTTCTAAGCAAAGAAGGGAAAGCAGATAGGTGGAAGGAGTATATAGAGGGTCTATACAAGGGCGATGTACTTGAGGACAATATTATGGAAATGGAAGAGGATGTAGACGAAGATGAAATGGGAGATATGATACTGCGTGAAGAGTTTGACAGAGCATTGAAAGACCTGAGTCGAAACAAGGCCCCTGGAGTAGACAACATTCCATTGGAACTACTGACGGCCTTGGGAGAGCCAGTCCTGACAAAACTCTACCATCTGGTGAGCAAGATGTATGAAACAGGCGAAATATCCTCAGACTTCAATAAGAATATAATAAATCCAATCCCAAAGAAAGCAGCTGTTGACAGATGTGAAAATTACCAAACAATCAGTTTCATAAGCCACAGCTGCAAAATACTAACACGAATTCTTTACAGACGAATGGAAAAACTAGTAGAAGCCGACCTCGGGGAAGATCAGTTTGGATTCCGTAGAAATACTGGAACGCGTGAGGCAATACTGACCTTACGACTTATCTTAGAAGAAAGAATAAGGAAAGGCAAACCTACGTTCATAGCATTTGTAGACTTAGAGAAAGCTTTTGACAATGTTGACTGGAATACTCTCTTTCAAATTCTAAAGGTGGCAGGGGTAAAACACAGGGAGCGAAAAGCTATTTACAATTTGTACAGAAACCAGATGGCAGTTATAATATTCGAGGGGCATGAAAGGGAAGCAGTGGTTGGGAAGGGAGTGAGACAGGGTTGTAACCTCTTCCCAATGTTATTCAATCTGTATATTGAGCAAGCAGTAAAGGAAACAAAAGAAAAATTCGGAGTAGGTATTAAAATCCATGGATAAGAAATAAAAACATTGAGGTTCGCCGATGACATTGTAATTCTGTCAGAGACAGCAAAGGACTTGGAAGAGCAGTTGAACGGAATGGACAGTGTGTTGAAAGGAGGATATAAGATGAAAATCAACAAAAGCAAAACGAGAATAATGGAATGTATCGGATTAAGTCGGGTGATGCTGAGGGAATTAGATTATTAAATGAGACACTTAAAGTAGTAAAGGAGTTTTGCTATTTGGGGAGCAAAATAACTCATGATGGTCGAAGTAGAGAGGATATAAAATGTAGACTGGCAATGGGAAGCAAAGCGTTTCTGAAGAAGAGAAATTTGTTAATATCGAGTATAGATTTAAGTGTCAGGAAACCATTTCTGAAAGTATTTGTATGGAGTGTAGCCATGTATGGAAGTGAAACATGGACGATAAATAGTTTGGACAAGAAGAGAATAGAAGCTTTCGAAATGTGGTGTTACAGAAGAATGCTGAAGATTAGATGCGTAGATCACATAACTAATGAGGAGGTATTGAATAGAATTGGGGAGAAGAGGAGCTTGTGGCACAACTTGACTAGAAGAAGGGATCGGTTGGTAGAACATGTACTGAGGCATCAAGGGATCACCAATTTAGTATTGGAGGGCAGCGTGGAGGGTAAAAATCGTAGATGGGGCCCAAGAGATGAATACACTAAGCAGATTCAGAAGGATGTAGGTTGCAGTAAGTACTGGGAGATGAAGAAGCTTGCACAGGATAGGGTAGCATGGAGAGCTGCATCAAACCAGTCTCAGGACTGAAGACCGCAACAACAACAACAAGTGTAAATAGTCATGAAACTCAAGAATACAAATTTTTATGCAAATAGGAACTCAGGAACAAAATAGGTTTTTACCTAAACTCCGCGGTCTATCCATAACCAAAGTATAGAATGACAATTGCCAAGACTACAGAAGAACAGATAAGTCAATGACCAGATAAGAAGTTCATAATTTTGTGAAAAAAGGGGGCATGAAGGGGGTTTGAACACAGGTCACCCAGTTTGCTGTCGAACCGCGTAACCACACAACCGTGACACAATCGTTCTTGCATGTTGCATATCTTGAGGTTGGACCTTTCACTGTTTCTATTTTTCTCCTTTTTTCACAATTCAGTAGACATCCTTCCTGTTTTCATGTTAGATCTGTGTTCAGTTTTTGACGGGCTATCCACTGGGCTATTTTACCATTAAATCTGAGAGGGACCCGATGGGGAGTTCCACTTGTAGTACTACTGCGTCTACACGCTGGCGAATGAAGTGCTGTGCCCCAACGCTGTGCAGTGCCATGCTAACGATCTTAAGTTACAGTACTCTGACAGCCATATGGGAGCTGTCACGGGTCATCGCGCTGGCTTTGGCCTCTGAATGCTGCACGTTTTCGTACCCCGTTTGAGGTGTCGTCGGACGTTGTCGTGGGTGCCTTTAAACCTTATGGTAACATCGTCCGTCACGTTGCCGTAACGTGGAAGACGAACCAAGTATACTGTTTCCTCAATGGTTTCTGGCAAATAAAAATTGAACTGAGACTGCAAGTGCCTTCCTACCTGGAAATTACCGCCTGCACAGCTCTCGTCCTGGAAATTACCGCCTGCAGCTCTCGTCATGTTCGATGGCCAGCCAAGCACTTGTTCAGGTTGTGGCCAGGAGGGCCATGTCCATTCTGAAAGTCTCTGGCATAGATTGGTTCAGATGCCGCACAAAGACGTCGCTCTCCCTGTGACGCCCAGTGTGTTACCTCTGTCTTATACATCTGTGGTGAGGCTGCTTGCTGAGTCCACTCTGAATCGGTTGACACTGGCGTCGACTCCTCTCAACAACACGATGGACGTTTGGATGTAGAATGGCCATCAGTAGATGCAAGCCGTCCATCCCGACCCCATGGTTGTTGACCATGGAGCTGTACCAACCTCCACTTCTCTGCCATCTGGCCACATGTAGCACAGCCGCCCACCATCCAACACTGAACAAAATGGTAGGAAGCAACGGTCGCTGAAGAAATTGAATGGACAACACTGTAACCCTTCAGATGACTACCTCCATTGGATGTGTGCACAGGAAGACAACCTTCCTACAGATGATGCACTGTCCTCTGACTCCCTGGCATCTTGTGATGCGATGTCTTTCCCCACCTCCGTTTCCAGTCAGCATCCACCTTCGGACATCGACCTTCCCCCCCTTCCGTAGAACGCCTGCATCTGATGTGATTGACTCCCTTTCTGTACCTGACGCTACCTGTGGGGGCACCTCTGATAGTGTTCCACTGAACTGACATGGTTAGATGTCTGTGTCCTGGGCAAATGACGTCGATGCTGAGCATGGACATTCTGGAGGTGGGGTGTCATAGTGATGTGCCCTTGTACAGGTGCCTAACAGCGAACTCCCTGTGCTTCTGTACCACAGCCAATGTCAATATCATTCAAATATACCACAAAATTGCCTTACTTCATGACATACTGTATGCTGCGGACATTGATGTTGCCCTCTTTCAGGAGGTGCACGATGCAACCTTTCGAGCTCCCTATGGTTTTACAGCACATATTTCCTTTGCTTCCCCTATGAGCAGTGGGCTACCAATCCTTCTACGTGATGGTATCCTCAATGGTACAGTCGTCTATCTCCCTGATATCAGAGGTATGGCTCTCATGTTTAGTTGCAACAGAATCTTCAACGTGCCATCTGGTTTGGGTCACCAACGTGAAAGTTCCTCTTTCTTCTGCGACTCAGTCATGCGTCATTTCCTAGGTCAGAAGGTGCATTGATCAGGAGAGACGATTTCAACTTCACCCAGGCACATAAAAGACCAACTACCACATCACTCTCCGTGCATGGCGCTAGCGACAATCTCCAGTGCTTCAGTCTTGTGGATTCTTGGGAACATGTTCTTGGTGATTGGCCAGGGTTTACGAATTTCTTAAAGCAGCCTCGATTGTGTTTACATCTCCTGCGATACTGTCAGTGGGCTGCAGGCTGCTGAAGTCTGGCACGTTGCATTCTCTGACCATGATGCATACATCTGTGCCATCAGTCTCCGCTACCAAAGGGTGTGGAGCGGCCATGGACCATAGAAACTGAACTCGATCCACCTTATTTCACCTGACTGCCAGCAGCTCATTGAGAACATGTGGCCATGCTGCATATCAGTCTGCCCAGTTATGGTGGGTACTCTGCACAAACATTGCTCTCTGCAAGGCCTTGATTGGTTATAGAATGGAGGTTTCAGCTGACAGCTACAAACCCAGTACTTCTATTTCACCATTCCATGGGAATGTACTATGACACAGTATTCGCCAGAACACCAGGCGATAGTGAATCATACCACGTCAAAGCTCACATCCCTCTCACACCGTCAGCTTGAAGGAGCTATGGTCAGTGTGCTCACATGATGGGTTAGCAGAGGAGCGTTCATTGATGTATCGTGTGATGGTAGAACACACCACCGTTACAAGACTTTGATTAATGTACTTACAAGTAACAACTGGTGGTCTTTAGATACTCTATGCGATGTAGGGTCTGCCCTCCATGCACTTTATATCACGCCATATTCTGAACAATGTCATCACCCTGCCAACCCTACATCAGTTCCAGATTCTCCTTTGGCTTGGTTCCTGGTGATGCAACGATGGATCTACTTGCTGACATCATGGACCATGAAGTCGATGATGATGCTATACAGGTGCCTTCTGTGAACAAGTCGCCTGGCCCCTGACGACCTCTTAATGAAGTTTTAGTGGATATTTCCCGCCCCATTGGCACCACTGTGGACGGAAATTTGTCGGGACTTTATGTCACCTCTCGTGCAGATCCCAGACGGTTTCCTCGATGGTCTCCTCATTCCCATGCACAAGGCTCATGGTACTTCCTGGATAGGTGATGACCACCCCTTGACGTTGCTTAATACACTCCTGGAAATTGAAATAAGAACACCGTGAATTCATTGTCCCAGGAAGGGGAAACTTTATTGACACATTCCTGGGGTCAGATACATCACATGATCACACTGACAGAACCACAGGCACATAGACACAGGCAACAGAGCATGCACAATGTCGGCACTAGTACAGTGTATATCCACCTTTCGCAGCAATGCAGGCTGCTATTCTCCCATGGAGACGATCGTAGAGATGCTGGATGTAGTCCTGTGGAACGGCTTGCCATGCCATTTCCACCTGGCGCCTCAGTTGGACCAGCGTTCGTGCTGGACGTGCAGACCACGTGAGACGACGCTTCATCCAGTCCCAAACATGCTCAATGGGGGACAGATCCGGAGATCTTACTGGCCAGGGTAGTTGACTTACACCTTCTAGAGCACGTTGGGTGGCACGGGATACATGCGGACGTGCATTGTCCTGTTGGAACAGCAAGTTCCCTTGCCGGTCTAGGAATGGTAGAACGATGGGTTCGATGACGGTTTGGATGTACCGTGCACTATTCAGTGTCCCCTCGACGATCACCAGAGGTGTACGGCCAGTGTAGGAGATTGCTCCCCACACCATGATGCCAGGTGTTGGCCCTGTGTGCCTCGGTCGTATGAAGTCCTGATTGTGGCGCTCACCTGCACGGCGCCAAACACGCATACGACCATCATTGGCACCAAGGCAGAAGCGACTCTCATCGCTGAAGACGACACGTCTCCATTCGTCCCTCCATTCACGCCTGTCGCGACACCACTGGAGGCGGGCTGCACGATGTTGGGGCGTGAGCGGAAGACGGCCTAACTGTGTGCGGGACCGTAGCCCAGCATCATGGAGACGGTTGCGAATGGTCCTCGCCGATACCCCAAGAGCAACAGTGTCCCTAATTTGCTGGGAAGTGGTGGTGCGGTCCCCTACGGCACTGCGTAGGATCCTACGGTCTTGGCGTGCATCCGTACGTCGCTGCGGTCACTGGCGACAACATCGATGTACTGTTGAGACCTCACGACCCACGTGTTGAGCAATTAGGCGGTACGTCCACCCGGCCTCCCGCATGCCCACTATACGCCCTCACTCAAAGTCCGTCAACTGCACATACGGTTCACGTCCACGCTGTCGCGGCATGCTACCAGTGTTAAAGACTGCGATGGAGCTCCGTATGCCACGGCAAACTGGCTGACACTGACGGCGGCGGTGCACAAATTCTGCGCAGCTAGCGCCATTCGACGGCCAACACCGCGGTTCCTGGTGTGTCCGCTGTGCCGTGCGTGTGATCATTGCTTGTACAGCCCTCTCGCAGTGTCCGGAGCAAGTATGGTGGGTCTGACACACCGGTGTCAATGTGTTCTTTTTTCCATTTCCAGGAGTGTAGCTACACAAAGATTTTTACCCAGCTGGTGGATGCACAACCCAGTGCATGTTTTCTCCTGATCAACTTCCTTGGAAGTGCTAATAACATCCACTATGCCCTCTGTTGCTATCGGGACATAATTGCTCTTGCTCACACTCGTCGTATACCTGGACTTTGAGCATCTTTTGACTTCAGCCAGGCATTCAATAGAATCAAACATGCCAATTGGAAGAAGTGTTCTACAATATGGGATACACTGATACTACCATCCATGAAGTAATTTGCCTCCTTCGTTGAGCTATGTTCTTCATAGCGATGCTTAGGTCAGGAAGTCATTGGCATGGGTTACCACCTACTGCGAAGCTTCTGGTAGCTGCCTTAATTTCCGAAAATCGGGAGTGATGGCTGCAGGTACGGGGCTTCCTGTGGACAGCTCTACTCCACTGTGTGTAGTTGCTACTTTCAATGCTTAGGGCTTGCAGTGCACGATTGCCCTCAACTGCCTGTGCCTACTGTCCCAACTACAAGCTGGGCTACCTGATCATCGTTTATGAACCCATGTTCTTCCGTAGCAGAGACAATATGTAAATGTATGTTTGGCTTCACGTATCCCCCATGTGGCATATAGACACTTCCTATTCTGCTGTCCATGGTCAGACGCATGCTAGCAGCACTAGGTTTATATGCTTGGCAAATCTTGCTATTCAAGATAAGGTACAAGACCCTCAACCCTCACCCTTCCACAGTGCATCGGCGGTTTAGGTATCTATCATGTGCCAGACAAGGCGATAGCCTTTTTGCTCAACTCTCACATGGCACTGCGGCGATGTCGTACTTGCCTTACCAGGCTATTGCTGGAGGCCATTGCATGACAGTCTCTCTCAACACCTCTCCAGCTTTTGGACGTCCTGCCGCGCTTCTTTTACTTCCGCCACTTTTCCCACGAACTGGGTTATGCGCATACCACGAAACTGCCAACATGCTTGACATCCATTAAGGTGATCTATGGCTGTCTTCAACAGTGCAGTCACCAAATTTGATGGACGGGAAGCATCCCCATGTTGACTGGCGTGCTGTTTGGCGATCGGTGTGCGCTTCTTATCTTGACACTGATCTCCAGTGGGAAAGCAAGTAAGCCAGTCACACCTTAAGGGGATTCACCTAGCAGACAGCCCATTGTGTGTCACTTGTTATGTTTTGGACACGGACAGGCATTCCCTGGTGTGTGGATCTTAGAGAGATATCTGGTTCTTGGCGCGAAAAATGCTGCCCCTAATTACTCATACAGTTCCTCATCAAATACCTATTCACGTGCTCCTCTTTCTGGAAGTGGGATGCTCGCCACAAGGGCAGGCGAACTCTGTGAAGTGAATTTGTGGACATGGAATTTACTAATTGTTTGCTAATGGCGAGAAAAATACCCTTCATTTTTGGCACTTCCTTAATGAACGCCATTGTGCAGTTGTCTGCAATCCCAAATACAGACCATTCTTCTCCAATTTCTATTTAGTGTCTTTCCTAACCCTCTGCAGAGCTGGGGTGTTACTGCAATGATAAGTTGATCCATGCCTTTTCCACCCTTAGCACCCTTAGAACCAGTTATTCTCTGTTCATCAGAACGCTCTTCTCTACAAAACTATGTGTCAATAGTCCCACCAGATCTGACAACTTGCCACTCCCTTCTCCTCCCGACGGCGATTTGCTGGTATACTCGGTGGTGTTAATAATAATTTTAAAAAAACCCTAAATATACGAGGGTTGAAACTTAAATAGTGGCAACTATTTATACACAACCAATACAAAAGCGTTACATGTTTGCACCTGTTACTGTCCTTGAGTAGTCACCAGCATTGTGTAGAACCCGTTGCCAGCGATGTGAAAGGCTAGTATACCGTCAGCAGATCCTGTTCTGTTGATGGTACAAATGGAGCGGCGCGCGGTATTAGCCGAGCGGTCTGAGACGCTGCAGTCATGCAGTGATCCCGGAGGAGGTACAAGTCGTCCCTCGGGCATGGGTGTGTGTGTTTGTCCTTAGTATAATTTAGGTTAAGTAGTGTGTAAGCTAAGGGACTGATGACCTTGGCAGTTAAGTCCCATCAGATTTCACACATATTTGAACATTTTTGACAAATGGAGCGGTCTACTGCCTGTGGAATCTCTGAAACAGTTCTGAAGCGAATGCCACGAAGTGGTTCCTACATCTTCAGAATCAAATCAAAGCCCAAGGACTTAAGTCGTATTGCTGTTCATTTTTGGAGCATCCACTGCGACCAGCTTTGTGAAAGAAACAGTAACACTTCCTGCGCAACCCACTCATCATTTTGCATGACAATGCGCGGGCGCATACAGCGCAAGCTGTGGCTGCTCTGTTCAGTCGATGGAACCTGGAAGTACTGTACCATTCACCACACTCCCCAGACTTAAGTCCTCGTGACTTTGATTTGATTCCGAATATGAAGGAACCAATTTGTGGCATTCGCTTCAGAACTGTTCCAGAGATACGACAGGCAGTAGACTGCTCCATTTGCACCATCAACAGAACAAGCCCTGCTATTGGTATACTACACCTTCCACGTTGCTGGCAACAGGTTGTGCACAACGCTGGTGACTACTTTGAAGGACAATAACAGGTGCAAACATGTAACTCTTTTTTATCGGTTGTGAATAAATAGTTGGCACTATTTAAGTTCCAACCCTTGAACAAATAAATTATTGATCTTCTTTGGATGTCTCCTCCATGTTCCCTATACTTTTCTTGGTTCCTGGGCAGAGGGAATGGGACATAGTGGCCAAGCCTCAGGTTAATGCCCTTGCCCACTTTGCCCCCGAGCATCCCTTTGGACACCAGGAAGTTCAGATTCTGGGGGGATAAAACGCGGGTTTTGTCTTTGATATGTAATCAGAATGTCCTCAGTCCCAGGTTCGAACTACAATACTGCTTAAATTTTGAATAAAAGTCAGCATTGGCAGCCGAAGACATCTCGCATAAAAAAAAATCAGCCTCATTCAACGACTTTGTCAAAGATGACTGATGACTGAACAGGGTTTCAGAGCACGCTCTTGTCCATGAGGTGGGAAACTGCCCCATAAAGGTGGGAGAATCAGCAATGATCAATGCCCCCAATCAGATCACCAGAAGGGGACTGCCGAAGGTGTAGTGACCATGAGAAAAAAATTAAAGAACCAATGAAAGGATAACGTTCTATGAGTTGGGGAGTGGATTACTAGAAGCTTGATCATGGTAAGGAAGCCAGAAAGTGTGGGAAGGGAAATGCAGATGCTTAGTGTAAATATTGTGGGGGTCAGTGGGGTGAAATGGAAAGAAGACAAGGCTTTCTGGTCAGATGAGTATAGTGTTGTATCAACAGCAGAAGAACAATACCGTGTAATGGACTAGGATTCATTATAAACAGAACAGTGAGGCAGGGAGTGTGTTAGCATGAACAGTTCAGTGATCGAGTTGGTCTCATTTGTCCTCATCAGAATCTACAGAAAACCAACATGCTGAAGATGATGAGACAGACAAAGTGTATGAGGATGCTGAACTGTTAAATCAGTATATAAAGAGAGATGAAAATCTTATCATCATGGCTGACCAGAATGTGGTTGTAGGGGAAGGAGTAGGAAAAAGGGTTGCAAGAGAATATGGAGTTGGTGCTACGAATGAGAGAGGAGAAAGACTACTTGATTTCTGTAATAAAGCAAATACTCTGTTGAAGAACTGCTTGAGGATGAGGTATACTTGGAAACGGCCAGGTCATGCAGGAAGATTTAAGTTAGATTACATCATGGTCAGACAGACATTGTGAAATCAGATATTAGATTTCAAGGCATATCAGGAGAAGATATAGACTCAGATAATAATGTAGTACTGATGAAGAGTAGGAAAGGTCTAAGATATTAGTCAAGGAAGAATCAGTGTGCAAAGAAGTGGGATACAGAAGGAATGAAGAGATATGCTTGAAGTTCCCTAAGGCTATAGATGCTGGAATAAGGAGTAACTCAATAGGCAGTGCAGTTGAAGACTAGAATCATAGAAGTTGGAAAGAAAAACACAGGTACAAAAAAGGTAACTGTGGAGAAACGATAGGTAACAGTAGAAATACTTCAGTTGATAGATGAAAGAATGAAGTACAAGAATGTTCATGTAAATATGGAATCGGTAGCTTCAGGAGGGTAATACAGAACACCGTGCTGGATCGCAAATGACCTCATATCACTAGCAGTTGAGATGACAGGCATCTTATGCGCATGGCTGTAAAGGGTCGTGCAGCCACGTCTCGATCCCTGAGTCAACAGATGGGGACATTTGCAAGACAATAACCATCTGCACGAACAGTTCGACGACGTTTGCAGCAGCATGGACTGTCAGCTCGGAGACCATGGCTGCGGTTACCCTTGACGCTGCATCACAGACAGGAGTGCCTGCGGTGGTGTACTCAACAATGACCTGGGTGCACGAATGGCAAAACGTCATTGTTTCGGATGAATCCAAGTTCTGTTTAGAGCATCACGATGGTCGCATCCATGTTTGGCGACATCGTGGTGAACGCACATTGGAACCGTGTATTCGTCATCGCTATACTGGTGTATCACCTAGCATGATGGTATGGGGTGCCATTGGTTACAGCCGGCCGTGGTGGTCTCGCGGTTCTAGGCACGCAGTCCGGACCCGTGCGACTGCTACGGTCGCAGGTTCGAATCCTGCCTCGGGCATGGATGTGTGTGATGTCCTTAGGTTAGTTAGGTTTAAGTAGTTCTAAGTTCTAGGGGACTGATGACCACAGCAGTTGGGTCCCATAGTGCTCAGAGCCATTTGAACCATTGGTTACATGTCTCGGTCGCCTCTTGTTCGCATTGACGGCACTTTGAACAGTGGCATTACATTTAAGATGTGTTATGCGCTGTGGGGCTACCCTTCATTTGATTCCTGCGAAACCCTACATTTCAGCAGGATAATGCATGACCGCATGTTGCAGGTCCTGTATGAGCCTCTCTGGATACAGAAAATGTTTGACTGCTGCCTGGCCAGCAAATTCTCCATGTCTCTCACCAACTGAAAACGTCTGGTGAATGGTGGCCGAGCAATTGGCTCGTCACAGTACACCAGTCACTACTCTTGATGAACTGTGGTATCATGTTGAAGCTGAATGGGCAGCTGTACCTGTACACACCATCCAAGCTCTGTTTGACTCAATGACCAGGCGTATCAAGGCTGTTATTATGGTCAGAGGTGGTTGTTCTAAGTAGTGATTTCTCAGGATCTATGCACCCAAATTGCAAGAAAATGTAATCACACGTCAGTTCTAGTGTAATATATTTGTCCAGTGAATACCCATTTATCATCTGCATTTCTTCCTGGTGTAGCAATTTTAATGGCCAATAGTGTATTAATATTGTCTGCAAGGTCATTAATATATAACATGAAGAGCAAGGGTCTCAACACAATCCCTGGGGCACACCAGAAATTACTTCTACATCTCAAAATGGCTCTCCATCGGAGATAATATGCTGTGTCCTTACTATCAAAAAGTCCTCCAGTCACAAATTTTCACTTGATACTCCATATGATCATACTTTTGACAATCAGTGTAGGTGTGGCATTGAGTCAAAATCTTTTCAAAAATCAAGAGATACTGCATCTGACTGACTGCCTTGTTACAAAGCTTTCAGTATGTCATGTGAGAAAAGTGAGAGTTGGTTTTCACATGATTGATGTCTTCAGAATTCTTGCTAGTTGGCATGGAGGAGGTCATTCAGTTCAAGATACCTCATTATCTTTGAGCTCAGAATGAGTTCTAAGTTTCTACAACGAGTTGATGTCAAGGGTAATGGAGGGCAGTTTTATGTATCACTTCTACTACCCCTGTTAAACAAGTGTGACCTGTGCTTCCACTCAAGAAATGGGCATGGTTTTTTGTTCGAGGGACCTACAGTAGATTATAGTTAAACAGGAGCTAACTCAGTCTGACAGGTATTCCATCGGGTTCCCTCCCGTTATGAACTGTTCTACTGGATAGATATCTATCCAGTGTATGGTCAACTATTCTTTTAAACTTGAGCCAAAGTTCCTCTACATGCTCCTGCTCTCTGCTGGAAGTTTCAAGTTCCTCATTGAGATATGACACTACTGATTATTTATCTAGTTTACTAAGCATATATATCTTTCTGTTTGGTTTAGTTGTACTTTGGTAATCATTGTGGTCACAACTGCATCAAGGTCACTGATACCAGTTTCAATATGTACATCCTCAAAGGGACCAGGTCTATTTGTTGCCATTGGATCCAACATACAGGGTATTTCAAAAAGAATATATGTATTACAAAGTATTATTTTGTCCAAACTATCGATCACTGCACCTCAGCTCAGCTATTGGAAAAACAAATACATAGTCTAGTTTATATTAATAGCCACCAGATGTCAGTTGTCTTCTGTTTTGCTTGGTAACTGTCATACATTTAAAATGGCTTCTCCACAGCAGACAATGATAACACTTTTGCACGATGCATCGTGTTCAGTGATGAAGCAACTTTCCATGTTAGTGGTCAGGTAAACAAACATAATATTCGAATTCAGGGCCTAAAAAACCCCCATGCAGCCATTGAACGTGTATGAGATTCACCCAAAGTCAATGTGTTTTGTGCAATTTCCTGATCATTTGTTTACAGCCCATCCTTCCTTGATGGAAACACGGTTAACGGTCAGCAGTACCTTGCTATGTTACGAAACTGGATGTTTCCAAGGCTGCATGAAGACAACTTCATTTTTCAACAAGATAGGGTACCCTTCAAATGTGTGAATATCTGAATGAAACTCTACCGACCGTTGGATTGGTCGTCAAGGAGCTAGTGACTTAGCATCTCTCAGCTGAGCTCCATGGTTACCGGATTTGACACCTTCTGATTTATTCCTGTGGGGTTTTGTTAAAGACAACATTTATGTACCACCACTCCCACAGAAACTGGAAGAGTTGAAGAACCAGATCCGCATTGCCATAACATCAATGATGAAGGACATGCTTGCCCGAGTATGGAAGGAATTTGAGTATCAATGTGATACTGTTCATGTCACTGATGGAGGACATATTGAACATCTGTAATCTGAACTTGAGAGGTTCATAAGTATGGGTGTAAAGTTTCATATCCATATGTCTTAAAGTTCAATAAATATATGCATTTGAAATACACATATTCTTTTTGAAACACCCTGTATTTCCACCATTAGAGGGCTTTCTAACTGTCTGTTCTAGATAGTATTCAGAGAAGGCATTTACTAAAGTTTCATGAGATGTCTTATCGTGTCCACCACCAACAAACTTGTAATTTTCCCAATTAATTGTTTGATGATTGAAATCTCCACCAATAATTACAGTACGATTGGGGAACTACCTTATAAATCCTTATAAATCATGGGTGCCGGCAGATTTTGAGACAGAGCCCAAACATGAATCTGCCCAGGGCTCACACAGAGAGAGCAGTTATAAAGAATTGTTGTGAAGCTGCTCTCCTAACAGCCTCACAATGCAGGAAAACATCTTAAGAATGTGAAATTGTGAGAAAGATGCCAATTCACGAGGCACATGATAGTGCACACCAGATAGGAAATTTTCACCCCGCATGGAGAGGCGTAGTGATGAAACAGTGATCTGTCACTGGGCTGCATTGAAAATTTTGTCCGCCAATGACAATGCTGAAAAGAAGAGTATTTTGAAGAGGAGTTGAGCTGGGAGATGGAGGAGAAGAGAGAAGAGGGAGTCATGGAGACACTGCAGAAGTGAGAGGACATGGGCGCTCCTCCACTCATCGTCAACATCTGCCTTCCAATTTTGTGATAGCACAGCTTCAGCCATGTGACCGACAACTGTCAGACAACATGGAGATTGTACCTGGCCCCCGCTGCAATGCCGTAATTGCTGATGAGGGCAGTAGACTTGCACAGCAACACTCCGAGGTGACATGCCACCGACAGCAGTACACGGCAAATGATAAGGAAGAACTTCGAGACGATTTGTTCCCTCCTCCTTTCACTTAATAACTGAATCATGTCCATGCCCAGTCAAACCAATCCTGAGATTTGTAGTTTTGTTTTGGCTTGTGTAAACGGCATGAAAATAAATACATTTCTCTCATGGTTTGATCATATAAGCAATCTCTTACATTCATACGGGAAGCCCTCAATATTGTGCCCTTTGTGTTTGATTTCATTTAATTTCTAGAGATCACCACATTTTTTGCACCCAACGTGGGGCAACCTCATTGGTAATTCTCATGGTATCTGATTTCACAAAATAGTTTCTTGGGATCACTACAGTACCTTGCCGTTATCTTCAGGTGATATCTGGAGGACGAGCATCTTTGCTACATCCTGCCTCCTTCATATGCTTTTCATCCTCCACTGCTGGTCACATTCCACAATGGGTGGAGTAGTGGTTGGAGCAGCACCACAGGATGTGGGGAGTGAACTTCTGTGGCTTGTATTGTGTGTAGAAGTCACTTTCAGCCAACTCTGTAATTTTATTTGGCTGAGTGCTGTGTCCTGAGCTTTGTTGAGAGTGAACCCAGTGTCTCTGTTGATGAGCCTGTCAGCCACTTGTATTTCAATAGCCTCCTTCAGAACACAGTCCCAAAATGACATGGTCTGTCTCTGCATGTTCATATTTTCATACTTCATGAAGTCCCCTGTAGCCATGCAGTGTTCTGCAGCTTCAGATTCTGTCAGTTGCTTAAGTTTGATGTGTCTTCTGTGTTCCTTGCACCTTTCTTCCATTGTCTGTACAGTCTCCTTGATATACACCTTACCGTATTTACGTAAAATATTGTACACTTGGTCTACAGCACCCAAGTCACCTTTCACTGTACCTAATAGGGCATAAACTTTTGGAAATATACGGAAAATGCATTTAATGCTATTTCAAGCCAGGATTCTGCTGATTTTGTTTGATACTTTGCTGGCATGTGACATATGCACCATTGTCTTCTTCTTCTTCTTCTTCTTCTTCTTCTTCTCCTCCTCCTCCTCCTCCTCCTCCTCCTCATTTTCTGTCTGTTTAGCTGGGCCTTTCTGCCTGAAAGGACATTGGATTTGTCTCTCATTGTAGCCATTCTTCTTGAAAAAGTACTTAAAGTGGTTAACCTCCCTTGGTAGGCTTTCTTCATATGATGCCAGCATATGTAGCACACTCTTATGTTGTGAAGGATGATGGTTGCTGGCAGTGTGGAGATACAAATCAGTGTGGGCGGCTTTCCTGTACACACTGTATCCTATGGTGCCATCTGTTCTGCAATTCATTCAGATGTCCAAAAAGGGGAGTTCGCCATTTTCTTCCACCTCCATGGTGAATTTTATCGTGGGTTACAGAGAGTTCAGGTATTGGAGGAACACTCTAAGTCTTTCACTTCCATGTGACCACATCATAAACATGACATCAGTATATATGATATAGCATATAGGCTTCAGTGCAGCTGTTTCCAGAGCTTTCTCTTTTTAGTTCCCCATAAAAAAAGTTTACCACAACTGGTGACAGGACACTCCACAACACCATCATCCATTTATTCACAATAGTTGCCACTGGAGAGAAAGACTGTTGATGTGAGGACAAATTGGAAGAGATTAGTCATTGTTGGGTTGAATGTCTCCATGATCAACTTGAAGTAATCAGCAAGTGTCATTCTGGTAATGAGAGACACCACATCAAAGCTCACCTTAAGGTCCTGGTCATAGAATATTAGTATTTGTACCTGTTGAATGAAATGTACAGAGCTGCTGATGCAGTGATGACATTTACCAATGTTGGGACTTATTACTGCCTTCAGATGTTTGGCCAGCTGGTACATTGGTGTGGCTATGTAGCTTACAATAAGGTGTAGAGGGACAATATTTTTGTGAATATTTCGCAAGTCATAGTGCATTGGAGGTGCAGCAGCTAGTGGTCAAAGCTTCTTCACAATTTCCTTCGGTGGGGACTAGCACAGAAGCTGAACAGTCTTCTTCTTCTTCTTCTTCATTCTGTTCGTCAGGTCTCCCTTCAGTTTTCTGCATGGTAGATCCTTGAGTAGATCATACATTCTGCTATTGTACTCTGACAGCAGTTGTAGTACACTGGCATTTTCCTTGTCCACAGGTAGAATGACTATTTCAGGATATCTGTGTAGTTCTCGAATGGCAGCATTTTCTGCTTTCACAATGGCTCTAGTGAGCATGTATCAGATTTACCAATTTATCTCCTATGCATCATCGCTACAGAGGGTTGAAATTACTTGTTCTATACCACCAATAAAATCTGCAACAGGAATAGTGGTCGGTGTTGGTGCGATGATGAGTCCCTTTCCCAGAACAAATTTTTCTGCATCTTCAATCTCTTTTCTATGAGGCTGATTAGGGTTCATTGTTGCTCTTCTTGTGGCTGTTGTTGTCTTACTGCCACATGTTTTAACTTGGAGACTTGTTTGTCAGTAGCACTGCAACAAGATCAGTCAGCATGCACCCAAGAAACAGTACCAGCCCACTCCCAAGGATCAGGCAAGAGAAACAAGCCATCTCTAAGTGGAGTGGACGTGATTCCTTGGATGTTGTATCCAGTTTCCGACATGTGTACTAGATTTTTTCCCTTACAAGTACCAGACTAGCTCTTTTTGTGATCCAGTGGGCTGCCATAGTTTTTATATGGTGGGCAATCCTCACGAATGTTGGTATTCACTGTAGTCATGGCACCTCATCAGGAAAGTGAGAGAACTGAGTAGATGCTCTTTCCAGTTGCAAAATTTATCTAGCTTCTTAAGGCTCTGATGCCTCTCCTCCCCATACAGGAATCTGATGTGTGATCTTAGACTTTAGCAAATCAGCTGTTTGTACTGTTGTTGGGTGTCCAGTCAGGTGCAGTTTTTTCATAACATGATGTTTTGACAGTATACCTTGCTATATCATCTTTAGAGTTCATACTGAGAATCCAGGGGCGCCGGTCTCCCCACCACTCCATCCATTGCAGCAGCATGCGACCAGCATTGGAGAGAGGGTGGGGAGGGGGGGGGGGATGTGATAAAAGTTAAAGGAGGAAGTATATAGCAAATATGCTTGTTCTACAAGCGTCACCTGAAGATGACAGCATGGTACACTATTGAAATATTGTGTTACAAAAAGAACTGCACCCAGCTGGACACAAGACAACAGTACAGACAGCTGATTCACTGGGAAAGCCTAAGCTCACACATATTACATATACATTTGACATATTTCAGACATATCTATACGCAGATTTTACCTGTATCTAGAGTGAATTTTGTCTAGCTGTTTCCTTTCCACACAGCTCAATGTTTATGATGCCTTATCTCCTGAACTGTGTGTCATACAGTGAAATCTTTTTGAAGGTATATACAGTGCCATTCATGTATACTGCCTGTAAAATGTGCTGAAAATAGAGTTAGTAATACATTAAAATATCATGCATGATGTGGTGGTTTGTCATGCATACCAGCAGTTGATGTCATAAAAAAATTAGATGCCATGCTTCATCTGGCAGTTTTACAGCATGAACAGTGAATAGGTAGTAAGCAATAAACTTTTTTCCTTTCATCACTTTGTTGGGGTTGTCAGTGAGAAAAAGTCTGCCCGCATCTCGTGGTCGTGCGGTAGCGTTCTCGCTTCCCACGCCCGGGTTCGATTCCTGGCGGGGTCAGGGATTTTCTCTGCCTCGTGATGGCTGGGTGTTGTGTGATGTCCTTAGGTCAGTTAGGTTTAAGTAGTTCTAAGTTCTAGGGGACTGATGACCATAGATGTTAAGTCCCATAGTGCTCAGAGCCATTTGAACCATTTTTGTAAAAGTTTTAAATTATGTTTAAAGTTTGTTGCAACACCCTAAATGCTCTCATTCTCAAATACTGGATGACTATTGTATGAATGGATATCCATGCATCACGGGCTACACAGCTTTTTCACCCTCATCTCCACCCCCCACTACTTTGATAAGTAGATGGATCTTATCCCCACAGGCACTCTTTCCAGACAAAAAGTGACATGTGTACCAAGTTTTATTGAAATAGGTCCAGTGGTTTAGGAGATATGGAACATATATATACACATTTTTATAATGTGTATAGATTGTTCAGGCTTTTCTGGTCATCTGTTGAAATCTCGAGATGTTGGGTGTTCTGCCATATATCAGTGTTGTCCATGCACAGTATTTTGACAATGCAACTACTTGTCTTCATCAGTTGCTACCTGAGACTGCTAGTTGAGTGGAACGGGTGCAGTATTTATACCTACCACCTTCCCCCTCCATGGTCCATTGTAGGTGCCCCATCTGTGGTCTGGAGAAATGTCCTGAGATATCCTACCTTTGGTCCTTTGCACCTGACAGTGAATTCACATTCTGTTCTCAGTACAGTACTTATGGTGTATCATCTTCACATTCTCAGTCCTTCTTTTTGTTGAGTTTTGCTGCTGCTACCATTGCATTTTTAGCAACTCCAGTGCAGAATCCCAGGCTTTGCCTGCAGCAGGCCGATTATGATAAGAAAGTCTGTCAGCTTCTGGTGGATCCAGCATACAGACTTTACAAACGTGAGCCTATGTTCAAAGTGAACAAGAAGACCAGGGCTCTCTTGAAGCAACAGGCATAGCTGACAAGATCATCAAGCAGTTATGATCTAGAGCACCCATTCCACCTAGAATGTATGGAATGCCAAAAACGCGGGTGTGCAGCTATGCTCAGTTGTCAGCAACATATGTGCATCAACATACCCAGCAACTAAATATTAGAAGAAATTGCTGTTTGCCCCTATGAGGAAAAGTGTTTTCATGACATCTCAAAGTCAGAGGATTTTTTGCTGTATCTCTTGCAACTATATACAATGGAATCTGATATAATGGTCTGCTTTGATGTTGTCTCCCTGGTTATCAAGATACTACTGATAGACTCATTAGAACTGATTGCAGAAATCTGACAATGTCCTGATGGACCTGTTCAGGCATATACTGACTTCAACATATTTTCTGTATAGGAACCAATATTACAAACAGACATGGGCAGCCTCCTATCTCTTCATGGGGAAATTTAAGCAGAAAAAAATAGAGAAGGCTAGATACAAACCCACACACTTATTCAGGTATGTGAGTGATACCATTGTGATCTTACCTGCCGGCCGTGGTGGCCGAGAGGTTCTAGGCGCTACAGTTTGGAACCGCGCAACTGCTCCGGTTGCAGGTTCGAATCCTGCCATGGGCATGGATGTGTGTGATGTCCTTAGGTTACTTTGGTTTAAGTAGTTCTAAGTTCTAGGGAACTGATGACCTCAGAAGTTAAGTCCCATAGTGCTCAGAGCCATTTTAACCATTTTGATCTTACCTCATGGTCGGGAGAGACTCAGTGAATTTTTGGAACATCTTAACTCATGCCACCCAAATATAAATTTCACCATGGAACAGGAAAATGGTGGTCAGCTATCATTCCTGGATGTACTTGTCAAAAGGAGAGTAGATGGGTCACTTGGGTACAGTGTGTACTGAGTTATATGTATAAGTTAGGTGCTGTCATCATCCAGTGCAAAAGAATGGAGTTCTAAAGACATTGGTCCCCAGGACACACACCTTTTCCAACCAAAATTGTTTGACATCAGAACTAGCCTCAGTCTTCTATGCTCAGTCTTTACAGAAATGGATACACAATAAAACAGATTCAGAAGAACCTCCAACTAGCCAGTCAGCCACATGATAGTGAAGAAGAGCTAGATGAAGCAGAGACTGATACTGCCTTATGCATGATTTATTTCAACCAAGGTCAACAGAATTCTCAAGAAGCATTACATCATGTCTTTAAGACTACTGGGAAATGTGAAAGATGACAAGGTCCACACAAACCAGTAATTTATAATATACCATGCTAATGTGGCATCTCATACACTGACTTTGTATGCAAAGAGCATCACAGGCTCACCTAGATGAGACAGACAACTAAATCAGCCAGTGTGAGCACTCTCTGGAACTTAATAACAACATGAACTATGATAAACAAGGGTTCTGGAATAGACATCTAGATACTGGGTCAGTGTTCCAAGAGAGTCAATAGAGATGAAGGTAGTGGAAAACCTCATGAATTGTGACACTGTGTATCAACTCAGCAAAGCCTGGGGTCCTGCACTAAAGTTGCGAAAAATTCAACAATGGCCGCATCAGAACTCAACAGAAAGAAAAACTGAGAATAAAGACAGAAGTGCTGTACCAAGAACAGCATGTCAGATTACTGTCTGGCATGCCAGATTAAAATGGAATGCCAACTGGCTGGCAGATGTGCTGGATCAAAGATGGCATGCCTGTGGACATTTCTAATGGGAATGGAGAAAAGATGGAATGCCTAGAAACAATCATGGAGGCACACCAGACCAAAAATGGAATGCCAGTTTGCTTCTGTGCTCACTAGACTGAAGACTAAATATCTCAGAATGCTTCTAGTGGGAATGGACCACAGATGGAACACCTAGACCTGACCATGGAGCAGGAAGGCAGAAGATATAAACACTGGACCCTTCCCACTCAATTAGCAGTCTCAGCTAGCACCTGATGACATAAGACATGTTGATGAAATATTACATTTTTTTATCATCACTATATTCAATGTTATCTAAATTTCATAAACAACGTTCTCAAGAAGATTCTTTACATTTAAAACAAAAGCTTCAGCCACTAGTTTGAAACCCTTTTTATGAGTATTTCTCTAAATATGAATTATCTTAACTATGTACAATTCTTGACATGAGTAAGGCAACTGAAAAATATTTTCTCTCTGTTCTACAGGTGGGCAACCAGTGGCCCATAGGCCATACATAGCCTGCGATTGGCTTCAGTCTGACATGCAGAAAAAGTTCGTGGGACAGAAAGTGAGGCACTGTAGAGTTTTGCAGTGTTAAACACAGCTAATACAAAGCTTCGTTAGTAAACAAACAATGTACATGATGCGTCAACAAATATAAGCATCTGAAGATGGGGTGAACATAAAATGAACATATTCTGCATGTTTTGAGGCATAAGGTTTTGACATGACATGTTGGGAAATGGGTTCCCTTTGTATTGGTGCATTACCCCATAAACATTAATGTCATAGATGATATAGTTTTGAATACTGCTGTTACATCACTTGACAAGTTTGCTCACAAGCTTGATTAAGTGTGTGAACCAGGCCTACAAGTCAGCAAAGGTTGCCCATGGCAGATCTATACCAATAGTAAGCCAAATCACACAAAATATAATTGCTAACATAAAATGCTGACAGACTTTGGAAACTTCATTTAAAGTCATACTTACTTCCGATTGACTTGTACATCATTGTGTAACTTTATTTTTTGATTTCTAAAATCCACATTCATAACTGATTATATTGAATAGCTGTACTGGCATTCATTCAAGCAACACACTTTTGCATGCTTAATGTTTGAGTATTTTATCCATCTTCAGCAACTGCAGTCATACATAATGAAATAATAGGCAACCAGTTGCATAAAAGAAATTTAATTTCTTTACCAGTTTTGGGCATTTAATGCTCTTCTTCAGAAGGTTATGCCTATCACATTATTTGCAAGTGTCAATAATAAAGTGCATACAGTACAATGTCATGAACCCAAAAAATATATGCAGGAGCAATAAGTAATAGAATACTGAATCCATTAATACAATAATAACTGTTGGATTCCTCCATGTCATTCACAGTATCTGCATAAAACTAGTGGCTGGTTGGCTCATGTTCTGGTGTGATGTCTGCACTTATTTTATTACTGGATTCAGTATTCTATTACTTATTGCTCCGGATATATTTTTTGGCATCATGCCATTGTGCTGTATGCACTTTATTATTGACACAAATAATGGAATAGGCATAAACTTCTGAAGAAGTGCACTAAGTGCCAAAACCGATCAAGAAATTAAATTTCTTTCATGCAACTGGCTGCTTATTATTTCATTCAGTCTTTGAATTAACTGAATGCTCATCTCAAAATTTTACATTTCCTTTGTATGTCAGATAATCACTCTGCATCTTCTGTTTATGAGTTCAGCTTTAGTCGAGGATATTTATGATGATCACTTTCAACTGGCAGTGCTGTTGGCAACTTTCAACTGCAAAGCACACAACGCAACATGAGAAAACAATACCCATATATAGAACTAGTGCATTGCCATAGAGACATTTGCGAAATTGTGTTATGCAATTAGTTGAAGTAGACGTGCAAAATGGTGACATCCAGCCCAATGCAACTATCAGGAATCTTCTTCTGTCAACTTGACTATAGCATCTCTCGCATACCTCCACAGCAGTGCTGCCATTGACAGCTTGGTTAGATTGAATATTTCTTAAGGTAAGAAATAAGTGAGGTGTTTTTAAAATTACCATAAATTTAAAGAAAAGTGGTGCTCACTTTCAAAATATAACAGATCACTTTCAATGAGCATAGGGATAATGGTAAAACTGCTGTACTTTCTAATCACATGTGTCACATTCGATGAACAATTGCTAGCTAACAACATTCAAGAGTGCATATCCAGGGTGGCTACTCAAATACGGAAAAAAAAAAATCCCTGAGAATTTCAGATCTAAGGAGGAAGGAGGAAGATTGTGTCAAGAATCTCCTGATAAACTAATAGTGAGCAGAGGGAGAGGGGAGGAGCAGCATACCATAGTATTTCCTATTGGCTGAGCTACATACCAGGCATAAGCGATAGTTTAAACACAGTTTTTAAATCAATAATTTATATGGAATAATATTCACATAATTAACACACTTTGAAATATTAAGTATTTTAAAATTTGTGATTTATAAAACTCAGTAAAATTTATTTTTAACATTAGGTTAAAAATGCAGAATTCTGAGATTTTATGGAATTCCTGAAATTCCCTGAGACTTCCCCAGTTTTCACACATAAAATGCAATTCTCTGAGAATATCCAGAACAATTGCCACTCTGGTATCACACAGATACCAGTTTCCACATTTCCAAAAGGCAGCAAAAAAGAGAACTGCATGGCTGCCACAGTAAGTCAAAAGGAAATGAAGAGTAGAAGCTTTCAAAGAAGAAACAACAAAGGTGGCTTCTGAAGAAAGATCTAATAAAATAGCTAATAGAAGTGATGAGACAAGGTAGTAGAATAGTATCAGTATGATGATAAATGAAGCAACAAATGAGGTTATTTAAAAGTAAATCAGAGCCCTTCAGTAAAAAAAATCTAGAACAAAATCTGTAGTAATAAAAAATAAAGAGGAAATATTACTTATAGGCAAGATGAGGTACGTGCATGTTGAAAAGAATGCATAGTAACTATATAAGGCCTTCAAGAATGAAAATAACCCAACTGAAAACATCAGACAGTCTAACCACAACTACAAAATACAGCAGCAATTTCTGCTTATTACACAAGATTTAGTTTAGTTTTTACTTCATATATTTGTATGAAGAGGTGAATTGTATCTGTGTTTTACTGTTTTTACCAGTGTATACTAACTTATTCTCAAATAAATTTTAGTGCATTTGGATTAAGTGGCTCACTGGAGTGTAGTGAAAACCAGTAATAGTAGAGCAACAGAACTTAGATTGCAACCAATGACTCTTGGGTTAGTGTTATATTACTTGTGATATAGGAGAAAACTTATTAAAGATGATTAAGAACTGGAGCTGTTTGTATGGATGCAGGAGGAATTGGCCATCCCCTGTAAAAAGTTGGATAGTGCTGCTCTGAACTGTGGTGGTATTTGTGCACCTGAAATGAAAGTTTTGGCATCTCTGGAGCCTCTTATGTCACCTGGGATTCCTGATGTCACAGTGTCTTTCAATTTGCATGTCCCACCCAGTCAACATTTACTTGATGGTGAATAGCAAACAACGGCAAGGTCGTGAATCTGTGGCCTGAAGATGAAAGTGAGTACTAGCTGCACAACTCTCCTGTGCCTTAAAAACACATTTGAGATATTGCTCATTGCCAAAAGTACATCGGAGCCAGTACAGGACTCATCATTGTGACTGGGGCTGATTTTCCGTATCCACTGTTTGCTTGCTGAGAAGATCATGTCTGAGATGTGGAGGAGGCTTTTCTGGCAGCAATTGAACACACTGGATGCAACCAGCTGCAAATCAAATCTCATGTCAGCACGAATCACACCTGCTGACTGTATGCGGAGGCCTTCTTCTGACCCTAAAAAATGTTAGTTGTTTTGGTAAACACAGTTAGCCTCTCTCATGGAGTGGAAGCCGAGCTAATATTTTGCTCTATTGTTCCCAGAACCAATCACAGTCTTCTGCTTTGAAGGTGAGAGAAAGGCTTAACTCATCTGATTATATGATGATTTTGGACACAGATTTCTCAACTTCCGCTATCAAGTGGAGGATTGTAGGACTTCCCCTTAAAAGGTTGGACATGCATTAGGGTTAGCTAATTACATCTGGAGCGTACATATTGATTTTGTAGAATAGAGAAATTCATTGAGAGGTCCAGTAAGATACATTCTGATTTCAAGCAGGGAAGAATACTGCCCCCATTAATTAAAGAGAGTAGTTTTCATCATGTCAGATCAGAGAAAGAAAACAGAAAGCTGGTTGAAAACAGATGTTACTAGCAATGAAATTCTATTGAAATTCTATGAAACTGGAATTTACATTGCAAAGGTGGGTTGAACACAAGTGGTGGAGGACATGGAAAACAGTGCAATCATTGTTGTAATCAGAAACAGAGCAATTTACCTGACATCTAAAAGGGCACAATCACTGGCTTTCAGGCCAAGGAGAGAAGCATTTCTGAAATGGCTAAGTTTGTAAACTGTTCATGTGCTACTGTGGTCACATTAAACAGTGCATGGCAAAATGGAGCTGTCTAAAATCGGCAATGAGGCAATTCTGGTGCACTGCACACCATAGATGACAGGAGAATGACAACTGAAGAGATCCGTACAGGCAAATGGACATGCAACTATTGAGCAAATGACCACCAGATGTACGGAAGGGCTACCAACAGTGTCTCCTCAACGACTGTTCGGTGAACGTAGTTAGGTATGGTCCTCTGTAACAGGTGCCTGATTCATGCACTCGTGCAGACTGCTTTCATATGCGATGGAGGCAGCAATTTGCATGCCAATATTGCAAGTGGACATCCACCAATTAGTAACAGGTGGCCTTTTTAGGTGAATCACATGATATGCTCCATCAAACAGATGGCTAGTGGCATGTACAGCATGAAATGTCTAAAAGCAAACACCTTGTCACAATCATCAGATGGGTTATAGTCTGGGGAATGTTTTTGTAGCTTCTATCTGCAAGCACAATGGATCAACATAAGTATGCACCTACTCTTAGGGACCATGTCCACCCCTGCATGCAGTTTGTTTTTCATCGAGATGATGACACTTACCAGCAGGTCATTGCAACATGCCACACAGCTCACAATGTGTGTGTGTGTGCGTGTGTGTGTGTGTGTTTTCTGTGAAGGGCGAAGGGCACCAGCATGATTTTACTGCCTAACTCGATTTGAACATAGTCGTGAATCTGTGGGACCACCTTGATCAGGCTGTTCCCAACTGAGAAACCTAGCACAGGTGGATATGGTACGGGAGTCGGCATGACTCATATCCCTGTCATCACTTTCCAGAACCTAACTCTCTCCCTATGTGTCTGTCAACAGTCCTTACTGCATTCAGGACTTTTACAGGTGGTCACATTAATATGGCTGGATTACGTTTCTCGTGGATGATGCTGGTGTATATATAGAAATCATAATACCAGGAAATTGTAACAAAATGCAAGAAGCCATGCAGAGTATCAGTGCTTTATGCAGGGATTTGCAATTAAACCTCAACAAGTACAAATGAAACATATTGCATGTACATCATCAGAAAGATGCATTACTGTATGATTACATAACTGCCATTGCTAGAAACAGTCCCATCCATAAAATAACTAAGAGTGTGTGTAAGGAGTGATTAAAGTGGAATGACCCCATGAAACTTATCACAGATAAGGCAAATACCCGATTCATTGAAAGAATGCTCAAGAAGCTTAGTACACCTGCAAAGGAGATAGCTTTCAAAACACTCATTTGGACAATCACTATAAGACTTCTTGTCAGTATGGAATCTGTACAAAATAGGATTGGCACAAGAAAGGTGGAAGATCAAAGAAAAGCAGCAGGTATCAGAACAGATTTATTCAGTATGCATGCAAGTGTCACAGAGATGCTCCGACAGCACCGATGGCAAACACTGAAAGAGAGGTGTTCTGCATCATAGGATGCTTTACTGTTACAAAGATCCAAGAGCATCAATCCCTAGAAGAGTCAGTCAATGTATTCCTTCCTCCTACATATATTTTGAGGAGACTATTCAGATAAAATCAGAGAGATTCGAGCTCACAGAGACTTACAATCAATCATTCTTGAACAAACCATTCATGACTGAAACAGTGCAAGGGGGAAGTGACAGTTGTGTATAAGTACCCTCCATCGCACATCGTAACATGGATTGCAGAGTATAGATGTAATCCAAATGAGTGGAAAATGAAAGTAATGCCCCCCAGTCATGAGGGGGCAATCTCATAAGTAAGCTTTTGGAGCCCACAGCTGTTGACCTAAATAATCAGGGAAATATACTACCACAAAGTAAATAAATTGGTAATGATTCGATTTTTCCTTGGTGAAAATGTAGAATTATGATTATGGTGATTTTGGAGGCAGGGGGCTCAACATCATGGTGATCAGTGCCCTGACGAAAAGTCAGCATGTCATTCTCACGGGGGGGATGAAGACTTTCCCCATGTGTGGAGTAGTTTACAATGCATTAAAGTGTGCCTCTCTGTCCTGGAACTTTAAGGATGAGGCCCAACAGTTCATGAAATTTCATAGTCCATACACCACAGGTGTCAGTATCAGTGAGGATGGTGGGCACACCCTAGTCAAACCTATGGCTACCTTGATGTCAGTACATAAGCAACATGTAGAAAAAAAAATGCTGAACTGAAAGGGGCACACCACAAACTTCATAGAGTGGTGGATCTTGCTGCTGGAGGAGGAAACCATCTGTTAAACAGCTATAGTCTGTGCACTGTCTTGAGAGCAGCACTTCCTTACATCGGTGGAGTTGGCATAAAGTCTGCCATGCCTGTAAGGTTGATTTGAGCGACGACATTTTGTTTTCAGGAACTTCCAAGCATTCAGTTTCCTACTGATACATGATTTGTCTATCACATAATGAGATGAAAAGGTGTACGGAGCTGGCACATTGAAGTATAACACCATCCTGACAAGTTTCTTTGGATGCTTTGTCAGCTGTGTAATTTTCCTGTATCCCAATGTGTGCAGGTATCCAGCAAAAGGTCACCTCCTTGCCACAGTGATAGAGAAGTGCTAGATCAGCTGGTCTACCCGATACATTTGGTAGACCACTTGTAGCACAGAGAATGATTGAAAACAGACAAGAAACCATGAAGTTTGATTCTTATCAATCCACTCCAGTGACACATGACTCTGCATCAGAATATGTAAATTGTTTCAGAAGGCACACTTTAAAAACCCTACCAGGGAAAACAGATGAACAACTGTGAGCATACTCTTGCTGGGATCCATTTGTATAAACAACAAAGAAACTGTGGTACATATTTAAAAAGGAAGAAAACAGTTTTGTAGCAACTTAATCTGGAGTAGAAGTTTTCTTGAACTGTTCAAGCTTAAAACCACTTTGGCCCTCTAAATAAGCCAGGGCGGCAATCTGTTCCATTCATGGCTGTGTATTCGGAATATCTGGATTCTTGAAAAACTCAGCAGCACTTACCCTGAGTGACTATATTGCTAAACAAATTTGGAGTGGACTGTCACACTAAATGCCAATGACTGAGATTTTCAAGTCGTGTCAATACAGAATGATGCGTCACTGAATCCAGAGTTGTGATTCACCAGCCTCTGCAAACAGATTCTGAACTGGGCTGGTCCGATAGGCTCCAGACGACAGCCAAATGCCCTCTTGGTTGACAGTGTCTAATATTTTTAGGTAGATAATATGAGCTGATCCATAAACCAAGTTGTTGTAATCTAACCATAGTTTGACAGACACCCTATAAAGCTGCAGAAGATGGGATTTATCACCTCATGTCACCTTTTTGCTGAAGCATTTCAAATTATTCAATGATTTGGAGCCCTTTAATTGCAGATCTCTCAAGTTAATTTCAGGTAGTCCAAAAAAGTACACTGTCCTTAAAATGTAAAATACTCTCCCCCACTGCGAGTTCCCCATGGTTGAAACTTCAAAGAGCATGGTTAAAATTGACACACAGAGTATTCTTCAGTGAGAAACTAAAACCAGTTCCATTAGTCCAAGGTTCCACCTTCCTGAAGGCTAGCCATAGTTGCCTTGGGGTGTTGTTGTTGTAAAATCAGAGGAGAAATAGAAGACTGAAATGTCACCCAGAAAGAATATAATAATTCATATGGAACACACATGCAGCTCATTCATAATGTGTGATGAATGTCATTGCATAAAATGACAAAAAATTAATATCTACATTCCTAATCTATTTCCCTGCTGTGGCATTGGCATTCCTAAAATCATTCCACGTGCCCTTAAGGCATCGTTTGACACGCTCCTCTCTTATATGTCTGGTAGATTTTTCAGTGCACCACACCCACAACTTGAAGACTCCACAATACAGCATTTATAGAATGAGTCAGAGCACCAACCAAATCCAGTGATGATTCTATTTAATCTTATGTACAGCTTTCTGTCAAGTTAAACATTAACAGTATCACAGTTATATTTTTTCCAACCATTCCCATTCTTGGTCATTTCTGATGTATTGATAGTTCTTGTCCAGAGTCTCTTACTTGTAGCTAGCTGTCCTACATCTGTACTCTGCAAACATCTGTGAAGTGCATGACAGAAGGTACGTCCCATTGTACCAGTTGCATCATTAGGGTTTCTTTGAGTTACATTAATGTATGGAGCATGGGGAGAATGATTGATTGAATGCATGTGTGTGTGCTATACTTATACTAATCTTATTCATACTGTCCGTGTGTGAGCGACACTTAGGGGATTGTAGTATATTTCTAGAATTATCATTTAAAGCCAGTTTTTGAAACTTTGTTAGTAGACCTTATCAGGATATTTTACATCTATCTTCAAGAGCTCGTCAGTTCATTTTCTTCAGTATCTATGTGATACTTTCCCATGGATCAAACAAGCCTGTGACCATTCATGCTGCCCTTCTCCATATATGTTCATTATCCCGTTAGTCCTGTTCGGTACGGGTCCCACACATTTGAGCAATATTCTAAAACAGTCGGCACAAGTGATTTGTAAGCAATCTCCTTTGTACACTGACTGCACTTCCCCAGTATTCTACCAATAAACCAAAGTCTACCACCTGTTTTACTGCAACTGACTCCATTTTATATCCCTAAAAAGCAAAATATCCAGGTATTTGAGTGAGTTGATGATACTGACAGTGACTCATTGATATTACAGTCATAGGATACTATGTTTTTTTTGTTTTGTGAAGTGCACAAATTTACATTTTTGAACATTTAAGCAAATTTCTAATCTTTGCACCAGCTTGAAATCTTATCAAGATCTGACTAAATATTTATGCAGCTTCTTTCAGACAGTACTTCATTATAGCTAACTGCATCATCTGCAAAAATCCTGAGGTTACTATTAATATTGTCCGTATGGTCAATTTACGGACAACACAAACAGCAAGGATCCCAACACATTTCCCTGGGGCTCACTCAATGTTACTTCCACATCTAACAATGACTCTCCATCCTCCATCCAAGGTAACATGCTGCATCCGCTCCCTACCCCTCAATTCAATCACAAATTTCACTTGATACTCCATATGATCGCACTTTTAACAATCAGTGTAGGTGTGGTACTGAGTCAAATGCTATTTGGAAATCAAGAAATACTGTATCTACCTAACTGCCTTGATCCACAGCTTTCAGTATGTCATGTTACAAAAGTGAGAGTTGGTTTTCACATGATTCCTATCTTCAGAACTCTTGCTGGTTGGCATGGAGGAGGTCATTCGGTTCGAGATACCTCATTATCTTTGAGCTCAGAATGAGTTATAAGATTCTACAACAAGTCAAGGTCAAGGTAATGGAAGGCAGTTTTGTGGATCACTTCTATTACCTATGTCAAACAAGTTTTACTGAAGAACTGGGCATGGTTTTTTGCTTGGGGGACCTACAACAGATTATAGTTAGAACAGGAGCTAACTCAGCCAAAGATTTAATGTAGAATCTGACAGAGATTCCATCGAGCCTTGGAACTTTACTCAATTTTAATGATTTCGGTTGTTTCTCAACACCACTGACCTAATACTTATTTCGCTCATCTTTTCAATGGTGCAAGGATCATATTGGGACAATTCTGCTGGGTTTTCCCTTGTAAAGGAACATTTGAAAACACATATAATAATTTCAGCTTTTGCTTCGCTACCCTCAATTACAGTTCTTGTCTCATGCACTAGGGACTGGACACTAACTTTGGTGCCACTAACAGCCTTTACATACAACCAGAATTTCTTTGGGTTTTGTGAAATATCATTTGACAGTATTCTGTTATGATAGTCATTGAAGGTTTCATGTATTACTCTCTTGACAACCAAACACATTTCATTCAGCATCTCTCTATCAATAGTCCTATATGTTGTTTTATACTTACTATGCAGCAATCTCTGTTTCTTTAGAAGTTTCTTTGCAGTTACTGTAAACCATGAAGGTTCCCTCCCATTATGAACTGTTCTACTGGGTAGATATCTATCCAGTGAATGGTCAACTATTCTTTTAAGCCTGAGCCAGAGTTCCTCTACATGCTCCTGCCCAGGGCTAAATCTTCAAGTTCCCCATTGAGATGTGACACTACTCATTTTTTATCTGATTTTTGGAAGATATATATATTTCTGCTTGTTTTTGTTGTCCTTTGTTCCCTGGTAATCATGGTTGCCACAAGCACTTCATGGTGACTGATACTAGTTTCAGTGCGGATATCCTCAAAGAGGTCCGATCTATTTGTTGCCATTAGAACCAATGTATTTTCATTGTGAGTTGAATTCTTACCTATCTGTTCTAGGGAGTTTTCAGAGAAGGCATTTAGTAATATTTCACAGGATGCCATATCTTACCCATCACTAACTAAACTGTGATGTTCTCAATTGATTGTTGGATGATTAAAGTCTCCATTGATGGTTACCACACAATTGGGGGATTTACATACAAGTGAACTGAGCTTTTCTCTAAGTTTACTGTAACACCAGGAGATGAATCTGGTGGGTGATAGAAAGATCCAATTATCATTTTATGCTCATACCTTATACTGAGTCTTGCTCAAATGATCTCGCATTCTGACTCAATTTCTGTCATGGTGGATTTGAGTTTCTAGTCTGCTGCAACATAACCTCCATTTCCCATTTGCCTATCCTTTCAATATATGCTTAAAATTTCCCCAAAAATCTCAATGCTGTCAATTTCAGGTTTCAACCAGCTTTCTGTACCTAACATTATGTGAGCTTCACTGCTTTCCAGAAGCACTTGAAATTCTGGCACTTTGCTGTGATCGCTTCAGCAGTTAACCATTAGTATTTTAATTCAATCACCTGTGGGAGGCATTTCTTTTGATATTACCTTGATACTTTTGGGTTTCCTACAACTATTGTTATCTGGACTGGATGGAGAGTTGCCTAATCTAAAAAGTTCTTATATGCACTCCACACACAGTCCACTATCAGAGTAGAAGCTTCAAAGTCTCTGGTTCAGTCCTTCCACTCAGCTTGGAACCAAATGGCCACAATCAGTTCAAGGGACGCCGGAGCAAATTTTTGAGATTCGTTGAAACTCCATATGCTAGGGTGGTCTTCTCAACTTCCTTTGCTAGTTCTTGGAATGACCCAAGTATGACTTCAGAACCCAGATGACAGGTATCCCATGTGTGCCACAGTCTGCAGTTGGTTGTACTGTCTCCTCAATGGCTACCAGAGAGCCTCTTCAACATGTTGAATGAGTCTCCCAGGCATACACACTGAGTGTGCCTGATGTTCTATTATGCTACGATCATTCGTATACATTTGAACTGCCAATGATTAATAGAACCCTACATTTTGCATTTACCTCGTCTTTATATTGGACAAAACATGTTTCCCCAAAACAGGTGAAGTGAGTTCCACTGCCTCAGTTTCAGTGAAAGACAGCACTCAAACTTCTTGGTTGAGGGGATCAGTACAACACTCTGAGGCCTCCCAGGCCCCCAACTACCCTGTACAGGATGCCTAGTTCTACCATTAAAATGCCACTTGCAGTCAAGTGAACAAATAATGATGGATCCCATACTTTCTGCAGAGGAGACAGGATCCACTGGAGGTACCTTTTGTACCGCCACCACAGGTACAGGGCTCTTGAAATCTCTTCTAACACAACAACTCACAGCAGCTGCCAATCATTTGTTAGTAGTCAGGGCGATTTCCAGATGCTTATGGATGTAAGCCAGCTCATTCTGTGCTCGAAAACAGCATCCACAGTGGGGCTGCATTTCAACTGGTTTGATGTATTATGGGACAGTGAACAAATAACTAAGTTAAATCCACTGATTATCTTTTAATCTCTTGAGCTACAAAGTTGCTAATTTCCTACAAGAAAGAAGCAAATACACAAAATGAGATTTCTATTAACGCAACAGAAAAGCTTGTGATAAAAATTAATAGTTTCCTAAAACATTCTGAGGTTAATTATAGTTATTAGCAAACTCAAAAATAGGGTTAATTTATAATAGATGTGTGAAATATATACCTCTCTTTAACAGAAAACTAGATGTAACACAATATGTTAGTTGGAATATTTGCTACAGTAACTGAATCACAAATGTCAGTTTACTAAAAATTATATTATACACAGGACAATGATAGCTTCCAAAAATTCTCAAAACTTCACGTCTGTTTATGTTGATACAAAATGAAATTCAGGAGTGATCTATTCTTTGGCAGTAACTACAAACTGCAAATGCTGATTTGCTACAACAAAAAGTTACGTATCCAAAATACTCATACTGGGAACTTACGACAATATAATTTTGTAAGCATACAAAAATTCTCAAAAATAACGTAGTTCCTACATAATTGTACAACAAAATTAAAGAACAATTGTTCTGTAACAAGTGTCTCCAACAAAGCCTATTCCTTCATAAGACAGGTATGTCATGATGAATGGCTGTTCGTTATTCTCTTGATACTTCGGTAATCTCTGAGCAGGGTCTCAGTTCTGGAGATCTGAAGTGGGTAGATATTGCTTAGCAGGGGAAGCCGGTAGGGGAAATGGTCTGATCGTATGAGTTATCCAGTGCATCACATTTGTGGGTTGCACATCGATGAGGCTGGCATGACAAATATTCACCACTGTAGCACATTACTCTGCAAAAAAAAAAAAAAAAAAAAAAAAAAAAAAAAAAAAAAAAAAAATTGCAAAAGCCATTGTATGCAACATTTGCATTGAAGCACCCAAGCTTGTGCCACACAGCCTCTGAATGATGTTGTTGGGAGTTTTTATCTTGGCTGAGATATTTTTCAGATGTTTCTTATAAGATACAGTGCAGTCAAGTTTAATGCCAAGATACTTGGTTATTTGTGAAGGAGAATATTGCAATAAAACTGCACCTTGAGCTCATTGTCAGCTTGTTTGTTGTTAGGGTGAAACACACTTGCTGGTACTGGGCTTCAATCTCCATGTTTTGAAATATGAGGTTAAGGGCTGGCGATCCTCCATTAGTATTCCTTCTGACTGACCAAGCTCTTTTGACTGACAAGCCAGACAAATGTCTTCTGCATAGCAGAATTTCCTTGAAGATATTTTTGGAAGGTCAGAAATATAAAAGTTGAAGAGGAGAGGTATGAGAACTGCGCCCTGTGGCAGACCATTATTTAGTTTCCTTACTCAGCTATTTTCACCCAAGCAAAACTGAAAGTATCAATTGCTTATCATTACTCAGTCCCAAACTTGCGCAGTGGAAATTGACCAATTAATGGAAGTCATGACTTCCTTCCAAGAGTTCCTCTTTCGTTCGTTCATCATGTGCCTCACTTGTGCTCATGCAAATCAAAAGTCATGTAGGTTTTCTGTAGTTGTGTGGTGTTTGAATTTCTGCAAAGCTGCACACTTGGCTCTGACTGCCAAGTAACAACCATCATTTCCCAACAAGTAGTCCATCAAGGTGGTTGCTACACTGGGGAATGGAATCTGTGGCAGCTCATTGTATGTTACAGTTGACAAGGCCCACCATCTCCTGAGAACAGTCCTGATGTTTAAAGATAGTCTGCTGACTGTACTGCAACCAATTTGCCATTTCAACCATCCATTTTTGTGGACTCTTGTCAACCACTATCCAAGTCGGCAGATGAATCCACACAAAAAGGTCTCTGGAATGCAAATCTGTGGCACTTTTCTCTAAACTGAGTCTGCAACAGCTGAGGAGCAAAAACAGAGGCCCACTGTTAAAAATTACTCTGTAATTATGGAAAAGTGTGTCATCTGACCAGAGTTCAAAAGGAAGACGTTCCCCGAATGGACAATAATTCCATTCCTGGAGCAAGTGGTAGTCGAGCCCCACAGCATGTTGTGTACACTGAAGGAATTTCATGCATGGGTAGAGAGAATAGCTTAGTGGGGTTCTCATGGTGTGCAGCAGTATGTGGCTGAGGTTCCTTATCTGTCAGCAACGGCTTTCAAATGATTTCAGATTCAAGTGTATCTCTTGTCCCACAGATACACTGGAAAGTACTCATATTTTAATCTGTTCTCTAGGTTTGTGTGGAGGCATCTCACTTGACATGTGGCTTCCTAAGGCCAATGCAAAAGTTGTAGCACACATCAGAGGTTCAATAGCTTTGAAAGCTTCCACCATAGGTTATGCGTCTTATAATTTTCAACTCGGGAATTTTCATTTACTTGTTATACACCTCACTCTTCCTTCTCCATACCGGGCGATTCCCAGAGCAGTACATACATTTCAGTAGAACGTACGAGAATTACCCAATTCATGAGCTAAGCTTCCATTAATTTTCACATGTAATCCTCTCAATATAGGCCACAAGAGTATGACTAAATCTTTGACATTTGAAGCATCACATTGTGTTGGGAACAAACAGTTGAACCTTAAGACGAATGTAGTCTGCAAGAGTACGTCCATGTCATTCTGGATTATTGACCATTAGAATAAATGCTGCAGTGTTTCCCAGTGTGCCATTGACTGTCCTCGCACAGTTTTGCACTTTTTGACACCTTTATTTGCCCTTCTTCGTGTAACTCTTCAGTTTCTGTCTCCATTATATTAGAGCGGGTAACCACTCTTTAACAGAATTCAAGGGTGTTATGCAACTCAGCCACTACAAGGTACTATGACCTTGCATCCCAGAAGCTTAGATATTTGGTATGACATGACAGTTTCAATTAAAAGTGTTCCATTATGAAGTTATTTGACACTTTTAGGATGCAGCAATACCCTCCAATGCCTTTTTAATGTAGAAAAGGAAGACCACTGTTCTCTTGATTACAGTGAAAGATTATGGCAGACTAATGCCATGTTACTGTAATTTGACCAACGGAGATCTGTTCTACCTGACAGCAGACATATCCTGAGTGGATGTGAATTTTGGTCATTCCACAGGTATTCCAAAAGCTGCTATGGAAATAAATGTCGATCCACAGAGAGATGAGTGCCTGAGCAAGTATCACACAACTAGGAGGCAGCAGGTAGCACAGGGGCTGCCCACTACAGACTGCTTTACCTCAAATGCCACTCACATCATCAGCACACAGCACACCTACAGCTTTAGGGGATCTTTACAGAACTGTGTGCCTTCATTTTGGCCCAGGCAACAAAACCAAGGCCCCTATTCCCCAAGACACACATTCCACTGCCACACCTAACAGTGGTCCCTCAAGTATGTTCCAAGATTACAGTAGAATAGATCTGGCAGCTCTGGCCAGAACTCAGGAAACACAGTGTTGCCATCTCCGTACCCAACCACTGCCAGCAGAGCTCCTTTGGCGGGTTGTGGAACATTTTGTCAGCGACCCTCCGCTGAGGCCTGTCTGGTTTAGGTGACCCTGCCAGTAGCTATGCAACATCCAACACAGCCTGCATCATCTTTGAGGCACAGAAAACCTTCCACCCAGCACTGAAGATGTCTACAATTAGGTAGTGTCCCCTGGGAGGATGGATTAAGGATACAACTTTTGGGGAAATGTGAATAAATAATTATTCTAAAAGCACCTTTTTGAGAACACATTCAGCTTATATCCAAGTAGCAAGAATGTTAAATACAGCGTCACTGGATAAATCCAATCTCAGACATGTACAGTTCTATCATCAGCCAACTGGAATACAGATAATTTAAGAGATGTGAAAGAGCAGCCAATTGCACCCAAAATTTGGATCTGCCATGTGATGCATAAAAATTAAAAATATGCTAAAATTACCATTACTTCTTAATACAAACGTATGTCATTCATTTAGCATCTCTCCAAAAGTTAATTACCACTGACAACAGAATGGGGTAATCCACAATCGTAATATTGTAAGCCTACCTCCGGTATAATACACTAAGGTGTGTTGTGTAGTCTTGACTTTACAGCCATCGATCACTATTTTTAACAAATTAACCTAGTTTCGACACTGGTAGAAGTATCTTCTTCAGAATGTCTTTGTTTTAAATTCTGAGGAAGACACTACTAGCAGTGCCGAAATCAGGTTAATTTGTTAAAAATAGTGACTGAGGGCTGATTTTCTTTCAATTGTCATTGTCAATTTCAACATTACTTCAATAATTTTTTTATATTGTAGGAACCGACAAAGATTCTGGTTCATCTTTATCTTCAATTTCTTCTTGTTTCTCTGGCATCTATTCCTGCAAGACTTCTGCAATTGTCACAGGTTGCCAGACAGCAACACTGTCACATTCACACACATGCAGCGAAGATAAGGTAGTGTGCCTTCTCTTCTTCCCCATAATTTGCTGTCATTGCTCAGCTACAATTCCTTTGTTTTCTGGCGTGATGCCATCCATAAGTACGCAAAAACAACTATTGTCATACGTGCCCAAGTCAGAACTCTAGAACACCAAGAGCAAAAAAGTGTTAAAAATGGCTATTCATTAAGCCCAGTTGGTGGAAGGAAAGACAGCAACAAAATGGGGACCATAAAATACGCCACAAAGAAACGGAGGTCCTGAACTAAAGATTAAATGTCCTTTGCCATATTGCTACAACACATAACAAGTAAAATGCTGTTGACAGGCCACGCATCATTCACTAAAATGGCTGGTAGCTAATGGCAAACATAAACGAGGACATAAGTGGTTAAAAAGGGGCATTCTGCCAGGAAATGGTGAACTGTCAAAAGGTTGAGGGCAATGAATACATAGTGGTGGGGGAGCACCGCTTAAAAAATGGCGATGGCTAAACAGGTAGCGCCCAATATAAGCTAGTTAAAATGATCCCCTCACAGCACAATGGCCAAGAGGAGGTCGTCCAAGCCGTTGAGGGCTTAATTCCCCAGAGCTTGTTCCCATGAAGGAAGGACCAGTGACGATGCCTAAATGGTACCACGTGCTGCGGAAAGCAGCACACTGAGAATTAGATGGGATGGAAGAACTAGCGGGCCAAGGTACGAGGACTGCAGGCTTGGCAGCAATGTCAGCAGCCTCGTTTCCCGTCAGTCCGAGGTGACCAAAAACCCACATAAACATCAAAGTGACTCCATTAAGAGTGAACAAGTGACAGCTTTCCTACACATTTTGCACTAAGGGATGGATAGTGTACAGAACACTAAGGCTCTGAAGCACATAGTTGCAGCAGATTACGCAATTGAAAAGCCTGTGTCACCAGATGTATTGCGTGGCCTGATGCAGGGCAAAGAGCTGTGCTGTAAATACTGAGCAGTGTTCCAGAAGCCAACACAGAAAAACATCATTGTCAATAACAAACACATACCCAACACTACAGAGCCATCAGTGTACACAAAGATACTATTGCAAAGTTCTGTACAAAGGTGAGGATGAAGCTTACAGTGATAGAGCGAGGCTGGAGTAGTGTCTTTGGGAAGTGAATGAAGGCCAAAGTTAACACAGCCCATTGCAATAAGCCAGGGTGTTTCAGCATTCACACCCACTGGAAAAGTGGCAGGTAGCGTGAAGTTAAGCAGCCAGAGCCAGAGCTGAAAGTTAACTCCAGGAGGGACGCACCCCATACTGGCGATCAGAGGAGTATGGGTGGCCAGGCATGGGAGACAAACAGCATGAGTATCTGCCAAGGAGAAAGTCACGTTGGTATGACAGTGGTAGTCGGCTGCTTCAGTATACAGACACTCAAGCAGGCTAGTGTAAAAAGCGTCAACAGCCAAATTAGTGCCATGATGGTGGACAGTATTGAGACGGTGTAAGAGGAACGGACATGCAGATGCATAAACCAAACACCCATAGGCTATTTTCAAATGGACAAGGGATTGATACAAACTGAGGAGGGCGGTCCGATCCGCTCCCCAAGAAGTACCGCTGAGGACACATACTACACTGAGTGACCGCAGGCAACAGGTGGCAAGGTAAGAAGCATGAAGGGGACCAAGTAAGTTTCCTATCAAGCATGAGCCCCAGGAGTTTTGTAGTTTAACAAGCAGAAGAGCAATAGGCCCAAGATGTGAAGACACAGGAAGAAACCAATTGCACCGCCAGAAATTCATACAAACTGATTTATCACTGGAAAAGCAAAGTCATTTTCGATGCTCCATGAGTAAATACAATCGAGACATCGCTGAAGACACTGCTCAAGGAGACAAGTATGTGGTGCTGCAATAGATGGTAAAATCATAAACGAAGAAGGAGGCGAAGACGCCTGGCGGGAGACAGGCCATAATAGGGTTAATGGCAATAGCAAAGACAACACTCAGGACAGAACCCTGAGGCACACCGTTTTCCTGAACAGAACCCCCACGTATGCCACCACTGAAGCCTCATGTGTAGAGAGTGCGAAGGATACCATTCTTCCAGGTCTTGGACTTTCTCCAAATCGAAACACATGGTCAGTCTGGTATTTCCACACAAAGCTATTCAAGACATCGGTTGACAAGATGATGAGATGGTCAACTGCAAAACACTGTGTTTGAAATCTACACTGTGCAATGGTTAGTAAATTGCAAGACTTGAGCCACCATATCAGCGAAGTACATATGTGTTTCAGCACGTTTTCAAAAACAGTTGGTGAGAGAAATGGGGCAATAACTAGAAGGAAGAAGTTTGTCCTTGCTGGACTTGGGTATGAGTATGACCATGGCTTCATGCCAGGGTCTGGGAAGCATGCCCAGATGCGATTGTACTTATCAAGGAGAAATTGCTTGCCCCAAGGGAGAGGTTCTGCCACATCTGAATGTAAACATCGTTCGGCCCTGGGGCAGAGGGAGAGCACCATCTAGCTGCCTCATAGTAAAGGTGGCATTACAGCAGTCACGATTCTGAGATGAGATGAGAAGAGTATCGTCTGAGACTCCCCCGCTCGTTTCCAATGGAGGAAGGCAGGGTGATGGTGGGTGGAGCTCAAAATCTCCACAAAATAGCGATGCAAGGTGTGTTCTCCAGACCTAAACCCCACTGAGCACGTCTGGGATGCTCTTGGTCGACATATCGCTGCATGCCTTCAAACCCCTACGACACTTCGGGAACTCCAACATGCACTGGTGCAAGAATGGGAGGCTATACCCCAGCAGCTGCTCGACCACGCGATCCAGAGTATACCAACCTGTTGTGCGGCCCGTGTACATAAGCATGGTGATCGTATCCCATATTGATGTCGGGGTAGATGCAGAGGAAACAGGTGTTTTGTAGCACATGTTTCAGGGCGGTTTTCTCAACTTATCAACAATACTGTGGACTTACAGATCTCTGTCGTGTGTGTGTTGCCTATGTGCCTATGCTATTAGCGGTAGTTTTGTATAATGCCACGTTGTGTAGCACCACAATCTGCAATTATCCTTAATTTATGAGCATGCGTGTAGATACAATTTGTGTAAATGTATAATCTATGGCTGTAGATCTTGAAAGTAGAGTAGATTCGAAACTAATTGTTGTGAATGATAAAGTGGAAAGTCAGTAACACTGTAAAACTCCATGAGGTTGAAACTAAGACAAATG
This sequence comes from Schistocerca gregaria, assembly GCF_023897955.1. Taxonomy (NCBI): domain Eukaryota; kingdom Metazoa; phylum Arthropoda; class Insecta; order Orthoptera; family Acrididae; genus Schistocerca; species Schistocerca gregaria. Next base: position 168,885,290 of record NC_064927.1, on the reverse strand, counting down.
TTAGTGCAGTAAAAAGTACAATATCAGAGTTAAGCCATAAGTCTGAAATACTTAGCAATGATGTAGCTAACAAAATTTTTTTCTATGGACACATGTACCTTGCTATCCAATATTCCAGTTAGAAACTTTTCTACTGAGTGCAGTTTGCATCCTGTCTACTTTCTGCAGAGTTGTAGTGACGACTTTTGCCTAATGTGAGTGAAAGTTTGAAACATAAGTTTCTGAAAAACTTTTTGGAGGGTGAATCTCTGTGATGGACCAATCAAAATTTTCCTGTGGACATGTCTTTTGCAGAATTTGAAAGAAAGTTCTTAAAACAGTTCTGGTCTCAAACTTAACAAGCCAGGATAAAGAATGAGTACCTGAATGGACCAAGCTGTAGGGAAACAGAAGGGACTATGAAACAGTTTTGTAAAAATCAATTGAAGAAACTTCTACATTTGAGTGAAACCTTTGATGAGCTCCCACAGATTGATGCTTTAAAAAGAAGATTGCCAACTGATAAGCAATGGGACCTAATTTATGGACCTGATGACAACACTGAACAATTTCTGAACTACGTGGACAAAATAGAATTAAAGATAAAGTGGGGAACCCACAAAACTCAATCACAAACAAAAAAGTGGGGATCATAGTTGGGGAAACACTAATTTTATCAGTAAGGAAAACAGTAAGTCAAGCAACCATAGTTTTCATCATAGGGAACAAAATAGTCAGAATAATAAACATTTCCAGTCAAGGGAAACTATAATTTCCATTCAAGGCGACAATCTGGGAACAATTAGAACAGAAATAATAACAGGGAGTTTGAAAACAGGAACTCGAATGGGCATGAACATAGGGACACCAGGAGTCAAAACACTATGAGAACTCATGAAGTAAAAAAGAAAGTAGCATGCACCCCATTGTTGGTCCACAAGGTAGGGGTGAAACACTTGGATCATAGATGGACCAATAACAGTGAGTACACTGTACCAAAAGATAAATCTGAAGTAATGAGTAGTTATCTTACAAATGTGCACTACCCTGCATACACACTATCCATTAAGAATGACATGACTTGGGCATGAAAGCAACGTTGTAAGTTTTCAGGGAAAGAGAGGTTGATTGTAGTATTTGGGAAAATGAAGATTTAATGGTACATGATGGTGGTGAGAAATATTTTCCTTGCTTGAAAGAGGAAATGGAAGCATTAGGTGTTGTGGAAGAAACTGATATGGATGTTGTAGATATACCCAAGGGTGTTGTTAACAATTTAAGTGATGTTAATGTCAGTGTCACAACCAATAGGTTCTGTAATCAAACATCTTATGAAGAAACATGTGTAGATGATAAATATTCTCTGAATAGTTAAACAGACTGTGCAAGTAGGCTACCATTTGCAATGAACAAAGGTGAATTATTTCTATATAATATGTGGCTAAATAGTGATTCAATTGGAAATGATAGTAATTTTAGAAAAAAAATGATTCTTAACGTGTGTCAAATTTTATATCCTGATTGGTGGCAAAATGCTAAACATATTGTTAAACAACTGAAGGATAAGTACCTTAATAACGAACAATGTTACACTCATGAAAAGGTTTGGATTAATGAAATTATCAACGCAAGTGACAGTGTTAATGATGTGTATGTTAATTTAATGACAGTAGGTAATAAAGGTGACAGTAATATAGGTCACTGTAATTCAAGAAGTCATTGTTTTAGTGAAATTGAAAATGATTTGTTGTGTGAATATGTTCAGTCTGAAAAAGGTGATGACATACGTAGTCCATTCATTACAGTAATAGTTGGTACCTGGGATGGCAAGTGCCTTATAGGCCCAGGGAATCAAGTGTCAGGAATATCTGAAATACTAAGCAAAAAGCTTAAGTGCAAGAAAGACTACATTGAAATGGCAGTCATTGGGGGTGCAACAGGAAAACACAGCAACAGAGTTAAAAATCAAATTTTGTTATCTTTTACAATTGTGGGAGTCACATTTACAAATGGATGCCTAATCATACCAGGACTCAGTGAGGACTGTATTCTTGGGATGTCTTGGATTAAAAGTGTAAATGCAAGATTTAGCTGTGGAGGACACAAATTTGTCATAAAAGCACCAAATGGGGGATGTATCTTCACCAAGTATGTCAGATCAAATGCAGTTTCATATCACGAAAAATTTAATACTGTAAATCTACATCTACATCTACATCCATACTCCGCAAGCCACCTGACGGTGTGTGGCGGAGGGTACCCTGAGTACCTCTATCGGTTCTCCCTTCTATTCCAGTCTCGTATTGTACGTGGAAAGAAGGACTGTCGGTATGCTTCTGTGTGGGCTCTAATCTCTCTGATTTTATCCTCATGGTCTCTTCGCGAGATATACGTAGGAGGGAGCAATATACTGCTTGACTCTTCGGTGAAGGTATGTTCTCGAAACTTTAACAAAAGCCCGTACCGAGCTACTGAGCGTCTCTCCTGCAGAGTCTTCCACTGGAGTTTATCTATCATCTCCGTAACGCTTTCGCAATTACTAAATGATCCTGTAACGAAGCGCGCTGCTCTCCGTTGGATCTTCTCTATCTCTTCTATCAACCCTACCTGGTGCGGATCCCACACTGCTGAGCAGTATTCAAGCATTGGGCGAACAAGCGTACTGTAACCTACTTCCTTTGTTGTCGGATTGCATTTCCTTAAGATTCTTCCAATGAATCTCAGTCTGGCATCTGCTTTACCGACGATCAACTTTATATGATCATTCCATTTTAAATCACTCCTAATGAGTACTCCCAGATAATTTATGGAATTAACTACTTCCAGTTGCTGACCTGCTATTTTGTAGCTAAATGATAAGGGACCTATCTTTCTATGTATTCGCATCACATTACACTTGTCTACATTGAGATTCAATTGCCATTCCGTGCACCATGCGTCAATTCGCTGCAGATCCTCCTGCATTTCAGTACAATTTTCCATTGTTGCAACCTCTCGATACACCACAGCATCATCTGCAAAAAGCCTCAGTGAACTTCCGATGTCATCCACCAGGTCATTTATGTATATTGTGAATAGCAACGGTCCTATGACACTCCCCTGCGGCACACCTGAAATCACTCTTACTTCGGAAGACTTCTCTCCATTGAGAATGACATGCTGCGTTCTGTTATCTAGGAACTCCTGAATCCAATCACACAATTGATCTGATAGTCCGTATGCTCTTACTTTGTTCATTAAACGACTGTGGGGAACTGTGTCAAACGCCTTGCGGAAGTCAAGAATCACGGCATCTACCTGTGAACCCGTGTCTAAGGCCCTCTGAGTCTCGTGGACGAATAGCGAGAGCTGGGTTTCACACGACCGTCTTTTTCGAAACCCATGCTGATTCCTACAGAGTAGATTTCTAGTCTCCAGAAAAGACATTATACTCGAACATAATACGTGTTCCAAAATTCTACAACTGATCGACGTTAGAGATATAGGTCTTTAGTTCTGCACATCTGTTTGACGTCCCTTCTTGAAAACGGGGATGACCTGTGCCCTTTTCCAATCCTTTGGAACGCTTCGCTCTTCTAGAGACCTACGGTACACCGCTGCAAGAAGGGGGGGGGGGGGGGGGGGGGAAGAAAGATATGCTGACAAAGACATACCAGAACTAGACTTAAGTCAAGTAGATTTCAAAGCACTTGTAAACACTAAGATTTCAGAAGGTAGTGGTCAAAAAGATAGGCAAAAACAGGAATTGGAAACTTTGTTATGAGAATACAGTGATGTTTTTAGCAACATTTCAGGAAAAGTTAAGAGGTTACCAATGTACTTTGCTAGTGAGATGGCATGATCCATTTTTCATAAAACCATATTGTGTGCCCACTGCAAAGCTTACAGTGGTTGAGAAAGAATTACACAAGATGGAAGTGTGTGGCATTATTGAAAGGAGTATCAGTGTGTGTATAATAACCCAGTGGTGGTCGTGTCAAAGTGATATGGGGAGTGAGAATAGTTCTTGACTCTAGGTCTTTAGACAAGATGTTATACAGGGAAACAGACCACCCTGAAAACCTTTATGATCTGTTGCACAAGTTGAAGGATAGAAAATTAATGTCAAGTTTAGACTTAACCTCAGTCTGTCACCAAGTACCCCTGGCACCCAACTTTAGGAAATACACCACTTTTCTATACAAAAGTCATTGCTATCAGTATTGTGTAGACCCTTTCGGATTGAACCTATCAGTAGCAGAATTTATTACAACTTTAGACCATGTACTTGGGCAGGAACGTGTATCCAAATTAGTGATTTACACAGATGGCATTTTAGTAAATGGTCAAGATTGTAATGAGCAAGTTGGGGTTTTTAAGACAAGTGTGTGATAAACTTAGGAGAGGAGGAATGGCACAAAAACTTGAAAAGCCCAAATTTGCAGTGCCAGAGTTAAACTTTTTGGGACATGTCTTAACAGAAAAACGAATTTTGGCAGATCCAGACAAAATTAAAGCTAGTTCAGAGTTTCCTATACCTCGTAACAGAAAACAATTGAAATCATTTTATGGGCCATTTGAATTCTACAGAAAAACTGAGTAAACAAATCTTAAATGCACTTTAAGTAACTTATTAAAGACAGACACTGTTTGGATATGGAGTAAAGACTGTCAAGGGGCTTTTGACAAAATAAACAAATCAATAACCAGAACCTATTACACAGACCAGATTTCAGTTTATCTTTCTGTTTATATACTGAGTCGTGATTATGGGTTATGTGATGAATTATTTCAAGAAAAATAAGGAAATGGGGAAACAGTTCATTCTACAATTTCATTTGCAAGCAGAATGTTATTGAAGCAGGAAAAAAAATTATACAGTCACAGAAAAAGAGTTATCAGTCATACAGTGGTAGATTTCAAAATTCAGGACCTATTTACTTGGACATAAGGTAATAACATACTCCGATCATAAAGCCTTAAGCCATTTACAGGAATGCAAGCTCTATCATGATAGAAGATGAGCATTGTATTTACAACAATTCAACTTCGAAATTAAGTATATTAAAGGTAGTGACAACATAGCTGCAGATGCTCTATAGAGGTTACCAGTAGGAGGGGAAACAAATTTATCAGAATGAAGAAAACAGTTTAAAATGAGGTTATTAAAGGGGCCACAGATTAAACCATTGTTAGATCATTGTGCAAGAAAAATCAGGAGCCAGAACTGGATACAAATTGGAAATTAATAAATTAGGCATACACATGAGAGCTATGGTCATCGAGGCATTCAGAAATTACAAGGAAACATACTTCCACATTATGGCCAAGAAAGTTAGAAAATAATTGTGGACTTGTAAGTATCAATGAGTCAAACTAAGTAACAGAAAATGTCGAGGCGAAAGGCAAAACATTACTCCTGCACAACCTCTAGACTTAGTCGCTGTTGATTTCTACGGGCCTCTTCCAAGGGGAAGGAGTGGCCACTGCCACATTTTTGTCATAGTGGACATATTTTCTGACCTAATCAAGTTATATTCTGTTAGAAAAGCCACAGGTGGAGAAAGGGGGGGGGGGGGGAGGGAGGGGAGAGGGATATTCTTAAACATTGGTAAACCAAAAGCGATTTTATTGGATAACAGTGTGAGGTTTTGGCAAAAGTATAGAAATAGAAAGCCTTTATTGATAAATCAGGAATCAACCATGTTCAAATATCTGTATATAATCCATCGTCTAACCCAGGTGAGAGGTATATGTGGGAAATTTGGTCTTACGTATTGCAGTCATAACGTCCTACAAGGTATGACCATGTACTAGTTTTTGAAGATGTCATGAACAGCTTGCAACGTACTTCCTGAGGATTTTCACCTTATGAAATTATGTTTCGTCTAAAACCGGACAACATTGTCACTGAACTCTTAGAATTTCCACCATGCACAATGATGGCTGTGCGTGAACGTGAAGCCAGTGAAAGAAACCACGATAAAATGGGAAGACAAGAGAGAGGACATGATTGCAAGATCAAAGCAAGCAAGTTTAAAGTTGGAGATTATGCTTTAGTAAAACCATATCAGAAATCAAAAATGTTAAGTTCTGAAATAAAGAAATTGTTTGACACTAGATCGCGTGTTTTCGAGACTGGAGAATTCACACCTTAATGCATACCTGTTGGTGTATCCTAAATCCAGTTAAGTTCTCGGGCTAAAGAATATTGTTTCGTTAAAACTGTATAAACTGAGAAAGTTAAAAGGTGACTTGACAAAAGTTTTTCACTGGAAGTTATGAAATGTGTATAAAAAGCGACTTATTTCGATAGTTTTGTCCTTGAAAATGTTTATTATTTCTTTGAAGTGTATTTGCTGTATGAAGTGTTTGCAATGAATTGTCCTTGTGGAATATGCTTATCATGTTAGTTCCTGATATTTCTGTGTGTTTGTGCAATTTGAATGATAATTGATAATATGTGTAAGTTTAGCTTGTGTGACATTCTGACACCACACTCATTGAGACATTTAAAATGTAAATCACTAATCAGCACTAAATCTGTCTTGCAACAATTAACAGGTTTTTTTAAAATTATTTTAGTCTTAAAGGCAAGGTCTTAATTACTACACACTTGAGTTGTTGAAATGTTCAACTACAGAAGGGGGAGAATCATTTTAAGTTAACAACATGATTGTTTCCCCACCACTGCAAAGCAAAGGCACTAATATTTTTCCAATTTTGATATATACATATCATCCTAAAACTTTCAACCATGACTCTACCCTTGCACTTTTACTGTGAATATGAACCCTTGTAACAGACTGTAGCTTTACTTTTGAAAACTATTTTTTGTTTATCCTTAGTGTGTTACAGTTTGAAAATATGTTAACACATCCGTAATACAATGTTTATTGAATTTATTGTTAGTTAAAGGATCCTTTTTGGGCTAGTCCACACCTGTGCAGTATTACTCAGACAGATCCAATTTTATGTTTTCCTCTACTTTGTGTAGCACAATTTCAATTTTAAACCTAATATCATGCCAACTGCAATGGGCAGAAGGTTGGCAAAAT